>NC_064630.1:122550317-124981983 GCF_023864275.1 Schistocerca cancellata | reverse complement strand
TTCGAGGGTGTCTAGCCTACATCCCTTGATTTCATTATGCAAAAGCTCTGCGTCTTTTAGAGGCTTCGGAGCATGCACCTTTTGGACCAGATGTTCAGTGAATGTAGATCCTCGTGTTCCATTCACCGCTTTTTGTCGGCAGATGCTGTTTAATTTTTAATCTGTGACATGGCCTGTGTTTGGCTCTCAAAATAATTTAATTTTTTGTAAGTATCACGATTCTTTATTATTCAACCATTAGACTGATGATGCATTTCAGTGAGTAATATATGTCCATATGTGGTTTAATTTATAGGTTCTGAAGAAGATTCCATTACTGGAATCAAAACCTAGATAAATGAGTAAAAATTACCTTGCAACTGAAGGCTGAAAACATTGTTTATTTTCTGTTACTGTTTTGTTTCAGTATGAAGAAAACAGTGGCTGAGTCTCATTGAATGCTCTCAAATACATATGGTAAGGATGCTATTAGTGAAATAACATGTCGTGAGTGGTTTCAGTGCTTCAAGAACAGTGATTTTAACATTGTAGACCAGTATAGTGGTGGAAGAGAGAATGTTTTCGAAGATGCAGAACTGGAGACATTTCTGAGTGAAGACTCATGTCAAACTTAAGAAGAATTAGCACAATTTGTGGGAGTGACACAGCAAGCCATTTGAAAATGTCTCAAGGCTATGGGAATGATTGAGAAAGAAGGAACATGGGCCCTGTGTGAGCTGAAACCAAGAGACGTTGATCGGCGTTTATGTGCTAGTGAACAGTTGCTTCAGAGGTAAAAATGAAAAGGATTTCTGCATTGAATTGTGACTGGTGACGAAAAATGGGTTCATTGTGATAATGCTAAATGCAAAAAATCATGGGGATATCCTGGCCATGCTTCCACGTCGACGGCCAAACTGAATATTCATGGCTCCAAGATCATGCCCTGCATTTGGTGTGACCAGCTTGGCGTAGTGTACTATGAGGTGTTAAAACCAAGTGAAACAATCACAGGTGCTCATTATCAAATGCAATTAATGCATTTGAGCAGAACATTAAAAGACAAATGGTCGCAATACAGCAAGAGGCACGATAAAGTGGTTTTGCAGCATGATAACGCTCGATCCCATGTCGCAAAAGAGGTCAAAATGTACTTGGAAACATTAAAATGGGAAGTCCTACCCCACCTGCCATATTCTCCAGACATTGCTCTTTCTGAATATCCCCTGTTTGATCAATGGCGCATGGCCGTGCTCACCAACACTTCTGATCTTATGAAGACGTCACAAATTGGATCAATTTATGGATCCCTTCAAAAGATGAACAATGTTTGCAAAGCGGGATTTGTACACTGCCTGAAAGATGGGAGAAAGTAGTGGCCAGTGATGGAAAATACTTTGAATGTTACATGTGTAACGAATTTGTTTCATTAAAGCCTCAAATGTTGGGGAAAAAATGGTGGAAGCACAGTTGCACACCTTGTACTTCACACAGTAATTGCCAGTAACAGTTTAGTACAAGATTTCTCATATACCTAGTATCTGCACCACTGTATAATGTACAGTAATATCTCCAGGGCACATTTTAGTGCACACATAACCTTCATGCATCATTTTTGTTCATAGATCCCTTATCTTATGTATGAAAATGCATGACAAATGGTTCAAATGGCTCTGAGCACTATGGGACTCAACTTCTGAGGTCATTAGTCCCCTAGAACTTAGAACTACTTAAACCTAACTAACCTAAGGACATCACACACATCCATGCCCGAGACAGGATTTGAACCTGCGACCGTAGCGGAAAATGCATGACAGACTACTGTACAACAGCAAATAGTTTATGTTCATTAATTAAATCACTTTGCCTGCTAACTATACAATTTAGTTGCTACATTCTATTGAATCTGGCAAGCAAAAAGTTCAATAATTCACATTTGACAATGTGTGCACTTACGGTGGCAACAGAATCAAGAAAAACAGCCGAGGTGTAAATGTTGGCAGAGCAAGCTGGCTGACATCACTCTGCAGAACAACCCGATCTTCAACATTTTCTGGAATCCGTACACCAGTTGAACTGTGTAAAGAATAAATATTTTTGTCAGCAGACATAAATTTTAATTTAAAAAAATCATCACAGAAATGGATATGTATTTACTTCAGCAAATTTCATGATCTATGTTTCCTCTCCAATATGCAGGTAATATAACAAATTCAATAATGTTAGGCAAAGTCTCAGAAGAATCACAATGTTAGCTCTGCTGAAGAAAGGGGGAAAACTCAGTTTGTCAATCTGTGCATTTAAGAGGTATGTACAGAGCAATTCAAACATTTTGGAGCAGCAACAATGTAACAACTGCTCTGTCTCTCCAGTGTGTGTACATGAAACTGTAAGATTCCATAAGTTAGGGAAAAATATTCACACTTATCATACTCAGAATCAGAAAATCCTGATAGACCAAGGATGGAAAGGTCAGTTTCAATATGGTGCTACTTGTTCAAAGCATTAGAAGAGGCCAGAGTGTACCCATCATTGCCAGTCAGCCAATCATACAAAAAGCTGACAGTTTCTGCAATTCTACTGTTTTACAAGTGTTGTGTCATTAAAATTAATTCAGAATGGCTAATAATTATACAGCAAATTTGGTAGGGATGCTTTGCATTTCTCTTTGGATTGTAACAGAAATAAAACCACACTGGAAGTTGTATTGCATATTTCAAAGTCTCTTTGGTAGCCATGCCAGAAGTAAGAACAGACAATACAAATTTACTGACATGCATAACATCACACACATCCATGAAAGTGTCTCCCATGGAGAGCTGGTGGCCAGCTTGCCCTCAGTTTCTCATTTGCTAGCTGCTATTATCCGGCTCTGCCACTATGAAAAGGACTACATAGTCTAGACTGTAATAGTGTTGTATAGTAACTGTTATGTTTTATGATTTACTGCATGATCAGAGAAAGGGTTCTGTTACCTGCATTCCACAAACTGATACAACATTTTGTAGTGCCCCCAGAATTTTATGAAAGTCTGGAGACACTTGTGTTCCAGCAGTTTCGAACACACGTTATTTTAAAGCAGGGCGTAAGGATGAGCATGGGATACTGCACCCATTTATTGTTTGTGCAGGCGAAACCGCGACCTGCCAAGAATAAGCAAATAGGCCTGGAAGCTCCATGGCCGGCTGCAAAGAGTAATGTAGCATTATATTGTTAAAAAATAATTGGAGAGACTCGAAATAGTGACTGATTATTAGACGTTGAACTGCTGTTGAGAGTACGTGGACTGGACGTGAATAGTCAGCCACAATAAAAGCTTATGTAATAATTGTGTTCAAAAATGTGTAATTAACTGATTCTGGGTGCCCAGTAATGTGTGGGCTTACATCATAAAGTTTAGTTATTTTTTTGTACAAAGTGGAAATAAATATGTTCTGGTGCATTGAATGATATTCCATGTAGATGTAGATGTAGAAGAGTAGCGTGTTTTTTAAATAAGAAGAGAGAGAGTGAGAGAGTGGAAATTTCCCCTTCCTAGCAGTGAAATCTGCGGAGAAGCATCCGGTGCTAGCAGAAGACATCGGCACTGCAAGAAAGCAGAACCAGCATTCTTCAACAAGTAAGTCCACAAAAACGCTTAAGCTGTATAGAGAGAGCTTAAAATTACACCGGGCCACTGCAAGAATGTGGTGACCACAAAGAAAGGACCTTGAGGGGAGGGGGGGGGGGGAGAATAGTTGGGAGTTGCCATAGCAACCAATAACAGTGAAGCTGAAAAGCGATTCCATGATACTTATCCAGAAATATCGTGTTGATAAATGGTGAAATGATTAAGGGAATCAAGAAAATCACACAACGCTACAGTTAGTCTCAAATTGCCGATGCCGCCGTCTACAAACGCTGATGCTGCCGTACACCAACGCCGACATCGCATCACACCAACGCCGCCGCTGCCGTCCACAAAAATTGATGCCACCGTCCACCTACGCCGGTGCTGCCATCCACCAATGCCAATGCCGCTGTACATCAACGCCGATGTCGCATCACACCAACGCTGATGCAGACATCCACGAAAGCCGACGCCGTCATCCACCTACGCCGACGCCGCCGTACATCGACGCTGACGCCACCGTACACTGGTGCCGACACCACCTTCCACCGACACCGGGTGAGCTACTACTGACCTTTGATTGTTTGTGAAGTATGGGGGGTTGTGGAAATAAGAGAGTGTACTTTTAATGATAACTAGATTAAAGACAAAACAAAACACAATGGAAAAAGAACATCAATCCATAGAGTCCGTTGGGGCTATGGGAACTGAAAAACAGGGGCCAGATTTAGGTGAAGTAATGAGGTTTATCAAAGCACAATTTGAATCATAGAACACAAAACAGGACGAACTGAAGGCAGAATTAAACTCTAAGTTAGATTTGCAAAACACAAAACTACTGGCTCTAGTTAATATCCTAAGTAATCAGATGCAAGAATGGAAAAAAGAATTGAAAAAAGAATTGTCCAATTCCCTGAGTGAACAGACAAATATTTTATTTAAGGATTTACAACAAAGAAATGAAGCTCACCTAAAAGCGTTAGTTCTAAAATTGGAATATGATGTAGACTGTAAATGTAGTAATTTGGAAACATAATTTAACGAAAAATACGACTCTTTGAAAAATGTGTGTAATGTTACATTTGATGTTGTCGAATGAGAATTAACTATGCTAAAAACCAATGTCTAGAAACAAGATAAGTTGCTCCTCCTAATACAGGCGCAAATTTCAGGGGTCAAATCACGGGTGGAAACTGTAGAACAGAACTTCAAAGAAAAGTTAATGACTGCAGAGCTTATAAATTTGAATGGCTTCAAAGAACAAGTAGAAGAATTGATAGGATGAAAGGTTGAAGAGAAACTAAGTGTTGATATCTCTTCGCCTATAGTAACTTCTGATTTAGATAACACCAAGAAAGACTTAGAAACTTTGAGGAAAGAATTCAAGCTTATGCAAGAGAAACTAGAGAAAGGCACAGTTTCCCAAAATATTAAATAAAATAAGGACATGGTAACTGATTTGCAATGGGGATCAAATTTAGGATTGTCGAGACAGTTTCCTAAATTCAAACCAGATGGGGAGGTACACCCCACCCATTTCTTAAAACGGTTTAACCGAGCAATTGAGGAAAGAGTTAGTAGAAACTTGCATAGGAGTGCCCAACAAAGGGTAGATAAATACAATGCAACCGCAACTGACCCAGAATACCATGCAGATGACTTAGTATTAGTAAACCAACACCTTTGAAGTGCGGCACTGAAAAAAGAAACACAAATTTTTTCTGAAATACGTAGGACCTTATCATATTCAATCAATAGTACACCAAAAAACCCTATATTTAGTAGATCATGTGATGGGAGAGGAACAGGGAATGTATAATGTTAAGGATATAAAACGATATGCACAAAACCGCCAGGGATGGTGACGTTCTGTGTCAATGGGCGGAGTGACGTCCGTCGGTTCCCGAGTTGAGTTCGGCGTTATTTCCACATTAGTTTTCCTACGCCGAACTCCCTGCAAATCTTCGACTATCCTGTAATCTATTTATAGCCCTTAAGCTATCCTATCATATTAGTATTAAAAGAGACCAATTATGACTACAGGTTTATGACTAATTTAAGGAGTCACAATAAAGAGTAACGTCTAAGCATGAGATGAAACTAACAGGGTAACATCTTAATGGGAGATATAATATGATGGTACTGTTTAGGAAGGATGATACCTAGATGACATAAACTGAACATGTGCAGGGCATATAGAGTGAAGTGACTAACTGAATAACTATTTGATTATAGTGTATATAATTCCTATTTTTATAGAATGTTTTATTTTTTTGTAAGGTGTGATGTGATTGGGGAGGGTTTATAGCTAATTTTCAAAGGGGTGGGCAGCATAGGCACAGACATGATCTACACACTACGCCCTTCATACAACCCTCGCAAACAAGTGTGACTGGTTCTTCATCATTTGCCGTTCCATAGGAGTTGCTAAGATCTTTTCTTCGGGGACTTCAAAGGTGGTGAGAATGTCCATTCTGCAGGAGACGCCAAACATCACATCTCCTCCAGCTTCTCACTTAAGTACTGGCAAAGTGGGGACCCTGGGGAAGGGGGGTGGGAAGGGTTTCCTGTCTTTGGGGTTGTCTTCTTTCTTTCTTCGATCTTAGCAACCAATTCTTTTATTTCCTTTCTTACTTCACTTAAGAGTACCAATCTATCTTTCCCTCTGTCCACATTCATATACTTCTATCACTGAAGTCCTTCTCTTTTCCGTGATTTCTATAAATCTTCAACTAAGAACCTTAGTGAGCTGAAGAATCAGGACACACGATCACACTTCCACACTCAAACAATTAAATACAAAGACACAGACAAGTAATACACAGGGAGATGTAACAACCGTCACAGATAAGGGGGAAAGTAGTACTCAGGAAGAGCTCGAGCACATGTGCTAAGTAATGACGGTTGCACATCTCAATTGAAATGGTATAGTAAGCTTAAGCTAAAGGAACAAGGGGGGATGAAGTGTATATCCACCTGTGGTCATAGCTATAGTAGTACAAAGTAATATGAATGGAGATAAAAAGAAATAGATATTAAGCCAGAGGTATCGAGTCAGTTAAGTTTCTTATGAATAATAGGACTGTGCAGACCGAATAGCCTGAAGAAAAGAAATAAAGTTACAACCATGGATGAAACATATTTAGTTATTAAGGCTATATAAGTGAGCTGTAAGCAATGAATAAGCAAAGAATTTAAGCAGGTAGGCTGAAGGACTCAGGAGGAGGAAAGGAGAGATAGATAGAAATTTTACCAGGAAATTTTAAACAAAATAGTGTGCAGAGGAGTAAGAAAGAGGCAAGACTATGAATCATTGTTAAAGAAGATAGGGAGGGCGCATTCGATATAGATGAAATGAGAGAAAGAGAGGCAGGTAGGTAGACCCAGAGGAGGTTGACCTATACTGTGTAGGTAGGGGCACCAAAAAGGGGATTGACCTGTACCATAGTTTAGTATAAATGGAAGCAGCGTACCTACCCAAGCATGAGGAAGAAGATGTTTTCATAGTTTCAACCCTTACGTAGATTGGAACCCAAAGGGAAAGGGTAATATAGTGACCTGAGATTGTAGTGGAAAGTTTCTCCTGGTAAATTTGAACTCTAAAATTTTTTAAATAGAAAAGACGAGTCCTTCACGAGGAGACAGAAAAAAGAGAAAACCCCCAGTACAATTTTAATTTTTTTCAGACCCGGAAAACTGGTGGTTATCACTGCAACAGCTTCTTAAAAAAAAGTAAAGACTCTACTCAGAATGACACCTGAAATTTGAAACTGTCTAAGGGGAGGGATTTATTTTGGCTCAATCCTGAAAGCAAGAGTGTATAAATCTATTGGAAATAGTTAATACTTGTTGTACTATTAGTTTATCATACTACTATGTCTATGAAAGATATTACCAACAGCTTAATGAAATACCAGAGATGGAAGAGAGTTTTTGTACCTAATGTTTTAATGTAGTACAAAGTAACAAGATAAGTGTTAAGAAGAAAAAAATATATTAAAATATATGTTGTGTGCAAAATAACGAGTGTTCAGGCTAAGGGGAGGGATATGTAGTGATCCCAATTTTATGAAAGTTTGGAGATATTTGTGTTCCAGCCATTTCAAACACATGTTATTTTAAAGCAGGGTATAAGGATGAGCATGGGATACTGCACCCATTTATTGTTGTGCAGGTGAAACTGGAAGGGAGATAATTCGTCGGCACTGCCAAGTGTTCAGCACGACCTGCCAAGAATAAGCAAATATGGCCCGGAAGCTCCATGGCTGGCTGCAAAGAGTAATGTAGCATTGTATTGTTAAAAAACAATTGGAGAGACTCAAAATAGTGACTGATTATTAGACGTTGAATGTTGAGAGTACATGGACTGGACGTGGATAGTCAGCCACAATAAAAGCTTATGAATTAATTGTGTTCAAAAATGTGTAATTAACTGATTCTGGGTGCCCAGTAATGTGTGGGCTTACATCATAAAGTTTAGTTGTTTTTTTGTACAAAGTGGAAATAAATATGTTCTGGTGCATTGAATGATATTCCAAGAGTAGCGTATTTTTTAAATAAGAAGAGAGAAAGTGAGAGAATGAAAATTTCTCCTTCCTAGCAGTGAAATCTTCAGAGAAGCATCCGGTGCTAGCAGAAGACATCGGTGCTGCAAGAAAGCAGAACCAGCATTCTTCAACATGCAAGTCCACGAAAACACTTAAGCTATATAGAGAGAGGTTAACATTACACCGGGCCACCACAATTTCTGTACAGTGCTTCTGTTTGATGAGGATGTGGTTTCCACCACCATATGACTTGGGCTTACTAATTTTAATCAGGTATAATTAATGTTTGGTTTTATAGACTAAAAGACTATATATTCCGTTGTTGCAAAAAGCTAACTTTTTGTTCAATGAATGATTGGTGGCCCTAAAGTGAAGGTTACGATATTCTCCATCTCACTTGAACTATGGGGATAATTTTGTAGGATCACCCAATCTTTGCTAAGATCAAATGTAATTTCACAGTAAAGATTACAGAAAAATAATCTATATAATGGCAGTGTCATATAGCCAGTCCTACAGGGTTTTCAGTAATGAACATTTCTAACATCAGAGCTTCCTATATACAGTGACCTGTCATTATCATCATAACAAAAACATTTAAATATTTCAGCAGCATATGAATGTATGATTTCATGGTCAGTTACGAATACAATAAAATTGTTCTGGGTATACGTTCAATTGAAAACTGAAAACCATCCATCACAAGGAAAGTGTAAGGTATCTAGTGAGATGCATCAATCCTTCTACACCTTTTGGGCAATCAACTCCCCCCACCCCCACCCTCAAAATGGTTGTCGAGGTAGGATCTTTCCGTCATCCTGGGATCTGAATGATTTGTCTTCCATTTTAACCTTTCCCAAACTATCTTACACGCCTCCTCAAGAAAGGAAGCAGAGTCATCAAAAAATTTAGAAATGATTTGAGGTATGCCCCAGGAAATGTGTTGGGACACACCCTGTTCATTTTGTGTATTATGACATGGTTGACTTTTTACAGATGATGCCATTACCTATAACAAAGTACTATCCAAAAAGAAAACTGCACAAATATCCAGTCAGATACTGAAAGATTCTGAAGTGTGTAAAGGTTGGCAACTTGCATTTAATGTTCAGAAATGTAAAATTGGGCACTTCACAAAATGCAAAAAATTAGTATGGCTACAATATCAGTGAATCACATTTTGAATCAGTCAATTCAAATAAATACTTTATTGTAATAATTTGTGGGGATATATAATGGAATGATCACATAGACACAGTCATAGATAAAGCAATTCGCACACTTTGGTTCACTCACAGAACACTGGGAAAATGAAGTCCTTCTACATAGAAGATTGCTTACAAAAACTTGTGCAGCCCTTCCTAAAATATTGCTTGTGTGGAGCCCGTATAAAATAGGACCAACAGAGGATACTAAGCATTTACAAAGAAGAGCTGCAAAAACATCTCAGGTTTGTTTGACTTGTGTGACTTTACAGACATGTGAAAAATTTTCCACTGCAGTTTGTAATACAGTACGTACTGTGTCCCTTGATCTTCTCTTAGTTTTGCATGATACTCTAGCTTTTTATGTAACACAGAGTGTAGAAGCATTTAATCCATTTAATAGCCTGATTTCTAAGGAAAACCATTTTCAGAGTAGCCTGTAACTATGTTACATGTTTTAGAATAGCCAAGTGCATTGTGGATTTATTTGTACACTGTATTTTTAAAATGTTTCTTCAAGACCTCATTTATTTTTTCCTTTGCAACTTGCTATTAAACATCAGCTGTTGACCATCATGATCTGAGAGATTATTAACTATAGGAATTACATCACAAATTTGCAATCTAAGTGCACCTATAACAAAGTGGTCAACAGCAGTAATGCTAGTATCTGTAACCTTGCTGCAAATTGTATGAGATGAGTTACATTGGATTTAATGACAAGGGGCTTAAGTATAATATAGAATATGTATGCTCTAAAAAGTTTAAATTACAAATCTCCACTTAGTATTACTTCGTTTTAAGTTTAATTCCCACACTTCATTCACAAATGGAATGGGAGAAAGCCTTAACATTAGGCACTGTGAAAAGTGCCCTCTGCCACAATTAGCAGAGATTCATAGATGATGTAAATGAAGATCAAAATTTTTATGATCCTATTGGGTTTTCTGTTTGTTTGGATTATAAAACATTATTAGGAAGTTAAAAATATTCTCTTTATATGAATAGTGTTTTATGTGAGAAACTAATGCTGGTTTAATGATAAAAACCTAGAAATGATAAGTGTTTGATGTGAAACAATAATACTGGTTTAATAATTAAAGCCTAGAAACAGGTCATAACAATTATTTTTTCTAATATATTATTAATCATTTGAAGTTCTTCTTTCTGGCATGATCATGTAATGTGAACTATAGATGTACATATATAATGGCACGAATTTTATGCCAAGGTGGATTCTAAGTTCCTTCTGATCATCAACTACTATTTACTGCAGTTCAGTTTCTAAAAAGAACTTCTGATTTAAAGTGTACTGAATGAATGCCCTATTTTTGTTTCAGTTCCCGAGTATGAACTGTTATTCATAATGTTATTGCTCTTGTAAAAATTATAATTACGTAAATTCAAGTAATATTATCAGAAATAGGTGTATATGATCTGAAACATAGTATATATAACATGTAAAGATCATGTAATGAATAATTAATGTACTCACTAAATGATTGCTCCAACCGTCACACCCACAACAATCATAAGGCTGAAAAAAACAGAAGCAGTTATTATATTTTTTGTTTATAATGTGTAAGAGAAAATCCTTACAAACATAACAAAAAACATATGATTAATATATTTACATTGATTACTCCATGTATAATTTGTTCATTGCTTTCATGTGGTGTACTGTTTCGAGGTCACTAATTTCAAGTGCAATAGTATAATTTTCACAAAAATAAGCCACCTGTGTTTCTTTTGTGTCATTATAGAATGTAATGCACATCTCTGTTCAGCAGGCAAGAATTTTCAGACTACCATCATATAAACATCAGTCTCCCAAAAATTTTGTAATTGATGAGATGCATCTACATTTGTAAAGTACATATGTTGTAAACAAATGTACTTATTTTCATGTTTCCAGGGAAGTTCTCAACAAAAACACATCTCTATTGTGTCCAAATCTGCTAAAGGAAAGAATGTGCATGTGACTACAGAGATTAATTTTAGGAGTCCAATACTGACAGATAAGGAACAATATTTTTAAGAAAGGGAACAAAATTTTTAACATAAAGTTGTCTCCTGAGATGTGTATTTTTCATTGCAGATGAAAATATTGTTATTCCCTCAGTTGCATAGTTGCATCATTGTTACAGATTGGATGTGCAATGAATTTAGTCAGCAGTGACTCAATACTGGACTGCAAGCAAACTGAGATGGTATTTGCCAAAGCCATTTGTATCAAAACCATCAACAGGTCCCTCAAATTTACTGAGAATTGTACCGAAATAGACCTTATTGCTTAAAATATAAAATTGTTACAGTATTTTTGAGTCCTTTAATATAAGGACTGGACAAGCAGACATTTTTCATTTCAAAATGTTGTCTACCTACACAAGTTCACCACAGGATCAACATAGCCCAGCTCTAACCAACACTTTTTCGCCTTTTTTCACACCAGATCTCCATTTGCTTTCTAGTTCACCTTTATCTCGCCCCATATATTTTTATATTTATTTTCATTTTCATTTCAGCCTCATGTTACACTTTCCACCTTCTAATACCATGTCACCCTCACAGCACCACCACAACGACCCCATTAAGTTTTATTTACATTCCCTCCGCAAACATGCCTTCATCCTAGCCAGATTACACTCCCATATTTTATTTTCTCAGGCTTGTCTGACATTTGGCATCATCCCCAAAGGCCTCACACTTAAAGTTCCCATCTCTGGCTGCAACCCTTCTTTCCATCAGTCCCTATACCAGTTCCAAACTGAACAATCCATTGCCCTCACCCACCTAATCCTTCACCTACATATCCACTCAGCCAATCAACACACCCGCCAACTCCTATCCTTAATAAAAGTCCTCAATCTTTCCTCTCCCACATCCACACCGGCTGTTCAGAGCATCCTCCTACAGGCCAACCGCAAATTAGAACAGCATGCCACCCTCCACCTTAAAAAACTATCCAATCTCCTGGTTTCCCACCTCCGGAAAGGCAACTCACTCACCCTTCACAACCTTTCCAGTAAACCTCAACCTCCTCTCATTGCACACAAACCCAGTCTCTCCCATCTACTCAATCTCCCACTTCCAGCTCCACTCCCTCCAAACCTTCAAAATTCCAATCAACACAATCTGGAACCACAACACCCCAATTCAGTAGTTAACCTTTCCTCCAAACCTCTCTCCCAATCCGAAACCTCTGTCCTATCCAAAGGCCTCACCTTCAGCCCCACTCCCAGATTCAACCAAACAGCCCTCGTCAAAGATTTACTGTCCTACACCCATACTCTCTGCTGGAAATATCACTTTGCCACGAAGAAAAATGATCTTAATCCTACTCCTAATGATCCAACTCCCCAAGACACTATCCAAATTGAACCCTGCCTGGAACAGTTCCATCCTCCGTCACAGCGGGACCCACCTCCTCTTCCTCAAAATCACCCTCTCCTAACCTTCCAGGAATTTCTGACTTCCAGTCTTGCCTCTCAATCCTTCTTAAAAAACCTTAATCCTAGTCCCAACATCACCACTGCTGAAGCCCAGGCTATCTGTGATCTGAAGGCTGACCGATCCATCGTCATTCTTCCGGTGGACAAGGGTTCCACGACTGTGGTACTTGATCGTCGGGAGCATGTGGCTGAGGGACTGCATCAGCTTTCAGGCAACACTACTTACAAAGTTTGCCAAGGTAATCCCATTCCTGATGTCCAGGCGGAGCTTCAAGGAATCCTCAGAACCTTAGGCCCCCTACAAAACCTTTCACCTGACTCCATCAACCTCCTGACCCCACCAACACCCCGCACCTCTACCTTCTACCTTCTTCCTAAAATTCACAAACCCAATCATCCGAGCCGTCCCATTGTAGCTGGTTACCAAGCCCCCACAGAATGCATCTCTGCCTACGTAGATCAACACCTTCAACCCATTACATGCAGTCTCCCATCCTTCATCAAAGACACCAACCACTTTCTCGAACGCCTGTAATCCCTACCCAGTCTGTTACCCCCAGAAACCATCCTTGTAACCATTGATGCCACTTCCTTATACACAAATATTCCGCATGTCCAGGGCCTCACTGCGATGGAGCACTTCCTTTCACGCCGATCACCTGCCACCCTACCTAAAACCTCTTTCCTCATTACCTTAGCCAGCTTCATCCTGACCCACAACTTCTTCACTTTTGAGGGCCAGACATACCAACAATTAAAGGGAACAGCCATGGGTACCAGGATGGCCCCCTCGTATGCCAACCTATTCATGGGTCGCTTAGAGGAAGCCTTCTTGGTTACCCAGGTCTGCCAACCCAAAGTTTGGTACAGATTTATTGATGACATTTTCATGATCTGGACTCACAGTGAAGAAGAACTCCAGAATTTCCTCTCCAACCTCAATTCCTTTGGTTCCATCAGATTCACCTGGTCCTACTCTAAATCCCATGGCACTTTCCTTGACGTAGACCTCCACCTGTCCAACGGGCAGCTTCACATGTCCGTCCACATCAAACCCACCAACAAGCAACAGTACTTCCATTATGACAGCTGCCACCCATTCCACATCAAACGGACCCTTCCCTACAGCCTAGGTCTTTGTGGCAAACGAATCTGCTCCAGTCCGGAATCCTTGAACCATTACACCAACAACCTGAAAACAGATTTCGCATCCCACAACTACCCTCCCGACCTGGTACAGAAGCAAATAACCAGAGCCACTTCCTCATCTCCTCAAACCCGGAACCTCCCACAGAAGAACCCCAAAAGTGCCCCACTTGTGACAGGATACTTTCCGGGACTGGATCAGACTCTGAATGTGGCTCTCCAGCAGGGATACGACTTCCTCAAATTCTGCCCTGAAATGAGATCCATCCTTCATGAAATCCTCTCCACTCCACCAAGAGTGTCTTTCCGCCGTCCACCTAACCTTCGTAACCTCTTAGTTCATTCCTATGAAATCCCCAAACCACCTTCCCTACCCTCTGGCTCCTACCCTTGTAACCGCCCCCGCTGTAAAACCTGTCCCATGCACCCTCCCACCACCACCTACTCCAGTCCTGTAACCCGGAAGGTGTACACGATCAAAGGCAGAGCCACGTGTGAAAGCATCCACGTGATTTACCAACTGACCTGCCTACACTGTGAAGCCTTCTATGTGGGAATGACCAGCAACAAGTCCATTCGCATGAATGGACACAGGCAGACAGTGTTTGCTGGTAATGAGGATCACCCTGTGGCTAAACATGCCTTGGTGCATGGCCAACACATCTTGGCACAGTGTTACACGGTCTGGGTTATCTGGATACTTCCCACTAACACCAACCTGTCAGAGCTCCGGAGATGGGAACTTGCCCTTCAGCATGTCCTCTCTTCTCGCTATCCGCCAGGCCTCAATCACCGCTAATTTCTAATTTCAATTTGCCGCCGCTCATACCTCACTTGTCTTTCAACAACATCTTTGCCTCTGTACTTCTGCCTCGACTGACATCTCTGCCCAAACTCTTTGCCTTTACAAATGTCTGCTTGTGTCTGTGTATGTGCGGATGTATATGTGTGTGTGTGTGCGAGTGTATACCTGTCCTTTTTTCCCCCTAAGGTAAGTCTTTCCGCTCCTGGGATTGGAATGAATCCTTACCCTCTCCCTTAAAACCCACATCCTCTCGTCTTTCCCTCTCCTTCCCTCTTTCCTGACGAAGCAACTGTTTGTTGCGAAAGCTTGAATTTTGTGTGTGTGGTTGTGTTTGTTTGTGTGTCTATCGACCTGTCAGCGCTTTTGTTTGGTAAGTCACATCATCTTTGTTTTTTTAATATATATATATATATAATAGAAGGAAACATTCCACGAAGGAAAAATATACCTAAAAACAAAGATGATGTGACTTACCAAATGAAAGTGCTGGCAGGTCGACAGACACACAAACGAACACAAACATACACACAAAATTCAAGCTTTCGCAACAAACTGTTGCCTCACCAGGAAAAAGGGAAGGAGAGGGAAAGACGAAAGGATGTGGGTTTTAAGGGAGAGGGTAAGGAGTCATTCCAGTCCCGGGAGCGGAAAGACTTACCTTAGGGGGAAAAAAGGACGGGTATACACTTGCACACACACACATATCCATCCACACATATACAGACACAAGCAGACATATTTAAAGACATATTTAAAGACAAATTTAAAGACAAAGAGTTTTAGTTTAAAGACAAAGAGTTTTGTCTTTAAATATGTCTGCTTGTGCTGTATATGTGTGGATGGATATGTGTGTGTGTGCAAGTGTATACCCGTCCTTTTTTCCCCCTAAGGTAAGTCTTTCCGCTCCCGGGACTGGAATGACTCCTTACCCTCTCCCTTAAAACCCACATCCTTTCGTCTTTCCCTCTCCTTCCCTCTTTCCTGATGAGGCAACAGTTTGTTGCGAAAGCTTGAATTTTGTGTGTATGTTTGTGTTCGTTTGTGTGTCTGTCGACCTGACGGCACTTTCATTTGGTAAGTCACATCATCTTTGTTTTTAGGTGTATATATATATATATATATATATATATATATATATATATATATATATATATATATATATATATATATATATAAAAAAAATAGAGGGAAACATTCCACGTGGGAAAGAATATATCTAAAAACAAAGATGATGTGACTTACCAAATGAAACCGCTGGCACGTCGATAGACACACAAACATACACACAAAATTCTGGCTTTTGCAACCAACGGCTGCTTCATCAGGAAAGAGGGAAGGTGAGGGAAAGACAAAAGGATGTGGGTTTTAAGGGAGAGGGTAAGGAGTTATTCCAATCCTGGGAGCGGAAAGACTTACCTTAGGGGGAAAAAAGGACGGGTATACACTTGCACACACACACATATCCATCCGCACATACACAGACACAAGCAGACATTTGTAAAGGCCTTTACAAATGTTTACTCTAGCTTGTCAATGGACAACTCCAAAATCTAGCTATTTTTCTTTCTTTTGTGTGTGCCTATCGACAATTCAGTGCTCCTTTTTTTCAGTGAGTGGTTTCCTTTAATCCAAAAAATGTATTACTTACCCAACATGGAAATCAATACTATGTGTAGCTCTTGGATCATGTCAAAGGAAAATGGCAAGTAAATTTTCCACCATGAAAAATGTTTGTGATTAGTAGATGACTAGTATCATGCCAATAGACTAATGGCATCACCAGTGTTGTGGACAGATAAACCTTAGAAGTCAATCAGTATGGGATGTCATGAACAACACAACAACATTAGTAAAGCAGAAGCCAACAAACTAACAGTAAATCCACAGGAATGGGGGGTTTTAGACAGATAAAACATTCAAATTCAAATTCAGCAGATTCCAAAAAAAAAATATTGAGCAGAGAGAGAGAGAAAGAGAGAGAGAGAGAGAGAGAAATATTGGGGGGGGGGGAGGGGGGAGGGGCAGATAGACCCTATCATAACCTCACTACCCACCCCTGCTGGACTACTGCTAACCTTTCAATATGTGTGAGGTTTCTACTTCTCATGAAGGAGTTAGCCCTAAAGCTGAATATTTCCAGCATTCTTTTTCTTTGTGCCTGTCTACAATTCAAGACTTCAGGATAATGTTGCACCCATTCAGATGTAGATACATCCACTGACTTGATTATAAGGGAGTCATAAGGCCACTGTATGCTCCCTTTAGGCAAGAGAACTCACAATTGTAGTAACTGGCCCTTGATATCCTGGATGTTGGCACTGTAATGGAATTGACATCTGAGCTGGTCATCTACATGTTCTATCAGGGACAGATTTTGGAATCTTGCTGGCCACAGAAGTACCTCAGCATTAGGCAGACAGTTCATAGAGACAAGTGCAATGTGTGGGCAAGCAGTGTCCTGTTGAAAAATGTCACATTGAAACTGTCACATGGACTCAGGATGTCCATTATGTATCACTGAGCTGTCAGAGTTCCCTCAGTCATAACCAACCATGACCTGACAACAAACCTGGTGGCTCCACATACTATGACATCAAGAGTAACACTGCTGTGCCTCACCAAAATATTGGAAGAGTGGGACATCTTCCCAGGTCACTACCATACCTACTGAGAGTGGTCATTCAGGGTAACACAGAACCATGCATTATCACTGAACACAACATGATGCCATTCATCAACTGTCCATGCTTCCTGGCCTTGGAACCACTCCAAGGACAGCAGTTTGTGTTATTGTGTTAGTGGCAGACTATGCACGGGTTGGTAATTCCCTAGACCAGCTGCTCTGCTGTTAGACTCCAACAAATGGTGTGGGATGATGCAGAATGTTGTTCTTGGGTGGCAGGAACAGATGTGAATGGGTTACAATGTTCTTGGTGCACAAACAGTGATCCTACCTTGTGGTGGTCAGATGTGCTCAGCTGGAACCTTGACAGCAAGTATGCCTGCCCTCACATATCATGCAGCATGTAGGGCCACTGTCACATCTGAGTGCCTCACAAATCTGGACACTGCATGATTCAACTGTTGGGCAAATGAAGATCGACAAAGAGGCACTTTTCAAAGTGTGTCAGGTACTGATAACGCTGTCTCACATGAGTAAGTGGCTTCTTTGTATGTTTCACAGTGACCACTCAATGCCTGACACTATTCATAGCTCTTTTATACCCTAATCAAGTCTGGTCACAACATTAACACAAACAATACAAATATACTCTGGTGGCTAGTTCATGTGTAGCAGAGACATCTACATCTACATGGTTACTCTGCAATTCACACTTAAGTGCCTGGCAGAGGGTTCATTGAACCATTTTCATATTACTTCTCTACCATTACTCTCTCAAATGGTGTGTAGGAAAAAGAAACACCTAAATCTTTCCGTTCGAGCTCTGATTTCTCTTACTTTATTATGATGATCATTTCTCCCTATGTAGGTGGGTGTCAACAAAAAATTTTCGTATTCAGAAGACAAAGTTGGTGATTGAAATTTCGTAAATAGATATCACTGCAAAGAAGACTGCCTTTGTTTCAGTGACTGCCACCCTAACTTGCGTATCATATCAGTGACACACTCACCCCTATTGCACAATAACACAAAACAAGCTGCCCTTCTTTGCACTTTTTCAATGTCCTCCGTCAATCCTACCTGGTAAGGATCCCACACTGCACAGCAATATTCCAGCAGAAGATGGACAAGTGTAATGTAGGCTGTCTCTTTAGTGGGTTTGTCGCATCTTCTAAGTGTTCTGCCAACAAAGCGCAGGTCTGTTTTGCCTTCCCCACAATATTATCATTGTGGTCTTTCCAATTTAATTTGCTCATAATTGTAATTTGTCTAATCATTTATATACCCATCAATAGTGTGGATTACTAAATAGCTTTATGTTATAGGCAGCTGCAGCTGAAGTAGTCGATATTTAACAAATCAACCACTTCCAACTGTATATGAAGCTTTATTTACAGGAACATAACCAGTTTCATGATATCAAATCATGTACATCTGAACAAGATACAATGCCTACAGTTGAGATTATGATCTAAAAAAAGAACACATATCCTAATAGTCTGAGCCATATGACAACCAATATAAAATTCTCACACATCAGTGAAACTTTAAGCCAGTAATATTGGAAGGAGGGGCCTCAATATTCTCAAAATAAAATGTTGATACCCACATGAAGCAGGACATCACAGATAAAATTCACCTGTTGAAAAACTGACATGTCAATACCACATTAACCCACAATGAAAAGAACAAAATAACAAATGACCCAGCTAGTAATATTGAAACCCTGATTGTTAAGAAAACTCAGATCATACCAGGAAACTATGGACAGCATCCCTCCAACTGCCTCGCCATGCAGGGCCACAATGCTAGTCAATGTACACACGTGTGTCACAGTGGAGGGCAGTAGCACTACCACACATGTAAATAGGGAAGTTCCAACCATTTTCCAAGTGTGTCCAAATATCATGTGAATGAGTGAGGCTCCCATTACACAATGAACTATGAAATATTATGCTACAAAAATGGATACAACAAAACTGACCAGATGCAAGAGTACATAACAACATACCCAGGATCAGTAACCGAGGAATAAAAAAAGCTATGAGAGTCTCCTTGGGAGATAATCAAAGCTGGATAATACATTGTAATGTCTTAACACCATTTGAGTATTAAGAGTGTGTTGAGGATATAGGTTTAGACTCCACATAGTTCATCTCTTCAAGAATGTTTAAGGTCTGCATCACTTCTTATCTGTGTAAGACTTTAGCTATACATGTTATGGAATGGCCAAACTCATGTAATTGGTTACTTAAACTAGACTTTGAATTCCTCAGACATTGGCATTATGTAAACCTAATGCCAAACCCTCTGTGAGCCTGCCCCATATACCTTGCAGGACAACTGTCACAACTGATTCGGTATGCTCCAGTAGCATTGTACTTTTCACAAACAAACTTATCTCTATGTAAAAGTCTTCAGCCAAGATTCTGTGGAATAAAGAATGCTGGCTTTATCTTTTTTGTCCTAAGCTTTTTGTCTACTTTTTGTGAAATTGTGCCAACTATGGTAACCAATGAAAGTCTGAGGAATATGAAGTCTGCTTTTATGTAACCAGTTTTGTGATTTTGGCCCTATGTAAAATGTGTAGCTAATAATTTAAAAGTCTTACCCAGAGAAGAAAAGGGGAAGACCTTAAACATTCTTGAAGAGATGGAAATTATGCTGAGTCTAAAGTTATGCCCTTGACACATCCTAAATAGACAGGTGGAGGTAAGAAATTACAACATACTATCCAAGGTTTGATTGTCTTTCAAGGATGTGGTCGGTTTGTGGGATTAAAGGGATCAGACTTTCAAGGATGTAATGTAATAGTTTTTTATTTTTATTTTTTTTATTTCTTAGTTATTCATCCTGGGTTTCATGTTATATGGTGTTGCAACTCATCCATTTTATTGTATCTATTTTTTATGGTGACATTTTGTAGTTTGTAGGGTAGTATTGTGTAACAGGGGCCTCATTCATTCCCATAATATTTGGACATGTGCAGAAATGTCTGGAACTTTCATCAATTATGTGTGTGGTGGCACTAGTGCCCTATACTGTGACACATATGATTACATTGACTAGCAACGTAGTCTTTTGTGGCAATGCAGTTGGAGGGATGCTATTCACCATTTCCTGGTATGATCTGAATTTTCTTAACAATTGGGCCTTCAACATTGATAACTGGGACTTTTTCTTATTCTGTCCTTTTCGTTGTAGGTTAATACTGTTCTAACATGTGTTTTTCAAATTGTGAATTTTATCTATGACAACCTGTTTGCTACAAGTATCAGTTTTTTATTTTGAGAAGACTGAGCCTCCTTCTTTCCCAAATTAAGAGTATAATATTTCACTGACAAGTGAGTGTTTCATACTGGTTGTCAGGTTAGTATAATAGGTGTCCACTTTTTGGATCATAATGTCAACTGTATGTTTAGTGTCTTGTTCAAATGTACACCTGAAGATGTGATTTGATATCATGAAATTGTTCATGTTCCAGTAAATAAAGGTTTACATATAGCTGAAAGTGGTTTATTTATCAAACGTGAATTAAGTGTATGTATCCAACCTTGTCTTCTAGATGCTTCACTTTTTTTCTGCATACATCCTGTATCTGGATGTGGTAATGTTAGTGGGAGAGGCTGGCTGGATGCCCTACTTTCCACCAGCCTTCCCTTCCCCTCAGGATGGAATCTGTGTACCCCATCATTGTGTGTCTGCCCCATATGAAAATATGTGAACGTTTTGAAAATGCTTGTGATTTATGTAACTGAGGTGAGACATGGGTACCAGCCCAGTATTCACCTAGTTGGAAGTGGCAAACCATCTAAAAGCCACATCCATGCTTGTCAGGACACCAATCATTATCATTGATCCTCTGGGTGGAATACTGGCTCCAAAAACTTAGATCATTAAATGAAAAAATGAGTACAAAATTTGCTGAATTTTGCCACAATCTGTAAATAATATTATATGGATCACCATATATACTACAACCTTATAGGTGTAGAACACAACATGGTGTTTACCAAGCTCCTCTCCCAGTGGCTTGTCAATTGCACCAGACCTTGTGAAGGCATTGCCAATTACACACTCAAAATTTTTTGCCATGATTTTCTTTTGTTCTCTATTTTTTGTTGTTGCTCCTACTGGAATATGTAATTATGATGATGTAACCTGCTACTGTGGTTTTTAAATGTAAAGATGTAATTGTGATTATTTCATTTTTCAATTGATAAATATGTTTCTTGCTTTTTAACTGTGAAAAAGTATCTAAATTTCTTTTTTGGTATATTATTAATTGCAAAAATGCTGCCGAGAATATTTATAAAGATTTATGTAATTTATGATAGTGATATAACATCTGTAGAGAGTGGACAGCAATAGACATATCAATAGTCGGACAGGGGATGTGTAGTTGAAGGTATGGTGGATGATGGGCCTGTGAAGCGTGTGAAGCGTGCGAGGGAAAATTATACTAGGTTTTTATGAAAAGCACCTGGAATTGTATGGACAGTGATACCAAACTATAAGAACATCAATTTGCTTTACCACTGTGGCACATAATGCCATCACTAGTGAACTTTAGGAGAAAATAAACTGGACTGTGAAGGTGCTGCTAATAAGATTTTGTTGTGACTGACACAAACAGTGCTTTTATGTGAATGAACTTTGCTGACATTGACTTTCAGGTGGTGGAACTGTTGTCTTTCACATCTTATCAAGCCATGAAAGTGGAGGCTTTAATGAACTGTGCAGTATATCTGACTTTCAATGACGTTACAGAAGTTTGACCTCTGAGAACAGAGTGGACATTGTTTATGGTGCGCATCACATAAAAGAACAATTCTATGAACTGTGTATTTGTGTCTATGGCTATATGAATGTGACAAACTGTGTAGTTATGGATGAAAGAATCACAGACAGTGCACAAAGTGTATAAAGAAACACTGTCTTCTTAATATGCTTTGCAAGAGGGGACATGTCAACAACGTTCACATACCAGCATCTTGTGGTTTGTTAATCACCACTGGGTTACTGATACAGCTGTGCAGTAACTTTGTTCACATTTTGCCAGAGAAGATGCCTGTGTCCTGCTCACACATCGTAACCCACTGACATTGTGCTGCCCAGTGCAACACTTCTTATGCAACAAAAAATTAAGATATTTTGCTGAACACTATTTCTTGATTTAAAAACTTTCTTTCTCTATTAAAAGTAGTAGAGTTATGTACTCTATTCAAATCAGTTCTTCACTTATTTATGTTTGCTCTCTGCTCTCTGCTATTGAAAATTAAAGTAGCGTTAGTGAACTAATAGTTGCATGGTAGTCATTGTTGAAACACCAGTAAATACAAATCTCATCCTCTCACTAGAACTATTTCTCCTTGCATCTCAAAATTATTGTAGCTGCATTAATTTCGGTGATTTTATGTATTGTTATGAGTATAGAATGTGACAGTGACTGAAAAAAGCATTTTTTCATGAAATATGGCTACACGTGCAAATTACAGTGACCACCCTAATTGCCTGAGATCCAACCAATGACATAAAAGCTGTTATTTCACCATTTTTACATTTCCTGCTGTGAGCACAAATCATATATGTCATGTGGTGTCCTGCAGTTGGCAGGAAAGAACTAGTGATCAAGTTTGAACACACTTCATTATAACTATTGTAAAATGCCTTCTAGGCATGCATCAATTTCCACACTCAAGAACAATTACTCAAGAATATTACTCTGCAGAATTACAAAAGTTGTATCTACTAAAGGCTACAGTGAGTATCTACTATGCTACAGCTGGCAGCCAGAGCTGTCCTAGCTGTAGGTACACACTGCTGGTCTGACTTTGTTGGCGTGCTTATAATGCCGATTCAGCGGAGTGCTACTCATAGTCACATTAGTTACAATTGGTGGATCTCTGTCAAATGGCTTTTCATGAAGTGGTTCAGTGTTTATGTGGAAAATCTGTTGTTGTTTGCATCTACTGGTGATGTTTCAATCTGAGCTGTTGAAGGGAGGTTGGCAGCCCAACTCACTTGTTTGTTGTGCAGGGCCTATAACTGATAAGGGGCCACCATGACATGTCAGTTGTCAAAACACATGGGGAATGTTTACACAGTACTAAAAGCTTTGATTTTGTATTGCTATGAGTCGTAGTATTAAGTGATGCTGGTTGTACTCAAAAGTGGGTAGATGCATGGCGAATCCCCACAGTGTTCATGTAATTATTAACAGAGTTGTCACCTTTTCTAAGTTCTGTCAGATAATGTCTTTGATGTTTTTGAAGTTTTGGAGGGTAGGTACACAATATTGTTGACTCAGGCTATTTTCAGTGCAGTTTCTCTTAAACATTCAGTTTTTCAGTTCATAAATAAAGTGGGATTGTGACCAGTTGAGAAGTATAACAAATAGTTTGGCTTTCCAACTAGAATTTTGGGTGACTTCACAGTTCAGATTTTGATAATTATTTTTCCTATGGAGTGAGGTCATTATATATGGCACTGTGTTGTGACAGGACAGTGTTTTAGTAAAACCATCCTTTTGAATCTGTCAGCCGTAGTATCAGAGTTTGAAATTTGGAGGGGAAAAATTGTATTGTTTTGTTTTGTGTGGGTTTCTTTTTGTAGACAAAATTACAATCAAAGAGGATGAGTGCATAGCTAGTTTCAAGGTGTGGGAAAGTGAGCAAGGAGAAAATAAAGAAGAAGAGTTTGTTATGGAAAATGCATATAAAGGATTAGATATTAAAGTGAAACCAGGTGCTAGCAGAGGTGAAAGGAGTGAAAGAAGGAACAGATAAAGGGCAGAAGGAAAATGAGGGATGAGGTGAAAGAAATCAGAGAAGGGATGGAAAAGAGACAAGAGATGAAATAAATGAAAGAAGGTTTACAGAAAGGATGAAGGAAGGGATGGAAAAGGGCAGAAAGAAATAAAGAAAATAAAAAAGGGCAGGAGGAAATGAAAGAGGGGCTGAAACAGTTAGATGAAAAATTCAGTCAAAGATTGAAAGACTTCAAGAAAGCATTGGAAACAGGTTAGAAAGGAAGGTGTCTGAGGTCAAGTTAGATCTGGGCAAAGATTTTGCAAAGTTCAAAGATGATATTAAAGAGATGTTTAAAGAGACAGAATTTGAGTTACAGGAGAAACAAAAAACATTGAGGTTGAGGTAAAGGGAAAGGTAGAATGCTTGGATAAAAATGTTGAAGATCAAGCTAATGAGTTTAAACAAGGGAGAACTGAAGTGAAAGAGAATTGTGACAAAATTTTCAAAGAATATAGCCAAAAGACTGAGGCCAAAGTGGAGCAAATTAATGAGACCACTACTGTGAATGAAAGTATAGTGGGGACTAGAAAAGCCAGTAGAAGATAGGAATTTTACAGCTTCATCTGTAGTAGTGCATGTGAGAGATGGCAGTAGTTTTAATAATATATTGATTGACCCTAGGAATAATGTGAATCCTGTGTCTTTCATAAACAGTCTAAATAGTCAGTTTACTGTAGAGTGGATAGAGAAAGATAAATTGAGGAGAGCTACTGCTAGTCTAAAAGGTGAAAGTTTGCATTGGAGAGCTGATGCACCTGATACACCTGATAAATATGAAACTTTTGAGGAATTTTGAATCAGCTTTTCTGAGAGAGTACTGGTCCAAAGAGAAACAAAGTGGTGTTATTGAAGGCTTTAAGAAGGCCCCACAGTATGATAGGAGAAATAGAGAGAGTAAGCAAGAGTACTGTGAAACGTGGATCAATAAATTGAAACACTTGGATGGTACTTGGAGTGATAGGTATACAATAGAGATTTTAATAGGGAAGTTACCCCCTTACAAAAGGTGTTTATTGATAGGGCATAATAATAATAATAATAATGTGAAAGACTTTCTGAATAGAGTGAGGGATGTAGACCGATGGCAGACAAATTGTTCATTTCGTGAAAACAGAGATTATGAGTGGTACCAAGGAAACAGAGAACAGACTAACAGACCGAATCAAATAAATATGTCAGGTAGAGGAAGTTTTAGGGGTAACAGTAGAGGTCAGGAAATAAGGGGAGAATTTCATCCGAGAAACAGTATCCCGCAACAGTGAGAGCCCATTCTGGGGCAGTTCACATATTGGGGCCCACTAATATGGCAAGTTGCCACAATGAGGCAAGGTGGCTAGTAGTTTTTAATGACACTAGTAATGCTAGTGGAGATGACAGAAGGTGTAGAGGTCAGAACTTGGTGATTGAAGAGACAGTGGCTGAAGTTGGTTATAGGAGGAACAAGGCATCAGTAGGTTCTTGTATGGAGATGTTTTCCCATGTGTATGATGGTGTAAGGGAATATGAAGAGATGCAGGGAAGTAAAAGAGAAGATAATTGCCACTGGGCTACTGATAAAGCTGTGCAGAAAATTTGTTAACATTTCGCCAGAGAAGCTTAATGAGCTCAGGACACTAACCAGCCGACATCGTGCTGCCCAGTGCAATGCTTCTTATGCAACTTAAAGTTAAGATATTTTGCTGAATGCTATTCCCTGATTTAAAAGGTTCTTTCTCTATTAAAAGTAGTAGAGTTATGGACTCTATTCATATCAGTTCTTTGCTTGTTTATGTTTGCTTTCTGCTATTGAAAATAAAGGTGCCATTAGTGAACTAATAGTTGCATGGTAGTCGTTGTTGAAACACCAGTAAATATAAATTTCTTCATCTCATTAGAATTAGATCTCCTTGCAACTCAAAATTATTGCAGCCACATTAATTTAGATGAGTTTATGTATTGTTATGAGTACATAATGTGACAATGACTAATAAGAGTATTTTGTCATGAAATATGGCTGCACGCATAAATTAAAGTGGCTACCCTAGTTGCCTGAGAACCGACTAGTGACATAAAAGCTGCTGTTTCACCATTGGTACATTTCCTGCTATGAGCATGAATCATATATGTCAGCTGTCAAGACACATGGGGGATGTTTACACAGTATTAAAAGCTTTGATATTGTATTGCTATGAGTCGTAATATTGAGAGATGCTGGTTATACACAAAAGTTGGTAGTTTTATGATGAATCCCTCTAGTGTACATGTAATTATTAACAGTGTTGTATGTGATTCAACTAATTTTGTCACCCATTGTAAATTCTGTAAAATATTGTCTTTGGTGTTTTTGAGGTTTCGGAGGGAATATAAACAATTTTGTTGACCCAGGTTATTTTCAGAGCAGTTTCTTATAAACATTCAGTGTTTCAGTTCATAAATAAAGTTGGATTTTGGATTGTGACCAATTGAGAACTATAACAAATAGTATGGTTTTCCAGCTATAATTTTGGTGACTTCACAGTTCAGATTTTGATAACATTTTTGGTATGCAGTGAGGTCGTCACAACCTATACAGGTTCAGTAAACATTTTGATACAAGCAAATCTACCCTCAGTGTATTTCCATCTCCACAAGATATACTCAGTTGAGACATAATGTAAACAGACATTGCAGTGACATATATAAGTGAAAGAAACAAATAAAATATCACATATAGCATGTGAGACATGTGTTGTCACTTTTCAAAAAATATGCCAATGTCTTTCGTTGTTCATTAGAACTAAATGTTACATTTATGGTTTGTGACAAGACATCACAATTCTTAACTTTCTGTCATCAGACTTCTTCACAGTTGAAATGATACACAATGATCAGGTTCATGACTGTTATGTGAAGAAATGTCAATGTATTTATGTAACACAATTTACCAATATTGAAATAACATCTTTCCTGATAGAACACTACATAAAGCAGTTACATTTACAGTGGGGCGTACATGGAAGGTTAAATGTTCTATGACCAGTCTCTCAAATTTCAGACAGTAGTAAAACATTTCATTTGATTAAGGGGCAGACCAGAATATTCAGACAAGAAAGAAGACCCATCTCATCAGTTGATGTCTGGAAACTTGAATCTATGACTTTTAACACATATCCAACAGAATTAACGATGTAATGAGTGGCATGCTTCATAATGTGTAAGTCTATTTCAAGACATCAGTTGGCATAAACTTTCCATTCCTTCTCCTGTTGGCTGCAGCATCTCTATAGCTTTGATTCATTTGCATTAGTAATGTAACAATTTACACTTACCAAGACTCTGGAACTCGTGAAGAAAGCCAGTGGGCATGATGGAATCCTGAAATTTTTAGAAAAAATTAAAAATAACTGCCTTGGCATTTAAAATATACGAGAAGACTATTCAAAAACACACTAAGATAAATAACTGAATTAGAGATAACTGTCATAATGAACAGGGCTGCTGCAGTTGATGGAGATTTGATAGTTGGTATAGTTAGCTGAGGCATAAGATCTCAATATCAAAGAAAATTCCACTGACAGTCCAATTGTGCAAACAATTGGGATGACACAATGTCTCAAAAAATATTTGATTTTCATCAGATAACCAGGGTCAGACATAGCTAGCAGTCGTCCTAGAGTCAGGCAGTATTCTGTTTCCACATACACAACAAACACTGCTTTTATGTTCAACCACATGCAGATGATAAAGGTTATTAATAATTAGCACACATTGTAAACACTAATTGGCAGGAACATACAATAAGTCACTTACCAATTCAGTATTGTGTAACATGAGGGGTGTTGCAACACATTTTTTTTTCAGGGGAAATTTTGTTTGCAAAAATGCATAATTTGTTGTGGGACATTGTAAAATATTCCTGATTCAGCTCCTATAGTTTCATTATGTTCTCATAAAAGGCAGCCTTCAAAATGGCTTCTGTAATTGAGGTGCATTCCTATCAGAGAGCTGTCATTCAGTTTCTTTTGGCAGAAAACCAGAGTGCCACAGATAGTCATAGGCACTAGCAGAATTTCAACAGAGATCTGACAGTGAGCAAAAGCATGATGAGTCGTTGGGCAAGGTGTCTGTCATCATCGCAAAAAGGTTGTGCAAACCTATCCAACGTTGGAACATGCAGACACTCTCATTCAAGGTGATCAACAGATCACAGTCAAACACCTTGCTGAACAATTGGATGTCTCTGTTGGTAGCGCTGACACAGTCGTCTACCAGTTGGGGTACTCAAAGGTGTGTGCTTGTTGAGTTACTTGACACCTAACAGAAGAACATAAGGGGCAAAGATGAACCATCTTTGTGGAATTGCTTGCACATTATGACAATTATTTGTTGAAGATTGTCACAGGTGATGAAACATGGCTTCATCACCTGGAACCAGAAACAAAATGGCAATCCATGAAGTGGTGCCACACCACCTCCCCTCAGGAGACAAAGTTCAAAGCTGCATCCACAGTCAGTTAACTCTTGGTGACAGTCTTCTGGGAATTTGAAGGTTTATTCCTTGTAGGAGACGAGGTACTGACAGAATCAAAGCTGTGAGGATGGGGTAGGAGTCATGCTTGGGTAGCTCACATGGTAGAGCACTTGCCCATGAAATGCAAAGGTCCTGAGTTCAAGTCTCAGTCCAGCACACAGTTTTAATCTGCCAGAAAGATTCATGGGCTGTAGCAGGCTGTAATGTGATTTTTTAATCATGCAATTAGCTAATTTTGACTGCTTGTCATTGTCAAGCACCTGTAAAACCAACTTGGAAATGCACTTCATTGTCTGCATACATTGCCATGTGTAAATAACACTTTCACACCTCACATTAAGATAAAAGTTGAAATTAGCTAATTGCATGATTAAAAAATAAAAAAAAAATCACATTACAGTCTACTACAGGCAGTGTTTGTGCTTATTAAACATATGGAGGCTGTGGATCCCCACGAATACAAAACTTTAATTCTAGAACTGGTCATGTGTGATTTGTAAGCGATCTCCTTTGTAGATTGATTGCACTCCTTTAGTATTCTACCAATAAATTGAAGTCTGCCATCCGCTTTAGCCTATGTGATCATTCCATTTCATATCCCTATAAAGTGTGACAGCTAGGTATCAGTATGAATTGGCTGATTCCAACAGTAACTCACTGATATTATACTCATATGATATGATGTTTTTTCATTTTGTGATGCACACAATTTTACATTTCTGAGCACGTAAAGCAAGTTGCCAATCTTTACACCATGTTGAAACCTTATCAAATTCTGACTCAATATTTATGCAACTTCTTTCAGAAAGTACTTCATTATAGGTATTGCTTCATCTGCAAAAACTCTGAGGTTACTATTACTATTGTCTGCAAGGTCATTAACACACTTCCCTGGGTACAATTGAAATTACTTCTACATCTGATGGTGACTCTCCATCCAGTATAACATGCTGTGTTCTCCCTACCCAAAAATTCTCATTCCAGTCACAACTTTCACTTCATGCCCCATATGGCCATACTTTTGACAATAAGTGTAGGTGTAGTAAAGAGTAAAATACTCTTTGGAAATCAAGAAATACTGCATCTGCCGGACAGCCTTGATCTAAAGCTTTTGGTATGTCATGTGAGAAAAATATGAGTTGGGTTTCGTATGATCAATGCTGGTTGGCATTGAGAAGGTCATTCTATTCAAGATATCTCATTATGTTTGAGCTCAGAATATGTTCTGAGAGTCTACAACAAATTGATCTCAAGGATATTGGATAGCAGTTTTGTAGATCACTTCTGCTACCCTTCTTGTACACAGCTGTGACTTGTGCTTTTTCTCAAGACCTGGGCATGGTTTTTTGTTCAAGGGATCTATGATAGAATATGATTAGAAGAGGGACTAAGCTTCAAATTCAGAACAGAATCTGACAGGGATTCTGTTGGCCCATGGAGCACTGTTCAGCTTTAATAATTTCAATTGTTTTTCAATACCACTGGCACTAATACTTATTTCATTCTTCTATTCAGTAGTATGAGAATTAATTTGTAAATGAACATTTAAAAACAACATTAGGCAGTTCAGCTTTTGCTTTGCTACCATCAATTTCAGTTCTTGTTTCATTCACTAGGGACTGGACACTAACTTTGGCAGCATGTGACAGCATGTGATCAGAATTTCTTTGGGTGTTGTGAAATAACATTTGACAATATTCTGCTATGGTAGTCATTGAAGGCATCATGGATTGCTCTCTTGACAGCCAAACATATTTCATTCACCTTCTCTCTATCTATAGCCCTATCCTTAGTTTTACACCTATTATGCAACAATTGCTCTTTCTTTAGAAGTTTCTTTACAGGATTCTTCACCATAGAGGCTTCCTCCCATTATGAACTGTTCTAATGGGTACATATCTATCCAGTGTATGGTCAACCATTCTTTTAAACTTGAGCCATAGTTTCTCCACATACTCTTGCACTGTGAAGAAAGTTTCAAGTTCCTCACTGAGATATGACACAGCTGACTTTTTTTATGTAGTTTACTGGACATATATATCCCTCTGCTTGTTTTAGCTGTCCTTTGTACTTTAGTAATCATTGTTGCCACAACCGTGTCATAGTCACTGACATCAGTTTCGATGTGTACATTCTCAACACAGTCAGGTCTATTTGTTGCAATTGGATCCAATATATTTCCATCACAAGGGTGGTTCCTAACTACCTGTTCTAGGCAATTTTCAGAGAACGCATTTCGCAATGTTTCACAGGATGTCTTATCATGCCCACCACTAACAAAACTGTAATTTTCCCAGTTAATTGTTGGATGATTACAGTCTCCACCAATGATTTCAGTATAACTGGGGAACTTGTATATGAGAGAACTGAGGTTTTGCCTAAAGTTTTCAGTTAAATCAAGAAATGAGTCTGGTGGGCAATAGAAGGATCCAGTTATCATTTTATGCCCACCTCTGACAATGAGTCTTGTCCAAACAGTCTCACATGCAGCTTCAATATCTATCTCAGTGCATATGAGTGTCTTGTCTGCTGTGACAAATACATCACCTTCATTTCCCATATGCCTGTCCTTTCAATATACACTTAAATTTTCCACGAAAGTATTGTTGCTATCAATTTCAGGTTTTAGCCAGCTTACTGTACCTAGTATTATGTGAGCTCCACTGCTTCTCATGAATGCTTCAAACTCTGACACTGCTTCTGACTCTGCTTCAGCAGTTTACCACCATGATTTTAATACTCTCACCTATAGGAGGCATTTATTTCTACCTTACACTGATATTTATGGGTTTGCTACCGCTATCATTATCTGGATTGGATGGAGAATTGTCTAATCTAAGAAACCTCTGTGTGCATCCCACGCACAATCAGCTATCTGACTAACAGCCGCCATCAATTTTCAACCTTATTTTAATTGGCAACCAGTTTCAGAATTTTATTACATCATCTTCAGGCCCCTGACCAATGTGCAGGAAGATCTACCTCAGTGGTGTTCAAAACAGGGGCCAGTAATCTCTTTAAACATCACCCTCCAACTGGAAGATTGGTTGCTAGGACATATTCTGAGACTTCAATGAATCATCGATTTAATATTTGAGGAAAGTGAGGGTGGTAAATACTGTAAAGGGGGACCAAGAGACAAATACAGTCAGTAGGTTCAAATGGATGTAGCTTGCAGTAGTTACTCAAAGATGCAAAGACTTGCACAGAATACAGTAGTGGAAGAGCTGCGTGAAATTAGTCTTTGGACTGAAAACCACAGCAACAATGAATGGGATCTTCTTCCATACAGCAAGAAAGTCATACCATATAAACATATACTAATTGCTGAGAATAGTAAAACATTAAGTAATACTCACCAACTTTTGCTAGTCCTGTAACCACAATAAAGATTGTAAAAGTGAAGAACAAGCCTAGTTCATCCCAACGCCAACTAGCAACATGTACTCCGTGGTGAACATTCACTTCCTCCAAAGCAACATAGGAGAAATTTCCTTCAGTTAAATTCTCAACATGATTGGATGCTGCTCCATAGCTTTCTTTTTCATAGTATGCTCTTCCTTGAACTGATGATTGCAGCAAAACCAGCACTACTATTATGTAAGTGAATTTTCCCATCATTTTTGAATTTTCAGTTAACTTCAATGTTAAAGCTGCAAAACAAAAACTTTTTTAGTTAATATATAAAATTATTACTCCTACAAAAAGAAAAAATATACTATGCATTAATTGGAACTAAAAGTAACCATTTCTGGTCATTTAGAGTGGATGAAGAAATGATAAATCTATAATTTAATTGTTTCAAGAGACATCTCAGATCATGCATTTAAAATTATATGCACACTGATGAAGAAAATGAAATTTGGAATGTCTGAGAATATGGTGTGAAACAGTGCAGGAAGTAGTACCTTAAACTAGTCAGTATTATATCAAAATTGGAATACACATCATACCAAGGTTAGAATAAAAATCTATATATGTTATTGATTAAACTCCACTGCCACAGTTTTTGTCTGCATGTTCAAGCTAAGCTCAGGATCTACAATAGGGATTTTGATGCAGTTTTCACTAACAGACAATCTGATTCACTATAAAGTTTTATGTGTATAGTTTATTACCACAAACTAATGATGACTTACTTGTAATGTACTGCAGGTGAAAAATCGGTCAATAACTTGCCTGATAACTGAACTTACAGCAGAGGCATAACCAATTATTTCATGTAATGATGGTTAAATGATGATGACGTCCTCTTGGGTCAAATATTCCGGAGGTAAAATAGTCCCCCATTTGGATCTCCGGGCAGGGACTACTCAAAAGGATGTTGTTATCAGGAGAAAGAAAACTGGCATTCTACGGATCGGAGTGTGGAATGTCAAATCCCTTAATCGGACAGGTAGGTTAGAAAATTTAAAAAGGGAAATGGATAGGTTAAAGTTAGATATAGTGTGAATTAGTGAAGTTTGGTGGCAGGAGGAACAAGACTTTTGGTCAGGCGAATACAGGGTTATAAATACAAAATCAAATAGGGGTAATGCAGGAGTAGGTTTAATAATGAATAAAAAAATAGGGATGCGGGTAAGCTACTACAAACAGCATAGTGAACACATTATTGTGGCCAAGATAGACACGAAGCCCATGCCTACTACAGTAGTACAAGTTTATATGCCAACTAGCTCTGCAGATGACGAAGAAATTGAAGAAATCTATGATGAGATAAAAGAAATTATTCAGATAGTGAAGGGAGACTAAAATTTAATAGTCATAGGTGACTGGAATTTGGTAGTAGGAAAAGGGAGAGAAGGAAACGTAGTAGGTGAATATGGATTAGGGGGAAGAAATGAAAGAGGAAACCGCCTGGTAGAATTTTGCACAGAGCACAACTTAATCATACCTAACACTTGGTTCAAGAATCATAAAAGAAGGTTGTATACATGGAAGAAGCCTGGAGATACTGACAGGTTTCAGATAGATTATATAATGGTAAGAGAGAGATTTAGGAACAAGGTTTTAAATTGTAAGACATTTGCAGGGGCAGATGTGGACTCTGATCACAATCTATTGGTTACGAACTGTAGATTAAAACTGAAGAAACTGCAAAAAGGTGGCAATTTAAGGAGATGGGACCTGGATAAACTGAAAGAACCAGAGGTTGTACAGAGTTTCAGGGAGAGCATGAGGGGAAAGAAATACAGTAGAAGAAGAATGGGTAGCTTTGAGGGATGAAGTAGTGAAGGCAGCAGAGGATATAGTAGGTAAAAAGACGAGGGCTACTAGAAATCCTTGGGTAACAGAAGAAATATTGAACTTAATTGATGAAAGGAGAAAATATAAAAACGCAGTAAATGAAGCAGGCAAAAAGGAATACAAACGTCTCAAAAATTAGATCGACGGGAGGTGCAAAATGGCTAAGCAGGGATGGCTAGAGGACAAATGTGAGGATGTAGAGACATATCTCACCAGGGGTAAGATAGATACTGCCTACAGGAAAATTAAAGAGACCTTTGGAGAAAAGAGAATCACTTGTATGAATATAAGGAGCTCAGATGGAAACCCAGTCCTAACCAAAGGAGGGAAAGCAGAAAGGTGGAAGGAGTATATAGAGGGTCTATACAAGAGTGATGTACTAGAGGGCAATATTATGGAAATGGAAGAGGATGTAGATGAAGATGAAATGGGAGATATGATACTGCGTGAAGAGTTTGACAGAGCACTGAAAGACTTGAGTAGAAACAAGGCCCCAGGAGTAGACAACATTCCATTAGAACTACTGACAGCCTTGGGAGAGCCAGTCCTGACAAAACTCTACCATCTGGTGAGCAAAATGTATGAGACAGGTGAAATACCCTCAGACTTCACGAAGAATATAATATTTCCAATCCCAAAGAAAGCAGGTGTTGACAGATGTGAAAATTACTGAACTATCAGTTTAATAAGTCACAGCTGCAAAATACTAACGCGAATTCTTTACAGACGAATGGAAAAACTGGTAGAAGCTGACCTAGGGGAAGATCAGTTTGGATTCCGTAGAAACATTGGAACATATGAGGCAATACTGACCCTACGGCTTATCTTAGAAGCTAGATTAAGGGAAGGCAAACCTATGTTTCTAGCGTTTGTAGACTTAGAGAAAGCTTTTGACAATGTTGACTGGCATACTCTCTTTCATATTCTGAAGGTGGCAGGGGTAAAATACAGGGAGCGAAAGGCTGTTTACAATTTGTACAGAAACCAGATGGCAGTTACAAGAGTCGAGGGACACGAAAGGGAAGCAGTTGTTGGGGAGGGAGTGAGACAGGGTTGTAGCCTCTCCCCAATTTTATTCAATCTGTTTATTGAGCAAGCCGTGAAGGAAACAAAAGAAAAATTTGGGGTAGGTATTAAAATCCATGGAGAAGAAATAAAAACTTTGAGGTTCACTGATGACATTGTAATTCTGTCAGAGACAGCAAAGGACTTGGAAGAGTAGTTGAATGGAATGGATAGTGTCTTGAAAGTAGGATATAAGATGACCATCAACAAAAGCAAAACAAGGATAATGGAATGTAGTCGAATTAAGTTGGGTGATTCTGAGGGAATTAGATTAGGAAATGAGACACTTAAAATAGTAAAGGAGTTTTGCTATTTGGGGAGCAAAATAACTGATGATGGTCAAAGTAGAGATGATATAAAATGTAGACTGGCAATGGCAAGGAAAGCGTTTCTGAAGAAGAGAAATTTGTTAAAGTCGAGTATAGATTTAAGTGTCAGGACGTCATTTCTGAAATTATTTGTATGGAGTGTAGCCATGTATGGAAGTGAAACATGGATGATAAATAGTTTAGACAAGAAGAGAATAGAAGCTTTTGAAATGTGGTGCTACAGAAGAATGCTGAAGATTAGATGGGTAGATCACATAACTAATGAGGAGGTATTGAATAGTATTGGAGAGAAGAGAAATTTGTGGCACAACTTGACTAGAAGAAGGGATTGGTTGGTAGGACATGTTCTGAGGCATCAAGGTATCACCAATTTAGTATTGGAGGGCAGTGTGGATGGTAAAAATCGTAGAGGGAGACCAAGAGATGAATACACTAAGCAGATTCAGAATGATGTAGGTTGCAGTAGTTACTAGGAGATGAAGAAGCTTGCACAGGATAGAGTAGCATGGAGAGCTGCATCAAACCAGTCTTAGGACTGAAGACCACAATAACAATAATGAGTTTATAATACATGTATTTTTATCTGATCCATATTTAATTGGTGTCTGGAGTGACATTAGGAGCTATGAACTAATTCAGAGAATAGTGAAACCTCACTAGAATCCATACATATTATACATTAAAATCCCCTGCTGTATTTTTCTGTCTGTACATGAAGATTGATCTCAGGAGCTAATGGAGGGAATCTGACAAGTTTCCACTACTAGGCAGATTGATTCATGAGGAAAGTTTGTGTGTTATATGTACATACACACATCAAAAAAAGTTTTGCATCACCCCCATTCCCAGACTCCTGAAGGTAGACATTGACTGTGGATACTGTATCACAGACACAGTCACTTTGCTTGTTCAAAGATGTCACTAAACCCACCCAAAGTTGTAAACAACCATGCATGAGCAGTGCCTATTAGACGGAGGTGTCCGAGAGCTGATCAGTTCCAGTCATTCCACCAGAAAGGAAGTACATGGCTCCTTTGTCTGTAGTTCAATCATGCCTAGATGGTCAATACTGCAATTCAATCACATCCACGTTGGTGCTTTGTCCCAGGAAGGGCTCTCAACAAGGGAAGTGTCCAGGCGTCTCGGAGTGAACCAAAGTGATGTTGTTCGAACATGGAGGAGATACAGAGAGGCAGGAACTGTTGACAACATGCCTCACTCAGGCCTGCAGTGGATTACCACTACCTATGGATTATGGCTTGGAGGAAGTCTGACAGCAAAGCCACCATGTTGAATAATGCTTTTTGTGTAGCTGCAGGATTTCATGTTACGACTCAAGCTGTACGTAACAGGCTGCATGATGCACAACTTCATTTGCAACGTCCATGGCGAAGTCAATCTTTGCAACCACGACACAATACAGTGTGGTACAGATGGGTCCAACAGCATGCCAAATGGACTGCTTGGGATTGTCATCATGTTCTCTGCACTGATGAGTGTCGCATATGCCTTCAACCAATCATCGGAGACATGTTTGGAGGCAACCCGGTCAGGCTGAATGCCCTCGACACACTGTCCAGCAAGTGCAGCAAGGTGGAGGTTCCCTGCTGTTTTGGGGTGGCATTATGTGTGGCCAACGTATGCTGTTGGTGGTCATGGAAATTGCCGTAATGGCTGTACAATATGTGAATGCCATCCTCCGACCGATAGTGCAACCATATCAGCGGCATATTCGTGAGGCATTTGTCTTCGTGGACAGTTTGCACCCTCATTATACACATCTTGTGAACCACTTCCTTCAGGATGATGACATTGCTTGAACAGAGTGGCCAGCATGTTCTCCAGACACGAACCCTACAGAACATGCCTGCATTAGACTGAAAAGGGCTGTTTATGGACGACGTGACCCACCAACCACTCAAAGGGATCTACACCAAATTTCCATTGAGGAGTGGGACAATCTGGACTAACAGTGCCTTGATGAACTTGTGGATAGTATGCCATGATGAATACAGGCATGTATCAATGCAAGGGGACATGCTACTGGGTATTAGAGGTATCGGTATGTACAGCAATCTGGACACCACCTCTGAAGGTCTCACTGTATGGTGGTACAACATGCAATGTGTGGTTTTCATGAGCAGTAAAAAGGGCAGAAATGATGTTTAAGTTGATTTCTATTCCAGTTTTCTGTACAGGTTCTGGAACTCTCAGAACCGAGGTGATGCAAAACATTTTTTGATGTGTGTATTATAAACTAAAGCCCCCACTGTGTTTTTCTATCTGTATGTGAAGGCTAATCTCATGAACTGCCGGAGTGACTTTGATATAGTTTTCACAGATAGATAGACTGATTCATAGTGAAGGCTTGTATATATCACTACATATTATAAATACTTCAGCTAGCCATAGATACTTAGTACCATCCTTGTAAAGTCATGGTGAGTCACTAGTAGATTATCACAATACAGTGTTCCATGACTTCATGTGGATTACAATATTTCAACAAGTAATCTAGTCATATATTTCTTTAATATTGCAAATTACAATATCCAAGGTGCTCAGAGTTTGGACTACAATCAAACTGTGAAATGCTGTTGGCCACAAGCTGCTGCTTATGGCTGAGTTGGGTACTTGACACTAACTAGCTTTCTGTAACTCATCTAAAAACCTGTAGCTTGTCTTTTATTAGGCTTGCAAGGAAAGGCCTGGACTGAAGTGAGCACAAGTTGAAAAAATATGAGAGCTATCCAGAAAGCAACATGTGTTTTAAATAAAAAATTATCAATATTGAAAAAACAAATTTTATTATATACATTTTAAAGACATACTGTTAAGCTGTATAAACTATATAACTGCCATTCAAATTGAGGCACTTATCATACCATGGTACAAGTTTTCCCAGTACCATTTCTATAGAACTCTGCTGCCTGTGATCACAACTACTGGTTTATACCAGCACGCAGATTGGTGTCATATCAAAGCACTGTGTAGTGAACCATGTCTTCATGGTTGCGAAGAGGTAGTATTTGCTTGGTACCAAATCTGGGGTGTATGGTGGATGATTTAACACCTCCCATCCAAAAGCTTGTAGGAGCCCTCAGGTACAATTAGCCGTATGTGGACATGCATTTTGCACTAAGTTTTCCATGACACTTGTTTTGAATCATCCACCTTAACTTTGTGAGTGTTTGATAACACCTCTCTGAGATAATTTTTGTTGCAGCAAGTTGTGACAGGTTCATTCCATACTCAACCCAAGCAGTTCTTCTTCCAGGGTATCCATCACCTCCAGCCAAGGTGGATGCTGCCAAGGCCTCAACAACCATGGTAATTATGTATACCTCTATCCAGTAATAAAGTCTGTATCTTATAGTTGATAAATAACTAACGTAAGAGAGTTGGATTGTTTCATTATGGTATTAGTCTTCTGTGTGCTATATATGGTTAATATATATTTAATTATGATTGTTAAATATTGTGAGAACGTATGACTTTCCACTATTATACAGGGTGACACACGGGAAACAGATGGTTTTTAATGAAATAATGCTCAGCCAACTTTGAAATTAATGCATGTTTATTTACACAAAATCAAAGCTCATTATTTGCCATTTTAGTTAACAAAATTATCTGTGAAAAATAATGTCGTCAATGTGATGCCCATCATTTCAAATGCGGGACTCAAGTCTCTTCTCAAAATCCTCCATCACACAGACTAAAATCTCTGCAGGGATGGCAGCAATTTCTTGAATGATTGCATTCTTCAACTCGTCCAAATTTCGTGGTTTCCGGTTATAGACACAGTTCTTAAGGTACCCCTACACAGAAAAAAGTCACATACTGACATGTCGGAAGACCTGGGAGGCCAAGGAACATTGCCAAAACGTGAGATAATCTGGCCAGGAAACATGTGTCATTGAAGTGTTTGCAGTGTGTGATGTTGCCCCATCCTGCTGGAACCAAATGCATTTTAAAGGGATTCGTTGTCTTCTTAGTTCTGGTTTCCATACGTTTCAAGCACACGAATGTAACAAACTGAATTAACAATAACTGTGGCCTCATTCTCTCTCTCTTTTTTTTTTTTTTTTTTTTTTTTTTTTTTTTTTTTTTTTTTTTTTTAAAAAAAGGTCCAATAATGCCAATAGAGCCAAGAGCACACCTGGCTGTTACTTTCTCTGAATGTAGAGGATGCTGGTGGGTAAGCTGTGGATGCTCTGGAGCCCAGTAACGTAGGTTTTGCTTATTCATGGTCCTGTTTAAATGAAAATGAGCTTCATCACTCATCAATAAAATTTCATTCTGTAAGTGAAGTCTTTGCATAGAGCAAAATCAGTTTCCTTAAGTTGTTGGACAATTAGCATTTTGTAGGGATGGAATTTTAATTCTTTATGCAAAATGCATCTAACTGATTCACAATTGATTTGTAACTCACTAGCATGACGTCTAGCTGACTGTCCTGGACTTCTGACTGCCTCTTGCCTTACCATTTCAACATTTTCTGGTGTCGTTACTCTGCTTCTCAGGTCAGGATGCTTCTTATCCAGTATGTTTCCAGTTGATCTGAAGTTTTCCACCCATCTGAGGATTGTGTTATGGCTCGGAACAGCTCCATGTCGACCGACATTAAACTGCGCATGAAACAATCACTGCATAGCAACAACAGACTCACCAATTTTCATGAAACTGTCATAGACAAACACTTGACGTTGCAAGTCTCACTGCTCCATAGTGACTGAGTAAATGAATGGCGTCTTGTGTGGATCAGAACTATCCCCACCACAACCACCTCCCACCACTGCACCCTCAGTACTACGCAGTTCAAAACCGTCTGTCTCTTGTGTGTCACCCTGTATTACTTTCCTAAAAAATTTGAAGCTTTCAAGGCCATTTTTTATTACCATCAGTACGCACATCAGCGTCTGGTTTAGACAACAAGGATTACTGCAGAAAAATTTAATTTACCCTATCAATAAATTCGTAACATTAACACAAAGTTCTTACTCATGTAAGTTCACTGAAATTGTGCAAAACTCTGATGAATATCCTTTATCTGAATGAAAAACCATTCTGAACCATTCTGAAGAACTTAACCAACTGGAAACTCGAGAATTTTATGTTAGTTCATCTCTGGGAAAGGCAATGGGATCATAGCCATAATATTATTTGTAACATGTTATCCTATCATTCTCATCACAAACTGACTTCTCCTGTATGTTATTGTACCCATGTGCAGCTCAAAGTACAAACTTATTTGTTTCAAGTTGTAATGAACCATGACTTAAGAGCCCATTTTTCTAAAATTCATCCATTCTGATAGAATCTGAAATGATGCAATTTTCAAGTGTTTGAAAGTAAAGCAATCATTTTTTTCTCCTTGAGTATAGTTTGGGTCAGACAAGTTATCAATCAATTGTTCACCTGGGGAAGACATGCATCTAATCACCTAGATAATTCACTGTCTCATACGAATTACAGATTCCCTGTATCTTGTCATCGACAGTGTCAACTATTTCCCAGCATTATGGATGGCATGATGTCAGCAGCTGTATGGTTAATCAAATTATCCAATAAACTGCAGAGAACTGTTGAAGTTCCAATATTAATTTTCTTTATTACTTGATGATTAGTTTCAAGCCTAATCTCATTATCAAAGCATCCAATAAGCTGTTCAATAACATACATTACAACAGCCACATGACTGTTAATATTAGTTAAACATATCTTATAAAGCTGTACAGGGCTGAATTTCATTCACCTAAACTGAATGCAGTGCAGCCTTGTACTGTCCTGCAAGATGTTTTTAACTAGACTGAACCATCACGTGGCTAGCAAAACATATTTTATTGCATATATCATTGGATGAGTTGAGAATGAGCTTAGGCTCGAAACCAGTTATCAGTAAACTAATATAGCAACTTCGATGGTACTCTGCAATTTATTGCATAATATCATATTAATAATGTTGTTCACTTTCAATAGGTGTTAGCAGTGTGCATCCATTTTTCTGGTACTCATTCCCAGCCATCTTAACTGATTTTTTTCAAGGAGAACTTTTTGAAGGTCTCCACACACCAAGTTGAATCAATTGGATGTTTGTGGCCCTGCATATGTTTCATAGCTGATTTCCTGCATTCCATGTGACACAACCATGTTCATACCCACAACAGAAGGATAGTCCTGATGATTAGGCTTGTGCGTATAAACTAGTTTGTATAAGAAGCTGTATCATAAACCAGTAGTGAAGAACTGAAAGTATACTGATAATGATGCAGGAAATATACAAATATGCAGGTATAAAGTTACATTTCATAGGTACAGAATACTCAATCCCAGCCATCTTAACTGATTTTTTTCAAGGAGAGCTTTTTGAAGGTCTCTGCACTCCAAGTTGAATGAATTGGATGTTTGTGGCCCTGCATATGTTTCATAGCTGATTTCCTGCATTCCATGTAACACAATCAAGTTCATACCCACAATAGAAGGACAGTCCTGATGATTAGGCTTGTGCGTATAAACTAGTTTGTATAAGAAGCTGTATCATAAACCAGTAGTGAAGAACTGAAAGTATACTGATAATGATGCAGGAAATATACAAATATAAAGCTACATTTCATAGGTACAGAATACCGGTCATGTTATTTTAAAGAAAATTTACCTCTTGAATACAAGTCTGAAAATAAACTTCATAACTTCTTGGTTGATATGATTCTTGTAGACCATCAGTTCTTTTAGCAGATGTTCAGCATTAGCTTATTGGAATAAGCCTACAAAGGTAAAGAAAATACATATTTTTAAAGAAATAATGAACTACTACAAATTTATGTAGCCAGTACTGGCTACATTTACAATTCTCTAGAAAAGAATATAATTTTAAATAAATATAGTAACTTTCACATGCACATTTATGCAATTCAGTTACTACTTTTCCTGTTACTTGATACACCTGAAACACACAAGCAATTAAATTTCCATTCAAAATGTCTCAGTATATTCCAAGTGTGTTTGCTTCCTCCAACTGTCTATATAACTGGATGCACACACACAAACACACTCACACAAAGCAAATGTTTTCTCCCAGTGTTGCTGCACAAATGGAAATAGGTAGCAGGCTCAGCTGTTGTGAGTGGTGATGACATGGAAAGGGTGTGGAAAGAGGAATAGAACAGGATGGGCCTATAAAGGATTGTGGTTTAGTGAAATATGCAGGTTAGAGGGTTGCTTAGAGAAATATTAGGAAAGGGAGAGTGCAGGAAGAAGGGGGAGGATTGAAAGAAGGATAAGGAAGTAAGAAATAGAAACTGCAGATGAGCTAAGATGGAGTAAAAAAGTAACAGAGGTGAGACAGAAAGTTACTCTCTGCCTGCACTTAACTATTTTTTATATCCTTCTTGCTTCATTTGTCATATGTTACTTTGTTGACAAGGTAGCACAATTCTTTCAATTCATGATCCCTTATTTTGATGTTAAGTATATCACTAATCTCATTTCTGCCACTTCTCACTTCTTCCCCCATTCTTTGATGTATTCTCAAACCATAATGTGTGCTCATTAGGTTGTCAATTCCATTCAATGCGTTCTCCAATTCTTCCTCACTTTCACTAAGCATACCAACGACGTAAGGGAACAATTGACAGGAATGGGGGAAAGAAATACAGTAGAAGAAGAATGGGTAGCTTTGAAGGATGAAGTAGTGAAGGCAGCAGAGGATCTAGTAGGTAAAAAGACGATGGCTAGTAGAAATCCTTGGGTAACAGAAGAAATATTGAATTTAATTGATGAAAGGAGAAAATATAAAAATGCAGTAAATGAAGCAGGCAAAAAGGAATACAAACGTCTCAAAAATGAGATCGACAGGAAGTGCAAAATGGCTAAGCAGGGATGGCTAGAGCACAAATGTAAGGATGTAGAGGCTTATCTCACTAGGGGTAAGATAGATATTGCCTACAGGAAAATGAAAGAGACCTTTGGAGATAAGAGAACCACCTGTATGAACATCAAGAGCTCAGATGGAAACCCAGTTCTAAGCAAAGAAGGGAAAGCAGAAAGGTGAAAGGAGTATATAGAGGGTCTATACAAGGGCGATGTACTTGAGGACAATATTATGGAAATGGAAGAAGATGTAGATGAAGATGAAATGGGAGATGTGATACTGCGTGAAGAGTTTGACAGAGCACTGAAAGACCTGAGTCGAAACAAGGCCCCCGGAGTAGACAACATTCCATTGGAACTACTGATGGCCTTGGGAGAGCCAGTCCTGACTAAACTCTACCATCTGGTGAGCAAGATGTATGAAACAGGCGAAATACCCTCAGACTTCAAGAAGAATATAATAATTACAATCCCAAAGAAAGCAGGTGTTGACAGATGTGAAAATTACCGAACTATCAGTTTAATAAGCCACAGCTGCAGAATACTAACACGAATTCTTTACAGACGAATGGAAAAACTAGTAGAAGCCGACCTCGGGGAAGATCAGTTTGGATTCCGTAGAAATACTGGAACACTTGATGCAATACTGACCTTATGATTTACCTTAGAAGAAAGATTAACGAAAGGCAAATGTACGTTTCTAGCATTTGTAGACTTAGAAAAAGCTTTTGACAATGTTGACTGGAATACTCTCTTTCAAATTCTAAAGTCCAGTCCAGTCCAGTCTCAGGACTGAAGACCACAACAACAGCAACCAACGACATCAGCAAATCTCAACAGTGATGTCATTAAGCACTGAATTTTAATTCCACTGCTGAGCCCATCTTTTATTTCATTGTTTCATTGATGTATACAATGAACTATATGGACAGAAGACTGCATCCCTGTCTTACACCCTTTTTAATCTGAGCACTCCATTCTTGCTTTTCTATTGTTTTTTTTTTTTCCTACTGGTTCTTGTATGTACCATATACTACACTTCTTTCCCTGTAACTTACATCTATTTTTTCCAGAATTTTGAATTATCTTGAATTTTTTTACATTTTCACACCATTTTTCTACATCAACAAACTCTACCAGTGTACCTTGATTTTTCTTAAGTCTTACTTCCATTATCAAGAGTCAACTGCCTCCCTGGTGTCTTTACCTTTCCTAAAGCCAAACTGACCACCATGTAATAGATCACTTTTCCTTTCCATTCTTTTTTACATTATTGTTGTCAGCAACTTGGGTGCATGAGCTGTTGCACTGACTGTGTGATAGTTCTCACACTTCTTCCTTTCCTATATTCAGGACTATGTGGATGATATTTTTCTGAAAGTCTGATGGTATATTCCAGTCTCATAGATTCTACACATCAGTGTCAATAGTCATTTAGTTGCTACTTTAACCAAGGATTTTAGAAATTCTGTTTGGATGTTACCTATCCCCTCCACCTCATTTGACAGCAAGTCTTCCAAAGATTGTAAAAATCTAACATTAGATCCATTATGTCTTCTACAACAAACCCCATTTCTCCTTCTATCACATCATCAGACAAGTCCTCCTCCTTGTAGAGAATTTAATGTGCTCTTTCCATCTATCTGCTCTTTCCATTGCATTTAACAGTGGAATTCAATTACTCTAGAATAGTTCCAAAGGGAATGCAAAGCTTAACATTTCCATGAAACTGATGAACCACCATTAGCGGTGTTACCTGCCCTCACTCCATGAGACCTAGTGGAGATGTTTGTGATTGAACACAGGACATTGGAATGAAGTACAGTGATCATTAACTTTGCACCACCACTTCTCCTTCCCTTGTTGACCAAATAGTAATGATAAAAATTCTTGTGACTTATCTGGACTTGCCTTATATTGATTGCCTGTTCTTTCTCACCTTTCTTCATCTCCCCTATGTAGTCCCCCTCCTTACCTCTGTATTTAAATGCACTCCTCAACATTTATTTTCATGCAGTCCATCCTTTTCATTTTTCTTCTACTGATATTATCTTTTTTGTCTCTTTGGAATGTTCTCCATGATTTACTTCTTCTCTCCATGTTTTATGATTAGTCCCAACATTTCTGGTTTCAGTACATCCTTTGATTACCTGTTTACACCTTCCGACTTTCAGGAATTTGTCATCTGCTACTAGTATTTTACTGTTGCTTTTCATCTCTTAAAGCGATGCTGTGTCTTCTATGATGAAGTTTTTGGGATGGCTCTCTTCTCAGTCAACAAACAGTCAGCTCATTCACTTACTCATAAATCCTATCTTGTTTTCTGCAAGTGTGTCTTCACTTTTGCTGTATGAAATAACCCCAGATTTTGCTGCTACTTAGCAGGTACTATCTATTTAGTTTTTCTTTCATGATTTCATACAGGTATATTACAACATGAGAGGAATAACCTCTGCCATTCAAAGTAAGTGACCTATGGATCAGAGAGGTAAGTTCCACTTTGTTCATACCATGCAGCAAGAAGAGAAAGGAGACTGGTGAAATCCCTGAAGAGTTCATCAAACCATTCCTATAGCATTCACAAATGATAGGATGGTGTGCTGTCTTGCTACAAGCAAAAATCACTTGTAGGGTGATGTAGGATATCAAATAGATATATAAGGGGTCTAATTACAACACATATTGAGAACACCTCCACTGCCTGCCTGTTGGCACATGAGACACATCACATCATGAGATTTTCAACATATGAGGGTCACTCCAAAAGAAATGCACACTATTTTTGTAAAAATACAGTTTTCATTCTGCATGTGTGGAAGTTTTACAATGTATAGATACACCCTTCCCACTTGTTTTCAAACTTATTTCAACCTGTTCCCGTGAGTCGCGTTGTCACAGCATGTCTTCAAGATGGCTGCTACACTTGACATTCATCAGAAGCAACGTCCTGTTGTAGAATTCCTGTGCTGTGAAAACGAGACAGTGGGAAACATCCACAAGAGGTTGAAAAAGGTGTATGGAGATGTTGCTGTCCATCGCAGTACAGTCAGTCGGTGGGCACTCAGGTTACGTGATGAAAGCGGGCATGGCAATATTGAGGATTTCCTCACAGCGGCAGGCCTCGTACTGCACACACTCCACACAATGTGCATAGAGTTAACGAACTGGTGACCGCTGACAGACGCATCACAGTGAACGAATTGTCACACTATGTTGGGATAAGGGAAGGAAGTGTTTGCAGAATACTGAAAGTGTTGGTATTAAAAAAGGTTTGTGCCAGGTGGGTTCCCAGGATGTTGACTGTGGCTCACAAAGAAACAAGAAAAACAGTATGCAGCAAACTTTTGGAACAGTACGAGAATGGTGGAGATGAATTTCTCGGAAGAATTGTGACAGATGATGAAACATGGCTCCATCATTTTTCACCAGAGATGAAGAGGCAATAAATGGGGTGGCATCATGCAAATTCACCCAAGAAAAAAAATTCAAAACCACACCTTCTGCTGGAAAAGTTATGGCTATGGTGTTTTCCAATTCCAAAGGACTCTTGCTTGTGGACTTCATGCCAAGTGAAACCACCATAAATTCTGCTGTATATGTGATGACAATGAAGAAACTTCAAGCTTGACTGAGTCGCATTTGACCACATCGGCAAAAGCAGGATGTTTTGCAGTCGCACGACAATGCACGGCCACATGTCAGTCAAAAAACCATGGAAGCAATCACAAAACTTGGATGGACAACACTGAAACACTCGTCTTACAGTCCTGACCTGGCTCCATGTGACTATCATCTCTTTGGGAAACTGAGAGACTCTCTTTGTGGAACAAGGTTTGAAGATGATGCCTCCCTTGTGCACACTGCCAACAGGTTGGTCCAGAATTTTACTGTGCGGGTATACAGACGCTGGTTCCAAGATGGCATAAGGCAGTTGAGAGGGATGGAAATTATGTGGAGAAATGAAAATATTGTTCTTAAAGGATGTAACTACACACTGCAAAACTTTCAAACATGTAGAATAAAAGATGGATTTAAAAAAAAATAGTGTGCATTTCTTTTGGAGTGACCCTCGTATTTGCACCCACATCAACTTATATGAATGAGTACAGTAGCTCATAATTCCAGCCGAACTTTTCCCATACTTCTATAGTTTAATGGTAGTGTTCCTATGACTTTCTAATTCTATGATCTGTGACAGGGAGCAAGCAGAGGTACAATTGTTGGACTGAACCTCCTGCACCCTTTAACAAGGAAGTTATGGTTAATATAGCTGATTCCCAATTGCTATTGTTGAACATTAAACATTAAAATGGAGAGCGAGTTGCTACATAATGGCCCCTCTGTCCACAGTTACAATTCATGACAGTTGATGGTGATTCCTGTTAAGAATGTATTCTTGCTCAAGGCAATTGACCCCAGAGCAAGTGGTTTTCCTGAAATAGAAAAACTTATCGTGCATCATTGACACAGTGACAGGCGAGAGGTCCAGTGTCTGAATATACACAAAGATGGACTCTCTCATATGTGGAGCACTCACAACCCATCTGAAATTAAATTTGACAATATCACAGAACCTACACTCAGCAGACACATCACTGGCTAGTACAGCTACTGACAACATCCCAGTTGTCGGACATGCTGAACTATATCATTTGCTGTGGTGACAGGAACTTTTTCTATCCAACACTGCAGCTACCTCCAACTCAATTGCTCATAAGCATATATTATTTACTATTTGTAACTTTTAAATGTTACCCTAATCATCAAAAGATAAATGGAATAAAGCATATGATATTAAATATTGATTTACATTATTACATTTCTTCATCATAGCATGAATATTGTCTTGGCATTTGTTCAGCACAGCATGGTAGATTTTCTTGACCATTTCCATCTGTGACATCAGTGGAGATCCTGGGCACTGTACAGAGTAGAGTATCCATAGTGCAAATTTAGTTTTTTTCCACATTTTCTTGGCCTTTTTATCGCCCGAGAAATAATAGGCCTATATTTTTGTTTGACAGTTCTTCATGTTAAGGTATTCTTTACTCAAAAAGATGAAGCAAGAACAATGTGATATAGGCTACATGCTCAAACCTACTGCCACTGCCAATAATGCATGATTACAGTAGTTTCACAATACTTCTTGTCTCATGAAATTTATTGTCAACAATCAGTTATAACCAGAAAATAATGACAGTTCATCAAATATAACACTAGCACAAAAAAATCCACCACTCTTCATAACTTGACCCCACTCCAGGACACAAAAGAGCAAGATGCACGCTGATATAAATACTGATCCACATTCCCAGTGAATTAAAGGTGCTGATTCACAACAGACATAGTTTTAACAAAAAATAGAAATAATTTTTATTTGACAAGTAATTCTATTTCTGTCCATGATATCCAGAAGGCAGTAATAACAGCACCCAGTATGATGCTGTTTTCCTTGACTTCCAGAAGGTATTAAATACAGTACCTTTGCCTACTGTACAAAATATAAATTTATCAAATTTAAAAGGCCAGTTTATGGTTGGAGCCAGAAATTCCTAACAGATAAAGCCCAGCACATTGTTCTTGGGAGAGAGAAATAGGCAGATGCTAAAAGTGTCTATGGACACACTCGAAGGCAAAGTTCCATGGGAGTCCAAATTGTTTTGAGATTAGATTAATAAGAGAGAGAGAGAGAGAGAGAGAGAGAGAGAGAGAGAGAGAGAGAGAGAGAGAGAGAGAAAAGTATGATTTAGGTGTTCTACATAGTCTCTCCCCCCCCCCCTTCCTGTCCCCTCCAATTTACTACTATGATGGCTGATGTTTATCACAAGATACTGACTTTTAAAATTTTAGGATGTACATTACAAAATAGTCAGTGATTTTATTACATCCATCCACATCGTCCTATGAAATGACTGCAATGGGAAAATATAGAAATTTGAGCTTATGCAGAGTCTCATAATGAAAGCTGTTCTTTTTGTGCACCATTAGTGAATGCACAGAGAACAATTAAACTCGCAGCCTGGAAATACTGAGTTGTTCAGTAATGGACACATTGCTTTTTCAGTCCATTTTATATGCTGTATACTGTGCCAGCACCAAAGCTCACAATCAGATGCATCAATATGCTGATTGTCTAAGGTTCCATGTTTAGCAACTGCAAAAGAAGAAAGAGAACATGAGTGTCTCAACAAGCTGAATGTTTGTACTGTTCATTAACAGTCTATTCTGCCACATCTTGGTGAGCTTCTTCACTTGCCCTAGCAAGATCCATCTTCTTGTATCATTTTCACAACTTTCCACATGGCAGATGGTTGCTCCAAGAAAGATGAAAGAATGTAGGACTTACAGCCCCTTTAACTGACCTGTGTGTTGGACCTGTGCTCTTTGATCAGCTATTATTAGTTTGAAGTTCCTGAGATTAATGTCTAATCCATTTGACAGACTAATGTCCTTTACTTCTATTGGGAGATCAGCAAGTTAAACATCTGATGCACTGTGAATAATAGCATTCTTGAAATAGACAGGCCTACCCTGAGTCCCAACCTGAAGCCAATGGAACACCTTTGGGATGAGTTAGAATGCCAGCTTTGCTCCAGACCCCAGCATCCAGCATCACAATTTTCCCTGAGTTTGACTCTGGGGAAGAATGGATTACCATTCCTCACAGATATACAGACATATCTTTCAAAGTACCCCAGTATAGTTCAAGGCACATAAAGGTGAAGGGTGGACATGTCTCCTATTAATGTCCACTAACACACCGAGGTGACAAAAGTCATGGGATACCTCCTGGTATCATGTCGGACCTCCTTTTGCCTGGGGTGGTGCAGCGACTCAACTTGGCCTGGACTCAACAAGTCGTTGGAAGTCCCCTGCAGAAATACTGAACCAAGGTGCCTTTATAGCCCCCATAAATGCATAACTGTTGATGGTGCAGGATTTTGTGCACGAACTGATCTCTCGATTATGTCTCATAAATGTTTGATAGCATTCATGCCAGATGATCTGGATGGCCAGTCATTTGCTCGAATGGTCCAGAATTTTCTTCAATTTAGTTGTGAACAATTGCGGCCCAGTGGCATGGTACATTGTTATCCATAAAAATTCCATCATTGTTTTGGAACATGAAGTTCATGAATGGCTGCTAACAGTCTCCAGGTAGCCAAACATGATGACTTCAAGTCAATTACTGGTTCTGCTGAAGCCAGTCCATTCCATGTAGACTCAGCCCACACTATTATGGAGCCACCACCGGCTTGCACAGTACCTTGTTGACAACTTGGGTCCATGGCTTCACAGGGTCTTCGCCTCACTCGAACCCTACCATCAGCTCTCACCAACTGAAATCGGGACTCATCTAACCAGGCCGTAGTTTTCCAGTAGTCTAGGGTCCAACTGATATGGGCACGAGTTGCTGCGGGCAGTGTCGTACAACTAGCGAAGGCATTCGCAGAAGTCATCTGCAGACATAGCCCATTAACGCAACATTTCGCTGCACTGTCTTAATGGATACGCTCGTCGTACGTCTATATTCTGTGCTTATTTCATGCATTGTTGTTTGTCTGTTAGCACTGACAACTCTAAGTATTGTTGTTTGTCTGTTAGCACTGACAACTCTAAGCGAACGTTGCTGCTCTTGGTAGTTAAGTGAAGGCCATCGACCACTGTGTTGTCGGTGGTGTCGGTTACTGTTCTCGGCACACTCTTGATACTGTAGATCTCAGAATATTGAACTCCCTAACGGTTTCAGAAACTGAATGTCCCAAGTGTCTAGTTCCAACTACCATTCCACGTTCGAAGTCTGTCAATTCCCGTCGCGCAGCCGTAGCCGTGTCAGAAACCTTTTCACATGAATCACCTGAATACAAATGACATCTCCACCAACTCACTGCCCTTTTATACCTCGTGTACGCAATACTACCGCCATCTGTGTATGTGTACACCGCTACCCCGTGACTTTTGTCACATCATTATGTGTGTTCAGATACTTCTGATATTGGCAGACTAACGGTTTGAGTGGGGCTCTGAGGTTGTCTCGAACGGTACAACTGGTAAGGTCTCTGCCAGCAAGATGCAGAAGATCCGCTTCACCGTTCAACATACTTTTAATCTGTCTGCAAGTTTCAACCAGGAAACACATTATTTACGTAAAAATATTGGCACATATTGCATCAACATGAGCTATCGCGACCAAGATACATGAAACAAGGAACTACGCTTGCGTTCGGAAATTAACAATAATTAAGAAATGAGAATATATTTCCAATATAGTATGTTGAGGGGGCTGAAACATACCTTTCGCCTCGTCCTCAAATATGACGCAGCATTGTGTGAAGTACCGGGTGGTTATAATTAAAATACAGCTACCCACGAAAGTCCAGAGTGAGCTGTGATTATCGTATTGCAGAGAAATTTGGCAGATACGTTAATTCGTTAATGCGCAACCGATTTACACTGGAGAAAAAATCACATATAATTTTGGCCACTAGGTGCAGATCTGGCACTGTACGGTTTCTAGTAGACGTCTCCGGTGCTCTTATTGAACAAATTGTGTAAGTGACAGTGCCTTTCTCACTTGTTTCATCTTTTCTACTCACGTGCAGTTCCTAACCCGTTGTATATCTAAACATTTCTATACGTCTTTCATGCATTCACAGTACCAGATTTGCACCCAGTGGCAAAAAATGGAACTAATTTTTTTTTTTTTTTTTTTTTTTTTTTTTTTAGAGCGAAATCGGTTCCGCATTAACGCATTAGAATACATACCAAGTTTCGCTCTCATACGATAATTACGGCCCACACTGGATCTCTGTGAACAGCCGCACTTTAATTATAAGCACCCGGCACCACTCCCAGTCGCGTCCAGAATCCATTAGCAATGCGCTGCGCGCGATCCAAATTGCACAACATATTGCTCGGCACATTTACTTGGAACCGTTAACTGGCGGACCCACATTAAACCTCTGCACCGCTTCGACGACCAATCCACCTGTTATGAAATATGCTATTCAATGCCGCTTCAACCGCATAGCTACAGGGTGTTTCAAAAATGACCGGTATATTTGAAACGGCAATACAAACTAAACGAGCAGCGATAGAAATACACCGTTTGTTGCAATATGCTTGGGACAACAGTACATTTTCAGGCGGACAAACTTTCGAAATTACAGTAGTTACAATTTTCAACAACAGATGGCGCTGCGGTCTGGGAAACTCTATAGTACGATATTTTCCACATATCCACCATGCGTAGCAATGATATGGCGTAGTCTCTGAATGAAATTACCCGAAACCTTTGAGAACGTGTCTGGCGGAATGGCTTCACATGCAGATGAGATGTACTGCTTCAGCTGTTCAATTGTTTCTGGATTCTGGCGGTACACCTGGTCTTTCACGTGTCCCCACAGAAAGAAGTCACAGGGGTTCATGTCTGGCGAATAGGGAGGCCAATCCACGCCGCCTCCTGTATGTTTCGGATAGCCCAAAGCAATCACACGATCATCGAAATATTCATTCAGGAAATTAAAGACGTCGGCCGTGCGATGTGGCCGGGCACCATCTTGCATAAACCACGAGGTGTTCGCAGTGTCGTCTAAGGCAGTTTGTACCGCCACAAATTCACGAAGAATGTCCAGATAGCGAGATGCAGTAATCGTTTCGGATCTGAAAAATGGGCCAATGATTCCTTTGGAAGAAATGGCGGCCCAGACCAGTACTTTTTGAGGATGCAGGGACGATGGGACTGCAACATGTGGCTTTTCGGTTCCCCATATGTGCCAGTTCTGTTCATTGACGAAGCCGTCCAGGTAAAAATAAGCTTCGTCAGTAAACCAAATGCTGCCCACATGCATATCGCCGTCATCAATCCTGTGCACTATATCGTTAGCGAATGTCTCTCGTGCAGCAATGGTAGCGGCGCTGAGGGGTTGCTGCATTTGAATTTTGTATGGATAGAGGTGTAAACTCTGGCACATGAGACGATACGTGGACGTTGGCGTCATTTGGACCGCAGCTGCAACACGGCGAACGGAAACCCGAGGCCGCTGTTGGATCACCTGCTGCACTAGCTGCGCGTTGCCCTCTGTGGTTGCCGTACGCGGTCGCCCTACCTTTCCAGCACGTTCATCCGTCACGTTCCCAGTCCGTTGAAATTTTTCAAACAGATCCTTTATTGTATCGCTTTTCGGTCCTTTGGTTACATTAAACCTCCGTTGAAAACTTCGTCTTGTTGCAACAACACTGTGTTCTAGGCGGTGGAATTCCAACACCAGAAAAATCCTTTGTTCTAAGGAATAAACCATGTTGTCCACAGCACACTTGCACGTTGTGAACAGCACACGCTTACAGCAGAAAGACGACGTACAGAATGGCGCACCCACAGACTGCGTTGTCTTCTATATCTTTCACATCACTTGCAGCGCCATCTGTTGTTGAAAATTGTAACTACTGTAATTTCGAAAGTTTGTCCGCCTGAAAATGTACTGTTGTCCAAAGCATATTGCAACAAACGGTGTATTTCTATCGCTGCTCGTTTAGTTTTTATTGCCGTTTCAAATATACCGGTCATTTTTGAAACACCCTGTATGTGCCGGACATCCATCATGTTGGAAGTACATCGCCATTCTGTCATCCAGTGAAACATCTTGTAGTAACATCGGTAGAACATTACGTAGGAGTTCGATTCCCGGCGGGGTCAGGGATTTTCTCTGCCTCGTGATGACTGGGTGTTGTGTGATGTCCTTAGGTTAGTTAGGTTTAAGTAGTTCTAAGTTCTAGGGGACTGATGACCATAGATGTTAAGTCCCATAGTGCTCAGAGCCATTACGTAGGAAATCAGCATACATTGCACCATTTAGATTGCCCATCGATAAAATGGGGGCCAATTATCCTTCCTCCCACAATGCCGCGCCATAAATTAACCCGCCAAGGTCGCTGATGTTCCACTTGTCGCAGCCATCGTAGATTTTCCGCTGCCCAATAGTGCATATTATGCCGGTTACGTTACCGCTGTTAGTAAATGACGCTTCGTCGCTAAATAGAACGCGGGCAAAAAATCTGTCATCGTCCCGTAATTTCTCTTGTGCCCAATGGCAGAACTGTAAACGACGTTCAAAGTCGTCGCCATGCAATTCCTGGTGCATAGAAATATGATACGGGTGCAATCGATGTTGATGTAGCATTCTCAACACCGACGTTTTTGAGAATCTCGAATCTCGCGCAATTTGTCTGCTACTGATGTGCGGATTAGCCGCGACAGCAGCTAAAACATCTACTTGGGCATTATCATTTGCGCAGGTCGTAGTTGACGTTTCACATGTGGCTGAACACTTCCTGTTTCCTTAAATAACGTAACTATCCGGCGAACGGTCCAGACACTTGGATGATGTCGTCCAGGATACCGAGCAGCAAACATAGCACGCGCCCGTTGGGCATTTTGATCACAATAGCCATATATCAGCACGATATCGACCTTTTCCGCAATTAGTAAACGGTCCATTTTAACACGGGTAATGAATGCTGAAGATTAGATGGGTAGATCACATAACTAATGAGGAAGTATTGAATAGGATTGGGGAGAAGAGAAGTTTGTGGCACAACTTGACCAGAAGAAGGGATCGGTTGGTAGGACATGTTCTGAGGCATCAAGGGATCACCAATTTAGTATTGGAGGGCAGCGTGGAGGGTAAAAATCGTAGGGGGAGACCAAGAGATGAATACACTAAGCAGATTCAGAAGGATGTAGGTTGCAGTAGGTACTGGGAGATGAAGAAGCTTGCACAGGATAGAGTAGCATGGAGAGCTGCATCAAACCAGTCTCAGGACTGAAGACCACAACAACAACAATGTATCACGACGCAAATACCGTCCGCACTGGCGGAATGTTACGTGATACCACGTACTTATACGTTTGAGACTATTACAGCGCCATCTATCACAAAGCGAAAATAGTGGTCCAACTAAAACATTCATATTTCTTACACGAATATGTAATAAAAAATGGGGGTTCCTATTTTAAAAAACGCAGTTGATATCCGTTTGATCTATGGCAGCGCCATCTAATGGACCATCTGGTTTCCCACTTCAAGCTACACAAGTTTCGTTCTTCGTAGTTTTTTCGTTTGACGCTTATTTCGTGAGATATTTGGCCCGGTCACTATCAATGGACCACCCTGTATACGTGTGTGTGTATGTGTGTGTGTGGGGGGGGGGGGGGGCGGTTCAGTTTGACTGAAGAAACTGAAATATCTCGAAAAGTACACACCGGATTAAAAAATTTATTATTTCAATTTGTTTCTTTCGGATGTGGATATCCAATGATACCACATTCGACCCCCCACCCCCCGACGTGGGTGCTGTAATCGGAGGAATAGAAATGGGTACACAATCGCAATTTGCGACATGCTACTAAATGGCCCTTGACCACCTCCATGCTGCAACGATAGGACAGGCCAGCATTTGATAACTTCTAATTGGAAACCCCATTCGCAATGTTGTATTTGTCCAACATTTCGAACAGGGGACTACTCGACGCACCACCGTGGCCGTGCGTCGAGGCGAACGCTACTCTACTCTTCCAATTGGAGTAAGTGATCCGCTTTTCAAATGGCCATACACAGGACAAAAGCATGTCTGCAGGAATGTCAGCACAGGTGCTTCTGATGCGGTGGACCATGTCTTTACGGCTTGTTGGAACTTCCTGGTAAGTCAAATCCGGCGACCTAGCGGCCAGTTAATAAGACCATCTCTGCCGATACACCGATCAACGTAAAAACGGTCCAGTGCTTCAACTGTGTTCTGCACTGGTCAACCGTCACGCTGAAATCACATCGTTGTCGAACGTCCAGAGCGACATCCTGCAATAGTATCGGTAGTTCCTGTTCCAAAAACGTTTGATATTTGCGCCGATTCAATAAAATACGGACCAATGAGATTGTTACCCATGATGCCACACCATATGTTAACTGACCAAGGACGTTGAGGGTCAGCTTGCCGTAAACAGTGGGGATTGCCTATACTACAGTAATGCATGTTATGCCGGTTAACTCTACCATGGTTTGTGAATGTAGGCTCGTCGGAAAATAGTACCTCGCCAAAGAACATGGGGCTCGTTTGCATTTGTTGAAGTGCCCATTCACAAAACACTACCCGGTTACGGAAATCGGCGCCATGAAGTTCTCCTACATCTACATCCATACTCCGCAAGCCACCTGACGGTGTGTGGCGGAGGGTACCTTGAGTACCTCTATCGGTTCTCCCTTCTATTCCAGTCTCTTATTGTTCGTGGAAAGAAAGATTGTCGGTTTGCCTCTGTGTGGGCTCTAATCTCTCTGATTTTATCCTCATGGTCTCTTCGCAAGATATACGTAGGAGGGAGCAATATACTGCTTGACTCCTCGGTGAAGGTATGTTCTCGAAACTTCAACAAAAGCCCGTACAGAGCTACTGAGCGTCTCTCCTGCAGAGTCTTCCACTGGAATTTATCTATCATCTTCGTAACGCTTTCGCGATTACTAAATGATCCTGTAACGAAGCGCGCTGCTCTCCGTTGGATCTTCTCTATCTCTTCTATCAACCCTGTCTGGTACGGATCCCACACTGGTGAGCAATATTCAAGCAGTGGGCGAACAAGTGTATTGTAACCTACTTCCTTTGTTTTCGGATTGCATTTCCTTAGGATTCTTCCAATGAATCTCATTCTGGCATCTGCTTTACCGACGATCAACTTTATATGATCATTCCATTTTAAATCACTCCTAATGCGTACTCCCAGATAAAAGAAACAGGTCACTTGAAAACATTTCTAAAAAGGACAATCGCAGAGGTAGGACAGACAAACACAGGTACAAAGAAAGAAACAGCGAAGAAATCTTGGTTAACAGAAGAAATACTTCGTTTCGATACACGAAAGAAAGCAATAGAAAAACATGTAGAAAAAGATACGAATACTGCTATATTACTCGCTTAGGAATGAAGTAAATAGCAAATGAAGGGAAGCCAAGGCAAAAGAGCAGCAAGAAAAATAAGAGGAAATTTAAAAAAGAAATAGCCATCTGTAAGATTGATTCAGCACATGAAAGTCAAAACAACCTCCAGTGAAATTAAAAATGAAGGCATGAATCACGGGTGCATGAAGAATTCCACGCAGAGGGGAGAGCAGACTGGTGGAAAGAATACACTGAAGGCCTCAGTGAAGGGCAGGACTTGGCCTATTCAAGTTGACGTAGAGAATCTATGAGTCTGGAGATGTATCATCAGACTTTCGGAAAATATCACCCACACCATCCCGAAGATAGCAAGTGCAAGAACTGTAGCTCAATAAGCGTAACAGCTCACGCACGCAAGCTGCTGACAGGTAACCTGAACAGAAAAATGGGAACGAAAACTGACGATCTATTAACTAACGATCAGTTTGGCATTATGAAAGGTAAAGGCACCAGTGAGGCAGTTCTGACGTTTCGCTCGATAATGAAGCAAGCCGTAAGAAAAATCGACATTCATTCAGAGGATTTCTCTACCTAGAAAAAGAGTTCGATAACATTAAAATGGTGCAAAATGTTTGAAATTCTCAGGAAAATGGGTGTAAGCTACAGGGATTATATAAATAAACTAACAAGTAAGAGGGGAAATAAGAATGGAAGACCAAGAAAGAAGCCGTGCGGTCTGAGGCGCCTTGCCACAGTTCGGCTCCCCCCCGTCGGATGTTCGAGTCCTCCTTCGGGCATGGATGTATGTGTTGTCCTTAGCGTAAGTTCGTTTAAGTAGTGTTTAAGCCTAGGGACCGATGACCTCAGCAGTTACGTCCCATAGGAGCTTACCACAAAATTCCAGAACGAAGTGTTCGCATTAGAAGGGGTGTAGGACAGGATGTGGTCTTTTGTCACTGTTATACTCTGGTCAGCCAGAACATTATGACCACCCAAATAATAGCCGATATGTTCGCCTCTGGTACGGATAACAGCAGCGACGCGTCGTCGCATGGAAGCAGTGAGACCTAGGTGGGTCCCTGGAGGAAGCTGGCGCCACATCTGCACACACGAGTCAGCTAATTCTTGTAAATTACAGGGAGGGAGTAGACGAACTCTGACGCCACTTTAAATCACATCCCAGAGTTGTTCGATCGGTTCGAATCTGGCGATTTGGGGGGTTAGCACATCAACTGGAAATCGCCACTGTGTTCCTCAGAACACTCCATCACACTCCTGGCCTTATGAAATTGCGCATTATCTTGCTGAAAAATTGCACCGCCTTCAGAAAATATGATCGTCATGAAGAGGTGCATGTGATCTGCAACCAGTGTGCGATACTCTTCAGCCGTCATGGTCCCTTGCACGAGCTCTGTAATTTTTCCTCCTATCTACGTAATTCTGTAGCTCTCAATTCGTTCGAGCAATCAATCATTCATGATAGGAAACGCAGTCATAGCTCAGTCACTCAAAATGATTCTGAAATTTTACTTGTTAGAATGAAATCAGGCGATGATTCTTCTTCTCTGCAGGCTCGTGCTTTGCGGCAGTCTGCTAATCTGTACAAATAAAATGCCTCGTAATTTTGGGAGCGTTGTATAATCAGTCGGGAAACCTCAGATCAAGCGGATATTTGGCTTTGATGAAGTTTAACCTTCCGAAGAAGTAATGGAGCTCTTGGATTATTAAATGCAGGTTCGTATCCAGTCTTTCGGAAGTCCCTTCTGATTAACAACTACGCAATATATCGATAAATATCATTAATTCTCAAATTTCAAATGCACACCTTTTATTTGAAGGAGCCATCTATATATATTTCCTTTTAATCGTACAGTTCGTATCAGTTATCTTCTGTAATAAAACTCAATAATCAGATTACAGTTCTTCCAAACCAATCTCAGGCTAATCGGCACGAAGACAATCCCGGAAGCTCCCTTTCTTTTTTTTCTAACAACCACCAGAGAGAGTACTACAAAGAATTCTTATGCGCTCATGGCATAGCTATTGTATGAAACTATTTTGCGCATGGATTCTGCGAGTATGAAGATAGAAAATTTGTAAACGTCATTCAAGAGTAGAATTGTATCAGAATAATTCGTCGAATATAAAGAGATATTACAGCTCCATTGGTCCCATGGATACCCATGTGAATGTTCCCCAGAGCATAATGGAGCCGCCGCCAGCTTGTCAAGGAACTGTACCGCGAAGTCAGCCGTGCCCTTTCAAAGGAACCATCCAGGCATTTGCCTGAAGCGATTTAGGGAATCACGGAAAACCTAAATCGGGATGGCCGGACGCTGGATTGACACTGAACCGTCGTCCTCCCGAGTGCGAGTCCAGTGTACCACCCACTGCGCCACCCCACTCGGTTGTTCTCTTGGAAGGCAACGGATTCGCGACCTCCCATCGGCATGACGAGGAACGTATCGGGATTCATCAGACCATGTATGACACTATACCACTGCGCTAACGTGCAGTATGGATGGACACATGCATATTTCAGTCGTGCCGGCCGCGGTGGTCTAGCCGTTCTGGCGCTGCAGTCCGGAACCGCCGGTCGCAGGTTCGAATCCTGCCTCGGGCATGTGTGTGTGTGATGTCCTTAGGTTAGTTAGGTTTAAATAGTTCTAAGTTCTAGGGGGCTTATGACCTAAGATGTTGAGTCCCATAGTGCTCAGAGCCATATTTCAGTCGTAATTGCCGATGTCGTGGTGTTAACGTCGGCACATGCATGGGTCGTTGGCTGTGGAGGCCCATCATTGGAATGTTCGGTGCACTGTGTGTTCAGACACACTTGTACTCCGTCTGGCATTGAAGTCTGCTAATAGTCCGCCACAGTTCGCCGCCTGTCCTGTTTTACCAGTCTTCCCAGCCTACGACGTCCGGCATCTGCAGTGAGGTGTGGCCTCCGAAGCCCACGACGACTGGACATGGTGTCACCTTGGTTTCGCCGCGTGTTGAAGGCACTCTCCGCAGCACTCTTCGAACACACGACAAGTCGTATTGTTTCCGAAATGCTCGTACCGAGCCTCCGTGCCATCACAATCTGCCGTCGGTAAAACTGAGAACAGTAGATTGTTACACACTCTAACAACCCTACCACAACAAAGGTCAAAATTTAATGATTGTGGTGTTGCTCACGCTGCTAAATACCGCATTTTCGGGCAACAACTAAGTTATTATGTGGCAGGTGTCATTAGATCACAGTTAATAAAGTCATTTCACGTAATAATGAACAAACTAGGCACTCATCTTTTCGTGTTTCCCACGCTGGTCTCGTTGTAAAATCATGGCTCAATCGTCGAAAATCTAGGTGGTGATGATTCCAAGCTCGGATGCAAAGAGGCCTAGGTTTTATTCTGCTATATTTAAAAGTTTTGTAGATGCGCTTCACAAACCATTCTTGAAGATTACACTTTTGCAAGACAATGGTGATGTAAAAAAAGCAATCAGCACTCCGAATTTAAGTTACACTTCCTTTTAATTGCTTTTATTGCAATATCACGTGACACACAAACATCACTTCACAATACAAAACATACTTGAAAACATCTTCCTCACAGTCACTGTTAAAGTTCACATTTTATAAGCTGACTACAATATGCGTCTTTCCAACATGACGTCCAAGACTTGACTTTCTCAAGGTCCGACTCTCTAACAACTCTCTAACAACTAACTAATAATCGCTTACGCGCCCAAAAATTAGAGTTACAAGTACGTCAAAGATCGTAGTGACAAAAGAAAGAATACACACAAGAATAATATCATTCCAATATAAACATATCGATGTATCAAAATACCTCTACATTAATGAAATAAAATCTGAATGTCGTCTTAGAAATATATTGAGTAGTTCTACAGGAACACAGTAGAATATTACTGGTACAGAGAGGTTCAGGTCAGGTACCATAATGGTTACGTAATTCAAGTACCATTACAACACGGACAGCACGCTCATTGATGCTAACTGAAACGCAAAAGAAACTAGTATAGGCACGCGTATTCAAATACACAGATACGTAAATAGGCAGAATACGGCTCTGAGGTCGACAACGCCTATATAAGACAAGTGTCTGGCGCAGTTGTCAGATTGGTTACTGCTGCTACAGTGGGAGGTTATCAATCTTTAAGTGAGTCTGAACGTGGTGTTATAGTCGGCGCACGAGCGATGGGACACAGAATCTCCAAGGTAGCGATGAAGAGGGGTATGACCATTTCACGAGTGTACCGTGAATATCAGAAATCCGGTAGAACATCAAATCTCAGACATCTCTGCGGCCGTAGAAAGATCCTGCAAGAGCAGGACCAACGACGACTGAACAGAATCGTTCAACGTGACGGAAGTGCAGCACTTCCGCAAGTTGCTGCAGATTTCAATGCGAGGCCATCAGCAGGTGTCAGCATGCGAACTATTCAACGAAACATCCATCGATAAACTGACGAGAATTCTTCCGAGATGTATGGCCGTGGTCCATGGAACTCTTCTAAGCCCTGTCGTTTCCTCCAAAGCTACGTTGGACACCTTCGGAGGTGCTCCTGGTTGTGCTGAGTCTTGCCGACTGACGAGTCGGACGTCGAAGAACTGCCTAAATACCGTGGAATGTGGGCGTGGTCTGGATTTCACGTGGTAGCAGCACAGGCAGCGAACTGTGGCGGACTATCAGACTTCAATGCCAGACGGAGTACAAGTGTGTCTGAACACACAGTGCGGCGAACATTCCTAATGACGACCCATGCATGTGCTGACGTTAACACCACGACATCGGCAAGACTCAGCAGATCCAGGAGCACCTCCGAAGATGTCCAACGCAGCTTTGGACGAAACGTCAGAGATAGAAGAATTCCATGGACCACGGCTATACATCCCGGAAGAATTCTCGGCAGCTGAAACATCCGGTCGTGAAAGCCTTCATTGTGTGATCATCGATAAGGGCTTTTGGAGCCGAAGGCCCACTCATGTAACCTTGATGACTGCACGACACAAAGCTTTACGCTTCGCCTGGGCTCGTCAGTACTGACAATGGACTGTTGATGACTGGAAACATGTTGCCTGGTCTGACGAGAATCGTTTCAAATTGGATCGAGTGGATGGATGTGTACGGGTATGGAGACAATCTCTTGAATTCATGGACCCTGCAAGTCAGCAGGGGACTATTGAAGCTGATGGAGGCTCTGTAATGGTGTGGGGCGTGTGCAGTTGGAGTGATATGGGACTCCTGATACGTCTAGATACGACTCTGACAGGTGACATGTATGTAAGCATCCTGTCTGATCACCTGTATCCATTCATGTCCATTGTGCATTCCGATGGACTTGGGCAACTCCATCAGGACAATAAGACACCCGACACGTCCAGAATTTCTACAGAGTAGCTCCAGGAACACTCTTCTGAGTTTAATCACTTCCGCTGACCACCAAACTCACCAGACATGAACATTATTGAGCAAAGCTAGGATGCCTTGCAACGTGCTGTTCAGAAGAGATCTGAAGCCCTCGTATTCTTACGGATTTATGGACAGCCTTGCAGGATTCATACTGTCAGTTCCCTCCAGCACTATTTCGACATTGGCCTAGTCCACGCCACGTTGTGTTGCGGTACTTCTGCTTGATCGTGGGGCCCTACACGAAATTAGGCAGGTGTATCGGTTTCTTTGGCTCTACAGTGTAGATGCAAAGCGCATTTGTCTGACGAGCAATCATTCCTCGTCAGGTGACGCTGCTTTCCCCTGGAAGGGTTTACATCGATAGCAGGTCGGTGGTCATAATGTTCTGACTGATCGTTGCATGTCTACAAAGTAATGGCGGAACTCAAAGAAAGCTTCAGGCGTGGAGTTAAAATTCAGGGTAAAAGAACATCAATGAAAAGATTGATTGATGACATTGTTATCCTCAGTGAATGTGATGAAGAACTACAAGGTCTGTTAATGGAATGAACATTATAGTGTTGCTAACTTGGAAGCAAAATAAAGCATGGCAGACGAAGGAAGGAGGGCATAAAAAGCAAGCTACCCCGGGCAAAGAGGGCATTCCTGGCCAAAAAATTTACGGGTATCAAATATTGGTTTAATATCCTGAAAAAAATTTCTAAGAATGAACTTTTGTAGCTTAGTATTTGATGGTAGTGTAACATGAACAGTGGGAAAATCGGAAAAGAGGAAAACCGAAGCATCTGAGATGTGGTGCTACAGAAGAATGTTGGAAATTAGATGGACCAATAAGGTAAGGAATGAGGAGGTTCTCCGCAGAATCGACGAGGAGCGGAACATATGGAAAACATTGACAAGAAAAAGGGACATGATGCTAGGATATGGTCAATGGATCAGGGAATAACTTGCACGGTACTACAGGGAGCTGTAGAGGCTAAAAACTGTAGGGGAAGACAGATTGGAGTGTATGCTACAAATAACTGAGGACGTTGGTTGCCATTGCTACTCTGAGATGAAGAGGTTGACACAGGAAAGGAAAGGAATTCACGGTGGGCTGAATGAAACCAATCAGAAGACTGAAGACACGAAAAAGCAATGTAATTACATCCAGAAAGATACCAAGTTTCAGACATTAGACTGATCTGTAGTCTGTTGTCGCAGACTCAGTGTATGTTTGCAATTACAGTTCGATAGAAACATGACAACGTGGAAACAACAAACATCGCTGATGACGAACTGTACCAAACTGCCAGCTTTACTGGCAGATGTCAGGCATCCATATACGCCATTCAGAGAAATAAAGAAACCGTTTGGTCGTTGTGAAACTCCAAAAACGCGTATGACTGACAAATGAAGACAACTGAGTTTGCTTTGCTCAAATCAGAATCCTATCCAAAATATATTTGTTTGAAAACAAAGATGGTTGTGAAACGAGAATGTTATCTACGAGATAAATATCTTGACCTTCCTGTTTCATGCGATCTCCTCCTCTTTTTCTGCAAAACATTTCACTTTAAACTGTTACGAGCGTAATTAATTACACTCCACTTTACATTGGTTCTTGAGAGCCCTTAAGAAGGTATGGTTCTTATTTTAAAGAAATAATTTGGTTTAGGGATATCGCTCATACAGCAGAATATCCACCCGTTGCACAATGCGACTTTTCAGAAATTAAAGCCCCTTTCTTGTCTCAGTTGAGTACTCGTGGTGGTCTATGTTACTGCAGAGCTACTTGCCTTCGTTGCCGGCGACATAAAGAGATATCTGATGTTCAGTTTTGCATTATTTGACCATCTCGTTTCTACGTTATAATATGAAACATATTTATAAAATTACAAGCCACTATTCATCTTTTGCAATAATGACAATAAATGGAGTAAATTTATCGACAAATGGCGATGAAGACTCCCTGCACGAGTTCCCACAACTCAAACAACAGCAGCTACCGCGCGGCTTTTGTGATCGTTGAGTGAAAATAAAGAGGGAGTGTCTGTACATGCGCAGTCTCCCATTTACTCAGAATTTTAGAACAGCAGTTGAACACTGACGGTACGGACCCAACAGGCACGTAAACCTGCCAAGAGTATGTGAACTGGAAAAATACGTCGCTCACGTAAAAACGCTGTAGTTTCGAAAGTATTCCTTGCCTATAACATCATTTTGTCACAGCTGGGATAAGTCAACTCATACTAATACTTTGGTGTAATCATTGTGAAGAAATAACATAGAATGATCAGATAGGCTCAGTCATAGGAAAAGCAGGAGATAGATTTTGGTTCATTGATGGAATACTGTGGGGAAATACACTCAGGCTGCAAAGAAGACTGCTCACGAAACACTCATGCGAGCCATCCTAGATTCTTACTCAAATGTGTGGAACACATATCACATAGGACTAAAAGGTGATATTGGACATATACAGAGTGGTTGGTTAGTGGTTGATAGGGTTGGCTAATTCAGGGGAGGGGCCAAACGACGTCATCAGTCACATCGAATTAAGGAAGAGTGGGGAAGGAAGTTGGGCGTGCCGCTTCAACGGAACTATCCCGGAATTTGCCTGAAGCGATTGAGGGAAATCACGGATAACCTGAATCAGAATAGCTGGATGCGGGTTTGAACCATCGTCCTCCCTAATGCGAGTCCACTGTGCTAACCACTTCGCCATCTCGCTACGTAAACAGAACATAAAAAAAACCTAGTATATGATACTATGAGAAGTATCCTATGCCATGCACTTAACTGCTGTAGACGTTTAACCGTTTTTGAACATCTACATCCATAATTTGCAAACCAATGTGAAGTGCACGGCAGAGAGTACATACCACTGTACCAGTTATTAAGGCTTTTCCCCGTTCCGTTCACATATGGAGCGCGAAAATGACTGTTTAAATATCTCTACGCGTAAATTAATTTAATCCTGTCCTCAAGATTCCTATGGAAGCGATACGTAGGGTGCTGTTGCATATTCCGAGAGTTTTCATTTAAAGGTGGTTATTGAAACTTAGAACGAAGGCGATAGGACAGTACTGTATTTTACAGTGTCTATGTTGTTTGATGCAATGTTTCTTCCACTGCTGACGATTGACAGCCGTATTACACTCCGAAATGCATCCGTAAACCGCGAATACGATTGTACAACAGCTATAACGAACATTTAGTAGTAACATATGAAAATTTGTGCAGGACCGGGACTCAACTGAAATTTCCCGCTTTACATGAGCGGTTGTCGTAATCGCCTCGACAATCCGACCACGTGTCCAGGACCTGCTTCAAACTCCCATCTCTCCTGGTGTCTACGTCCCATGTGCTCGCACACAAATCGTGTGATTCCCGCGCAGGGAGATACATTATTTCACTGGTCGCATTGCCTTGCTTTGGCATGAAATACAGACACTAAAAAAATACCGACATTGCGCTGCTGTATTTCGTGGCAAAGCAAGGCAATGTGACGAGTAAAATAATGTATCTCCCTGCGCGGGAATCACACGATTTGTGAGCGAGCACATGGGACGTAGACACTAGGCGATATGGATGTCTGAGGTAGGTCCTAGAAGTGCACACGGATGGTCGAGGCAGTTAAGGCAACCGCTCGCGTAAAGCGGGAAATTCCAGTTCATGTCCTGACCCAGCACAAATTTTCATATATTACTACTAAATGGTACAGCTGTTGTACAATCGTATTCACAATTTGCAAATGCATTTCATTATCTTTTCATAGTTTAGGCCTACCTTCAAGAGTCTGCCAGTTCAGTTTGTTTAACGGGTCAAGAAAAACTACGACCATTCTTGCTGCCCTTCTCTGGTGTCTACGTCCCACGTGCTCGCACACAAATCGTGTGATTCCCGCGCAGGGAGGGACATTATTTTACTCGTCACATTGTCTTGCTTTGCCACGAAATACAGTAGCGCAATGTCGCTACTTTTTTAGTGTCTGTATTTCTTGCCAAAGCAAGGCAGTGCGGCCAGTAAAATAATGTATCTCCCTGTGCGGAATCACACGATTTGTGTGCGAGCACATGGGACGTAGACACCAGGAGAGATGGGAGTTTGAGACGGGTCCTGGACACGTGGTCGGATTGTCGAGGTGATTACGGCAACCGCCCATGTAAAGTGTCGTCTGTTAGTCCTATGTGGGTCCTACACACTTGAGCAATATCCTAGAAGCCCGCAGCTCATGGTCTAGTGGCTAGCGTTATTGCCTTTGGGCCACGGGGTCCTGGGTTCCATTCGCGGCCGGGTTGGATATTTTCTCTGCGCGGTGAGTGGGTATTTGTGTTGTCCACATCATTAGCCAGTAGCTAGACTGGAGCGCCCCACAAACTAAACCAGAACTGATCGTATGAGTGATCTGTAAGCAATCTTCTTTGTAGGCTGATTGCATTTCCCCTCTATTCTACCAATAAAATGGTGTTCAAATGGTTCAAAAGGCTCTGAGCACTATGGAACTTAACATCTGAGGTCATCAGTCCCCTAGACTTAGAACTACTTAAACGCAGCTAACCTAAGGACATCACACACATCCATGCCCGAGGCAGGATTCGAACCTGCGACCGTAGCGGCGTAGAACCGCTCGGCCACACCGGCCGGCAATAAAATGGTGTCTGCTACCTGCTTTACCCACAAGTGAGCTTATGTGATCATTCAATTTCGTATCCCCACAAACCGTTGCAGCCAGGTATTTGTATGAGTTGGCAGATACTAACTGTGATTCATTGATAATGTAATCATAGGGTACTAAATTTTTGCTGTTTGTGAAGCGTACAGTTTTGTACTTCTGAATGTTTAAAGTAAGTTGTCAGTCTTTGCACCGCCCTGAAATCTTATCAATATCTGACTGAATATTTGTGCAGCTTCTTTCAAGCTGTACTTCATTACAGATGCATCATCTGCGAAACGTCTGATGTTACTGTAAATGTCGTTTGCAAGGTCGTTACTGTACAACGTGAACACACTTTCCTCGGACTGAGCATCAACATTGCATGGACGAGCACGTCTAGTGAGAGCTAGAACGCTCTCACGACGTGTTCTTGTTTCCTGTCCGACTGTTCTGACATGGTAATCTTTTTCCAAGATGAGTAAGTTCTCGAGCTCCGCGCTGCCCTACAGTGAACGGAGCGGCAGGTGCTGCTACCTGGCGGCGTACAGTTGAACCGAGTTGCCCGCTAGGCATACGGCAGACGCAGCGTCGGCACTTCGCGGAAACGCTCCACTGCTGGCTTCAGGTCCACACACACACACACACACAGTGCACTTCCCAGCTACAACATCGGTTTTCCGAAAAAACTGTGGACGGGGGTGTTCGGAAAACTCATTTTCTGGATGTCAGATCATTTTTCGAAAACAAATTTCACCAGCCTTCACAGAAATCTGTAACACAAGAAGTGCATACACTGATAAGCCAAAACATTATGACCACTGCCCACGGCGACGTTGGAAGCCGCCTGATGCCGTTGCGAGCACGTGAAGCCGTAACGAAAGTACCGGATGATCAAAAAGTCAGTATACGTGGCCGACCGAGCACAAGGCGTAATGCTGCTGAGACAGTTCAGGAAGAAATGGAGACTGTAGCGGGTTCGTCTATGCACGGGGAAGTCAGTGCTGGTGCTGTCGCACGTCGCACCGGCATTCCATACACTACTGTTTGGTTGGCACTTAGGCGTACCCTCCGATGCTATCCGTACAAAATCCATCTGCATCATGAACTGTTACCTGGCGATTTAGTGAAGCGGATGGCATTTGCGGTGTGTGCGTTTCAAAAGATGGCGGAAGATGGCGATTGGTTGAGTAACGTGTTGTGGACCGACGAAGCTCATATCACGCTCCGAGGGTCTGTCAACGCCCACAACTGCAGAATTGTGGCTACCGAAAATCCTAGAACTTGTAATGTCCCCACAGGAAATACCCTCTACCACGCACCAATTAATCATTGTCAATCAAACCATCCACATTCATTCACTTTGGAAAAGTATCTGATCTGATTTTCTCGTAACGTATGCGGCGACAGCTCGACGACGCCAAAGTATTTTCTAGTGCGTTTATTCTTTGAAATAACAGAGATGCATATATGCATTGTCCATGGTTGTTAGAGTGGTAACGAGGACAGCTTCTGGAGTATCGGTTGAGGGATTGACGAGTTTCTGAGAGATACATATTTTGCTTTTCTTCTCGCTAAAGCGAGCAAATTAACATTTGTGCCGCTAGCGGTTTGTTTGAAGAGAAAGAGACTGTAAACGGAAAATAATTAAGACGTGGAATCACCGGAGATCTGGACATGTAATGGAGATGGATTGAATACACAATTTCCTTCATAAATAAGGTTTGTGACTTTTTTGTTCTGGAGTGAATGAACGAATGAGTTTTTTCTGAATCATTTGATGATCACGTTGGCCCTGTAATTAGTGGGAAAGTTTCAGCTGTGTCGAAGAGAGTCTGCAATCACTGAGTTTGTGTTAAATCTCCCAAAAAGGCTTCGTACACATCTGGAATTCGCAATCTTTCGTAAAAGGAACAAATTGTCCACACGATTGATTCTCCCGACTAAATGCAGTGTTTAACAGTAATAATAAATGTAAAGATCTCTTACAGCAAGCCAGCCGCTGATTACCAAGACGAAGGACTCCACCAAAGATTCTATTTGGCTGATTTCACGTAATGAAATACTATATTAAAAACTGTGCATAGATAAAGGAGAGAAAGAGAGAGAGCGAATGAAGATAATACTAATAATCCTCCATTAGTCTAACTTTTCGCCTGTCTTATCACGGATCAGCCAAGAAATGGGAGGCCCTTACTTTACTGTATAGATTTATGTGTGAAGGTGAAGGGATCTTAAAGGCAACAGATACACGTCTATACAGACAAGACATTACACAGAGTTAGCGGCTAGCTGCATCCATCATCTATTCTTAGATGAAGAGACGGCAACTTATTATCCTTAACATTTAAAAAGTGTTAAAAACTGTCGTGGAAACTCCATTGCACGACGAAAAAAGTCACGGTATGGTTTGGATTTACGACATCTACCGTTATAGGGTCTTTTTTCTTCGAGGAAATGTGTGATTCTAGTTGTGTAACTGCTACCGTGACGGGTGAGAGGTACGCCGATATCTTACAGAATCACAGCATCCCCAGCCTGGCTGATAAACACCTGCTGGAACGTACGATGCTTATGCAGGACGGCGCTCAACCCCATATTGCTAGACGCGTGAAAGATCTCTTGCGCGCGCCGTTTGCTGATGATCGTGTGCTCAGCCGCCACTTTCGCGTCATGCTTGGCCTCCCAGGTCCCCAGACCTCAGTGCGTGCGATTATTGGCTTTGGGGATACCTGAAGTCGCAAGAGTATCGGGATCGACCGACATCTCTAGGGATGCTGAAAGACAACATCTGACGCCAATGCCTCACCATAACTCCGGACATGCTTTACAGTGCTGTTCACAACATTATTCCTCGACTACAGCTGTTGTTGAGGAATGATGGTGGACATATTGAGCATTTCCCGTAAAGAACATCATGTTTGCTTTGTCTTACTTTCTTATGTTAATTATTGTTATTCTGATCGGATGAAGCGCCATCTGTCGGACATTTTTTTAACTTTTGTATTTGTTTAGTTCTAATGAAACCCCATGTCATTCCAAGCATGTGTGTCAATTTGTACCTCTCTATCTACATTATTCCGTGGTTTATTCAGTTTTCAAATTTATACTGCCTTTTTGATCACCCGGTATGTATGCGGAGCAGACACGGACGAGGGATCACCCTAGCGAAGATATGGACAATACATTGAGATAAGCGACTCTCATAAAGGGCAGATTATTACTACACAGAGGCTATGAACGACGATCTCGAAAACGGAGAAGCTGGTCGAACGTTCACGTGCTAGTGTCGTAAGCGTCTACGGAAAGAAGTAGAAAAAACTGTCACTAGGCTTAAATGGTTGGACTTCCATGGCTCTTCACAGAACGTGGGGTTTGATGTCTTGTCTGCTCTGTAAAGTAGGTAAGATGGTGACCCGTGGCGTGTCTGCAGAAAAAGCACAATGCTGGTGCACGCACAAGTTTCGAGGCACCCCGTTCATCGTACATGGTTGACTAAGGATCCCTGCAGCAGACCACCCCTACGTGTTCACATGTTGACCCAACGACATCGTCATTTCCGATTGAAGTGGGCACAGTACCATCGATCAATGGAAACGTGTCGGCTCTTCGGATAAATCAATTTTTGCTACACTAGGTCTCCACAAACGCCATCATCGAGGTTAACGGCGGCTCGAAACGTGCAGCGCGCCACGGATGCAGGCGGGTGGGAGCAGTATTACGCTATAGGAGACATTCTCCTGAGCTTGCCTGGAACCTGTGGTAGTAATCGAATACTCGCTGACAGCTGCGAACTACCTGCATCCCTTCATGCTTGTTGTCTTCCCGGACGGGGATGTCATCTTTCAGCAGTGTAACTATCCGTGTTTCGGAGCCAGAATCGTGGTACAGTGGTTTGTGGATCCTTATAGTGAACTCACGCCGATGTAAATCCATCTGGGTCGTTATCGGGCGCCGTCACCGCGTACGCAAATCAGCGGCCCGTTATTTACGCGAATTACACGACCTGTATGCAGACATCTATTGCCACATACCTCCACAAGCCTACTAACAAAGCGAAATGATAATCAAATCAAGACCATAAGCTGCCGACAGTCGTTGATGTACATCAAATGCGACAGTTGAAAATGTGTGCGCCGACCGGGACTCGAACCTTGGATCTCCTGCTTACATGGCAGGCGCTCTACCCATCTGAGTCACCGAGGGCACAGAGGACAGTGCGACTGCAGGGATTTATCCCTTGCACGCTTCCCGTGAGACCCACATTTCCAACTTAACGTCCACACACTACATTCGTAGTGGCCCTTCCTCTGCCCATTCCACTCATTACTCGCGGCACACAATCTTACCAAGTCTCGTAAGAGTTCGGGCAATGCGTTTGCATCCGCACAGAAGAAGGTCAGTGGCCGGTTAGCCTTAACTATATGAAGATGGTATCTATTTTTTGGGACATGTCCGAAAGAACAGATACTGTCTTCATATACCAACAAAACTGTCGGATCCCTGATCCGCAATATCAATGATACATTTCGTTCTAAAGGCAGACAAGCAAGCTACACTCCTGGAAATTGAAATAAGAACACCGTGAATTCATTGTCCCAGGAAGGGGAAACTTTATTGACACATTCCTGGGGTCAGGTACATCACATGATCACACTGACAGAACCACAGGCACATAGACACAGGCAACAGAGCATGCACAATGTCGGCACTAGTACAGTGTATATCCACCTTTCGCAGCAATGCAGGCTGCTATTCTCCCATGGAGACGATCGTAGAGATGCTGGATGTAGTCCTGTGGAACGGCTTGCCATGCCATTTCCACCTGGCGCCTCAGTTGGACCAGCGTTCGTGCTGGACGTGCAGACCGCGTGAGACGACGCTTCATCTAGTCCCAAACATGCTCAATGGGGGACAGATCCTGAGATCTTGCTGGCCAGGGTAGTTGACTTACATCTTCTAGAGCACGTTGGGTGGCACGGGATACATGCGGACGTGCATTGTCCTGTTGGAACAGCAAGTTCCCTTGCCGGTCTAGGAATGGTAGAACGATGGGTTCGTTGACGGTTTGGATGTACCGTGCACTATTCAGTGTCCCCTCGACGATCACCAGTGGTGTACGGCCAGTGTAGGAGATCGCTCCCCACACCATGATGCCGGGTGTTGGCCCTGTGTGCCTCGGTCGTATGCAGTCCTGATTGTGGCGCTCACCTGCACGGCGCCAAACACGCATACGACCATCATTGGCACCAAGGCAGAAGCGACTCTCATCGCTGAAGACGACACGTCTCCATTCGTCCCTCCATTCACGCCTGTCGCGACACCACTGGAGGCGGGCTGCACGATGTTGGGGCGTGAGCGGAAGACGGCCTAACGGTGTGCGGGACCGTAGCCCAGCTTCATGGAGACGGTTGCGAATGGTCCTCGCCGATACCCCAGGAGCAACAGTGTCCCTAATTTGCTGGGAAGTGGCGGTGTGGTCCCCTACGGCACTGCGTAGGATCCTACGGTTTTGGCGTGCATCCGTGCGTCGCTGCGGTCCGGTCCCAGGTCGACGGGCACGTGCACCTTCCGCCGACCACTGGCGACAACATCGATGTACTGTGGAGACCTCACGCTCCACGTGTTGAGCAATTCGGCGGTACGTCCACCCGGCCTCCCGCATGCCCACTATACGCCCTCGCTCAAAGTCCGTCAACTGCACATACGGTTCACGTCCACGCTGTCGTGGCATGCTACCAGTGTTAAAGACTGCGATGGAGCTCCGTATGCCACGGCAAACTGGCTGACACTGACGGCGGTGGTGCACAAATGCTGCGCAGCTAGCGCCATTCGACGGCCAACACCGCGGTTCCTGGTGTGTCCGCTGTGCCGTGCGTATGATCATTGCTTGTACAGCCCTCTCGCAGTGTCCGGAGCAAGTATGGTGGGTCTGACACACCGGTGTCAATGTGTTCTTTTTGCCATTTCTAGGAGTGTATTAAGTAGGTGTCACAATTTTTCGGCTCATTAGTGTAAACTATACGTTTTGCGCCACATGTCGCAGAAACAGCACACAGAACTGACTTTATAGCCTAGTTTCAGACATTCCGAAGGGCCGTTTAAGTAAGCCTACAATTTGGAAAAGAAGTCCACTAACTTCATAAGTGCAAACTCCGTCAGCTCTTGTTTTTTCACCTGTAAATATCGCAAACGTTTTAAAGACGACAAATGGACAGCATCACATTATTATTATTATTCTACCCACTTAATAGGCGTCTCAGAGCAACCAAATACTTCCTCATCACGTGGTCTGCAACAATTTTGTTGTCGTTTTCTTACAGTATAAATCAGTTTCGTCTGCCTTGCAGACATTCTTTTTTTTTGTAGCCTTTCTTATCAGTCATGTTTTTTTAAAGATGCTTTGAAATGTTCAGCTGCTTCAGTATCAGCCGACCCTGCGTGTCTAATTTCACACCTGTAGATTTGAAACGCATGGCCCTAAACCACCTGGTAGCCGCATTAATATCACTGTCAACCCCTTGTTTCTTGTTCCTTTTAAGAGCTTTTTCACAGATAAATGGACCATTTGTTGCTTGTCCTTGGGTACGCATATGCATGAACCACTTGTAAACTGTAGTATTTAAGTCCTGTTTCTCTACAGATTTCATCGTTTTTCTAGGCACCCTTTCTACTGCGCTCGCAAATTTTGCAATTGTTCTTTTTAATGGAAGACGTTGGTGCAATTTCGTCTTTCTGCAACTGGCCTGTTGTTTTATGTTCATCCCAAAACAACGAGAACACGATGTTTACGTTAAGTCGCCATTGAGAACAGCATGACAAAAGCCAGATCTGTCACAAGTAAGGCTGTCATATGTCCCTCGATTTGTTGAAGTACTTCCGGCGTCCTTGGAGGAAAAAGGGGGGGGGGGGGCGGAGGGAGAAAGAGAAAAACGGCTATCTCGGGTAAAATTGAATCTTTTTGTGTCGGGAGAAATTCGATTCATTGGAAATAAATACATTTAAAAAATCTTAACTGAAATTCACAAAATGAGAAATGTCGCGCAGTTATTTTCGTGTGTTTTATATTAAAAAACCAACGGCAAGCATACTTAGACGCTTTCCTATAAACATATTTTCCATACTTCTTTCATCTACATCTGCATCTACGTGACTACTCTGACAATCACACTTAAGTGCCTGTTAGAGTGTTCATCGGACCACCTTCACACTATTTCTCTATTATTCCACTCCCGAACAGCGCGCGGAAAAGACGAACACGTACAGTAAAAACTCGATTAACCGTCACTCTTTAAACCGTCAGTTTCTGTTAACCGTCACTGCTGTAACAGCATAGTAATACTGTAATAACAGAATGCTCTAAGGTGCAGTGACGCGTTCGCTTTGTTTATATACTCTATTTTAGTGGGAAGTGAATGTACCCGCCCGCCGTAGAATGGTACATAAAATATGACCTTCAGTTGACGTGCTGACACATCTCCCCCTTTTCTTGTCTTTGTCTCACTTGTTAGTCAAAGATCGGTTCCCAGTTGTGGCGAGAAGACTGTAATTGTCGCAGTGTATCTAGCGGGCTGTGCCGTGTTACGTGTTTTCCACTTGAATAAGCTTTATTGACTAATATTTTACACTACCGTATTTAGTGCGGGTGTGTGTGATACAGTGACTTGATAAAATGTCTGAAAAACGTAAACGTGTTGTTTTAGGACTTAATCAAAAACTTGAAATTATAAAACGCTTAAGAAAGGACGAAACTGCGACAAGTGTAGCGCTGATTTACGGTATTGGAAGAACAACAGTTAACGGTATAAAACGTGATGCTGATAAAATAGAACAACATGTGTCAACAGTGCAGAGCATGGATGGAGATGCGCGAACAAGAAAGACAATGAAACCTGCAAAACATGATGAATTGGACACTGCAATGTACCGATGGTTTATACAAGCAAGAAGTCAGGAGATTCCACTTTCAGAGCCTATAATAATGGCCAAGGCTGTTGAAATGAACAACAAACTTGATGGTGACTCATCTTTTAAAGCAAGTATCGGATGGCTCGACAAGTTTAAATTTCGTCATGGCATTCGCCAACTTGATATCAGTGGAGAAAAACTCAGCGCGGATAGCTCTGTAATTGCTGAGTTCCGGGAACAATTTAAAGAAAAAATGGCTGAATTGAATCGTTAGGGAACAAGTTTACAGCCGGCCGAAGTGGCCGAGCGGTTCTAGGCGCTACAGTCTGGAACCACGCGACCGCTACGGTCGCAGGTTCGAATCCTACCTCGGGTATGGATGTGTGTGATGTCTTTAGGTTAGTTAGGTTTAAGTAGTTCTAAGTTCTAGGGGACTGATGATCTCTGAAGTTAAGTCCCATAGTGCTCAAAGCCATTTCAACCAATTTCAGCAAGTTTACAATTGTGATGAAACTGGGCTTCATTGAAAGGCTTTACCACAAAAGACATTAGCATCACTCTCTGAAAAAGCTGCTCCAGGTTTCAAAGTACAAAAAGATCGCATCACTGCTATGGTTTGCGCAAATGCGACCGGCAATCATAGACTACCCCTACTCGTGATTGGGAAATCAAGAAAACCTCGTGCATTCAAGAATTTGAATTTGAATGCTCTCCCTGCACAATACAGTACTACGCCCAGAAGAGTTCTTGGATGGATCAATCAATTTTTTCTGACTGGTTTCACAAACAATTTGTACCTCAAGTTAGAGCACATTAGGCTGAAAAAAAGTTGCCACAGAAAGCCCTATTGCTATTAGACAATGCCCCAACGCACCCTACTTGTGAAATGAAAAGTGATGAACGGCAACACAACATGTCTCTTCCTTCCGGCAAACACAACTTCACTTATACAGCCCATGGATCAGAGAATCATCGAAAACATGAAACGTCGTTATAGAAAAATATTTATCGAAAGTTTGCTCTCATCTGATGAATCAACATCTGTAAAACAGTTTTGGAGGTCTTACAGTATTAAAGATGCCATTTTCAATGTTGCCAGTGCATGGAGTGATTTGTCAGTGTCAAATCTCAAGAACGGCTGGAATAAACTTTGGCCTCAACCTAGAGGTGAAGAATCGGAGGAACCTGAGTGTGTGGCAGTTGACGAGATGGTCAATTTGTGCAATAATTTACAAATCAGCACAAATTTGACGTCAGAAGAAGTATCAGAGTGGTTAGTGTGTGAAAAAGTGGACGGGGGTTTTAAAATTTTGAGTGATGACGAAATTGTTGCCAGCGTAAGTTCCACCAAAGAAGAAGAAGAAGGGGTTGATCAAGACGAGTATTCAAACCATGAAGAAAAACAAACTATTAGCCATTCTGAGGCCGAAACAACGCTGTCCAAGTGTATAGAATAGTTTGAAAGTCAAGAAGAGGCTAATGCAACGCATGCACTACTGCATGTAAGTTTATAGTACAGTACAGTACTGTACATTACGTATTTTGCAAATTTTGTGCTACTGTACGGATGTTTTTATCATGTAATAAATAGTTTTATTTGCTATTACAATCGTGTTTAATTTGTTTTCGCTCCGAAATATTATTATATAACTGTGAGAGTGATATGTGTCTATACATAAAATAATTGATTGAGGTTATGTTTTGGAGGAATACAGTGTTTCTGTTATCCGTCTATTCGCTCAACCGTCACGACCACGCCCCGAAGATGACGGTTAATCGAGTTTCCACTGTATCTCTTTCCGTGCAAGCTCTGATTTCCCTCATTTTATTATGATGATCGTGTCTGCCTACGTAGGTCGGCGTCGACAAAATATTTTCGTATTCGGAGGAGAAAGTTGGTGATTGACATTTCGTGATAAGATCCCGCCGCAGCGAAAAACGCCTTTGTTGTAATGATTTTCACCTCAAATCCTGTATCGTGTCAGTTACACTCTCTCTCCTATTTCTCGATAATAGATAACGTGTTGCTCCTGTTTATACTCTCTCGATGTGCTCTGTTATTCCATCTGGTAAGAATCCCAGACCGTGCACCAGTAGACCTGCTCCAGAAGAGGACGGACAAGCGTAGCGTAGGCAGTCTAGTAGATTTGTTGCGTCTGGTAAGTGTTCTCCCAATAAAACGTAGTCTTTGGTTTGCCTTCCCAGCAACATTTTCTATATGTTCTTTCCAGTTTAAGTTGTTCGTTATTGTAATTCCTAGGTATTTAGTAGATTTTGCGGCCTTCAGATTTGACTGATTTATGGTGTACCCGAAATTTAACGGATTCCTCTTAGAACTAATGTGGATTACTTCACACTTTTCATTATTTAGGGTCAATTGCCAATTTTCACAGATATCTTACCCAAATAGTTTTTCAATTGGTTTCAATCTTCTGTTGACGATAAACGACAGAATCATCTGCAAACAACCCAACACGGCTGCACAGATTGTCTCCTAAATCGTTTATATAGATAAGGAACAACATAGGGCCTATAACACTACATTAGGCAACACTAGAAATGACATATGCTTTACTCGATGACTTTCCGTCAATTACTAAGAACTGTGACCTCTCTGACAGGAAATCACGAATCCAGTCGCATAACTGAGACGATGTTCCACAAGCACGCAATTTGATTACAAACCGCTTGTGAGGCACGGTGTCAAAAGCCTTCTGGAAATCTAGAAACACTGTATCAATTTGAAATCCCTTGTCGACAGTACTCAACACTTCGTGTGAGTAAAGAGATAGTTGTGTTTCACAAGAACGATGTTTTCTAAATACGTGTTGACTATATGTCAATAGACAGTTCTCTTCGAGGTAATTCATAATGTGCAAACAGAACATATGTTCCAAAATCCTGCTGCATATCGACGTTAATGATATGGGCCTGCAATTTGGTGTATTACTCCTATTGCCCCTCTTCAACATTGGTGTGGTATGTGCGACTTTTCAGTCTTTGGGTACGGATCTTTCGTCGAACGAGCGGTTGTATACGATTATTAAGTATGGAGCGATTGCATCAGCATACTCTGAAAGGAACCTAACTGGTGTACAACCTGAACCGGAGGACTTGATTTTATTGATTTAAGTTGCTTCACTACTCCGAGAATATTTGCTTCTAAGTTACTCATGTTGGCAGCTGTTCTCGATTCGAATCCTGGAATATTTACTTCGACTTCTTTGGTGAAGGAACTTTAGAAGGCTGAGTTTAGTAACTCTGTTTTAGCAACATTGTCATCGATGGTATTTCCATTGCTATCGCGCAGAGAAGGCATTGGCTGTGTCTTGCCGCTAGCATACTTAACATGCGACCAGAATCTCTTGAGATTTTCTGCCAAGGTTCGAGACAAAGTTTCGTTGTGGAAACTATTATAAGCATCTCGTATTGAAGTCTACGCTTCTCTGAAAGTTCACTAATCTTGGGAATTTTGTGTTCGTTTAAATTTGGCATGTTGTTTCTGCAACAATGTTCTGACCTGTTTTGTGTGCCATGGCGGATGAGTTCCGTCTATTGTTAATTTATTTGATATAAATCTCTCAATTGCTGTCGATACTATTTCTTTGAATTCAAGCAACGTCTGATATACACTTACATTGTTAATTTGGGAGAAGTGGAGATTATCTCTCAGGTAGGCGTCAAGCGAATTTTTATCTGCTTTTTTGAACAGATTCATTTCTCGTCAACTTTTGGTGGATTCGGGAGTTACGGTATTCAGTCTCACTACGCTTCACTAGTCACTGTATCTGGTTTGACGCTCGCTATTAGCTCAGGATTATTTGTTGCTAAGAGGTCAAGTGTGTTTTCACAACTTTTTGCTATTCAAGTGAACTCATGTACTAATTGCTCGAAATAATTTTAAGAGCATGCATTCAGCACAATTTCGGATGATGTTTTATGCGCACCTCCGGAATTAAATATGTATTTTCGCCAAAATATCGAGGGCAAATTGAAGTCACCACCAACTATAACTGTATGAGCGGGGGACGTGTTTGAAATTAGACTCAAATTTTCTTTGAACCTTCCAGCAATTGTATCATCTGAGTTGGATTTCGGTAAAAGGATCCTATTATTATCTCATTCCTGTTGTCAAGAACGATCTCTACTCATACTAACTCACAAGATCTATCTACCTCAGTTTCGCTACAGGATAAACTACTTCTAACACGACCATTACGCCACCGCCAAATGTGTTTAACCAATCGTTTCTGAACAACGTTAGATCTTTCGCAAAAATTTCTGCTGAACGTATCTCCGGCGTTAGCCAGCTTTCAGTGCCTATAACGATTTGGGCATCAGTGCTTTCTATTAGCGCTTGGAGCTCTGCTACTTTTCCAACGCAGCTATGAGAATTTATTGTTATACTGATGCCTCCTAGATCTACGTGTTCGACATGCACCGTCTGAGACTGAAGCCCTTTTCGTGTTTCACCGAGACCCTCTAACCTAATAAACCGCCCAGTCCACGCCACACAGTCCCCATTACTCGTGTAGGCACCTCCTACCCTAATTCGCGAAACCCGAAACCCCACCACTCTATGGCGAAAATCGAGGAATCTGGGGTCTACACGGTCGCAGAACCGTCTGCGCCTCTGATTCAGACCGTCCACTCGGCTCTGTACTGGAGGTTCGCAATTAGTCCTGCCGACTATGCTGCAAAAGGTGAGCTCTGCTTTCATTTCGCGAGCACGACTGGCAGCCTTTATGGCTTCAGACAGCTCCTCGAAAACAAAGAGAACCTCTTCCGCTGATCCAAAGGTGGCACTGACATGATCCATCACCTGCAGTTGGTTTCACCCTGTGCTCTTTGTGGCATCCAGACGGACCCATTCCACCTGGTTTGCACACGGAGTGCACCCTGACTTTCTTACCCTCCTTGGCAGCCACGTCCCCAAAAAGCCCCATAAAGCGCCTAACAACGGAGCTCTCAATTACCAATAACCCCACCAATTTTGACTGCCTGGATCTTGCAGGCCGAGATTTTCGTCTGAAATTGGACGAGCGACTGCTTCTGGCCGAGGGACACTGTCAGCGACAGACAGCACCTGGAACCTGTTTATCAGACTAAACAGAGAGGTCTTAAGTCCAGCCCCTGGGGAACTCTTTCGCAGCCCGCCACGCACTTAGGTGACCACCCACTCGAGCACGGGTGAGATGTCAGCATCAGTGTGAGCTGTAACTGGGCTGGCCAATTTTGCGGGCCGATCGGCAGACTCATGGGTCGAGTTCGACTTCCGTTGGATCCGCACGGCCGGTCCGCAACAGTGATGCCCATCCACTGCAGCTTCTAGCTGTGTAACTGAAGGCAACATAGACTGGAGCTGAGAGCGAAGTGTCACTAACGCAGCTTGCTTCCGCACCCAGCAATCTCAGTCCCTACCTATACTAAAGACGGTGGAAAACTATACTGCACAGACAAACAAACGACTATCACCATGTGCTTCGGAACTCTCTTGTGGACACTAACGGAAACGCAAGAACTGTGTCTAGCACATATTAAATCCACAAGCAAAAATTCAAAAACCAAACTACGAAAGCACGAAGATGAAGCTATAAAATTCGCTCCTGGTTAGGAACTCGTAAAATATTACTAAATCGGTTACGCTGCTGTTGCTCAGCCGGCAGCTGCTGTCTGACTGTCTGAACTACTGCCAATGAGTGACCCCTTTTTTATTTATTTTTTTTTTTTTTTTGAGAACAGTAAGCGGACGCCGACAATAGACGATCGCATGAACCGCGTCGTCGCCCTGCCAACTAGACTGAGGGGTGCAAGCAAATCAGTTGTGCAAGAGTACATTTCACTCTGTACCTCCTGCCACAAATATAAAAAATCGATACTGCGGTACGCCGACTTAGGTAAGTTGATATCATTAATGTTCGTTAAGATTTTTTTAACTCGTCGTGGTTTTATTTTTATACCAGTTGGTGATCGGTACAAAGCGCGCACGCGCTGGCGTAGTCAACACTGAAAGGCAAACGAGGAAACACTCCCCCTCTCATGTCCTCGCTGCCCGTGGAGCACTTGGGCCTTAGAGTTGAGTCGGTGTATGTTGATCCCTGACAGTTGCACTGGGCTGGGCGCGGCAGCTTCGCGTGCCTGCCTCAACCAATAACATAACGCCATTATGTAAATTCCTCTATGGCAACGCCTGAGTGTTGTCTCAGTTCTGTACACAGCTACTGTTTTCGCCTGCAGCCTTTTAGCGCTTTGCAGTTGGAAGCTGGCAATAGAACTTCTTACTCCGTCTCGTCTACAGCCAACTTGCCGTCGACAGATTATATGTGTCAGAGCAGATAATCCGATTTGAACCGAATGTCAGAGGATTTCAAAGTCTTTGTCCGTTGTCTTGAGGTGTCAACAGAGGGAAGCAGCAACGGTGTTGGCAGGTAGGGGACCGTCAAATCGTTTCCCAACTGGAAATATTGGGGGAGAATTTCTAGTTTCCACATTTGCCTTATCATCAAGGGAAACCTGCCTAAAACGTTGAGCGGGACCACGGAACGGACTAATATTATTTGCATCCATTAGGAACTTGAAAAGAGCTTCTTGACTATTTCAAGTGTTAACATTTTTACCGCAAACGTTCCCTTTTTGTTGTTTTTCATTTGCAAGTGCACAACTTGTTTCAAGTGGCCAAACAATCATCTTCAGCAGCCAGTAGCATGCGTTTTTACATGCCTGTTCAGCTGCTCGTGGCAACAACCAAATTTTTTGCTAGAAAGTTGGCTTCCATTAGTGCGGTAACTTTCGATTATACAGCGTTTATGCACGATGTTTAGGCAGCCTAATTTTAGCAAGGCTTGATTATTTAGGAAGATAGGCGACAACTGAGAGATTATCATTTTAAACGTGTCTCGGTTACTAAGTAGGCGTCCGTCCCTGGTAGCTGAGTGGTCGCCGGCACGGTAGCTCAGCGTGTTCGGTCAGAGGATAGCCGGCACGGTAGCTCAGCGTGCTCGGTCAGAGGGTTATCTACCCTCTGTAATAAAAAAACTGAGTGAACGGATCAACAGAGAACCTGAACAGGTGTCATCAGACGTCCGCCACGAACAAATCCAACGACCAAATATAACAAAATGAGATTTAAAAAAAAGAGGGTTAGCTGCCCTCTGTAATAAAAAAAACTGAGTTAATCGATCAACAACGAACTTCAACGGATGTCTTACGATGTCCGCCCCGAGCAGATGCAACGAACAAAAGCGACAAAATGAGATTAAAAAAAAAAAAAAAGAAAAACGTTGTCAGCGCAACAGAATGCCAATCCTAAGGGCCCGGGTTCGATTCCCGGCTGGGTCGAAGATTTTCTCCTCTCAGAGACTGGGTGTTGTGTTGTCCTAATCATCATCATTTCATACCCATCGACGCGCAAGTCGCCGAAGTGGCGTCAAATCGAAAGACTTGCACTCGGCGAACGGTCTACCCGACGGGAGGCCCTAGTCATACATTTCATTTTCACTGAGTAGGCACGTGTCAGACTGCAAATACAGTCGTACGAGATTCAGCTGCGGTCAGTCCGAGATTTGTTCTGTCACTTATCGTCCTGGGAATTATTTGCATATGAGAAGAAATGCAAAGCTGAGTGGTGGTACGCAGGGTCTGTTTGACGTCCGTGTAGGTCCCATACTGAGCAACATATAATCGGATTTTTTAAACGTGTTAACTTTACATCCATGTCTTATGTAAAGGAAACGTATAGCAACATTTTATGTCACTAACTTAAGCGCTAACTGGTGTTGTGCACTTGGATTTTTGAATCACTATTTGACCAACATAGTAAACACTGAAGTTGCTCGTCACAACTGATTTTATCAGCTCCACTAACGCAGCAAGGAAACACGTCTCTTCAGCCAAGCACATAGACAAATGTCTCCCCCAGTTTCGCATCCCCTGTTAAACCTACGAGATGCTACGTAGAGGCACGTCGCGATTGCCACGTCGAGGCCCTCGAGAAAAACAGGCCGTGGTGCGTACGTCACAGCACGGGACACTGCAGATCTTACGAGTCTCCGACGGGGAGCGAGTAACTATTTTCAGACGAGTTTAACAATTGCCTGCGCGTTTAAATGCGTGCAAGCTCTCGATAGCACGCGGCTAAGTTAAGACATTTAGTGGGTACATTTCAATTATACGGGGTGTTTAAAAAGTCTCTCCGCAGTGCCGTACGATTGTTAGCCGCAAGTGCCGTATGCCGCAGTGAATATACCGAAATGAAACTCAGTGAAATACGAGTTATTAATTTATTGAATATTCATTTTTACTTACAAATTTTCACATTAAATGTTGAAAGTGTCCCCCCTGTTGTCGAATACACAATTCAATTCGTCTAATCATGTTTCCAAACACAAGCTGTAACATTTCTTATGTGACAGAAGCAGTGAAAGTGGATATTGCAGTTTTCAATTCATCGATGGATTTTGGACGGTTTTTATAGACAGATGCTTTCGCTGCACCCGAAAAGAAAAAGTCAGGTGGTGTTAGGTCAGGCGATTGTGGAGGCCAAAGTCCCTGCGAAATTTTGCGATTACCAAAAACATCAGCAAGCAGTGACACTGAAACGGGAGCTTTATGTGGCCGAGAGGTTCTAGGCGCTTCAGTCTGGAACCGCGCGACCGCTACGGTCGCAGGTTCGAATCCTGCCTCGGGCATGCATGTGTGTGATGTCCTTAGATTAGTTAGGTTTAAGTAGTTCTAAGTTCTAGAGGACTGATGACCTGAGATGTTAAGTCCCATAGCGCTCAGAGCCATTTGAACCGGGAGCTGTATGCGCGATTGCACCATCTTGTTGAAAATAATCGTTCAGTATTTGACTTAACATAAGTTCTACTATGAATGGGTACAGAATATCACTGCAGTATCGTTGTGCGTTTATTTTTTCGTTGAAAAATATGGGATCCACAATCCGACGTCTAGAAATTGCAATCCAAACTCCCATTTTCACAGAATGAAGTGGTTCCTCATGAATACACAATGGATTTGGAGTACTCCACATACGAGAATTTTGCGAGTTCATGTACCCGGATAAATGAAACCACGTCTCATCAGTGAAAACGTTTCATTAAGAATATCCCTTCCACGTTGTTGAAGGAAATTTTTGAACCACTGACAATAGTGCAGTCTCTTGCCACGATCAGTATTTTTCAATTCTTGCACGACTGTCACTTTGTATGGGAAAAGTTCTAATTTTTTCCTTACAGCTGTGAGGGCCGTTTCGACACTAACATCGTTTTTAAAAAAAAAAAAAGGTTCAAATGGCTCTGAGTACTATGGGACTTAACATCTATGGTCATCAGTCCCCTAGAACTTAGAACTCCTTAAACCTAAGTAACCTAAGGACAGCACACAACACCCAGTCATCACGAGGCAGAGAAAATCTCTGACCCCGCCGGGAATCGAACCCGGGAACATCGTTTTCCTGGGCGAGTTTTCTTACTGACTTGTTCGGACATGTGGACTTTTTAGTGGAAATATCGAGTAGTTTATCCTCGGACAAAACGCTAGGACGACCACTTCTCGGTGCATCTGTCACTGAACCCGCACTTCGAAATTTGTTAATCAAATCTCGCACAGTGTCGCGATGTGGACGTGTTGTCTCCGGGAAAACTGAATTAAATGTTGGACGAACTGAAACTGTGTATTTACCGCCAGCTTTGAACACTTGTTCGACTAAAAACACACGTTCTTCAATGGTTAGCATGTTAACAGTGACAAAAACGAAACAAACGAACAAAGGAACTAAAATGTTCACGTCAGCACGTAACGACACACACCATCGATACTACTGACGCTGGCAGAGATAAAGGAAACAGTGGAATGTTGGGAGAGTCCACTTGAAGGCAGGAGAACAATCATACGGCACGCTCGGCTAACAATCATACGGCACTGCGGAGAGACTTTTTGAGCACCCCGTATATTGATATCCTGTGGGCCCTGCGCGGAGCGCAGCCAGCGTTCGCGAAGTGTGGCGGACAAGTCGACTAGCGTGACGCCACAGTTCCGTTGCAAGGCCCCTATTTCTCGTGGGCCCTGTGCCAGATAGTGCAACCGAGTGCTGTCCAGTTTAGATCCCAGGTCGGTTCTGCTGGGCAGCTTCTGAGCACTGGATGAGCGTTTCCTCCTCAGTTACGCTTTACACAAATAAGAAATATTCTTCTACAATAGAGCACTAATGTGCAAATCGATTTCTTCATTCCTACATCCACCTGTATATTTAGTCGTGCTGTTTAGATGAAACACGCACAAGATGAAACTTATACAAAAAATGATCACACTGTATTCACATCGCAAATATTCAGCAGTGACCCTACTTCGTCCACGTTGAATTGTGATTTGGAAACTACGAAATTAACAATCAAAACAATTATCTTTGTCAGTCATTTTTATTTTTTCCCATGACAGGATTTTAGGTACACTCTCTGGACAGTTTATGTTATTGTTCGTGTTTGTGTGACATCTAAAAGCGGAAATGTACATTTACGACGTCTCGCAGTGTTCTTTCTACTAGAGTATCTTCAAAAAGTAACTCAGAACAGACAACTGGGTACGGTCAACTTACAAAAAGGTGCAGTAATGTCCCACTGATCCATCTGAAGTGTCTTCGAAACACGTCGTGGGAAAAATAAAAGTGGCAAACACAGATTTTATTAAATATTGAAAACCATTCAACAGCCAAGATCGCATAAAACACTTGTTTTTATTTAAGACACTCGGTTTGAACAGACTATTCTGTCATCTTCAGATCCTAAAATATTTTGTTGTAAAACATGTTCATTTTACGCTGACCTCACGCAAAAGATGTCAGGTGGATAACAATAGCACATTATAAAAGGTTTGTTATCGCTAAAATATTTAACAACTTAAAGCACCTTCTGCAACAGTCTGTGTGCATACACATGTTGATCACAATTGCTTGTTGCATCATAGAACCACGGTACACAATAGCACAATCGTTTACATATGCTGGACATAAGAATATGTCGGATAGCCCATTCCACTGGCACAGTTACCGGTGAGGTGTACCTTCAGAAGCTTCAGTCATCCATTTTACCTGCCATCAGAGACTTGTATGGAGACGAAAGAGTTTACTTTCAACAAGATGGTGCCCCAGCCCACTACCAGAATCGTGTTAGGGCGTATCTCGATGAAAACCTACCAGGAAGATGGATGAGCCTTAGAGGTGCTGAGGAGTATCCACCAAGTTCCCCAGACCTAACTCCTCTGAACTTTTACCTGTGGGGAACACTAAAGGACGTCGTTTATCGACGAAAGCCACGCACATTGGATGAACTTCGAGAATCCATCGTACATTCATGTGCAAATATCCAACTGAACACGTTGCAGTCAGTAGTTCGTGCTGCAGTTCTGCGGCATCGTTTGTGTGTGGGTGTTAATGGTGACCATTTCGAACACCTACAGTGATGTCTTTAAGTTGGACTTCAAGCTACACTTTCACCAAAAATGAGACAACTCCGTCAATTAGTTTGCAAGTTATGGACTTTTAAACAGTGGATACATTTTTTTGGACCCCTTTGTATATAACTTCACATTAGTCTTAGTCTGAGCAGTGGACAATAGAGAATAAATGCATTTACTTTGCGAACAAACAATTCACTTTTTTTTGGGAAGCATTGCTAGTAGTGAAGACATCACAGTACAACGAGCTATAGGACGATCAGGTTATTTGTCAAAAAAAAAAAAAAAATATCTGGTATTACTGGAATAATGTCAAACGCAATTTGCCAGGAGATACCCTTCAGTCTCGACAACTTTCTCGTAGACAAGAGCTACACTTTCGTATCAGAACTGTCCAGAGACCATTACGTAATGCTGAATTGACCACCAGATGTCACGAGAGGTTGACCCGCCTGTATAAAATGGGGCGGGAAGTACTGTGTTGTAAGCAGAATGGGTCGGTCAGCAGAACTCATGACTAGCCACTGAATATCACCCGAGTAACAGCTCCCTCAGGGATATTTCCGCCTTTCTAAAGCTGCCCAAGGGGACTGCTGGTGATGTGACTGTGACATGTGTTAACGTGAAGGAACGACCGTAGCTAAAGCAGGACCAGGTAGACCTCTCGTACTGACGGGCAGCGGCCGCTGACCACTGGAGGTATGGCGGAGGGGGTTGCACGAAAGCGCAGGAAATCAGCGGAAGGAATCACTCGTGAGTTTCACAGTGCTTCCAGTATTCCAGCTAGCACAATAATTGTCCGTAGGGAGTTAAAAAGGATGGGTTACAATGTTCGAGTAGCTTCTCACCAGCAATATAGTCTTGGAGTTAGTGCTAAGCGACGCTTGAGACAGAGTAAACAGTGATGTTACTGGACAGTGGACGATGGGAGTGATTTGGAGTGATGAATCGCACTATACCCTGTGGCAAACCGATGGCAGGGTTTTTGTTTGGCGAATGCCTGGACAACGTTACCTGTCATCATGTGTAGTGTCAACAGTGAAGTACAGAGGAGCTGGTGTTATAGTATGTGAGTGTTTTTCGTGTTAGGGTGCGGATCCCTTGTTCCGCTTTACAAAACGCTAAATGCGGAAGGATACGAATACATTTTACAGCACCGTGAATTGCATAAAGTGAGTGAATATAGGCGTGAAGATTTACCCTATCATAAAGTAGCATCTGTAAGGCAATGGTTTGTGGACAATGACATCCCTGAAATGGACAGACCCGCCCAGAGCTCCGATATGAACCTTATGGAGCATCTTTGCCATTAGATAGAAAGTCGACTTCGCTCCAACGTTCAACATCATTACCTTCTCCAGAGGATATTGAGCCTATTACAAGGAAGGGCAGTGCGAATGGTTCTAGGATTTTTAACCACAGGAAAATGTCACGAAAATGCCAAAAAATCTCAGTTGACAGACGTCTGAAGACAGACGCCAACCATCCCACAAAAGCCTGCTTACAAAGTTTCAAGGACCAGTATTAAATGTGGAATCTTGGAATATACTGCAGCCGTCTTCATAACACCCCCGAAGGGACCCCGGAAACATGTTCAATTACCACGCGAGACACAAACTTCGAGGAACTTCACTATAGTTACAGCACAGCTGAGATTTAATCATTGGAAGTTCAACAATACATCTGTCGGCTCACCCCTCTATGTATTTGCGGAGAGGAAGAAATTTCAAACCATATATTCCTACAATGTCCTCGGAACACGTACTACATTAACATCCTCGCAAGTAATCTTCGGACGCTTGGTCATTAGTTCTCAAGCAACCTCCAAACCTTGTTGGAATCCAACGATAGAGCAACATGCAAAACAGGCCTACCGTAAAAGTTCGCCAAAGGTGCCAACATCCCGATATAGCCCCCCGCGCTGCTAATGTAATGTTATTAGTAATTAGGATGCCAGGAGAAGACGAAAGCACAAGTAAACTATATTCCCAAGTGTTACTCAGCAGGCTATGGAACGCTTAGCCTATAAACTTCTGTCACCATTTTGTCCGGTATGTATGTGTCTGAATACTGATGTAGCTACATTTATGGCTGTAATAACCAAGTACAGTTATTGTACACTGTTCTCATATTCTGTCTAGATGGTACTTATAGACTTGCACAAACATTCAGTTCTCTATCCGCAGCCTCTGAAACAAGTCTTACAGGACATGCAAAGGAGCATTTTCTTGTTGCTTTAGATACAAAGTCATTATATGGACTGAATTGGGAATGTCCCAAATGTGTACCAATGGCGATTTATCATTTCATCTTATGTTACCAGCGAGATTTTAGTAGCATAGTACCTCTCAGTGTAATTTGCGTTACATTTTCGTCTTGTTTACTCTTTTCAGTATTCTGTGGATGTAAAAACCTGTTTTGTATCGGAATCTGTACAACTTAGTAGCAGAGTACGATTTAAACTAATGTATTCTCTGAACTGCCAAAACGTCCGCTTCCCCTAGCTGAGTGAAAAAAAAAGTGGTCAGCGCGACAGAATGTTAATCCTAAGGGCCCAGGTTCGATTCCCGGCTGGGTAGGAGATTTTCTCCGCCCAGGGACTGGGTGTTGTGTTGTCCTAACCATCATCATTTCACCCCCATCGACGCGCAAGTCGCCGAAGTGGCGTCAAATCGAAAGACTTGCACCCGGCGAACGGGCTACCCGACGGGAGGCGCTAGTCACACGACAAAAAAATAACATATCCAGTACTGTGATGACGGTAGGGCACGTTCCGAAAGCCAACTACAAAAATAAATAAATACGGTAAATAAAACCCGCGCACAGAGGCGTATAGGCATTCTCCTGTGTTCCATACGGGAGTGGTACGGGATTAAACCGTAATGCGAAATATCATCTACCATGTACTTCACCGAAGTTTCCAGAGTCGGAAGCTGTTTTCGAATCGGTACTCCTTATATTTCTCCCATCATCGGAGGAAGTTTGTATAATCATCCAGGAAACACCATGCGTAGGCCTATACCGTACACTGTATAAGTTTCGGTACGTATCTGAAGCTAGCTCAGTAGAAAAAGAGTCACATAAAAGCCAGGCGCCTTTGGATGGCATGATACGAAAACGAAAGATGATAACTGATTGGCGTTGACTGACGTGGTTTCCGTCCGCCTCTCTCGGTCCGTTCTTCTTTGCGTTTTCGAATTGGACTTTACGTAAAATGTTGTTATTGATACACAATGCGGTCTGTCCCAATATAACAACATATTTCGCTGCAAACGACGTTATTTCATCGATAGCGACAAATGTGGACAGATAACCACTGCTCTGTTATGGAGAGGACACGAAATCATAATTCCGTTTAACGTACGTCCTGTATCACTTATTGTCGCACTCTGTGGTCGCTTAATGAAACCAGAGCAGGCTTTTAACGGCCAATTCTGCGATTTACTGTTTCTATCAGCATGTCTGTAACAATGACAACAGGACCACCAATAGCATTAATAATAGCCTACATGCAATAAAGTCACTGCATGTGCGGTTGGGACTCTGAAGAGCATTTATACTTTTCTTGGAAAGCGTGGCGCAGACTCCCGTTAGCTTATGCTGCCCCTCCCAGTGTAATGACAGGCACGGCCATTGAGTGCGCCTAGCGCGTGCGCATGCGCTGCGGACGTGTTTTGTTTCGACGATGGCCTTGGGCGGTGATGTCATCACAATTCGCCAAGGCCGCGCCATGAATGCCGCGAACAGATGGCAGCACCGAGCCAGTTTTTCATCGCACAGGCGTTACTGCTTCAGACGCTCGTTTGACGACTTGCTGATAAGCGAGACGCTGGCGTGCGTTCTCATTAATGAGCGTATGTTTGTTCGAAGGACTTGCCACTGTCGACAGCTGTAGCCACGTGCAAGCTGTGAAACAACGTCGTCGCATGACGACAGTACACCAAACATCACCCGTACCAGTAAACAAGCGGAGAATGATTTTAAGGTATGCATTGTAAACAAAACAGAAAGATATTTTCAGTAACTATTTTTCGTCCTAAACTGGGTGTTTTTCAACAGACATGTTGCGCTTTATTGGCAAAGCATCCTAGGTAAACATATTGAACACATATCCTCTTTCATATTTAGATGACGATAGAGCTAAAACAGTTTTTAAAGGCCACTTACAGCATCCGCTGTTCCTTTTCATTTGTTATAACGGTAATTGGTTGTTGTTTTCACTATCCATATGCGCTAAAGACGAAGGAGAACTGCATATTCACTGGTGACTTGGGCCCAACTTTTAGAATACCTGTTGTCCTTGAATTCCATTTGGTCTCTTCTAACAAATGTAAATGTTTAGTTTTCATTGCCCTCTGTTTCCCAAAGAGGGTCTAGTACTTTGTATTATAACGACGCACAGAAAGCTATTTTTTCCTCCGTATAAGAAACAATACTGTATATACTTTGTTTAAAAAATTTACGCCGTCATATAAACGGAGATGAAGCAAAAATAGCAAGAACTGCATGAATCGGTCATTCAACGACGTTGTGAATGATCGCTTCTTTTCTCGATATGAAATCGAGAAATTATCTAGGCGTAAAACAAAAAAATTACGTGGTACGAAATGGTTCAAATGGCTCTGAGCACTGTGGGACTTAACAGCTGAGGTCATCAGTCCCCTAGAACTTATAACTACTTAAACCTAACTAACCTAAGGACATCACACACACCCATGCCCGAGGCAGGATTCAAACCTGCGACAGAAGCGGTCGCGCGGTTCCAGACTGTAGCGCCTAGAAACGCTCGGCCACCTCGGCCGGCTTACGTGGTAAGAATCATAGGCGTCTGCTAGGGGAAACACTTATCCCCCCTCCCCCTTCTCTTAGATTTAAAATACACAGTTTTTATCCCTAACAGATTATCATATACTTCTAGACCTTAAATTGAGGAAACACTTGGCAAGAGTTAGTGGTACCTGAGTACCAAAGACGCTAAGCTGCTAGATCAAGAAAGAGATGGCTGGACAACTGAAGTAAATAAGTATTTTGAGGGAGAAGCGGCTAGAAATGAATTCATCACTGATTGTCCTGTTTCTGGCGACGATAAATCCTCCTTCCGAAAAATACAGTTTTTTTTTCTCTTTTTGTTTTCGTCATCCGTGTGTCACGACACGTAGCTATTTGTTCAAGCGAGACATCGGATCAGCGAGGGCGGCAGAGATCCTACAGATTTACGGCGCTGCTCGTAAATATTGTGCATGTTGCGTAAACTTTCGCCAGCTATCCGAGTGCCCCGCAGGCAGCCGAAGAAAACACTTCGCTGCGCTCGTTAAGGGGAATGGTTAGCTCGTAAATCCGCCCCAACGACAGCAGTGAATCCAAGGAGGGCCTTCAAGGGTTCTTTGTTGTGACACAAAGACGGCACTGCACGGAAATGAAACGAGTCGCAGGCGCCGTAAAATAGGAGACAGTTTCTGCAGAAGCAGCGGTGCACACTACGAATGTAACAGCAAGCGGGATTCTGTTGCTATAACAGATCAAAATAACAAATTGACTGACAGCTAGTTATCGCTTAACACTTCCTGGCTGAGATGCAGTGGTCCATACATAAGACTGTCCCTTGACGTTTCGCCTTATGTATGGACCACGGCATCTCAGCCGGGAAGTGTTAAGTGATGACAACACCTACCCTGAAAGCCTTCATTGCATGACAGCTAGTTGTTAACAGCACAACTACCATAGCAACAACCAGTCAGAGCACGAGTTTGGTCACACCAAAGTTCATCATATATAGCTACAACCTCGTCGGGACACACTGAGATGGGTGTGTGGAAATGAAGCAAAAAATTTATTTAATACAATTAATTTTTATTTAGAACACAATTACATGCAACCCGTCGAGGCAGAAGTAGTTGTACACCATATCTTTCAGAACATTCCACCTTTTTCAGCTAGTCTTTTTTCCCTTTTACGTGTTTATAAAACTCCGTGCAAATCGCTTGTAGTTAAATTGGCGCTGTAAGATTCCACAATCCCTGGCAGCACTTGATTTCTTTTATCAGTCCACTCGATCGACATTAGCGAAAATACTCTTTCCATAGTGGTGTTGTGTGCGGGAACAGAAAACAAATACTCGCATAATTTTAGCGTTCAGGATTTTCGGTTTCCTTAAGAAAGTAAATCCACCTTTCTTGCACGGAGAGTTTAGACTTCCATTCTTCCGAGTTACGCTTACTTCCTGAAAAGCTAAAGCTCTTCAGGTACATATATTCCAGAAAACAACTGTGTCCTGAAACCTTCACACCATTTTTAGCCAGGTATGTAATAGTGCTTCCAATCATCACCCAATATGGGGTTTCAGACAGCTTCAAATACTTGATATGTATTAAAAGAAACAGCCTATTTCTCTAAGTAATCAAATGCTGTGGTATAGAAAGCTGTTCTCTCTTCCTCGAATTTCGAAAACAAATTAATTATTTATTGGTTGGAGTTCTCAATCTTCAGTTTGTTCAAATTCATCTTGGTTTGCATGCCAATAAACCTGGCAGTCTTCTTTTCATTCAGACATCTTTCAGTGTCGATTAATATATTTCTTATTTAAATTGTCCAGACTTTATACTTCTCCACGCTTTTTATATTTTTTTCGAACAGAGTCAAATTTAACTGCAGAAGCACGAACCAAATTTCGCTGATCGGACTAATGAAAAAAATGTGGATTATTTTTGTGGCCTGTCTTCGGTGTCAAAGAATTGTTTTTGAGTGAGACAGAAGAGTCTGGATGATTGACATCAACGTATAGGCAGAACTCTTTCAGATTCTCTGTCTTTACCGTGTATATTGAAAAAAAATTAAATATTTTCATGCTGATTATTTCAGTGTCGACATTTAAAGACTCCAACAGCGCTCGAGATTGTATTGTGGAGAATATGGGGCCGGCCGCTGTGGTCGAGCGGTTCTAGGCGCTTCAGTCCGGAACCGCGCTGCTGCTACGGTCGCAGGTTCGAATCCTGCCTCGGGCTTGGATGTGTGCGATGTCCTTAGTTTAGTTAAGTTTAAAGTCTAGGGAACTGATGACCTCAGTCATTTTTTTGAGAATATGGGCGACGCATCGAATTCCTTCTACATATTTTCCTGGTTCTTCTTTATTTTGGTGAAACACATTCTGCTTGCCCCGGTGATGATGCCCTCCGAAGTTGATACTGGTACTGTCTCCACAAAAAGCAATTAATTTATCTAATGGAATTTGCAGTTATCTGAAAGTGTCTAGAAAAAAATTTGCAATTGTCTCCGATGTTTGGTGATTCAGCGAATCGAACTTCAGTAGCTTCTGTTGGATTCCATCAGTTTCAGTAAAGTATTGAACAATTAAAGGAAATATCTTTACAGCCTTGAGGTTCGATGCATCGGTGCTACGCCGTAAAATGAAACTTCTTGCAAGTTTTTTATGCTTTCGGACACGGAGTGTGGAGCGGGAATATTTTTAACAATTGCTGTAGCTTTGCGAGTACTTTGGAGTCAGGATCCACTGAGGTATTCAGTCTTACGGTACAGTCAAGAGCCGGCCGGTGTGGTCGTGCGGTTGAAGGCGCTTCAGTCTGGAACCGCGTGACCGCTACGGTCACAGGTTCGAATCCTGCCTCGGGCATGGATGTGTGTCATGTCCTTAGGTTAGTTAGGTTTAAGTAGTTCTAAGTTCTAGGGGACTGATGACCACAGATGTTGAGTCCCATAGTGCTCAGAGCCATTTGAACCATTTTTTGTACAGTCAAGAAAACTGAAGGATTGATGATGCTTGTCAACTTTATAAGCTCTCGTTAGTTCTGCAGCAGCAACGAGTAGTTCTTCCTGGGTATCTTCTTTAATCACGAATGTAGAAATGTACTTTGATTTAGATCTTACTACGAATCTATTCATATGATTCTTCGTAGAAATGTGATGCCTCACATCTGCCTTACCACCGTGAGTTTCTGAGGTGAAAAAGCTTCGCCGAGCGCTTCTAGGCGCTTCAGTCCGGAACCGCGCTGCTGCTACGGTCGCAGGTTCGAATCCTGCCTCGGGCATGGATGTGTGTGATGTCCTTAGGCTAATTGAGTTTAAGTAGTTCTAAGTCTATGGGGCTGATGACCTCAGATGTTAAGCCCCATAGTGCTCAGAGCCATTTGAACCATGAAAAAGCTACAAATCCCGCTCAACGCTTCCTGATCCGTACTTCCTTTCTTGACAAAAGACCACTCTTTTGTGTAATCATCCGCAAAGTGACATTTTCTCTTTCCATCCTGAGGCAACAACACTTTACTCATCGAAGTACACGTCAGAATACACTTCCCGCCCCATACACCCACAGTAAACACTTAAGACATTACTAACTTGCACTCGTTGTTTGTGTCACGTTTCGAGAGATCTTATCAGGTCGCTATTCAGATGGGAACTGCCCGATAATTCCGCGTGGCGCAGCTTAAACAGTTCCAGGCCTGTACTGTTGGAGAAGTCTGGATTTTCTCGGATGATGGCTCTAGATTTAGAAGTTGGATACAGTATACACAGCATGCAACGCCGTCTGTGAGACAACCCTGTCGACATAAATTCGTTGACGTAAATAAGACTAATTGACAATGGGACTGCGTTTACATGCTGCTCTAACAGGTGGCGTCACTTGAGTTCTTGAGCCAAGCTCGTAACAGTATTTTGCAAAATGGGGAGAAAATTGGGTCTTGTCGGGACAAGAAGATCCACAACGGTGAGGGTCCCGATCTGTCCTCTCCAAAGTAGTCATATCGCTCTGCTAACTCAGCTGCCTTTAACGTGATTTTGCGGTTTGTTCTTATATGGTTCGACTGTCTGTGCGGCATGTTTCTTTTCTGGAATGTGTGAAGGTAGCTGTGAAATTACATAGGAAAGTGATAAGACCATTGTAATCCTGCAAAGCGAACTCATACTGCACCTTAACGGGGAATGTATAAGCAAACTCAGAACGGAACTTCACAGCCAATGTTGCCGGAGCCATATTGCTCTTGCGCGAATCAGCGAACAGGTATTTCCTCCTCCCATCACTTTGCTATTCTGATCCAGTGTACATGTCAGAGCGCATAGCTGTGGTAGAAGTGTATACATTCCAAATTCTGGAGAAGCAGTATTATCGAAAGTTGTTTGTGGCAAAACCAGTGCTTCCAATGCGTTCAGTTTCATTAACAACGAATACAAAATTGACAGAATAAAGTTTTAAAGTTGAGCCGACAAGGTTTCAATATTGCAAGCACTTCTTTTGCTGGAGATCTTACACTTACTTCCATGGAAGAAAATAACGTGGTGGTGGCAGTTAATGAATTGAAGAAAATATGTTACGAATATGTCAAGATATGTAAAAGAACTCATAGATCAGTAATGTTGAGTTAAACGTAAGTAGTACAAAAGAAGGGAAGGTAAACGAACATTTTCAAAGAATGAATCACGATTGACTACCAGTAAAAATAAAAGTAAACGCAAACTGAAATGGAACCGAAACCCTGGAAGAACAAGAAAAAGATGGGAACAGGGATAGACAATAAATAGCCTAAAACGAGAGGTGATGGAGAAGAACAAGGAGACTTACCCAACAAAGATAAATTTATTCCTTCGTATTAGTCATGATAAAATTATCATTTATGAAAATGGAAATGACCTGCAAGGTGCACCACAACAGCTGAAACTTCGTTGTAAAAAATGCGATATGAAACTGTCAAAACAAAAGAAAATAATGGCTTTCCAGGTGGTGCTTACAATTAGAACAATGATGAGCACTGATGACGAAGCAATAGATAGCAGCTTCAGCTTCCTGAGATAAAAGGTACGATCAAACCTACAACATGAAGAATAAAAATCGTAGAGCTGGATATATAAGCTAATGAATGAGACCACACGGACACATTGTCTGAATTATGTAAGAGACGCAGCGTCTGCAGATCGTATGAGTGTGAAAGCCGTGACCTCTACCAAATTTACTAGACACCGTTTAACATGCAACTTAATATCGATGGCTATATTGAGTGGAGTGCAGCGGAGAATGCTTTTAAATTGTGTTGCTTTATAAGAAGCTTGAGCCAAAATGAATTATTTCATGATTTTTAAGACCATTATTAATCCCAATTATTGCAATTATAACCAGTCAACAGAGGATAAAGGATAGCGGCTAAGACCAAACCTGACATGGAAGACATGCAATCAAAATTCATCGAAGTGCGTACGAAAAAAATACTGTTCTACATGAGTAGTTTCGGTCAATACATGTCTAAACTAGCCCTGTCGGTAGCGATAGCGGCGTTATTGCGACATTACCACGACTGCTGCGAACATTTCTGCAAACGTTGTCTCCCTCCTACGGTTATATGAGAACACAGCTTTTTCGCCAGAAAGAGATGCCATTCGGGCCGACCACTGTTCTCACAGACCTACGAGTGGGCCCGTCGCAGTTAACTGCCGGCAGCCGAGCGCCTCAGACGCATTAGTTCGTCATAACGGCTCTCACAATCACCACACTCCAAGGTGCCTGGCTCACGCCAACTGCGCTCGCCGTTTTGATAACGGCCCGTTTTTCTCGGACGATAATTCCGAGTTAACAAACCGTATTGTAAGTACATGTACGTAAAGAGACCCGTAAAGAGCGATGGACAGCATGTGTATGGGCAGATCGCAGCGATCGATCGCCGATCCCTCATAAAGGGCTACACCTACGAGCGACTTATCGTTGCCGAAATCACGTGCAATATATCGCACACTTTGACCCCACCACACACGAGCGGTTTACCGGAGAATTGCAACCGGTACTTCGAACGCCACTGTGTCGTAAAATTCTGCTATCGAAAATGAGCCTTAGTGGCAGCGAATTTCCCGATGTCAACTAATACACTCCTGGAAATGGAAAACAGAACACATTGACACCGGTGTGTCAGACCCACCATACTTGCTCCGGACACTGCGAGAGGGCTGTACAAGCAATGATCACACGCACGGCACAGCGGACACACCAGGAACCGCGGTGTTGGCCGTCGAATGGCGCTAGCTGCGCAGCATTTGTGCACCGCCGCCGTCAGTGTCAGCCAGTTTGCCGTGGCATACGGAGCTCCATCGCAGTCTTTAACACTGGTAGCATGCCGCGACAGCGTGGACGTGAACCGTATATGCAGTTGACGGACTTTGAGCGAGGGCGTATAGTGGGCATGCGGGAGGCCGGGTGGACGTACCGCCGGATTGCTCAACACGTGGGGCGTGAGGTCTCCACAGTACATCGATGTTGTCGCCAGTGGTCGGCGGAAGGTGCACGTGCCCGTCGACCTGGGACCGGACCGCAGCGACGCACGGATGCACGCCAAGACCGTAGGATCCTACGCAGTGCCGTAGGGGACCGCACCGCCACTTCCCAGCAAATTAGGGACACTGTTGCTCCTGGGGTATCGGCGAGGACCATTCGCAACCGTCTCCATGAAGCTGGGCTACAGTCCCGCACACCGTTAGGCCGTCTTCCGCTCACGCCCCAACATCGTGCAGCCCGCCTCCAGTGGTGTCGCGACAGGCGTGAATGGAGGGACGAATGGAGACGTGTCGTCTTCAGCGATGAGAGTCGCTTCTGCCTTGGTGCCAATGATGGTCGTATGCGTGTTTGGCGCCGTGCAGGTGAGCGCCACAATCAGGACTGCATACGACCGAGGCACACAGGGCCAACACCCGGCATCATGGTGTGGGGAGCGATCTCCTACACTGGCCGTACACCACTGGTGATCGTCGAGGGGACACTGAATAGTGCACGGTACATCCAAACCGTCATCGAACCCATCGTTCTACCATTCCTAGACCGGCAAGGGAACTTGCTGTTCCAACAGGACAATGCACGTCCGCATGTATCCCGTGCCACCCAACGTGCTCTAGAAGGTGCAAGTCAACTACCCTGGCCAGCAAGATCTCCGGATCTGTCCCCCATTGAGCATGTTTGAGACTGGATGAAGCGTCGTCTCCCGCGGTCTGCACGTCGAGCACGAACGCTGGTCCAACTGAGGCGCCAGGTGGAAATGGCATGGCAAGCCGTTCCACAGGACTACATCCAGCATCTCTACGATCGTCTCCATGGGAGAATAGCAGCCTGGATTGCTGCGAAAGGTGGATATACACTGTACTAGTGCCGACATTGTGCATGCTCTGTTGCCTGTGTCTATGTGCCTGTGGTTCTGTCAGTGTGATCATGTGATGTATCTGACCCCAGGAATGTGTCAATAAAGTTTCCCCTTCCTCGGACAATGAATTCACGGTGTTCTTATTTCAATTTCCAGGAGTGTATTTGCAAGAATAAATAAATGCATAAAAAATTTAAAAAAACGCACGTGAAATTAAAAGGCTTTATTTAGAACGCATCCCTCGGTAACTATGTTACAGACCACATTCCATTTCTTTCATTGTCTCCAAGTATGCTAGGTACATCTTTCCAGTCTGCATTTTTCAATACATTTTAATGGCTTAAATTCCTAGTTCATTTATTAGTCATATAGCTTAACTACAAGTAGCTACGTAATAGGTATATAATATGAAAGTGTCTGTCAAAATCCCATCAAAAGGAGTACTGCTCTTTCCCATAACTCTTATTACAAATTGCTTGAGAGAGAGAGAGAGAGAGAGAGAGAGAGAGAGAGAGAGAGAGAGAGAGAGAGAGAGAGGGAGAGAGAGAGAGAAAGAGACTATGTGAAATGACTAGGGATTTATGTGTAGATGTAAAAGACGTGTGGCCTGAACATTCAAATTAAAATTTCCGCTTCATATTACCCCAATTCTGTTTAGAATTTTAAAAGTTGAGTCTTGGTTTTTCATACACTGAAGCGCCAAAGAAACTGGTGTAGGCCTGGTATTCAAATACATATATATGTAAACATGCAGAATACGGCGCTGCGGTCGGGTACACCTATATAAGACAACAAGTGTCTGGTGCAGTTGTAAGAACGGCTACTGCTGCTACAATGGCAGTTTATCAAAATTTTAAGTGAGTTTGAACGTTTTGTTACAGTCGACCCACCAGCGATGGGACACAGCATCTCCAAGGTAGCGATGTGGTGGGAAATTTCCCGTACGACCAAATCACGAGTGTACCGTCAATATCATGAAACTGGTAAAACATCAAATCTCCGACAACGCTGCGGCCAGAAAAAGATCCTCCAAGAACGGGACCAATAACAACTGAAGAGAATCTTTAACGTGACAGAAGCGCAACGCTTCCGCAAATTGCTGCAGATTTCAATACTGGACCATCAACAAGTGTCAGCGCGAGAACCATTCTACGAAACATCATCGATGTGGGCTTTCGGAGCCGAAAGTCCACTCGTGTACCCTTGATGACTGCACGATACAAAGCTTTACGCCTCGCTTGGGTCCGTCAACACAGACATGGACTGCTGATGACTTGAAACATGTTGCCTGGTAGGACGAGTCTCGTTTTAAATGGTATCGAGCAGATGAATCTATGGATCCTGCATGTCAGCAGAGAACTGTTGAACCTGGTGGGGGCTCTGTGATAGTTTGGGGTGTGTGCAGTTAGAGTGATATGGGACTCCTAATACTTTTAGATACGACTCTGACAGGTGACACGTACGTAAATATCCTGTTGACCACCTGGTTCCATTCACGTCCATTGTGCGTTCCGACGGACTTGGGCATTTCTAGCAGGACAATGCGACACCACACACGTCCAGAATTGCTACAGAGTGGCTCCAGGAACTATTATCTGAGTTTAAACACTTCCGATAGAAACCAAACTCTCCAGACATGAACATTATTGAGCGTATCTGGGATGCCTTATAACGTGCTGTTCAGAAGAGATCTCCACCCCTCGTGCTCTTACGGATTTATGGACACTCCTGCAGGATTCATGGTGCCAGTTCCCTCCAGCACTACTTCAGATGTCAGTCGAGTGCATGCGACGTCGTGTTGCTGCACTTATGCGTGCTCGCTGGAGCACTACACGAAATTAGGCAGGTGTACCAGTTTAATAGTAAATGAAAAGCACCAGTTTGCTTTTGTTCTACAATATTATTTTTGTTGCTAACCGGTTTTCGGCTTACAAGGCCATCTTCAGACATTTACTGAGTATTATCACCAAAGAAGTTAAATGTTAGCAGACAACATTGGAAGAGAAGTAACACATCTAGAGTGAAATAGAAACATACAGTGAGTAACATCTTTGCAATGAAATAGTAAAAACTGAACAGTACATAAATAACAATGGAGTTGACAGGAAAACCTTTAGCACAAATTAGGAATAGCATGCCTACATAACAGTTTCTATTAATAAACAAAACTAATGAAATAAGATAAAATTAGTACTAGACAAGGCTGCATCAAGAGGTATGAAACATGGAGAGTGATACACAACACAGCTGGAGGTTGCAGAATTCAGACTCTGCATTTGCTGAGCATGTACTGAGTGAGGGTCACAACTACCAGCCAGTGTCCCATGTACTTCACTTAGCAATCAAAGGCCGTAAACTCAACCTGCTGGAAGCCCTGGAAATTAACAAACATCTTGCTCACAGTCCAGATCTCATCCTAAATGACCAGACACAACTCAACACTTCCCCTCTCCTAAACTTCATATAATCATCTTTGTTGTTCATTACTTCCCACACTCTCTCTTCCTACATATTCCCATTTTCCTGTAGTCATTAAGTTGTTTTATTTGTTGCAGTTGTCTTTGTATTCCACATATGCTGTAGTTTCAATAGTTAAGGGTTTGCTTTTAACTTGTACTTGTATTACTGTCCATGTTTAACTCCCCTTGTAGTTGTCTCATCAAATACTGTTCATATTTTACTTTGCTCATTTATTTAATGTAAACTAGTATACAGCCACTGCTTTGATTATAATGTTAATGTTAAAATGCAGTACCACCACACTCTCAAACTGTAGGTTCCCTCAAACACCTCAATTTTCCTGCATTTACTAATTTCTGTTTATCTTATTGATATTGCTTAAGTTCCTCGTGTATTCTGTATTTACATTGACAACTGTCTCGTGTATCACTCTCCATGTTTCATACCTCTTGATGCAGCCTTGTCTAGTACTAATTTTATCTTATTTCATTAGTTTTGTTTATTAATAGAAACTGTTATGTAGGCATGCTATTCCTAATTTGTGCTAAAGGTTTTCCTGTCAACTCCATTGTTATTTATGTACTGTTCAGTTTTTACTATTTCATTGCAAAGATGTTACTCACTGTATGTTTCTATTTCACTCTAGACGTGTTACTTCTCTTCCAATGTTGTCTGCTAACATTTAACTTCTTTGGTAATAATACTCAGTAAATGTCTAAAGATGGCCTTGTAAGCCGAAAACCGGTTAGCAATAAAAATAATATTGTAGAACAAAAGCAAACTGGTGCTTTTCATTTATTATTATAATGTTGTTCTACCAAGAATCGACGGAAGATTCTGTTAATATTAATGTGTACCAGTTTCTTTGGCTCTTCATGCAAATTACTGTAAATAACCAATTAGAGTCAAGAATATTTTGACTTCCCGTCAATTTCTACTTAATTCCGATGTGCTCACTTGATGTAAGAAATTTGTGTTAAAATTTACAGTTATTCGGAGATCACGAACAACTATGAAAAGTGAAGGTGAAAGGTAGTTACCAAGTACATTACGAAGAAATTCAAATCTATAAACTTCGATAATAATGAGTTTTGCAGTTAGCAGCGCTTTTACCTTTGAGCTGAGGAAGTAGACATTCGTGGGGAGTTTATATGATAGTCACGATTTACTTGCCTTCAAATGGTGATTTCGAGTTATCGACAGTTACGCAAAAAACTAGACGCATTATTAAATATTTTAACTTACAAACTGAATGAGATAATATTAAATAGAGCTCTTAATTTAAATATTTAGGGAATACCTGTTATAGATCTATACTTAGATCCCTTCTCATTTCATCTGATCTCTCTCTCTCATACAATTTAGAACAAGAGTGCTGATCTTGACACACCGAGATTGCTAAGACATTGAGCACATATTTGTACTCGAACGTAATGAACTGAGGATATTGAGACGTGTATGCGAAATACAGTCTGGAATTATGTGCACAACGCACTTGACGTCAGTGAAAAAGGTAACGTGTTCTGAAACATAGCGTACGGTTCCCAGAAATAAAGTTCCAAAACAAGTTTATTACATTTAAACTAGCCTTTAATTTAGATCTGGCCAACATACGGAGGTCGACTGCCACTGCTGCTAAAGATAGCAGTTCATTTTCCATAGCAGAAGGTAGGCAATAGAGTTCGAGACACTGGGTGAAATTACATAGTAAATCACTCGATTGTGGCAGCATCGGCGAGCGACCGACTTTAGGCCATATCGACCGCATCTTTGCTCGTCTTCTGGACCCTTAAAATTTCCTTATCGGAAACGATTCTTTTTCAGTGCACCACAAATTATCGATGTTTGAACAATTTACTACATGTGAGTAAAAATTAATTATAACTGTAACAATTTTTGGTGACAGCCAAGAGCTGCTCATGAAACAATCCATTTCTGTATGCAGGGCGCACTCCACACGAAAAGGTTGAACCTGACTGTGCACTGCATTGTTGACTGTAAGGTGGATTTTACTACCGACGGCTTGTAGCAGGGTGGCTTTTATTTTGGTGAAATAGTAAGAACATTGACACGCAGGCTGTTGCAAACAATTTTATGATACGTGAATATGATCAGATGATTGAATCGGTGGTTAATAAAGAATTACTTTCTCATCAGCTATTGGCGATTCCGAACTTTGACTTTTTTCAAAGTCTTAGCTATGTGCTGTGGCTCACCACCTGCGAGAAATACATAACAATATTTTACAAAGCGACAAGACAGCTGATAAACTCGATAACAGTACTATAATACTTTAACGCCACACGGCGTCAAACATTGGAACGACTTGGAGCTGCCAAGTATCAAGCGAACGGTAACCTGGTCTCCGGGTTCCGTAAACAGTTACAAAACAGGTTCAAATGTCTGATTACTTCAAAACCTTTATGGCTCAAGATGAAAAACGTTAATTATAAAGTTTTTATTAGTTCCACATTGTTTACCCACAGAATAGCGAAAACGTCAAAAACCAATACTGAAGTTTTACTGCGTGAACAGCTATTGAAATGACACGAATTCCAGCAACATGATTATCTCCAGTTGACAGAAACCTAAAAACACCAACAGGTAATGTACTAAGAAAGGCCACAGGAGCAAGGATTGCTGATCCGAAGATTAGGCTGGTAAGTGGATACGAACCAAGAGCTCTGCTATTGAGGGGTCCATGAACTAGCAAAGGGAAACAAAGTACTGTTTCTGATTTATCTTGACCTTCTGGCACAAGGGAAAAAAGATAGTAAAAAAACATTTCCAGTTGAGGCGACTGGACTTTTGGCACAGGTGGAGGCTAATATTCAACTGACGAAAGAGAAAGAGAGAAAAAGGAAAGAAATGGGTGCGATTCTTATCCTGGCTCTCTCGCTTCCTTGTACTCTGCCAAAGTGGATCTGCTGTGACACAAATTTACATGTCTGATCTCAGAGTTGCACAAATGACTTCGGTGATACTGTTTAAGACAACAATAAATAGGCGAATTTTTTAATGTGTGCTGTTAAATTAATGTTATTCATGTTCTGTTTCTTTAATTAATGTTAACTTTCAACCTGAACTATTTACTTGTTGTTTTAACCGAAGTTATTTTTATCATAAATATGTAATTTTTGTTAGCCTAGCTGCTTCAGTATGTTCCTTATGACTGTGTAAACAAAAGTTCATAAATATATAAATAATTTCATCCAATTTATAGCTTATGTTAATGAATCACCAAGTTAAGAATCCATATTAGTAAATTAGCTATCTTATCACCAAGATAGTGAGCAAGCAGTAAAGGAAACAAAAGAGAAATTTGGAGTAGGAATTAAACTTCAGATAGAAGAAATAAAAACTTTGAGGTTTGCCAATGACATTGTAATATTGTCAGAAGCAGCTAAGGAGTTGGAGGAGCAGTTGAACGGAATGGACAGCCTCTTGAAAGGGGGATATAAGATGAACATCAACAAAAGCAAAACTAGGATAATGGAATGTAGTCGAATTAAATCAGAAGATGCTAAGGGAATTAGATTAGGAAATGAGACACTTAAAGTAGTAGATGAGTTTTGCTATTTGGTCAGCAAACCAAACCAAAAAAGTTTGAAACCGGTAATGGCACTTTTTGAATAAAGTAACGTGAAACCAATTTGTGGTCAGTTGCTGTACACCATCAAGAATGTTGTAATTCCAATTCCAAAGAAAGCAGTTGCTGGAAGTTGTGAAAGTTTCTGAACTATCAGTTTAATTAGCCAAATAAGTAGAGAAGATATAAAATATAGACTCACAATGGCTAAAAAAGCACTTCTGAAAAGGATGATGCTGAGAGCATTACATTAGGAAATGAGAGACTTAACATAGTAAATGAGTTTTGCTATTTGGGAAGCGAAATAACGGATGATGGAACAAGTAGGGACAATATAAAATGTAGACTGGCGATGGCAAGAAAAGCGTTTCTGAAGAAGAGAAATTTGTTAACATCGTGTATAGATTTAAATGTGAAAAAGTCCTTTCTGATAGTATTTGTATGGAGTGTAGCCATATATGAAAGAGATGAAAGTGAAACATGGGCGATAAACAGTTTAGACAAGAAGAGAATAGGAGCTTTTGAAATGTGGTGCTACAGAAGAGTGCTGAAGATTAGATGAGTAGATCACGTAACTAATGAGGGGGTACCGAGGAGAATTGAGTAGAAGAGAAATTTGTGGTACAACCTGACTAAAAAAAAGGGATCTGTTGGTAGGACACATTCTGAGGTGTTAAGGGATCACCAATTTAGTACTGGAGAGAAGCGTGGGGGGTAAAAATCGTAGAGGGATGTAGGTTGCAGTAGTTACTCGGAGATGAAGAGGCGTGTACAGGATAGAGTAGCATGAAGAGCTGCATCCAACCAGTCTTTGAATAAAAGACCACAACAACAACATCAACAAGTTGGGTCCATTGTTGTGTTTTAATTTAAATATTCTCAACGAATCCTAAAGCAATGAAGCTGCTATTATTATATTGTGCGCTTGTAATCAGGTACTTATTTATAGATTTATCAACAAATTAGGCACCTTTACTCGAAAGGATAAATATAGAGTTATGCTTACGCTGTCTCAAAACATACATACAGTTTCTAAAAGCAAGGTTGTACCTTGTAATGAATGGACTATGATACCGTTTTAAATTTTTGAATTAGGTGATTAACTGCATGAAATACTGAAATCAAATTTTTGTTGTCTCTGGCAGCAGTTAGACAGGCAACCTGTGACTCGAAGTGATTGTGTAACACTTACATCGATTAGAAGTAGGTTTATGTTATGTAACTGTGTATCTGCAATTATGGAGATTGTATTCTTTGTTGGTTAAAATCGTTGATTTGTGACATGAAATTAGAGTTTTGCAATGTATATATGGAAAAAGCTAAATGAATTGTTAAAAGAATAAATTATTATAACATGTGTATGATCGTAATAAAGATAATGTTTGTTGAAATCTGGTTCATGTTAGGGCACTTGTATTGTAAAATGTAAAAGATGTAGTGAAGTTCCTCCGCAACGGAAGTGGCATGGCGCGATGTAAAAGGTGGTTTTGGCGGTCGAACTGGGCGGCTCCTTGGTATGAACGGTACGCAGCAAGTTGCTAGCCGTAGCACGGTAGACTTCGACGGTGCCAAGAGAGGCAAGTGGAAGCTGCTTTGCAAGGAATTTTTGCCTCGGATGTGGATCTGGCTGTTAATTGGTATTTTCGGCAAAAAGGAATAGCTGTAATATCTTGAAAATCCGACGCCAAGAAGAGATTTTGTAGAGCATTCGAACATCAAGAGCCGAGAGTACAGTTAGCCGCCATGACGCTTGCCACCAAATCTTCGCCACTGCTACAATAACTTCATGCATCCAGATATGTATGTGGGCGTGGACCAGCTAATTTGTGTGAGTGGTTTTAAAAATCTTCCATCCTGATCATGAACCTATGCAGGGTTCTCTCCTAAGTGTTACTAAAACTGCGTATTCTGTTTTGAATGAACTATTCTTGTTTTCAGGTGTTTTCAAAGTGGCTTCTTTATGTTTGTCAAATGTGAAGGGAGTAGTGAAAGTTAAAGTTAAAACCACAAAAGTGAAGTCAGATAGGATTTTGCCAAAGTACTCTCAGTTTATTGCAAAGTATAGTATTGCAAGAATACAGTGCCAGATTCTGTAAATAATAAGGCCTAAAACACGTGATCCACAGGTGAGAAAAAAAGGTAAATAAGTAAGTTAAACTGATTTTAAACATAATGTTGTCTTGATTACTATCATGAATGATTCATTTTTGAGGTTAATTAAGCTCATTGTTGAATTGATTTGTCTTGCAAATGCATTATAAACTACTCCAAGTGAAGGGAAGGATTAGCTTTATTTGAATTTGCTTTTTTTAATGAAATAATCATAGAGTTTGGCTAGTGACACTATACTAGTTTATGGGTTCCCATAGGTAATTGGATCATTACTGCTGCTAAGGTTGGAAGGAACACATAGAAAATGTTGTGGGGGATGCTAACCAAAGACTGCGTTTTACTGGCAGGACACTTAGAAAATGTAATAGATCTACTAAGGAGACTGTCTGTACTACACTTGTCCGTCCTCTTTTAGAATACTGCTGCGCTGTGTGGGATCCTTACCAGATAGGACTGAAGGAGTGCATCGAAAAAGTTCAAAGAAGGGCAGCATGTTTTGTGTTATCGTAAAATTTGGGAGAGAGTTCCACAGAAATGATACAGGATTGGGCTGGACATCATTAAAAGAAAGGTTTTTTTCGTTGCGACGGAATCTTCTCACGAAATTCCAATCACCAACTTTCTCCTCGGAATGCGAAAAAATTTTGTTGACACCGACATACTTAGGGGAAAACGATCACCACGATAAAATAAGGGAAATCAGGGCTCGTACGGAAAGAAATAGATGTTCATTCTTTCCGCGCGCTATACGGGATTGAAATAATAGAGAATTGTGAAGGTGGTTCGATGAACCCTCTGCCAGGCACTTAAATGTGATTTGCAGAGTATCCATGTAGATGTAGATGTAATTTGATATTATTTATCTTTATTTGTGTTTTTACATGTCAGCTAAGATAGAAGCCCCTCATGTCCAAATTTAGTTCTGCACTTCATGCTGTAACATTTCAGTATTGACTTAAGTCATGAGCTCGAGTGTAGTCGTTATTAGTATGAGTTTAGTGCAGATTTGCTTTCCATAATTACTGGAGCGTGCGTTATTGATAACTGCTGCTACACACAGCTCAGAGTACCCTATGGCAATTTGTATCCTGTGCGCTATTCAGAGTGAAATATCAATGAAAGTAACTTTAATAACCATTATCTAATTTTCTTAAGCATGTCTTTCCAAATTAATGTGGCCAATTGGGCTGGCGATCGTTCATTGTTTTTCATTCACAAATGGATTTTACCACTTTCATTAACTCCCAAGGTTGAAGCTCATTTAGTTTTCTGTTAATTTCATCACATTCAAAATTATAGTTTGATACCTTTATCCATTAGATACACGCGCGGTCAAAATTTCAAAATCCTCTCAGAGGGTAACATAAGCTTGTTTCGGGGTACGCTTGTGCATTATACGTGGCAAGTTAGCGTTATATGTGGCTTTTCCCGCGACAGGTCTAAAGATTAGGTCGTTAGGGAAGAGTAACGTAAAACAAATGGTTCAAATGGCTCTGAGCACTAAGGGACTTAACTTCTGAGGTCAGCAGTCCCCGAGAACTTAGAACTACTTACACCTAAATAACCTAAGGACACCACACACATCCAAGCCCGAGGCAGGATTTGAACTTGCGACCATAGCGGTCGCGCGGTTCCAGACTGTAGCGCCTAGAACCTCTCGGCCACTACGGCCGGCTAACGTAAAACAGACAGGTTAGTGTTATAACTGGATTTAGAAGTTTAGTAATATGGATACTTACAAAATTGAAACGAAAAATATTGGTTTAATAGGCAGCGTTGTTACAGGTGAACAGAGACGAGAGCTATCACACTTCGTCTAGATTCCCTAGCTCTCTTTCCGGAGGTATCTCTGCTGAGCAACAGTGAAGCAATATGTAGCTCGTCTGCTGTCTAGCTGGGTTGCGGGCTTTCAGTCTGTTGTTTAGGGTTGCTGAGTATTCTTGCGTGGGAGGGACGTGAAGAGCAGAGCGAGCATCACTGGAACGCGTAACCTTATCTTGCCTGGAGGTTACTTCACTCTCAGACGACCGTCGAGATACGTACAGCTTATCGGCCGTGACGGCGGTCGTGTTTGCCAAGCGACGCTCAGGCTTAACGTAAGTTTATCTGTCGTGTAACGATAGCACGACGCACCAGAGATTAGTCGTCACTGGTAATCGCATCTTTGAAAATACCGATCAGCTTACAGGAATGGCATTTCGAAGAAATCGTGCTAACCACGTAAGGGACTGAAGACGTCACCGGGTTCCTCTGAACATAATTACGTATTTGTTAACATCGTTACTTTTTGCCTTTCCGCCTGTTGTATGACAAATATGTGGGCTGTTGATGATAACAACGTCGTTTCTAGAAACTATCATTCACTCTGCAGCTAGGTGTACGCTGTAATGACAGTTACCAGTCGATTAACATTTTATTAACGGAAAACGTAGTAGCCGCATCAGACCAATCATAGGACTGAAAACAACAATAAAAACGACAACAATAACAGTGGAACACAATTTCGTGATGGCCCACCCTCGCTGGCTCTATAACAGCGCTCCTATCCCAGGCGACTATCACGGTAGCTGTTCCAAAAGTATCCGACTTTTATTTGTGGAATCAGTCTTTATTCCGATACAACTGTTTGACACTAGTCACCTTCAAATTAGTTCCCTTCATCGTCTACACCCCTCCCACAGCGCTGCTGACACTGCTGGAAACATCGCTCGAAACCCTCTTTTGACATGGTGTGCAGCTGCTCCGAATTTTGCATAATGCCATCCCTGTTCTGAAGTTTGGTTTCTTTCAGAGTCTTTCTTAGTTTAGGAAAAAGCCAGAAGTTACTCGGTTGTAGGTCACGGGATTACGGAGCTGACAAACCATACCCGTGTCGTGTTTGACCAAAAGACTCTGAATTAACTGACAGTGATGACCAGATGCATTATGGCGGTGAAGGTTCCAACTGTTCGCCGCCCAAAAGTCCTGCCGTTTGCGTCTCACTCCTTCACGAAAGCGACGCAGAACCTTTTGGTAGTACTCTTTATGGATGCTAGTACCTTCTGGGGCATACTCGTGATCACGACCACACCATTAGAGCCAAAAAAGACGATTAGCATGACTTCTACAGTTCTGCGGACCCGCCTCTCTTGTTTCGGGTCTCGGGAGTGACGTATGCTTCAATTGCGATGATTGGAACGTTGTTTCTAAGTCATACCGTAAAATGTAAGACTCATCACCAGTGATCACTGCGTTAAGAAAGCCTGGATTACAGTTCACAGTATCCTGCATGTCCTGAGCGATCTCCGAACGACACTGAAGAGCCAAATCGTGTAGGGCCCTCGCGAACACGCATAAATGCCGCAACACGACGTGGCATCGACTCGACTAATGTCTGAAGCAGTGTTGGAGGGAACTGACACCTTGAATCGTGCAGGGCTGTTCATGAATCCGTAAGAGTACGACGGGGTGGAGATCTCTTCTGAACAGCATGTTGCAAGGCATCCCAGATATGCTCAATAATGTTCACGTCTGGCGAGTTTGGTGGCCAAGGGGAAGTGTTTAAAATCAGAAGAGCGTCCCTGGAAACTCTCTGTAGTAATTCTGGAGGTGTGTGATGTCACATTGTCATGCCGGAAATGCCGAAGTCTGTCAGAATGCACAATGGGCATGAATGCATGCAAGTGATCAGACAGGATACGTGTCACCTATCAAGGTCGTATCTAGACGTATCAAGGGTCCCATATCACTTCAAATGCACCATTACAGAGCCTCCACCAGCTTCAACAATCCTCTGGTGACATGCGGGGTCTATGGATTCATGAGGTTGTCTCCATACCCGTACACGTCCATCTGCTCGATAGAATTTGAAACGATACTCGTCATACCAGGCAACATGTTTCCAGTCATCAACAGTCCAATGTCGGTGTTGAAGGGCCCAGGCGAGGCGTAAAGCTTTGTGCCGTGCAATCATCAAGGGTATATGAGTGGGCTTTAAGCTCCTTAGGCCCTTATCGATAATGTTTCGTTGAATGGTTCGCACTGACACTTGTTGATGGTCCAGCATTGAAATCTGCAGCAATTTGCTGAACGGTTGCACTTCTGTCACGTTGAACGATTCCGTTCAGTCGTCGTTGGTCCCGTTGTTTCAGGATCTTTTTCCGGCCGCAGCGATGTCGGAGATTTGGTGTTTTACCGGATTCCTGGTATTCACGGTACACTCGTGAAATGGTCGTACGGGAAAAACTCCACTTCATCGCTACCTCGGAGATGCTGTGCCCCACCGCTCGTGCGCTGGCTATAACACCACGTTCAAACTCACTTAAATCTTGATAACCTGCAGTTGTAGCAGCAGTAACCGATGTAACAGCTGCACCAGACACTTGTCTTATATAGGCGTAGCCGACCGCAGCGCCGTATTCTACCATTTTATATATCTCTATATTTGAATGCGCATGTCTATACCTGTTTCTTTGGGGCTTCAGCGTAATTTATGAATAATTAAAAATACATTATCTCATTAGTACTTCGTTTCTCCCAATTAGTGTATAAATTTATTTATATACGTAAAATTATTTATAATATTTTCATGCGCAAATTAAAATTGGGGTTACTTGTTAATACATTTACAAAGTAATGTTTGACGGAAGTTTGGCTCTAAGTGCAGGTTTATTCAGGAGTTTCACTCAGGATCATGTGTTTTACCCTTCCGCTAGAAGTTCTTTCTTCACTTCGTGAACTTTGCACAGTTTTAAAGATAGGTTTTACCCTTATTCTGGACACATACCGTCGTCCTCTCTAATTGGTTCAAAAATGGTGCAAATGGCTCTGAGCACTATGGGACTCAACTGCTGAGGTCATTAGTCCCCTAGAACTTAGAACTACTTAAACCTAACTAACCTAAGGAAATCACAAACATCCATGCCCGAGGCAGGATTCGAACCTGCGACCGTAGCGGTCTTGCGGTTCCAGACTGCAGCGCCTTTAACCTCTCTAATTGGCAGACGAGTCTGTAATCACATAGCGGGCACGGAGAACCCACTCCGACCAGAGGCAGTTGTCGTGGCCACGACGCTACAGAACAGCCACTTGCTATTGTCAAGTATCAAATGTTCAAATGTGTGCGAAATCTTATAGGACTTAACTGCTAAGGTCATCAGTCCCTAAGCGTACACACTACTTAACCTAAATCATCCTAAGGACAAACAAACACACCCATGCCCGAGAGAGGACTCGAACCTCCGCCGGGACCAGCCGCACAGTCCATGACTGCAGCGCCTTTTTGACCGCTCGGCTAATCCCGCGCGGTTGTTAAGTATCGCTCAGCTCCGGCATGGTAGGGAAGGCAGCTGACGAGACTTTCTTTCGGGTCCATAGTTTTTCTTTTCTCTGCAAGGCATGCACAATTTCGTTAACATCTGTAACGCACATTCACTGTTGTTCGGGAAGGACAATCCGTCTTGTGAACGAGAAGTAGGAAATCTGCTGCTTTCTATTTCTAACTCTTCCATATCCAAAGACACGTCAGCTAATTCAATTAAATATATTTTTGTTTTTTTGATGGAGCTTATGGTTCATGTTTAATGAAGTCAGCTGTGTTTCAATCAGTCTCAGTGTCCATTTTTATGTGGTGAAAATAAATGGTATTCACTGAACGTAACATCTTGTTTCAAATAGTAGCACCATTCATCCTTGAAATTTGTATGTTATGAAAGCATATTGAAAGAAGCACGAATTTCAATTCACCTAAGCCAGATAAGTTATGAAGAACTACTGAATTGAAATTCATGCAAGTCAGATGTCAAATTCAGTTCATGTATGTCAGGTGCGTTATTACAAATAGTTAGGAGCAGCAGTAAGTTGTACTAAATGCCAGATCTTAAACTGAAAGTCGCAGAGTCAGATCCATTCCTTTTGATGCGGTTTTCAGATCCTTGCCCGGGTATTTGTATTGGTCTTTTTCACTGACGCACATGTACATTACCATGAGGGGTGAGGTACACGTACACACGTGCTTTCCATTTTCAATTACCGTTCTCCTGATCTTACACCTCTGGACTTCTTTCTGTGGGGTACGTTAAAGGAGAATGTGTACCGTGATGTGCATACAACCCCAGAGGATATGAAACAACGTATTGTGGCAGCCTGCGGTGACATTACACCAGATGTACTGCGGCGTGTACGACATTCATTACGCCAGAGATTGCAATTGTGTGCAGCAAATGATGGCCACCACATTGAACATCTATTGGCCTGACATGTCGGGACACACTCTATTCCACTCCGCAATTGAAAACGGAAACCACGTGTGTACGTGTACCTCATGGTAATGTACATGTGCGTCAATGAAAAAGACCAATAAAAAGGTGTTAGCATGTGGACGTAATGTGCTGTTCCAGTCTCTTCTGTACCTAAGGTCCATCACCGTTCCCTTTGGATCCCTACGTAATTCGGTGTTCTCCGATACAAACGATCGAACAGCGGAGGAGTGGTACTCAAGCGTCAACTTTAGGTTACAATAGCTCCGGATATAATTAACATTTTACAATGCAACAAACTGCACTGTTTATGTATTTGTTTATATGTTCAGATGTGCTAACAAAACTAACGTGGTTCCATTTAAAAAAACGTAGGTTTGTGTTAAAAAAACATACTTCCGTGCATTTTTGTATGGTTTGTATTAAACTATTACACTACCCCCTCTCCTCACGTTCGGTCTGTGGAATCGGTTCATCAGTATTTGATGCTGTTTACGAAATATATCCAGCGGTAACGTTAGGTGACTCACCCTGTATATAGGAAACGAGAGAAGTGTCCTTATTGGCTGAGGGAGAAAGGTGGGGTGGTCTCTCTTGTCCTTCGGGAAGACAGGGCGTGTCAGTCGCGAAGAGCCACGCAAAACGCACGGCCGAGTAATCGGGGCGGCTCTGAAAGAACGGTCGCGAGTGCCATATTAAACAAGATATAAAGTGAAGTTATTAGTTACAAGAACGACACGTGTCGTGGGCAGTGTCTATCATTATGTAACGTCAGAGAACGGTGTTAATGTGTGTAAAGGGTCGAATATAACGGCGTAGTCCAGAAACGCCATATTGCAAATGCTGATTCTGTGACGTGTGTGACAAAGCAATTTCTGTATTAAAACAAGTATGGTACAAACGTTGTTGACAATTAACAACTGGCATCCCTAAACACTCCACTTCAGCAGGATCACCACCTACATGGAAACTGACGACTGAGCGCTACTTCTGTGCTACGAGGGGCTTAACCGAAGCAGCAAGACACCAGGTTAGTGATACCGCCCAGAGAAGCACTTCCTTCTCACTACAATGCCACTGAGGGTGTTGTACAACGCCTGTGAGGCAATGATTCGTAGACAATAACATTCCTGAAATGAACTGACCAGCCCAGAGGCCAGACATCTGCACCCAATCGAACACAATTGGGTTAAATCATAATGTCGCCTTTACTTCAGGCCCCAGCGTTCAGGATCACTATCCACTCTGGTTTCGGCTCCTGAGGAAGAACGGGCTCCCATTCCCCACTGAAAGTCTTTCCAGCAGTGTTCAAGCCGTTATAATGAAGAAGGTTGGACACCCCCAACCCCTACATTAATGCCCACAAATAGGTGTTCAGAAACTTTTGATCAGATAGCGTTTGTAGAAGTTCAACACCAGGAAGAGCCACAAACATTTGTTACATTCATTGGCCACTCTGCGGCATACATTACTGCCTGAAAACAAGAACTGCTCTACAAACTCCTCCGTGAAATTCTCTGTAAAATAACTGTCATATTAGGCGACAATATTTTGAATAATACGATTTTTCATGTTGTCCTGGGTAATTCACTGAGCGACCTGAAGAAACTCAATAACTGCCTTCTCGACGATTCAGTTTCAGCTCCAGTCGTTTCCTCTCCTACTTTGCTGGAGGAGGAGGAGGATGTTGGTGTTTAACGTCCCGTCGACAAAGAAGTCATTAGAGATGGAGCACAAGCTCAGGTTAGGGAAGGATGGAGAAGGAAAGCGACCGTTTCCTTTCGAAATAACCATCCCACTGGACACGGGTTTGAACCGTCGTCCTCCCGAATGCGAGTCCAGTGTGCTAACCACTGCGCTACCCCGCTCGGTGCTACTTTGATAACTTATCCACATCAAAATCCAGAAAATTTGGCTATGCTGGTGATTGGGCAAGAGCAACAAGAATGAAGTGAATGGAAGGAATGAAAGAAACGCTAACATATTACTTGAACTTTCTAGGGAAATACTTCCATAACTACAGACTCCAGTCCAGACGACAGTGGCATGCTCTCATTTAAACTAATAGAGAACTCTTTCTGATCTTCAGCAACATGCCTCGGCACCACAGTGTTTTTAGCTTCTTACAAAATATTTTTTCTCTTAATACATAGTAATTAGCACTACTGAAAATTTAACTGAAAGAAATATAGTACTTCCTCTTACCTTATAAACAATCTGTCTCGTACGTTGATATTTTATATCTCTGTAACAGGAGAAACAATATTATTAATTACTGAATCTGCGAAAACGAAATGCTTACTTAATTTATGAGCATTATTAGTACATTTTAATCAAATATTTGGTTCTAAGAAAGGATGAAGACATTTTAAGATTTTACTTGCTGTTAAGGTCTAGGTGTTTACTGTAGGAGCACAATTTCACACACAGTTTTTTTATAAAAAGGGGATAAATTTTAAAGCAAATTTATAAGGCCTTCTGGCGCTCTATGATTATTGGTTCTTGTTAACTGGCTTTTCGCTTCATTCCATTGCAAACGCTTTGCTCTTCCATGAATTCCTGCCGCCACTAATGAAAGGCCATTTCAGTTGCTACACATGTTCCTGACGTATTGAAACGTCCCCTTAGAATAATTATACATGACTGTGCTTAAACTGACACACAATATTTTTAGCGCAACGCAATCTGACTTTCAAAAATCCCTACAAAATAATGGCCCTGACTAACATTAACCTATACCTTTCACAAATCATTTACCTCACCAAAAACCTTCGTTACTCGAACTACTGCAATACAGCGAGCGCCACTACTGCCAGCTAAATAAAAAATTCAAACTACTGAAGGCACTAACTACTGATAGGCATAGTTGGCAAATGAAAGATTTTGATAGAGAACAAACAATGTATTTACCTAAATAGTGTAGAAAAATCATAATATAAATATCAGTTCATGACATCCAGTCTTACAAATTTCAAAACTCCGCCATTTCTCTCCCCACATCCACCACTGCTGGCGGCTCACCTCCAACCGCGCAACGCTACGCGCTGTTAACATCCAGCTGCCCAACACTACAATGGCAGACAACAATGCAAACTAGCCACAGACTGCACACAGCACAGCCAGTGATTTACATACAGAGCGCTATGTGGCGTTACCAATATAAAAACCTAAACAGTCTACTTACAGTATGTTGGCATTTTCTGCTATTTTGAATATTTAGTTCACTGTTGACAGTCGAAAATGTTATACATGTTTTCGAGTGCTAAGCGAATTTTATTTTCGAAAAAGATGCATCAAAGAATTTGCATTAAATTTTGCTTGAAGAAAGGAATAATGTGTAGCACATTTGGCGAATCAAGTGTAAGACAAGAGGTTACGAGTGATATAAACGTTTCAAAGAGGGTCGACAAGATGGGCGTCCTCGCACATCAATTACTGACGACAACGTGGAAGGAGTAAAGAAAATGATTCTCGAAAATCGCCGAATCACCATAGAGAGGTTACTGATGATGTAGTCTTATTCTTTCGCTATTCGCAAGCAATTTCTTCGGAACTTTTGGGCATGAAACGTGTAGTAACCAAGTTTGAAAGTTGCCTCAGAAATTGTTCGATTTCGACCAAGAAGACGCCTCGCAGACATCGCTCAGGTATAGCTGAATAGAGTCGACAGCTATCCAAAAGTTCTAAAGAAGATTGTAACAGGTGACTAAAGACGGGTATAGGGGTATGACCTCGAAACAAAGGACGAATCTTCCAATGGAAAATACCTGGACAGCCAAGACCCAAAAAATTCGATAGGTTCGATCACATGCGAAGGTTTTTCTCGCACTTTTTTTTTATTACAATGGGATAGTGGATCATTAGCTCCTGCATTGTGATCGTAGGTAAATAAAGACCATTACCTGGAAGTTAGCGCCGTTTGCGAGAAGCAATCTGAAGTAAACGACCAGAACTGTGGCAAAACCACCCTTGGAAGTTGCATGACTATGATGTTCCCGCTCAAATCTCAATGCTTGTTAGCAATTTTTTGGCAATAAAGCAAAACTGTTTTATTGTCGCAGCCATCATATTTGATGGACATGGCCCCCTGCTACTTCTTTCTAATCCCAAGGCTGAAGAAGACCAAGAAAGGTCGTCGTTTTGCTGCCATTGAAAATATAAAAAAAGAATCGCTGAAGGAGGTGAACACCATAACGAAAAGTGAGATCCAGAAGTGCTTCCGAGATTGGAAAGAGCACTGGCAAAAGTGTATTATATCTGAGGGGGATTACTTTGAAGGGGACAAAGTTGATGTTGATAAATAAACAACGATTTGTTAAGTAAAATAAAAATTCCCGTTCCTTTTTTATCACACCTTGTATAGATTTCTCCTGGGTCTATGTTACGAAAAGATCGTGAAGATAAAAATTAGAGAGATTCGAGTTCGTATGGAGGCTTATCAGCAATCATTTTCCCCAGAAAAGGTGGGTGCACAGAAGTACTCCCCATTCTACAGCACACAAGCTAGCGAATAATAGTGCATTGTCATCCAATTCTGGGCTACAGTGAATGTTTGAAGTCTCTAGCTGATTGGGAAATGACAATGGTAAACAAAGCACCCTCCGCCATCTACTACACTAGAAAACGAGTTAATATTGCATTTTCATTCATTTCTGAGTTATGTCTAAAATTTCAGGTCTTTAGCTCATCAGAAAGTTAATTTGAAATGAACTGTACCAAACAGACAGAGACAGACAAGAACGCGATGTCCATATCCTCTTCCTCCTTTCTCTGTCCATTGGCATTCCATCTGGAACGGATTCCGACAATACCCTGCCCGCACATCACGCCAGTCCTGCAGAGCAGCTGACAAGTCAGGCGTTACCAACCCTTTTCATCACCAACCCCTCCGCTATGGATCAGGCAGACGAGAAAGCGAGTTAATATTATATTGTCACCCATCTGTGAGAAATGCTTAAAACTTCGAGCCTATAGCTCAATGGCGAGGCAGTTTAAAATCAATTGCAAAATTTGTAGCGAATAGACACAGAGAAAAGCAAGGGACCCAGCAAAAATGTGGTAATAAATACGCAAACAGCAAGTGCCTGATATCAAACGCTAGTTAGATGAATACTGGAAGACACAAAATACATAAATAAGAAAAGGAATGAATCATTGTATTACATTATCGACAAAGAAATGCAAAGCGTGTTTACACCACACCGCCAGATGAATGCGTAGTGAAGTCCTTTAGACTATCCATTCTTTAAATCCAAACACTCAGCCAACACGACAGGACGACCTCTGAAAGACAATGCAGCCTAGTGTTCATCGGTTATGATTTGCTACCTGCGTTTGAAGCCGGTGGCTGCCTTTTCCTGCTGCTCGCTTGCGGCCCTCTATTGAATACTATATTACCACGCGGTCCAACTCGTCTGTTTTCCGAGAACCGGCTGCGGATGTGAGAGTAATGATGTCATAAAGCGAGGCGTATGTTTAAAACCCGTCCCGCGGCCGCTAATGAATCCCGTAGGAGGTGCGAGCGCGGCGTACACGCTTCCAGGAAGGCCGGGCCACCGTCTGCCTGCACCCACCGACCCCTCTTTCCGGCTCGGATACCGGAATTTAAACACAGGCGTACCACGCAGATTTCTCTAAAGCCCCTTTTGCACGATCGACTTTTTGTCTCTGTCGACTACTCGAGACAAGTGAGTCTACTGCAGCGCCCCTGGCGTTTTATTCCTGTACTGACTTAACGCCAGAATTACGTCTATCGCGAGAGCTGTCTGCTGTGCAGTTTGGCACCTGAACAGTGAACTTGAGGTTATGAACTACCCCTTTGACGACAATGTGGAAATGTAGTAACGAAATGTAGGAACCAGCAGTGATAACAGAATTTATTCGCGACCAAAGTGACATTCTCGTCAGAGATCGTGTGGAAAATTCTTTGCACTCCTCAGAACTGAAAGAATAGAAAATGTGTCAGACACTCATTGCAGAAGACATACAATTATTTGCTCGAGAAACTATGTACTTCCAAACACATCAAACAATATCTGGACCGCAGTAAGTGGCGCCTTTGTGCTTTATCCTTCGTATCTAGTTATCTTGCTAAATGCCAAACAAGATAGAAAATAATGTTTTTCGTCATATACTTAAGGCAAAAAAAGACGCACCAAGAAGGAGTTAGATGACTGGGACGGAAATCGGTATATATTATGTACATGTACAGACCAACAAATGATTAAAATTTCAGAAAAATTAGATAATTTCTTCAACAGGAAGATTCACAAACTGACCGTATCAATAATGCATTAGTACACTTCTGGCCCTTATTCAAGCAGTTAATCGGCTTGGGATTGATAGAGTTGCTGGGTTTTTTCCTGTGAGGTCTCTAGAAGAGCGTAGCGTTACAAAGGATTGGAAAAGGGCACAGGTCATCCCCGAGTTCAAGAAGGGACGTCGAAGAGATGTACGGAACTACAGACCTATATCTCTAACGTCGATCAGTTGTAGAATTTTGGAACACGTATTATGTTCGAGTATAATGACTTTTTTGGAGACTATAAATCTACTCTGTAGGAATCAGCATGGGTTTCGACAAAGACGATCGTGTGAAACCCAGCTCGCGCTATTCGTCCACACGAGACTCAGAGGGCCATAGATACGGGTTCCCCAGGTAGATGCCGTGTTTCTTGACTTCCTCAAGGCGTTTGATACAGTTCCCCACAGTCGTTTAATGAACAAAGTAAGAGCATATGGACTATCAGACCAATTGTGTGATTGGATTGAAGAGTTCCTAGATAACAGAACGCAGCATGTCATTCTCAATGGAGAAATAAGAGTGATTTCAGGTGTGCCGCAGGGGAGTGTCGGAGGACCGTTACTATTCACAATATACATAAATGACCCTGTGGATAACATCGGAATTTCACTGAGGCTTTTTGCGGATAATGCTGTAGTATATCGAGAGGTTGTAACAATGGAAAATTGTACTGAAATGCAGGAGGATCTGCAACGAATTGACGCATGGTGCAGGGAATGGCAATTGAATCTCAATGTAGACAAGTGTAATGTGCTGCGAATACATAGAAAGAAAGATCCCTTATCATTTAGCTACAATATAGCAGGTCAGCAACTGGAAGCAGTTAATTCCATAAATTATCTGGGAGTAGAGATTAGGAGTGATTTAAGATGGAATGATCATATAAAGTTCATCGTCGATAAAGCAGGTGCCAGACTGAGATATATTGGAAGAATCCGAAGGAAATGCAATCCGAAAACAAAGGAAGTAGGTTAAAGTACACTTGTTCGCCCACTGCTTGAATATTGCTCACCAGTGTGGGATCCGTACCAGACAGGGTTGATAGAATAGATAGAGAAGATCCGACGGAGAGCAGCGCGCTTCGTTACAGGATCATTTAGTAGTCGCGAAAACGTTAACGGAGATGATAGATAGACTCCAGTGGAAGACTCTGCAGGAGAGACGCTCAGTAGCTCAGTATGGGCTTTTGTTGAAGTTTCGAAAACATACCTTCACCGAGGAGTCAAGCAGTATATTGCTCCCTCCTACGTATATCTCGCGAAGAGACCATGAGGATAAAATCAGAGAGATTAAATCCCACACAGAGGCATACCGACAATCTTTCTTTCCACTAGCAATACGAGACTGGAATAGAAGGGAGAACCGATAGAGGTACTCAATGTACCCTCCGCCACACACCGTCAGGTGGCTTGCAGAGTATGGATGTAGATGTAGGAGAACTTTATGGCGCCGATTTCCGTAACCGGGTAGTGTTTTGTGAATCTGAAGATGGTTCTGAATGAACCGAAATCGGTCATATGAATAATAATAAAAAAAATGCAATCAAGACAGATTTTAAGTAACATGAAATCGTCTTAATCGAGGAGTGATGCAATGTAGCTGCGATAGGAGGAATAACTCATCGAGAGAGTGTGTCCGATCATACAAAGGAACTACATAAACAAAGAATGGTTGGGTGAGCGAACAGTTTTAGCAACAAAAAAAATGGCATAGTTCATGATACGAGAACAAGAAGAACTATTTAATTCCATTGATGCAATGATACACCAAGACGAAAGCGTAAACATCCCAACAGAATTCCTATATTCACTATTGTTCCCTTTGCACCCTCACAAAAAGCTTCTAAATATCATAAATGCCAAATTATTAACTGAAAAGGGAAAAGGCAAGTCAGTATTTATACCACGAATTCTACACATTTCAACTAAATTAGTTTTGAAAAGACTCCATTTTCCGGAACGATTAGCGTGCAGCAGATCAACAAAGCACAAGGACAAACATTTTATTGTAGTAGAGTGAATTTAAAAGAATTGTGTTTCTTGCATGGATAACTGGGATAGCGATACTCGGGTTGGACAGCTACAAGAAGTATTCGTCTTTGGACCTGAAAGCAAAACGCCGAATGTAATTTCTAAGAAAATAGTTTGAATAAATTAAATGCTTTTCAAGTGAGATGATTAAGTGCACTTTCTCCAATTCAGAACATAAATGAAAAAATGACCAAAGGAAGCGAGTGTTTTTTAGTTAGTAGTTGCATATTAATATTTGCTTACATTCACGGAAATTTATTGCTCTGTTCCTTTTTAACAAAAACAAATACAAATTCTTGTGTCTCTTCTCTAAGTTCCTGTCTGATGGGAAAAAGTAATTAATTTATCATCTTTTACATGTATCCTGTTGGACCTCCGAGTGCTACGGTAACTGTCTACAAGCAAATTCCAAGTGTTCGGTATTTTTTGCTGTAGATGTATTGGATCCCACAAGAACTATGATGTCTGTGTTCTTCCAATGGGACAGTACATTTTCTTCTGAACGCTCCATCGCTCACGTAACCCACGTTTGGTAATAAAAGCAGTTCTCGAACTGAACAGCAGGTGAATGCAACATGCTGTGAGCGCCAAACCCGAGAGCACGCGAGTTTCCTTTGATGGTTCGCAGAAAAACAGCCAGTACCTGCGTATGAAAACTAAACGAGCTAATGCTGTTTGCTCGCAGTCGCCTACTGTTTACACGATAGAGACAGCGCTTTTACTGATGTCCCTTTGCTTGCGTTATCCCCGGTGTGCTGCATCGTTAGCTCAATGTGCACGTGGTGCTCGTCGCCTAACGTTCGTAGCGGACTAGCACTACTCCTCGTCATGGAATCTACCCTGCTTATTGCTGGTGGTCACCACGTTTTGCTCTGCAAAGTGTCTCATAAAGCTGCAGTAGCGGGTACTGTCTTGCTTATGCGGCTGATGAGAAGGGGAAAGCAGTAGCAGAGTAGACGGAAAATGTATAACTCTGAATATGTCGATCGTGTGGAGATTAATGGAACTGAAGTATTTACCCCAAAGAAACATCGCAAACATGCCATTGACGGTGTTGTTGAATGTGCTACTTTGCAGCAATTCCTGCGATATCATGAACAGAACAAGGATATACCAAATTCATCGGAACGTCACCGCTTACGTCGTACAGAAATGGAAGACAGAAAAGTAACTCTGTTGTGGGTATGAGATCCGGATCGGTATCGGAGAATGTGCTGAATGGTGACGTGGTCGAGGGTTCACGTTATAAACCAGCGCACCACTTAAATTCAACGGTTTTCACCCTTATTTTCTGTCATGCACACCTAGCAATTTTAATGGCCAGTAGTGTGGTTTCCCCAGAGTTCCGACATGAACCTAATTGGACGCCTTTAGGGTGAGTTACAATTTCCTCTCCAGATCCCAGGGTCCAACGTCAGTAGTTTCTCTGGTTTCACCTCTTAGTGAACAATGGGCAGCAGTCGAACATTTTCTGTATACAGAAAAGCCCGTACAGGACCTGCAACATGCGGTCGTGCATTACCTCCTAAAATCTAGGGTTTTGCAGGGATCGAATGAAGGGTAGAGACACGGGTCGTAACATATGAAATGTAACGTCCACTGTTCAAAGTGCCGTCAATACGAACAAGAGGAGATGACTGAGATGTGTAACCAATGGCACCCCATACCATCACGCCGGGTGATACGCCAGTATGGCGATGACGAATACACGCTTCCAATGTGCGTTCACCGCGATGTCGCCAAACACGGATGCGACCATCATGATGCTGTAAACGGAACCTGGATTCATCCGAAAAAATGACGTTTTGCCATTCGTGCAACCAGGTTCGTCGTTGAGTACACCATCGCAGGTGCTCCTGCCTGTGATGCAGCGTCAAGGGTAACCACAGCCATGGTCTCTGAGCTGATAGTCCATGCTGCTGCAAACGTCGTCGAACAGTTCGTGCAGATGGTTGTTGTCTTGCAAACGTCCCCATCTGTTGACTCAGGGATCGAAACGTGGCTGCACGATCCGTTACAGCCATGCGTATAAGATGCCTGTCATCTCGACCGCTAGTGATACGAGGCCGTTGGGATCCAGCACGGCGTTCCGTATTACCCTCCTGAACCCACCGATTCCATATTCTGCGAACAGGCATTGGATCTCGACCAACGCGAGCAGCAATGTCGCGATACGCTAAACCGCAATCACGATAGGCTACAATCCGACCTTTATCGAAGTCGGAAACGTGATGGTACGCATTTCTCCTCTTTACACGAGGCATCACAACAACGTTTCACCAGGCAACGCCGGTCAACTACTGTTTGTTTATGAGAAATCGGTTGGAAACTTTCCTCATGTCAGCACGTTGTAGGTGTCGTCACCGGCACCAACCTTGTGTGAATGCTCTGAAAAGTTAATCATTTGCACATCACAGCATCTTCTTCCTGTCGTTTAAATTTCGCGTCTGTAGCACGTCATCTTCGTGGTGTAGCAATTTTAATGACCAGTAGTGTATATACGGTCATATACTCCTTCCAATGAGCCATGGACTTTGCCGTTGGTGGGGAGCCTTGTGTGCCTCAGCGATACAGATAGCCGTACTGCAGGTGTAACCACAATGGAGGGGTATCTGTTGAGAGGCCAGACAAACGTATAGTTCCTGAAGAGGGGCAACAGCCGTTTCAGCAGTCTGGATGATTGATCTGGCCTTGTAACATTAACCAAAATGGTATTTCCCCGAGGGCATGCTGCTTTACTGTATGGTTAAATGATGATGGCGTCCTCTTGGGTAAAATATTCCGGAGGTAAAACAGTCCCCCATTCTAAACTCCGGGCGGGGACTACTCAGGAGGACGTTGTTGTCAGGGGAACGAAAATTGGCGTTATAAGGATCGGAGTGTGGAATGTCAGATCCCTTAATCGGGCAGGTAGGTTAGAAAATTTAAAAAGGGAAATGGATAGGTTGACGCTGGATATAGTGGGAATTAGTGAAGTTCGGTGGCAGGAGGAACAAGACTACTGGTCAGGTGAATAATTAGATTAGGAATTGAGACAGTTAGAATAATAGATGGGTTTTTCTATTTGGGGAACAAAGTAACTGATGATGATCGAAGTAGGGAGGATGTAAAATGTAGACTTGCAAAGGCAAGAAAACCGTTTCTGAAGCAGAGAAGCTCGTTAACGTCGAGTAGAGATTTAGGTGTCACGAAGTTCTTTCTGAAAATATTTTTATGGAGTGTAGCCATGTATGGAAGTGAAATATGGACGATAAACAGTTTAGACAAGAAGAGAATAGAAGCTTTTGAAATGTGGTGCTACAGAAGAATGCTGAAGATGAGATGGGTAGATCATGTAAGTAATGAGGAGAGCGGAATAGGATTAGGGAGAAAAATTTGTTTTACAGTCTGCCTAGAAGAAGGGATCGACTGGTAGGATACATTATGAGGCATCATGTGATGACCCATTTAATTCTGGAAGGAAGCGTGGGGTGCAAAAATCGTAGAGGGAGACCAAGAGATGAACATAGTAAGCAAATACAGAAGGATGTAGGTTGCAGTAGTTACTCGGAGGTGAAGAAGCTTGCACAGGATAGAGTAGCATGGAGAACTGCATCAAACCAGGCTCTGGAATGAAGACCACAACAACAAACAGCAACAACACCTACACATTTAGACGCCAATAAAAATAAAAAAAAGAAGTCATAATACGCTTAGCGTGGGACCTACGACCCATAGAACATCAGTCTGATGCTGTAGACTCTCGGCTACCTCACAGTTGTTTAAGCGGCCACCATTTTAATGGACAGTAGGTAAAGGGATCTCGTCCGGTTACCATGGCTGAAGCTCCACCAGTGTGAAGTGCTCTACTGTGAGCTAGTTGACTCCTAAGGCATATCACGATTCCACTCTGTTCTCCGATCTCCTACCCAACTCGCGACCTTCACGTGCTAGCTTGTTAGATACATGTTCCATAGATCATTTGAACGAGTCTTTTATCGAAATGATATGGAACTAGTCAGTTTACAGGGCTTGTATACATGGTTAGTGTTAAAATTAATGAACACATTATCATTTTATTCCTATTCGTGCAACTACACTTAAAAAGGTTTTTTTTTCTGGCTACCACATGTTAAGTAGAAATTCATCAATGGAATAGAAGGAGCTGTTCAGGAGACACGATTTTTCATTCGATTTAAAACTTGCTTCGCTACCTGTCAGACATTTTATGATGTTGGGCAAGTGTTCAAACATTTTTTATTGCTGCATATTGAACACCTCTCTGAGTTTTAACAATGGGCAATAAAGGTATTTTTTCCCTCTAGTGTTGTAGGTACGTATATCACTTTTCTTCTCAAATAGTGATGGATTATTTATGACGAATTTCATAAGCTAAAATATGTATAATAATGGCGCCGTTAAAATGCATAGCTCCTTGAAGTGGTACCTACATGACGTCCGTGGATGAACACCACATATTATTCTTACTGCTCGCTTTTGTTCAATCAATACTTTATTTCTAAATGATAAGTTACCCCTGGAAAATTATTTCGTACAATATTATTGAATGGAAATACGCAAAACATGACGGGAGGTTGATACATTTGTTTCGAAGATTAGCTGTTAAACGGAGAACAAAAGCAGCTGCACTTAGTTGTTTGAGAAGGTCAGTAATATGCTTCTTCCAATTCAAATTTTCATCATGCACACCCAAAAATTTGAAAGTTCTACCCCACTTACTAAATTAGAAAAATGGTTCTCCCTAGGAATTTTGTTTCTGAATTGTGTCAGAATAAAAGAATTATCACGCACGAAGGTGGTGGCATAAAGTCAAAATACACTGGATTTTTACGAAAATTTAAGACACTTAAACAATTATCGGAAGAAGTGTAAAATACAATCTGTTTGACAAAGGTAAAATATACAACTTCAAAAACTTCAGACTCCGTCTGTAAAGTACACTCCAGGATAATAAATAATCTGCTTGAAATAATAACTGATGCATTATTAGAAGGAACGAACATTACTGTTCAACATCCCGTCGCCAGCGATGTCATCAGAGATGAGTATTATTAGAGGAAGAGCAAACATTGTTTACAAAATGCCGTACATCCACAGATATCATCTTCATTTTAAAACAAATAATAGGGAGACGCCGAGAATTCGAGATGGAGGCTCGTATTACATTTACCGATTTCAAAAGAGCCTTTGATAAAGTAAACAGATCTGAAGCATGGGAAACTATGGGCCTCAAAACAAACCCCGACATTCACTTGAAATACTAAAAAGAATATACCAAACAAATGATTTTTAATCAATACTGGAAGGACTAAGAACATTAAATTACAAGTACTCAAGGAATAAGACATAGGTATAGCATTTTAACCGCATTCTCTAACATATTTGTTGACCACATCGTTAATTAACGGAAAAAGAGAGATAAGATCTGGAATTAAAATAAATCACGATACAGCAATAAATGTTTCAATGTTTGTGGATGATGTTACAGTCATATGGAAAGGCAACATGATCTCCAAAGATCTGTGTTAAGGCTTGATCAAATTGTCAAAGCATGTAACTTATAAATTTCAGTAACTACAACTAGTGTAATGACATTTCAGGGAAATTACACAGTTCATCCAAAGATAATTGCTAACAGAAAACTCACAGGTCAAATCTGCTGTCCAGAAGCAGACATAAGTTACAAATAAATTAGAAAAGTAGAAAATAAGATTCAACGTTTCGAACAAATACGTGGTACTATAAACAGGACGGTGATTAACAAGACAGGAAAGGACACGAAAATCAAAATTTGTAAAAAAATGGCAGCATCAGTTTCAATGCATGGGAGTGAGACTTGGGTGCCTACACAGAAAGACTTGTGTAAGATCCACGAACGTGTAAGGGATATTCAAGAATAGAAAGAGGAAGTAACGAAGACATAAGAACAGAACTGAATGTTTGTAATAGTGATGAAAGAGTGGACGTTTACAGAAAAGAATATATTAAAGGAATGAATGCATATTGATTGTGAAAACAGGTGAGGCTTTATAATCAAGAAAGAAGAAGAGACGCAGGAAGACCTAGGAAAATTGGAAACTCTGGATGTGAGGCTTTTTGTCTAGACCAGAAGGGTAAGCAGGAGAATTAAAGTGGTCAGTGCATTACTGACATGAATCGCGGATTCATATTTTATTCTGCGAATAAATAGTGCTAAATCCATAGTACTGACAAAGTGCCGGTTTACATTGAATCGTTGTGCTATGGAGGGGCACTGACGTACAGAAGTCTTGTCTGTGACTGCTCTCAGTGTGAGAGTACCGGAGTGTACAGTTCACTGCTGCCCCCTCCCCTCCCTGTTTCTCGGTCGTAAGCACGACGGTGCTGCCACCCTGGCCACGTCTCCACTTTGGTTTGTCTGGTAATACAAATAAAGTATGTAATGTACTGAAATTGTTTAGGTGTACTACTGGTGTTGAAAATGGGTATCGCCAGTTATTCAGAGGTTATGTTTCGTGGTTGTAAATTTGATTTTACTTTCGGCAATGTAGCCGATGTTATCACATCTGTACATTGACCAAGTAACATAGGACTCTGAGGAAAAAAAATAGAAAGGTAATTAAAGTTCAGGGAGCACAAATAAAAATTTTGAGGTTTCCCGATATTGTAATACTATCAGAGACGCTAAAGGACACGGAAAAGCAACTGGACGGAATGGATAGAGTCTTTAAAAACAGGTATAAGATTCTTCATCTGTGTGGTCACAGTGCCCATGGCTGCTTTAAAATACGTAAATAAATGAACAGTGGAAATTTCAAACGTTCTATTGTAAATTCCAAATCTCCCATTTGTCAGCGGAATAAAAATATAATTTATTTCTCCTCCTGCTGCTTGACTCCTCAGTGCAGGTATGTTCTCGAAACTTCAACAAAAGCCCGTACAGAACTACTGAGCGTCTCTCTTGCAGAGTCTTCCACTCGAGTTTATCTATCATCTCCGTAACGCTTTCGCGATTAGTAAATGATGCTGTAACGAAGCGCGCTGCTCTCCGTTGGATCTTCTCTATCTCTTCTATCAACCCTATCGGGTACGGATCCCACACCGGTGAGCAGTATTTAAGCAGTGGGCGAACAAGTGTACTGTAACCTACTTCCTTTGTTTTCGGATGCATTTCCTTAGGATTCTTCTAATGAATCTCAGTCTGGCATATGCTTTACTGAACATTAATTTTATAATGTCATTCCATTATAAATCACTCCTAATGCCTACTCCCAGGTAATTTATGGAACTATCTGCTTCCAGTTGCTGACCTGCTATATTGTAGCTACATGATAAAGGATCTTTCCTTCTATGTATTCGCAGCACATTACACTTGTGTACATTGAGATTCAGTTGCCATTCCCTGCACCATGCGTCAATACGTTGCAGATCCTCCTGCATTTCAGCACAATTTTCCATTGATACAACCTCTCGGTATACTACAGCATCATCCGCAAAAAGCCTCAGTGAACTTCCGATGTTATCCACAAGGTCATTTATATATATTGTGAATAGGAACGGTCCTACGACACTCCCCTGCGGCACACCTGAAATAACTCTTACTTCGGAAGACTTCTCTCCATTGAGAATGACATGCTGCGTTGTGTTATCTAGGAACTCCTCAATACAATCACACAATTGCTGATTCCTACAGAGTAGATTTCTAGTCTCCAGAAAAGTCATTATACTCGAACGTAATACGTGTTCCAAAATTCTACAACTGATTGACGTTAGAGTTATAGGTCTATAGTTCTGCTTTGGCTGACCCAGTAGTCTCGTGGAAGAAAGAGTTTGACGCTTGGAAATTGAAACTACAGAGGGAAGCAGTGCTTGGCACTAACGCTTAAGCATAAAAAAAGAATCTTTCTGCATGGTTTGGCACTTGAAACAAGCCTAGGGGCATGCAACGCACTACTGAGAACGCCACAGCACTGAACATGCGTTTTGTGAAAATATGAAATGTTTCACATTTACTCTCTTCATATGTGGGACTTGATCAGAGAGCAAAAACCAGTGTCCCGCCGTCGGGAGAAGCAGCCCAACAAATGCCTTCCTACTGTACGAAATGTAAGCAAACACGTAACACAGCTCAAAAAAACATGTCGGATACCCTCCCATTCTGTTTAGGTAAATACAGACACTCTCATCAGAACATTTGGACATCGTTCAGGAAACACAAAATTGGCTGCATCGTCTCTAGACTTAATATCTCGTGAGTTTTGCCTGTTATGAAAACTCTACAAAGAAAATTCTACAAGGATTTGCCGACAACTTCTGAAACCGTGAAATGGCGTACAAGAACTACCTGTGCTACGACGATTCCAGATCAAATTACCCGTTCTGTATTGGTCGTCCAGAATCACTTTATAGCATGATCGATGCTCAAGATCAATATTCTGCGCATTTGGTACGGTAGTCATCTATAAATACACTAATGAAACCTAGAGTTACGTGTCTGCCTACGTTTCGTAGAATGAGGAAGACGTTTATGGGCATTTTATCCTTATGGCGAGACAGAGGTTTGAGGCGGTGTTAATGTTAGATCAAGTTAGACGCATGTTACGTCACTGAAGTTCCCTACGAAGGCTATTTCAAATGCCTTAGCAAAAAGTATACACTGTCTGTCCAAAAATTTCCGAGACTGATTTTATTCTTGGCATATAAGAGACGTCAGTGACGTAACTGTGGTGGCAGATTGAACTAACAACTGGGACAACAGATGAGCATTCGACCACTCAGCTGTTAGCCGGCAGTGTTAAGTAGTGGACGTTGAAACGTAACAGCGCTTTTTTATGCGATTTTGAAGATAATTTGGATTGTATGATTAATTGTTGTGGAATTAGGTAGGACCCATATAAGGACAATGGTCTTCGCTCTCTGACCAAGTTTCACGTATGGAGAGCGGAATTGAGAAACGTTCCAATTGCCATATTTTCACAAAACTCATGCTCAGTGCACTGTAAGCAAATTTTCAACAACTTCACGTCAAAGTACTCACTTAATATAATTGATAGGAGCATGTATTGTCAATTCCTTTAACTGAAATTATGGATTTTCATTTATGAACAACTGAGTAATAAAAGAGTATATACTGCAATTATAATGTTTGAAACCTGTAACAACACTTTTTATCACACTGTCGGCTTGCTGACTTATTGGCTAACTTAAACAACATCTAATTACCTCGTAATCACTGTAATTCATAAAAATAAATGACGGCCGCGGTGGCCGAGCGGTTCTAGGCGCTTCAGTCCGGAACCGCGTGACTGCTACGGTCGCAGGTTCGAATCCTGTGATGTCCTTAGGTTAGTTAGGGTTAAGTAGTTCTGGGAGACTGATGACCTCAGATGTTAAGTCCCATAGTGCTCAGAGCCATTTTCATAAAACTAAACCAAGTTAACAATGTAAACAAAGTGTTTAATTGAACTGCTGTGTTATATATTGAAATTCTGTTCACACTCAAAAATAATGTACTCATATATGAAACAGCAAACGTAGTAGGAATATTTGGGATAATATAGTTCCAGTACAATTTAAAAAAAAAAATGTAATCAGCTTCCTTTATTCGGACCGTTTCATTTATTATTTGTATCACATTCCATGGTTCAAATGGCTCTGAGCACTATGGGACTTAACTTCTGAGGTCCGCATCTCGTGGTCGTGCGGTAGCGTTCTCGCTTCCCGCGCCCGGGTTCCCGGGTTCGATTCCCGGCGGGGTCAGGGATTTTCTCTGCCTCGTGATGACTGGGTGTTGTGTGATGTCCTTAGGTTAGTTAGGTTTAAGTAGTTCTAAGTTCTAGGGCACTGATGACCATAGATGTTAAGTCCCATAGTGCTCAGAGCCATTTGAACCATTTGAACTTAACTTCTGAGGTCATCAGTCCCCTAGAACTTACAACTACTTAAACCTAACTAACCTAAGGACATCACACACATCCATGCCCGCGGCAGGATTCGAACCTGCGACCACAGCGGTCGCGCGGTTCCAGACTGTAGCGCCTAGAACCGCTCGGTCACCCCGGCCGGCTCACATTCCATGCATTTCAGCTCTAACCACAGGATAATAACATTTTGTCTAATTATCTACAACTTCTGTAATTGTAATTAGCGAATTTATTATACTCAACAATATATCAATTGTTAGTAAGAGTATATAAGAGCCAAGAGAAATCGCCTGGGAGGCCAGGTATGATGTAGGACCTTGAGCAGCGCTCTGTGACGTAAAAATTGTACATCTGAAACAAAAATGACTTTTCACTTCATTTGAGAACCATGGTGTTCTCTGTCCCGTTTTCACTTAAGAAACTTACAGAAAACATCAGTTGTAGCGAAGCAACGAAGTGAAGGTAAGTTATGGTGGATGTTTATTATTTTGAACGAATGGAGCTACACTCGCCAAACTTCGAGAACATTTATTTCAGCTGTCGTTGACAAAATAAATATTTTGTAAAGAAGTTTGCTTTGAATTTTTTCTATCAATAAAATTTATCCCCAACAACGCCGCAACTTACGGCCATAACATGTTAACGCTGTTGTGTCATGAACCATAATGCAACAACAAACTGAACATATTTGAATCAGGTCTTCTAGACAGACTTCAGATCCCACACATCTTGACTGCCGATAATGTGACGATGTCCGCTGCATTGTTTGGGGGGAAAAAAAATATCAATGTGAACTTACCACAGAACAACAAAGTGCGGAAAGGGTCTCTGATGGTTAGCCAATATCGAAGGGCGTGCGATGGCGACGCGCGATTTGAACAACATCCCAGTTTCACGTGGTTGTATGAACGTTCTGTGCATTATATTCAGATGGGAGGAGACTATGTAGACTGAAGCATTAAAACCACCTCAATTTTCCTCTGCTTTCTATTAAATCAGTCTCGAAACTTCTTGGACTGATAGTGTATAAAAGACCGTCAACGTCATTAAACGGTAGCTATAGACATTAAAAATTACTTGTATACGTCAGAAAATTTAGGGCATTGCCCTTCAGAACTTAGTGAAACTGCATCCTGATATACTTCCTTCTTCTGGATATACACTTCGGGGAAAGAATTAGTGCATTCTTTTGCAAGTTTTCAACTTACTCAAGATTTAGTGTTGCAACAGTGTATCTGGAGTACCAGAGATGATTACATTTACAGATCAATAGCACCAGCGGTTCTGAAGTAGCAGGTATCGACCCGCGCTGAAACACCCATATTAATTCATCTACATCTACATTTATACTCCGCAAGCCACCCAACGGTTTGTGGCGGAGGGCACTTTACGTGCCACTGTCATTACCTCCCTTTCCTGTTCCAGTCGCGTATGGTTCGCGGGAAGAACGACTGCCGGAAAGCCTCCGTGCGCGCTCGAATCTCTCTAATTTTACATTCGTGATCTCCTCGGGAGGTATAAGTAGGGGGAAGCAATATATTCGATACATCATCCAGAAACGCACCGTCTCGAAACCTGGACAGCAAGCTACCCCGCGATGCAGAGCGCCTCTCTTGCAGAGTCTGCCACTTGAGTTTGCTAAACATCTCCGTAACGCTATCACGCTTACCAAATAACCCTGTGACGAAACGCGCCGCTCTTCTTTGGATCTTCTCTATCTCCTCCGTCAACCCGACCTGGTACGGATCCCACACTGATGAGTAATACTCAAGTATAGGTCGAACAAGTGTTTTGTAAGCCACCTCCTTTGTTGATGGACTACATTTTCTAAGAACTCTCCCACTGAATCTCAACCTGGCACCGCCTTACCAACAATTAATTTTATATGATCATTCCACTTCAAATTGTTCCGCACGCATACTCCCAGATATTTTACAGAAGTAACTGCTGCCAGTGTTTGTTCCGCTATCATATAATCATACAATAAAGGATCCTTCTTTCTATGTATTCGCAGTACATTACATTTGTGTATGTTAAGGGTCAGATGCCACTCCCTGCACCAAGTGCTTATCCGCTGCAGATCTTCCTGCATTTCGCTACAATTTTCTAATGCTGCAACTTCTCTGTATACTACAGCATCATCCGCGAAAAGCTGCATGGAACTTCTGAGACTATCTACTAGGTCATTTATATATATTGTGAAAAGCAATGGTCCCATAACACTCCCCTGTGGCACGCCAGAGGTTACTTTAACGTCTGTAGACGTCTCTCCATTGAGAACAACATGCTGTGTTCTGTTTGCTAAAAACTCTTCAATCCAGCCACACAGTTGGTCTGATATTCCGTAGGCTGTTACTTTGTTTATCAGGCGACAGTGCGGAACTGTATCGAACGCCTTCCGGAAGTCAAGGAGAGTGGCATCTACCTGCGATCCTGTATCTAATATTTTCTGGGTCTAATGAACAAATAAAGCGAGTTGGGTCTCACACTATCGCTGTTTCCGGAATCCATGTTGATTCCTGCAGAGTAGATTCTGGGTTTCCAGAAATGACATGATACTCGAGCAAAAAACATGTTCTAAAATTCTGCAACAAATCGATGTCAGAGATATAGGTCTATAGTTTTGCGCATCTGCTCGACGACCCTTCTTGAAGACTGACACTACCCGTGCTCTTGTCCAATCATTTGGAACCTTCCGTTCCTCTAGAGACTTGCGGTACACGGGTGTTAGAAGGCGGGCAAGTTCTTTCTCGTACTCTGTGTAGAATCGATTAGTGGTATAGCCTCCACGTGCGGCGATGCCGGCGTTGACTGTCGCATCCAGTCGACCGTGCAGATGGCGAATACTGTCGTGTGGCGCGTTATGCCACGCCTGCTCGATCTGCTGATATAGTTCTGTAACAGTTGTTGGTTGACGAGTCGCACAAGTCTAATTGTCGTCGCATTGTATCCCACGTGTGTTCAATGGGAGACAAGTCCGGAGATCGTACTGGTCAGGGAAGTCCGCTGCAAGTCTTGCTGAGCACGTTGAGTTTCACGGCTAGTGTGTGGACGAGCGTTATCCTGCTGGAACGACCCGTCAACTTTTTATTGCAAAAACCGCAAAAGAACGTGCTCAACTTCTTCTTCAGTAGCGCTATAGCCCTTGTGAGCCTTGGCTTCTTCAACAATCTTCCTCCATACTTCTCAGTTATTTGCTGCTGCTTTCGCCCCTGGACTCTCATACTGGTGATATCCATTATTACCTCGTCGATCCATCTTCTTCTAGGTCTCCCTTTTCGCCTAGCTGAATGGATCACACCTTTCATCATTTTCTTTGGAATTCTATCCTCTGCCATTCTCTCCAAGTATCCTAGCCATCGTATTTGCTGTGATTTCACAAATTCTGCTATGTCCCTGCCTTGTATTAACTCTTTTCATTCGGCATTGTAGCGTATTCTCCAGCCTTCTTCCTCCCTTATTGGCCCATAGATTTTGCGTAGTATTTTCCACTCAATGGTTCTTAGTGCATTTTTATCGTGTTCTGTCAACGTCCATACCTCTGACCCGTATGTGATAACTGGTAGGACTAGGGAATTATATATTAGCAGTTTTGTTCTTCTTGTAACAAGGCTATTTTTGAAAAGTTGCATGTTTGCAAAGTAAGCTGTGTTTCCTGCTTGTATTCTTTCCCTTATAGCCTTTCCAATACTGTTATCATTTGTTATTATGGCTCCCAAGTAGTTAAAAGAGGACACTTCTTTGAAGCATTTCCCATTGATGTTTAGGTTTTTAGGGATTCTTCTCGCCTCAGATTGTGACATTACCATATATTTTGTTTTGTTTTCATTTACTATGAGGTCAATTGTTAAGGCTTCTGTTTCCATTGGCCGGTATGTTTCTAGGGGTGTATTGGTATTTCTTCCTACTATAGCAATGTCATCAGCGTATGCACATACCTTTTATTTATTTTCATAAATATAGTGCCTCTTTTGCTGATTTCATTTACTACACTATGCAGTGCTATATTGAATAGGACAGTGGAGAGACTATCACCTTGCTTCACACCTTCATTAAAGTCAAAGCTTTCACTGGTTCTGCTAAGCCGACCGCGGTGGCTACGCGGTTATAGGCGCTGCAGTCCGAAATTGCGCGACTGCTACGGTCGCAGGTTCGAATCCTGCCTCGGGCATGGACGTGTGTGATGTCCTTAGGTTAGTTAGGTTTAAGTAGTTCTAAGTTCTAGGGGACTGATGACCTCACATGTTAAGTCCCATAGTGCTCAGAGCCATTTGAACCATTTTTTTTGTTCTGCTAAGGACCTTTACTTTTGCTCTTGTCTCTGTCATTGTCATTCTGATTAGTCTTATTAGTTTAGCACATATACCAACCTCTTTCAGTACTCTGTATAGTTCTTGCCGATTTATGCAGTCAAAGGCTTGTTTGAAGTCGATGAATAGGAAATGCAGAACTATATCATATTCATAGAACTTTTCCATCATTTGGCTTATCATTAATATTTGATCAGCTGTTCCTCTGTCTGGTCGAAAGCCACATTGATATTCCTCTAGTATGCCTTCTGCACACTTCTGTATCCTTTCGTTTAATATACACTCCTGGAAATTGAAATAAGAACACCGTGAATTCATTGTCCCAGGAAGGGGAAACTTTATTGACACATTCCTGGGGTCAGATACATCACATGATCACACTGACAGAACCACAGGCACATAGACACAGGCAACACAGCATGCACAATGTCGGCACTAGTACAGTGTATATCCACCTTTCGCAGCAATGCAGGCTGCTATTCTCCCATGGAGACGATCGTAGAGATGCTGGATGTAGTCCTGTGGAACGGCTTGCCATGCCATTTCCACCTGGCGCCTCAGTTGGACCAGCGTTCGTGCTGGACGTGCAGACCGCGTGAGACGACTCTTCATCCAGTCCCAAACATGCTCAATGGGGGACAGATCCGGAGATCTTGCTGGCCAGGGTAGTTGACTTACACCTTCTAGAGCACGTTGGGTGGCACGGGATACATGCGGACGTGCATTGTCCTGTTGGAACAGCAAGTTCCCTTGCCGGTCTAGGAATGGTAGAACGATGGGTTCGATGACGGTTTGGATGTACCGTGCACTATTCAGTGTCCCCTCGACGATCACCAGTGGTGTACGGCCAGTGTAGGAGATCGCTCCCCACACCATGATGCCGGGTGTTGGCCCTGTGTGCCTCGGTCGTATGCAGTCCTGATTGTGGCGCTCACCTGCACGGCGCCAAACACGCATACGACCATCATTGGCACCAAGGCAGAAGCGACTCTCATCGCTGAAGACGACACGTCTCCATTCGTCCCTCCATTCACGCCTGTCGCGACACCACTGGAGGCGGGCTGCACGATGTTGGAGCGTGAGCGGAAGACGGCCTAACGGTGTGCGGGACCGTAGCCCAGCTTCATGGAGACGGTTGCGAATGGTCCTCGCCGATACCCCAGGAGCAACAGTGTCCCTAATTTGCTGGAAAGTGGCGGTGCGGTCCCCTACGGCACTGCGTAGGATCCTACGGTCTTGGCGTGCATCCGTGCGTCGCTGCGGTCCGGTCCCAGGTCGACGGGCACGTGCACCTTCCGCCGACCACTGGCGACAACATCGATGTACTGTGGAGACCTCACGCCCCACGTGTTGAGCAATTCGGCGGTACGTCCACCCGGCCTCCCGCATGCCCACTATACGCCCTCGCTCAAAGTCCGTCAACTGCACATACGGTTCACGTCCACGCTGTCGCGGCATGCTACCAGTGTTAAAGACTGCGATGGAGCTCCGTATGCCACGGCAAACTGGCTGACACCGACGGCGGCGGTGCACAAATGCTGCGCAGCTAGCGCGATTCGACGGCCAACACCGCGGTTCCTGGTGTGTCCGCTGTGCCGTGCGTGTGATCATTGCTTGTACAGCCCTCTCGCAGTGTCTGGAGCAAGTATGGTGGGTCTGACACACCGGTGTCAATGTGTTCTTTTTTCGATTTCCAGGAGTGTACTTGAGAAGACCTTTCAAGCTGTGCTTAGGAGTGTTATACCTCTACAGTTTTCACATGCTGTCTGTCCCTTTTCTTATAAATGAGTATTGTTGTTGTTGTTGTTGTTGTAGTCTTCAGTCCTGAGACTGGGTTGATGCAGCTCTCCACGCTACCCTATCCTGAGCAAGCTTCTTCATCTCCCAGTACTTACTGCAACCTACATCCTTCTGAATCTGCTTAGTATATTCATCTCTTGGTCTCCCTCTACGATTTTTACCCTCCACGCTGCCCTCCAATGCTAAATTTGTGATCCCTTGATGTCTCAGGACATGTCCTACCAACCGGTCCCTTCTTCTTGTCAAGTTGTGCCACAAACTCCTCATCTCCCCAATTCTATTCAATACCTCCTCATTAGTTATGTGATCTACCCATCTAATCTTCAGCATTCTTCCGTAGCACCACATTTCGAAAGTTTCTATTCTCTTCTTGTACAAACAATTTATCGTCCATGTTTCACTTCCATACGTGGCTGCACTCCATACAAATACTTTCAGAAACGACTTCCTGACACTTAAATCTATACTCGATGTTAACAAATTTCTCTTCTTCAGAAACGCTTTCCTTGCCATTGCCAGTCTACATTTTATACCTTCTCTCTTCGACTATCATCAGTTATTTTGCTCCCCAAATAGCAAAACTCCCTTACTACTTTAAGTGTCTCATTTCTTAATCTAATTCCCTCGGCATCCTCCGACTTAATTCGACTACATTCCATTATCCTCGTTTTGCTTTTGTCGATGTTCATCTTATATCCTCCTTTCAACACACTGTGCATTCCGTTCAACTGCTCTTCCAAGTCCTTTGCTGTCTCTGACAGAGGATTATCATTCCAATTTTCCAATTATCTGGCATAGTTTCTGTTTCCCATATATCTGATATGAAACGGGGTCAACTACATGCAGCGTATACCGAGCCCTGTTTAGCGTTACCACCAGAATCGCAAAAGATGAATGAGAGTTGTAGCTCACAGCAACCCCCACTATAAAGCCTGGGATGGGGCCAGTGTGTCTCGGACGAACGTACCCTATGAGCCAGAGCTCACCAGGTCCTCGTCGTACGCGCAAACGACCATCATCGCTGAAGACCGCGGTGCACCATTCCAAGTGATCCTCTGACGACACCAGTTGAGCCATGCATGTAGATGCTCCGGTGTGAGTGGAAAACAATAATCGGTTAACAACAGTTCGTGTTGACACCTCTGGGCTCACAAGCCCTCTTATCAGTGCTGTGGTAGCTGTACAGCCTGTCACTGCTGGCCTTACAATACGACGATCCCCAGTACACTTTATTGTTACCATTATTCTGTACCGGAGCCCTGTGGATGTCAATATGAAACTCTTGTAGAATTTCATACTTGTTACTGCCTACTTTTTCCGCTTCTGTCAGTAATTGAATTGACTTAACTGTGGCACAGAGTGATTTATAACTGAATTTCGTTATGAATCTTCACGAATTGCCAAATTTGCACACTTTCATGGTAGGTCAGCAATGGTAATCGAGTATGACTGGTCTGCACATTGAGACAGACCGTTTCGTGGCCGAATGCGCATAATATTTTGCTAATTCGTAACGATCATGGGTACTTTGTCTTACTAAAGCAGTTATGTTATTTCGATAGGCCGAAATTCATTTTTATTAGTACTGTTCATACTAATTAGCGTTTCTTCTTTCATTTATATCTTATGTTGTGTTTAACATACTAATCAGCATTAATATAGGTTTACACATTATTGGAAACAGTCTGACGAAGTTTGGATAGTTTGTCAATTTCACGCCTGTGTATAGTATGTTGGTAGCACTTCATCCCCTTGCCTGTTATGCTATGTAGCAGACTTTAAAGATGTGCGGATCAGCATAACGAAAAGGCGAGGGGTCTCGCTCGTTTTGTCCACGAGTGTACACCGAAAAACTTAGTATGTTCTACCCTGGCTACTGACTTCTTTTGATGTGTTATGTGTATTCAAGAAATGATACTTTTTGCAGCAGAAAATTGGATGTACTGTGTGGACCACCGGCCACTCTGAAAGCCATGATTTGACCCCTTTCAAACTCTTTCAGTTAGCTGCAGGATGCACTAGTGCCTCTCGGTAGCGTGGTTGCCTGCTTGCTTCACACGTTTGCACTACATGGCTGTGAGCATTCCTTTTTAAAGGGTGGGCACAGATGGCATTCTGGTAGCTATGTCATTACATTCTCTGCTATCCCCCACATGGCATATGCCATCCTCCCAGATGTACTAATTTTTCATTTGCTTTGCCCCTGCTTCTCTATCTGTACAGAAGGAACGGCGCTGTTGAGAGGTCGGACGCTAAACAGGAGAGGCCTCGGCGAAGAGCGCGTCCGCGTCCTGCCGCATTAGCCGGCGTGTTCGGCGGAGGCCCATTATTATGGGAATCGATTCGTGAGCGCGCGGACCGGCGGTAGAGTTCATTCTGGCTGTTTCCTGCTGCCACGGGGACGCCCCCTGCGGCGGCCATCGATTCCTCGCCGTCGACTAACTGTACAGCTGCACGAGTCTCCTCACTCCCTTCGTGTAGGTCAGTGGCGGCTTCACAGCAAATTGCCCGCACAGATCCTCCTAGCCTAGCATCAGCACAACATTCATTCAGACTACGTACTTTTAAGGTACTAAGCCGTCATACTTTAACCAATATACGAGGGTCACTCCAAAAGAAATGCACACTATTTTTGTAAAAATACAGTTTTCATTCTGCATGTGTGAAAGTTTTACAGGACATCCTTCCCGTTTGTTTTCAAACTTAGTTTAACCTGTTTCCGTGAGTGGCGCCGTCACAGCAAGTCTTCAAGATGGCTGATACGCTTGACGTTCTTCAGAAGCAACGTGCTGTCATAGAATTCCTGTGCTGTGAAAACGAGACAGTGGGAAACATCCACAAGAGGTTGGAAAAGGTGTATGGAGATGCTGCTGTCGATCGCAGTGCAGTTAGTCGGTGGGCAAGTAGGTTACGTGATGAAAGCGGGCACGGTAATACTGACAAGGGAACCTCCCCATCGCAGCCCCCTCAGATTTAGTTATAAGTTGGCACAGTGGATAGGCCTTGAAAATCTGAATACATATCAATCGAGAAAACAGGAAGAAGTTGTGTGGAACTATGAAAGAAATAAGCAAAATATACAAACTGAGTAGTCCATGAGCAAGATAGGCAACATCAAGGACAGTCTGAGTTCCGGAGCGCCGTGGTCCCGTGGTTAGCGTGAGCAGCTGCTCTGTTTGTATATTTTGCTTATTTTTTCCATAGTTCCACACAACTTCTTCCTGTTTTCTCGATTGATCTGTGTTCAGTTTTTCAAGGCCTATCCACTGTGCCAACTTATAACTAAATCTGAGTGGGGTGCGATGGGGAGGTTCCCTTGTGAGGATTGTCCTCGCAGCGGCAGGCCTCGTACTGCACACACTCCAGACAATGTGCAGAGAGTTAACGAATTGCTGACTACTGACAGACGCATCACAGTGAACCAATTGTCACGCTACGTTGGGATAGGAGAAGGAAGTGTTTGCAGAATATTGAAAGTGTTGGCGTTAAAAAAGGTTTGTGCCAGGTGGGTTCCCAGGATGTTGACAGTGGCTCACAAAGAAACAACAAAAACTGTACGAAGCGAACTTTTGGAACAGTACGAGAATGGTGGAGATGAATTTATTGGAAGAATTGTGACAGGTGATGAAACATGTTTCCATCATTTTTCACCAGAGACGAAGAGGCAATCAATGGAGTGGCATCACGCAAATTCACCCAAGAAAAAAAAAAAGAAAATCAAAACCACACCTCCTGCTGGAAAAGTTATGGCTACGGTGTGTTTCGATTCCGAAGGACTCTTGCTTGTGGACATCATGCCAAGTGGAACCACCATAAATTCTGATATGCCGGCCGCTGTGGCCGAGCGGTTTTAGGCGCTACAGTCCGGAACCACGCTGCTGCTACGGTCGCAGGTTCGAATCCTGCCTCGGGCATGGATGTGTGTGATGTCCTTAGGTTAGTTAGGTTTAAGTAGTTTCTAAGTCTACGGGACTGATGACCTCAGATGTTAAGTCCCATAGTGCTTGGAGCCATTTGAACCATTTTTAAATTCTGATGCATATGTGACGACACTGAAGAAATTTCAAGCTCGACTGAGTCGTGTTCGACCACATCGGCAAAAGCAGGATGTTTTGCTGTTGCACGACAATGCACGGCCACATGTCAGTCAAAAAACCATGGAAATGATCACAAACCTCGGATGGACAACACTGAAACACCCGCCTTACAGTCCTGACCTGGCTTCATGTGACTATCATCTCTTTGGGAAACTGAAAGACTCTCTTCGTGGAACAAGGTTTAAAAATGATGACCCCCTTGTGCACACTGCCAAACAGTGGCTCCAACAGGTTGGTCCAGAATTTTACCGTGCAGGTATACAGGCGCTGGTTCCAAGATGGCGTAAGGCAGTTGAGAGGGATGGAAATTATGTGGAGAAATGAAAATATTGTTCCTAAAGGATGTATCTACACACTGTAAAACTTTCAAACATGTAGAATAAAAGATGGATTTTAAAAAAAATTGTGTGCATTTCTTTTGGAGTGACCCTCGTATTACGCCAGGAAGCAACAGGTCACAGAACTGAGTCTGAGATACAGCATGAGACACTTAACATGTAACACCATTTTCATGTTCTGAATGGTTCGAGATATCGAAACGAGGGTTTCGACGATTCATACAGAGTGGGCGATAATTATCTTTCACGGTCTAATCTTAATTTTTGTGTCTGCTAAGAGATGTAATAAGTAAAGTTTCTTTTTATAGATCAGCACACTTTTTGTAACGGCTTACGAAAACAACGATCGTGGGAATGCCAGCTCGCTCTGTTCGTCCGCGAGACCGAGAAAGCAGGAGATACCGGCGCTCAGGTTGATGCCGTGCCGCTGACATCCGGAAGGCGTCGATACAGTTCCGCACTGCCACCTAATGATCAAAATTGGAGAGTTCAGAATACCAGACCAGCTGCGTGATTGGTTTCGAGAGAGTCTCGCAAACAGAACACAATATGTGATTCTTAACGGACAGAAATCTTCAGATGTAAAAGTAACTTCCAGTGTGCCTCAAGGGAGTGTAATAGGACCGCTACTTTTCACAATATATATAAATGACCTAGTGGATATAGGCGGGAGGTCAACGAGACTTTAACCGAGCGAGGTGGCGCAGTGGTTAGACACTGGACTCGCATTCGGGAGGACGACGGTTCAATCCCGCGTCCGGCCATCCTGATTTAGGTTTTCCGTGATTTCCCTAAATCGCTCCAGGCAAAATGCCGGGATGGTTCCTTTGAAAGGGCACGGCCGTCTTCCTTCCCCGTCCTTCCCTAAACCGATGAGACCGATGACCTCGATGTCTGGTCTTCTTCCCCAAAGAACCCAACCCAACTCCACGAAACTTTGGCGGATGATGCTGTTGTGTACAGGGAAGTCGCAGCGCTAGAACAAGCGTTACTTCACTGCCATCGTTCTTAAAGAGCGATTGAATGCCGTTATAAAGGTGTACCATTCCATTAGAGCAATACTTCTTTCAGTCGAATAACAAATTAAAAATATAATGTTCCTCTCTGCGTAGTATCGTCTGTTGGAAACCTCATTTCATTAATCATCGTTGCTATTATTGACGCTTTTCTATATTTGTGAGTTAATGTGCAGGAATGCGCATTAGAGACAGTAATTTGTGCTCTTAAACAGTGTTGACAACAGTATGTAACATCTTACAACCAGATTGAGATTGAAAAAGACTAACAAATGCCATAAAAGACATAGATTTTAATTTTTTTACTCACCAGCACGGAAACGATAATGGAGCACCATTCACTCGAGAAATAATACTATATAAATAATATTATTTGACTAAGCTTACCTAACACTGGCTAAGAATGTCGTCTTCATCATTATCGTCATCGTCCTCATGGGAAACTGAAGCTGTAATAGACATTGACGGTCTCGATTTGTATGCTACAGCTGTCTTAATTCTTTTGAGAACTAACTCAGGAAGTACGTAATTATGGCAGCACCGATTCTTTCTGCGAAGACTTGCAAGAATCCCTAATATGGCGTTTACCATTTCCGTGCGCATTTGATTCCTTATCTTCGTTTTCACGATATTCTCCGTTCGACCAAATAAGCACGAACCTAGATAATGCAAATCTGCAAGCTCTTTTAAAGGATTTTCACCGCTGGAGTCTAGGTAATTGAAAACCTAACCCCAGAAATCGACAGAATTGTTACCGCTATTCCATTGGACTACGGTCAATTTTTGCCACCGGAACTTAATTCTTGTAACTGTATCATTATCCAATTAAGAGCTTTCTAACCGAGGAATTAAGAGTTCTTTTGTCACTACAAGCGTCTTTGAAACTGTAAGAAGAAATAATTTTCTCAATACTTCAGTATTATCAGGCAATCTTTGCCGTAATTGACAAGTGAACAAACAAATTTCACACAGCTTCCTCTAATTTTTTCCCCTCTTCTTCGATTAATTTGTTTCAAATTTCCTATTTTTTTTTTTCAAAGGAATATCCAAGATATGGCTTTGGAACTAGATGATTTTCAAAATCATTGCCAAGACATTTTCTCCGAAATGGATAGCTCGGGAAGACAACTTCCTTAAGAAGAGATTGAATACGAATTGATTAAATACGAACTGCCAGGTGATCTAGTAACTTGTATGGGTCAACACCATTTTACAGAATTCCTTATTGACTCCCCGAAAACATGACAGGATAGGTTTCAGAACTAGCAAATATACTAATTTAAGTTCGTCACTGAACATCGAATAGAGCATTTCTGCTGTACAGTATTTTTCGCTTAGCCTAACAATTTCAGAAGGAGTTTTTAAGCCGAGCCGTTAATCAATTATTCTACATTCCGCAGGTTCAATAGATAACCACTTCGTGTAACGAGCATGGGGGATTTTCGGTGGTTCCTCCTCATCATTTAGGACTGACAAAAATCTGGCCGTAGAAGAGCTGTCGTGAAGAAAACCGAGAAATCCAGTTGCAACTTTCCCTAACCAAAAGACAAAATTTCTTGGAAGACATTCTGCAACTGCTGCAGAGGCTGCCAACTGGATGGAATGACAGACACACCTTATAAGAAATGTGGAACCTCCATTTTAAGATTTCATACACTCCGTTATTAATACCGACCATCATACTTGCGTTCTCTTTTCCTATTCCCTGCAATTTTTTAAAATCTTATCTCTTTCACCGACTCTTTAACAGCCTATACAAAAGACTCAGCATCGCGTTTTTCAAGGTCGACAAGCGTAAGAAATGTCGATACAGTCTTGTGAGATGTTTTACTGCGGTAAATTATAGGTATTGCTTGACGTTTAGTGACACTAATATCAGTTGGTTTGTCAAAATACTGTACATAGCATAATCAACACCAGTTCTCAGATTTCTCGCAAAATAGGGCCCAAGAACATTCTTGATAATAGCTCTACACTTTGTACGATGTACCTTAATCTGGATTGCAATAACACTGTCTTTTAACCTTTTTAACACATTTCTTCTAAGCGGTCATACGGCATTGTAGCACAAAGCGCGGACGCAAAATGGGCAAGTGACCCTTCAGCGTTATTTTATATATCCGTTGACGTGCAGCGTGACAGCAATTTTTGCTGTGTAATACAGTGTGGAACCACTAGGGACCGTTCAAAACCATTCGACGAAAACTGAACGTGATCCGAAGCAGAGAAGCGTTTTTATGCTTTTTCATTCCTCCTTTTTTGCCCCATCCTGTAGCGTCGTCACTGGAGGTTTTGGACCTTGTCGAAGGAGTTGCCTAACTCTCAGGCGCAAGAGCAACCTCGTGGCTGCATTGGTGTCGAAGTTTGTCACAGGTACATTTTTAACGTGCGCAAGAAAGTGCGTGCGTGGCACAGACGGTGGTGCAGCACTGGGTTGTCTTAGACGGACACTTTGCCAGTTTATTCACGCATGTGTCAAAGTGGAACTCTCCCATGATAACGCCACAGGAGGCCCGAAAAAGGAGGAATGAAAAAGCATAAAAACAAGTTACTGCATCGGACAACGTTCAAATTTCGTCGAATGGGTTTTGAACAGTCCCTAGTCGTGCCATCCTGTACGGCACAGCAAAAATTGCCATCACCCTACACTAAAAAGGGGTGAGATCACATTCATAGGGCTGCAGCCCCGAGATATCCTTAGCGTAGGGTAGAAATGCCTATGAGGGTGGCGACAGTTGCTAAGTTTGTCAATAACGTCGTCTTGTTGCACACCGCACTGTGAACTGTCGTTATCGACCGCGAAATTGTGGGTATCAACTCTCCAAGAGAAGGGGTGGTTTCCTTGACGCCCTTTGTGCCATCCCCTGAGGCCTTTTCTTGTCGATACCGAGCGGCGGTGTGTTTTGTAAGGGGTCAACCGCCACTTACGTATTGAGAACAGTATATCTTTGCCTCACGCAGGTCGCAGTAGGTACTATCGATAGTCGAGCGCCCAGTGCGCCAGAGAGTAGTCAGTGCTGAGACTCCGAGCAAGTAAGTTGTTTCCTACTAAAATGTAGACTTTCACGGCCGGAAATATCATGTCCATTATAATTATCCGGGCTGTTATGCCGTGGTCGGTTGATGAATTCTGTGTCGATTCCCAACGTTTCGTCTCCGACTGCGGGAGACATCTTCAAGGGGGTCCGTAGCTCAATGGAAGGTCCAACACACCCACTGTAGCGAGCCAGTGGGTGTGTTGGACCTTCCATTGAGCTACGGACCCCCTTGAAGATGTCTCCCGCAGTCGGAGACGAAACGTTGGGAATCGACACAGAATTCATCAACCGATCACGGCATAACAGCCCGGATAATTATAATGGACAAGTTGTTTCCTCATAAGCGAGCAGGGCTGATTTCGGCAACAGGGCCGACCGCATTTACAATTGTTTAACGGCTGCGTGTGTCACCCACAGCCGTGGGCCTGACCTTGCATATACGTAAATGGCGTTAATTAAGTAGTTTGTTCGATGTGTTTAAGTGTTCATTTGTGCACCGTGATTACGCGACAACCGCGCCGAACACCCACGATTTGGGTTACAGTGAGGATTGTGTATTCAGTGCCACATGAAGAATATTGGCGTGTGATAACACTAACAGGCAACCTGTGATGAGTTAACCGTCATTACTTTGTCAGACGAAGGGAGTAACTGCCTCATTCGTCCTGTTTAGACAATAGATATAGAACAATGACAACAAAGTACATACTGATTATTGCTAACTGACATCCCAATTAGCTTTTTGGCTCCGATACGAAACAAATCCCGTGCAAATATTAACCGATCAGCCTTTATAAGTTGCACACGGTCAAACCATTTTAAACTGTTAGGCTGTAATCCACTAGCCAATAACTGGATTTACATAGGAGTGTTTCAGTATGAATTGTTTTCCTCGGTCTCCCCTATAACAAAACGGTGTGAATTCAAAGCTGGGCATCGGAGTTCTGATCTCCATCGTAGAGCCGTCGAAAGAAAGAGTGAAATGTGGGTAAGAGGGGGTTGTGGCAACCCGCAACCCTCCCTGTGGCGTTGCGCAGAACTGTGGCGAAATTTGGTGCCAGTGTGACATCTTTAACCCAACTTACAGTTCACATGCTCATCTCATATGCGCCTTTTTTTTCTTTTTTTTTTTTGCATATGTCGACACCTTGCTGTTTCGGTGGCTGAAGTCACAAGCGCCACGCTTTTGCACCTTTGCAAAGGAAGGTTGAGGCAACTTATAGACCAATTTCAAACTTATGCATCAAATGGGAGACAATTATGGGGGTCTCGAAAACGTATTATTTTAATTTTGTTGCGCAGTTTAGAAATGGAGAAAATCTTCTCAATGACAATAACAACACGTTCAACCTGTTGTTATTGTCATTGAGGTGCTGTTCTCCTTTGTGTCAAGAGCTGTGATTTTAATTGTGTGCTGGACTTGTACCCCATATGAGGTTGCTGGTCCCCCATCGGGCACCTCCCCAAGTGGCGGGCAGGGGAATGTCCTCCAGATATGGAGGGTACCAGGGAAATAAAATGCCTGGGGTGGACCAAAACCAGCAGGTATGAGGGCCAATGGCTTGGAAGAAAGGCAGAGGAGCCCCCAACCATCAATTGCTGCCTTGCAGTCAGTAGAGGGATCTACAAAGGCTAAGGATGTTCCTCTGAAAATGGAACCATCTACTCAGAGAGCTGTAAGAGGCAACCCCACTCTTTCCCTGAAAAATCACTTGTTGCGAATGCTAACAAAGGAATAAGCAGGACAGATATTTTGATGACGACTCCAGCAAACAAAAAAAGGATAAGAGATATGTACATAGGAACATGGGATGTGCGGAGCCAATACCTAGCTGGAGCGCTGCGGCAGCTGCTAATACAAGTAAACAGCTATGGTGTAAAGCTAAATGCTCTCCAGGAGATTAGGTGGAAGGGAAGTGATATAATGGACTCAGGATATTTCACAATCTTCTATAGCGGCGGGAGGTCGAATATCTTTGGTACAGATTTTGTGGTCGCTAAAGGTTTGAAACATGCTATAATGCGCTTCGGAACAGTCAATGAGCGGATGTCCATATTAAGATTAAGGGAAAATTTTTCAACATAACAATTATAAATGTACATGCACCCACAGAGGAGGCAGATGAACAACAGAAGGATGAGTTTTAAGGCAAAGGACAGCAGTTGTATGATGAGGCTCCTAAACATGACGTTAAGATCTTAATAGGAGACTTGAATGCAAAAATAGGAAAAGAAGAAGCTTATCAGCCAACTATAGGAAGACATAGGCTCCATGAAATATCAAATGGCAGTGGAGTTAGGGTTGTAGATTTTGCTATAAGTAAAAACACGGCTGTCAGCAGTACATGGTTTCCACAGAAAAATATACACAAGGAAACATGGATGTCACCAGATGAACAAACTAGAAGTCAGATAGACCATATATTGATTGACAGGAGGCATGTATCAGACATAATGGATGTTAGGAGCCAAGGCGGAGCTGATTGCAGTTCAGACCATCATCTAGTGAGAATTAAGTGCAGGTAAAGGATCTCATTATTGAGTAAACAAAAAGGCCACAAACAGAAAAGTTTTGACATTAAGAAACTAAAGTCAGAAGAAGTATGGAGAGCATATCAGGCGAAAATAGAACAGGGGATTAAGAATGATACCAACACATCAAATGAACATATAGAAATAATGCTGAAGCAATGTAAGACTGCAATCCTCGAGGCAGCTGGGGAGATTTTGGGACACGTATGGGCTCAAAGGAAGACAGATTGGTTTGATGAAGGATGTATGAGAAGAATTGAGGAGTGTAACATGGCAAGAATGAAATTATTTCAGAGAAGAACTAGAGCAAATGTGAATGAATATAATGAGAAGTGCCGTGTAGCTAAGAGGGTTTGCAGAAATAAGAAAGAGCACTAGATAAGAAAAAAATTGGAAGAAATTGAACAGCTAGGAGAAGAGAAGCAAGTACGTGAAATGTACCAAAACATTAAATAAAGAATTGCTGGGTTTCAAGCCAGAACAAATATACATAGAAATAAAGAAGGGGTTTGATAGGGGAGAGTAATAAAATACTAAACAGATGGGCAGAATACTTCCAAGAGTTACTGAACCCAGAAGTAGAAGCATTAGAACAAGAAGAACTAAAAGAAATAATTTATTATGGACCAGAGGTCTTAACACCAGAACCCACACTGGGGGAAATGATACAAACCATTAAGACCTTAAAAAATAATAGGGAACCTGGACAAGATCAGATCTAGGCGGAACTACTCAAATATGGTGGGGAAGCATTGTGGAAAGCGATACATAAATTAATACTGAACATCTGGCAGGAGGAGAGCATGCCAGTGGAGTGGAGAACGGCTATTATGTGCCCCGTACATAAAAGAGGTGATACACTGCCAGAGGTACCGAGGAATATCCCTGCTAAATACTACATATGAAGTGTTCTCCAAGATCCTAACTAGGAGGCTTACTCCCTATTTGGAAGAGAGAATTGGAGACTATCAGAGTGGCTTTAGAAGAAATAGGTCAACAACTGACCAAATATTCACATTACGCATACTACTTGAAAGATGTTATGAACGTCAAATAAACATACATCAGTTTTATATTTATTTCAAACAAGCTTATGATAGCATCTCAAGAGTGACATTGTGGAATCTGATGAAAGAGGCAGGAATACCTACGAAGCTCGTTAAACTTACTATGATGACCCTCAGTGAAACCAACTGTAAAGTAAAAATCCAGGGCGAAATCTCTAGTGAAGTGTAAGTGAAGAAGGGACTGAGACAGGGTGACAGTATCTCCTCACAATATATCTCACCATTTTTAATCGGTCACCGCAGTACCTGGCCTACGCAGATGATGTGGCATTACTCGCATGAAACACCATTGTGCTGACTGATGCCTATCAACAACTGGAGAGAGGTGCAAGGGAACTTGGCCTGGTAGTCAATGTCGTAAAGGCCAAATAACATGGCAATGACTAACCAGCAAAACCTACCAAATCTCAGGACAGCTAACAAAGAGTTTGAAAGACTTCAAGTACTTCAGATCGACTACCACAGAGACAAATGACATCAGCAGCGAGGTGAAAGCTAGAATATCAGCAGGCAACAGATGCTACTTTGCCACACTACCCATGCTTCACTTCTATCACGAAAGTCTAAAATCCTCATTTACAAAACAGTTATAAGACAAGTTGTTATGTACCGTGCCGAGACATGGACCATGACTGCAAATGAGGAAAGGATCCTTAGCATTTTGGAGAGAAAGGTCCTGAGTAAAATATACAGCCTAATATACGATCAAGAAGGCTGGCGCATCTGTATGAATGCAGAATTAGAACACCTTTTTTGAGGAAACTGACATTGTCACTACCATTAAAATAAGAAGACTGCGATGAGCAGAGCACGTGGTCAGAATGGAGGAAGACAGAACATGTAAGAAGATTTTTGATGGGAAGGCTGGAGGCAGACGATGGAAGGGACGTCTCAGAAAGAGATGGGTGAACGCAATTGAAGAAGACATGAAAAATCTGGGTGTCAGAGGATGGAGACAGAAAGCCATGGACAGGACAGAATGGCAGGACATTGTGATTCAGGCCAAGGCCCTCCAAGGGCTGTAGAGCCGAGTAGTAGTAGTAGTAGTAGCTGGACTTGTACATAGTGTTACTGTCAGTGCTTGTTATGTGCTACGCTGTCCGTCGATACTGTTATGCTCCGACCACACTTCGCCTTGTGTTCTTTAATTGTCCCAGTGTGTGTGTTTTTTTTGTACGCTACTTTTTGGGTTTTTATCTTCATTTTACAGTCGCCCCCTTTTTGTCTGTTCTCTTACGTACTGTTCCCATTTTTATATTTATGTACGCCATATTTTCTCCTTTCTGTTATTTTAAATGTCTTCCTTGTATAATTACTGTCTTTCGGCTGAAGAGTAGCGCATATGCTGCTGCCAGCCCGCCCCAGATGGGGCACTGAAACACAATAACGGAAAAAAAAGGAAACGCTTGTTCACTAAGAGTGCCCCTGTCTATATTTTTGTAAAGCCAGTTGGCTGAAGAGTGGTGTACTGTTCCGCTGCCAGTCCTCCCCTGCCTAAATGCGTCATGGGAATGAAATTACAATCAAGAAAAAAAAAAAACGCTTGTCCACTCATAATAATGACGCGGGAGACATAATCTTATTAAAACGGAACGTTTAACAATCGCAGGAAAGGTAGACATGGTATTTATTTATGGCTATTCTGATCAAAATGCCCAACAAGCTTGTGCTATGAATGTTAATCGTTATCCTGACAGACAACATCCAAGTGATCGGACCTTTCGTCAGATAGTTAATGTGTTTAAAGAAATCGGAAGTGTTCGGCCAAAGAAGAAGACGAAACCAAGACCTGCAACAAATGAAGATGCCCCAATATGCGTTTTAGCTGCAGTTGAGGCTGCTCTGCACATCAGTAGCGGATAAAATGAGCGGGAATCGAGAATTTCAAAACGTCGGTTTTAAGAATTCTGCATCATCATACATTTCACCCTTACCATATTTCTATGCACCAGGAATTGCATGCCGATGATTTCGAATATCATGTAAATTTTTGCCACTGGGCACAAAATAAATTACTAGACGATAACAGATTTTTTCAAGAGTTCTATTTAGTGACGAAGCATCATTCACAAACAAAGGTAACATAAACCGGCATAATATGCACTATTGGGCAACGGAATATCCACGATGCCTGCGACAAGTGGAACATCAGCGACCCTGGTGGGTTAATGTATGGTGTGGAATTATGGGAGGACATCTAACTGGCACCTAATTTTATCGATGGCAATGTAAATGGTGCAAAAAATGGTTCAAATGGCCCTGATCACTATGGGACTTAACATCTGAGGTCATCGGTCCCCTAGAACTTAGAACTACTTAAACCTGACTAACCTAAGGACATCACACACATCCATGCCCGAGGCAGGATTCGAACCTGCGACCGTAGCGGTCGCGCGGTTCCTGACTGAAACGCCTAGAACTGCTCGGCCACAGTTGCCGGTTAAATGGTACAATGTATGCGGATTTCTTAATCAATGTTTTACCGGTTCTACAGCAAGATGTTTCACTTCACGACAAAATGGTGATGTACTTTCAACATAATGGATGTCCGGCACATAGCACACGTGCAGTTGAAGTGGTATTAAATAGAATATTTAATGACAGGTGGATTGATCACAGAAGCACCATACCATGGCCTGCACATTCACAGGACCTTGCATCTGCGGACTTCTTTCTTTGGGGAAAACTGAAAGGTATTTGCTATTGTGATCCACCAACAACTCCTGAAAACATGCGTCAGCGCATTGTCAATGTATGTGAAAGAATTACTGAAGGCAATCTACTCGCTACGCGTATTGCCAAATGCATTGAAGTTGAAGGACATCATTTTGATAATTTATTACATTAACGAGGTCATAACTGTTGCTCATGCAATAATAGCATGCATTCCCATCAATTGTGATAAGGTTACAAAAATAAATGTTTCACACTGTAACGACAGAAATAAAGTCTAAACGTATCTACCTTTCGTGTTTTAATTTAAAAAACCACATTGTTACCAACTGTTCATCTAAATGGGTGAGGCATATTACCAACTGTTCATCTAAATTGGTGAGACATATTATAAGTATTGGAATATTACAGCGCCATCCATCAAAAAGCAAAACAAATGTTCCAAATCAAACATTCCTATTTATTTATGTATGTACTATACGAATTAATAATAAAAATGGGGATACCCATTTTACAAAAAATGCAGTTTCTATCAATTTGACCTATGGCAGCACCGTCTAGTGGGCCATCCATAATGCCATCTGCTTTCCTCTTCGCGCTCGAACAGATTTGTTCTTATTTTTTCGTTTGATACTAATTTCGTGAGATATTTAGCCCAGTCACTATCAATGGATTGCCCTGTATATATATGATCAAAAGTATCCTGACACCTGGCTGAAAATGACATAATGACTTCCAAGTTCGTGGCGCCTTCCATCGGTAATGCTGGAATTCAGTGTGATGTTGGCCCACCCTTAGACTTGGTGACACCTTCCATTTTCACAGGCATACTTTCAGTCAGGTTCAGGAAGGATTTTTGGGGAATGGCAGCCCATTCTTCACGGAGTGCTGCTGCACTGAGGAGAGGTATCGATGTCAGTCGGTAAGGCTTGGCACAAAGTCGGCGTTCCAAAACATCCCAAAGGTGTTCTGTAGGATTCAGGCCAGGATCCTGTGTAGGCCAGTCAATTACATGAATGTTATTGTCGTGTAACCACTCCGCCACAGGTCGTGCATTATGAGCAGGTAATCGATCGTGTTGAAAGATGCAGTCGCCATCCCCGAATTGATCTTCAATAGTGGGAAGCAAGAAGGTGCTTAAAACATCAGTGTAGGCCTGTGCTGCGATAGTGCCACGCAAAACAATAAGGGGTGCAAGCCCCCTCCATGAAAACACGACCACACCACAACACCACCACGTCGGAATGTTACTGTTGGCACTACACACGCTGGCAGATGACGTTCACCGTGCATTTGTAATACCCACACCCTGCCATCGGATCGCCACATTGTGTACTGCGATTCGTCACGCGACACAGCGTTTTTCCATTGTTCAGTCGTCCAATGTTTATGCTCCTTACATCAATCGAGGCGTCATTTGGCATTTACCGGCGTGATGCGTGGCTTATGAGCAGCCGCTCGACCATGACATACAAGTTTTCTCAGCTACTGTAGTAGTGCTTGCAGTGGATCCTGATGCTGTTCGCAATTCCTGTGTGATGGTCTGGATAGATGTCCGTCTATTACACATTACGACCCTCTTCAACTGTGGGCGGTCTCTGTCAGTCAACAGACGAGGTCGGCCTGTACGCCTTTGTGCTGTTCGTGTCCCTTCACGTTTCCAGTTCACTATCAAATCGGTAACAGTGGACCTAGGGATGTTTAGGAGTGTGGAAATATCGCGTACAGACGTGTGACACAAGTGACACACAATCACCTGACCACGTTCGAAGTCTGTGAGTTACGCGGAGCGCCCCATTCTGCTCTCTCACAATGTCTAATGACTACTGAGGTGGCTGATTTGGAGTACCTGGTAGTAGGTGGCAGCACAATGCACCTAATATGAAAAAAGCAGTGTTTTGGAGGTGTCCGGATACGTATGATCAAGTAGTATATATAAAACTTATTGTAATCTTTTTTATACATAAGCATTTAATGTAACAACTGGATTGTGCACCTGTGCCTGTTGTGTTTCAGCCCATTCATGTTTTTAAAACACAAGAGAAAGATATTTCGGTATATATAACCTTCTAAGGTAATTACTGAACAGTGCACATGCAGCCAAATTTATTTTTAAAGTAAGATAAAACAGATTTATGCATATAAACTTTTAATATAATTATTGAATTACGATGTGGAATAAAAGTGATGAATAGCCGAGCTTCAGCTGTTGCACCTTTCAACTGTCTTCGTACCCATTGTAAGCAAGCATATCTGTAACATTTACATCTCTGAAGTGACACGATAAACATAATGTACAATGGAGAACACATACAAGAAGCAGCAATATGCAGACTTTGTCCTTGTAAGTACAATTTACAGTCACAAATCCACGCTTTTTTGACTTCAAAAATGCCTTTTCTAAGAAAACAGTTTTTATCATCATCAAAAGACGCAACATAACCTACATTGCCCTTGGCCTGCTGCTGTGAAAATACGTGTGTGCTCTTCACTAACACCAGTCATGTAACTAAACAGCTATCCACCTAAAGAGCATAGTGCGACCCAGGGAAACGCATACTGGCAAAATAAATAAGTGACTGACGCAGAAAACTTTTATTAGCATTTATCAACAGTGGCAGACCTCATAATGCCGTCCTTTGTGGATGATATATTTAGGTGTTTGTTACTTTTTTGTGCGTATTGTGATATATTTTTGTCACGTTATGGATATTTAATCCGTGATATACGAACTTCAACATGGCACCGGCCTCTAAGAATCGAGAGAGTATACCTACTTCAGCATGTTACTATTGCCAGATGACCACTGCTACTCACAACGAACATCTACGACCAGAATAACGATTGTTATTTTGAAGATTACAGGTATATCAAAAAAGGGCAACAAGCAGACTAAATACCTCGTGCTAGTACGTTTGTTAACTAACAATGGAGGTAAATGTACAAATTCCGTTTTTTAAGTGACATGATGATTGCCTGAGACTGTAGAAACTACCTAGCATACAATACACTATTGCCATTTCAGCCGTGTGGCAATTATAAAGAGAAGTATTGTGAAAACAACGCTACAGTATCAAAATTTTTAAAAAACATGACATTTATGTAAGTCTGCGAAAATTCTTCTTCACTGCATGTCTAAACTTTCAAAAATATCTGACATGTACATATGGCATCATCATGTCCATATGCCGAGAATCTGACGTTGTTGTCATCTTTTACGTAGCATTAAGTACTCAGCCTGTGGACGTCATGATTACACCTGTACATGTCAGATATTTCTAAAGCTTTGACATGCAGTGAAGCACAGTACCTCATGATAATAGCTGCACTGCCGAAATTACTGTAATGGATGTTATGAGTAAATAGTTTTTACAATCAAACACGACCAAAAAGCTTCTGTGAATCTCAGTCATGAATAGTTAATCGGTATTAAGTGTCGTATTTTGTGAAAATAATCTAAGATAAAAGTGCTGTTCACTTGATATAGAGCACAGGAGAATCGCACACCAGTCGGAATTCTTCTTACCTGAAACTGCTCCCTATGGCAACACGTGACCACTTTAGGAAGACGACCCTGGACTGTTTTAGAGCTATTAAGTCTTCACATCGGAACACGCATTTGGAGGCTGCTCCATGGACGGACATGCAGAAGTCCGTCTTTATTAGTAAGTCATAACTAACTAGAACACCGATGCAGATGAAGATGCTTGCAGCTGAATAACACACGCAATTCCGTGCGTACTTGACACTTTTCTGACAATGTTGTTGCCACCATGCAGGCAGACAAGTGTCAAATATTTTTCAGAGGCGTTCGTAATTGCAGAGGAATCTGGAACAGCGTTTGTAGTAGAAACGAACGAGTCTTCCCATCAATTAATTTTCTCTTAGAGTTTCGTTACGTCATCCAGACAATCTCTACTCTTTTATAAAAAAAAGTTCCGCACACACACGCGTAAGCCCGAGAGAATTGTATTAAAGCAGCAGCTGAAATTTCCTTTTGTTTCGTAACGATTCAGGCGACAGCTATTTGCAGCAGAGCAAAGCATTTGCAAATTTATCGTTGAAGACTATCTCCCTAAATTCCGCCAAGACCTTTTTACGAGACGACCGGCGCCTTTCATCTTCACAATCATTGACCATTTTCAGAAATTTTCCACTGCGACGACAGTGTAACTCGGTACCGTTCGCGCAGAACTTCTTTGAGCTCGCTTTCCTATTCCTATAAGGGAGACGTCCGTGCAGGGTACTTGGAACTGCGCCAGAGATCTGCTGCCTGCCTTTGATTCACATGGTTGCAATTAAGGTAGAACTGAGCGTAACAGCGTCAGCTCTCGCTATAATACAAATCGGTCGGTTATTTCTGCTTAGTTGAGTGTACAGCGGACTCTGCCTCGGTGGTTCGTGTTCCACGCTAGAGCTGCCCGCGCTCTCGCGCCGTATCACGCGAACACAGAGACGCACAGCCAGGTGACACGCAGCAGCGACCGATGCGTAACGCACGCCACGCGTGCCACGCGCAGACTGAGCGTTTCCGCCGTCGTCGACGCCGGCCTACTCCACGCTGCCAAACAGACTGCCTCGTCCCTCCAAAGGTGGCCTCGACCGACGCAGTAAAGAATCAATAGGCTGCCCGTTCAGAAATGTCTCCACGGTTCTACAGCCAGAAATAAATCGAGCGACGTGCCGATCGGGTGGCTTCCGCGTTCCTGCATTCCGAGAAGCGTCCCATTTAGTGCCTCACAGTCACCTCCTAAATAATACACAGAGTGTGCGAGAAGTCTCCGTACCCCCTAGCATCGAATGCTAATTGATATCATTTGTTTCAGCACTCGTACCGTGCGTCTGTAAAGTCTCTCCGCAGCGGCGAGCCTCGCTTGTCTCGCCTTGCAGGGGGAGTATGGTTGGCGCCACATTCAAGTCCCGCCTGCACTCGTTCCGTCAACCTGCAGTGGTAGGGTGGGGATAGTAACGTTGCGTGTGCTTTGCCGCTATTAGTTGTGTTACCACTAGGAGGACCGCATGCAGCATACCATACTTCGTTATCATAAGAATAAACCTGATGTAAACAAACACAAACGCGGCGATTGGTCAGCAGCGAAGCTCTCGTCCACGTGTGTTGTTCCGCCCTTGAAAGTAGATCCAACTTATGTATTAGATATCTTATTACTATGTCACTATTTGTTTTCTTTTTTGGAGTAATCAGTCTTCTGACTGGTTCGATGCGGCCCGCCACGAATTCCTCTCCCGTACCAACCTCTTCATTTCAGAGAAGTACTTGCAGCCTAAGTCCTCAATTACTTGCTGAATGTATTCCAGTCTCTGTATCTCTGTCTTCCTCCAACCGTTTTTGCCCTCTACAGCCCCCGCTAGTACCATGGAATTCATTCCCTGAGGTCTTAACAGATCTCCTGTCGTCCTGTCCGTTCTCCTTGTCAGTGTTTTCCATATATCCCTTTCCTTTCCGATTCTACGCGGAACCCGCTCATTCCTTACCTCATTAGTCCACCTGATTTTCAACATTCGTCTGTAGCACCATATCTCAAATGCTTCGATTCTCTTCTGTTCCGGTTTTCCCACAGTCCATGTTTCACTACCATACAGTGCTTTACTCCAGACGTACATTCTCAGAAATTTCTTCCTCGAATTGAAGCCGATATTTGGTATTAGTAGACTTCTCTTGTCATTGTTAGTCTGCATTTTCTCCCTTCGTCATTGGTTATTTCACTGCCTAGGAAGCAGAATTCCTTAACTTCATCTACTTCGTGATCATCAATCCTGATGTTAAGTTTCTCGCTGTTTTCATTTCTGCTACTTCTCATTACCTTCGTCTTTCATCGATTTACTCTCAATACATTAGACTGGTCATTCCGTTCAGCCGATCATGTAATTCTGCTTCACTTTCACATAGGATAACAATGTCATCAGCGTATCGTATCACTGATATCCTTTCACCTTGAATTTTAATGCCACTCCTGAACCTTTCTTATATTTCCATCATTGCTTCCTCGATGTACAGATTGAACAGTAGTGGTGAAGGGCTACATCCATGTCTTACACCCTTTTTAATACGAGCTCTTCGTTCCTAGTCATCCACTCTTATTATTCCCTTTTGTCTGTTGTACATATTGTATATTACCCGTCTCTCCCTGTACTTTACTTCTACTTTTTTCAGAATTTCGAACATCTTGCACCATTTTCCATTGTCGGACCCTTTTTCCAGGTCGACAAATCCTATTAACATGACTTGATTTTTCTTTAGTCTTGCTTCCATTATCAACCGCAACGTCAGAATTGCCTTTCTGGTGCCTTTACCTTTCCTAAAGCCAAACTGATCGTGACCTAGCATATCCTCAATATTCTTTTCCATTCTTCTGTGTATTATTTCTGTCAGCAACTGAGCTGTTAAGCTGATTGTGCGATAATTCTCGCACTTGTCAGCTCTTGCACTCTTCGGAATTGTGTGGCTGATATTTTTCCGAAAATCAGATAGTTTTTGTCGCCAGACTCATACATTCTACACACCAACATGAATAGTCACTTTGTTGCCATCTCCCCCCCCCCCCCCAATGATTTGAAAAATTATGATGGAACGTTATCTATCCCTGCCTTATTTAATCCAAAGCTCTCTTAAATACTGATTCTAATACTGGTTCCTCTAAGTTGACTCCTCTTTCCTCTTCGATCACATCGGACAAATACCGGGTGATAAAAAAGTCAGTATAAATTTGAAAACTTAATAAACCACGGAATAATGTAGGTAGAGAGGTAAAAACTGACATACATGCTTGGAATGACATGGGGTTTTATTAGAACATAAAAAAAAGTTCACAAATGTCCGACAGATGTCACTGGACAACAAAACTGCTACCGTGACGGGTGAGAGGTATGCCGATATGTTACAGAATCGCATCATCCCCAGCCTGGCTGATAAACACCTGCTGGAACATACGATGTTTATGCAGGATGGCGCTCCACCCCATATTGCTAGACGCGTGACAGATCTCTTGCGTTTGGTGATGATCGTGTGCTCAGCCGCCACTTTCGTCATAATTGGCCTCCCAGGTCCCCAGACCTCAGTCCGTGCGATTATTGGCTTTGGGGTTACCTGAAGTCGCAAGTGTATCGTGATCGACGGACATCTCCAGGGATGCTGAAAGACAACATCCGACGCCAATGCCTCACCATAACTCAGGACACGCGTTACAGTGCTGTTCACAACATTATTCCTCGACTGCAGCTATTGTTGAGGAATGATGGTGGACATATTGAGCATTTCCTGTAAAGAACATCATCTTTGCTTTGTCTTACTTTGTTATGCTAATTATTGCTATTCTTATCAGATGAAGCGCCATCTGTCGGACATTTTTTGAACTTTTGTATTTTTTTGGTTCTAATAAAACCCCATGTCATTCCAAGCATGTGTGTCAATTTGTACCTCTCTATCTACATTACTCCGTGATTTATTCAGTTTTCAAATTTATACTGACTTTTTGATCACCCCGTATTCCCCCTCATGGAGGCATTCAATGTACTCCTTCCACCTATCTGCTCTCTCCTCTGCCTTTAACAGCGGAGTTCCCATTGCACCCTTAATGTTACCACACTGGATTTAATTTCACGGAAGGTTGTTTTGACTTTCCTATAAGCTGAGTCTCTCCTTCCAGCAATCATTTCTTTTTCGATTTTTCACATTTTTCCTGCACCTATTTCGTCTTAGCTTCCCTGCACTTCCTATTTATTTTATTCCTCAGCGACTTGTATTTTTGTATTCTTGAATTTCCATGAATATTTTTGTACGTCCTTCTTTCATCGATCAGCTGAAGTATTTCTTCTGTTACCCATAGTTTCTTCGCAGTTACCTTCTTTGTGCATATGTTTTTTTCCAACTTCTATGGTTGCCCTTTTTATAGATGTCCATTCCTCTTCAGCTGTACTGCCTACTGAGCTATTTCGTATTGCTGTATCTATAGCCTTAGAGAACTTCTGACGTATCTCGTTGTTCCTTAATATTCCCGTATCCCACTTCTTCGCGTATCAATTTTTCATGACTAATCTCTAAACTTCAGCCTACTCTTCACAACTACTAAATTGTTATTTGAGTCTATTTCTGCTCCTCGATACGCCTTACAGCCCAGTATCTGATTTCGGAATCTCTGCCTGACCATGATATAATCTTACTGAAATCTTCCCGTATCAGCCGGCATTTTCCAAGTGTAACTCCTCCTCTTGCGATTCTTGAACAGAGTTTTCGCTATGACTAGCTGAAATTTATTACAGAACTCAATTAGTCTTCCTCCTCTATCATTCCTTATCCCAAGACCATATTCTCCAATAACTGTTTCTTCTACTCCTTACCCTACAACTGCATTCCAGTCCCCTATGACTATTAGATTTTCATATCCACTTACATACTGCATTACCCTTCCAATATCCTCATATAGTTTCTCTGTCTCTTTCTCTTCAGCTTGCGACTTCGGCATATGTACCTGAACCATCGTTGTCGATGTTGGTTTGCTATCGATTCTGATAAGAATAACCCTATCACAATAACTCTATCACTGAACTGTTCACAGTAACACGGTCTCTGCCCTACCTTCCTATTCATAACGAATCCTAATTCCGTTATACAATTTTCTGCTGCTGTTGCTATTACCCTACACTCCTCTGACCAGAAATCCTTGTCTTCTTTCCATTTCACTTCACTGATACCTACTGTATCTAGATTGAACCTTTGCATATCCCTTTTCAGGTTTCCTAGCTTCGCTACCACGTTCAAGCTTCTGACATTCCACACCCCAACTCGTAGAAAGTTATCCTTTCGTTGGTTATTCATTCGTTTTATCATGGTCATCTCCCCCTTGGCAGTCTCCTCCCGGAGATCCGAATAGGGGTCCGCCGCTCGTGGTCTCGCGGTGGCGTTCTCGCTTCCCGAGCACGGGGTCCCGGGTTCGATTCCCGACGGGGTCAAGGATTTTCACCTGCCTCGAGATGACTGGGTGTTTGTGTTGTCCTCATCATTTCATCATCATCCAGGAAAGTGGCGAAATTGGACTGAACAAAGATTGGGTAATTGTACGGGCGCTGATAACCACGCAGTTGAGCGCCCCACAAACCAAACATCATCATCATCATCATCCGAATAGGGGATTATTCTGACATCTTTTGCCAAGATTTTAGGTCGGACCTTTTTCACTAATGAATCTTGGTTTCAGCTATCTGGCTACATTAATTTCCAAAATTCACGAATTTGTTTATCAGAAAATCCACATGCCTTAAGAGAAACGCTATTGCACCAGAGAAAATCGGATGGCTCTGAGCACTATGGGACTTAACTTCTGAGGTCATCACTCCCCTAGAACTTATAACTACTTAAACCTAACTAACCTAAGGACATCACACCATCCATGCCCGAGGCAGGATTCGAACCTGCGACCGCAGCGGTCGCGCCGCTCCAGACTATAGCGCCTAGAACCGCTCGGCCAATCCGGCCGGCAGAAAATCGGAGAATGTGTTGCTATCACGTGAGCGCGAATTATAGGGCCATCTTTTTCGGTACTACCGTTACATCCAGTGTTATTGTTCCCAGATAATTGATTCATTTATCGCCCGGCTGAATGAAAATGAGATCAGTCATTCATTTTTCCAACAATACAACGATACTGCTCATGTGGTACACCAATCCCTACGACTTTTAGATTAAATCTTTGGAGAAAAACTTACTACGGAAGGTCTCTGGCCCCCGCGCTCACCGGATCTGCCTATGGCCGACTGTTTCCTACAGCTAAAACATTTGTGTATCAAAATAACTCAAAGAGAATAATGAACTGAAGACAGCGATAATTGATTATCTGCATTCGAATACACAAGAAACATTGGTAAAGGTGTTCGCAAATAAGTGTAAACGCATTGAACTATGCCTTCAAGAAAGAGGAAAAAAATTCCAGCCCCTACTACGATATTCGTGAGTACAGTGTATCTAATTGTAACTAATGTAATTCATTAATTTAATTGGTTTAATTGTATTAATGTTGAATCCCATCTCCCAACATAACTGCAGCCACTAGCGACGAATCCTGGCCCCTACCTTATACAGCGATATGAATGTGCTGCCAACCTTAATGCAACCCGCAATGCGAGACAGACGGAGCGCGCCGCTGCTGAGAAACTTTACGGACACACTGTACTTATTTATGTATTAAGTGTCCGATAAATCAGTACGTTCTTCATCGACTGTAAAGACGTTTCCATACGGCTCCACGTTCTTCTTGACAGATTTCTGAGCATGTCCGGTGTTATATTGCGAAATGCATCAACACCATTGCGCAATTCTTCGTTTGTAGCGTAACGACATGCAGATTAATGTGGTGTTGTCAGGTACGGTGAGGACAGGACTTCTCGGTGGCCATGTCAAGGCAGCTGGCGTTGCTGATGAACCACGACCCATCCACCGTCCTGGAAAGTGTTCATTTAGGAACTTTCACACTGCAAGAACGTAGCGAGGAAGCGCTCTGTCTTGCTGCAAGCATATGCTTTCTGCGAGGCCCCTTTCGTCAAGCTGAGGCATTAACCGTGTCTGTAACATTAAATAATTTGCGCCATTCACAGTTCCTTCAAAAAAGTACTGTCCAAGCAGATGTTGTGATGTCAGCGTGCCCATACCATTACGTGAGACGGGTTCCCTTCTAACTCGACTGGGTGTTGAGGATTCTCTTGGGCGCAAACGACAATATTTCTAGCGCGTGAGCTGAGATAAATGGCACGATCATCTGACAATGTAAGCCTGGCATGGGTCATTAACAGAGCGCAGCATGCCTGAAACTCGCTTATTACAGCATGTATCCGATAATTACTTTACGCACATCGGTTGAAAATGTCTTTTTTCATGTGATATCGCATTGTTGTGCTCTGTATGCCGACTTTTCCGAAGCACGTTTCTGTGTCGGCTTCATGGGAGATTGTTCAGTCAAAGCAGAAACTCCGGTACCGCAGCCTGTCTATAACAATGTCACAGGCAAAAGCACGTCTTTCCCAACTCAGAAGTGCTGCCTTTCGCGTTGGAGCCTTATTAAATCTTTTCCGGAATGCTCCCATAATCTCTCTCATTCTCTGCCCTGTCTCTTGTCGCCAGTGCACCCACGCACTTTTCACTAAGCGCTCCTCAGCGGTGTAACTGTGACCGCTCACATCTGCCAAAGCTAAAATTACAACTCGACTGCGACTGCGAAAATATGTAAAGATGAATTCCAACAACTGATAAGAAGTAACAGAGCTACCATCCCACTTCATAACATTTGATACTAAACTGGAAGTACAGGGGTACGGGGATTTCTCGCCCACCCTGCGCAGTTGCAAAGGATATCCAGTCAGTTCTAAGACTGAAGTGAAAACTTCGTGACACGCAGCACGAACCACGTCGCTCAGAAGGAGGGAAGGAAGATTGGTGTTGAACGTCCCGTCTACGACGAGGTGATTAGGGACGGACCACATTCTCGGATTGTTTCAATGTTGGAGAAGGAAATCGGTCGTACGCTTTCAAAGGAACCATATCGACTTTTGCCTAGAGCGATTTAGGGAAACCGCGGAAAATCTACATCAGGATGGTCGGACGCGGATTTGAACCGTCGTCCTCCCGATTGTGAGTCCAAAGTACTACCCGTTGCGCCACCTCGCTCCCTATATCCCAGATGGAGATTCGTCCATAGGTACAGAAGGGATTTCGGATGTGCTACGCTAGTGGCATGGGGGCATTACCACTCATGACACGTGTTACTGACTTGGTAGAGAGCTTTAACTGCTCCCACAGACTCTTGAAGGTGATGCTGTTATCAACAAGGAAGATTCTGTCGATAAGAATTGTAGAAAGATAGACGTATCTTGGCAAAATACCAGATTAGCATGAAGACGAAAGAATGAAGAAAAAAAGAGACTGGTAGAATCCAAGGCCATGGAAGTTGAGTTTGTGTTCCGGAGAACACACAAGGCAATACTAACTCTACGACTAATCTTAAAAGATAGGTTGAAGAAAGACAAACATACATCTATGACAGATGACGTTCTCTCACGCGATAGTTTCACGGGGCCAAGGACATCCTGAATGGCTTTGAGTATAGTCCTCCTGAACCCACTGATGCCACAATAGTTCCACAACAGTCGGAGAGTGCCGACCAACGCCAGTAGGAATATTACAGACCGATAAACCGCAGTCTTCATAGTTCACGAACATATAGCTTTCAAATTTCGACATGTGATTCTGGGCGTTTGTCCCTCTTACACGAGAATCAACACGATCCTATCACAAATAAACAAAATTAAATTGCGATACCTGAATGAGAAACCAGCTGTGTTAGTTCCGTTATACGCAGAATGTAGACAACGTAACTCTCATCAACTTCGTTCAGTTACCCTGAAGTGCCAATCCTTAGCATATCAAAGCATGTAGTACACTTATCCCAATGTTATGTTTGTTGCGTGCTGTCTTCATGCTATTGCAATTGTAATACCCAACAATCTAGTTTTTGTTATTGATTATTTTACATTGAGGGATAATTCAGCGAAGAAACTCGCTTCTCGTTGCGTCATTATTTTTCCTGTAACAGTGAATCAGTGTAATGGACGGTACACTTCACATAAACGCAGCACTTTGTAGGAAAACAAGGGAGGTAAGCAGAATAACGGTAATCAATCAAATTGCTGTCTACTGGAGGTCGTAAGGTAATTATGGCAGATCCGAGAGCTTAAAGTCACAATTCCATTTTCTATTGCCTCTTGAACTCCAAGATCCACTTTTTACATGCATAAAGATGTGTGTTGAAAATTCTTCTTCCGACTTGCAACTTTTACGCTGGGAGAACTCGTTTCGATACCACAACGAACGTTGAAATTAGGAACAAAAGGACTGCGGTGATTGTAGATGAAACCGGGAGTATTAAAACTGTGCCGGACCGAGAATCGAAACCGGAGCCTCTCCTTTTATCGACCAGCAGCCAGCAGGAAAGAAAGAGCGTTCGCAGTTGGAGGCCCAATCTCAAATTCCAGTGCTGGAACGGCACACATTTTGAGTCTCTCAGGAAATTTCATTACGACGTGCACACCGCTGCAAAGCGAAAGATTTTGAAAAAAAAAAATAAGCATTGAAAATGGTTTCAAATGTGTCACCCCCATAAAAGTTTTTGAAGGGAGGACGTTACATAGAGCCAAATACAGAGAAGCGAATATCGTGACACGACAAGACAGATGAAGGCTTTAATTTGTGGCTGGAGTGACAATGCTCTACCTGAAAAACTACGGGAATGGTTCACACTTCCCTAACAGGTGCCCTTTTTCGGCCATTCTTTTCGTTGTATTTTCCAGAATCAAGCCGTCCGTTGTGGCCGAGCGGTTCTAGGCGCTTCAGTCCGGAACCGCGCTGCTGCTACGGTCGCAGCTTAGAATCCTGCCTCGGGCATGGATGTGTGTGATGTCCTTAGGTTAGTTAGGTTTAAGTAGTTCTAAGTTCTAGGGGACTGATGACCTCAGATGTTGAGTCCCATAGTGCTCAGAGCCATATGAACCATTTGAACCAGAATCAAAGATATTTTCCGAAATGTTTTAGCTAACTTTGAACCAGAATTTAGAATCCAATGAATTACGTGGTAAAACTTAACTGCTTTAGCCTAAGGATTCGATGTTATCACACGACAGGTAATTTTTAGTCAGGAAATTGCTTACAAAAGACTCCATCCTAGCGTATTGCTCAACTGTATGGGACCCTTACGAAACAGTACCAACACAGTATATTGATCATAATGAAAGAGGAGGAGCATGAAAATGATCGGAGGTTTGCTATTTTGTCGAAAACTGAAACTTTGAGTCTGTGGCTCTGTACAAAACACCAAGTTGACGGTTGTGATATCACCATCTTTGTACAAAAACTTTTTGGTGTGTGTGTGTGTGTGGTGCTTTACACGACATGGATATATGACGGCGTACTGAAAAGCAATGCCTCCGATTTTTTTATGTGAAAACTCTTAAAGCTTTTCAAATAAAACAAACGTTGTTAACGTTCTACATATTTATACTTCTTGTCTACAGATTTATTTCTCAACATGGTCACACTGTCGGCGAACGCATTTCTCCAAACGAGAGACTGGTTTGTTGATTCCGTCACTGTAGAATGTTTGACTTTGTTGACGGAGCGACAACCTCACCTCTGCTTGTATCACTTCATCACTATCAAATCAAATCCTCGAAGTTGTTCTTTAAGTACTGGAAACAGCTGAAAATCAGATGGGAACAAGTCGGGACTGTATAGAGGTTGATCGATGACAGTGAATGCATGGCATCGGATTGCTGCACACGTTGCAGCGCTCGTGAGTGATGTGGCATTGTCAAGCTGAGGTAGAACGTGCCCCGTGTGAAGACGAACTCTTCTAAACCGAAACTAGGTTACACTACGCTGTTTCAAAAACAGTGACATATTTGTGTCACACCGCCATGTCACACGCTACAGTTCGGAACCCTATAAACAAAATAAGTGCTTCATATACTGTTAAATATGTCGCGAAGACAAGCAAACAACACTACAACCAAATGACGTGCGTGTTTGGACAGCACCACCATCCCAAGGATCTTTCGCCACAACGTGTAATAAAGAACCAAAAACCAATGTAAATCTAGACGTGTACAATCGTCTGAAGATGAACCTGTCGGATCGAAACCGGCAACGATGATATTTGTGTAAAGAAATAGCATTATCAGTATATTTGCATTCCTTCCACCGGTATCGAAGGATCAAAATCAGTGCTGAGAGGATGGTGATGATTCAGCGACCAGTATTGCCTCCATTCCCTTGCTATGTCGTACCTTTCTGGGAATTTGAGGACTTCGTCTTCCCATATAGGTTTCCTGGATTTTAGGCGGGTAGTTGGTAGATGGTCCAATATTTTTCGGATAGGTATATCTTCAGAGACAGAGGGGTCATTAATTGTCTTCCATTCTCGGATAGCTGCTTGTTGCCTTCTGAGGGAGGGAGGAGCTATATTGCAAAGGGCATGAAGCTAGGGAAGTGGAGTTGATTGCGGAGTTCCTGAGACAATCCTCATGGTGGAATTAAGCTGGACGTCAATTTTCTTCGTGTGTGTGCTCTTGTACCAGACTGGGGATCAGTATTCTGCCACCGAGTCTGGTACAAGAGCACACACACGAAGAAAATAGACGTCCAGCTTAATGCCACCAAATGCGCAGAAGAACTTGGTGCAGACTTAATCGTGTGAGGACTAACCACGGCAAGTGTAAGACCATTCTCCACAAATGGAAACTCACTGATGACCCACGATGCGACTGTGGTGCAGAAGAACAAACAATCCCTCACCTGATCTTCGAATGCCCTGCGAGGAGGTTAGAAGGAGAATGGAGGGATCTCATGAATGCTACTCCACGTGCTGTTCAGTGGGTGACCTGCTTAGATGTGGACTTGTAATAGCTGCAGCGGCTGTCTCCCTAATCTTTCGCATATTGTTGTTTGCAATCAATCATTTAATAATACAGGGTTATTACAAATGATTGAAGCGATTTCACAGCTCTACAATAACTTTATTATTTGAGATATTTTCACAATGCTTTGCACACACATACAAAAACTCAAAACTTTTTTTAGGCATTCACAAATGTTCGATATGTGCCCCTTTAGTGATTCGGCAGACATCAAGCCGATAATCAAGTTCCTCCCACACTCGGCGCAGCATGTCCCCATCAATGAGTTGGAAAGCATCGTTGATGCGAGCTCGCAGTTCTGGCACGTTTCTTGGTAGAGGAGGTTTAAACACTGAATCTTTCACATAAACCCACAGAAAGAAATCGCATGGGGTTAAGTTGGGAGAGCGCGGAGGCCATGACATGAATTGCTGATCATGATCTCCATCACGACTGATCCATCGGTTTTCCGATCTCCTGTTTAAGAAATGCCGAACATCATGATGGACATGCAGTGGAGCACCATCCTGTTGAAAGATGAAGTCGGCGCTGTCGGTCTCCAGTTGTGGCATGAGCCAATTTTCCAGCATGTCCAGATACACGTGTCCTGTAACGTTTTTGTCGCAGAAGAAAAAGGGGCCGTAAACTTTAAACCGTGAGATTGCACAAAACACTTTAACTTTTGGTGAATTGCGAATTTGCTGCACGAATGCGTGATGATTCTCTACCGCCCAGATTCGCACATTGTGTCTGTTCACTTCACCATTAAGAAAAATGTTGCTTCATCACTGAAAACAAGTTTCGCACTGAACGCATCCTCTTCCATGAGCTGTTGCAACCGCGCCGAAAATTCAAAGCGTTTGACTTTGTCATCGGGTGTCAGGGCTTGTAGCAATTGTCAACGGTAAGGCTTCTGCTTTAGCCTCTTCCGTAAGATTTCCCAAATCGCCGGCTGTGGTACGTTTAGCTCCCTGCTTGCTTTATTCGTCGACTTCCGCGGGCTACGCGTGAAACTTGCCCGTCCGCGTTCAACCGTTTCTTCGCTCACTGCAGGCCGACCCGTTGATTTCCCCTTACAGAGGCATCCAGAAGCTTTAAACTGCGCATACCATCGCCGAATGGAGTTAGCAGTTGGTGGATCGTTGTTGAACTTCGTCCTGAAGTGTCGTTGCACTGTTATGACTGACTGATGTGAGTGCATTTCAAGCACGACATACGCTTTCTCGGCTCCTGTCGCCATTTTGTCTCACTGCGCTCTCGAGCGCTCTGGCGGCAGAAACCTGAAGTGCGGCTTCAGCCGAACAAAACTTTATGAGTTTTTCTACGTATCTGTAGTGTGTCGTGACCATATGTCAATGAATGGAGCTACAGTGAATTTATGAAATCGCTTCAATCATTTGTAATGGCCGTGTACATTTGTAATTCGTTTATTATATTAATTAATAGTTTGTGTGCAATTTTACTCTATAGATGTCATACGCTAAATAAATAAATAAATAAATATATTTTTCAAAGGACATTATATTCGGCATTGAATGTAGAAATTATTTATTTCACTACTGAAATTTCGGCCTTTGGGCCATTTTCAAATGGTACCGCAAAAGGTTTTTCTTCAGCACATTTTAGATTTTAAAATCGTCCTATACGTATACATGTCATCGTCAAAAATAGGCATGTATACATGTCGGAGGATTTTGAAGTCTGACATGTGCTGAAGCAAAATCTTTTGCAGAACCACTTGAAAATGGCCCAACGGCCTAAATGGGAATAGTGAAATAAATAATGTCTACAGTCAACGGCGAATATGATGTCTTTTTTTTAAAAAAAAATCTACATCACATGAGAAGTTAGGTTTCAATTTTCAGTCAAGGCTCGCAGATTTGCTTGTCTCACGGGAGAGCGCCGTGATATTTGGCAGACAGAAGCTTTAATATAGTCACTAACTATCCCTTCAGTGTCTACTTACGAAGTATAAAGAACCAGAATTAAATGAGGAATCTAGAGAAATACTACAGCCTACGTAGCACGAAGACAAGATCAGATTCATTACAGTGCGCAGGGGCATTTAAGCAGTCATTCTTCCCGCGCTCCATGTGTGATTGGAAAGGGTAGAAATTCTAATGTGTGGTACACTTTATATGGGAGGGAAAGAAAGTTGAATTTTCACTGGGAAAAGACACAGGCAGGACGTGATGAAACGTTGTTTTCGTCCTTAGCACAAAGTTCCACTCACGCACGGGGCCAGAATCTACTTCTAGCAATGTGCGTGGTGCGATACAAATTACATAACGTATAGCTCTACAGATTCACTCAAGAAAATGTTTATTGCCAGACCCGTATCAGCCCTCAGTACTGCTATGTTTTTAAAACAAGTTTAAATAAGGATCTTGCAAGCCTCGCTTTGATTCGCGAGACGGGATTAAACTTGTCAGCCGCGCGGGGTAGCCGCATGGTCCGAGGCACCTTCCCACGGTTCGCGGGGCTCCCTCGGGCAGGGGTGTGTGTGTTGTCCTAAGTGTAAGTTAGAATAAGTTAGATTAAGTAGTGTGTAAGCCTAGGGACCAATGACCTTAGCAATTTGGTCCACTAAGAACTTACCACAACTTTCCAAATTAAACTTGTCTCTAGACCAAAGTCAATAATTAACACTCTGTGGCAATAGCTACTTCCCAGAAAGATCCCGAGTTCCGACCACTGGACACTGCTAACCGACCATACACCGCTTCCACTATCTCCTAGCAACCTCTGCCGATAATCTCCACCAAAAACCAAAACAAGAGGACAAAGTCAGTAGGGAAAAAAATAATTCACACGAAACCACTATACACCCAGTTTCCACGAGGTCGGATAACTATGATGGCCAGGGGATTTGCGACAATTCATCCTCGTGCTCATAAAACTTGTCCTGGACGATGCGGCCTGCGTGAACAGGGACCCCGTCGCCTTGGAACACTGCATCACCATTGGGGGACAAATGCTGTACCACTGGATGGATCTCACCAGCCAAAACGATTACACAATCCCTGGCAGTAGTGCGACCCCGCAGAGTAAGCATGGGGCCCGCGGAATACCACGATATAGCTGGCAAAATAATCACCGAAACGTGCCACGTATCACTCTTGGGACGTGAACTCTCACAAAAGATGTAAACGGTGTGCAATAAGACTCATCCGACCAAATGACTTTCTTCCATTGCTTCATAGTCCAATTTTTATAACTTCGGATCCATTTTCTCCTGCTACAGGCATTTGCATCAGTGATGAATGGTTTTTGACTCACTTGGAGGTCCCTTCGTGTTATTTTGGTGCCGACTGGGCTCCGGAGTGCAACATTCAGTTCTGCACTGACTTTTGCAGATGTAGTTCTCATATTTTTCGTCACCATCCTCTTCAATGGCCGTCTGTCACGATCACTCAACACACAGTTTCGCCCGCATTGTGACTTAGGGGGAGATTTTTTCCCGATTTCCCTGTATGCGGTGTAAATCTTCGATGTGTTCCTCTTGAAACAGTTCTGGTACTATGGTTAAGGAAGAACACACCATACGGGCACCAATAATTTGTTCACGTTCCAACTCACTTAGCTCTGACTGAATGTACTCAGCACTACACAAACACTCTCCTGACAACGACTGAAACTTGCAGTGTATTGAGAACATTGCACATGTGCCGTTCGTGGTCAAATACAACAGGGCAACCTGTAGGCTTGGCTAGCATCTGAAGTTATGTTCAGGCATTGTAGCTCAGTGCATGGATTGTCATCATGGTTGCGTTGAGGCTTCGCACATTGCTACGACCTCTCAGAATAAGAGACGAAACGAACGTTTCAATAACTGGTAGCTGGTACTCAACAGATCACTGGCTGAAGGTTTACAGAGATGATTCAGTAATGGAAAGAACCTTGGCAGATATTACAGGAACTTTGATTCTGCAGTTAAGCACTCGAAGTTGTATTGATCCATTTATGTAGGAACCAACGAATTTCAGAGACTAGTGATACTGAATATATCAGCATGAACCCTCTGCTAGGCACTTAATGTGATTTACAGAGTATCCATGTAGATGTAGATCAGCTTTTATAGCCGTATCTTCATACGAACATCCGAAAGTGTTGAACTATCATCAAAATAATATCTAGTGTTAACTCATTAGGAAAGGAAGGAAAAGAAGTAATATTTCAGTGTTGCCATGTCATGTGGAAGGTCATGGAAATGAGACGGCACACAAAGTAGACAAGAAAATTGCTTCGGTAGAACAAAAATAAGTCTAACACTGTCATATTACTCTATTAAAATGCAAAGTAATGAAAGTATGGAAAGGTCGAATAAAATGTTTTACACGGTGGAGTGAAAATAACAAGTAGAAAGATCCACTGTACAGGTTGTAACTAAATTCTCTTTACAGACTTCTAGGATAGATTCCTTACACCAAAACAAGAAAAAAAGTCTGGTAAATATGGACTCTAAAATGACTACCTTATGCTATGAGCACTTCTTCATCTTCGCTACCGTGAAACACATGTGTTCCGCTGAACAGGTGTTCATAGCTCTTAAGGTATACGTTTTAGAGCCCATATTTACTGGAGATTTTTTCCTTATTTTCAACCATACTACCTCCTCCGAAAATATGGAAACAAAAGAGCCTGCAGTAGAAGAAATGTGGTTCACAGTATCGGAGATGAACAAGTGCTCACAGCTATTAAGGTATGCGTTTTAGAGCCCACGTTTACTAGTCATTGGTATAAGAAACCTGTCCTCGAAGTCCGTAAAGAGAATCTAGTTACATCCTGTACAATAGAGATGTTATTAGAAAACTCCACAGAACGGAACAGTGTCAACACTACAATTAATTACAGGTGATGATTATCTTGGTGAGAACATTCACCGAATTGATGTTTATCGCTCGCCTAATTGAATGAACTGCAATAACGAACGTCCTCATTTGCTAACTTGTGAAAAATTACTTCGATACAACAAATAAAATGGAACAGTGCACTGAGAAGGCCGAAAACGAAAGTAACAATATCAAGATCGTTAAAATAATAATGAAAATACTTGAATGAGAAGCTTTCAGTATTTGTGGGACTTTCTTCATGTATAACATACGAAATATAATGCTGAAAACGTTTCTTCTTGGACAGCGCTTGAGAGCCAAGACCAGAAAGATTAGATTCTTAAGCAACAATACAATCCACGGAGAAAAATCACAATTTAACAAAGCGTCTGTATCAAGCAGCCCTGACTCCTTGGTTTGACTACAGAATGGAGTTAAGTCTGTAGAGCAAAGGTATGTAACGCGTCCCCGTCTATTATAAAGCAAGAAAGTGGGAAATCCTTGCAGATTCAAAAGATACTTCTCCTTCTATAACTTATCTGATTATCCAGATTCAAGAATTGAAAATTTCTATTAGCTATGTGACAAATGGTAGTGTTCATTGAAAGGCTGCACGAATAGTAGCAGTGTTTCGTAAATAGAAAACAGTCCTTTCTTAGAAGTGCAGATAGCTGTTTTCTCTCAGAAATACAAATGGAATCTGGTAAATACTGAAAAACCATACAAGATAAACAACTACTTAATTTAACAGCAGGACCTTTTTATTTGCGTAAGGCAAATAGCATTAATCAGCACAATGACAGTTTATTATTAATACTTTGTAGACATTAAGTTTTGTCAATATTTATCTTGACTCGTTCCACATCTCTGAAGATCTTTGTTTTTTGACGGTGCTACGGAATAAGGCAAACGAATGACTGTGTATGAATGAGTAGCTCATAATTTTTTTTAGAAATATGTTCGATTACGACCAAAAAACGTCACGAATAATTAAAGTACATAAATTACTCAAGTGTTCAAATGTTCTTTTGATGATTCTCCCGATGACTTCAAGAAACATAAAATACCGTAAATCTAGATGAAGAAGAATCCTGAGATCTCTCTTCACGGAAGTGACAAGGCGGATTCAGACACGGCGAAAGCAGAAATGCCTTGCTGCTTGCACGCTGTCGTTGCAGATGAATACTTACCGTTCGTTGAATCCCACGTCACGTAGCGTATGCAGAGCCGTACTACATTATTACACTGCGCAAGGAAGGGAAAATAAGCGTGTTGTTGCTCCGCCGTGCCGACAGGTGTCTGGCTTGTGTTCTGCGAATCCACGGACGGCTAATGAGTACCACGGACGCTAATACCTCTCCTAAATGCTCTGTCTACCTGCAGAGGCGCCAGAACCTGTTCATCGCTTCGTAAAAGTAGTCTTCTATGAAACAGTGGAACACCTTAATGTGCATCGGGTGGGTGCAATGTACCGGATGGCTTATTATACTGAAAGTCAAAGGGGGAGGGGGGGAGTTGTAAAAGAATTGAGTGATCTTGAAGTCAAGTCTGAATGTATTTTTTTTTTTTGTTAAATTCAAAGTAATTTTGATCTAATACTATTTCCAAAAAATTTAGAATTTCTGGTGTTCCAGCCATGGATATTTTCCTATATTGTAACGGGTTATATTTTATTATTTCGATTATTTCCTGTACTGGTACATTTGTGTACAGATTAGTGACATCAAATGAAACAAATTTTCCATTAGGTGGTTTTTGTATGTCTTTTACATCTCTTGCCAGAGAACGCGAATTGCTTAAAAGTCAAAATGGTGAAGATAATTGAAGGCATCAAAAATAATAAGCGTTGTCTTCGATATAATGTCATCCCTACACATGTCTTCAGAAAAATGACAGCAAGACCAGATCTTGTACCTCAAATCAAGACCTATGCAGCAAGATTGTGGATAAGACAAGAAGTACAGGACAAATTACATTGAAAAGAAACAGTGAATCAAGAACTCTATGTAGCACACATAAAGCACACCTTTAACTTTTGAGTATATAGCATAGTTTGTAGACAGATATATATGGAACACAAGCAGACATATTCGGCGTACCCATAACAAGAAACTCACAAAACTTTTACACATCCAGCATCACAAACGACTGGTTTTCAGTTTTACCCGCGTTTAGAAACTTTCACAAATACAGAATTTACAAATAACGAAACAAATCTCCTTACAAAAGGTCTTAAATACAACATAGCCTGAACACTACAGAAAAATTCTGTAAAGCATTTGATAGCCACTGCTAAGGTTGCAATAGATGTAGGTAATCTCTCACACAGAAAACAAAATGAAATTACAGTTAATATAAAAAACATTGTAGACAGCAAGTTAAGCAAACACAATACGTACAAGTACCAGCCCAAGACAGAACAGAAAATTCGGAATACTGCTATTAAATGATGCTATAGTTTTAGTTTTAGTTATGTCATGTTCCGTAGATCATTTTCCCGATTATATATATATATATATATATATATATATATATATATATATATAATTCTTTGAAAGACGTCCTTATCAATATATATATATATATATATATATATAAAATGAGTAGCGCTAATATTAATATTACCGAAATTTTTAGTTCTACACATGCAACTACATTTTGAGATACAATTTTTTTTACCATTTCTGAAACAGAAACTCGTCCTTGGAGTAGGAGTTGTCCAAAAGAAATGATTTAAAGTTAGATTTAAAACTTGATCTGCTTCTTGCCAGACACTTTATGTTGTTGGGCAAATGATCAAAGATTTTTGTTGCTGAATAATGTACTCCTTTTGAGCAACTGACACCTTCAATAACGGATAGGAAAGGTCATTTTTCCCTCTAGAGTTGTACATATGAACATCACTGTTCTTCGTGAATTGAGATGGATTATTTGTGTGTGTGTGTGTGTGTGTGTGTGTGTGTGTGAAATCTTATGGAACTTAACTGCTAAGGTCATCAGTCCCTAAGCTTACACACTACTTAATCTAAATTATCCTGAGGACAAACACACACACACACCCATGCCCGACGGAGGACTCGAACCTCCGCCAGGACCAGCCGCACAGGATTATTTGTAACGAATTTCATTAGCGAATATATGTACTCTGATGGTGCCGTTAAAATACCTGACTCCTTGAAAAGGTGTCTACATGACGTCCTTGCGTGAACACCACTAATTATTCTCACTGCTCTCTTTTGTGCAATCAATACTTTATGTCTAAGTGGTGAGTTACCAAAGGATACTATTCCATAAGACATTATTGAGTGTAAATATGCAAAGTACGTTAGGAGGCTGATCTGTTTATTACCAAGACTAGTGATTATACGAAGAGCGAAAGAAGCTGAACTTAGTTGTTTGAGAAGCTCAGTAATATGCCTCTTCCAGTTCAAGTTGTCATCAATGTGAACACCCAAAACTTTGGAGAAATCTACCCTGTTAACTGAGCCTTGTTCATATGCTATACCAACTGTCGGTATGACTCTATTCGGTGTACAGAACTGGATATAGTGAGTTTTTTCAAAATTGAGGGAGAGTCAATTTTCTGAGAACCACTTAATAATTCTTTGAAAGACGTCCTTATCAATATCTTCAGGTGCTTTTTCTGGAACGGGATTTATTATAACACTCGTGTCATCTGCAAAAAGTACTAGTTCCGCTTGCTGAACGTTAAGAGGGAGGTCATTCACATGAATAAGGAACAGGAAAGGACCTAAAATTGAACCCTGTGGGACTCCCTTTGTGATAGCTCCCCATTCACTAGAATTTGCCACCCTCCAACACCGTTTGCACATTAAAAGCTGATGAAGGGAATAGTGTGGTCACACTTAACAGAAAAGACTATATACGTAGATAACGTCACGTCATTCTTTGACTCTAACAATATCACAGAACTGCCACACAACCCTGCCAACAGGTTTACAGCTAAAATAAAGAAAGCCATTAAAAACTGTAATACCATCCTCACTGGACACGAAGCAAGAACATACACGGTAATGAATCCAACTACACCAAAATTACGAGTCCAACCAAAGATAAAAAAAACGAGGTTTCCGCTTCGGCCCGTAATTAATTGTATAAATAGCCCATCATATTTGATAAGCAAAAAACTAAACACACTAATAACGAAACTTTATACTTTCAACAAAAAGTACACAATCAAAAATTCGCGCACTCTGGCAAGAGATATAAAAGACATACAAATAAGACCTAATGGTAAATTTGTTTCAGTTGATGTCACTAATCTATACAGCAAGGTGCCAGTACAGGAAACAATCCAAAAACTAAAATGTAATCTGTTACAATATAGGAAAATATCCACGGTTGGAACACATGAAACTGTAAAATATTTTATTTATTCTTTATGATGCACACAAGTCACATAAAACTGACAGAGAGCAAAGTTTTTGAAAATCTCAAAAGAAGTTACAGAAACTGATACAAACACTATGGAATGTACAGTCATTTCCACAAGGTTTACATGAAATACATGTTATTACTAATTGCACAATTACCTAGCAGTTAATCCAATCGCCACCATTATCGATTAAAGCTTGGCACATTTTTGGCGCGGTTTTCACAAGACTTTCTGCAAACTCTCTCGGTAATGGTCTTCATATTGTCCTGATTCAAAGTATATATTGGCTTTCCTTTAAGCTTTATCTTAATATACGACCAAACATTAACGATTGGATTTGCAAAAGGAAACATGCAGGCCAGTGCATCGTGGCACACACCATTGTCTTGTTTCCGCTATGCACAGAGACGGCTGCGATGTTTCGGATCATTATCCTCTTGAAGTGCCCAGTTTGCCTCGTTTGAACCAAACAGCTTCTTAAGGGACCTCAGAAGGCATTTTTGATACACACTGAACATTTTTAAGTTCTTAAATTGGCTGTAAAGAAGTGAAAATAGCCAAAAACCTGTTAAGAGAAACACCCTCAAACAGGCAGTTTTACCACGTGTTTGGCAGTCTGTTGAAGCAACGTTTCACTCTTCCAGGCTTTTGAAAGAGGAGACCAGGCCCAAAACGATGGTTTACAAGGAACACTGCCTCGTGACGTTTCAGGTATTTTGCACTCATTTTGAAATGCAACCGAGAAAACAAAACATTCAACTACCGCACTGTTTATCTATACACTGTGCAAAGTGCATTAATTGCAGATTCGGGATCAAAACCAGAGATATGGCTGCGGACGTTACATTTAAAATTATGGTGTACACTTTCTTGTGGAACTGACTGTGACAAATCATATGGAAGACAATGTGGAGAAAACACTGCAAGATTTTCTCATCTGAGCAATTCGTGAATTCAAAGTCAACGTGGCAAAAGAGATCAAAAAATATAATCAGCCGGGCAACACAAGCTGCGTCACAGAACAAGCAACTTGCACGCTACCCGTAATGTGGATCACGCTGCTGCAACTGCGACACATACTTTCCCCAGAAATCAGCTGGGGTGTGCCGATCAGCACCAGACAGCTGTCAGGAGACGAACAGCACAGAAACTTTCTTCTCTGCCATCAGCTATCAACTAAAAATAACAATAAAAATGATATAAATAAACTGGACATGGAGGGGAGGACGCAATGCTATTGCCAATGTGACAAACTTGAATACCCCTTATTCCACGAAAAAAGGGAACACAGCAGAAACTTCCCAGTCTTGGCATACAAAACGCAAATTAGCAAAGAAAAGGTTGCTGCTGGCTTGATTCCATGTGCCACCGATTGGTCAGCCTCTTTGCGCCAAATGTGGTGGTGGGGACGACTCATTTGACTGCATGCACCAAACGTTTGGGTCAAAAGCAAGTGACTCGTCCGCACTGCTCATGCAGAGACACGGCGTCCTGTCCTTTGATGTCCGTACAGAAAGGAAAAATTGTAATGCTCAGCTATTCTGTGGGGACGGCAGGGGTAACTCTACAGTCTCTGCCTCAGTGAGGACAGGTGCCGGCTCTAGCCAACGAAAGCACACAGCACGCCAAGGCTCCACTCCCGAGAAACTGCTCAACTCCTCGAGGATGATCGGCCCTCCTAATGAGACTCACTAACTGCCTTCTGCCTACAAACAGGAACTAGAAGCCACTCCGGGGCGCACCTTCCCAGCAAGAAAAACGCAAATCTTTCCTCCCAAGCAAACGTGCCCAACACTCTCACCAAAACAGTGGCAGCAAAATGAAACAATGTAGCATAGCAACATGTGACAGTCATCTCACAGTACAAATATGAGGGATGGTCACAACCCTTCAATCATCTACTTATACATGATTTGTCCCTCCCCGCCAGTCCAGCAACACCCTCAGTGCCACACGTCCACGTTTGTTGAGCGCTTTAAAAACGTGGCTGTACAGTAACTGATTACTAGGCGCTGGCGTAACGGCAACCAACTCGACATCCCTAAGCGGAGTGGTGCTACGTCGCTGGATTAGCGCCCGCTGGTAGCATGCGAAATCTAATGGATGTCGAAAGATGTGTCTGTCACGGGATGACGTTCATGACAACCTTTGTCACTGCTCACTGCTGGCAAACCTGAATCCACGCCCCCGCCGACTCATGTCCAGTGATCACGTACTTTGCTAGTTGAATATCCCTGAAGGGTCCTTATGGGCTCCACCCCATAAACCAGAACCAATATTGACGCCACGCTACACTCCACCAAGAGGTGCGATGCCTTTCAATGGTGTTGCAGGCCCACGCTGTCCTTGGAGAATGGTTGAAACGACCGACGCTGTCAGCAGTATCAAAGGTTTGACTAGAACGTCGTCCTGTCGCTCGTCGCACTGCGAACTGTCGTTTACGACCGCCAAATGTGTGGGAATCAACAACCCAAAGCAAGGTGTGTTTTCATGGACACCCTTTTTGCCACCCTCTGAGACCTTTTCGTATCAGTACTGAGTGGCGATGTGTCTGAAATATTTTCCTCTGCCGCCTATATAAGAAAATCGAATAATTTCAAAGCCGGGCGTCGGAACTGTGACACCCATCGCAGAGGCATCAAAAAACAAAAAAGAAAAAGAAACAGGGATTGTAAAGACATTGCTTTCCCCGAAAGTCGATAATATATTTTTTCTTTTGTGCATTACCTTGTCATAGTACGTATGTATAATTTATTTCAACTATACTTTATTTATTAATACGTCACAATGTTTCTTCATTCATTTTGCTACTGTTTTATATTTTATATTGTACGAATATGAATTTTCTGGTTTTATATGCTTTGTAAATCTTTGGTTAGGCTAGGAGAAGTACTGTGTCAGACAGAGAGAGCGAACGACTGTCGATAGAGAGCGAGCGAGTTGTTGTGGTATCGTGGCCTGTTCGTGGGTGGAGAAACGTTTCAAAGTTCGGCGTGAAAGACGGTGATACGCGTAGGAACAATTAATTACAGTGCGTCCGCTATGTTAATAGGAGATCGTGCATTATTAAGTGAACAGTAAAACCTGAAAAGTATATCGAGTGTTTGCGGTGACGATTTTACATACTGTATGAACTTGTGACAATTATCCGTGAACCATACACCATTGTCGTGTGGAGACACTAACTGTTAAAATTGCGTGAAAGTGGAACAAACCAAATTGTTAAGTAAAAGAACAGTGCTGTGATTTGATCAAGAAACATTTATTGTATCATCCAAACTGTCTTAAAGACGACGACGTAAATTGAACTTATGTTTAACGGACTGTTATAGTGATAAACACATGTGACTGTTTTCCTGTGGCAACAGGGTGAAAGAACTGTGCGACATTGCATAATTCCGACCTACCCGCTCCGCGTGATTAATAAACTTTTAATCATAAAACGTCGCGTGCGTAACGACAACGCACACACTGGAACTATTATTATCGCGCCAGTGCTGTCAGCTGATTCGATTACAACGGAGACGTGGACCACCGCCGTAACTGGAATATTAATGAAACAGGAGGATCCATCATTATCTTCACGCCACGAACCAGGATTAACTTCACACATCGTCCGCGCGGACCACCGCTGACGTCATCGCACTGCCTGCAGCAAGATATTAAAAGAAAATTATTACACTCTCTCTCATTTCAAAATTAAAAACAATTGCAGTTAAATTATCTATTTTAAAAATACTGCCACAATATCAAGGTTCAATTTTGTTTAGTTCCAATAAATATTCTTTCAATTATTTCGTCTTGTTGACAGTGTTGAAAACCCGCCAAATTAAAGTTCAATTAATAATTTTCTTTCAAAATTCTTCTCAGACATTTTGCTGCTCATCATAATTTTATTTTAATGTTTGTGTGTAGCTTCTTTTGGAGGGAGTACATATTTTATTTCTGTGCAGTAAAATTAGCTACCATAAAATTACGTGTACTACCAGCTGATGCTGTCCGTCATTACTGCTTGAAAACTGACCAATAGTATTTTTGCACCTATTTCCTCATTGGCTGTCAGCTTCAAAATAAAATTACGTATTTCGTGGACATCTAGCAGATGCGCGATATCTATGTAGGCCCCGACCACAATTTTTTTTTTTTTTGCTTTTGCAGTTTTACTGGAATTATATTGACTTCAATTGTTCATTTGGCTCCCATTAAAGTGATTTATTCCATTTATATAATAACTGTACTGAATTATCTGATTTTTTTTTATTATGTAACATTGGAATACCATATTTAGATTAAAATTGACGTCTTATTGGCCCCACATAAGATTCTGCACGTTCTGACAAAGACTATGCCAATTTTTTTTTGTCCATTACTAACAGTGGTAGTCAGATTCATTGTATAGGTCATGTTTTATTATTTAAAAGGATTTTTTTAGAAGTAGAGAACCAGTTTCTTTACAGGATGGCGACCTTCACGTCATGTGACATGTCGACGCTGATACTAGGCAGAGTTGTGATGATTTTTTGTGACAATGTGATATTATTAACCCACCTCAGATGTCATATAGACTTCTGAGCTCTGGCCTTTTTTCCGCATGCGTCGACACCTTGCTGTCTGCAGCGTCGCCGAGCCCAGGGGTGACGTCACAGGGCGCCACGCTTTTGAGCCGCTTCAGACGAAGGTTGTAGGGACCTTTGAGCCAAATTCGAAACTTCTGCTTCACAGTGGGAGAGAATTGCGGGGTTTCGAAAAAGTGATCCCTTAATTGTGTTGCGCAGTGTAGTTTCCACCCGATTATATTCCACTGTCGTACTGCCCGGCGTGTCCGAAAAGACGGGTGTCTCATCTGCTTTGCAGGTCTGGTGGAGAGGGTAAGTGGGCAGCTGCCGCATGTGGATTACTTGTCTCAACTGACAAGTTTCCTGGTGAAATGCTTTGGCAGTCTCTGTGCTAGTGAAGGACTTCTTCGGATGGAGAGATCATTTCCGCGCATACACTTGCGGCACCAATCGATTCTGCCATGGAATTATTTCTGTTGTATGTTTAGGTCTTCGTATTTCCAAGACCTTTACCTGAACTGTTTTATCCTGAACAAAGGAAAGAACCTTATCTTACAGTTAAGGGTATTTCCCAACTTTTGGCCCTGCGTAGGATTTCCTCCACAGACTATTTTCCAATGTAATCCTACGCCGCAAATCAGATCAATCCACATCGTACTTTTTACAACATTGCGGTGCCTGTGGTGTTCCGAAGCACGATACAATATTTCTTCGGACACGCATACTGAGGCGACTACACCCGTTATGAAATGCATGAAATGTTTTCGGAGGTGCGAGTGTGAAGAACCATTAGGTGTGTAATGGGATGACGACAATGAAAATTTGTGCAGGATCGGGACTCGAATCCGGATTTCCCACTTCAGGAGGGCGGTCGCCTTAACTGCTTTGGCTATTCGTGCACGACTCGCGGCCACACGCAAACTTCCGTATGTCATATTTCCTCCATCTCAGCCTGTACTCGTCTAAACGTTATGTAATTCCCCTACAGGGGAGGACATTTTAATTGAAAGTTATCGCTCTAAAGGCGATCAGTTGTAGAATTTTGGAACACGTATTATGTTCGAGTATAATGAATTTTCTGGACACTAGAAATCTACTGTATAGGAATCAGCATGGGTTTCGAAAAAGACGATGGTGTGAAACCCAGCTCGCGCTATTCGTCCACGAGACTCAGAGGGCCATAGACACGGGTTCCCAGGTAGATGCCGTGTTTCTTGACTTCCGCAAGGCGTTAGATACATTTCCCCACAGTCGTTTAATGAACAAAGTAAGAGCATATGGACTATCAGACCAATTGTGTGATTGGATTGAAGAGTTCCTAGATAACAGAACGCAGCATGTCATTCTCAATGGAGAGAAGTCTTCCGAAGTAAGAGTGATTTCAGGTGTGCAGCAGGGGAGTGTCGTAGGACCGTTGCTATTCGCAATATACATAAATAACCTTTTGGATAACATCGGAAGTTCACTGAGGCTTTTTGCGGATGATGCTGTAGCATATTGAGAGGTTATAACAATCGAAAATTGTACTGAAATGCAGGAGGATCTGCAACGAATTGACGCATGGTGCAGGGAATGGCAATTTAATCTCAATGTAGACAAGTGTAATGTGCTGCGAATACATAGAAAGAAAGATCCCTTATCATTTAGCTACAATATAGCAGGTCAGCTAGTGGAAGCAGTTAATTCCATAAATTATCTGGGAGTAGGGATTAGGAGTGATTTAAGATGGAATGATCATATAAAGTTCATCGTCGATAAAGCAGGTGCCAGACTGAGATTCACTGGAAGAATCCGAAGGAAATGCAATCCGAAAACAAAGGAAGTAGGTTACAGTACACTTGTTCGCCCACTGCTTGAATATTGCTCACCAGTGTGGGATCCGTACCAGACAGGGTTGATAGAAGAGATGGAGAAGATCCGACGGAGAGCAGCGCGCTTCGTTACAAGATCATTTAGTAATCGCGAAAGCGTTACGGAGATGATAGATAGACTCCAGTAGAAGACTCTGCAGGAGAGACGCTCAGTAGCTCAGTATGGGCTTTTGTTGAAGTTTCGAAAACATACCTTCACCGAGGAGTCAAGCAGTATATTGCTCCCTCGTACGTATATCTCGCGAAGAGACCATGAGGATAAAATCAGAGAGATTAAATCCCACACAGAGGCATACCGACAATCTTTCTTTCCACTAACAATACGAGACTGGAATAAAAGGGAGAACCGATAGAGGTACTCAAAGTACCCTCCACGACACACCGTCAGGTGGCTTGCGGAGTATGGATGTAGATGTAGATATTGGAACATTATGTCGTTTCTCTTAACGACACAGGCACTGCAATATCATGAATATCATATTTATCTAACGATACCAATCAGTGACTCTCAATTAAAATGTCCTCCCCTGTACGGGAATTACATAACGCACGTACGAGTACAGCTTGTGACGGTGTGTGACGGTGGAACGACAACATACGTAAGTTTGTACCAAAGCAGTTAAGGCAACCGCTGGCGTAAAACGTGAAATCCGGGTTCGAGTCCAGACCTAACACAAAATTTCACTATTGTCATTTCCTTAGGCAGCTGATGGTTGTTCGTATTCACAACTGTGAATACATTTCATGTATCTCCTAACGGCTCTTGTTGCCGCTGTGCCTGTTCCTTCGTTCTCAAGAAAACAGGCACTGCAATATCGCAAAACTGTACCTTTTGCTGCATGTAAAATAATGGAACTGTGGGCATAATAATAGTCACTACCTAACAAAAATGTAAAAACGATTACATTGTTACATGATATTCAACAATTAATTTCGAAACACTGGTCATATTGTTGCCCTATTTCAAAATGGTGGACGAACGCCGGTAATCGAAAATATACAAGTATTTGCACTAATCCATGCTCTAAATTTCCGTTGCCAAATTTTGGAGAAAAAGTGCTGCTTGTATTTGAACCAATATCGTCCTTGCCCTTCTCCATTATCGCCGAAAGTTTGCGTCATCATCCCGTTAGCATTTTGTGCTGGGTATATACAGCGTTGTTCATAGGTACCTTGGGGTTTCATAAGAAGAATGTGGGAAAATAGTGGACATACAGAAAAATGACCCATGTTAGTGACTAGAGTATCTCTTCAAATTTCGATTCGTAATACGTGCTGTGGGTTAGTTGCACTTGGATGCAGGCGTGTCAGTCCATGTAGACAAATAATTCGCTCTGTATTGTCGCATCGACTTAGTTCGCGTCTGCACGCGGGCAATCCAGTGGACAGATTCCAAAGTGGGCTACTGTCACACCTTCCCGGGCAGTTCTTGTCAGAGGTTTCAGTGAACTGCAGGTGCCGGCCGTAGTGGCCGTGCGGTTCTAGGCGCTACCGTCTGGAGCCGAGCGACCGCTACGGTCGCAGGTTCGAATCCTGCCCCGGGCATGGATGTGTGTGATGTCCTTAGGTTAGTTAGGTTTAATTAGTTCTAAGTTCTAGGCGACTGATGACCTCAGCAGTGAAGTCGCATAGTGCTCAGAGCCATTTGAATCATTTTTTGAACTGCAAGCACGGATTGACGTTTCCCGTGTCATAAACTGTGACCATACACTCATAAACTGTGACCATACACTGAGGTGGCAAGAAGTCATGGGATAGCTCCTAACATCGCGTCGGGCATCCTTCTGCTCAGAGTAGGGCAGCAACTCGACGTCGCAGGGAGTCAACAAATCGTTGGAAGTCCTCTGCAGAGTTATTGAGCCACGCTGCCTCTATAGCCGTCCATGATTGTGAAAGTGTTGCCGGAGTAAGATTTTGTGCACGAACGCATCCTCGATTATGTCCCACAAAATTTCTACGGGATCCGTGTCGGGCGACGTGGGTGTCCAGATTATTAGCTCGAATTGTCCAGAATGTTCTTCATACCAGTCGAGAACGACTGTGGCCTCGTGACATGGCGCATTGCCATCCATAAAAAATCCCATCGTTGTTTGGGAATTTAAAGCCCATAAAGGGTTGTAAAAACCTCCAGGTAGCCGAACATAACCGTTTCCAGTCAACTATCGGTTCAGTTGGACCAGAGATCCAGTCCATTCCATGTAAATACGTCCCACGCCGTTATGGAGTCACCACCAACTAGCACAGTGTCTTATTGACAACTTCGGTACATGGCTTCGTAGGGTCCGCGCCGCATTTGAGTCCTACCATCAGCTCTTACCAACCAACATAGGGACTGATCTGACCACGGGCCACAGTTTTCTAGTCGTCTAGGTTCCACCGGTATGATCACGAGCACAGGAGTGCGCTTCAAGCGATGTCGTGCTGTTAGCAAAGGCACTCGCGTCGGTCGTCTGCTGCCGTAGCCCATTAACTCCAAATTTCGCTGCACTATCCTTGAGCTGTGCACTGCTCGTGTTCGTGACATTTATTGTTTGTCATCTTCTATTATAGTACTGCCAGCTCGTTTTCTTATTCCATTTACTGGCCTCACTAACTTCGTGCCTTACTTGCCCGTGAGTTGCAGCAGCAGCGCGTATCGATCACTGTTCGACATGGGTTTTATTTCTGATATTAAAGTATGTGCTTCTAGACCATTTTTCCGTGGGAAATTCAAATATATAAACAAAATATCGTTGTCAGGGATACTTTTTATGTAATATGTATATATATGTATATTCAAAATTCACGGCAAACCCAGAGACTTTATAGAGAAATACGGGTATGTTGTCGCATCCAGTAGTGATAGAACGTGATAATGTCTTATGCAACAGCAGGTGGGAAGAATCAGTTATCATTAGTTTATCCCCCGCCACACCTATGTCATTAAGACCACCTGAAACATCTCATTAACTCGAACGGCGACAGCCGGTCGCTGCCTCGGCAGTAAAGCTTCACGCCTCCTAGGGGCAGGTGCATCGAGTGTAGAACAGTGGTGTTAGCCGCAATTTGTGTCAGTCTTAATGAGTGGGTGTTTTGGCTGACAAGTAACTGTCTGTCATATTTCCGAGCACGGTTGAATTTTTTAGTTCCTGTGTGTAAACTGATTGAGCCTGGTGCTGAAGGTAAAACGACTGCTTGTTTTTACACATCAGCGTTCCTCTAGTTCCCTACTATTAATTTAATACAGGTGTATTACCAAAGTGGTATTTTTAAATTTGCAGAAATGCCACGTCGTCGAGGATGTCGATATAAGCCGGACAACTTCTGCTACATCTGTGGGAAGTTCACTTTTGCCAGAAATAGGAAGAAAATTTCTCCAGTCATAAAGAAAGCATACTAACATTACTTTAGAGTAGAGGTAGCAGACCAAGATAAAGAATGGGCACCACATTTCTGTTCTGCTGCATGTTACTGCAAACTAATTCAGTGGCGGAAAGGTAAAGAGAATGTGGCGTTGTTTGCTGTTCCCATGGTGTGGAGGGAGCCTAAGAACCATGTTACTGATTGTTATTTCTGTCTAACAAAAATTCAGGGTTTTACAAACAAAAAGTCGAAGAGGCACATTGTTTATCCAGATCTGCCTTCAGCGAGAATGCCAGTGCAGCATTCCGACAACCTTCCAGTACCTTCAAGAGCTCGAGGTCAAATTCCGAGTGACAGTAAAATTAGTAGTACTGAAGAAATCACAGATGATGATTCTTTATATCACTGCACAAGTGAGTCATCGCCACATTTGTTAACACAGGCAGATTTAAATGATTTAGTACGTGATCTAGGACTAAGTAAACAAAAGGCGCAGCTGCTTGGTTCAAGATTACAAGAGTATAATCTACTGCACCAAAGTACTAAAATCAGTGTGTTCAGGCACAGAGAACATGCCTTTATTTCTTATTATTCAACTGACGAAGCACTGACATTTTGCAATGGCGTTGCTGGCCTGATGAAAGTGCTGAACTTCACTCATATTTCACAGGAGTGGATACTTTTCATAGATGCATCGAAAACAAGTCTGAAGGGCGTTTTGCTCCATAACGGAAATAAAATACCCTCTGTTCCTGTAGCTTACGCTAGGTTGACAAAATAGGATTACGAATTCGTACAAAGGATGCTAAATTCATTAAAATACAATGAACACAAATGGAAAATATGTGCAGATTTCAAGGTAATTGCTATGGTACTGGGAGTGCAACAAGGCTACACAACGTATGCCTGTTTTCTTTGCGAGTGGGATAGTCGACACCGAAATACTCACTACGTGAAAAAGAAATGGCCTAGGCGAAGATGGAAAGTTGGCGAAAAGACTGTACAATGCGTAAGTCTGGTAGCTCCTGAATATATACTACTTCCACCGCTTCACATCAAACTTGGCCTGATGAAACAATTCGTGAAGGCCATGGATCCAACAGGCTGTGGGTTTGCATATCTAGCTACCAAATTCCCCGTCTTTCAGCTGCAAAAATAAAGGATGGTGTATTTGTGGGCCCACAAATCAGGGAGCTGCAGAAATATGCAAATTTTGAAGCATGTTTAACTGATAAAGAAAAAACCGCATGGGACTGTTTGAAGATGGTGTCGGAAAACTTCCTCGGAAGAAGAAGAGCTACTAACTACAAAGCAATGGTGAAGGATGTGATCAAAGCATATCAGGATTTGGGGTGCAATATGTCTTTGAAGGTACATGTGATTGACTCTCATCTGGACTACCTCACAGAGAGTTGTATGATGATGATGATGATGTTTGGTTTGTGGGGCGCTCAACGGCGTGGTTATCAGCGCCCGTACAATTACCCAATCTTTGCTCAGTCCAATTTCGCCACTTTCCTGGATGATGATGAAATGATGAGGACAACACAAACACCCAGTCATCTCGAGGCAGGTGAAAATCCCTGACCCCGCCGGGAATCGAACCCGGGACCCCGTGCTCGGGAAGCGAGAACGCCACCGCGAGACCACGAGCGGCGGACAGAGAGTTGTAGTGACGTATCGGATGAACATGGGGAAAGATTCCATAAATACATTTCTACCATAGAAAGGCGCTATGAGGGAAGTGGGTACCTTCTATGTTAGCAAATTATTACTGGAACATCATTCGAGAGAAGAAAGATTCACAATACAAGAGAAAAAAGTGATGTGCATTACAAGGGAGTGGCTCATTGTTTGTCAATTTTCTGTAATTTCTCATGTCAAATAAATGCTTCAAAGTGTATACACAAAGGTTATTGTGTTATATGTTAGATCCAACCCTCCATTAATGTGATGAACTTATAACATCATAAAGATGTGCATTTGTTTGTCGAATTTCACCTCAAGTTTGCTGCACTATATCAGAAACTGAAAAGAGAAATAAAATTGCGATTACTCATAAACTATCCCTGACAGAAAAGAAACAAAAACAGTTTTCAATTCAGCACTCAAAATACAACTAGGATCACAATATTTTTTATCAGAAATAGAAAAAAAGGTTTTTTTTTGTAGAACAGTGTAGTTCGTCGCCCATCGATGCTGGACACTCAAGTTGAGTGCTCACTTAACCTACTATCAAGCCTCAACTGCTATTACATCTCTTCGTTTGATCCTGGTTGTCGCTTTCTGGGAGATTTCCGCGAGCAACAATGTGTGTGCATTGAAGTCGGCTAGAATTGTAGCCGTCTTCCTGTGTGGTGTTTAACTTAATTTAATTCATTCCTTCATTAATGAAGCGTACCAGTGGTGTTCCGGTGACCTGCCCTGGTCATTGTCGTAGTTTTCGGCAGTGTATTTCCCACGTCGTGTTGATGCTGTCCAGCGCGGCGTGTAGTTCGACAGCTGAGGCGTTGTTGGTAGTTTTGGGCGTTTATTCTGACTTGGCTGAATTGGGCACCAGTACCCAGAACGTTGTGCTATTGACATCTTGTTGTCGTTTTGCTGGTTGGGACGTGCAAAACTGATCTTGTTAGTTGGTTCGTTGGCTGGCTTTCGATTGGGTTGCCTTCCCATCAAGAGGTTGTCGGTCTGGCTGCCTGTCTCACCCAAACGTGCGTTAGTGTTACCTTCCCAGGCCGATCCTTGGAACCTTCTGAGCGCCACTCCTTGTGTTTTACATAGTGATTTCCCTTTTAGTCTTAAGTAATCTGTGTGGCCTTCAGCCGAGTCTTAGCTTATTAAAACTGAAAGGCTTTTCTTCTTAGGCCTTAAACAAAAAAAAAAATGTTTCTTGTTCGGTATGCGGCCTTCAGCAGAGTTTCAGCCTTTCAAGATTAACATTGAAAATTCCTTGTGCCTAGACCTTTAGCGGTAAATTGGTTTCAAGTTGGTATGTGGCCTTCAGCCGAGTTTTCCAGCTTAAATTAAAAACTGGAAAATTCTTTGTATCGGCTTTAACCCATGACTCTGTTTGAGTTTCGTATGTGGCCGTCAGCCGAGAGTTATGTGAAGCATTTTAGGATAAAGCCTTTAGCCTATTTTAGTTGAAAGTTAGAGGCACTTCCCTTTAGGCCATAAGCCGTAAATTGTTTTCTGCATGGTGGGTGGCCTTCAGCCGAGTTTTAATCTCCCTTAAATAAAAAATTCAAATTCCTTGTCTTGCCCTTAAGTCATAAGATTGTTATTATTTAGTATGAGGCCTTCAGCCGAGTTTTACACGAAATATTTTAAGATAAGGCCTTCAGCCTTTTCAAATTGAAAGCTCTTCTTCCTACGCCTTAAGCCCTTAAATTGTTCTGTTGATATGCGGCCTTCAGCCGAGTTTTCAGCCTATTTAGATTAAACTTTGAAAATCTTTGTCTCGGCCTTAAGCCGTAACACTGTCCTTAATTAATGTGAGGACTTCTGCCGAGTTCTTTGGGAAAAATTTTAGCTAAGGCTTTCAGCCTATTTATACTGAAGATAAATTTTTTTTTCAAAAGAAGTGAAACCTCCAGAAGAACTCCTGTACCTCAGTTCCTTGCTTAGGCCTTGTGCCTTGAATTTTCGATGTGGCCTTCAGCCGATCTAAATTAAATCAAAGGAGGTCTTTCGTTAAAACCTTGAGAGTTTTGATTCTTGCTCGTGTGATTGTGTGTTTTAATAAATAAAGTTTATATGTTGAGTGTAACTGACAGTAACTTATTTTAGCCCCTTTCCACACATATAACCGCATTTGCTCTGTCCTGCTAGCGCAGGGATTTCTGTCCTAACGGATACGATCGTCGTACGTTCCGAATTGATTTCTGCCATTATTTCACGCCTTGTTGCTTGTTTGCTAGCACTGACAACTCTACGCAAACGAAGCTGGTCTCGGACGTTAAGTGAAGGCCATCGGCCAATGCATTGAAGATGTTGAGAGATAATGCCTGAAAACTGTGTTCTCGGTACACTCTTGACACTGTAGATTTCTGAATATAGAACTCCCTAACAATTTCCGAAAACGGAATGTCTCATGGGTCTAGCTCCGTCTACCATTCTGCATTCAGAGTCTGTCAGTATCCGCCATGCGGTCGCAACCACGTCGGAAATCTTTCACATGAATCACCGGAGTACAAATGACAGCTTCGCCAATGTTCTACCCTTTTATACCTTGTGTACGCGATACTGCCGACATCAGTATATGTGCATATCGCTATAACTTTTGTCACGTCAGTGTATTTAGCACCTGTAATGTGAGTTACATCTTGGAGAAATGCTCTTTCTAGTGATATACACTACTGGCCATTAAAATTGCTACACTAAGAAGAAATGCAGATGATAAACGGGTATTCATTGGACAAATGAATTGCACTAGAACTGACATGTGATTACATTTTCACGCAGTTTGGGTGCATAGATCCTGAGAAATCACGATACCACAGTTCATCAGGAGTAGTGACAGGCGTATTGTGACGAGTCAGTTGCTCGGCCACCATTGACCAGACGTTTTCAGTTGGTGAGAGATCTGGAGAATGTGCTGGCCAGGGCATCAGTCGAACATTTTTTGTATCCAGAAAGGCCCGTACAGGACCTGCAACATGCGGTCGTGCATTATCCCGCTGAAATGTAGGATTTCGCAGGGATCGAATGAAGGGTAGAGTCACTGGTCGTAACACATCTGAAATGTAACGTCCACTGTTCAAAGTGCCGTCAGTGCGAACAAGAGGTGACCGAGACGTGTAACCAATGGCACCCCGTAGCATCACGCCGGGTGATACGCCAGTACGGTGATGACGAATACACGCTTCAAATGTGCGTCCACCGTGATGTCGCCAAACACGGATGCGAGCATCGCGATGCTGTAAACAGAGCCTGGATTCATCCGAAAAAATGACGTTTTGCCATTCGTGCACCCAGGTTCGTCGTTGAGTACACCATCACAGGCGCTCCTGTCTGTGATGCACCGTCAAGGGTAACCGCAGCCTTGGTCTCCGAGCTGATAGTCCATGCTGCTGCAAGCGTCGTCGAACTGTTCGTGCAGATGGTTGTTGTCTTGCAAACGTCCCCATTTGTTGACTCAGGGATCGAGACGTGGCTGCACGATCCGTTACAGCCATACGGATAAGATGCCTGTCATTTCGACTGTTAGTGATACGAGGCCGTTGGGATCCAGCACGGCGTTCCGTATTACCCCCTGAACCCACCGATTCCATATTCTGCTAATAGTCATTGGATTTCGACCAACACGAGCAGCAATGTCGCGATACCATAAACCGCAATCGCGATAGGCTACAATCCGACCTTTATCAAAGTCGGAAACGTGATGGTACGCATTTCTCCTCCTTACACGAGGCATCACAACAACCTTTCACCACGCAACGCCGGTCAACAGCTGTTTGTGTTTGAGAAATCGGTTGGAAACGTATCTCATGCCAGTACGTTGTAGGTGTCGCCACCGGCGCCAATCTTGTGTGAATGCTCTGAAAAGCTAATCATTTGCGTATTACAGCATCTTCTTCCTGTCGGTTAAATTTCGCGTCTGTAGCACATCACCTTCGTGGTGCAGCAATTTTAATGGCCAATAGTGTATAATTTTCTGTATGTCTTGTATTTTTCACATAGTGAGTTTCTGCCAGTGATGTAGTTACGAGTAACGCTGTATTAATATTACGATAAAGGAACAGTTTTATTTGTACTGAAAGGAATATTCAAATGGTTCAAATGGCTCTGAGCACTATGAGACTTATCTGCTGTGGTCCTCAGTCCCCTAGAACATAGAACTACTTAAAACTAACTAACCTAAGGACGTCACACACATCCATGCCCGAGGCAGGATTCGAAAGGAATGTCATTTTTGTGACTGACTGTGGAACTGTAAGGTATAGAAAAATGTAACACAGCCCGTCGAGGTAGGTACGCAACGGAATCAAAGCAATACGACCGGTGACATTAAAATGTGAGATTACGGAGTTGCAAACGAGTAATACTCTGACTTCCCACTGGAGAGCTTCCTTTCTCGCTATGTCAGCCTGACAGCCCGAGGCAGATTCTCTGTCGGTCTCTCTCCACAGCAAACTCGAGCCTTCCTGTGTTTTGTTTATGCAAGTCTGCCAGTCGAGGGCACCTCATTTATCGTGCGGGCCGCCCTTTTACCCTTGCCGATCCCCGCGGCTCCCCACTTGTGTTAACAACCGCGCCCAGTTATTCGGCTGCCGTTCGGGCCTCGTTGCGTCATCAATCACCGCGGGCTTGCTTAACGACGCCACGGAACCGCCCACCGCTCCCCCATTCATCATTCAGCTTTATGCTATCGTTCCCGGAGCTGTTATCGACTTTCCCGTCAGCTGCGTTCGACTCCCCAACTGTTACTGTCTCTGCATAGTGAATCTGCGGAACGACCCATTTACTTCACGTTATAGTGCCTCCACATTAGCGTCAACATTAATACTCCGAAAGCCACTCCGTAGTGGATGGGCTGGGGGTACTTCTCATGGCCATTTTGTCCCTCGCTTCCCAGCGGCGTTCCAGAATGTAATGCAGGAGAAATGATTGTATCGTTATGCACACACTGTAATCTGTCTTACGTTTCCTCTTATGGTCCTTCTCTGGGCTGCACAAGAGAGGCAGCACAATACCTATAGTTCGTTTCAAATAGTGTTTCTTTAAATTAGCCAATGTCGTTCCGCGAAAACGAGATTCCGAAATAAGATCCACACCACATCTTTAACACTGTCCGCCTCTGTGGCTGAGTGGTCGTAACGACACGACCTCTGTTGTTCTTCTCCCTGTTTGATAACCGACGAGGACCGGCTTTCATCTACCTACCCCTCGGTATTATGAGGCATGTCACAGCACGGGCTTTCCAACACACTAGTGGCGGCAAAAGAAATTCTTTATTCCTCTTCCTTGATGCTTTTTGGCTCTCTTGGACCCTATGCTCTCCACCCTTCGTAGTTCTGAGCGGGAGAACGCGACAACGTGGCAATGTCTCGGGTTGCGAGCCCTGCCCACTTTGTTCCAGACCACACCCCCCCACAACTTTTAACTCTGTAACTTAATTGAAAAAAAAAATTGTTAAGGTGAAGCAGAATATTCGGGTTCGAGTCCTACTACAGCACAAATTTTCATTTGGTAAAAAAAAAAAATGTTCAAATGTGTGTGAAATCCTATGGGACTTAACTGCTAAGGTCATCAGTCCCTAAGCTTACACACTACTTAACCTAAATTATCCTAAGGACAAACACAGACCCACCCATGCCCGAGGGAGGACTCAAAACTCCGCTAAGACCAGCCGCACAGTCCCTGACTGCAGCGCCCATAGACCGCTCGGCTAATCCGGCGGCTTTCATTTGTTCTGAAGTATTCTGCAGCTGATGAGGAACCATAATCGCAATTTGCGAATTCAGTCTTAAATAAAAATTTTGATTGTCATGAACGCTATTACTAAAAAATTGAAAAGGAAATACAGAAAAATCTTGTCAGCATGGCTGACTACCATGCGGAGGGCGTTGGTTCAACCATTTACTTTCTTCCTTAACATTGTTATACTGAATCATGTGGAAAGTTGTAAATCTAGTAGTTCGACTCTGCGTTCCTTCCACTTTGCTTTTCTGGTTCTTGCCCAACATATAAAGGCGGTCGAAAAGTTTCCGTTTGAGGGGGGGGGGGGGGAGGCGGGAAGGGGGCGGCATTGCTGCAGCGTATATGCAACATAGCGCGACTCCGATGCGGGTATCTAAGGGCCGACGTGTAGGCAAGGGAATTGTATGGTATTCGTGTGTTCCGGACGTGCGTGCGGTAAATGTGGAAACGTGAACTGTGGCAACGTTATTACCAAATGCTTCCAAACAGAACCAGCATGCTGTTATTCTTTCCTTGGCTGTCGAAGACATACATCGGCACAAGTCCATCGGAGAATGAAGAATGTATATGGGGCAGCATGTCTGTCCTAGACCACCGTTGTGGGATGATGCGCCAAGTTCATGATACGTACGTCCTCATATCGCAAATGTAACTAGCAGTTACGCCAACTCAATCTTACTGGAGGCTGTGCCATTGCAGCAACGAATACAAATCCGTTCATGTATAATGGCGCACCAGCGCACTTTCATCACAATGTGCGCGAACATCTGACGCAGACATTTTACGAACGCTGGACTGGTCAGGGCGGGGTCCACACTTAGGCCTGCTCGTTCCCCAGACCCCAATTCTCTATATTTTTGGTTATGGGGACACTTGAAGGAATTGATCTACGCCACGCGAATCAGCGATGTGGGGACAGTACAGGGTGGCGACTTCAATGCGTGTCAGCAGGTGAAACAACAACTGAATGTACTTCAAAGAGTGCGTCATTCCTTACGCCGGAGGGCAGAGGGGTACATTGACATTGCAAGACGTGTATATTTCTACTGTCTATTGTCAAACCACAATTTATGAAAGATTTTTATATTTTATTAGTAGGTTTAAGTAGGAATAATTAATATTTGTCATCTTGGAAATAATTGTGGTAGCAGGGAATGTCTGCACCAAAGTATTGTTGGCAGGAGAGACCGCACATTGATATAATTTTAAAATGGCGGGAGAGACCGCGTATGGACACATTTTAAGAAAAGAGCGGGAAAGACCGCGCATTGATACATTTTGTAATGGTAGCAGGGACTATCTGCACCAGAAAGCATTGTTGGCGGGAGAGACCGCACTTTAGCGTTCGTAGGAAGTCAGTAGTAAGCGAGATGTGAAGCGAGTCGGTAGCAGGTCTGAAGCGAGAAGTTGAGAGGAGCGGCGTGCCTGCCAGCCACCAGCTATGATTTACAAAAGATTATAAACGGATGTACAGAGACATCAGCTAACTATTGTCATAGAGGAACTAATATTATTGAATTATTTTTTTGAGAAAATCAAGACTATTGAAGGTATGTTTGCGCAATGCTAGTTGTAAGATTATTGTAAAAAGTCAAAGTCCCATTTGAAAGTTTGTAAAATCATCGCATTCAGAATATAATTAATTTTTGCCAGCGATATTGCTTTACTGATTATAATCCATCCCAAAAACCATCAACGTAAAACTTTGCAAAATTTTATTGTTGTCAAGTAAAAGTTTAACTATGAATTACGTAACGTCAGTCAAATTAATTAAAGAATAACATCAGCTTTGGTATTAAAGAATAACGTCAGCGTTGGTATTAAATACAGCCACTTATTATGACAGCCCACCAGCAGCTAATAAAGTATAGTAAAACAGAATAAGTATATTCATGTCGCAGTTCGATGTAGCAGTCAGATGGCGATCCAGGAACAGTAAAAAAGGTCAGGAACAGTTTTGGGTTATTGCAGATAACGACTGAGGGCCACGACGACGACACATTCTATGTTTCGTCGAAATAATCAGAAAATCATTTTTAATTAGCAGCAATTAAATTTGTATGCGAATATTGAGGAAGAGAATAAATTTCTTAGGGTAGATTTCATTTGTTATTATTAAGCAACAGATAAAAATCCTAAGGGAAGGTTTCATAGGTTACTGTAGAAGGGAAGATTATCATTAACAAAAGAGATATAGAGGAGACGGGAAGGTTTCAGCATGAACCTGTATATCCTTCACATCAGGCTTACACACACTCTTGTCTGATGCTATGAAACGTTCACTTTCCTTTTCTCCATACCCCGGTGATTTACGGCGTCGCGCAAAGTTACACTCACTGCGGCCATTGCCTGAATCTATGTACTTCTTGGCGAAGTGGGGTATGCCAGACAAATTACGGGATTTACAGCTCCGCGGATTTCCTCTGAAACGTTTATTGGCACAACTGGATAGATTTTCTCCATTGATACACAAGTAAAATAAATCTAAAATAGTGTCACCAGCCTCGCTTTGACCCGCGAGACAGGATTGTGATTCTCACAAGTCCTAACTCGATAGTTAAAATACCTGTAGTTATCTAACTGTTCTCAAGAAGAAATTCCGGCATCAGGCCCCTGTACTGGAAGACACTGGGGTGACAGAAGTCATGGGATACTTGTTAATATCGTGTCGGACCTCGTTACTCCCGGCGTCGTGTAGAAACTCGACGTGGCGTGGGCTAAATCGTTGGAAGCCCGTGCAGGAAAACTGAGCCATGCTGCCTCTAAAGCCGTCCATAATTACGAAAGTGTTGTCGGTGCACGATTTTGTGCACGAACGGACCTCTCGATTGAGAGCCATAAATGCTCAATGGGATTCATGTCGGGCGATCTGGTTCGACAAATCATTCGCTCGAATTGTCCTGAATGTTCCTCAAACCAATCGCAAACAACTGTGATCTGGTGACAGGGCGCATTGTTATCCACAAATATACTATCGTCGTTTGGGAACATGAAGTCCAGGAATGGCTGAAAATGGTCTAGAAGTAGCCGAACATAAGGATTTCCAGTCAGTGGTCGGGTGAGTTGGACAAGAGGACCCAGTCCGTTCCATGAAAACACAGTCCACACAATTACGGAGCCACCATCAGCCTGCGCACTGCCTTGTTTACAACTTGTTCCGTGGAGTTTGCGCCACATTCGACCCCGCCATCAGCTCTCATCAACTATCATCAGGATTCATTTACCGGGCCACGGTTTTCCCGTCGTCTAACGTCCAATTGATATGATCACTAGCTCAGTAGAGGTGCTGCACGTGCTGTCTGGCTGTTAGTAAAGGCACTAGCGTCAGTCAAGTGCTGCCTAAGTCAATTAGCGCCAAATTTCGCCGCACTGGCCTACTGATACTGTAAGCGTATTGTCATATCGCTGACTTAGTTGTGGAGTATCTTTGCGGACAGCCGCGTCTGTAGACAGTCGAGCGCGGGACACGGAAATGATATGTTGTGTAGTGTGTAGCTCTGCATGTGAGAGGCATTGTTAGTTCGGAAGTTGAAGTGTTGCTACAAGTGCTGTTATAGTTAAGTGCTGATATGGAAATGGTTCAGAGGAAAGTGCGTCAAGAAGTAATTAAAAGTGAGCAGTGCCGTCAATAACGTATTTATGTATCCTCTCGTTGCGTGGGACACAGCATCGATCATCCGCGCCGTGTTCGGTCTCCCGGAATGAACTAATGTGAATCAGTAAATATTAGTTACCATAAAAGAGTGCAGTCAAGTGCCAGTGTCTTGTAGCGAGCGTGAGGACGTGCGTTCGGTCATCGCGTTCCGCATTTATCAACGATCAGCCGCGCCGCGACGGGTACGCCCACGCGCATACAAGTGAGAACTAAGAAACTGAAAAATTAACTTTACGAACAGTGTTATATCATTACTAGAGTCAAGGAGGACTATTACCAGATATCTGTATGTGTGACGGGCGTAAGAACTTTCGTTCGATCATTCGGCTTCTGCATCATCAACAATCACCAGCGTCGTGTCGGCTACGCGTACGCTCGTCTTGAATGATATTGTGGACAGATAATCATCAAGATTGGTGCAGGGAGTGGCAACTGACCCTTAACATAGACAAAGGTAATGTATTGCGAATACATAGAAAGAAGGATCCTTTATTGTATGATTATATGATAGCGGAACAAACACTGGTAGCAGTTACTTCTGTAAAATATCTGGGAGTATGCGTGCGGAACGATTTGAAGTGGAATGATCATATAAAATTAATTGTTGGTAAGGCGGGTACCAGGTTGAGATTCATTGGGAGAGTCCTTAGAAAATGTAGTCCATCAACAAAGGAGGTGGCTTACAAAACACTCGTTCGACCTATACTTGAGTATTGCTCATCAGTGTGGGATCCGTACCAGATCGGGTTGACGGAGGAGATAGAGAAGATCCAAAGGAGAGCGGCGCCTTTCGTCACAGGGTTATTTGGTAACTGTGATAGCGTTACGGAGATGTTTAACAAACTCAAGTGGCAGACTCTGCAAGAGAGGCGCTCTGCATCGCGGTGTAGTTTCCTCGCCAGGTTTCGAGAGGGTGCGTTTCTGGATGAGGTATCGAATATATTGCTTCCCCCTATTTATATCTCCCGAGGAGATCACGAATGTAAAATTAGAGAGATTAGAGCGCGCACGGAGGCTTTCAGACAGTCGTTCTTCCCGCGAATCATACGCGACTGGAACAGGAAAGGGAGGTAATGCCCTCCGCCACACACCGTTGGGTGGCTTGCGGAGTATAAATGTAGATGTAGATGTAGATTGTTAATTGGGATAAACATTTACGACTTAGAACGTAAACAGTGCAACCTGTGATTCCATATCGTCTCAGAATATAGTTGTTCATACCAGAGTAGGACAGTGTTGTGTTTTAACGTTGAGTGGCTCCCCTAAACCCGCTTGCGTAATTCGATAGACAATTTCAGGCAAGCCAACAGCAGTGTGGAGCAGAACAGTACGACCGCCGCGGGATTATCAGGTACGTGGTGTGGACAGGGCGCACGGTCAAACAACGCTCGAAACAACAGTTTCAAAGTACCCCCCACCCAATTGTATTCCCGGGCCTGTTACAGTACGTACGTCATACGTCCCACAGTAATTTCAATGCAGTGTTGCTTGTCTGTTAGCACTGACAACTCTACGCAAACGCCGCTGGTCTCGGTCTTGAAGTGAAGGGCGCTGCGTGGTCGTGGCGAGAGGTAATGCCCGAAATTTGTTATTCTCTGCACACTCTTGACACGGTGGATTTCTGAATATTGATTTTCCCAACGATCTCTGACACGGAATGTCCCATGCGTCTAGCTCCAACTACCATTCCGCATTCAAAGTCTGTTAATGCCCGTCGTGCGGCCATAATCATATCGGAAACCTTTTCACATGAATCACCTGAGTACACAAAAAAAAAAAAAAATCGCTCTGACCACTATGGGACTTAACATATTAGGTCATAAGTCCCCTAGAACTTAGAACTACTTAAACCTAACTAACCCAAGGACATCACACACACCCATGCCCGAGGCAGGATTCGAACCTGCGACCGTAGCAGTCCCGCGGTTCCGGACTGCAGCGCCAGAACCGCTAGACCACCGCGGCCGGCACACCTGAGTACAAATGGCAGCTTCACAAATGCACTGTCCTTTTGTACCTTGTGTACGCGAAACTGCCGTTATTTGTATGTGCGCATATTGCTGTCCCATGACTTTTGTCACCTCAGTGTATGTTTACCGATAATAGATGAATGCACTGCCTCCAGCTGGTTGCCACAACAACAAAACAGGAAAAGGAGCAAACGGGGTAAAGTGGCCATCCTAAGAAAACGGTACTTTTCACTAACATCGTGTCACGTGCGCGAGTAACGTATCAGTATAAGCTGTATACTTTCTGTAACTATAAAACGCTACTACTGTTATTGAAATACACCTCTCGTAGTAGAAAACTGTTGTTAAGTGAACGTCAGCAAAGAGACTCTTTGCCAGGTAGATACGGTAAAGTGGCCAGAGACAAAGACAAGGAAAAATAAGATCAGATGAAGTGGAATCTAGTTTTCTGATTCTTATGTTTGGGTGTTTGCTCCTAAACAGTGTTATCCAATCCTCACCTGCCATTTTTTTCTTTTTGTTGAGTAGGTATGGTAGATTATTCCACTCTATTATGGTAGATATTTCTATTCTATTATTCTAATTTATTCTATTATCGTAGATTATACCAAGTGCTGAAAACCAGTTACTTATACGCCATCACATCTGCGTTCCATGTCAAAAATATAGTTGAGGAGTTCTTCCTCTTGCTTTGGATTGAATACAAATCTGAAGTTCCCCAGAAGTTTTTTGTTTACAGTAGCATCATCGTTATTTTTAGGAACTCTCCTTCTAAGTGTGTCTCTTATGACACAGTACAGTTTGGCTGTAGTAAACGGCATATTTTCTTTTCTTGCAGTGTCTAATGCATGATGCATAGTTTAGGAATCCTATGATTGCTGAAGTGATTTTCTTAAATAATTTGATGGCATCTTAACATACACATGTAATAAGGGAACATAGTTTTTCACCAAGTTATTAAGATACTGATATCGAAGTGTACTTGTTTTATGAAATACTCTTGTTCTATTGTCAATTCCATTGTCTCGAAACACGGTACAAGGTATAAAATATATGTTATCGCACAATGGCCACGTGGGCACCTAGCCCTGTCGCCCGACTGGACGCCATTACGGTAAATTTTGTCTGAATCTGAAATTAATACCCTATGCAATTTGTTAATACGTGGTTTAGAATGCTAAAACACAACATTTTAGAAGTATTGTAGCAATTAACTGTCACAGTCTATGTTTTTTCCAATACATGCACATTAATTTGCCACTTTACCTTACTTTTGACGTAGAGAAAACTGCAGACGAGTGCTCACAGCTATCACCACGAAACTCGCTGACAAAACCAAAGAAGTCTCTTTGATTAGTTTTAAATGTTTGCTAATAGGATACAGAAATCTCCATGACAGTGGCTACTTTACGTGCCCTGGCCACTGCAGCCGTCTTCAACTTACAGTTCGAGGTCAATAAGGAGAACGTCACACACAAACACCAGTCACAAATTGCCTGCAAACGAAGGACATTTAGTTGTTACAATTAACCCTAGGCATGTCCACCACTTTTATCCAACACCACCTGCAGCGAACTAGTGGATCCAAGCTCCTCTCTGGAGCCTCTTCCTACGGTTTACCACACGCTCACTAATCCGCAACACTTGTCGTTAAAATGGGCAAAGTGCCTAACCAGAAATTCAAGACCGCGCACGGGAACGTACTTTCTAATTGTTCGTAAGTTTTCCGTCACGCAAAACAGTAATCTCAATGACCGCGATCATTAACTTCAAGCCAACGACAAGATAACCACGGCACGCTACCTCAACCCCACGAATGCCGCCGGCTGACACTTCGATTTCGCGACCTCCAGACAGCTCCACAAAGTCATGGAATATTCAGGCTTCCGACCGATTAGACTCCTGACTGCATGCAGTTTGTTTGACACCTTCTCTAAGACGCTGCTTCTTGCCTGCAGTTTTAGAATCTTCCCTGTGAATATTGGAAAACACAGGCCGTGACGAGAATTAATCGCCGTTGAAATGACCCTAGACCTCACAGATCACAATCCTTTTAAGAAGATTGAGGACAAACCGTCGCATCAACTGCAGGATGAAGAAAGCCTCCTTCCACAAACAACCGAACCTGTCGTAGGCGATAACCACAGGAAGAGCACACAACTATGACTGTTGTTGTTGTTGTGGTCTTCAGTCCTGAGACTGGTTTGATGCAGCTCTCCATGCTAATCTATCCTGTGCAAGCTCCTTCATCTCCCAGTACCTACTGCAACCTACATCCTTCTAAATCTGCTTAGTGTATTCATCTCTTGGTCTCCCTCTACGATTTTTACCCTCCACGCTGCCCTCCAATGCTAAATTTGTGATCCATTGATGCCTCAGGACATGTCATACCAATCGATCCCTTCTTCTAGTCAAGTTGTGCCACAAACTTCTCTTCTCCCCAATCCTATTCAATACCTCCTCATTAGTTACGTGATCTACCCACCTAATCTTCAGCATTCTTCTGTAGCACCACATTTCGAAAGATTCTATTCTCTTCTTGTCCAAACTATTTATTGTCCATGTTTCACTTCCATACATGGCTACACTCCATACAAATACTTTCAGAAACGACTTCCTGACACTTAAATCTATACTCGAAGTTAACAAATTTTTCTTCTTCAGAAACGCTTTCCTTGCCATTGCCAGTCTACATTTTATATCCTCTCTACTTCGACCATCATCAGTTATTTTGCTCCCCAAATAGCAAAACTCCTTTACTACTTTAAGTGTCTCATTTCCTAATCTAATTCCCTCAGCATTACCCGACTTAATTCGACTACATTCCATTATCCTTGTTTTGCTTTTGTTGATGTTCATCTTATATCCTCCTTTCAAGACACTGTCCATTCCATTCAACTGCTCTTCCAAGTCCTTTGCTGTCTCTGACAGAATTACAATGTCATCGGCGAACCTCAAAGTTTTTATTTCTTCTCCCTGGATTTTAATACCTACTCCAAATTTTTCATTTGTTTCCTTTCCTTTACTGCTTGCTCAATATACAGATTGAATAACATTGGGGAGAGGCTACAACCCAGTCTCACTCCCTTCCCAACCACTGCTTCCCTTTCATGTCCCTCGACTCTTATAACTGCCATCTGGTTTCTGTACAAATTGTAAACTATGACTAGGAAATGATATCTACAGCTATTATGAAATTTCACAGGGTTCATCCATTAAAGCAAGGCTGTCGATTTTCCTAAAGTATAATCGATTTTGTGCTAATATTTTTCGAAAGCTGCAACGCTATGAAGGCTATTGTGACGAATCACGAAATAAGAGGACCAAATAAGATAAATTCAAGGAATTGGAGATTTTAATCTGTCGAGGTGAAGAAGGCATTTGGAGACTATCACAGAGGGAGCGAGAGCTAGTGGCCAGCAGGACAGGCGCGAGGCCGTCGCTCGCTCTCACATTCGTAGAGCATCCAAGCGGGCGCGGATCGCGCTGCCGTCAGGCGAGGTAATCAGGACGGCTGAAACAGCCTGTCTGTAAGGAAAAGGCTGTGACAAAAAGTCACATCACTAGTTACAAATAAATAGATAAAAGATTATTGAGGAAAACTTCCTGGAAAGGCCTTAATTTGACAGCGAAAATCGTAAAAAAGAAAACGAAGTAAGGATAAAAAAAACAGCTTAATGGAGGAAATGGAGGCTCCTGATTGGCTGATTGGCCAGTTTGTACCGCCTTTTCTTGGGAGACAGAGGAAAGTTTCAACAGGTCGAAACGACCACTTGGATAGCTGATCACCAAGGGAAGGAATACGTGTCAGACTGAAGACGAAATCAGAAAATGTAGACTCTGACATAAATCATTTTGCATTCAAAACGAATGGATTTTCTCATGGGTAGCAGTATTATTGATACACTGTTGGCCATTAAAATTGCTACACCAAGAACAAATGCAGATGATAAACGGGTATTCAATGGGCATATATACTAGAACTGACATGTGATTACATTTTCACGCAGTTTGGGTGCTTAGATCCTGAGAAATCAGTACTCAGAACAACCACCTCTGGCCGTAATAACGGCCTTGATACGCCTGGGCATTGAGTCAAACAGAGCTTGAATGGCGTGTACAGGTACAGCTGCCCATGCAGCTGCAACGCGATACCACAGTTCATCAAGAGTAGTGACTGACGTATTGTGACGAGCCAGTTGCTCGGCCACCATTGACCAGACGTTTTCAATTGGTGAGAGATCTGGAGAATGTGCTGGCCAGGGCAGCAGTCGAACATTTTCTGTAACTAGAAAGGCCCGTACAGGACCTGCAACATGCGGTAGTACATTATCCTGCTGAAATGTAGGGTTTCGCAGGGATCGAATGAACGGTAGAGCCACGAGTCCTAACACATCTGAAATGTAACGTCCACTGTTCAAAGTGCCGCCAATGCGAACAGGAGGTGACCGAAACGTGTAACCAATGGCTTCCCGTACAGTCACGCAGGTTCATGACGAATACACGCTTCCAATGTACGTTCACCGCGATGTCGCCAAACACAGATGCGACCATCATGATGCTGTAAACAGAACCTGGATTCAACCGAAAAAATGACGTTTTGCCATTCGTGCACCCAGGTTCGTCGTTGAGTACACCATCGCAGGCGCTCCTGTCTGTGACGCAGCGTCAAGGGTAACCGCAGCCACGGTCTCCGAGCTGATGGTCCATGCTGCTGCAAACGCCGTCGAACTGTTCGTGCAGATGGTTGTTGTCTTGCAAACGTCCCCATCTGTTGACTCAGGGATCGAGACGTGGCTGCACGATCCGTTACAGCCATATGGATAGGATGCCTGTCATCTCGACTGCTAGTGATACGAGGCGGTTGGGATCCAGCACGGCGTTCCGTATTACCCTTCTGAACCTATCGATTCTATATTCTGCTAACAGCCGTTGGATCTCGACCGACGCGAGCAGCAATGTCGCGATACGACAAACCGCAATCGCGAAGGGCTACAATCTGACCATTGTCAAAGTCGGAAACGTGATGGTACCCATTTCTCCTCCTTACACGAGGCATCACAAGAACGTTTCACCAGGCAACGCCGGTCAGCTGCTGTTTGTGTATGAGAAATCGGTTGGAAACTTTCGTTGTAGGTGTCGCCACCGGCGCCAACTTTGTGTGAATGCTCTGAAAAGCTAATCATTTGCATATCACGGCATCTTCTTCCTGTTGGTTAAATTTCGCGTCTGAAGCACGTCATCTTCGTGGTGTAGCAATTTTAATGGTCACTTGTGTATATTTACTATATTAACTGTTATTATATTTAGATGACTGAATAGATCAATTGCTAAGTTTAAAAAGTATATTCGTAGCTATAGGTTCTCAGCGGACGAAATAAAACTTGATGGGCTGAATGAGTATGTGATGTTATTTGAGTGATTACGAAATAGAGTTGAATTTAGAAACAACTTGGCAGTATGAGCCCACTTATCAGTATGGCTGAATACCTCGTCTGGGCTGGATGCGTACCCTGATTCAGTTGGGAAGAGTGTCTTAAAGCCGCTGTATACTCTCCTAAGGTAACCTGGCCCACAACTGTTGTAACTCGTCCGTGATATTCCGGTTACTGGCACTGGGACAGAGTTGACGACCAAGATGGTCCCACACATGTTCTATCGGACATACATGTGGGAGGCTTGCTGGCCGCGGGAGTACATCAACTTCAAGCAGACAGTTCATACAGACAAGTGCCATGTGTGGACGAACAAAGCGCTGTTGAAAAATGACACCACGTACTTTCGTATGGGAGGTAAAACATGAGCACGCAAGATTCCCAGGACATAACGTCGTGTTCCCTCAGTCACTAACAGCTATACCAGATAGTTCCCCACAGAATGACGTCAAAAGTATCGCCGCCTTGACTCTCCAAAACATTCCAACTATAGGATGTTCCCAGGTCGCGCCATACTCGCCGACAATTGTCATCTATGGCTGTGCAGAACCACGACTCGTCGCTGAATACAATTAGACGCCATTTATCAGCAGTCAATACTGCCCAGTCACAACACCATTTCAAATGTAGACGATTGTGTTATGATGTTAACGGCAGCCTAAGCACGGCATGGTATTTCCCTAGTGTGACTGTTGCTAGTCTCTGACCAATGGTGCGGGAGCAGATGGGTCGGTGATACGATGCGCTTAGTACACAATGCAATATCGGAAGATTGATGACAAGTATGGCCGCCGTCAAGTTCCCATGCAGCCTAAAATTGGGCCACTGGCACATCATAACGCGTCACGAACCTAGATATTGCTCGATTCAACCAGCCGACCAAATGAAGACCCACAATAAGGCCTCTCTGAAACTCTGTCATATTCTAATAAAGCTGTCTCACACTAGTATGCGGCGTCTCTTTGTCCTTTACGGTGATCAGGCATCGTCTGACGGAATTCATGTTCCTTATGCACTGAAGCGCCAAAGAAACTTGTATAGGCAAGTGTGTCAAATACAGAGATAAGTAACCAGGCGGAATACGGTGCTGCGCATATAAAACAACAAGTGTCTGGCGCAGTTGTTAGATCCGTTACTGCTGACACAATGGCAGGTTATCAAGATTTATGTGAGTCTGAACGTGGTGTTATAGTCGGCGCACGAGCGATGGGACACAGCTTCTTCGAAGTAGTACTGAAATGGGGATTTCCCCGTACGACCATTTCGGAAGTGTACCGTGAACATCAGAAATCTGGTAAAACGTGAAATCTCCGACATCGTTGGTGCCGGAAAAAGAAACTGCAAGAACGGGACCAACGAAGACCGAAGAGAATCGTACAACGTGATGGAAGTGCAACCGTTCCGCAAATTGCTTCAGATTTCAATTGTGGGTCATCAACAAGTGTAAGCGTGCGAACCATTGAACGAAACATCATCGATTTGGGCTTTCGGAGCCGAAGGCCCACTCGTGTACCCTTGATGACTGCACGACACAACTCTTTACGCTTCGCTTGGACCAGTTAACACCGAAATTGGACTGTTGACGACTAGAAACGTGTTTCCTGGTCGGACGAGTCTCGTTTCAAATTGTATCGCGCGGATGGACCCGTACGGGTATGGAGACAACCTCATGAATTCATGGACCCTGCATGCCATCGGGGTACAAGGGATAGTGTGGGGCGTGTGCAGTTAGAGTGATATGCGACACCTGATACGTCTAGATACGACTCTGACAGATGACACGTATGTAAGTATCCTGTCCGATCACCTGCATCCATGCATGCCCGTTGCGCATTCCGACGGACTTGCGGCACCCCACACGTCCAGAATTGTTATTGAGTGGCTCCAGGAACACTCTTCAAAGTTTAAACACTTCCGCTGACCAACAAACTCCCCAGACATGAACATCATTGAGCATATCTGGGATGCCTTGCAACGTGCTGTTCAGAAGAGATCTTCACCCCTGGTACTCTTACGGAATTATGGGCAGCCCTGCAGGATTCATGGTGTCAGTTCCCTCCAGCACTACTTCAAACATAAGTCGAGTCCATGCCACGTTGTGTTGCGGCAGTTCTGCGTGCTCGCGTGGGACCCTACACGAGATTAAGCATGTGTACCAGTTTATTTGGCTCTTCAGTGTATACCCTATCAGGCAGTACTAAACACGAACAACACTAACACACTGTCTTGGGCTTTCCACCTATCGCAGATAATTGCAATTCTAATCATTTGGATACACACCAGCGCTGGGTAACGCTGGGTAAATGAACGAATTTATGTTAACATCCGACTACATCTTTCGTGTGCCTTACTTACTTTTGTCGGGAATCTTATATTAACATCATATTTTGCATTTTGAAAAACAATGTTTCATAGAACAGAAATGAATTAATAATGGTGGTGAAATATGTCATGGAGTACTTTCAGGATATTCTAATCCATGACTTCACACAAATACCGTAGATTATCGCCACATACCTTCTGGAGCTCTACAGCCGTCCTCCTCCAACAGCAGTTTAAAACATCCGAATCTGTAAAGATAAAGTACGTTTCAGAGAATGAAAGCAATCTTCCTTGTGGTATCAGTAAATAACTGTCTGATGAGTAATACATTACTGGCCATTACAATTGCTACACCAAGAAGAAATGCAGATGATAAACGGGTATTCATTGGACAAATATATTATACTAGAACTGACATGTGATTACATTTTCACGCAATTTGAGTGGATAGATCCTGAGAAATCAGTACCCAGAATAACCACCTCTGGCCGTAATAACGGCCTTGATACGCCTGGGCATTAAGTCAATCAGAGCTTGGATGGCGGGTACAGGTACATGCAGCTTCAACACGATACCACAGTTCATCAAGAGTAGTGACTGGCGTATTGTGACGAGTCAGTTGCTCTGCCACCATTGACCAGACGTTTTCAATTGGTGAGAGATCTGGAGAATGTGCTGGTCAGGGCAGCAGTCGAACATTTTCTGTATCCAGAAAGGCCCATACAGAACCTGCAACGTGCGGTCGTGCATTATCCTGCTGAAATGTAGGGTTTCGCAGGGATCGAATGAAGGGTAGAGCCACGGGTCGTAACACATCTGAAATGTAACGTCCACTGTTCAAAGTGCCGTCAATGCGAACAAGAGGTGACCGAGACGTGTAACCAATGGCACCCCATACCATCAAGCCGAGTGATACGCCAGTATGGCGATGACGAATACACGCTTCCAATGAGCGTTCACCGCGTTGACGCCAAACACAGATGCGACCATCATGATGCTGTAAACAGAACCTGGATTCATCCGAAAAAATGACGTTTTGCCATTCGTGCACCCAGGTTCGTCGTTGAGTACACCATCGCAGGCGTTCCTGTCTGTGATGCAGCGTCATGGGTAACCACAGCCACGGTCTCCATGCTGATAGTCCATACTGCTGCAAACGTCGTCGAACTGTTCGTCCAGATGGTTGTTGTCTTGCAAACGTCCCCATCTGCTGACTCAGGGATCGAGACGTGGCTGCACGATCCGTTACAGCGATGCGGATAAGATGCCTGTCATCTCGACTGCTAATGATACGAGGCCGTTGGGATCCAGCACGGCGTTCCGTATTACCCCCGTGAACCCACCGATTCTATATTCTCCTAACAGTCATTGGATCTCGAACAACGCGAGCAGCAATGTCGCGATACGATAAACCGCAATCGCGATAGGCTACAATCCGACCTTTATCTAAGTCGGAAACGTGATGGTACGCATTTCTCCTCCTTACACGAGGCATCACAACAACGTTTCACCAGGCAACGCCAGTCAGCTGCTGTTTGTGTATGGGTAATCGGTTGGAAACTTTCCTCATGTCAGCACATTGTAGGTGTCGCCACCGGCGCCAGCCTCGTGTGAATGCTCTGAAAAGCTAATAATTTGCATATCACAGTATCTTCTTCCTGTCGGTTAAATTTCGCGTCTGTAGCACGTCACCTTCGTAGTGTAGCAATTTTAATGGCCAGTAGTGTATTTTAGTTTCCTGCCCACATGGCGCCAAGTAAAGTTTTCATCACTTATCATCTGAAAAAGCCTGTATCGCTTGGTCTTTTTTTAAAAAAAAAACATTTGTTTCATGAACTGGAAAAATGTGCAGTTAATCATTTCATTTGTATAGCATCTAGCTTATTCAAAGAATATTCTCACGAAATACATTTGATGTCACGACATCCAAGTTTTTCACTGCTGCTTCCTTGTGTAAAATCTCGGTGTTCAAATCCCGTCAAATTGGAGTTGATATTCGAGTTTTCGAAGATTGACACTGTGGTTTACAAGTCTGTGACCGGTCGGGAGATGTCACTTGGAATTCTAACTTCAATTGGCGGTGACGTCACCTGGCGGGCGTGATTCGCATGTGCGAAAGCGGGTAATGCGGCGGTATGCCGCCTCCGCGCCCTCCCCCATCGGGCAGCGGTTGAGGGGCCCCCAGCATCTTATCTCCCCTTAAGAGTTTGACATTCGATTGGATTTCTTTGAAGGCGCTCCGCCTAAAGTGCTCGTATCCAGGCACCGCTGAAATTATAGCCTCCGCCTCTGTTAAAATTCTTGCTGCACGTGCAAATTTCTATCGCTGCTTTTATTTCGGAATCCAAGGAGGTCCATGCATGGGGAGAACCTTCGTTTCTCAGAACTAATCTTCTGCCCTTCTGTACAGCTTTGTTCCACGTATCGCTCAGTCCTCAAGTTGTCAGTAGTCTACCTGATGTGCCGTTCAAAGACGAATAAGTTTTGTGGTTGTCCCTCACATGGACACGCTGCATACATTTATCTGCGCGTGCGAGAAACGCGATTCTTGTGAGAAGGGAGAAGAAAGTTGGTGGCGAGTAGAGGAGAGGCGGTGGCGTTAAATTCCTAATCAGCAGACTTTGTGCCAATGTCATGTCTTAAATTCCAAACTTCTCTACAGTGTCTCATGAAGCGAGGGCGTGTGACACTGTTGACCCTTATCCGTTCGTCGGATGGGAACCTTAAGAACGGCGGCCCCCTTGATGCTGTTTTGGAGTAGTAGGCTGTGTGCTAACTACGCCATACTAAACATTCTTACCTTTACTTTAGATTATGACGCAGTTAGGCACATAAGAATTTCAAGATTTGACAATTACTTTAACCTCCCGTCAGATTATTCTTACAGATAGAAATTATTTATCCCGCCTGTTTTTGACAGTGTGAAATTGGAAATTTGTGGTAAGGTCTTATGGGACCAAACTGCTGAGGTCATCGGTCCCTAAGCTTACGCGCTACTTAACGTAACTCAAACTAACTTACGCTAAGAACAACACACACACCCATGCCCGATGGACGACTCAAACCTCCGACGGGGTGAGCGGACCGTGACAAGACGCCTGAGACCGGGCGGCTACCCCGCGCGGCCTGACAGTGTGATTATTTGAATAGTTATTAATGGATGAATGTTTAGCTGGAGAGTGATTTGCAAACAGAAACTCTGGGTAGTGAGCAATGTCGAACTCTCTACTGTAAGTTCCGTGTTCCACAAATTTTTTCTGCGTCGCTACCCAATTTAATTAAAATTGGGAAAATTTAATATACTTTATAAGAACTGAATTAATTACTGAATTGGTAAGCGTAACTAATGTGTTAACATTAATAAAAAGATCCAATTGAATATATGGAATGAGCAGGAGGGAACAATTTAAATACTACCGTTAAATCAAATAATTCAGAGCAAGCGGGAAATTAAGCCTCAACAAACAGAATAATACAATGAAACAAAGTCCACAAACATAAGGCGTGCCTTTTGCACTTCAGAAACGCCAGGTGCGATGTGTTAAAGATAATGTTACAAAATGAGTCAAGTTTGTCTCAGAAACAGTCATCATGGTTTAACATAGTTTATTAAAATAAAACATCACATTAAAAATTCACAAAGTAATTATAAACTATGATCTGTCGTTGCCTGTTGCTTAGTTAATAAACTCACTCACATTATTATTATATTGACGGCTGAGGTACATTGCGGTGATAAATGAAAAGGAAATATTAGACGCGTAGGGGAGAAGTTCACACAAACATACGTGATTCACATATACATGAATAGAGACAAAAAGAATTTTGCCCATCACAATACTTCAAAGTGTCAGAAGTTCATCCCTGTCGGTGTGATTCAATTATTGTAATAAGAATATTATAGAACACTTTACGACAAAGAAATTTATCTACATCACCTTGCACATGAAACTAAGGTATTCTGGCGTGAAACATCCGCAAATGCCGGGAGTATTCATGAACAAAGCAAAACTACTACGACTCGCGAAAACTTCAAGAACGCAGATGTAGACCGTGTAGACGCAAGTACCAACAAAATATGACGTGTAATTAAGAATAAAACTTATTTAAGATGGTACTGAAATAATACACCGTGAAATCACCACCACGTGGTATCAGAACAGGTACACAATCTGAAAACTGAAACGAAATGAAAGGTGGAAGAAATAACACACACACACACACACACACACACAACACACACACACACACACACACACACACGCACACGAGAAAAGGTCATACGTACAGCGGAGGGGGTAGAAATTCCTTTGTATAGCTACGTTGGCTGCACTGTTGCTACCACAGCAGACAGACAGATGTTGCTCTGCTACTATATATATATTCTAAAGTAATCAAGTAAAGCAATTTCTTGAATTTTCGTTAATAGACTTTCTCGGCGTAGTTTACATCTGTCTCCATGAGTCTGCCGTTTCAATTTCCTTCAATATCTCTGTGACACTCTCCCATGGATTAAACAAACCTGCGACCATTCATGCTGCCCTTCTCTGTGTAGGTTCAATATCTGGTACGGGTTCCCCACACTTGAGTAATTCTCTAGAACGGGACGCAGGAGTGATTTGTGAGCAGTTTCCACTCTAGACTGCCCGCATCTCGTGGTCGTGCGGTAGCGTTCTCGCTTCCCACGCCCGGGTTCCCGGGTTCGATTCCCGGCGGGGTCAGGGATTTTCTCTGCCTCGTGATGGCTGGGTGTTGTGTGATGTCCTTAGGTTAGTTAGGTTTAAGTAGTTCTAAGTTCTAGGGGACTGATGACCATAGATGTTAAGTCCCATAGTGCTCAGAGCCATTTGAACCATCCACTCTAGACTGATTGTACTCCCCCAGTACTCTACCAATAAACCGAAGTCTCTCATCCACTTTACCCATCACTGAACCTGTGTGATCATTCCATCTCATATCCTTAAAAATTGTCACACCCACGTATTTGTATGAGTTGGCTGATTCCAACAGTGACTCACTGATGTTACAATCATACGATACTACGTTTTTTTTTTTCATTTTTTGAAGGGTACAGTTTTACATTTCTGAACATTTGAAGCAAGTTGCTAGTCTCTGCACCACTTTGAAATCTTATCAAGATCTGAATATTTACGAAGCTTCTTTCAGATAGTACTTCATTACAGATAACTGCATCATCAGCATAAAGCCTGATTTTACTATTAATATTGTCTTCAAGGTCATTATTATACAACACGCACAACAAGGGCCCCAGCACACTTCCCTGGGGCACACCCGAAGTTACTTCTACATCTGACGATGACTCTCTATCAAAAATAACGTTTTGCGTCTTCCCTTCCAAAAAGTCCTCAATCCAGTCACAAATTTCACTTGATATCAAGTATGATGGTACTTTTGATAATAAGTGTAGGTGTGGTACGAGTCAAATTTTTCTCGGAAATTAGGAATCACAGCTTCTACCTGATTGCCTTTATCCAAAGCCTTCAGTATATCATGTGAGAAAAGTGCGAGTTGCTTTTTTGAAGTCCCGCTGGAGGACGGCTTTAGGCTATCAGGATAGTTAAAGCGAGGTTTACGATGAAGGCAGCAAGTAAGCTATAATTTACTCCTTTTTATCTTTATTCAAATAGAAAATATAGTCATTAATTAAAACTTCCGGGCTGAACTGCCGTGGACCATATATAAAACTACTTCTCCTTCCTGGCGTTTCGTTGCCTACTGCGGGCAACATCTTCCGAGGCGAGTCGGCGACTGGCTGCTAGGCGCTGGAGGTCCCGCTTATATAGAGCACTTAGATGGCACCACCACTCATCACGTTCTTTCGACTTTAAAACTATCTCTGGCTAGTGCCATCTCTCTCGATTACAGGTAATCGATTGTCACTTCGTTGGTGTAAAGTCGACCGCCATATTTTGTCTAGTTTTAATCCTTCTTCTTTTTTTATTAAAATTATTTTCGTGCTTGTAGATCTCTGTAACTTCTCTATACATGCGGGTATAATAACGTGAGGTCCAAGTTGTCAAGTTTGTCTCACTAAATTTTGTTTCGTGATCACCATCTTTGAAAACATGTTCCGCTACAGCTGATTTGTCAATTTGTTCCAATCTACAGCTCCTTTTGTGTTCCGTTAGGCGGGTATTAACACTCCTTTTTGTTGTTCCAATATAAACCATGCCACAGCTACACGGAATTTTATACACACCTGGGGTAGCTAAGGGGTGTCGTGCGTCTTTCACCGATCTTAAACTTTCACTAATTTTCTTGGTAGGTCGAAATATTGTCTCCACTTGAAACTTGGCCAAAACTTTTTCCACTACGGTCCACGATGTTATGAATAAATGTAAGAAAAACTCTTTCAGCCGACAGTTGTTGTTGTCGTGTATTTTCGGACACTTATCTTCTAGGGTGGAGTGCTCGACCTATCTCGTTGTCAGTGTACCCATTTCTATTGAAAGCCGCTCTCAAATGGCTTAATTAATCTTGCAAATAAATTGGCTCACAGATGTTACTAGCCCGCTCCACTAAAGTTTTTATGACTCCTCTCTTCCGCCTAGGATGATGAATCGAATCCTTGTGTAGGTAACGATCGGTGTGTGTGTCTTTCCTATATACCTTGTGCCCTAAAGTCACATCTGCCCGTTTAATAACCAATACATCCAAAAAATTAAGTTGTCCGTTACTCTCTTTCTCCATGGTGAATTGTTTTATTGGATTGAAACTGTTTATGTGCACCAAAAAATCACTCAGTTCCTCTTCAGCATGATTCCATATCCCAAAGGTGTCATCCACGTATTGATACCATTTCAAAGGGCTTTTATTGGCCGACTGCAGCACTTGTTGTTCGAAAAATTCCATAAATAGATTAGCAATAGCTGGCCACCCCATCAATTATTGAAGACGCCGGCCGTGAAAGCTTACATGTTATGATTAGAAGATATAGTATTGCGAAACTGGACGAATCGTTTTTTTTTTTTTTTTGCCAGGAGAGGCATCGACGACATCTGGAACTACTCCTGCTTTGGCGGGATGGGGATCGTCCCGTATCCTGGAGCATTGCACGTGGCTGCTGGTTGTGTGCGCGCCAGGCGCCGTTGCAGCGGCCGCAGCCTTGACCTTCACAAGGTTAGCCTTCCAGGAAGCGGAGAGCTGAGCAGTCCGGCGCGTTTCCTCATTCGAGCCGCAGACACGGCGCGTGCAGCTGCGCAGGGCGCGAGGTCTGCCCGCTGACACGTTCTGCCCGATTCACAAATATAGACGGCCCCCACACGAAGTTTCTGCACTCACACGAACGAGTACGAGATCCGTGGGAAGCGTCAGGTGCAAACCGAGCAATAATAGAAAGACTGGAAGAAGAAGAGTCATCGATCAGCTCTTACGGAACGATGTCCTTTCGTTCTGAGCACGATTTCTGACAATGGCGTGACGTCTTGTGCAATCTGCGATACAGAATGTGTTTTCTTCGTAATTGTCTGGCTGTTGGTCAAATGTAAGCAGGACAAAACCAGACGTGTCAGTGACTCAATGCTGGTAGGGTATCAGTGTGTTAGAAGCAGAATAATAGGATGCGAGTTGGCGTTGACAGATTTAAATAAACAAACTGAGCAAAGTATTTCTTCAACTGAAGTTTGCTACACACACTGAATACTCGACCAGATGAAAATCTCTAAACTGCCGACGACGCTTAACAACGCACTTAACAACTGAGAAATGGTGCAGAGATAACACATACGCCAAACAATAAGAGAAGTGAATAAAATGGCGCCAAAGACAACCTTCACGTTCTTTTCAATTGTAAGTTGTTTTTAATTTATTTATTCATATGACCACATAAAAGATTTTCCCAGTGCATATATCGTTCACAAGACAGTGAATAGAAAATCTTTTTACATGATGGTTTTGTAACTTGCAACTCTACTCCATTTAAAGTTTTGTATCAAATTGGATATCATGTAACGAAAAGCTACAAACTGTAGTAATGGTTGGTTTACATATACTCTACACATGCAATTATTTGTACAGGTTAATGCATGAGTTACACATTTTAAACTATGAGGTACTGTGACACTGGATAAAGGCAGTTTTGCTTTAGCTAAGATATTACAGTATTTTTTAAAAAAATATGAACTTCAGAAACAGACTGTTTAGTGCATAAGACTCCGTTTACCATGATGAAAACGCCCACAGCCAACCTGATAAGACTGTTTAAGTTAGCAGTGCGAAATATTGACAACATGATATTTGGAATACGAAACAGCTAACTATCCAACTATGTGTGGGAAATTTCAACAGATCTATGAACCCGGGACTCCAGCTGTGTCGAAATAAAACGTATTTTTCCTTTCTCCTCGTTTATTCTAGAGGCATTCCAAATTTTTCTGTTAATTCGTGTAGTAGTATTGAACAATGGTATCTGTAGGTGAAAAAGAAAGGTACGATAGTAGGAATCAATAATGTCTTTGACCACTTTCCTAAAGAATTAACTGTACTTGGTTGATAACAAATATAATTTCAATACATGGTGAAGTTAATTTTGCTACTTTGTAGAGTAATTTTTAATATTTGTTTTTCTGTCAATCAGCTTAAACGTTAATGAAGTATACAATTATTATTATTATTATTATTATTATTATTATTATTATCGTAGTAAATCTAGAAAATGCTAATTTAAAAGTGAGAAAAGGGTACAATAGTACGAATTTTATGGCATAGTAAGTTGTAGGGAAGGTAATCGTTTCAGCTGGAGGCTGTTGTGTATAGGAATCCGTTATCAAGGGCAAGGATGTGTCTCAGCACAAAGAAAAGAAAGTTTTGTAGCAGTAAGCAACAAGTCATTAGTTTATACGTGGAAGTATACTTTCCCGGTCTACAGTGTTGATGAAAAGTTGTCATCTTTCCAAGGTAGGTGGTTGTAGATTACTGAAATACCGCGACATATCGACGAGTGTCATCCCGACATTGCCACTGTCCCCCTACCGTGACGCTAGCTAGAGCTAAGATTCAGTTCCCCGCTACTGTGATACGGCTACGGAAGAATTTTGAGAAGGCAGTTCCTTAATGGAGAAGGGCAGTAAAGGCTTTGTTCTGAGGGGAACGAGTATTTGTGCTGTACTGTTCCGAAAAATGTGTTGAAGTCGAGGGCATTAGGGAACACTATGAACTTTGCTAACACGATAGAGCAGACAGAGCATATGGAGAATTTTGCGCTTGTCCGTATGAAACCGGAAACACCAGTCACCATCAATACCGTTTGTCAGAAGGCAGGACCTTAGAGGGTCGAGAGCTTTTCCGTTTTTCTTAACATTTCGATTGGAACCTGGTTGGTGCCGGCCGGTGTGGCCCAGTGGTTCTAGGCGCTTCAGTCTAGAACCGCGTGACCGCTACGGTCGCAGGTTCGAATCCTGCCTCGGGCATGGATGTGGTTCAAGTGGCTCTGAGCACTATGGGACTTAACATCTGAAGTCATCAGTCCCCTAGAACTTAGAACTACTAAACCTAACTAACCTAAGGACATCACACACATCCATGCCCGAGGCAGGATTCGAACCTGCAACCGTAGCGGTCGCGCGGTTCTGGACTGTAGCGCCTAGAACCGCTCGGCCACCACGGCCGGCCTAAAGGCCTGGCTTAGAAATCAAAAGCAATTAAAAATAGTAGGTAAAAATTTAAAAAAACATGCAATTGAAACAATTAGCGGCTGAAGGTCTTCACTACATGTCTGAAGGACAACTATAATTAAAACACGTTAATAAACGATTTTACTAACCAAGATATTTCCTTTTGAACTTACAACAGAACGGACGAAAGCCTAATTAAAGAAATATTAACTTATTGCACGACTGAAGGCACCAAACAAATTTTGAAACAACGGCTGAAGGCGTGAACAACAAGTCAGACAAACAATTTAAAATAAACCCCTAACTTCTTATAAAAAAATTTCCTTTAAAGAGTACACATGGCTGAAGGCCTTATTAAAAGGGGTTCACATAAATCCTCGGCTGAAGGCCACACATAACAATCGAACAACTAACGTCTTAAGGCCTGGATTAAAAACAATTTCAGATAGAACCAATTTTAAGGAAATCTTTTTTATAAAACAAAATCAATATTCAAAATTTTAATTTAACATGGCTGAAGGCCTTTATGCAAAATTTGAAAGAACTGAATTAATAGACAGCCGAAGGCCTTGTACAATACTTCAAACTAACATGAAAATCAGAATCTAAAACAAACAGAACAAATGGTGCTCTGCAGTGTTCCAAGGGTCGGCCTGAGGAGGTAGCTCAAACGTAAGGTGAGGAGAGACAGGCAGCCAAGAGATGAGGTTAAATAATCGGATGGCAACCCAGACTAGGGACGGCCCAAGGACTGACCAACAATTTATCCAATTCCCTTCTGTCCGACCACTGGCAGAACGATGGAAAATATCGGCCGAGGACGAGAATACGAACAGCACTACGGCTTCAGAAATTGGCGTCTAAAACAGCCAAGGGAACAATAACCACTCTAAGCAAAATATTAACCAAACAACTTAAAAGGCTGTCGAACTACACGCCTTGCCGGACAGCATCAACATGACGAGGAAGGGCGCACTGCCGGAAAGCTACGCTAACGACCTTGGCAGGTAACTGGGGCGTTAACGGCCACAGGGCAGAAAATACCGCTGGTGCACTTCACTGGCAAGTAACAGTCAATTTAATAAGTAATCGCAATATAGGAAGACGGCTGCAAGATTTCGCCGACTCCAACACATCATACGTTGCTGCTAGCCCGAATGGCCCAGGGAGCAACAACGCGCAAATGAACGAAGAGAACAGGTTAAGGGGCTCCGGAACGCCCTATACTTGCAATGTTAAAATAACGCTTATAAATTACATCTTTCCTCACAAAGTATTTGAGGTAGGAAGTTGAACTTTTTACAGATTATTTATTGGAATATGGGCTACAACTTAACACAGGGATTTTACAAAATTTTAGTTCAGTTATTAAAGATGATTTTTTTTTTCAATTATAATGAAAATTCACAACATTTTTTTTGCAATTTTTCATTTATATATTCAAAAATATACAGTTTTTTGGAAAAAGGCTGTGTTAAATTATGCAGAAGGTACTGTGTAACATTTACTGAAAGTTTGAAACGAATATGTTTGGAAGATCCTTAGAAAACATGTAATTAGAATGAGAAAATAAAAGTTTTGGGAATCGAGCGACAAAGATTGGATTAACTTTTTAGTGCATTCCAGGTCCATAGGATGGATTATTTTCATCCTCTGCAAACTCCTCCTCCAGCTTCCTCTTGTTCCTCCTCCTGTTTACTCTTTCTTGTATTTCAAGACTCTTTACAGCCCTGTCTGCAGCCCGAAGGCGTTCCTTGCCTAAAGCAAGCATCGCTCGTACCATGTTAGAACCTATCTTCATTCCCACATTTCTAAATACCTTGCACCTTACAATGTTGCCATCATTGAAAGTCGCAACAGCATCATACACACCAAAGTGAAGTGTTTCTATTCCAACAAATACAGTCTTGGGGATTCTCGTACCATATAACACTATTTACACTTTCATTGGGGTTTTGAGTTTTTCCGTGAATACACTTTTTCAACAGTTCAGGTGCTGCTAAGTCTCTGAAAATAGGTTAGCCACAACACATACTTTATCTCACATCACTAAAATGTACCTGATGAACACGGACGTTAATAATAACACCATTTGACAGCAGTTTAACAGCGCCACAGTGGGTCACGCCCATGTAGAACACATTTCAAAAAAAATTTAAAAATAGTTGTAGTCTTCGGAATTGAATAAATTATATATCTACACTCCTGGAAATGGAAAAAAGAACACATTGACACCGGTGTGTCAGACCCACCATACTTGCTCCGGACACTGCGAGAGGGCTGTACAAGCAATGATCACACGCACGGCACAGCGGACACACCAGGAACCGCGGTGTTGGCCGTCGAATGGCGCTAGCTGCGCAGCATTTGTGCACCGCCGCCGTCAGTGTCAGCCAGTTTGCCGTGGCATACGGAGCTCCATCGCAGTCTTTAACACTGGCAGCATGCCGCGACAGCGTGGACGTGAACCGTATGTGCAGTTGACGGACTTTGAGCGAGGGCGTATAGTGGGCATGCGGGAGGCCGGGTGGACGTACCGCCGAATTGCTCAACACGTGGGGCGTGAGGTCTCCACAGTACATCGATGTTGTCGCCAGTGGTCGGCGGAAGGTGCACGTACCCGTCGACCTGGGACCGGACCGCAGCGACGCACGGATGCACGCCAAGACCGTAGGATCCTACGCAGTGCCGTAGGGGACCGCACCGCCACTTCCCAGCAAATTAGGGACACTGTTGCTCCTGGGGTATCGGCGAGGACCATTCGCAACCGTCTCCATGAAGCTGGGCTACGGTCCCGCACACCGTTAGGCCGTCTTCCGCTCACGCCCCAACATCGTGCAGCCCGCCTCCAGTGGTGTCGCGACAGGCGTGAATGGAGGGACGAATGGAGACGTGTCGTCTTCAGCGATGAGAGTCGCTTCTGCCTTGGTGCCAATGATGGTCGTATGCGTGTTTGGCGCCGTGCAGGTGAGCGCCACAATCAGGACTGCATACGACCGAGGCACACAGGGCCAACACCCGGCATCATGGTGTGGGGAGCGATCTCCTACACTGGCCGTACACCACTGGTGATCGTCGAGGGGACACTGAATAGTGCACGGTACATCCAAACCGTCATCGAACCCATCGTTCTACCATTCCTAGACCGGCAAGGGAACTTGCTGTTCCAACAGGACAATGCACGTCCGCATGTATCCCGTGCCACCCAACGTGCTCTAGAAGGTGTAAGTCAACTACCCTGGCCAGCAAGATCTCCGGATCTGTCCCCCATTGAGCATGTTTGGGACTGGATGAAGCGTCGTCTCACGCGGTCTGCACGTCCAGCACGAACGCTGGTCCAACTGAGGCGCCAGGTGGAAATGGCATGGCAAGCCGTTCCACAGGACTACATCCAGCATCTCTACGATCGTCTCCATGGGAGAATAGCAGCCTGCATTGGTGCGAAAGGTGGATATACACTGTACTAGTGCCGACATTGTGCATGCTCTGTTGCCTGTGTCTATGTGCCTGTGGTTCTGTCAGTGTGATCATGTGATGTATCTGACCCCAGGAATGTGTCAATAAAGTTTCCCCTTCCTGGGACAATGAATTCACGGTGTTCTTATTTCAATTTCCAGGAGTGTATTAAAAGGTAATAGTCTGCAGATTCAGAAAACGCAAAAAAGTAAAAATTGAACTTTTCATGATTTTGAGCCTTTCCGGAGCCCCTTAACTGATCACTCAACTTCAGTGTCCAGGTTCAGTGGGCAACGAACTTTGTCGCTACCGCCTCACGATCTGACAGCGTGTGCACGCCGCCAGTGGTCCCAGCCTGGCCACGCCCCACGGAGACTTGCTCGCCGCTCTGGTCCAACGGACTGACTATCACACACACCACCGCCATCCAGAAATACTAGCGGTGACACCAAAGATAGTACGACAGTACTAGTGTCGTTAAGCGCTGCTGCTGCCACTCAAGGAGGCAGGCCAGCAACTTCCTGACGCCAGTAAGTAAGGTAGAAACAAGACGCCACTCGACGTGACAAATTGCCAAATATCAAACGGCATGAACACGAGCCGCACATGGCTCATCGGTCATGGTTCTTTCCTTCCATTTACCTTTATCATCAGTTTCTTAGATAACGATTGTCTGACTTGATCAGGCCTATTCCGGGGGCAACTATGCCAGCACGAGCCCGCCGACTGAGTAGTTGAGTGCTCGCGGTAAAATGTGGCTGTCAGACGACATTATGTAGCGCAACGGACGTGTAAACTGTGCACTGTCTTCAGAGAAATAACAATATGTTAATTCCCTGTAGTTTTAAACGCAAGCCTATAATCGAGGGGCGTTTAATAAGTAACGCAACACTTTTTTCTGAGAGCAGGGTGGTTTTATTCAGGATTCAAATACACTACATTATTCCCCACTCTTTTGGCTAAAAAATCCTGTTTTTTGACGTAGTCTCCGTTCAATGCTTCGGCCTCACACCATCTTACTGGGAGGGCCTATATGGCCGCATTGTACCACTCTACTGGTCGACGTCAGAGTCACCGTCTTGCTGCATCAATAACCTCCCCATCATCCACATGCTGCCTCCCACGGTGTGTATCCTTCGTTGGGCCAAACAGACGGAAGTCGGAAGGTGCGAGATACTGCCTGTAGGGTGGATGAGAAAGAACAGTCCAATGAAGTTTTGAGGGGTCTTCTCGGGTGCGCAGACTTGTGTCAACACTACCAACAGCTGGCCTTGTGGCCGAGCGGTTCTAGGCGCTTCAGTGCGGAACCGCGCTGCTGCTATGGTCGCAGGTCCGAATCCTGCCTCGAGCATGGATGTGTGTGCTGTCCTTAGGTTAGTTAGGTTTAAGTAGTTCTACGTCTAGGGGACTGATGCCCTCAGATGTTAAGTCCCTTGACGCTCAGAGCCATTTGAACCACTACCAACAGAGAGTCGACTTGAGCAGCGACGTGATTGTGATCCGTCGATCACCTCGAATGAGAATATCCGCAAGTTCCAACATTGCAAAAGGTGGTGGTGGTGGTTAGTGTTTAACGTCCCGTCGACAACGAGGTCATTAGAGACGGAGCGCAAGCTCGGGTTAGGGAAGGATTGGGAAGGAAATCGGCCGTGCCCTTTCAAAGGAACCATCCCGGCATTTTCCTGAAACGATTTAGGGAAATCACGGAAAACCTAAATCAGGATTGAACCGTCGTCCTCCCGAATGCGAGTCCAGTGTGCTAACCACTGCATTGCAAAAGGAATAGCTGTGCGCGGCCGGCTGACACGCTGGGGACCTTATTGCCGTGATAACAGATGCCTCGCCCAACGAATCGCCGTGCTTCTGTTCACTGCCAGGTCTCCGTAAATATCTTGCGAGTGCCTATGAATATCTGCGATGATTTGGTGTTCTGCCAAAAAAGAACTCAATGACAACTCTCTGCTTGGAACGCTTCGTTATAGACGCCTTTCTGACGGCCGTCAGCTATCGGAACGTCATGAAACTACAGGGGCTGAAGCGGGAATATTCTTCGACGTCTCACAACGAATTCCATATTTTTTCAAGCGAAAGTGACCGAGAAAAAAATGTGTTATACGTTGTGTCTAGACAAGACAGTCTAGACACAGGGTGAGGTTACCGAAAGGGCACGCGTCAACTCACACCGACTGGCGTGAAGTCTGGAAGAGGATACTTTAGAAGGCACTAAAGAAAAGTACGTATAGTCTGTTTACTTAACTTTAATGCATCCTTGTGGTACATCGCTATTGACGATACCAGTGAGACTCTCTCCAGATATGATTAATGGCGCCTTGCTAGGTCGTAGCCATGGACTTAGCTGAAGGCTATTCTAACTGTCTCTCGGCAAATGAGAGAAAGGCTTCGTCAGTGTAGTCGCTAGCAAAGTCGTCGTACAACTGGGGCGAGTGCTAGTCCGCCTTTCTAGACCTGCCATGTGATGGCGCTAGGTCTGCGATTACTGACAGTGGCGACACGCGGGTCCAACATGTACTAATGGACCGCGGCCGATTTAAAGCTACCACCTAGTAAGTGTGGTGTCTGGCGGTGACACCACATTATATTACTTATGGAACGTCCCTCACACTTAAGGGCGCAGTGCTTAGAGTGGAGAATAGCTCTTTTAAAATCGATGTAAAGCAGCATTATGTTCAGGTTAGGAACTCCAACGCGAAGGTCAGACACACGAGTATCAACTTATAACACGTCACTGCAGAATGCCTGGCTACAATTAGAGCGTATAGACTTGCATTTTGACAGGCACTTGTGTGATAAATTACTTAATAAAATAAGTCTTGTAAGCTAGCATAATTTTTTTTTTCAACATAAATGTCCACAAGTCTGCACCTACGATTATGTCGATGTGTGGACCTACAAGTTTGTGCGAGAAACATTTTTCCGCAATGAAGAAAACGATATCGTACCTCAAAACCTCATGGACAGACTCCAGTTAAAAGGTTAGCTTGGAATTAGCAGTGCTCAGAAAGTGGTACTAGACATTGATGCTTTAGCGAAAAGCAAAATAACATCCATGCCCGAGGCAGGATTCGAACCTGCGACCGTAGCGGTCACGCGGTGCCAGACTGAAGCGCCTAGAACCGCACGGCCACAACGGCCGGCTAAAATAAGTAGAGTTAATTGATATACAGAGTTCCTATGCTAAGCGTATGAATAAAATAGTTACGAAATACTCTTTGATGTCAACTTAAACTTCATCCGAAAATGACATTCATCATTTGGCTGCATCAGTAGTAGCAAATATCATGTTTTATATTTAGCTACCCACACTCTTTGCCTCATCAGTTAAAAGAAATGTAAATTTTATTTCACTGCAATTTCTCACCGATCCGTAAGTTTTACGAAATACATTGCCACGAAAGGCATTAATCAGCGACCGTGAATCAATACACTACCGACCATAGAGTAAATTCGCTGGCAACAGCTTCTCGCGCCGGGCTGCTTTGTTCCGAATCCTCCTCCCCTCCCCTTCTCTTCCCCTTCCACTAACGTGCCTGAGCCAGCCGGTTGCTCATTGTTGAGGTGTGAGCGCCAGCCAGCTCGCACAAGCAGGCCGGTGAAGAGGCCTGGTCTAGTTCAGATTTTATTTCCTCAAATGGGCAGCTCTGATTATGGGAATCTGCTGAAACTCGTTATCCATTTCAAGAAATAAAATGCGGTCTAGACAGATTATATATATATATATCATTTGTAATAGCCCTGTATATATATATATATATATAAAGTCAATATATATAAAGTCAATGTCTTCCATGAAGTGCCAATATTTTTCGTTATTCTTTCATTCATCAATCAGTTATGCTCTTCCTCTTTTCATCCCAACCTTTTCCTCTATCGTGCTTTTTATAGCATCATGTAGAATATCCACTGAAAAGCCAACGAGACTGGTACATCTGCCTAATATCGTGTAGGACCGCAGATAGCACGCAGAAGCATCGCAACATAACGTGACATAGAATCGACTAATGTCTGAAGTAGTGCTGCAGGGAACTGACACCATGAATCCTGCAGGGCTGTCCATCAATCCGTAAGAGTACGAGGGGGTGGAGATCTCTTCTGAACAGCACGTTGCAACGCATCCCAGATATGCTCAATAATAATGTTCATGTCTGGGGAGTGTGGTGACCAGCGGAAGTGTTTTAACTCAGAAGAGTGTTCCTGGAGCCACTCTGTAGCCATTCTGGACGTGCGGGGCGTCGCATTGTCCTGCTGGAACTGCCCAAGTCCGTCGGAATGCACAATGGACATGAATAGATGCAGGTGATAAGACAGGATTGTTGCGTACGTGTCACCCGTCAGAGTCGTATCTAGACGAATCAGGGGTCCCACATCACTCCAACTGCACACGCCCCATACCGTTATAGAGCCACCAAAAGCTTGAACAGTGCCTTGCTCACATGCAGGGTCCATAGATTCATAAGGTAGTCTCCATACCCGTAAACGTCCATCCACTCGACACAAATTGAAACGAGACTCAACCGACCAGACAACATGTTTCCAGTCATCGACAGTCCAATGTGGGTGTTGGAAGGCCCAGGCGAGGCGTAAAGCTTTGTGTCGTGCAGTCATCAACGGTACACGAGTGGACCTTCGACTCCAAAAGCCCGTATCAATGATGTTTCGTTATTAGTTCACACGCTGACACTTGTCGATGGCCCAGCACTGAAATTTGCAGCAATTTGCGGAAGGATTGCACTTCCGTCACGTTGAACGATTCTATTCAGTCGTCGTTAGTCCCGATCTTGCAGGGTCTTTTCCCGGCCGCAGCGTTGTAGGAGATTTGATGTTTTATTGGATTCCTAATATTCACGGTACACTCGTGAAATCGCCGTACGGGAAAGTCCCCACTGCATCGCTACCTCGGAGATGCTGTGTCCCTTCGCTCTTGCGCCGGCTATAACACCACGTTCAGGCTCACTTAAATCTTGATAACCAGGCATTGTAGTAGCAGTATTCGATCTAACATCCGCGCCAGACTCTTTTTGTCTTATATAGGCGTTTCGACCGCAGTGCCGTATTCTGCCTGTTTACATAACTCTGTATTTGAATATGCAAGGGTATACCAGTTTCTTCGGCGCTTCCGTGTAATTTTGTGGACTATCTAATTAACTTTACTAAGAAGGAAATAGATTTCCATTAATTAGTTCCTTTGGGTATTTCTGATGTATTGTTGTTTATGTCCATTTATATCTTTCTCTCATAAAATATCTACAGAAAAACGCTCTAAATATTTGCTATAATTTTTCTTAGGCTCCATGTGCCGATCCATAAAGTGCCACATTAGATTTTTTCTTCACTCCAGTATTAATCTTACTAGTCAGCATAAAATAGTTTTTTTGAATGGAAATTCAACATCTAATTTCAGTTCTGCACTAAGCATTATTTGCTATATCTATTCCCAGGTGATATACAGGGTGGTCCCGAATTCATGGTACAAACTTTAATGGTAGGTACAGGACATTGTAACAAGGATTTATTGTATAGGAATGTATAGCCGCAGGTGACGCGGTGAGGCGTAAACAGGGGAAAGAGAAATGGAGTGATCGGTTGGTGTCACTGCCGGTAGAGGGCAGTAGATGAACATGATGTATCGCAGTAGGGACAAGCGCCATTCACAATTGTGCTGCCGTAGACGATGGGTGACTTTACGTATGCAGAAAAAGCAGACATGCATTACATGTACGGCCGTGCAAATGGTAACGCCAGAGCTGCGTTACGAATGTATCGCGCGGAGTATCCTAATCGACGAATGCCGGATCATAGAATTTTTCAACGGTTACATCGTCAACTTTGTGAAACAGGTACGTTCGACGTCAACAGACATGACGCTGGTCGATTAAGAGCTGTACGCACTCCAAGACTGGAAGAACGCATCTTGAACATAGTGGCTGATAGACCCGAGTCAAGCACAAGAACTGTTGCGCGTGACGTACATGTGAGTCATCAGACTGTATGCAGAGTGTTAAATGAAAATCGCTTACACCCCTTCCATTTTCAAAAAGTACAAGCATTGAATCCGGCAGATTATCCTCTTCGCGTGAACTTCTGCCAGTGGTTGTTGCAGCAATGTGCGTTGCAGCCGGATTTCGTAGGTCATGTGCTATTTACAGATGAAGCGACATTTTCACGCGAGGGTGTCTTTAATGCGCACAATTCCCATGTGTGGGCAACAGATAATCCACATGCAACGCGTCCAGATGCGTATTAACAACGTTTCGGTATTAATGTGTGGGCTGGTATTGTGAACGACTTTTTGATTGGGCCATACTTACTACCCACGCGACTCTGTGGCGAAAGCTATCTTATTTTTCTGCAAGAAGTGTTACCAGAACTGCTGCAAGATGTTCCGCTCGCCATTCGTAACCGCATGTGGTTTCAGCACGATGGAGCGCCAGCACACTTCAGCACTGCTGTACGGAATTACCTGAATGCCACGTTTGGTGCTAGATGGATTGGGCGTGGTGGACCAGTCCCTTGGCCACCCCGATCTCCTGATTTCTCTTGCCTCGATTACTTTTTATGGGGACATCTTAAGAGTCTTGTTTATGAGACTCCAGTTGACTCAGATGAGGATCTCGTTGCTCGCATATCTGTAGCTGCTGCAGGTGTGCGTGAAATACCAGGCATCTTTGAACGTGTACGCCAATCGCTGCACCGACGCTGTCAAGCATGTATCGCTCATGGTGGACGCAATTTTGAACACTTACTGTAAACATGACACTTGTCAACAACGATTTCAATAAAATCTTTCGTTTTCCTTTCGGCCGTTATTTCCCCTGTTTACGCCTCACCGCGTCACCTGGGACTATACATTCCTATACAATATATCCTTGTTACAATGTCCTGCACCTACCATTAAAGTTTGTACCATGAATTCGGGACCACCCTGTACTATCTAAACTTTTTCAGACTGTTTTATCCCACCCGTACATTTACAGACATATTATATCGAGATATTCGGATTACTTTCGTCTTCAATACAGAAATTTACAAGCCGTATTCCCTCCAAAAGTCAACTAATCTCTTTCTTGTAAGGCTTCTCATGTCTGTGCTGTAAGAACCTTGTTTACAATTCATACTCCTACTTTAAAACCACCCACTTTGGCCAAAGTCTCTTCGTGAAATGCTCTAGATATATAACGACTAGTTCAGGAAACATGGAACAACCCTGTCGTACCCCTCTTTCAATTTTAACACTAATGAATTCACCAGTCTTCAGTTTCAATTTTAATATACAGATTGCAAATAGTCTCAGAGCCCTGCAATCTACTTTCTTTATTATTTACAGGAATCTGACCCAGTAGATACGATTAAAAGCGTTTTGCCTGTCAGTGAAATACGCAGATCGTGTCAAGATGACGAGTAGGAAACTTGTCGAAACGCACCGCGGAACGACGTCTTCACTCGGCTGATAATCCGAGAAAACTTCATCACACAGATCCTCGTTATCGCGTTTACCCATCCTGGTACCACTTTCAGCAATCCAAAAGCGTCCTCTGTCGATACTCCTTTTCAAAAACGGAGAAAGGAGTGTCCCCTATCACCTACGAAAATTTTTAATCGAGCCTTAATAAATATTGTGTCAGGTAGCAGTTATTAAAAAATTTAATTCTAGCAGTAGCGGCTACGTTGTTGTTGAGATACTAAGTCTGAAGACTGAAATGACGCAGCTCTCCACATTAGCCTACCCTGTAGATGCATCCTCATCTCTGAATAATTAGCGCAACCTACGTTCATTTGAACCTGACAACTGTGGCCAAACTTTGGTCTCCCTCTACAATTTTTAACACTCACACTGTCCTCCATTACCAAACTGCTTATGCCTTGCTACCTCAGATTGCGTCCCATCAAAAGATCCCCTCTTTTCTTCGCTATTCGGTTCACTATCTCCGCGGAGGTTCGAGTCCTCCCTTGGGCATGGGGATTTGTTTTGTCCTTAGTGCTAAGTTAGATTAAGTAGTGCGTAAGCTTAGGGTCTGATGACCTTAGCAGTTTGGTCCCGTAAGACCTTACCACAAATTTTCACTATCTCTTCATTAATTGTTCTACCTACCCATCTAATCTTTATCATTCTTATAAAGCATGGACCTTGCCGTTGGTGGGGAGGCTTGCGTGCCTCAGCGATACAGATAGCTGTACCGTAGGTACAACCACAACGGAGGGGTATCTGTTGAGAGGCCAGACAAACGTGTGGTTCCTGAAGAGGGGCAGCAGCCTTTTCAGTAGTTGCAAGGGCAACAGTCTGGATGATTGACTGATCTGGCCTTGTAACAATAACCAAAACGGCCTCGCTGTGCTGGTACTGCGAACGGCTGAAAGCAAGGGGAAACTACGGCCGTAATTTTTCCCGAGGGCATGCAGCTTTACTGTATGATTAAATGATGATGGCGTCCTCTTGGGTAAAATATTCCGGAGGTAAAATAGTCCCCCATTCGGATCTCCGGGCGGGGACTACTCAAGAGGATGTCATTATCAGGAGAAAGAAAACTGGCGTTCTACGGATCGGAGCGTGGAATGTCAGATCCCTTAATCGGGCAGGTAGGTTAGAAAATTTGAAAAGGGAAATGGATAGGTTAAAGTTAGATATAGTGGGAATTAGTGAAGTTCGGTGGCAGGAGGAACAAGACTTCTGGTCAGGTGACTACAGGGTTATAAACACAAAGTCAAATAGGGGTAATGCTGGAGTAGGTTTAATAATGAATAAGAAAATAGGAACGCGGGTAAGCTACTACAAACAGCATAGTGAACGCATTATTGTGGCCAAGATAGATACGAAGCCCACACCTACTACAGTAGTACAAGTTTATATGCCAACTAGCTCTGCAGATGACGAAGAAATTGAAGAAATGTATGATGAAATAAAAGAAATTATTCAGATAGTGAAGGGAGACGAAAATTTGATAGTCATGGGTGATTGGAATTCGAGTGTAGGAAAAGGGAGAGAAGGAAACGTAGTAGGTGAATATGGATTGGGGCTAAGAAATGAAAGAGGAAGCCGCCTGATAGAATTTTGCACAGAGCACAACTTAATCATAGCTAACACTTGGTTTAAGAATCATGATAGAAGGTTGTATACATGGAAGAACCCTGGAGATACTAAAAGGTATCAGATAGATTATATAATGGTAAGACAGAGATTTAGGAACCAGGTTTTAAATTGTAAGACATTTCCAGGGGCAGATGTGGACTCTGACCACAACGTATTGGTTATGATCTGTAGATTAAAACTGAAGAAACTGCAAAAAGGTGGGAATTTAAGGAGATGGGACCTGGATAAACTGAAAGAACCAGAGGTTTTACAGAGTTTCAGGGAGAGCATAAGGGAACAATTGACAGGAATGGGGGAAAGAAATACAGTAGAAGAAGAGTGGGTAGCTTTGAGGGATGAAGTAGTGAAGGCAGCAGAGGATCAAGTAGGTAAAAAGACGAGGGCTAGTAGAAATCCTTGGCTAACAGAAGAAATGTTGAATTTAATTGATGAAAGGAGAAAATATAAAAATGCAGTAAATGAAGCAGGCAAAAAGGAATACAAACGTCTCAAAAATGAGATCGACAGGAAGTGCAAAATGGCTAAGCAGGGATGGCTAGAAGACAAATGTAGGGATGTAGAGGCTTATCTCACTAGGGGTAAGATAGATACTGCCTACAGGAAAATTAAAGAGACCTTTGGAGATAAGAGAACCACTTGTATGAACATCAAGAGCTCAGATGGAAACCCAGTTCTAAGCAAAGAAGGGAAAGCAGAAAGGTGGAAGGAGTATATAGAGGGTCTATACAAGGGCGATGTACTTGAGGACAATATTATGGAAATGGAAGAGGATGTAGATGAAGATGAAATGGGAGATACGATACTGCGTGAAGAGTTTGACAGAGCACTGAAAGACCTGAGTCGAAACAAGGCCCCCGGAGTAGACAACATTCCATTGGAATTACTGACGGCCTTGGGAGAGCCAGTCCTGACAAAACTCTACCATCTAGTGAGCAAGATGTATGAAACAGGCGAAATACCCTCAGACTTCAAGAAGAATATAATAATTCCAATCCCAAAGAAAGCAGGTGTTGACAGATGTGAGAATTACCGAACAATCAGCTTAATAAGCCACAGCTGCAAAATACTAACACGAATTCTTTACAGACGAATGGAAAAACTAGTAGAAGCCGACCTTGGGGAAGATCAGTTTGGATTCCGTAGAAATACTGGAACACGTGAGGCAATACTGACCTTACGACTTATCTTAGAAGAAAGATTAAGGAAAGGCAAACCTACGTTTCTAGCATTTGTAGACTTAGAGAAAGCTTTTGACAATGTTGACTGGAATACTCTCTTTCAAATTCTAAAGGTGGCAGGGGTAAAATACAGGGAGCGAAAGGCTATTTACAATTTGTACAGAAACCAGATGGCAGTTATAAGAGTCGAGGGACATGAAAGGGAAGCAGTGGTTGGGAAGGGAGTAAGACAGGGTTGTAGTCTCTCCCCGATGTTATTCAATCTGTATATTGAGCAAGCAGTAAAGGAAACAAAAGAAAAATTCGGTGTAGGTATTAAAATCCATGGAGAAGAAGTAAAAACTTTGAGGTTCGCCGATGACATTGTAATTCTGTCAGGGACAGCAAAGGACTTGGAAGATCAGTTGAACGGAATGGATGGTGTCTTGAAGGGAGGATATAAGATGAACATCAACAAAAGCAAAACGAGGATAATGGAATGCAGTCGAATTAAGTCGGGTGATGCTGAGGGTATTAGATTAGGAAATGAGACACTTAAAGTAGTAAAGGAGTTTTGCTATTTGGGGAGCAAAATAACTGATGATGGTCGAAGTAGAGAGGATATAAAATGTAGACTGGCAATGGCAAGGAAAGCGTTTCTGAAGAAGAGAAATTTGTTAACATCGAGTATAGATTTAAGTGTCAGGAAGTCATTTCTGAAAGTATTTGTATGGAGTGTAGCCATGTATGGAAGTGAAACATGGACGATAAATAGTTTGGACAAGAAGAGAATAGAAGCTTTTGAAATGTGGTGCTACAGAAGAATGCTGAAGATTAGATGGGTAGATCACATAACTAATGAGGAGGTACTGAATAGGATTGGGGAGAAGAGGAGTTTGTGGCACAACTTGACCAGAAGAAGGGATCGTTTGGTAGGACATGTTCTGAGGCATCAAGGGATCACCAATTTAGTATTGGAGGGCAGCGTGGAGGGTAAAAATCGTAGGGGGAGACCAAGAGATGAATACACTAAGCAGATTCAGAAGGATGTAGGTTGCAGTAGGTACTGGGAGATGAAAAAGCTTGCACAGTATAGAATAGCATGGAGAGCTGCATCAAACCAGTCTCAGGACTGAAGACCACAACAACAACAAAGCAGCATATTTCTAAAACTTCTATTCCTTTTTCGTCTAAACCGTTTCGCATATCTGTAAGGCTACTTTCCAGACAGATGGTCTGAGTAGAATCTTCTCAACGTTATTCAACGATCACAAATTTCTCTCTTTGAGTGATGCTTTGCTTGCTATTATCAGTCTGCATATTATACATTTCTACTTCGGCCGTCATTATCTACTACAATTAGTGTCTCATTTCCTAACTCTCTCAACATCACCTGATTTAATTCACTACACCCATTTACCTTTACTTTATTCTTGTTGATGTCAGTCTTATAACATTTGTTCAAGATACTATTCATTCCGTTCACCAGATCTACCAAGTCGTTTGCGATCTCTCACAGAATTACAGTGTCATTGACAAACTTAAACTTTTTCATGGAGGTATGTTCCGGCCGAGCAACTGAATGAAAGGCAGTAGTTTGTTTATTGCCATACGCGTTTCGCTTCTTTTATTTGTGAAGCATCTTCAGTGGCCTGTAACACATGTTTCTTTTTATAATATAGTAATCGTATTATATGGTAGTTACAATGTGTTAGCATGCTACATTTTGCCACGTTTTTCTCTTGTTTTTCAGATTAGAAACAGCTTTTGTAGCACAAATTTAGTGAGGTGAAATTGTCGTTCGGTGTTACGATTTCCAGCGCTCCTGGAGATGTATTCATTAGTCTCCATGCTCCAGCTGGCCTATTTCGGCGTTCTTTCACCCGCATGTGTTACAACACATCATTTGCAGTTTGCATTTTGTGATCAACATGAGTGTGTTTAGGATGTGTAGTGTTTGCCAACTTTCACTGTGTGTTTATCTTTCGTCTTTTGTTTGTGTTGGGGTGTGATTTGATATTCTTCATTTGTTTTGTGTGTGCGTATGTGTGTGTGTGTTGTGTGTGTGTGTGTGTGTGTGTGTGAGAGAGAGAGAGAGAGAGAGAGAGAGAGAGAGAGAGAGGTGGGGGATATATATATATATATATATATATATATATATATTCTCACACACACACACATATATATATATATATATATATATATATATAGAGAGAGAGAGAGAGAGAGAGAGAGAGAGGGGGGGGGGCGGGAGAAAGAGGGGGATGAAGATTCATTAATTATTTATTCTGGTTATGTTTCAGATCTCTGTTTGTTATTGTTTTAGTGGCTAATATGATCAGAGAGTGTGAAAGTGTGACTTTGGTCATGAAGTGCTTTCTTCTTCATTGCAAGAGCTCTTTGTATGTGAAAGTTTTCTTATAATGTCGGGAGCTTTTTGTTGTGGTTTTACACTCTTAATAGCTGTCATATCTTGTTCCATTTTGGATGGTTCATGCCCATGTTTTATCAGGTGTTCGGCGAAGGTAGAATGGCTATTCTCATACTTCCAGCTTCTTATATGTTTTTATATCTAGTTTTGAAGTTCCTACCTGTCATTCCCAGATACACTGATTCACATTCTTGGCACTCTAACTGGTGCATCCCTGCTCCCAGGTATTTATCCGATTTGTCTGTTGTTTGTAAATTTCACTGGAGTGTGTTTCTTCTCATGTAAGCAATGTGTAATCTCCGTTTCTTTAATATATTTGTTATCCTGTGTGTTGCTTTGTTTATGTATGTTGAAGTATACCATCTTTTTCTGTTAGTCATGTCATGAAAGTTACTGTTTTGTGTTTACGTGTGTGCTGCAGTGTCTGTGGGGTTCTTTGGTGTTGGTGTTCTCTGCTTATTTTTTTTTTTAGTTGTGTTAAGTTTTTAAGTTTTTGTACTACATGGCTGTTGTACCCATTGCCTGTGGCTGTGAGTAGTATTGTTTGTAATTCTTTTTCATAGTTTTCTTTGCTGAGTGGGATATTATTTAGCCTGAACATATGTCATAGGGCTGCTAATTTTTGATTTTGTGGGTGGTTGGATGAAGCATTTATAGTTGTGTCTGTGGCTGTTGGCTCCTGAAGATGTCAAATATGTGTTTATTGTTGTCTCTCTTTATTGTTATTGCCAAGAAATGTATTTGCCTTTGTGTTTCTTTTTCAATGATGAATTGAATATTTTTATTTATACTGTTTATGTCTGTATGAAGTTTACCAATTTTCTCTGTTGGTTCGTCTACCATGCAGATTAAGTCATCCACATATCTGTAGCAATAAGCAATTTCGTATCCTGTCTTTGTGATGACTGTATCAAAGATTTTGTTTTCTGTGATATTGGGGATCCCACTGGGAGCCCCTCTTCTTGTAAGTAAAATTCCTTTTCAAATTGGAAGTAGTTTTGGTATGTGATTTCTTTGAGAGTTTTAGTTATTTCATTAATATTATCTGCAGGTAGTCTGTTGTATGTCAGTAAGTTTTCTTCAATTAGTTTTATTGTGTCTGCAATGGGTATTGAGGTTACATGTTCTGTATGTCGAAAATGGGATGTGTAGGTCTTCTATTTGTGTTATGAGTTCATTTGTGTTTTTCACTGTTGTGCTGTTCTTCGTTTCAGAATGTTGCATTATGATTTTGCTCATGTGCTTCGCCACATGGTACAATGGTGCATTCTTGAAATTAATAAAAGGCCTCAACGGAATAAGGGCTTTGTGAACCTTGGGTTGGGCTCTGAGTGTTGGTGCTGTTGGGTTCTTCTCTGTGCTGTGTTGTTTTTGTTTTCTGTGAGCATTTGTTTGATGTTTTTGAGGTTGTTTTCTATGTATGTCTGGAAACGTGCTGTTCTTGTGATACTGTTAGAGGAGATGAAATCTTTTGTTTTTTCTATATGTTGTTTTTATTTCTTCTCTTTGAGTCTAATCTTTTTTCCAAATTTTTCCTTTGTTTCCTTGACAGCCTGGTCAGTGTACATATTGGATAATATCGCAGATAACCTACAATCCTGTCTCTTCCCCTTCTCAACCACTACGTACCTTTCATTTCTTATTACTGCAGTCTCGGTTCTGTATAAATTGCAGGTAACCCTTCGCTCTTTGTATTTTATACTTGCTATCTTCAGAGTCACAAAGATTGTATTGCAGTCAACATTATCAAAAGCTTTCTCTAAATTTACAAATGTCTTCACGTGTTACTACATTTCTCCGCAACCCAAACTGGTCCTCCCCAAAGTTGGCTATTCCGTCTGTATTTTGCAACAATGATTTATTAAACCAGTCAGCCCCTCCTCCTTTAGATTGGGATTATTACATTCCTCTTGAAGTCTACGCGTATTTTACCTGTTCAGTGTTTTTAGTATACTGGGTGGAATAGTTCGGTGATGGTTAGTTCTTCCACGGTCTTAACAGTCCTGAAGAAGGTCATGCGAATAAAAAACAGTATCGATCGATGGCCTTGAAACTCAAATATTTTTCTTGATACATTTTTTTTAAATTTAAGTTCATTGGCTTTCGGGTCATGGGAATACAGCCATCTCAGTAGAGAAAAGACGCGGCGACTTTCGTGTCAATTATGACTATACGAATGTAAGGGAAAGTAAGGACAACGGAACACTCAATCCCCGAGGGGAGAAAATCTCTGACCCGGTATGGAAGTGATGAGGGTTTATCAGCACTGTCGTAACTCTGATAAGTAAGTAACGTACTTCTTCTTCTTCTTGCGTTACGGCCTCTGTAGGACCACGGGTAGCCCCTTCGTGGACTGCATTTTCCTCTTCTTCTCCCAGAACTTCAGTCTTTCTCTTCTTCTCTCCTGCTCTTCTTCCGAGATCTTCAGTTTCCGTTTCTCCTGGCGGCTCCACTGGTGACATTCTAATCTTTTCCTGTATTCTTCTCTGTCATTGATCTCCGGCATATTTTTCGGTGTATATTTGTTCCTCCAATTTTCCTTTCCTTCGACCTTGATCCCCAATTCCAACCAGTCCTTCCGAAGTTCAACAACCCACTTGGTTCCTGTCTTTCCCCTTGTCCTCGCTGTTGTTTCTCACCCTCTCTTCGTCATTCTGTCCATACTCATACTAACTACTTGCCCAGAAAACCTTGCCCTTTTGAGTCTGATTCCCCCGGATATTGTTCTCATGTTCTGGTACAATTCTTCCCTAGGTCTTCGCATCCACCTCTCTCCGCCTCTTTTGGGACCTAGTATTTTTCTCAGTATTTTTCTCTCTTCTTTCTCTAGTTGTTCTGTCCCATTTCTTCCTAGTGTCATCGTCTCAGCAGCATATAATACTGCAATCCTCACTGTTGCCTTGTAGTGACTTATCTTTGCCTCTGTGGATATACTCTTTTTATTGTATATCTCTCTCGTCATGCAGAGGCTGACCTCATCTTCTTTATCCTCTCTGTTATTCCCTCCTTGCTCCTGTTCCTTCCTGTTATAAATTCTCCCAGGTATTTAAATTTGCCCACCATTTGCACAGTGCCTTCCGGTGTTTCCCAGTCTGCAGTGGTATTTAATGTCTTTCTCTTGTTATAGGCGATCCTCAGTCCCACCTTTCTGGCTACCTTACTTAAGTTGCCGAGTTGTGTCTTTGGGTCTTGTTCCGTCTCACTTACTATTGCTATGTCATCTGCAAAGTACTCATCACACTGGTTAACATTTCCTTTTTACAATATTACTTTTGAAACGTAGTCATTGCTAGCGATGCTTTTTATGAGATGTTCCGTTTTTCTGCTGCGAAAGACATTTTTTTTTAATATTTTCAGCACAAATGATAACCACTCTAGAAACTGTGTTGCGCTGATGGAATCTACGTGTCAGAGCAGCCGGTGACGACGGAGAACTTTTACCTGGTGCTATTACGATCCACTGGTGCTCGTAACTGCGCAGACAATTGGTGGCAGCTGCATTTCCAGCAAGCTGGCGGGCCGCTCGCAAAGTGGGCAGCCATCCGCGTGTCCCTGCCTTTGTGAAGGCACGGAGCTGCGCCAGACAAAAGGCTCTGAGTGGAGTCGCTTAATGGATGCGGCAGGCGAGCCCTCAGTTTTCGCCACAGCAGCACACAGCACAATGAGGCGCAACACGCGAGCGAGTGAAGGCCCGGCTCCCGTTTGCCGGCTGCAGTCCAGGAATACCGTACAAAGCGTGCTCTGCCACCGACATTCCATCGGAAACCTGACAGGACGGCCGAGCGAATGTGTGGACATTCATCCTGCAGGCTGTGGGAGACGTTACTATTAACCGGAGACGCCAGGTCTATACTGTCTGCGAGGGTGAATTAATCAACATGAGAATTCGTCTGTCTGAATCCATTGTGCGCGGCTTATTGGGGTTTACATAGTCAAAAATATTAATTCATAACGTTTTGTGTGGCAACATCAAAGCAACCCTCAAACGAGGCGGTAGCACATACGTGGTTGTGAATGAAGACGTGTTCCCCAGAGTGGTTGGAAAAGTTCGTAATTCTACTTCGTGTTCCTCCAAGTGCTGCAAATGTAAGTTTATCCTGAACCAAGTTTTCACTTGTACACCGTGTTTAGGGTATAAGCGCAGATGTTTCTATTGGTGACTCAGGGCAGTGAACTGAACACCATTACATCAGTATTTCCTTTATTCACACACTAATGATTATAGATATTATGAGTTGAAAGTTTTTAGTTTGGTTAGTACCGTCAAATAAGTATGGCACAAACGAATGGTTATACATTACTGGCCATTAAAATTGCTATACCACCAAGATGACGTGCTACAGAAGCGAAATTTAACCGACAGGAAGAAGGTGCTGTGATATGCAAATTATTAGCTTTTCAGAGCATTCATACAAGTTTGGCGCCGGTGGTAACACCTACAACGTGCTGACATGAGGAAAGTTTCCAACCGATATCTCATACACAAACAGCAGTTGGCTGGCGTTGGCTGGTGAAAGGTTGTTGTGATGCCTCGTGTAAGGAGGAGAAATGCTTACCATCACGTTTCCGACTTTGATAAAGGTCGGATTGTAGCCTATCGCGATTGCGGTTTATCGTATCGCGACAATGCTGCTCGCGTCGGTCGAGATCCAATGACTGTTAGCAGAATATGGAATCGGTGGGTTCAGAAGGGTAATACGGAACGCCGTGCTGGATCCCAACGGCCTCGTATCACTAGCAGTCGAGATGACAGGCATCTTATCCGCATGGCTGTAGCGCATCGTGCAGCCACGTCTCGATCCCTGTGTCAGCAGATGGGGACGTTTGCAGCAGCATGGACTATCAGCTCGGAGACCGTGGCTGCGGTTACCCTAGACACTGCATCACAGACAGAAGCGCGTGCGATGGTGTACTCAACGACGAACCTGGGTGCACAAATGGCAAAACGTCATTTTTTCGGTTGAATCTAGGTTCTGTTTACAGCATCATGATGGTCGCATCCGTGTTTGGTGACATCGCGGTGAACGCACATTGGAAGCGTGTATTCGTCATCGCCATACTGGCGTATCACCCGGCGTGATGGTATGGGGTGCCATTGGTTACACGTCTCGGTCACCTCTTGTTCGCATTGACGGCACTTTGAACAGTGGACGTTACATTTCAGATTTGTTACGACCCGTGGCTCTACCCTTCATTCGATCCCTGCAAAACCCTAGGTTCCAGCAGGATAATGCACGACCGCATGTTGCGGGTCCTGTACGGGCCTTTCTGCATACAGAAAATGTTCGTGTGCTGCCCTGGCCAGCACATTCTCCAGATCTCTCACCAATTGATAACGTCTCGTCAATGGTGGCCGAGCAACTGGCTCGTCACAATACTCCAGTCACTACTCTTGATGAACTGTGGTATCGTGTTGAAGCTGCATGGGCAGCTGTACCTGTACACGCCATTCAAGCTCTGTTTGACTCAATGCCCAGGAGTATCAAGGTCGTTATTACGGCCAGAGGTGGTTGTTCTGGGTACTGATTTCTCAGGATCTATGCACCCAAATTGCGTGAAAATGTAATGACATGTCAGTTCTAGTATAATATATTTGTCCAATGAATACCCGGTTATCATCTGCATTTCTTCTTGGTGTAGCAATTTTAATGGCCAGTAGCGTATTTTTATTTTCCTCTGGGCAGCAGGTAAAGTAACGAAGTTCGGAAGCCCTTTGAGATTGTTCGCGGATGATGCGGTTGTCTACAAGAAAGTAGCAACGCCAGAAGACAGTATCCGTTTGCTAAATGAGCTGCAGAAGATTGACAAATTGTGCAGTCTCTGGCAGCTGACCCTGGACGTAAGCAAACGTAACACTCTGCGCATACGTGGGAAAAGAAATCCACTACTGTACAGCTACGCTATTGATGGCAAATTGCTAGAAAAACATTAAAAAATGGCTCTGAGCACTATGGGACTTAACATCTGAGGTCATCAGTCCCCTAGAACTTAGAACTCATTAAACCTAACTAACCTAAGGACGTCATACACATCCATTCCCCAGGCAGGATTCGAACCTGCGACCTTAGCGGTCGCGCGGTTTCAGACTGATGCGCCTAGAACCGCTCGGCCACACCGGCCAGCTGGAAGTAACATATATCTTGAAATATCTACAAGTATCTAACCAGAGCGACCTTAAGTAGAATGACCACATGAAACAAATACTAGGAAAAGCAAACGCCAGACTGAGATTCATAGGAAGAATCTTAAGGAAGTGTAACTCATCCACGAAAGAAGTGGCTTGCAAGGCGCTTGTTCGATCTATTCTCGAATATTGTTCATCAATTTGCACCAGATAGGAGCGACAGGAGAGATAGGAAAGATCCAATGAAGAGCGGCCCGTTTCGTAACGCGATCGTTTAATCGAAGTGAAAGCGTTGCAGAGATGCTGAACAAACTCCAGGGGGATGTGCTACATGAGAGGCATTGTGCTTCACGGTGAAACATCCCCTTAGAAAAATTATAAATGACTGTGGTGATAAACCTCTTAAGTTATTTAATTTTCAAACAGCTAAGCAGAACTGAACGTACTAAGACATTTCTCTCTTTACTTATTCTGATCAACACTAAACTAACTCACAATATTTCTAGCGCAACGCAATCTGACTTTCAATAATCCCTACAAAAGAATGACGCTGACTAACAATAACCTATACCTTTCATGAATCACTTATCTCACAAAAAGCTTCGTTACTAGAACTACTGCAATACAGCGAGCGCCAATACTGCCAACTAAATGAAAGATTCTAACTACTGAAGACACTAACTACTGATAGGCATAGTCAGCAAATGAAAGATTTTGATAGAGAACAAACAATGTATTTACCTTAATAATATTCAAAAGTCATCAAATATATATATATATATATATATATATATATATATATATATATATATATCAGTTCATGATATACAGTATTACGAATTTACTCCTTCTGATGGACACACGTCCAGATCGTCCGCTCTCGAAATTCTGCCATCTCTCTCCCTACATTCACTACTGCTGGCGGCTCACCTCCAACTGCCCAACGCTACGCTCTGTTCACATCCAACTGCCCAACACTACAATAGCAAAAATTCCAACAATGCAGACCAGCCACAGTCTGCACACAGCACAGTCAGTGATTTTCATACGGAGCGCTACGTGCCGTTACCAACAGAAAAACCTAAACAGCCTACTTACATATTGTTATTGCCTTCAGTAGTTAGAATCTTTTATTCAGCTGGCAGTATTGGCGCTCGCTGTATTGCAGTAGTTCTAGTAACGAAGATTTTTGTGAGGTAAGTGATTCATGGAAGGTATAGGTTATTGTTAGTCAGGGTCATTCTTTTGTAGGGATTATTGAAAGTCAGATTGCGTTGCGCTAAAAATATTGTGAGTTAGTTTAGTGTTGATCAGAATAAGTAAAGAGAGAAATGTCTGAGTACGTTGAGTTCTGCTCAGCTGTTTGAAAATCAAATAATGTAGAGGTTTCCCAACGCAGTAATTCATTAATTTTTCTGAGTTTCACAACAGGAAAGTTTACTATTCAAATTTCGAGAAAGTACTTTCCAGGAAGAGTCGGACAACACATTACTTCTTCACATATACATCTAGCGAAATGATCACGACGAAAAAATTGGAGAAATTAGAGGTAATACAGTGGCTTACCGACAGTAACTCTTCGCACGCGCCATTCGCGAGTGGAATAGGGAAGGGAGATCAGTTAGTGGTACCTGAAGTAACCTACGCCACATACTGTCAGGCGGCTTCTGGAGTACTGATGTAGATGCATGGACGCAGTGATAGATTGTACTGACGCCTCCAGGCGTAGTCCACTTCACGGCGCAGCTATGACCGTGCAGAAACCATCGAGTAGTAAGTTATGTTATGTATTTACATGAAGACTTTTAGAAGCAAAGAAAAAACAGCCAATTCACTGAAGTGAGTACCTATTAAGGTACCAGTTATTATCATAAGATCTGCACCTAAACCCCTTAACACCCTGTATATCGTCATTAGTGATGCACTGGAAGAGTGAAATTGAAAGTGTTACTTCATGAAGCACCAGCATGATGTTTATCAAACTTTGTGGATGTTCACTGCATAACTAGTATTAAATGATTAAACTTTTATTTCATTGGGAATTGAGGTCTGTCATCAATATCGGTATGCGGTGGGCCCGCATGGGCAGAAATACGCTGTTATGTCCGTTGTGGCAGAGAAACAAACAAATTCCGAATGTCATTTTGGGGAATTTCTTACCACGCCTGAAACACACGCAATGTCAGTTCATGAAGACTGCTGGCTGCAGGCTGGTATCAAAGCATGGGTCTTCCTATTGCATCATATATATGCTCTATGGGTGACAATTTCAGGGACCAGGAAGGCCAGTCAAGGATTCGTACATCCCTCAAGGCGTTTGTGGTGGAAATGGCAGCTTCCGGCTGCTGCAACATGTCATTTGGTATTCCAGGTCATGAAGGATACTGCTACATATTGGCGAGAATTCAGTCTCCATTTAACAGCTACGAAATTAATCCTGTTTGCATATCCAGCAGTTCAACACGCCATATTTCCAAGAGTTGGAGAGTTACAGGTCTCTAGGCTCACTGCCGCCTTTGACCTCCCACTGCGCCGTCTACGGGTACTTTAGCGTCAATCTGACCCCTACAAACAGAAGCCACAGAATGCCAATGTCTCAGTTGACTTTGGCTCTACACCCGACAGGTGTCTGCTGTCTGCGACATGGCGTCAGTGGTAAACGACACAGGCAACTCGACATCTCAGTGTCATTCACGATATTTTGCACCTGTGTCCACGTACACGTTTGTGACTTCAGGAAATACACCTAGCTTACGCTCTAGCTGGCATTGCTATACCCTTCGTTAAAGAAATAATCGCTGTTTCTCCTATCTTTTATTTTTAGGATTCCGTGCCTCAATCGGTATAAACGGAATCCGTATAGGACCACTGTGTTGATCGGTTGCCTACCTGTCCGATGGTTAAGGCCAACTTTTCTCATGAACGGGTAGTTGTACCATGTTGTAATTCATGTCACATAAAAAGGTTTACAGTCACTTGGTGGTGTGAAAAATTTAAGCTTTTAAAGTCAATGCATTAAAAAAACGGACATTTAGTCACTTTTTCGCAAACTAAGTTATCAAAACCTATTGAATATTTCCCGTTGAACTAGAATCACGAGCCGGCCGGTGTGGCCCAGCGTTACTAGGCCCTTCAGTCTGGAACCGCGGTACTGCTACGGCCGCAAGTTCGAATCCTGCCTCGGGCACGGATGTGTGTGATGTCCTTAAGTTAGTTAGGTTTACGTAGTTCTAAGTTCTAGGGGGCTGATGACCTCAGACGTTAAGTCCCGTAGTGCTCAGAGCCATTTAGAATTACGAAAATTGCAAGTTGCAAGGTTTCCACAGTACAAGTAAAGGAAAACCCTCAAAATTGTTAATTTGAAATCATATCATATAATAAATTTTTGCCGCACGGGATTAGCCGAGCGGTCTAGGGCGCTGCAGTCGTGGACTGTGCGGCTGGTCCCGGCGGAGGTTCGAGTCCTCCCTCGGGCATGGGTGTGTGTGTTTGTCCTTAGTAGTGTGTAAGTTTAGGGACTGATGACCTTAGCAGTTAAGTCAACGAAGTGGCTTCCAGTGGAAATAAGGTCACCAGACCTTTGGGCCACACGAACTTATTACTATTATTATTATTATTATTATTATTATTATTACTAATGTTATTGTTGTTGTTATTATCTATATACGTAATGAAATTTGTAAGGTACACTCGGAGGCGAGTCTTACTCGCACTTGAGTTATTTTCAACGTTAATTAAAAAAAAAATGGTTCAAATGGCTCTGAGCACTATGGGACTTAACAGCTATGGTCATCAGTCCCATAGAACTTAGAACTACTTAAACCTAACTAACCTAAGGTCATCACAAACATCCATGCCCGAGGCAGGATTCGAACCTGCGACCGTAGCGGTCACGAAGATGGTTCTAGAGGAACCTAAACCGGTCATGCGAAATAACATTTTATGCAGTCAACACGGATTATAATTAACATTGTAAAACCACTGATTGAGGTTATCCCATCAGACATTATGTCTGTTTTCGCAAAGCTTGAGTTATTTTCCGATGATCAGTGTTTCAAGCGTTTACGAGATTCATGCTAGTTCAGATTTCTCTGAATGATGTAGCATCGGCCGAAAGATTTTCATTGTGCACTCACGATAGATTATAGACGCGTACCTTATAACGTGCAGCACCTTCGTACACCCCAATGACGGCGGCGAAGTACCGTGGCATGGAGTCGAGATATCGAAAGCTTTGGAGAGCCATCCTTATCCATGACCTCTCTGCTGGCGCTCTCAATTAACTAAGGCTAACGTTAAATGCGAACAATTTAAGGTAGGCTTGGCCGTGATCGTTATGAAAATCAAACGACAAATAACTGTAATCAGTCATTTCTGTTCTAGTTTGCACTGCGCGTTTCGGAGTAATATACTTCCATCGTCAGGTGGAGTTACGTCATTAATAAAGCATGGCATAATATTACCGGCTTCTACTATAAGATCAATTCACGGTTATTCCTGTGAGAGGAATGTAGGTTTGACAGTGATCGTGCTAATATTTCGTTACTCGAACGATTAATTCTAATAGGGAGCCGTAGTTAAATTAGAGGGAATCAGAGCAAGGTAATGGTAGTTACAAAGCGAACTGTTGTTAAAGGAAAGAGAAACGGTGGCCAGTCTAATTAGCCAAAGTGATACCAAGTAATTATGCTGTTCATTAAGAAAATTAACTACTTATGTGCTTTGCTTGTTACTGGAATTTGGTTTGCAAATTGAACAGAAAACAGTAGCACACTCTAGCACGTATTATAAAAGTAATTCGCCACGAGCAGACAGAAATTTAAACCGTTTTGGCTACAAACTGTTTCTCACTAACCTATACTATCCGTTTTCAAGGCAAGGAAGCTAATTTTCGTTACATAGTGACACTACATAAGGGAGTAACACAACTAAATTGGGCTTGAGGAGGTTTTATCTCTGTGCTATTGAAAAACACTTACGTAGAAATGATGTCAAAGTTGAAACTTCCTGGCAGATTAAAACTGTGTGCCCGACCGAGACTCGAACTCGGGACCTTTGCCTTTCGCGGGCAAGTGCTCTACCAACTGAGCTACCGAAGCACGACTCACGCCCGGTACTCACAGCTTTACTTCTGCCAGTACCTCGTCTCCTACCTTCCAAACTTTACAGAAGCTCTCCTGCGAACCTTGCAGAACTAGCACTCCTGAAAGAAAGGATATTGCGGAGACATGGCTTAGCCACAGCCTGGGGGATGTTTCCAGAATGAGATTTTCACTCTGCAGCGGAGTGTGCGCTGATATGAAACTTCCTGGCAGATTAAAACTGTGTGCCCGACCGAGACTCGAACTCGGGACCTTTGCCTTTCGCGGGCAAGTGCTCTACCAACTGAGCTACCGAAGCACGACTCACGCCCGGTACTCACAGCTTTACTTCTGCCAGTACCTCGTCTCCTACCTTCCAAACTTTACAGAAGCTCTCCTGCGAACCTTGCAGAACTAGCACTCCTGAAAGAAAGGATATTGCGGAGACATGGCTTAGCCACAGCCTGGGGGATGTTTCCAGAATGAGATTTTCACTCTGCAGCGGAGTGTGCGCTGATATGAAACTTCCTGGCAGATTAAAACTGTGTGCCCGACCGAGACTCGAACTCGGGACCTTTGCCTTTCGCGGGCAAGTGCTCTACCAACTGAGCTACCGAAGCACGACTCACGCCCGGTACTCACAGCTTTACTTCTGCCAGTACCTCGTCTCCTACCTTCCAAACTTTACAGAAGCTCTCCTGCGAACCTTGCAGAACTAGCACTCCTGAAAGAAAGGATATTGCGGAGACATGGCTTAGCCACAGCCTGGGGGATGTTTCCAGAATGAGATTTTCACTCTGCAGCGGAGTGTGCGTTGATATGAAACTTCCTGGCAGATTAAAACTGTGTGCCCGACCGAGACTCGAACTCGGGACCTTTGCCTTTCGCGGGCAAGTGCTCTACCAACTGAGCTACCGAAGCACGACTCACGCCCGGTACTCACAGCTTTACTTCTGCCAGTACCTCGTCTCCTACCTTCCAAACTTTACAGAAGCTCTCCTGCGAACCTTGCAGAACTAGCACTCCTGAAAGAAAGGATATTGCGGAGACATGGCTTAGCCACAGCCTGGGGGATGTTTCCAGAATGAGATTTTCACTCTGCAGCGGAGTGTGCGCTGATATGAAACTTCCTGGCAGATTAAAACTGTGTGCCCGACCGAGACTCGAACTCGGGACCTTTGCCTTTCGCGGGCAAGTGCTCTACCTACTGAGCTACCGAAGCACGACTCACGCCCGGTACTCACAGCTTTACTTCTGCCAGTACCTCGTCTCCTACCTTCCGCAATATCCTTTCTTTCAGGAGTGCTAGTTCTGCAAGGTTCGCAGGAGAGCTTCTGTAAAGTTTGGAAGGTAGGAGACGAGGTACTGGCAGAAGTAAAGCTGTGAGTACCGGGCGTGAGTCGTGCTTCGGTAGCTCAGTTGGTAGAGCACTTGCCCGCGAAAGGCAAAGGTCCCGAGTTCGAGTCTCGGTCGGGCACACAGTTTTAATCTGCCAGGAAGTTTCATATCAGCGCACACTCCGCTGCAGAGTGAAAATCTCATTCTGGAAACATCCCCCAGGCTGTGGCTAAGCCATGTCTCCGCAATATCCTTTCTTTCAGGAGTGCTAGTTCTGCAAGGTTCGCAGGAGAGCTTCTGTAAAGTTTGGAAGGTAGGAGACGAGGTACTGGCAGAAGTAAAGCTGTGAGTACCGGGCGTGAGTCGTGCTTCGGTAGCTCAGTTGGTAGAGCACTTGCCCGCGAAAGGCAAAGGTCCCGAGTTCGAGTCTCGGTCGGGCACACAGTTTTAATCTGCCAGGAAGTTTCATATCAGCGCACACTCCGCTGCAGAGTGAAAATCTCATTCTGGAAACATCCCCCAGGCTGTGGCTAAGCCATGTCTCCGCAATATCCTTTCTTTCAGGAGTGCTAGTTCTGCAAGGTTCGCAGGAGAGCTTCTGTAAAGTTTGGAAGGTAGGAGACGAGGTACTGGCAGAAGTAAAGCTGTGAGTACCGGGCGTGAGTCGTGCTTCGGTAGCTCAGTTGGTAGAGCACTTGCCCGCGAAAGGCAAAGGTCCCGAGTTCGAGTCTCGGTCGGGCACACAGTTTTAATCTGCCAGGAAGTTTCATATCAGCGCACACTCCGCTGCAGAGTGAAAATCTCATTCTGGAAACATCCCCCAGGCTGTGGCTAAGCCATGTCTCCGCAATATCCTTTCTTTCAGGAGTGCTAGTTCTGCAAGGTTCGCAGGAGAGCTTCTGTAAAGTTTGGAAGGTAGGAGACGAGGTACTGGCAGAAGTAAAGCTGTGAGTACCGGGCGTGAGTCGTGCTTCGGTAGCTCAGTTGGTAGAGCACTTGCCCGCGAAAGGCAAAGGTCCCGAGTTCGAGTCTCGGTCGGGCACACAGTTTTAATCTGCCAGGAAGTTTCATATCAGCGCACACTCCGCTGCAGAGTGAAAATCTCATTCTGGAAACATCCCCCAGGCTGTGGCTAAGCCATGTCTCCGCAATATCCTTTCTTTCAGGAGTGCTAGTTCTGCAAGGTTCGCAGGAGAGCTTCTGTAAAGTTTGGAAGGTAGGAGACGAGGTACTGGCAGAAGTAAAGCTGTGAGTACCGGGCGTGAGTCGTGCTTCGGTAGCTCAGTTGGTAGAGCACTTGCCCGCGAAAGGCAAAGGTCCCGAGTTCGAGTCTCGGTCGGGCACACAGTTTTAATCTGCCAGGAAGTTTCATATCAGCGCACACTCCGCTGCAGAGTGAAAATCTCATTCTGGAAACATCCCCCAGGCTGTGGCTAAGCCATGTCTCCGCAATATCCTTTCTTTCAGGAGTGCTAGTTCTGCAAGGTTCGCAGGAGAGCTTCTGTAAAGTTTGGAAGGTAGGAGACGAGGTACTGGCAGAAGTAAAGCTGTGAGTACCGGGCGTGAGTCGTGCTTCGGTAGCTCAGTTGGTAGAGCACTTGCCCGCGAAAGGCAAAGGTCCCGAGTTCGAGTCTCGGTCGGGCACACAGTTTTAATCTGCCAGGAAGTTTCATATCAGCGCACACTCCGCTGCAGAGTGAAAATCTCATTCTGGAAACATCCCCCAGGCTGTGGCTAAGCCATGTCTCCGCAATATCCTTTCTTTCAGGAGTGCTAGTTCTGCAAGGTTCGCAGGAGAGCTTCTGTAAAGTTTGGAAGGTAGGAGACGAGGTACTGGCAGAAGTAAAGCTGTGAGTACCGGGCGTGAGTCGTGCTTCGGTAGCTCAGTAGGTAGAGCACTTGCCCGCGAAAGGCAAAGGTCCCGAGTTCGAGTCTCGGTCGGGCACACAGTTTTAATCTGCCAGGAAGTTTCATATGAGCGCACACTCCGCTGCAGAGTGAAAATCTCATTCTGGAAACATCCCCCAGGCTGTGGCTAAGCCATGTCTCCGCAATATCCTTTCTTTCAGGAGTGCTAGTTCTGCAAGGTTCGCAGGAGAGCTTCTGTAAAGTTTGGAAGGTAGGAGACGAGGTACTGGCAGAAGTAAAGCTGTGAGTACCGGGCGTGAGTCGTGCTTCGGTAGCTCAGTTGGTAGAGCACTTGCCCGCGAAAGGCAAAGGTCCCGAGTTCGAGTCTCGGTCGGGCACACAGTTTTAATCTGCCAGGAAGTTTCATATCAGCGCACACTCCGCTGCAGAGTGAAAATCTCATTCTGGAAACATCCCCCAGGCTGTGGCTAAGCCATGTCTCCGCAATATCCTTTCTTTCAGGAGTGCTAGTTCTGCAAGGTTCGCAGGAGAGCTTCTGTAAAGTTTGGAAGGTAGGAGACGAGGTACTGGCAGAAGTAAAGCTGTGAGTACCGGGCGTGAGTCGTGCTTCGGTAGCTCAGTTGGTAGAGCACTTGCCCGCGAAAGGCAAAGGTCCCGAGTTCGAGTCTCGGTCGGGCACACAGTTTTAATCTGCCAGGAAGTTTCATATCAGCGCACACTCCGCTGCAGAGTGAAAATCTCATTCTGGAAACATCCCCCAGGCTGTGGCTAAGCCATGTCTCCGCAATATCCTTTCTTTCAGGAGTGCTAGTTCTGCAAGGTTCGCAGGAGAGCTTCTGTAAAGTTTGGAAGGTAGGAGACGAGGTACTGGCAGAAGTAAAGCTGTGAGTACCGGGCGTGAGTCGTGCTTCGGTAGCTCAGTTGGTAGAGCACTTGCCCGCGAAAGGCAAAGGTCCCGAGTTCGAGTCTCGGTCGGGCACACAGTTTTAATCTGCCAGGAAGTTTCATATCAGCGCACACTCCGCTGCAGAGTGAAAATCTCATTCTGGATGTCAAAGTTGTTACGTCAACTGATATGATTGCTGTATACTTGTTTTGTAAATAAAACTGCCTTTTCCTGCTGCTAGTTACTTTATTTATTCCATACGCGTTTCGCCTTCTCCTGTTCCAAGGCATCATCACTGCGATCTATAACGATACAGTTTTATTAGTTTTAGATTGTTAAACATTCACTTCAACATTTTTTGCAAAAAAAGTAATTACTTACGATTTGCTGATCTGCGTTTTCTCACATCTGGTCTGGAGGTCGCACAACCACTTTCATAACTGCCATATAATCACATCTTTGTGTTCTCGCCTTCCACACACTGTTCACCGTGTTTCTCACTCTTTTTTGTGGTGGACTATTGTTCTTTTGTCACTCGATACAACTATTTCGTCGTACACTGTTTTTTCAGAACGTAAATATTGCGACTGCAATAGGTGTTTCATCTTCTTTGGTATATTTACCTATTTGTTGCTAACCTAACGAAATATATGTTCGAGACTAATTTCTGTTTATGATACTGACACCAACAAGATACATAAAAATATAAAATTCACAATTGAAATAGAAAAGAACAACCAAATTAACTTTCTGGATATACCGATCAAAAACAAAACAATAAGCATACGTTTGAAATTTACCGTAAGCCCACAGCAACGGACATTATCATTCCGCAGTCCTCGAACCACCCACATGCACAAAAGCAAGCACCACTTCGACACAAGCTCGAGTCATAAAAGTGGTAGTGTGACATCCAGACCAGATGTGAGGAAATGCAGGACAGCAAATCGTAAGTAATTATTTTTTTTTTACAAAAAATAGCGAAGTGAGCTGTTTAATAATCTAAAACTAATGAAACTGTATCGTTAAAGATTCCACTGATGATGCCTTAGAACAGGAGAAGGCGAAACGCGTATGGGATAAATAAAGTAACTAGCAGCAGGAAAAGGCAGTTTTATTTACAAAAATGGTTCAAATGGCTCTGAGCACTATGGGACTCAACTGCTGAGGTCATTAGTCCCCTAGAACTTAGAACTAGTTAAACCTAACTAACCTAAGGACATCACACACATCCATGCCCGAGGCAGGATTCGAACCTGCGACCGTAGCGGTCTCGCGGTTCCAGACTGCAGCGCCAGAACCGCGCGGCCACTTCGGCCGGCTTTTATTTACAAAACAAGTATTTATATGCTTGCTGCGGAGGATGGCCACACAAACAAACTTGATTGCTATATGTTTTCTTTTAGAATATATTCTTCTTTGAATTAGTAGAGCGTAAGTGAAACAAGGGGGCCCTAAATCTATTACGTTGTGAATAAGTTGTAACCAGTCAATCTTTCAAGAACACAAAGATATTAATATGATTACTGCGCTTCATAGGCACTTTCAGTATAATAATGATTATAAAACTGGCTCTACGTTTATTATGGAGCCCTATAAATTTTTCTATCTGTTGACTGGGTTCGGAATCAAACACTCACGGCAAGACAAGATACATATAAACACAAACACATGAATAAATACAGCACTTTTACAAACATGTGAAGTAGGAAATCATCACGTAGGCCTTTAAACTGTATCGGTCAAGAATCGCTTTTCTTTTATCACTGTTTTATTCAGTTGTTTTTAATACTGAACCATGATTTTGGCAAGAATGAAATTTAAGGAAAGTAATCTGTTCTTTTTTTGTATTGACACTTTAACAAAACTTTAACTATTCACCTGTGAAAATCACGTGGAATGTTTCAGAATAAAAACTGTTCACTTAAAAGAAATTTACTACTCCATAAAAGTTAATGAGCACTAATAAAACAATAAATAGTCTCAGTAAAATAGGACACTTGGATATAATGCTTCATAAGGACAAGTATCCTGTCTAGGTAAAATGACGAACGAGTGATTCAAGGTTCACCATACAAAATTGAAAGTAAAGTGAAACTTCCTGGCAGATTAAAACTGTGTGCCGGACCGAGATTCGAACTCGGGACCTTTGCCTTTCGCGGGCAAGTGCTCTTGGAAAGTAGGAGACGAGGTACTGGCGGAAATACAGCTATGACGAGGTGACGAGGTGCTTGGGTAGCTCAGATGGTAGAGCACTTGCCCGCGAAAGGCAAACATTCCGAATTCAAGTCTCGGTACGGCACACAGTTTTAATCTGCCAGGAAGTTTCATATCAGCGCACACTCCGCTGCAGAGTAAAAATCTCATTCTGGAGACACGTAAGAGTACCGAGATGCTTCGGTAACTAGGAATCACTGGAGGGAAGGTGACGTTCTTTTCGAGGAACGTTATTGAGAAAATTTAGAGAACCGTCATTAATTCACAAGTAAGCAATAAAACCCCCCTTTTGGTCTCGATATACATACAATACTCAGAACCATTTTTCCTGGTTACATATGAAAGACGCGAAAAATATTTTACATCTTCGACTAGGACCATGTATGTAGGACGAAGGTACCTCCTTCGAAAGGGAGGACTGAGTCGGACTTCTGACCGCAGGAATCGTGCGTTCTGCGCTCGGTCGGGTTTACGTACTAGGCGTGACGTCTGGCTTAGATGCGTCACGGCTCGGCTACTCGCTGTGAACCATGCTGTGCAGTGGTCCCAGGCACAAGTGTCAGTGGTGTACCTCATTTGGCACCCGTGTGGAGTTTTGTCACCCTCGCCCCCACTAAATCCACAAAAACATGAATTTTTTGGGGGTAGCAGCTATCTGATATAAGTGGTTAAGTAAGTAAACCATAATGTAACTAGCTTGTAAACAATGCTTATGAACGTAAAAAATAAGTTACCCGCATTTTATAAATAATGCAAACTGATGAAATACTAGTGAAGATGTACAAATAACAAAAGATATTCTCAGTGATAGGTGACTCTCAGATATAGGTTAGAAACTCTTCCTTCTAAATTTTTCTGCTGCAAATTTTGAAATTGTGTCATCAAAATCTATCACCGTATCTGCACTGTTTTCGATTGACAAAACTGCCAAACTAGAGTCGTTGTTGACTCCCAGTGGACCTACTGTAATTCTCAATTACTTTACGTTTCGAAAAACTCCGCTCAGATGACGCTACGTGAACATACAAAGTTACGAGGAAAAAAAAAAAAAAAAAAAAAAAAAAAAAGAGGATGAGGTTGAGAGCAGATTTGGAAAATTCATGTTAAGTTCGATAAATAAGAATGCAAACAAGAGACTCTTCTTTTGGAGCTTTGGCAGCTTGCAGAAATCATCTCAAGTGTGAAATTTCTGAAAGAATACCATCTTCACAAAACTCGTTATAACTGTGAACTGAACTTTTTACAGTAGTGGGAAATTACGTTTCTGAGGTCTTTAATCAGATTACTGCTGAGCAAGACGACCTGATACACGTTTCGTTGTTTTGCAACGTGTATCGATTTCTTGTAGAAATCTATCGATGCACTCTGACATTGACCTCAGTTCCTGGTGCAAAGTCACCTTCTCCAAATCATTGGCATCACTGTCTCAAGTATTTTGTGAGAATAAATTTTGTTTGCATTTTGTTTTAGTGGTTAAATGAGCGCATGCACGCAAAAGGGTCAGGCTCTGTCCATAAGCTCCCATAAATACAAGGAAATACGTACATATAAGGAAATACAGCAACCAGTTTTACACCCGAAAGACGTATTGGTATAAATAAAAACAAAATTGCGTCTGATTCTTGTAATTTTGATAGTAGTATATTACACAGACACAGGGATCAAGAACCAGTAAAATGTATATCCTAAAAAAAAAAAAATAATTCAAGTCGTTTTGTCAGCCCCAAGGAGCTTGGATCTAGTGTCGACCGTACCCCGCTGCTACGCTACTGACAATTGTAAGGCTCTGGCCTCTGTAATCAAAAGTAGAATGATTTATAAAGTTTTGTCACCTTAGCACAGTGTCCATTTTCAGGATAGCTACTGATATGGTAATGTGTGCTCTGCATATTGACGAGCTGCGATCCGCTTGTGCCCTCCAGAGCAGGATACTAGGAAATGGACACTGTATTAACATTTTATATCTTTATAAATGTATTTTAATTTTTACGACAGCGATGAAGAATTGCTTTTTATAATTTTATTTCCATTGACGCAACAATAAGCGTGATTCCGTATGGGCTGCTGTAATGGAAATGAGCGCTTGGCGTCATTGGCCTTGCGGGTCAGGTCCGGTCACCTTGGTGCAGGTCTTATTACATTCCACGCCAGATTGGGCGACCTGCTCACCGGATGGGGATGAAATTATGATGAAGACAGCACAACGCCCAGTCCCTGAGCGGAGAAAATCCCAACCCAGCCGGGAATCGATCCCGGGCTCGTAGGACGGCAATCCGTCACGCTGACCACTCAGTTATCGGGGCGGACGGCTGCTGTAATAATATTATGTAGCCTTCTGATGACTGTTCCGATCGAAATTGTAGCGAATAAAGGTTTATACTATCAGCGGCTCTTGCTGGTTCTCAAGTGTGGCTTCTTTCATCAAACGTATATGAGCCGCAGGCAAGGACGTAGGCAGGATTTTGTCAAATGAGGGGTTCGGTTTTTTAAAGAGGACCTTAAAGGGGCTCATGTGTTTCATTTGTTCTGAAAACATATTTTTTAAAAATTTTATGTATATACTTTGCTTACGAGAGTCCTTCATACAAACAGCATTTGGTCTATAAAATTAAGGAACAAAGACTTTTTAAAAAAAAGTATAACATACACTCCTGGAAATGGAAAAAAGAACACATTGACACCGGTGTGTCAGACCCACCATACTTGCTCCGGACACTGCGAGAGGGCTGTACAAGCAATGATCACACGCACGGCACAGCGGACACACCAGGAACCGCGGTGTTGGCCGTCGAATGGCGCTAGCTGCGCAGCATTTGTGCACCGCCGCCGTCAGTGTCAGCCAGTTTGCCGTGGCATACGGAGCTCCATCGCAGTCTTTAACACTGGTAGCATGCCGCGACAGCGTGGACGTGAACCGTATGTGCAGTTGACGGACTTTGAGCGAGGGCGTATAGTGGGCATGCGGGAGGCCGGGTGGACGTACCGCCGAATTGCTCAACACGTGGGGCGTGAGGTCTCCACAGTACATCGATGTTGTCGCCAGTGGTCGGCGGAAGGTGCACGTGCCCGTCGACCTGGGACCGGACCGCAGCGACGCACGGATGCACGCCAAGACCGTAGGATCCTACGCAGTGCCGTAGGGGACCGCACCGCCACTTCCCAGCAAATTAGGGACACTGTTGCTCCTGGGGTATCGGCGAGGACCATTCGCAACCGTCTCCATGAAGCTGGGCTACGGTCCCGCACACCGTTAGGCCGTCTTCCGCTCACGCCCCAACATCGTGCAGCCCGCCTCCAGTGGTGTCGCGACAGGCGTGAATGGAGGGACGAATGGAGACGTGTCGTCTTCAGCGATGAGAGTCGCTTCTGCCTTGGTTCCAATGATGGTCGTATGCGTGTTTGGCGCCGTGCAGGTGAGCGCCACAATCAGGACTGCATACGACCGAGGCACACAGGGCCAACACCCGGCATCATGGTGTGGGGAGCGATCTCCTACACTGGCCGTACACCACTGGTGATCGTCGAGGGGACACTGAATAGTGCACGGTACATCCAAACCGTCATCGAACCCATCGTTCTACCATTCCTAGACCGGCAAGGGAACTTGCTGTTCCAACAGGACAATGCACGTCCGCATGTATCCTGTGCCACCCAACGTGCTCTAGAAGGTGTAAGTCAACTACCCTGGCCAGCAAGATCTCCGGATCTGTCCCCCATTGAGCATGTTTGGGACTGGATGAAGCGTCGTCTCACGCGGTCTGCACGTCCAGCACGAACGCTGGTCCAACTGAGGCGCCAGGTGGAAATGGCATGGCAAGCCGTTCCACAGGACTACATCCAGCATCTCTACGATCGTCTCCATGGGAGAATAGCAGCCTGCATTGCTGCGAAAGGTGGATATACACTGTACTAGTTCCGACATTGTGCATGCTCTGTTGCCTGTGTCTATGTGCCTGTGGTTCTGTCAGTGTGATCATGTGATGTATCTGACTCCAGGAATGTGTCAATAAAGTTTCCCCTTCCTGGGACAATGAATTCACGGTGTTCTTATTTCAATTTCCAGGAGTGTATATTCTCAACATTATGTAACAATACCCAATTGCACAATTAAATATTTCTTTATTTGGCAGTATGATTACTTTACTCTATTGCCAAACTAATTATAATTCTAATATAATGTATTGCCTCTTCGCTATGAAAACACAGCTCAGTCTTCTAATACAACGTTCACCATCACCTCCCAGAATCCCGGAAGCGGCGTGCTAACAGACGCGGCTATCCATGCGGGTCGTATAAAATTCAGTCATTTTAAACAAATCAATATCATTCGTGTCATGTAATTGCAGAGGCAGCCTCAGGGCTCTCTCGTGCATGTTTGCATATTTTGACCCTGTAGGAAGTAAATTCAAACGTATTGCATATAACGATTTTTTATACTTATGACATATTATACACTTTAGTTCTGCATATTAATCACCTTTCCCTGCCTTTAGCGCATAATGTTACAGTCTTGTGTATAACAGTGCATTTTCTCAGTTTCGTCCCATAAAATATAAAATTTCCATAAAGAACGGCAAACCGTTTTCGTCGACAATGATATCTGAGTTTTCACCAAGCAGAGATATAATCTCGCTACTTTGGAGTGTTGTATCTTGGCAAACCGTTGAGAAATACCCATGCTCTCCCATCACCCTCCAAGGTTATTTTACACTCTTCTTCTTTCAATGTGGATTTGAGCTGAGGAAATTATAAGGCACCATTAAGGCACCATTTGAGATTGTTGTGTTTGACAGAGAAACTAGGAAAATTTTTGGTGGCGAAAATGCAGAGTATCTGGATTTATTCAACATTACACTTACCCAAATTTCCTAATTTAAGTATTTATCTGTCGCTTCTTGCAATGGAAAAAGATCAATTTCTGCAGATAAACGCATCAGCTCGAATAAGGAGAATTTAGACCGTTATTTACGAGCGAAAAAATGCTCGTATCGGAGCATAAAAAAGGCGGATATGCTTCTGTTTGAAAGACTCTGACCGAAAAGTGGGGAAACGACTGCCTCGTTCTACCTTCCTCAGCACGTTTAAAAATTTTCCCATACATGTTGGTACTCGAACATATCCGCGCTCTGTTTAACATGCAACTCATCTCTCATTCCCAGAAGTTCCCCCAACTGCAACTCGCTCACACCCACTATTCCATCGATGTAAGTCGCTCATACCCATCCACTCCCTCTTGTCCATTCTCACGCACTCATTCAGTCTAACTCATTATGTCTTTCTGTCTCTCTAAGTGTAACTGTTTCCTGTCTCACAGCCACAGTCTCCTTCGTTCTGCCCTACTACTACTGTGTCCTCTCACTGTCAGTGTTTCTCTCTTGCTCTCACTTACTGCTAATATCTCATTTATTCCTTCCTACTGCTGCTGTCTCTTCTCACTGTTATTATCTCGCTCTTTCTCGTTGTCACTATCATAGACTCTGTTTGTGATTACCACTGTCTCTCTCCTATTTCCATTTTCTCCGTTTCTTTATTCCTCTCCCATTACCACTGTCTCCTCTCTTAGTATAAAAAAGCGTGAATATGTTCACATACCAAACTTTTGGAGAACGTTTTAAAGGTGCTGAGGAAGGTACAATGAGACATCTGGTACCCTAACGTTTCATTCAGAACATATTCGCCTTTTTTGTGCTCCAATAGAAGCATTTTTTCTCTGGTTTCCTTCTTTTTCCTGGTACAGCAGGGGACGCCATTCATATAAAAAGAACTGGATGGCTCAGTAAAATCCTGGTAGTTTACTTTTTTGAAACAAATACCGCAAAACTAATTTTACACCTCAGTCGGGATTTTCCGTACACAAAAATTTTGCTTGCGTTTCAGTACTTCAACATGGGGTTCCCAGAATCATTCTGATGATAATGACGATGCTTTACAGCATATTATCCTGCATACGTCACTTTATAAACTACGTTTTTGCCTCACCTCGGATTTTACATGTATGTTTCGGTCTACAACTACTATAACTTTGAACCTATATATCTCAGAAACGGATAAAGACATAAAGAAAATTTTCAAGTATGTTTGAGATCGGGATCTTAGGAATAAACAGTAAAAATTACACCCATTTGCTGTGCAAAGCCGTCCTGGAATCTGTGACTCTGCTTTGGTACCCAAAACCCATGTCTTTGGAGTGTTTTTCGATAATACACAAAGATTTCTGGCAGTTCTACATGAATGCCTAGAGAACACAAAGTAAAAATTTGAGCAATTTCTTGCGATTATTAATTATTCAGATTTCGCTTCGCACCGAATTTTACATGCATATTTTACAGGTACAAATAAGGTAACTTTGAGCCTCTGTTTCTCGGAAACGGATGGAGATACCAAAAAAATTTTCAACGCTATATGACATCGGGATCTTAGGAAGATATCATAACAGTTTCAGCCATTTGATGTGCATTACCGTCTTCGAATTGACGGCTCGATTTTGGTTCGAAATAATAATGAAGTACCTTGTTTTTTCTATGTCTAACAGGCATGAGACAGGTTCTGATTCATCTCCCTACCATCGTTACGCAAGGACGCTCTGTAAGTGGTTTAGGTATTTGGTGTTGAACTTCTGGCCTGCAAGATAGGAAGATACCATCTCATGCATGCAGAGTTCAGCAGTACAGACAGTGATGTAATCAGACAATGATCTCAATGGCGATTCCTCTATACTCCACGTAAAGGAAACGTTATCGCTAACAGAAATTAGTGTACAGGTTGAGACATAACTATAGGTTAACAAAAATGAAAATCTTAGATTATCGTTATTAGGGTTCATTTTTTAGTCTAAGTATGAATTCGCGACATATCAATGTTAGTAAAACTACGTACAGGATGGTAAAATGTTGATACTGGGTGTTCGCAATTGTGAAGCGAAATTCTTAACTCTTACAAGGTTCTTTAACGGTAAGATGGTTGATAACCATGTCTAGGGGTCGACAAAAATACAAACAAATCAAATACAATTGGGGCCAGAGATATCAGTTATGCTAAAATGCACAATGGAAATACCCAAAATTGAATGAGGGTCAGTAAAGAGCGTTCAAAAAGAAGTACACAGTTGAAACAATTTCATAACTTAGGAGTATAAAGCACTCTACCGTGACTGATCAGTTCTTTTCGTTAAATCGGATACATCGCGTTCCTGCTTCAATCAAGCCCGACAATCGTGAATGGCGTAGCACAAGCACGCGTGTTTACCTTCTGTCAGCGGTGGCAGTGGCTGCTGTCAATGCGAGCTGTGAACCTGAGAATCTATTCTAAATCTTTCTCAACTGTTAAACACCAGTTGGATACATTTCCTACGTGTTCGGTGAAGCCGAGACTTCTAGTTCTTCCTTAGCTAACTGGCATAGTACACTGTACTTGGCTGGGATAGTGCGTATGTCGTCGCCCTCAAATCGCCCGAAGTGTTAACACTCAGTGCTTGGTGCGATTCTCCATACTAGGAGACTTTGCAGTTGAACTCCTTACGAGTTAAGATGAGCCTGTGAACATGTATTCACAGAATGACTCTCGCAGTCGGCTCAGTCTGGCACGCGTCGCTTGCTCAAACATTCGACAATTTGCTGCAAGAGAAGAAGCAAATTACTCTGTGTGCAATTTTCCTATATCAAATCTGGTGGCCAGGCACTTTCTTTATGGCCAGTCAGAGCATTCGTACTTGTTATAACTCCATGCACTAGAGGCTTTGTATCCTATCACAGGCGTCGTTTCTTTTGTAGGGCAGAGTTTAACTTCTGCCAAGTAACGCTGTGAGTCTTAACACAGGTGGCCACAGTGAGTCACCAATGTTTTGATTTAGGTTGCTCTGGACTTTTATCTGGCATCTCCTGATGCGTTGCTGTTGAAAGGCTTTCCGATGGGTCATCGTTAAAAGCAGAGACAAGGGCTGCTTTTGATGGCGGCCTACGCAGTGGCTCCAGCATCTTATTGTGTCCATTAGGTGTCCCGCTGTGAAAGTTCCAGCCGAACGCAGGACAGCCACTCAATTGTAAAAATTCTCCTTCCCTCAGAACTGCATCTCGTACCTCAGGTCTGGGAAATTACTTGCTTGCAGTTACTAATGTGAGTGTTTGTGGCTTATATTCACGAAATGTCGGTTTGTTTATTCGCTTTGCCTATCAATAAAATTAGTACATTTTCACGTAACTGTGTCATGTGACACATCGAGTTAACCGGAATTATTTGAAGAATTCAATGTAAGGTGTGTTATTTCTTTGACGCCTTACATATGGAACCCCTGTGAACTAACGGTGCCTCCATAAGCACCTTAAGGCTCATTGTAGACCACATCCAATACAGGACAGTGACACTAAGACGATCCTTCTGTTCTGTATACAAATCGTCCCTAGCCGAAGTGCTATCCAGAACACTTGACCCTGTCATTCTATCAGCAACACAACCCTGCTATGAGCCATGGAAGAATTCAATTTTTATGTTTTGGAACATATTAGATAGCACTTGCTGTGGCATGTGTGCCAATTTCTCATGTGGATTTCAGTTCTGGGAGTCTTTGACGAGATATTCTATTCACCTTCAAAGGAGCTCTTTTCATTTAAGCAGTGAGGCTGCATCTTTAAGAGAACTGGTACCTATCAGAAAAGAACGGAATTCAGAAAGAACCGGCTGTGACCTATGTGAAGAGACCAACAACGGTATTTGCCTAAAGTGAAAACGGAAAACCACAAAAACCCATTTTCAAGGTTGCTGGCAGATGGATTCGAACCACATTGCCTCCCAAATCCACGGTTGCTAGCTCAGCACCTCAGACTGCAGATCTACACTGGTCGTTGCAGAATTTAGAGAAATTGGTTATGGTACATTGTTTTAAAGCACAAAAAAATGCATCACAACTAAAGAAAGAATTTTGATGTCACATGTTTTTCTTTTAATTATGGATGTCTGGTTATCTGATACTGCATGAATGCATGCATATTTTGAGATATAATTGTGCATGGAATTCCTGGCTCCAATTAGCACAGCATTACAAGAGCGTAAATAGATTTTGAACGAGAGGAGGGGGGGGGGGGGCATTTCACAGTCTGATCAAACGAATTCAAGGAGACCACTGAAAAAATCTTTTACAAACGAACGAACTATAAAATGTACTATCATCACACATTACATATCCCTTCCCCTCCCCATAAACTTCTCGCCATCCATTTCAAAATTGGTTTTTGTAATTGAGTACAATCTGTGTGACGAAATTGGACGATGTTTTGCCGTTTACGCTACTAATGATAGAATATTGAAGAAATTTTTTAAATAAATACAACTATCAATAACTGGGCGAAATTTTTGGCGATCAGCGCGCATCTGGGCGACACAGGCAAAACCAAATGTATTTTTATGCACTGAATTTAAATATAATGTTAACTGTAATTTTGTTTACCGCTCCGCAGCCTCGTGAAATACTGAATTATTGCAACTCCAAAGTTCTAGCAGCCTCCAAATAAGGACTCCAGAGCTAACATTTAACTGCTGTAGATAGGTAATTAGGCTGTTATAGTAGTGTATACATACTCGTATTTTCATCTTATCGTTATGCAAGTGGGTGATTCAAAATTTGTTTTCCTCTTCTTTCTTGTTACAAACTTATCCGTAATTAGAAACAACCACAACAGCACGCAACACTATCAAATTTAACTGCAACTAATAACTGAACTGATTAACAGAAGAACAACTGAGCTCAAGTAAGGTCAACGATGTACAGTAGTTGGTATTGGCTAAATAAGGGATGGACGACATCCGATAATGCTATCGATATACAGATAGTTTAAATTTATCTATGGCCTTGTTCACTAGCGATAATGAGTGTCCATCTATCGTATGATTCAAAATCAACCGCAGCGACGCACGGATGCACGCCAAGACCGTAGGATCCTACGCAGTGCCGTAGGGGACCGCACCGCCACTTCCCAGCAAATTAGGGACACTGTTGCTCCTGGGGTATCGGCGAGGACCATTCGCAACCGTCTCCATGAAGCTGGGCTACGGTCCCGCACACCGTTAGGCCGTCTTCCGCTCACGCCCCAACATCGTGCAGCCCGCCTCCCGTGGTGTCGCGACAGGCGTGAATGGAGGGACGAATGGAGACGTGTCGTCTTCAGCGATGAGAGTCGCTTCTGCCTTGGTGCCAATGATGGTCGTATGCGTGTTTGGCGCCGTACAGGTGAGCGCCACAATCAGGACTGCATACGACCGAGGCACACAGGGCCAACACCCGGCATCATGGTGTGGGGAGCGATCTCCTACACTGGCCGTACACCACTGGTGATCGTCGAGGGGACACTGAATAGTGCACGGTACATCCAAACCGTCATCGAACCCATCGTTCTACCATTCCTAGACCGGCAAGGGAACTTGCTGTTCCAACAGGACAATGCACGTCCGCATGTATCCCGTGCCACCCAACGTGCTCTAGAAGGTGTAAGTCAACTACCCTGGCCAGCAAGATCTCCGGATCTGTCCCCCATTGAGCATGTTTGGGACTGGATGAAGCGTCGTCTCACGCGATCTGCACGTCCAGCACGAACGCTGGTCCAACTGAGGCGCCAGGTGGAAATGGCATGGCAAGCTGTTTCGCAGGACTACATCCAGCATCTCTACGATCGTCTCCATGGGAGAATAGCAGCCTGCATTGCTGCGAAAGGTGGATATACACTGTACTAGTGCCGACATTGTGCATGCTCTGTTGCCTGTGTCTATGTGCCTGTGGTTCTGTCAGTGTGATCATGTGATGTATCTGACCCCAGGAATGTGTCAATAAAGTTTCCCCTTCCTGGGACAATGAATTCACGGGGTTCTTATTTCAATTTCCAGGAGTGTATTTAATGTAGCCCCACAAAAAAGGAGTCGCATATGTTCAGGTCCTCAGAATATTGCGGCCAATCGAGGCCTATACCAGTGGCCTCTGGCTACCCCAGGGGTCGAGCTCCGTCTTTCATGAACCACGTCTTGTCGAAATCAGTCACTTTTGATAATGGGGATGAAATAACCTTCCAAAACCTTAATATACCGTTCGGTAGTAATCGTTCCATCAAGGAATATCGCACCAATTATTCCGTGACTGGATGTTGCTCAGCATACAGTCACCCGTTGAGGGTGAAGAAATGCGGATTCTCAGTCCCCAATATGTGCCAGTTTTGCTTATTGACGAACCCATCCAAATGAAAGTGGCCTTCATCGCTAAGCCACACCATAGAGCGCATACTAATTTCCATCATGACCCGCGGCCAACCGTATAGTTTGAACTTCCAAACGCAAACTGTTTAGAAGTTACGATCATTTTATTTCATATACACACATCAAAAAAAGTTTTTCATCACCTCGGTTCCGAGAGTTCCGGTACCTGTACAGAAAATTGGAACAGAGATGAACATAAACATCGTTTCCGCCCTGTCTATTGCTCGTGAAAACCACACATTGCGTGTTCTACCACCATACAGCGAGACCTTCAGAGGTGGCGGTCCAGATTACTGTACACAACGGTACCTCTAATACCCAGTAGTATGTCCTCTTGCATTGATGCATGCCTGTATTTGTCGTGGTGTACTATCCACAAGTTCATCAAGGCACTGTTGGCCCAGATTGTCCCACCCCTCAACGGCGATTCGGCGTATATCTCTCAGAGTGGTTGGTGGGTCACGTCGTCCATAAACAGCCCTTTTCAATCTATCTCAGGCATGCTCGATACGGTGCATGTCAGGAGAATATGCTGGCCATTCTAGTCGAGCGATTTAGTTATCTGAAGGAATTCATTCACACGATGTGCACAATGAGGGCGCGAACTGTCGTCCATGAAGACGAATGCCTCTCCAATATGCTGCCGATATGATTGCACCATCGGTCGGAGGATGGCATTCACTTATCGTACAGACGCTTTCCATGACCACCAGCGGCGTACGTCGGCCCCACATAATGCCACCCCAACACAGCAGGAAACCTCCACATTGCTGCATTCGCTGGACAGTGTGTCTAAGGCGTTCAGTCTGACCGGGTTGCCTCCAAACACGTCTCCGACGGTTGTCTGGTTCAAGGAATATACGACACTCATCGGCGAAGAGAACAAGATGCCAATCCTGAACGGTCCATTCGGCATGTTGTTGGGCCCATCTGTAACGCGCTGCATGGTATCGTGGTTGCAAAGATGGGCCTCGCCATGGACGACGCGAGTGAAATTGCGCATTATGCAGCCTGTTGCGCAGTTTGAGTCGTAACACGACGTCCTGTGGCTGCACGAAAAGCATTATTCAGCATATTGGCGTTGCTGTCTGGGTTCCTCCGAGCCATAATCCGTAGGTAGCAGTCATCTACTGCAGTAGTAGCCCTTGGGCGGCCTGAGCGAGGCATGTATCGACAGTTCCTGTCTCTCTGTATCTCCTCCACGTCCTAACAACATCGCTTTGGTTCACTCCGAGACGCCTGAACACTTCCCTTGTTGAGTGCCCTTCCTGGCTCAAAGTAACAATGCGGACGCGATCGAACCGTGGTACTGACCGTCTAGGCATGGTTGAACTACAGATCACACGAGCCGTGTACCTCCTTCCTGGTGGAATGGCGGAACTGATCGACTGTCGGACCGCCTTCGTCTAATACGCGCTGTTCATGCATGGTTGTTTACATCTTTGGGCAGGTGTAGTGACATCTCTGAACAGTCAAAGGGACTGTGTCTGTGATGCAATATCCACTGTCTACGTTTATCTTCAGGAGTTCTGGGAACCGGGGTAATGCAAAACTTTTTTTGATGTGTGTAGGATGCCTACTACTGAAGCTATTTGATCATACTTTTTCATATCCTTACAAACTGTTATACCTAGATATTTGTTTGAGTGAAATATCTCCAAATGTGACGCACAGATATTTTAGTCCTAGGATATTCATTCTTCGTTAGGAGAAGTATTATTGTATCTCTAAGTCTGTTGCTTCCAAGCGTAAAGCTTTGTAGTATCTAGAAGATGGAGCAACAATTAATATTCAACTAACGGTGCTATCTGACAAGGAGTCAATTTGATAATTATGTAATGTATGTATTAATTTCTCTTCAAAATCGAAAACTTGTTGTTTGGTTTGCCTTGTTTCATTTTATCTAAAAGCTTAATTTTTCCCAGTGCTAGAACACTATGGAAAATTCGCTATTACTCTGTGCTACCTGGCGTTGAGTCAGAATAGTTCAATATGGCACCACAAAAATATTTTGATTGTAAGAAACGGCCTCAGTCGAGCTTATCTAATGATTTTAGCGTTTTCGGTTAGTGCACTATCATCAGACAAATGTCTCTGCTGATGATCATACCTTAGCGAAAGATCTTTCCGAGAACCCGAGAAAATTGTGGTCATACGCAGAATCACTAGGCGGGTCGAAGGATTTTGATGCGTTTCTTCTGCTTTCATCATTATTGTAGCTTTTCTATCCCGTTACTCGTCGACCAGTCGTGGACAGCAATAAAAGACAGCAAAAGAAAAACTGAAGTTTTGAATTTCACATTTAAGAAACCATTAACGCAGGAGGATCGTACAAAATTACTGTAGGTTGTCCTTGTTTTGCTTTTGTTAATGTTCAGCCTATATCGTCCTTCCAAGACACTGTCCATTCTATCCGCCGCGTGGTCTGAGGCGGCTCCCCCCGTCGGAGGTTCGAGTCCTCCCTCGGGCATGGGTGTGTGTGTTGTCCTTAGCGTAAGTTAGTTTAATTTAGATTAAGTAGTGCATAAGCCTAGGACCGATGACCTCAGCACTTTGGTCCCTTAGACCTAACCACAAATTTCCATTCTGTCCAACTGCTCTTCTAAGTTCTTTGATGTCTTCGACAGAATTACAATGTCATCGGCAAACTTTAAGGTTTTTATTTCTTCTCCCAGAACTTTAATTCCTACTCCAATTCCTTTACCGCTTGCTCAATGTACAGACTGAATGACGTCGGGGATAGGTTTCAACCCTGTCTCACTCCCTTCTCTGCTATTCTATAGTAGCCACTGTATGCTTATAGTGTTCTGTTCTACCACTGCTATTGCATAAAAGAATATGTAATTAAAAGCTGTTAGCATGTGTGGCATAGTACAGAAACATGTTTATTTTATTCCTAAATTTGTACACCAGTCGTAACCAACCACCTACTAACGAACTAACTCATTAACTCACTAACAGACAATCTAACCAACTAATGTTCTCGTTCATATACTACACTACTAGTCATTAAAATTGCTACACCAAGAAGAAATGCAGATGATAAAAGGGTATTCATTGGACAAATATATTACACTAGAACTGACATGTGATTACATTATCACGGAATTTGATTGCATAGATCCTGAGAAATCAGTACCCAGAACAACTACCTCTGGCCGTAATAACGGCCTTGATACGCCTGGGCATTGAGTCAAACAGAGCTCGGATGGCATGTACAGGTACAGCTGCCCATGCAGTTTCAACACGATACCACAGTTCATCAGGAGTAGTGACTGGCGTATTGTGACGAGCCAGTTGCTCGACCACCATTGACCAGACGTTTTCAGTTGGTGAGAGATCTGGAGAATGTGTTGGCCAGGGCAGCAGACGAACATTTTCTGTATCCAGAAAGGCCCGTACAGGAGCTGCAACATGCGGTCGTGCATTATCCTGCTGAAATGTAGGGTTTCGCAGGAATCGAATGAACGGTAGAGCCAGGGGTCGTAATACATCTGAAATGTAACGTCCACTGTTCAAAGCGCCGTCTATGCGAACAAGAGGTGACTGAGACGTGTAACCAATGGCACCCCATACCATCAAGCCATGTGATACGCCAGTATGGCGATGACGAATACACGCTTCCAATGTGCGTTCACACCGATGTCGCCAGACACGGATGCGACCATCATGATGCTGTAAACAGAACCCGGATTCATCCGAAAAAATGACGTTTTGCCATTCGTGCACCCAAGATCGTCGTTGAGTACACCATCGCAGACGCTCCTGTCTGTGATGCAGCGTCAGGGGCAACCGCAGCCGTGGTCTCTGAACTGATAGTCCATGCTGCTGCAAACGTCGTCGAACTGTTCGTCCAGATGGTTGTTGTCTTGCAAACGTCCCCATCTGCTGACTCAGGGATCGAGACGTGGCTGCACGAACCGTTACAGCCATGCGGATAAGATGCCTGTCATGTCGACTGCTAGTGATACGAGGCCGTTGGGATCCAGCACGGCGTTCCGTATTACCCTCCTGAACCCAACGATTCCATATTCTGCTAACAGTCATTGGATCTCGACCAACTCGAGTAGCAATGTAGCTATACGATAAACGGCAATCGCGATAGGCTACAATCCGACCTTTATCAACGTCGGAAACGTGATGGTACGCATTTCTCCTCCTTACACGAGGCATCACAACAACGTTTCACCAGGCAACGCCGGTCAACTACTGTTTGTGTATGAGAAATCGGTTGGAAACTTTCCTCATGTCAGCACGTTGTAGGTGTCGCCACCGGCGGCACCCTTGTGTGAATGCTCTGAAAAGTTAATCATATGCATATCACAGCATCTTCTTCCTGTCGGTTAAATTTCGCGTCTATAGGACGTCATCTTCGTGGTGTAGCAATTTTGATGGCCAGTAGTGAATTTTTCTCGTCGTGAACTTAAACGGTCAACAGAGTGCTGTGCCTATAGCATTTTCTGTGATCGCTGTCGATGCTTATCCATGCGAAATAACAACTCGTAACACTTTGTGCTGTAATGCGGCCATAGACCAACATGGGATAATACACTGGGCTTGGTCGAGTAATAAATCGACACACACACAATGAAACTTGTATATAACCTTTTAACTCGAAATCATCCACATAGCAACCCGAGTATGTAGTTAGCGTTCCTCCTGAAAGAGCTCATTCAGTGAGAAACACGCGGGACCTTTTGGCGAGCTTCGGAGTCTCCACAATTTCTCGGAAGCTGCGGGTCTCGGAGATTTGTCGTGTTTGAGATAGGACGGTCGGTTTCCGCCTGGTCATTCCGACATAATAGTGGTCGCCGGCGCACGAAACTCTGGCAGCTTAGCGTGGAGAAGGGAGCAAACAGAAAACACGACTCGTTACGCGCCCTTTGGAGGTGTAACGAGAAGCGCAGCCACGGCAGCGGCGACAGGCGAGATCCCCTAAAAAGCGCTGACGGCGCGCTTTCCGTGCGCAGCCTTCTCCGGAACCACTGGGGGCCGCCGGCCGGCGAACGCCGCGAGAGGCAATCAGGAGACCGCGGAACCAAGTCATTACCGCAGCCCCTTTATGTGAGCTTAACTTGTCGTCTCGTGGTGGCCCTTTTACGTCCTCTGTGGCAGACTAATTTTCAGTCCGTGCAGTGGTATTTATGAGGGCCTGTCACTTACAAGGGCTGGGCAAAGTATTAAAAACATCCCGCTATATGCACCTCATTTACAGATTTTGTTTTCTTAGTTACCTCGTAAGGTTTCTAACTTTATAACGTTGTTACTTTATTTTGTAGTGTAAGCGGAAATGATAGACAATAAAAGCGGGTTAAAAGCTGTGAGCTGTCTGGGGAAGTTAACCTTGCATTACTGCGCAACTGTTTCACCAGGTATCCAGTCTAGCTTACCAAATTCCCAACCAGACTAACATTAATTATAATCTTTTAATAGTCATACGACAACCGGTGATATATATATATAAAAGAGAATTTAAATAAAAAGAAATAAATCAGTTTATATTTGGAAATTTATTTTAACATTGATCATTGAAATTTCAGCATATTAAATTTGATCCATAACTAAACTGGTGCCTTATTTAAGATTGTGGAAAATGTGAGTTTGTAATCTTACGGAACACATCAAATATGGAACCAAGATTGGGAGACTGCATACAACACTGCATTCATAAAATAACACACGAAGAACGTTGAAACATATGCAAGAGGAAATTAATCACTACCAACCGATTCAATTTTCACCCAAAGAAGTTACGTTCGTAGCGCAATCCTGTCCGTCATGTAATTACCACACACTGGTATACTAAATTCATACTAATTCTCTGTGAAACCTTCCCCAATAGAATAGCTGAGGGCTACTTTGATGATTAAACCACATGCTTCACGTGGTCAACTTGGTTTACACAAAGAGTGTAACTCCACAATAATTTTGATAATTAAAATAAATTACATCGAAACGCAATTTACTAAAGAAAAACCTCGAACTGGTTACTAACGTCTTACTATTAACCTGATGGGTCAAACAATTGTATAAGCACGTGGTACTGGTCTCACAAAGTATACCCCACGTGGATTGAACATAAAGAAAAGTTGCTATATTGAAAAATATTGTCAAGACGAGACGTTATAATCTCACGCACATTCGCATTTAAGATTGATGATCTTAGTTAGAGTTACTGATCAAAACGTGGTTCCACTTTACTCACAAAGTAGTGACAAAGCAACTACTGGAAATTATTCTGAACTTCACACTCGAAATACACTGCGTTGCAATTTAAGATAACATTAGATATTTTAGAGCTAAACCTGAAATAAAGGTGATTAAATTTTCAGTTAGGCTGAACTTACGAAATCCATTGTCCTACGGACTTAGCAGACACGCGCTTAGCCGGAGATCTTACCACTTCAGACGCTCGCCACGGACAGACTGACCTGGTCCCTTCCTGAGGGTGGCTCACCACTACAAACGGAAGTGGCCAGAGGGGCAGCTTCCTATACCAACATGACAAGGGACGGACAGGACCATACTAAGGATAGAAACCTCTTTGCTTTTAGGAAGCGTAGCTACCTGTTCCGACGTTGGTCCTACTGTTCTCTAGCAGACAGGCTTGTCTGCTACCCTCAAGCATGCAACTTGAAATACATTTGCTCATTCATCCTCTCACACAGAAGGGAAGCGGGATGAGAGTATCTTATCATATTCAGTATATAAAAGAAAGCGGATGTAGGTTCCGTATGAGACTGTGTGACATGAATTACATATAAACTGTGTTTTAAAGTATAGTAGTGTGACAGATCGTTCTTGTTTATGTGTAAAAGTAAGACATTTCACTGTTCAGTCTCCTCCCAGATAGTCAGAAACACCGCAGTAAATTTAGAAGAGGAATTTATGCCGTAAATGGCAACAGATTTAAGAAATTAACATGAAAGGAATCCAACAGAGACCTTTCACTTCTTTTTAGTATTCAGAAAGAGTGATGAAAACTGTATTTTCATTCGATATGTCGCGCTCCATATCTGTACGATGGATATTTTTCGAACAGAAGTTTTCAACAATCGCCACAATGGTTCTGGGTACAAGCAATGTTATATTTGGCCGATAGTGTCGTTGCTGTAGTTACGGCTGCGTTTGTGCACAACTCTAACTGTTGGAACAGTTTACCCTTATACAGAGCCCACCAGAAAAAGGTATACACACTTTAGGGAAAGAAAGTATTACTTATGGTTTTATTTTACAGTTAATAATTGAACATTTTGTGTTAGCAGAAGAGCCAACACCGTGTTATGAGTGGAGGCCGAAATGCACGCGTTTTAGCTCACGCAGGCTGGCATGAGGAGGGAAAAACTATAGTGACGTGAGGTCTGCAACAAGACAAGGAATGAGAATTCAGAAAGCGGACGTAATTAGTTTGATACTTAACTTTAATCCATTAATGATGAACGTCACTCTGACGGTACATGATTCACAATATTATCTGTTCAGAATACATTATTGAAGATAGTAATTATAGTAACTGGTAATGGCGCCTTGCTAGGTCGTAGCAAATGACGTAGCTGAAGGCTATGCTAAACTGTCGTCTCTACAAATGAGAGCGTATGGAGACAGTGAACCATCGCTAGCAAAGTCGGCTGTACAACTGTGGCGAGTGCTAGGGAGTCTCTCTAGACTAGACCTGCCGTGTGGCGGTGCTCGGTCTGCAATCACTGATAGTGGCGACACGTGGGTCCGACGTATACTAACGGACCGCGGCCGATTTATAGGCTACCACCTAGCAAATGTGGTGTCTGGCGGTGACACCACGGAACACAAGCTGTACAACCTTCAGTTTAGCACATGGTTACTGTTAATGTTCAAAACGTTCACAGTTGGCGGCTACACACATAACAGAACCACGAGCGGTCACCGCAACTACGTCAGTCAATGTTACAGTGGAGATCGGTGCACATGTAGCTGTAATCCTCTGGCGAAGTAGGTAGGTAGGTGGTTAGTGTTTAACGTCCCGTCGACAACGAGGTCATTAGAGACGGAGCGCAAGCTCGGGTTAGGGAAGGATCGGGAAGGAAATCGGCCGTGCCCTTTCAAAGGAACCATCCCGGCATTTGCCTGAAACGATTTAGGGAAATCACGGAAAACCTAAATCAGGATGGTTGGAGACGGGATTGAACCGTCGTCCTCCCGAATGCGAGTCCAGTGTGCTAACCACTGCGCCACCTCGCTCGGTTCTCTGGCGAAGTTCCTCTAGCGTGCGTGGCTTACGTCGATAGACGTTATCTTTCACAGTTCACCACAAGTAAAAGTCCGTAGGTGTTAGATCTGGTGATCGTGGAGGGAACTCAATGGGCCCTCTTCGTCCAATCCAATGCCCCGGAAAACTGTCATCCAGGAAGCTCGTACAGCTAGGTGGTAGTGTGGCGGCGCCCCGTCCTATTGGTAGAAGACCTCTTCATCAGCTCCATAAAGCGCACGTATGTCTGGGAAAAATTGATGTGCATAACATTTAAAGGTACACTTCTCCAGTGACAGTACCATCAAAGAAAAATGGTCCTACTAAGCCCCTAGGTGATAGTCCACACCACACATGAACCCCTGGTAGATTGACCGCTTTATCCACATAAACATGCGGATTTTCCGGTGTCCAGTACACACTGTTATGCCGATTCCAGGTTCTATTAAGTTTAAATTGTGTCTCGTCACTCCACACTATCTTCATCACAAATTGTTCGTCATCAGTTACCACTTGCAGATACCATTCGCAAAATTGTATTCGGTGACTAGGATCGTTATCATTAATCGCGTGCAGTAATTGTGGGATCTAAACTTGTGTAGCAGACTTCCGTGGAGAACTGAAAAACGTTTCCAGCACGAGAGCCGATCAAGCTGTACGCTGACTTCCTGTTCTTCCGTTGTGAAAATCTCAAATCGTTCCATGCAATTCAGACTTGTCAATGATGCGTTTAAATGTTAGGCAGGTTGGCGGTTCTGTTTCAGACTCCCGCCTCCACTGACGTTGCACTTCAACGGCATTATTAAACTTGAAAAGCCACTTCACAATACATTTTCGTTGCTCGAACGTCAAGCGTGATGCGGCCATCTTGTTTTCTCAATACCGAGATGAAAGTACCAACATCTCTTGAGCCAAAGACCATACTACAACACACTCGTAACTCAAATCGAACGACAATACCGATATCTCGATAGAGCCCGACAAAGAGTGTTTACATTTTTCTGGTGGACTCTGTAGTTCGGGAAATCTCGAGTCCTGTCGAGCTTTGGATAGGCGTGTGATCTAGTGATTTTTTTTACTACTATCACAACCTTCTTAATGCACTTTGGAATTTAAGGGTTCAGACCATGCGGAAAAACGGCGACTAAAAATTGAAAAAAAGACTGCAAGCGTGATTCTGTCCATTTCTGGAGCTTTCGCTCGTGTCGCGATCTAGTGACGTCTGACGGTACTTTTTCCAAGACGGATCTTGCCGCTCTAATTTATTCTCAGCATAAAATATGTTTTGTTTGTTCGGCATTTGATACTTGACTTATTTTCTTGATTGTTTCATCTCAATGTTGCCGTTTTGTTTTCAAACTGATTAAAATATGGTGACGCTGTTACCCGTTATTCTAATATGTGCACAGGAACTGAATAGCTCATTTGTAACTAATTTCGTAAATCATTACCGTCTCTTATAAACAAATAAAATATTGTACTGCATTCAGTCACGTGTTATTTTAGGAGCACATTTTCGTATTTGTCTATTACCTTTGTATATAAATCAGCATAAATGTTTATATATCTATACATACTTGACACTGAATAAGAGCTCGTATTGTAAATTTGTTCAAACACAAGATAAGCTAGTGCAGCGATAGGGTTTAATGCTATTTCCTCCAATACTTGACTAAACTGTCAAATTTTAAATTTTAAGCAAAGTTGTAGCTTATTAAGAAGTTTTCGATGGTGCTGAGCCACAATCATGCAGTATTTTTTGAAAGAATAAACCGCCATTTAACTGTACATTGATCAGCCAGACCATTGTGACCGCCGACCTACTTTCGATACAAATCCGTCCAGGCAATGGCAGCGTCACCTGGTGAGGAATGACAGCTAGTCAAACATGTGCGTGGTGCATGAAGTATCAGTGTGTGTGGTGTCCGTATGTAGAATGTGGAAGGCGAGCGATCTATCTGAGTTTGACCGAGGGCAGATTGTGATGACCCGCAGGCTCGGCACGAGCATTTCGGAAACTGCGCGACTTGTCGGGTGTTCGAAAAGCGCTGAGGTAAGCGTCTTCAACGCGTGGCGAAACCAAGGTCACGGGGTTGGGCGGCCACCCTTCATTACACATGTCGGACGTCATAGACTGCCGCGCGGAGTGGCCGCGCGGTTAGAGGTGCCGTGTCACGGACTGCGCGGCCCCTCCCGCCGGAGGGTCGAGTCCTCCCTCGGGCATGTGTGTGTTTGCGTTGTCCTTAGCATAAGTTAGTTTAAGTAGTGTGAAAGTCTTACAATTTATTATTATTATTGTCATTATTACTACTATTTTAGGATCACAGTATCTTCATCGAAAAAGAAAATAATAACATCTTTAAAAGAAGGAAGGCTTTTATTTTGTTTCTTTTTAGACTCGAAATTTTACTCTTTTTAGACTCGAAATTTTACATGCAATATCCGAACTAGCTTTCCTTTCCGTGGTTCACGAAATCAATTCTTTCGTGGCATCCATCAGAATAAGTTTATAAGCACCGCCTTGACGAACATGAAGGAGGTGTAACTGGGTGAGTGTCGACTGTGTCATTGTTAATCTGAGGCAAGTTTAAATTTTTGCTAAGCGCTGAATGACCTCTCAGAGAATACTGAAGATACTGAGATCGTCATAATCAGAATGATCAGACGAATATCTTCCTGAAATAGTTCGTCAATCCTAAGATGTTTAGCAATACGTTGTCCTCCAATAGGGGATACGTTGTGAAATGCTTATAATCCAGTGATAAAGGGTGGCGGCATTTCGACTGCATGAAACACGAACAATTTAAAGTCTCGTGAATGGTAGGCTCCATATGGTTCCCAAGTTGTGCAGCGACCGTAAACAATAAAATTACCAAATAAGCAGCAACCAGTCGCAAAATCATGTTTTCTTTATTTACTTTTGCTGCAAATCGTTTTCAACTGATTAACAGCCATCATCGGTGCTTTCAATGTATATGGTCCCTGAGTAGTAACACTGTCTAAAGCGCAGGTCAAACATATACATTGAAAGCACCGATGATGGCTGTTAATCAGTTGAAATCGATTGGCAAAAGTAAATAAAGAGAACATGATTTTGCGACTGGTTGCTGCTTATTTGGTAATTTTAATTTAAAGTCTGCTGTGTGCACTGCAAACAACTCATTCGAACATCATGCAGATGAAGGATTTGTTTAGGAGAACGTAACAAGTACATCTTCATGATGGGACAGTTGCTTTGGAACCTCTTCACTGAACCTTTGATCGATCTCGTTCACAAAGAGATGAATTTCAAACACACTTTTCTTAAAGGTTAGTTCATGGCACAATTCTTCAGGAATCGATGATGTTCCCATGCGTTTCAATTTTTAATGGGCGTGAGATATTTGGGTCTTTCAGATTTAAAGTCTTAAAATTCGGAAGAGCTGCTTTTAGAACGTCTACAGAACTTTTCACTCCGAGTGAATTAAAATTTGGATTCTGTAAAGATTTGGCCAGTTCTTTGCATAGTCCAAACTATTCAATAGTGACTGTACAAAACAGTCTTGAACTTTTCGAGCCGCATCGTGTAGCCCTGCAGGACTGATCATCTTTCATCTCTAATTGAGCTCTGTGCATTCAGTACTTTGGTAACTGATATCTGAACCCGACCATAATTTTCCCCGAAATGTTTCAAAGATTTTAGTCTACAGCACATCAGGTCAGACAGATTTAGTATCACCCGTTGAGATTTCGTATTTGGATTCGCCTTGTCAACACCAGATATTAACATGTCTGCGTACACGTATTTCCTTTATGTGAATGTCAGAATTATATTTGAGATGTCTTTCACAGTTACCGATGTGTCATACAGTGGGTCACAGCCTCCTGAAACTTCTTGTAGTGCAAGATCAAAACAATGATTACTGCAGCAGGTTTAATAGCTCTTGGGCTGGTCTTGAACAAGGATTCCCTTTCACACCCTTGTTCCAACCATACATAATTAGCTGTGTCATCGAATCAATGGGCTCGTAGAAACTCAATTCCTAGTGAGAGTCTTAGATGAATGTAGGGTCTACCAGGGTTTGGGCCTTGGAATGCGGCGGATTGTATAGACTCAGGGAACGTTCTTTTACGAGGCGTGTTTCTTGAGTACCGTTTTGCCACACCGCGGCCGCAGCGCTGCAGTAGGCGTTCTGCGCATGCGCACTGGGTACCTACCTCTGTTGTCTATGCACTGACGCCATTACAGTCTGATTCTTCCTTGTTTACGTTGTGTACTGAGTGTTTAAGATGCCTCCGATAATCGTGAGTCCCGCCGACTGAGAAGTACGGGCTGTTATGAGATTTATTGGTGTTAAAGGCCTAAAAGCGATCGTTATTCATCGTGAAATCTGTGCAGTTTACGGAGAAAAAATTATGAGTGATGGAATGGTAAGAAAGTGGGTGAAAGTATTCAAAGATAGCCGCACAAATGTGCATGATGAACAGCGGAGTGGGGGTTATTCGGTCGTTAATGAAAGTTTGGTACAGGAAGTGGACAATAAGGTGAGAGAAAACAGACGCTTTACGATTTCCTCCTTGTGGGATGACTTTCCTAATGTTTCTAGTAGTGTTTTGTGTGGCATTGTGACCGAGCACTTGAATTACCGAAAATTGTGCGCACGTTGGGTACCGAAAATGTTGACAGATGTGCACGAATCCAAATGTTTAGACAGTGCATTGACTTTCCTCGATCGGTACCACAACAACAGTTATGATTTCTTAAGCCAAATTGTTATGGGAAATGCAACATGGGTGTCCTACATCACACTAGAATCAAAGCAACAGTCCATGGAATGGAGGCATTCAGATTCACCCAGAAAAGAGAAGTTTAAGCAAAGAATTTCTGCCTGGAAAATCATGTGCACGGTTTTTTGGGACAGAAAAAGAGTATTGCTTGTGGGATTTATGCCACGTAATGAGACAATCAATGCAGCAGCTTACTGTAAGACATTGCACAATCTGCACCGTTCAATTCAGAACAAATGACGTGGCAAGTTGAGCAAGGGCATCGTTTTGCTGCAAGACAATGCTCGTCCGCATGTGGCGAATCAGACCAAAGATCTCATCACATCTTTTCGATGGGAAACTCTAGACCATCCTCCGTACAGCCTTGATCTTGCGCCCAGTGACTACCATCTGTTCCTGTACTTGAAGAAACGCCTGAGCGGTCAGCGTCTTCAGGACGATGCCGAAGTGAAAACAGTGGTGATGCAGTGGTTAACAAGTCAGGCGGAAGACTTCTATGAGGAGGATATTCAAAAACTGGTACAATGTAATGACAAGTGCCTCAATATTGGCGGAAATTATGTAGAAAAGTAGATTAAGGTACAGGCTTTCATGTAAAAATAAAATTATTGAGATATCTTAGCACGTCTTTTTTTTATTTCAAAACGGTACTTACTTAAAAAAACACGCCTCATACTTCGAGTGCCTCTCCGTCGACGCAACGTACACAAAGAGTGAGCTGCCTCCAGCCAGATACGTCCATCGTTGATCTATTATAATTCCGAAAAATGGAGATCATTTTATTTGCTGCGCAGTTTCTCAAGTGAGCAACATTTCTAGTACATCGTTTGTATCGTTTGTGCCAACAAACTGTCGCACCACTGCAGACAGATTTCCATTTCTGGTACATCATGGTACGTCCTATGGAGAAGTAGCATGAAGCTTCGAAAGACCGTTTCACGATCTCTCAGTGAGTTTCCTCTTCATTCCAGGAACCTGAGTGAACTGGTACATCTACATCTACATTTATACTCCGCAAGCCACCCAACGGTGTGTGGCGGAGGGCACTTTATGTGCCACTGTCATTACGTCCCTTTCCTGTTCCAGTCGCGTACGGTTCGCAGGAAGAACGACTGTCTGAAAGCCTGCATGCGCGCTCTAATCTCTCTAATTTTACATTCGTGATCTCCTCGGGAGGTATAAGTAGGGGGAAGCAATATATTCGATACCTCATCCAGAAACGCACCCTCTCGAAACCTGGCGAGCAAGCTACACCGCGATGTAGAGCGCCTCTCTTGCAGAGTCTGCCACTTGAGTTTGTTAAACATCTCCGTAACGCTATCACGGTTACCAAATAACCCTGTGACGAAACGCGCCGCTCTTCTTTGGATCTTCTCTATCTCCTTCGTCAACCCGATCTGGTACGGATCCCACACTGATGCGCAATACTCAAGTATAGGTCGAACGAGTGTTTTGTAAGCCACCTCCTTTGTTGATGGACTACATTTTCTAAGGACTCTCCCAATGAATCTCAACCTGGTAACCGCCTTACCAACAATTAATTTTATATGATCATTCCACTTCAAATCGTTCCGCACGCATACTCCCAGTATTTTACAGAAGTAACTGCTACCAGTGTTTGTTCCGCTATCATATAATCATACAATAAAGGATCCTTCTTTCTATGTATTCGCAATACATTACATTTGTCTATGTTAAGGGTCCGTTGCCACTCCCTGCACCAAGTGCCTATCCACTGCAGATCTTCCTGCATTTCGCTACAATTTTCTAATGCTGCAACTTCTCTGTATATTACAGCATCATCCGCGAAAAGCCGCATGGAACTTCCGACACTATCTACTAGGTCATTTATATATATTGTGAAAAGTAATGGTCCCATAACACTCCCCTGTGGCACGCCAGAGGTTACTTTAACGTCTGTAGACGTCTCTCCATTGATAACAACATGCTGTGTTCTGTTTTCTAAAAACTCTTCAATCCAGCCACTAATGACTAGCAGAGCGGATCTAGATTTCTGCTAACCGATGAGCAGTTGTCGCGCGGGTTGGTTGATCACTGGTGTGCTATTTACGGGTTCCTTGATAACTTCGACGGACTCTCGATGGAAAAGACTCTTCTCGTGTATTTTGAACTTTTCCACGGTTTTTCTCCAGTTGCATAAATCATCCTTTTGAAGAAAAGTCGTTTCTTTCAGTTGTTATGAAGATACGCCTACTGCAATCATAGTAGAGAACACTGCCACGAATAAGGTACAAGCCATTCCGATTTACAAGGTGTTCCATTCCTTTGCGGAAATTTATAACAGGACAGGGTGCAGTGTAGTTGGAAATGTAAGACATTTAATATTATCTGACATACAGTAGTTTCAAGGATGCAACACATTGGTTCAATTGAAAGCAAAAATTGGTAATAACCAGAATACTGATCTCGTACTTCCTGAAGTCGCCACGTTCTTCTAGTCCTTCCTTAAAATCGCGTTCCAATCTCCCATGACTATTAGATTTTCATGTCCCTCTGCATACTGATTACCCTTTGAATATTCTTATACACTTTTTTCTATCCACTCGTATTCTGCTTGCGACGTTGGCATTTATAACTGAACTATTACTATCGTTATGGGTTTGCTGTCAATTCTGATGAGAACAACTCTGTCTCCAAAGTGTTCCAGTAACTCACTCTCTCCGCTTCCTCCCTATTCATAACGAATCCCATTCCCGTTATACCATTTTCTGCTGCTGTTGATATTACCCCATAGTCATCTGACCAGAAATCCTTGTCCTCTTTCCATTTCAATTCACCGACCCCCACTATATCTATATTAGGCATTGGCATTTCCCTTTTCAAATTTTCTAGCTTCCTTGCCACGTTCAAACTTCTAACGTTCCAAGCCCCAACTCGTGAGACGTTACCCTTTCGTTTGTCATTCAACGTTTTGCTCATGGCCACCACCCCCTTAGCAGTCCCCTCCCGGAGATCCAATTGGAAGACTAGTCTGGACTCTCTTGCCAATGGAGACATCACCATGGCACTTTTCAATTGCAGGCTACTTGTCCTGTGGGTACGCATTATGTGTCTTTAATGCAGTGGTTTCCATTTCCTTCTGCAACCTCATGCAGTTGATCACCGCTGATTCTTCCGCATTTTAGGAACAGTTTCCCACCCCAAGGGCAAGTGCGTGCCCTCAACCCCTGTCCACTCCTCCGCCCTTTCTGCCAAAGCTACCCTCCTTTTTTTTCATCATTTGGTCTGGATGGGCGAAGGGGGGTGGGGAGGGGCAAACCGGGGGATTGACCCCGGGCGGGAATTCCAGGAGGTACCAAATACATTACGCCGATTTCTGAACGAATCGTAAGTTGGTTTTTGAATACGTGCATAGTGTCGTTGATGTCTCTGCCAGGGGAATCCACGCGCATCTAGAAGTAAAAAGCTTTTCCGCAAACAAAAGGGGACGGGACTGTACCAGCTGAGCCGAGTAATGCCAATTGCTGTTTGTTTATGTGGTTGACTGGACGTGTGAATGATCAGTGTGTTGTAGTTACTAGCGAAATCCATAGATTCAGAGTACCAGAATGGAAATAAACGACTAACAGGAATAAAAGGTAAGGAAGGTTACATATTATCTTCTCGGTGTAACCAAGAAAATGAAATTTTGACAGAAAATTTTTGTCAGGTCGCTACACTTCTAAGGACCAGTTGTACAGTCCCCGGTTAGCCACCGCTTCTGAGTTCTATTCTCGGAATAGCACGGAGAGCGTTGTAAAAACGTAACATCGCCCAACAGGGAAAAAAACGCTGGATATCTGAACCGGTAATTCTGGCAGGGTTGGTGAAGTTAACCAGGGAATAAGTTTTGACAGTTTCAGGAATACTTACACAATTAGTGATGCCAAGAGTGTTTGTTAGAACGAGGAAGGAGAAGAAGCGGGGACATCTCACAAATTATATGGAAAGATATGATGATTCCAAATTTATATAAAAATTTCGTACTACTACTTTTCAATCTCATGCTTGAGAAACTGGAACATATGAATGAGATGTGAAACGATTTCCTAACACAAAACTTTTTGATTGTAGTAGACCTAATAGGCATTTGATATTGGTACCGCGTGCATTATATTATGTCGTGTTATTTATGTAAATGATGCACATAAAAATAACTATTTGTGCCAGAACAGTCTCGCTTATTTCGCGTGTGTTACAACTGCTTCAATATTAGAAAGGCCTATTTTGTTTTGTCTAACAGTGACGGAACAGACGTAACCAAATCGAGAAACCACACCAGTCTTCGGTACTGCCCGTATTAACAGTTTTTTCAGTATTAGACGACATTTTGATTTTTCATGTACCAAAACGTTTGACGAACTTTGATGAGGTAATAGATTCTTTCGCAGAAAGGAAAGCATGCTTAGTAAATCAATAGCAAGATTAGAGAGAAAAAATGCTGGATCTAAGGATTGAATAAATGTGTATTGTCTTGTTTTCTCTTGTCTTCACTTGTTTTATGTTTCCTATATTTAATGTTACGTCACACAAAAGAGGAAGCTATTAGCTAATAGGCAATAAAGACTGCAAATTTTCTGAAGTGTTCTTATTCTGCCGGTCACAAATAATCGGACGTAGTATATTAATTGTGGTTCTTTTTTTTTTAAAGAGACGTAGCATGTCAAACCGACCGACTGGTAGCAGGAGAGGCACAACAGGACATTTTAATTTCCACTGTCCTGAGTATAGATTTGACGGCTTCCAGTACAAAATATACACGTTTGAAATCCGTAGAGCGAAATACAGTGACATGCGGTAGAAGAATGCTGCGTGAAGAGGCGTGGCACAGCACTTCGGCACACTAAGACCCAATAACATGTCATACATTTCCTCGAAAATATATGTTTTAGGTATCAAACTCTTCAGAAAGATGTGCGCTACAAAATGAACGTATTTTTGAAAAATCGATATTTTTTTTTAAATATTTTACGTACGATCTCAAACGCTCGAGGGGGGGGGGGGGGGAACCCCTATCAAATTTTTACCCAGGTTCGGGAATATTGTTGATCCGGGGATGGTTCTAATCAGCCACCAGGGTGACTGTCCAGTGACAGTTCAGAGAAGTGAAGTCGGTAGACACCAGATAATCGAAAGGGAAGATAGCCACCAGTATAAAGCAGTGAACCGCCCTGAAGAGGTTTTTAAATTATTTATTTCGTCGATGAACTATATTTCCTTAACACTTTCTCACTAAATCTCAGCCTACCATATCCTTTTCATAAAAATTGTTCTGTGCTGTCATTCAGCATTTAGGTCCTTGGTTATTCCAAGGATTTTACAGAAGTACATCTACATCTACATCTACATGGTTACTCTGCAATTCACACTTAAGTGCCTAGCAGATGGTTCATCGAACCATTTTCATACTACTTCTCTACCATTCCACTCTCGAATAGCGCGTGGGAAAAAGGAACACTTAAATCTTTTCATGTGAGCTCTGATTTCTCTTATTTTATTATGATGATCCTTTCTCCCTACGTAGGTGGGTGTCAACAAAATATTTTCGCATTCAGAAGAGAAAGTTGGTGATTGAAATTTCGTAAATAGATCTCACTGCAAAGAAAACCGCCTTTGTTTCAGTGACTGCCACCCCAACTCGCTTATCATATCAGTGACACTATCACCCCTATTGTGCGATAGCTCGAAACGAGCTGCCCTTCTTTGCTCTTTTTTCGATGTCCTCCTTCAATCCTACCTGGTAAGGACCCCATACCGCCCAGCAATATTCCAGCAGAGGACGGACAAGTGTAATGTAGTCTGTCTCTTTAGTGGATTTGTCGCATCTTTTAAGTGTTCTGCCAACAAAGCGCAGTCTTTGTTTCGCTTTACCCACAATATTATCTATGTGGTCTTTCCAATTTAAGTTGCTCGTAATTGTAATTCCTAAGTATTTAGTCGAATTGACAGCCCTTAGGTTTGACGATTTATCGTATACCCAAAATTTATCGGGTTTCTTTTAGTACCCATGTGGATAATGTCGCACTTTTCTTTGTTTAGTGCTAATTGCCGCTTTTCGCACTATACAGAAATTCTCTCTAGATCATTTTGCAATTGGAATCGACTGTCTGATGATGTTACTAGTAATTGTTTCCAGTAATTTCACGCTATTACTTTAATCGAAGAACATAACTCTCTTCCTCTTTTTATCCCCAACACGTTACATTTATTTTCATTCAGACTCAACTGTCATCGATCCGTTGCCAGTTTTCCTGCATTTTGCTGCTATTTTCTGACTTCTGAACAATAACGGTCCCATACAACTTTCTTATTGTACTACCGAACTTTACGTTTGGAATATCCAGCCAGCTTCCTCTTTCCTCCTCAGCGGCCTTCTACTTACGTTTCTTCGGCAAAATGGCTTGCGTAATCTTGAGGTCGTTGTAGCCGTTTTCCTTGAATAGTTTTTGTAAGTGTCTCAGTTCCTTCGGGAGGTTTTCAGCGCCTGAAACGGCTTCCAATCGATGCACCGAGTTCCTCAGAACAGAACATTTCTGCGAAGGGTGGTAACTGCTGGCAGCATGCAGATATGTCGGACGTGCTGCGGGCACTATTGAACAGCACCGAGCAGAACACGAGAGATGTTTTCGCCTACGGTATCCTGAGAGAGTAGTGGTAGCAGAACGTGTTCTAGAAAACGGACGCCGTATTGCATTCGCCGAGACATCTGATACTGCACGGACTAATAGTTCAGCGTCATAAAAGAAGCGATCGAGATAAAAATTCCTGATAACACCTTCAATGAAGACGGCAAACTGCAGCTAAGCACAGCTTGGAATCAGGATCAGGCCGTCGGAAAGTAGCAGCGGGCACGGCAAGCGCGCAACGAAAACATTACCATATATGGCGCTGGTGCGAGCACCAGTGACGTCACTGAAGGCAGCGCGGCTATCCAACGACGGTAGCAGCAAACATTCGACAGTCACCACTCAACAATGCTCGAGGAGAAAGCGGCTGAAAGCTCGTGGATTGTAAGCGACTGCACGCGGCTGGAAGCCCTAGAGAATTTTAACAGTATACGTCGTAGCGAAATTATGTATTCGCAAATTTTTGTGATATATTAAAATGCTAAGGAAGAAAAACATAGTTCATGTTAGTACGAGTCACTACTGTGTTATTAAAAGGGCTTTAATATAATTTCAGAGTACTCTTTTATTCGTTTGCAAATATTTCACTGAATCTTATCCTCACAGTTTGAATGCAATCGTAACTTTACTGCAGTGTCACAAATTGCGCTATTGCGAGGACAGCTAGCTGCATTTTGGAAAGATAGGAAAATTCTCATTTTGCAAGGCAGGCTGAAGTAAGATAAGGCAAAAAGCCACGCAGTGATTTATTGGAGTGCCATACAGTTCAGTACTTCATACTCCTGCAGTATGTAGACAGGGCAGGGCTGAGTTATCAGTTGAAAAGGTAAGAAGCAATCGTAGGGCCTAAACGACCTCTCCCAGATGACATTAGGAACTGTATTCATTTGCAAATTTTATATTATTCAATAGATGCATTTTTCTAACAGGCAACAGTTCTATTTCGCAGCAGTTAGCCATTGTGTGTGATTGTTTAATGAGGAAACCATTCTACATATTACTAATAACCATTCTTTGTATTCAGTTTAACTTACGGATAGTCGGATTTACTGTAATCGCATCACACACATTAAAAGTGATTTACCTATTTAAGTTTGTGTTCAGAAGTAGCGTAGCTACGGCCATTCTAGATCAGAATACAAGGGCGACAACGTAATTGGAGGTACTTGCGAGAGGTTTTGGCACACACAGTTTATTATTACCAAGTTTAAGCGTAAAAGTTCGACACTGGGCGACCGAGATAAAAACTGACAGTTACAATAACCTCTTCATTGGACAAAAAACGCTCTAGTCACTAATGTTTCTCGGTGTGCGAATATTTCGAAGTGAGAGCTACAACGACCTCCAGATTGCGCAAGCCACTTTGTCGAAGAAACGTAAGCAGAAGGCCGCTGAGGAGGAAAGAAGAAGCTTGCGCTTCAGCCGTTCTGTGGCTCAATAACAGGAAAGATTAGCCGGCTCTTAAAGAGGCAGAAAATCGATTCTGTGGTCAGGGCCCCAGCAAAAAATCGACAAGTGATGACACCTATGAAAGACGATGTAGGCCTCAGAACTCCCGGAGTATATGTATGTGTGGATGTGGACAGTTTTATGTCCGAAACACTGCGCATATTATTGAAAAGCGCCGCGTAGAACACGAGAGATGCTTTCGCCTACGGTATCCTGAAAATTGGAAATTTTTGGTAAGATCATATGGGACCATGACTCGAACCACCCACGGGGGGAGTACGGTATCCTGAGAAATCAGCGGTAGCAAAACATGCTCTAGAAAACGGACGTCGTGTTGCATTCGCCAAGACATCTGTTATTACAAGAGGCAATAGATTCTGGGACAGTGTCACGAAAGAAACGATCGAGGTAAAAATTTGTGACAACACGTTGAATAAAGGCGGTGACCTGTAGCCTATCACAGTATGGAACCTGGCCATCGGAAGGCGAGGCAAGCGCGCAACGAAAAGCGCGCAACGGAAACATCATCAATACGGCAATGGAGTGGGCAGTAGTGACGTCACTGACAACGGCTATGGAGTACTCGGCCGAAAGCTCTTGGATTTTAAACCACTTGACGCGGCTGAAAGACCGAGAGAATTTTATCACCACAAAAATTAATTCACTTAAACATTTAAAATACGTAAAATTTATTCCTTCCTTTTGTAATGCGATACTTTCAACTAAAGGTTTAGGATGAAGAAAAATACTTCAGATTTTGGACACATGACTGATAATTCGCCCTGGATATCAGAAGGTAGATATTGTTAAATACAATGTTATCTTTAAAATAATTATTCAGCTAGTGCATGCAGCAAATAAAAATCATTGCATATTACCTTTTTCCAAAAGTTCATGTGCCTGTAACACCATGTCAAAATCATCCTCTATCGTCAATCACGCCAGTGAGCATCTCGAATAAAATTTATTCTCTATCCAGCACGTCCGCCATTAAAGCTCCTCACCTAGTGACGACTGAATATACTTTCTGCAACTGACTCAATCAGTCGCTCTTGCTCTACTAATAATACAGTCTTTGGTAACAGCCACATAACGCAAGTGTTCTGGCATCCAAAGTCGTTCACAGTACAAACATTTCAAGCAAACTGCCATTTCCATGATACATAAACCTTTCATATGTTTACAGCAAGACTACAGATTTAGAGGTCTGGCATTCGAATTCCGGTGAATCCTAGGCCTTTTTACCTGTCACTTATTAGTACATTCGCCGCTGGAAGAGTTTTCTGATGTGAAAAATACCGAACTGCGCCGTGATTCGGAATCTACGTTCATATGTAGGTCCTCGACAACGGGGACTGGGTTACTCACTTCATACGGCGCGGGGAAAGAAAGAACATACTTCCTATGAAACACGATAGCCTAGTGAAGCAGTGTGCTGTTCAGACTAACCTTCCGTTTGATAACAGCTTTAACTTTTAAGTGTTCATCTGGAAGACTTTTCATTGTCAAACTTCTAGGTTCATATTTCCTTGAACAAAGGTAAGGTGCGTGAACTGGATGTTTCTCGATCAGCTCCATAGACCTGAAGCATAGAAGTCGAAAGGCTTCCACCGGTAGGCATTAGTGAGGTCTGTGTGAGATAGCCATTATTGTCTTCTTTGTTACTCTTTTGTACTTCACCATGTTTTGGATTGTATCCTTTCCTTGTAATAAGCATAGTGTCTGTTCCAATTATACCTGTAGTAAACATGTCAATATGTGAAATCGCGAAAAAAAATTAAGCGTTTTTTACCTTCGTGCATGTCTTGTGGGTTTGCGGTAGCACGAACCACAGGTAAGTTGTCTGGACTACAGCAGGCAAGCGTGGCCTGTTCCCACCGCACCGATCCTCAGCATTGGCGGTCTACGAGGTGTGGTTATAAAATAATAGGACTTATGCTACCACAGAGTAAGTACGCATGCGCCAAAGATGAACGACCAATAGATATGAAGCGTGAAGCCTTTTCAGTCGAATGCAGCATCTCTGGTATGTGTGGCAAATCAGAGTGGCCGTGGCTTTCGTTTGTGCAAGAGCTGTTATTTGGTCGTCGGAAAAACGATAGTTGTAATAACAGAGCAGCGAACTGTCATGAAATTTCACATGAAACTTGGGAAAACAGCTACTGAAACCTAACTCTTACTAAAAGAAGCATATGGCAAATAATGTTTATCAAGACGTGAGTTGTTAAGTGGTTAAAGTGTTTCAAAGATGGACGAGAAGACGCAGAAGGTGATTCACGCCCGGGACGCCCTTCAACATCAAAAACGGATGGAAAAATCTGACTGATTGCTGAAACTGTAGGAACTGACAAAGTATGAGCAAGGGAAATTTTACATAACCAATCTAACACTAGCAAAGTATGTGCAAAACTGGTGCCCAAAATTCGCACGATCGAAAAAAACGAAGATCGTGAAAATGTTTCTACTGAGACTGAACTCCATTGAAAATGATCCCCATTTCTGGAAAGAGTGGTAATACATTATACAGGCGAAGGTAACGAATAAATTTTATGTCAGAGTGATAACATGTGTCGAATCTTGGTTTTTCACTTACGATCCAGAAACTAAGTGCCACCCCATGCCCTGGAAGGGCCTAACTTCACCGAAAGCGAAGAAAGCTCGAATGAGCAAATCAAGATACAAAGCGATGATGATTGTTTTTTTTTCAATGTTCATAGAATTGTATATTTTCACTGAGTTCCCGAAGGTCAAACCATTAACCAACGTTACTAGCTTGGCATTCTTGCTAATCTGTGTGAGAAAATAAGAAAAAAAGGCCCGAGCTGCTGGAAGAACAAGTCATGGATTCTGCATCAAGAGAACGCAACCGCTCATACAGTATTGTCTATTAAGAGGTTTCTAGCGAAGTACGGCATGCCAGTGTTAGACCACCTGCCTTATTCGCCTGTCCTAGCACCGTGTGACTTTTATACATTCCGCAAGGTACAAGATTCCTGTCCATTGAAGCAGTTAAAGAGAAAGTAGCACGCATCATCAAGGAGCTCACAGAGGAAGACTTCCAGCACTGTTTTATCAATGGTAAGTTCGCATGGAGCGTTGTAGGGATAGAGGAGGGAGGTATATTGAGAGTGACAATAATTAAACAGGTACATTTTTCAATCAAAATGTCTTTCAGCAATAGTCCCGTAATGTTAGAGCCATACCTCGTATATGGGATCCGGGCTCCCCGCTGCCCTCAACCCACTTAGGCAATCGGCCAATTTACACACCTGATCAAAAGTATCCGGACACCTGTTAGAGGACATTAATGTGGAACGTGTCCACACTCCGCCTTAATGACTGCTTCAACTCAGCTGAGGACACTCTCAATGCGGAGTCTGAATGTCTGTAGAAGAATGACAGCCCATTCTTCCTCAAGGACCGAAACCAGAAAAGGTACTGATGTTGGATGCTGAAACCTGGAAGAAAGTCGACGTTCTAGCTCATCCGAGAGATGTTCCATTGGGTTCAGAATGGGACACTGGGCAGGCCTGTCCTTTTCCAGGGTTTTATTGTCCAGAAATGAGTGCCTCACAGAAGCTGCTTTATGATAGAATGCCTTATCAGTCAGATACAAACAGTCATCATCTCAGTTATTTTGCTCCCCAAATAGCAAAACTCCTTTACTGCTTTACTTGTCTCATTTCCTAATCTAATTCCCGCAGCATCACTCGATTCAGTTCGACTACATTCCATTATCCTCGTTTTGCTTTTGTTGATGTTCATCTTATACCCTCCATTCAAGACACTGTCTATTCCGTTCAACTGCTCTTCCAAGTCCTTTGCAGTCTCTGACAGACTTACAATGTCATCGGCAAACCTCAAAGTTTTTATTTCTTCTCCATGGATTTTAATACCTACTCCGAACTTTTCTTTTGTTTCCTTTACTGCTTGCTCAATATACAGATTGAATAACATCAGGGATAGGCTACAACCCTGTCTCACTCCCTTCCCAACGACTGCTTCCCTTTCATACTCCTCGACCCTTATAACTGCAATCTGGTATCTGTACAAATTGTAAACAGCCTTTTGCTCCCTGTATTTTACCCCTGCCACCTTCAGAATGCGAAAGAGAGTATTCCAGTCAACATTGTCAAAAGCTTTCTCTAAGTCTACAAATGCTAGATACGTAGGTTTGCCTTTCATTAATCTATTTTCTAAGATAAGTCGTAGTGTCACTATTGCCTCACATGTTCCAACTGAACTCTTGATATTCATGCAAGTGGTTCTGTTTTCTCCAAAGGTCTCTTTAATTTTCCTGTAGGCATTATCTATCTTACCCCTAGTGATATGCGCCTCTACACTCTTACATTTGTCCTCCAGCCATCCCTGCTTAGCCATTTTGCACTTCCTGTCGATCTCATTTTTGAGACGTTTGTATTCCTTTTTGCCTGCTTCATTTACTGCATTTTTGTATTTTCTCCTTTCATCAATTAAATTCAATATCTCTTCTGTAACCCGAGGATTTCTATTAGCCCTCGTCTTTTTACCTACTTGATCCTCTGCTACCTTCACTACTTCATCTCTCAAAGCCACTCATTCTTCTTCTATTGTATTTCTTTCCCCAGTTCTTGTCACTCGTTCCCTACTGCACTCCCTGAAGCTCTCTACAACCTTTGGTTCTTTCAGTTTATCGAGGTCCCATCTCCTCAAATCATCACCTTTTTGCAGTTTCGGAGTTTCTGTTCATATTTCCGCATCTGTTCATATTTCCGCACTATGCGCTTTCTTAAGCGCCATTAGGGGTCTGCACGTTAACCATGAGAAATACTCCACACCGCAAGATCACCACCTTTGTACTTCACTGTTAACGCCACACACGATGACAGGTAACTTTTTCCGGGCATTCACCAAACCCAAATCCTCCCATCAGATTTCCAGAGGTTATAGAGTGATCCAACACTCCAAATATCTCGTTTCCAGTCATCCACTGTCCAGTGGCGTCGCTCTTACATTGGCTGCAGAAATGTGTGGCTTCTGAGGAGCAGTGGTCAGCACACTGGACTCTGATTCGGGAGGACGACGGTTCCGTCCCGTGTCCGGCCATCCTGATTTAGGTTCTCCGTGATTTCCCTAAATCGCTCCAGGCAAATGTCGGCCGTGCCTAATCCGATGAGACGGATGACCTCGCTGTCTGGTCTCCTCTCCCAATAAACGATCATACGACCCATCGGCTTATGGGTAGCTGCTCTGCCATTGTACCCCATCCGTTGCAACTCCCTGCGGCACCTTGACTGCCGGTAACATTTTGGAACCCACGAGCGATTTCCTCCGCTGGTTCCATGTGACTTTCAATCACCATCCTCCGCAGTGGTAGACGTTCCCTGTCCGTCAGTACACGCCTCTGCCAGATCTTGGTTTAGCTGTGCCTCTTCCTTCGGGTTTCCACTTCACAATCACGTCGGTAAGAGCGGACGCGGGTAGCTTCAAAAGTGTCGATATGCCCCTGACGGATTTTTTACTCAGGTATCGTGCAATGACTAGCCCAAGTTCGAAGTCGCTGAGCTGTTGTGCTGTTAGTACTTCTCTACTGACAACACAACACTCTCCGCCTTGTTTTACGCTGCCAGGTCCGCGACTCGTGAAATCTACCGGTGAGTTCCGCGTTACATAGGGGTGTCCGGATAATTTTGAGCAGACAGTGAAGACAGATATAAAAGAAGAACACGTAGAGAAAAACAAACAATATTTTTGAACTGTAGGAAATAAGGGTCTGTCAGTGCCAGGTGAAGAAATTTTCACCTTCCCATTAGAACTAGAGTCAGATACACTGAGGTAACAGTCGCGCGGAATTAGCCGAGCGGTCTAGGCGCTGCAGTCATGGACTGCGCGGCTGGTCCCGGCGGAGGTTCGAGTCCTTCCTCGGAAATGGGTGTGTGTGTTTGTCCGTAGGATAATTTAGGTTAAGTAGTGTTTAAGCTTAGGGACTGATGACGTTAGCTGTTAAGTCCCATAAGATTTCACACACATCTGAACTGAGGTAACATAAGCCGTGGCATGTCTCGTAATATCGTTTCGAACCTCCTTTCGCCTGGGGTAATGCAACAACTGGACGTGGCATGGACTCAACAAGACTTTGAAAGCCCCCTTGTAGGAATGCTGAGCCATGCTGCCTCTATCGTCGTGCATAATCGCAAAAGCGTTGCAGTGCAGAAATTTGTGCATGAACTTCCCTCTCGATTATCACGCTTATCAAATAACTCTGTGACGAAACGCGCCGCTCTTCTTTGGATCTTCTCTAGCTCCTCTGTCAACCCGACCTGGTACGGATCCCACACTTATGAGCAGTACTCAAGTATAGGTCGAACGAGTGTTTTGTAAGCCACCTCCTTTGTTGATGGACTACATTTTCTAAGGACTCTCCCAATGAATCTCAACCTGGTACCCGCCTTACCAACAACTAATTTTATATGATCATTCCACTTCAAATAGTTCTGTTCGCATACTCCCAGATATTTTACAGAAGTAACTGCTACCAGTGTTTGTTCCGCTATCATATAATCATACAATAAAGGATCCTTCTTTCTATGTATTCGTAATACATTACATTTGTCTATCTTAAGGGTCAGTTGCCACTCCCTGCATCAAGTGCCTATCCGCTGCAGATCTTCCTGCATTTCACTGCAATTTTCTAATGCTGCAACTTCTCTGGATACTACAGCATCATCCGCGAAAAGCCGCACGGAACTTCCGACAGTATCTACTAGGTCATTTATATATATTGTGAAAAGCAATGGTCCCATAACACTCCCCTGTGGCACGCCAGAAGTTAGTTTAACGTCTGTAGACGTCTCTCCATTGAGAACAACATGCTAAAAACTCTTCAACCCAGCCACACAGCCGGTCTGATATTCCGTAGGCTCTTACTTTGTTTATCAGGCGACTGTATCGAACGCCTTCCGGAAGTCAAGGTTCAAAAAATGGCTGTGAGCACTATGGGACTTAAGAGCTGAGGTCATCAGTCCCCTAGAACTTAGAACTACTTAAACCTAACTAACCTAAGGACATCGCACACATCCATGGCCGAGGCAGGATTCGAACCTGCGACCGTAGCGGTCGCACGGTTCCAGACTGACGCGCCTATAACCGCTCGGCCACTCCGGCCGGTGAAGTCAAGGAAAATGGCATCTACGTGCGAGTCTGTATCTAATATTTTCTGGGTCTCATGAACAAATAAAGCGATTTGGGTCTCACACAATCGCTGTTTCCGAAGTCCATGTTGATTCCTACAGAGTAGGTTCTGGGTTTACAGAAATGACATGACACGCGAGCAAAAAACATGTTCCAAAATTCTACAACAGATCGATGTCAGAGATATAGGCCTATAGTTTCGCGCATCTGCTCGACGACCCTTCTTGAAAACTGGAACTACCTGTGCTCTTTTCCAATCAGTTGGAACCTTCCATTCCTCTAGAGATTTGCTGTACACGGCTGTTAGAATGGGGGCAAGTTCTTTCGCATACTCTGTGTAGAATCGAACTGGTATACCGTCAAGTCCAGTGGACTTTCCTCTGTTGAGTGATTTCAGTTGTTTTTCTATTCCTTGGACACTTATTTCGATGTCAGCCATTTTTTCGTTCGTGCGGTGGTTTAGAGAAGGAACTGCAGTGCGGTCTTCCTCTGTGAAACAACTTTGGAAAAAAGTGTTTAGTATCTCAGCTTTACGCGTGTCGTCCTCCGTTTCAATGCCATTATCATCCCAGACTGTATGGATATGCTGTTTCGATCCATTTACTGATTTAACGTAAGACCAGAACTTCCTAGGATTTTCTGTCTCGGGATATGATTCCCTAACGATTTCCGAAATGGGATGTTCCAAGCGTCTAGCTCCAACTAACACTTCGCGTTCAAAGTCTATTAATTCCCGTAGTGCGACCATAATGACCTAGTAGATAGTGTCGGAAGTTCCATGCGGCTTTTCGCGGATGATGCTGTAATATACAGAGAAGTTGCTGCATTAGAAAATTGTAGCGAAATGCAGGAAGATCTGCAGCGGACAGGCACTTGGTGCAGGGTGTGGCAACTGACCCTTAACATAGACAAATGTAATGTATTGCGAATACATAGAAAGAAGGATCCTTTATTGTATGATTATATGATAGCAGATCAAACACTGGTAGCAGTTACTTCTGTAAAATATCTGGGAGTATGCGTGCGGAACGATTTGAAGTGGAACGATCATATAAAATTAATTGTTGGTAAGGCGGGTACCAGGTTGAGATTCATTGGGAGAGTCCTTAGAAAAGGTAATCCATCAACAAAGGAGGTGGCTTACAAAACACTCGTTCGACCTATACTTGAGTATTGCGCATCAGTGTGGGATCCGTACCAGATCGGGTTGACGGAGGAGATAGAGAAGATCCAAAGAAGAGCGGCGCGTTTCGTCACAGGGTTATTTGGTAACCGTGATAGCGTTACGGAGATGTTTAGCAAACTCAAGTGGCAGACTCTGCAAGAGAGGCGCTCTGCATCGCGGTGTAGCTTGCTCGCCAGGTTTCGAGAGGGTGCGTTCCTGGATGAGGTATCGAATATATTGCTTCTCCCTACTTATACTTCCCGAGGAGATCACGAATGTAAAACTAGAGAGATTAGAGCGCGCACGGAGGCTTTCAGACAGTCGTTCCTCCCGCGAACCATACGCGACTGGAACAGGAAAGGGAGGTAATGACACTGGCACATAAAGTGCCCTCCGCCACACACCGTTGGGTGGCTTGCGGAGTATAAATGTAGATGTAGATGTAGATGTAGATAATGACGTCGGCCACCTTTTCGCACAGATCACCCAAGTACAAGAGGTGACAGCTCCGCAGCGCTTTGGTACCTTGAGTAGCGATACTGCCGCCACCTGTGTATGTGCATATCGCTATCCGCGACTTTTGTCAGCTATGTGTAAGGTTGCTGGGTGCAAAGTGCGGTCCCGGAACTGGGCTCCGGGCAGGGCTGCGGCAGGCGTCCGGGAGGCGAGCGCGGGTGCAACGGCCGGCCCTAAGCGGCGGCGGCGGCGGCGGCGGCGGCTTCTGGGAAGTCGCCAGCACTCAGCAGCGCCGGCGGCCGCGTGGGACGTGGCCGGCGGACAAATAGACCCGCCGGCGCGGCCGGCCGCTGCCGGCCCTCGCGTCAACACTCTGCGAAACGTGACCTGTTGAACCTTTGCCATCACGAGGACGTCCGTCATCCAGACGTATAGTTGATCCTAGATTGTAAACTTTCTTCTGCGGACACTCTCCCGTCACTCAAGTGCGTAGACAACGTTCTAAATACACTCTGCAACAAAGAAAAGCTGAAGCACTCGGAGGCGTGTTTGGATGTCAAGGTAACTTCGTGTATGCAAACAGCATCTGCAGACGCGTACGTAACGCAGCTGCAATTCTCTGTCACAGGTAGAACGGTCTCTGAAATGCATAGGTATTCGTGTTCAGGATTCTTACGAGGCCTGATAGGATACACGAGGTGTGTTCAATAAGTAATGGAAATTTTTAATTTCGCAGGCTTTATACATCCGATTTTCAAATTTTTTTTTACTGTTGGTACGCATGTTCCGGGATCTATGTTTGAATTTTCAGCTCTTTTGAATACACTACTAGCCATTAAAATTGCTACACCACGAAAACGACGTGCTACAGACGCGGAAATTTCACCGACTGGCTGGTCCCGGCGGAGGTTCGAGTCCTACCTCGGGCATGGGTGTGTGTGTTTGTCCTTAGGATAATTTAGGTTAAGTAGTGTGTAAGCTTAGGGACTGATGACCTTAGCAGTTCAGTCCCATAAGATTTCACGCACAATTGAACAATAACCGACAGGAAGAGGATGCTGTGATATGCAAATGATTAACTTTTCATAGCATCCACACTAGGTTGGCGCCGGTGGCGACACCTACTACGTCCTGACATGAAGAAAGCTTCCAACCGATTTCTCATACACAAACAGCAGTTGACCGGCGTTGCCTGGTGAAACGTTGTTGTGAAGCCTCGTGTAAGGAGGAGAAATGTGTACCATCACGTTTGTGACTTTCATAAAGGTCGGATTGTAGCCTGTCGCGATTGTGGTTTATCGTATCGCGACATTGCTGCTCGCGTTGGTCGAGATCCAATTACTGTTAGCAAAATATGGAATCGGTGTGTTCAAGAGGGTAATACGGAACGCCGTGCTGGATCCCAACGGCCTCGTATCACTAACAGTCGAGATGACAGGCATCTCATCCGCATGGCTGTAACGGATCGTGCAGCCACGTCTCGATCCCTGAGTCGACAGATGGGGACGTTTGCAAGACAACGACCATCTGCACGAACAGTTCGAGGACGTTTGCAGCAGCATGGACTATCAGCTCGGAGACCATGGCTGCGGTTACCCTTGACGCCGCATCACAGACAGGAGCGCCTGCGATGGTGTACTCAACGACGAACCTGGGTGCACGAATGGCAAACGTCATTTTTTCGGATGAATCCAGGTTCTGTTTACAGCATCATGATGGTCGCATCCGTGTTTGGCGACATCGCGGTGAACGCACATTGGAAGCGTGTATTCGTCATCGCCATACTGGCGTATCACCCGGCGTGATGGTATGGGGTGCCATTGGTTACACGTCTCGGTCACCTCTTGTTCGCATTGACGGCACTTTGAACAGTGGACGTTACATTTCAGATGTGTTACGACCCGTGGCTCTACCCTTCATTCGATCCGTGCGAAACCCTCCATTTCAGCAGGATAATGCAGGTCCTGTACGGGCCTTTATGGATACAGAAAATGTTCGACTGCTGCCCTGGCCAGCACATTCTCCAGATCTCTCACCAATTGAAAAGTTTGGTCAATGATGGCCGAGCAACTGGCTCGTCACAATACGCCAGTCACTACTCTTGATGAACTGTGGTATCGTGTTGAAGCCGCATGGGCAGCTGCACCTGTACACGCCATACAAGCTCTGTTTCACTCAATGCGCAGGCGTATCAAGGCCGTTAATACGACCAGAGGTGGTTGCTCTGGGTACTGATTTCTCAGGATGTATGTAACCAAATTGCGTGAAAATGTAATCACATGTCAGTTCTAGTATAATATATTTGTCCAATGAATACCCGTTTATCATCTGTATTTCTTGTTGGTGTAGGAATTTTAATGGCCAGTAGTGTAATGTCGATAAAGGTGGATCACAGAATTTGCATTAAAGTTTGCTTGAAAATTGTAATACAGTGCAGCTCTCCATTCAAGATGTTGTGTACTGTAGCTTTTGGTGAATCTACTGTGAGTAAGACAAGCGCTTCGAAGAGGTTCGAGAAAACGTCGAAGACAACCGCCGCCCTAGCACAGCTATTACTGACGACATTGTGAAAGAAGTAAAGAAAATAGTTCTGGAAAATTGCCGTATCACCATCAGAGAGGTTGTTCATGATGCCGGCATATCCTGTAGCTCGTGCGAAGCAGTTTTATCGGATGTTTAGGGCACGAGACGTGTAGCAGCAAAGTTTGTTCCGAAATTGTTGAATTTCGACCAAAAACGACGTCGTGTAGACATTTCTCAGGAATTGCTGCGTGTCTGCGACAGCGATCCAGGACTTCTAAAGAAGGTTATAACAGGATGACGAAACTAGGGTGCACGGGTATGTCGTCGAAACCAAGGCCCGATCGTCTCAGTGGAAACTGCCTGAACAGCCAAGACCGAAAATAATTCGATAAGGTCGAACACATGTGAAGGTTCGTCTCTCTGTTTCCTTTGATTACAACGGGAGAGGGCATCATGAGTTCCAGCCTTATGGTCGTAAGGTCAATAAGAAATACTACCTCGAAGTTACGCGCCGCTTGCGTGAAGCAATGCGAAGACAATGGTTGTTCGTAATTTTTTGGTCAAAAAAACCGTTACGTTCCCTTACCCAGCGCATTCGCCAGAAATGTCCCCCTGTTACTTCTTTCTATTCCAGAAGCTGAAGAGAACCATGGAAGGATGTCGTTTTGCCATGAATGATGAGATAAAAACAGAATCGCTGAAGGATTTAAACACAATAACGAAAAGTGAGTTATAGAAGTACTTCCAAGATTGGAAAACGCGCTGGCACAAGTGTATTGTACCTAAGGGGGTATACGTTGAAGGGGACAAAGGTGCTGATGATGAATAAATACAGATTCTTTAAGAAAAACTAGAAGTCCCGTTATTTTTGGATCGCACCTCGTGTAAGGGATGTGAACACCGTCGGATGTTGAGTGATCACTGGGAAGGACACGATGAAGCCGCGTACTTGTATGAGACAGTTTTATCAGCTTCTGACAGACTCTGAAAGGTGGCTCATTGTGGGTCTCCATTTGGCCAACTGGTATAATCGTGAATTATCCAGATATGTGGGCTACTCCGATGAGGCAGTGGACCGATGTTGCACATTCACTATTCCTACAAGTTTATGACCCCCCGAAGTCCCATGTCCACTTTAATAATGGATCATCTGAAACAAGTAATTTACCCTCTGCAACATTTTGTTCTTCCCCGCACCCCTGACGGGAGACTAGTAGCAGCCATGATAGGCAATTACTATCCCATGCGTAGGCTGCCGTTAACACCAAAACACAAACGGCTGCGTTTGAGTGGCGCTGTGGCCGGGAAGCGAGAACTGCTGATGAATGGCATCGCACAGCGTTCAGCGATGAATCGCGGTTCTGTGGTACCCCAGATCACCACTATCGGCGAGTATGGTGGCGACATGGGTAGAAGTCTCATTCTTGCACTGTTTTTCAGCGCAATCTCTCTCCTGACTGCCTTACCCAAAAATCTTGAAAAAGTAATGTACTGTAGAGTAGCTTCACGCCTTTGCAAAAATAAAGTTTAAACAAAATGTCAGTTTGGTTTCCAGAAAGGTTTTTCAACGGAAAATGCTATATATACTTTCACTAATGAAATATTAAATGCTCTGAGTAACCGAAAGTCACCCACTGGGATTTTTTGTGATCTCTCAAAGGCTTTTGATTGTATAAATCATGGAATACTTCTAGATAAGCTCAAGTACTGTGGCATGAATGGGACAGCGCTTAAATGGTTTAAATCATACCTAACTGAGAGAGTGCAGAAAGTTGAAATAAGCAGTTCCTATAATATGCTAAAAACTGGTGATTTCTCAAACTGGGGAACAATCAAGAATGGGGTGCCGCAACGTTCGGTCTTGGGTCCTCTGCTGTTCCATTAATGACTTGCCATTCTATATTCACGAAGATGCCAAGCTGGTGCTTTTTGCCGATGATACAAGTATAGCTATCACACCCAACAGGCAAGAATTAACTGATGAAATTGTAAACGATGTTTTTCAGAAAATCATTAAGTGGTTCTCTGTAAATGGACTTTTATTAAACTTTGACAAAACACAGTACGTTCAGTTCCACACAGTAAATGGAATGACACCATTAATAAGTATAGACTTCGATCAGAAATCGGTAGCTAAGGTAGAATATTCAAAATTTCTAGGTGTATGCATTGATGAGGGGTTGAACTGGAAAAAACACACTGAAGATCTGCTGAAACGTTTGAGTTCAGCTACTTTCAAAATTTTGGCGATATACATCTCAGTAAATAAGCTTACCGCGCCTATTTTCATTCTCTGCTTTCGTATGGCATCATATTCTGGGGTAACTCATCATTGAGTAAAAGTGTGTTCATTGCACAAAAGCGTGTAATCAGAATAATTGCTGGAGCTCATCCAAGATCATCCTGCAGACACTTATTTAAAGAGCTAGAGATCTTCACTGTAGCCTCATAATATATATATTCATGTATGAAATTTGTTATTAACAATCCGTAGGAATACAAAAGTAATAGCAGTGTACACTGCTACAACACTAGGAAAAAGGATGATCTTCAATGCTCAAGGTTAAATCTAACTTTGGCTCAGAAGGGGGTAAATTATGCTGCCACAAGTCTTTGGTCACTTACCTAATAGCATCAAAAGTCTGACAGATAGCCATACAGCATTTAAAAGGAAATTAAAAGAATTTCTTAATGGCAACTCCTTCTACTCATTAGATGAATTTTTTGATATAGTAAGTGGGTAAACCCCACATAAAAAAAGAATTAAAAATATTGAGTGGCATGTAATATTTTGTCTAATGTAATATCTTGTATAGACACCTTTTATTAACCTGACATGTTCCACATCATTACGAAGTGTCATATTCATGATCTATGGAACAAGCACCATTTTTGTTCATTGTGAGATACGGAGTCCTAAAGTTAAATGAGCGCTGAAAACTCTGCAATTGGGATACCAGAAATATCCAAGCATATGGTTTCTGGCTAGAGATATTTGTTTGGATCATTAATTGCAGAAGCATTATAGGCAGAAGAGTGAAGGTAATGGACTTGTACCACTATTGAAATGTGCCCTTTATATATATATTTATGGGTATATATATATATATATATATATATATATATATATATATATATATATATATATATATGTGTGTGTGTGTGTGTGTGTGTGTGTGTGTGTGTGTTTATATGTTCCACATCTCCTCCTAAATTACTCGACCGACTGAAACTAAACTTCGTCCACATATCCCTTACTGTTAGACAGCCATAGCAACCACCTACTTGTCATAGTTCAGGACATAATACATCATAAACAGTTATATATGAATGTGCAATGTATGACGTCATGAACACTGAGATCCGTCAAAAAAATGCTGCATCATGTATGAAGTCTTAATACATTTATTCTTTTCAACTAAGACACTCCTACAGTCGAGTCAACTTAAGCAAATCATTGACAACTAGCAGCGCTTTTGACAAATATCAACTGCGAAGCTATGGGCGACAACAGAGACTGTCCATCGAGCTATTAAGACGCGTTGCCGTAGAGACTGTAACGCCGGAAATGCATATCCTCGTATTTCCATCAATTGTACCATAATTTATTTCCTTATTTTGTTACCTGACTATATGACGTTTCTGTGTCTTTGTATATTGTAATTGTTTTACTATTTGTATATATATGCATTTATGTCGATGTATAATTGGTTTGTTGTGTAAAGATTATTTGTATTTTTACGCTGGGTCTCGCCTAGGGAAAACTATGCTATCGAACCATTACATCGATAGGTCGTGTGGAGAACCAAAGTGTTTAAGATCTTGGAGAGTGTTAACTCTGCCGCGCGGAGCGCAAATCTAATCTAGTCTATTGTTGGCGACATGGGGCGGGGGGGGGGGGGGGGGGGGAGCACCAGGTATGACTTCAGGCGATGGCTGGAAGTGACTGGGCGATATCTGGCGCCACACCGCTACGTCACGGTCAACCTGCGTCCTCGTGTGTTACCTCTCATGTGACAGTATGGTGGTGCCAGGTTCAGAGAGGACGCTACTCGTCCACACATGGCAGGTATCTCTATGAAATGTCTGTGTCACCTTGAGGTACCCCCGTGGACAGCAAGATTGCTAGATCTGTCGCCGATAGAGCATGTGTTCGACCATTTCGTACGTCAACTGCGTCCCACTGCCATTATCTAACATGCTGTTTGCCTCAGGAGACGACACAACGGCTTCATGACACCCTTCCCAAACGAGTCAGTGCTGACGGAGAGACGAGATGAGATGCTCAGCGCTCCTGATAATGGACTCGTACTGGGTCTTGGCGATTTGCTTTCTTCTCCTTCTTCTTCGCGTTATCCTGAAGTTAAGAAATAGTTTCGTAAAAGGCATTAGCACCGTCGATATTTTTAAAAATATCGGAAACCCGATGTATCGATATTTGAAAAGTGTCATAACTGACCATAGATATATCGAGGATTGTAATCGGTGTATCAATATATCTACGGGAAAATTATCGACGTAGTGGCCTACAAAAATATCGGTTGTACATTGTAAATATACTGCCGGTGTTAGAGCTGTATATTTAGGTATTGATTTATTATTACACTACTGGCCATTAAAATTGCTACACCAAGAAGAAATGCAGATGATAAACGGGTATTCATTGGACAAATGTATTATACTAGAACTGGCATGAGATTACATTTTCACGCAATTTGGGTGCACAGATCCTGAGGAATAAGTACCCAGAAAAACCACCTCTGGCCGCAATAACGGACTTGATACGCCTGGGCATTTAGTCGAACAGAGCTTGGATGGCATGTACAGGTACAGCTGCCCATGCAGCTTCAACACGATACCGCAGTTCATCAAGAGTAGTGACTGGCGTATTGTGACGAGCCAGTTGCTCGGTCATCATTGACCAGACGTTTTCAATTGGTGAGAGATCTGGAGAACGTGCTGGCCAGGGCAGCTGTCGAACATTTTGTGTATCCATACAGACTCGTACTGGACCTGCATTATCCTGCTGAAATGTAGGGTTTCGCATGGATCGAATGAAGGGTAGAGCCACGGGTCGTAACACATCTGAAATGTAACGTCCACTGTTCAAAGTGCCGTCAATGCGAACAAGAGGTGACCGAGACGCGTAACCAATGGCATCCCATACCATCACGCCGGGTGATACGCCAGTATGGCGATGACGAATACACGCTTCCAATGAGCGTTCACCGCGATGTCGCCAAACACGGATGCGACCATCATGATGCTGTAAACAGAACCTGGATTCATATTAACAGAATCTTCCGTCGGTTCTTGCTAGAACAACATTATAATAATAAATAAAAAGCACCAGTTTGCTTTTGTTCTACAATATTATTTTTATTGCTAACCGGTTTTCGGCTTACAAGGCCATCTTCAGACACTGAATGACTCAAGATGGCCTTGTAAGCCGAAAACCGGTTAGCAATAAAAACAATATTGTAGAACAAAAGCAAACTGGTGCTTTTCATTTATTATTGTTAGAACCTGGATTCATCAGAAGAAATGACGTTTGCCATTCGCACCCAGGTTCGTCGTTGAGTACACCATCGCAGGCGCTCCTGTCTGTGAAGCAGCGTCAAGGGTAACCGCAGCCATGGTCTCCGAGCTGATAGTCCATGCTGCTGCAAACGCCATCGAACTGTTCGTGCAGATGGTTGTTGTCTTGCAAACGTCCCCATCTGTTGACTCAGGGATCGAGACGTGGCTGCACGATCCGTTACACCCATGCGGATAAGATGCCTGTCATTTCGACTGCTAATGATACGAGGCCGTCGGGATCCAGCACGGCGTTCCGTATTACCCTCCTGAACCCACACAGATTTCATATTCTTCTAACAGTCATTGGTACTCGACCAACGCGAGCAGCAATGACGCGATACGATAAACCGCGATCGCGATAGGCTGCAATTCGACCTTTATCAAAGTCGGAAACGTGATGGTACGCATTTCTCCTCCTTACACGAGGCATCACAACAACGTTTCACCAGGCAACGCCGGTCAACTGCTGTATGAGAAATCGGTTGGAGACGCTGCTCATGTCAGCACGTTGTAGGTGTCGCCACCGACGACAACCTTGTTTGATTGCTCTGAAAAGCTAATCACTTGCATATCACAGCATCTTCTTCCTGTCGGTTAAATATCGCATCTGTAACACGTCATCTTCGTGGCGTAGCAATTTTAATGGCCAGTAGTGTAGATACTCTGTCCTTCAACAATTTAGCAGCATACTTATCCCCCTTAAAGCAAGAATTGAAATGAAAACGATGCACGTTCACGCTTAGGCGACAAACACTTTGCTAACAATGGTAACTGCATTTTAGTGCCACAATGAAAGATGTCCGACCGCTCCGTCGTTGGATTTCGTCATTTATGAGATTTGTCCGGAATACTTCTAGGCGCCTTCCCAGTTTTTTTCATTTCTGCAAGCGCCAGCGACTTGGCAGTTGTAGTGTCCAAATTTTGAGGTGAAGTTAAATGTTGGTGTTTCTGTTAGTAGCGCCGAGCGACGGTTACGTCAGCATTTCCCCTCAAACGTCTCCGCCCACTGCTAAGACGAATTTTGTCGTTTAGATTTGTGTTCACCATTTTCAGCAACTGTTTTGGAAGACTGCCGATGTGAAGGCGTTAAAAATAGCTTTTTTAACGGAACTGATGTGCTATTTTTTCACATAGCAAATCGTGTTCTATTGACAGCGCCACTCCCCAGAGAAATTGGACCTCTTCTTTGTACCAACTACACTTGCATCAACAAGTCAAAGTGAAAGAATGGATGTGATGAAAGCTCAAAAAGTAGCAAGATACCTGTACATTGTGAGAGTAAAATTATGTACTACAATTTCAAGAGAACAATTCCAAATATTTTCCGAAAATTGTGAAAAAATATGATGTGAAAGAAAAATATCGGCACTCGATGTAGTCGTTCCGGTATTGAACATATTAGTGGTTAATATGTCGCCGCTATGTATCGGTACCTCTCAAATAAATTTTCGCTATGTGTGAATTTTATCAACCGCCCTGATAGCCATATCTTCATTGAGTGTAACTGTTCACCGTTTCTTTGATCCTCCTCGTTCTATTCGTTTATCCACATTATGCCTGAACCAGTTATGACGTAAATTCGTTCAAATTGGCGGTTTGTGTCGGACTGTACACTATATGCAGACAGTCAATTTGTAAATGTGATGCGATTTATTGAAAGTTAACTAGTTACCGAGCCACTGCAGACTCATCAACAGGTGGAGATTTTATGGGTATAATGTCCTTCAGATCAGATTCACAAACACACACAACCTCGCTTGTAAAAAAACACTCAGTGTTTGTTTACTGTGAAACAACACCACATAAATACTGAGTTTGTGTGTTCACCTGGCTGAAATGTAATGTATCGGACTTAATTTGCCACAGATACCACGAGCTCCCCCCCCCCATTAACCATGGATCTTGCCGTTGGTGGGGAGGCTTGCGTGCCGCAGCGATAAAGATAGCCGTACCGTAGGTGCAACCACAACGCAGGGGTATCTGTTGCGAGGTCTGGTCTGACAAACGTGTGCTCCCTGAAGAGGGGCAGCAGCCTTTTCAGTAGTTGCAGCGGCAACAGTCTGGATGATTGACTGATCTGGCCTTGTAACACTAACCAAAACGGCCTTGCTGTGATGGTACTGCGAACGGCTGAAAGCAAGGCGAAACTACAGCCGTAATTTTTCACGAGGGCATGCAGCTTTACTGTATGGTTAAACGATGATGGCGTCCTCTTGGGTAAAATACTCCGGATTTAAAATAGTCCCCCATCCGGATCTCCGGGCGGGGACTACTCAAGAGGACGTCGTTATCAGGAGGAAGAAAGCTGGCGTTCTACGGATCGGAGCGTGGAATGTCAGATCCCTTATTCGGGCAGGTAGGTTAGAAAATTTAAAAAGGGAAATGGATAGGTTAAACTTAGATATAGTGGGAATTAGTGAAGTTCGGTGGCAGGAGGATAAAGACTAGTGGACAGGTGAATACAAGATCAAATAGGGGTAGTGCAGGAGTACGTTTAATAACGAATAGAAAATAGGAATGCGGGTAAGCTACTACAAGCAGCATAGTGAACGCATTATTGTGGCCGAGATAGACACGAAACCCACGCCTACTACAGCAGTACAAGTTTATATGTCAACTAGCTCCTCAGATGACGAAGAAATTGATGAAATGTCTGGTGAGACAAAAGAAATTATTCAGATAGTGAAGGGAGACGAAAATTAGATAGTCACGGGTGACTGGAATTCGACAGTAGGGAAAGGAAGAGAAGGAAACGTAGTAGGTGAATATGGATTGGGGGGGAAGAAATGAAAGAGGAGGCCTGGTAGAATTTTGCACAGAGCATAACTTAATCATAGCTAACACTTGGTTCAAGAATCATGAAAGAAGGTTGTATACATGGAAAAAGCCTGGAGATACTAGAAGGTATCAGATAGATTATATAATGGTAAGACAGATATTTAGGAACCAGGTTTTAAATTGTAAGACATTTCCAGGGGCAGGTGTGGACTCTGACCACAATCTATTGGTTATGAACTGTAGATTAAAACTGAAGAAACTGCAAAAAGGTGGGAATTTAAAGAGATGGCACCTGGATTAACTGACTGAACCAGAGGTTGTAGAGAGTTTCAGGGAGAGCATAAGGAAACAATTGACAGGAATGTGGGAAGGAAATACAGTAGAAGAAGCATGGGTAGCTTTGAGGGATGAAGTAGTTAAGACAGCAGAGGATAAAGTAGGTAAATCGTAGGCTAGTAGAAATCGTTGGGTAACAGAAGAAATATTGTATTTAATTGATGAAACGAGAAAATATAAAAATGCACTAAATGAAGCAGGCCAAAGGGAATACAAACGTCTCAAAAATGAGATCGACAGGAAGTGCAAAATGGCTAATCAGGGAAACCCAGTTCGAAGCAAAGAAGGGAAAGCAGAAAGGTGGAAAGAGTGTGGAAGAAATGATACCGCGTGAAGAGTTTGACAGAGCACTGAAACACCTGAGTCGAATCAAGGCCCCGGAATAGACAACATTCCATTAGGACTACTGACAGCCTTGGGAGAGCCAATCCTGACAAAACACTACCATCTGGTGAGCAAGATGTGTGAGACAGGCGAAATACCGTCACACTTCAAGAAGAATAGAATAATTCCTGTCCCAAAGAAAGCAGGAGTTGACAGATGTGAAGATTAACGAACTATCAGTTTAATAAGTTACGGATGCAAAATACTAACAAGAATTATTTACAGACCGAATGGAAAAACTGGTAGAAGCCGACCTCGGGGAAGACCAGTTTGGATTCCGTAGAAATATTGGAACACGTGAGGCAATACTGACCTTACGACTTATCTTAGAAGATAGATTTAGGAAAGGCAAACCTACGTTTCTAGCATTTGTAGACTTAGAGAAAGCTTTTGACAATGTTGTCACATTCTGAAGGTGGCAGGGGTCAAATACAGGAAGTGAAAGGCTATTTACAATTTGTACAGAAACCAGATGGCAGTTGTAAGAGTCGAGGGACATACATTAAAGGGAAGCAGTGGTTAGGAAGGGAGTGAGACAGGGTTGTAGCCTCTCCCTGATGTTATTCAATCTGTATATTGAGCAAGCAGTAAACGAAACAAAAGAAAAATTCGGAGTAGGTATTAAAATCCATGGAGAAAAAATAAAAAGTTTGAGGTTCGCCGGTGACATTGTAATTCTGTCAGAGACAGCAAAGCGCTTGGAAGAGCAGTTGAATTGAATGGACAGTGTCTTGAAAGGAGGATATAAGATGAACATCAACAGAAGCAAACGAGGATAATGGAATGTAGTCGAATTAAGTCGGGTGATGCTGAGGGATTTAGATTAGGAAATGAGACACGTAAAGTAGTAAAGGACTTTTGCTATTTGGTGAGCGAAATAACTGATGATGGTGGAAGTAGAGAGGATATAAAATGTAGACTGGCAAGGGCAAGGAAAGTATTTCTGAAGAAGAGAAATTTGTTAACATCGAGTATAGATTTAAGTGTCAGGAAGTCGTTTCTGAAAGTATTTGTACGGAGTGGAGCCATGTATGGAAGTGAAACATGGACGATAAATAGTTTAGACAAGAAGAGAGTAGAAGGTTTCGAAATTTGGTGCTACAGAAGAATGCTGAAGATTAGATGGGTAGATCACATAACTAATGAGGAGGTATTGAATAGAATTAGGGAGAAGAGGAGTTTGTGGCACAACTTGACTAGAAGAATGGGCCGGTTGGTGGGACATGTGAGGCATCAAGGGATCACCAATTTAGTATTGGAGGGCAGCGTGGAGGGTAAAAATCGTAGAGGGGGACCAAGAGATGAACACACCAAGCAGTTTCAGAAGGATGTAAGTTGCAGCAGGTATTGGGAGATGAAGAAGCTTGCACAGGATAGAGTAGCATGGAGAGCTGCATCAAACCAGTCTCAGGACTGAAGACCACAACAACAACAACCACGAGGTGGCGTAAATACCACGACGCTAGCTAGCATTTCTCTCCACATGGTACTGAGAATAATGTTGCTATAAAAACTCCATTCCATAGGCTGAAAAACTAATTATCAAAAATCTTATAAAATTCAAAAAACGACAAGTTGCGCGTGACCTACATGAACCCCTATTTTAAATCAGTCGTGGTTTGTCATCCACAATGGATATAATGAACGGATCGTTCAGTTCTGTGATTTACAATAAGGTACAGTAACGTTTACATTTTTCCACCTTGGCGCATTTTGTTACCGATTTGGAGCTCGTTTGAGAATTTATATCTTTGCCACTGGCTCGTTTTCGTTTGCCGTCAAAAGAGGAAGAAAAAGATATTTGAAAATTATGTAAAAGTTGTATCACTCTCTCTCGGATTAGAGGTGAGACTGCAAGGACGTTGGTCGCTGTTGTGAAAATATTTTTCGTTTTTATTTATGTCTTTCAAATGCATTTAAGCTTTCCATGACTGATGGAGTCACAGGAATGCAATCGTGTGACAAACTGAGAGTAAGAATGAATTTGGGAAAATTATCTTCCTTAGTTCGTAGTGTCAATTTTATTTTGCCAAACGACTATAGCTTTGGACAGTGCGTGCTATCATCGTGCGTATGACACGCCTTCTTGGGTATCCGAGCTTGACGTTAAAGCGACGGGACTGCCTGATGATGGTACTTCGAACTGTCGGCAGACAAAAGCGAGACTGTAAACCGAAGCAAGTTATTTATCTGATCGTATTGTTCGCCGCAGTTTGTTGGGAATATGTAAGAAAAAAAAATGGTTCAAATGGCTCTGAGCACTATGGGACTTAACATCTATGGTCATCAGTCCCCTAGAACTTAGAACTACTTAAACCTAACTAACCTAAGGAGAGCACACAACACCCAGCCACCACGAGGCAGAGAAAATCCCTGACCCGGCCGGGAATCGAACCGGGAACCCGGGCGTGGGAAGCGAGAACGCTACCGCACGACCACGAGATGCGGGCTATGTAAGAATAGATTTGCCGTAGGCTGCATTTAAATGACCTATAATTTTATCGCAATTTTGTCATATGATGACATGATGGAGACTGTGGCTGTTGTTTGAAGACAAATGTTGATGGTGTTAGGACTGCAACCAGCCACAAATTTACTTTTTAGTTCCATTATTCAAAGGGTATTGTTACCGGTTTCGAAACGTGGTGATTCATCCTCAGATGGTTTACATGCTTTCTTTATGACATGTGGTGTGTTTTTTACATATTAATTGTCCTAAAATATAAATAATACATAATTATAAACACACCACACGCAGATGGTTGCGTTACAGATTTTCGTTGCATGTGACTTACGGTTTCGAGTGTTTGTTTACATAAAATTCGTCCAGTAGATGTAAATGCATTCCCACTGCATTCTTATCGTTTCACACGTAAATTGTTCTCACTGAACACTTAAGATTTTTCACTGAGATGATTTCTACCACGCACCACATGTTTTGATACATACAAAGAGCTTACAAACATAATTGTAACGTGATCTATTTCGAAGCTACTAGCCTCATCTCCAGATTTACTTGTGAACAGTTCACGTAACCTGGCGACGAATATACACAAGCTTCCAAATATGGTTTTGTCGTTACTGAATGTTTCTCTTCATTTAAACTTTCGGCAGTAAAGGTAATTAAAAATAGGTAATCTGCAGATATAATTCCTTTGCGAGGGAAAGTGTAAATCAATAATGCATTGATAAATGACAATGTCAAAAGAATTAGCTTCCAGAGATAGAAAGAAAGCGACTTGGGTGTCCACTGGCTGGCGGTACGTGTGCGAGTTAGCCTTGTTTTGCATTACGTTTGTCGTACACGAACCGAAGCATGTGTATGTAATTAGTGTACATTATTGTATGGTGGTTTCATTATCGATTATTTCTCTGACAGACACTGTATTAAACCAGTTTGCAGTATTCTGCGAAGTCTGGATGCGATGTACACGTCCTGTGTCAGACATCACAGTTTGTTAACGACGACTGCAGCTGCCTTCATCGCATAGGAATCAGCAAATGTTTGCTAAGTATGCTTTATTGCGATTCGGGTAAACGTAGTCAGTTCGAAAGGATAAGCTCAGCTGCAGTTGCAAGTAATGATCACTTTGCATAGTCGTTACCAGTATCTGCCAACCGCAGTCCGGGGAAGAATTTGCCTCATTTGGCGTAACAAAGTGACTTCGAATAATTAGACGGTTATGAACCCCATTATTCCCTAATTACCGGGAAAATGTACATTTCTATTGTCTAAGTGTTACTGGTCAGCGTTCTGCTTGTTGCCACCAATTTCATACGCCACTTAACCCTATATTTTCACAACCAATTGTTATCGAAGTGAGTAACTCATAATATGTAATTAATAAGGATTTGTCATTATACATCGTAGATCAAATGTTAAGAAGGGGTTATAAATGTGAATAACGTCATTTATTCTTTACTCCTTTCTTTGGTGAGAGGAAAGACTGTATGTCTATCAATGGAAACTAATAATAAATAAAAAATTTGTTCGTAGTTGTAGCCCCTTCGTGACTTTTGACTCACACTGGAAAAATACAATGTGGTAGTTTCATGTAATTTTTTTTTAAATTGAACGTACAAGCGTTGTACATTGTCAGACTGTGAACAGCTGCACACTTCCGCTTTATGTTATCTTTCCCCTCTACCTTCTTTACGTGTGTTTTTCCTGATTTCCTGCTCGTTACTCCTGTATACGCTTCTCTAATTACGTTCATCTTGCAGTTTGTGCAACACATTGCAGTGTCTTTACGAAACGTACACGTTCTGCTGTGTCCTTCAATACGTAAGCCGACGTCATTTGTCGGCTAGCGAGAATGCAACGCTTTTTCTGTGCGCTAGGATGTTGAGAAGGTGAAGATAACATGAAGTGACGCCCATCGACAATGAAATAAAGGAGTTTCGGTCAGTGTAGGATGTTCAGTCGCACTCCTTATTCGTAGTGGAATGTGTGTTAAAATGCATATTTCGAAGAATATAAGTAGCGGAACGGTATTTGGTGTTATGATTAATCCTTACTACTGAATCTGGTAAGTACTCATTAGCTACTATTGCTCGTGTTGGCGCCGATCAAAAGCACAGTAACATTGTACTATAGGGCAGCAAGATAGATCAGAGGATGTTTCGTTGCTAGCCCAAAAGTTCAAGAGTCGACTTAAGATTCAGGATGAACGCTATCCTCAGTGAAAGGGAAGAAGAATGATAACAGTATCTGCTGAATGGTATGAACATAATGTATACAGAACATGGATTGAGAGTAAATTGAAGGAAACATGGATTGAGAGTAAACTGAAGGAAGCCGAAAGTAATAAGAAGCAGCAGAAATGAGAACAGCGAGAAACTTAACAGGATTGATGGTCACGAAGCAAATGAAGTTGAGGAATTCTGCTGCCTAGGCAGCAAAGTATCCGATTACGGTCGGAGCAAGGAGGACATCAAAAGCAGACCAGCACTGGAAAAAAGGGCATTCCTGGCCTCGAGAAGTTTACTGGTATCAAACATGGGCGTTAATTCGAGGAACAAATTACTGAGAATGTGCGTTTGGAGGACAGCGTTATACGGTAGTGAAAGATGGACTGTGGTTAAAGCGGAACAGAAAAGAATCGAAGCTTTTGAGACGCGGTGCTGCAGACGAATGTTGAAAATTAGATGGACTGATAAGATAAGGAATGAGGAGGGGCTACACAGAATCGAAGACTAAAGGACTATTTGGAAAACACTGACAAGGAAGGGACAGGATCTTAGGACATCTGTTAAGACATCAGGGACGAACTCCGAGAGGGAGCTGTAGAGGGTAGAAACTGTAGAGAAAGAGATTGGAATACATCCAGAAAATGACTGAGAATGTAGATTCCAAACGCTACTCTGAGATGAAGATGTTGGCGCAGGAGAGGAATTCGTGGTGGGCATCAAAACAGTCAGAAGACTGATGGGAAAAAAATCGTCTAGATTGAAGGAGCACAGAGAACTGCTAATGACGGCGCAATATAAGAAAAACTGAAGGGCGACATTACACAGTGGAGACGTGTGATGGGAACTACATAACCGAAATATTAATGCTGGTTCAAAAAATGGCTCTGAGCACTATGGGACTTAACATCTGAGGTCATCAGTCTCCTAGAACTTAGAACTACTTAAACCTAACTAACCTAAGGACATCACACACATCCATGCCCGAGGCAGGATTCGAACTGCGACCGGAGCGGTCGCGCGGTTCCAGACTGAAGCGCCTAGAACCGCTCTGCCACTCCGGCCGGCTATTAATGCTGGAGTTATTGTTTCCAAACCTCATAATGACGAGTGCAAATAAGAGGCTTCAACGGTGAAAGGACCGTAAGAACTGGACTACCGACCATGTGATCAGATGAATTAAGTTTTACTTAAAATCCTACTGTATGGAATGTTTACGTGTGAAAAACATTGGAGGAAGCGTATGACCAAGAATGTCTTCTACCTGTGAAGCATAGTGGCGTCTCTACAGTAGTCTAGGCGGTGGTATAAAACTTTTTATATAGTCATGTAGTGAAACTAAGAATTGTACCGTAGCTTAAAAAGCTCTGCGAACCCGTTTCACTTGTAACGTTTTTTCACTGGAGAAAACATTTCTCTTGGGGAAGGACTGAATCTGCCAAGAGGTGAAGCATCCACTCATCCAAAAGGTGGGAATGGTCCCAGATCATTTGATGAGCATAGATATGAAATATCACGTCTTATTTCTAGTCTTGAAAGTCGAAAGATCTTAGTATTATTGAGTTACTGTAATCTGTTGTCGCTCCCTTACAATGCCACGAGGAGTTGTAAAAAAGGGCATAAGATCTCTTTCATGTCTTACATGCATCGATTTGTAGTAGTATTCTGACTGTTACGGAGTTAAACCATATTGATTTGGAGTGAACACTGTTTTGTTCAAACTCTGTACATTTAGAAAATGTTTAAAATGTTTATGGTGAGATACACAACACACCCAGTCTCGTGGAGAAGACAGCATCGGCTGCCTCGCGCTTAGTACGCTATCCAATGTTTACAGACGACATGGTGCAGTCGCTGTTAGCATGTTGTATGCTAACTGGTCCTTCCTGTTGCACCCTTCCCGTGCCACATTCTGGTGCCACGCCCACAGTTTTAGCCCCTACATAATGCAAAGCCTGCGAGCTTCCTGTGCGAAATAATTAGTTCACGTTCACTCATCACTGAGAGATGATAAACGACGTTCGCTACGTCAGCAGGAAGGTAGCTTGGTGTTCGCTAAGCGTTGCTAACGACAGGACTTCCGAATTGCAGCCGTCCTCCGTTGCTGAGCTCGTGTAGCACGCTTTTGTAGTGGCGCCCGACTCGGATGTGGTCAGTTCGAATCCTGGTGGTACAAGAAATTTTCACTGTCAGTATAAGGTAGGGGAGGCGAGAAGAGACTGTGGCATAAAATTCTTGTTCACTATACTTTATGTGAATGTCTTGGATTAAATTTATAACTTCTCCACAGTGTCTCATGGAGTTGGGACATGTGACACTATTAATGACGACCTGTCCATCGGTTGGTGACATTAAACTCAGTGGCTCCCTTAATGCTGTTTAAGAGATATAGGCTATTTCATGATACAATAACAAATGTAACACGTTAATTATGGTAATTCAAAGTAAATTTGACCAATGAACTATATGGCTAACTTTTGATTAGATTGGATTAGATTTACTTTCATTCCAGTTGCTCGGTAGTGAGGAGGTCCTCCAGGATGTAGAACGTGTCAGAAAAACAATAATACATGACAAATATTTACAACTGAAACAAATAAGGTAATGTACCTTCCACAGATCCCAACTGGAATGATCGTAATTTTTTTAAATGAACACTCATTTACTAAGATTGAATTAATGCACTGAATTTAAAATTTGAAAAAAATGTTTTTTTTTATTTGTAAGGTAATAAACATATAATAGAACTACTACCTTACTTATTTACAATGAACACATTACTGCACTGAAATGGTGCAGAAGTTAGACTGTACTTTACACTCACACACACACACACACACACACACACACACACACACAAAATCAGTTGGTTCTACTGAGAAATTCTCAATGGAGTCGAAGGAGTTGGCCATCAACAAATCGTTTAGGCTTCTCTTAAACTGAATTTCATTGGTTGTTAAGCTTTTTATGACTGCTGGCAAGTTATTGAAAATGTGTGTTCCTGACTAGTGCACAACTTTTTGTACAAGAGTAAGTGACTTTAAATCCTTGTGAAGATTATTCTTATTTCTAGTACTGAGTCCATGAACTGAGCTGTTGGTTTGAAAAAGTGATATATTTTTAATGACAAATTTCATTAAGGAATACATATATTGGGAAGCAGTAGTTAGTGTACCTAATTCCCCAGACAGGCCTCTGCAGGATGTTCTTGAGTTCACACCACATATAACTCTTATTGCTCGTTTTTGTGCCCGGAAAACTTCAGCTTGGCTAGATGAATTACCTCAAAAAATAATCCCATATGACATTATGGAGTGAAAGTAAGCATAGTATGCCAGAATTCTCATTTTTAATCCCCTTTGTCTGACAGAATTCACATTGCAAATAGATATTTGTTTAGACGCTTCAGCAGTTCTGTGGTGTGCTCCTCCCAGTTGAATATCAAGCTGTAACCACCAGAATTTAACACTGTCCACGTCATCTATCTGCTTGTCTTCATATGTTAGGCATATACTTGTGAGACACCCCTTGCAAGTTCTGAACTGGATGTAGTGTGTTTTTTCGAAGTTTAGTGGCAAAGCATTGTTAAGAACCAGTGATTCATGTCCACAAATATATTATTAGCCGATCTGCTATTTATTTCAATATTTGTATCATCGGCAAACAAAACAAACTTGGCATCTGGTAATGTTACTGATGAAAGGTCATTGATATACACAAGAAAAGGTAAGGGCCCTTGGATGGAACCTTGTGGGACCCCACATGTAATTAGTTCCCAGTTGGATGATGACTGATAGCTTAATACAAGTCTCTTTCCTAATAAAACCCTTTGTTTCCTGCCAGTGAAACTGTACGCAGTGTGTATCGTCAGTTTCACACTTAATTTGACTTTCCAATTTTGCGTAAATATTCTGCAGAAAAGTTCATAAGCTCAGTTTCAGTAATTAATACATAAAGTAGCAACTTACAGAACGTATCAAGAATATTCGTGCCGTGCGCTTGCATCATCCTCTGCGCTCAGTTATAGATAGTATCTGCCCCGTGTATATCTCTGCTCCACTGCTGGGAAACTGGAGGACGCCGGTTTGCAAGAGAATGCATTATCAGCGGGGGATGGAATACAGGGACGTGTGCGGCAAGCGGAATGAAAGCGACTTTCTGGCAGCAGTACGGAGCGTTGGTGGTCCGGTTTTACGTAGGACGTGTGAGCGCTCTGTTGGGCCGAACGTAGCTGGAAGGTGGCAGTCTAGCCTGTGGGCTGTTGTTGGTGCCATCACGACGGTTGGAGTTTTAACTGTCAGCTACTTGACCGTTGGAGGAAGCGAGCACGCTCAGGGGACCGTTGCGTGCTTATATTGTAGGCTTGATGGTGAGCGCTTTTCTGTAACTAGAGTAATTTTGTTCTTAACTGCATCCTGGTTCCTTTCGGATCTAGCTAGTATTTGTGGTCGTTACTCCGTTATTCTCTTGTGAGCGAAGAGTTAGGGCTCGCAGGTGGATCAACCATGCGTTACATCCGAAGACGTGTTCCATGTTCGAAGTTGGGCCCACTAGCGGGAGGACGATTTGGGAAACAAACAATGAGCCCCGTGATTACTCTGCAGGGTCGCCTCATTGCCAAGGTTTATGGGATCATTTTGGTACATTCCACGTAAAAATGTTTCACATTGTGAAACGTCCCCTTAGAACAATTTCAGAATTACTGTGCTGATAAACCTCTTACATTATTTGCTTTTCAAACAGCTGAGCAAAACTGAACGTACTCAAACATTCGCTAAAGTGACACACAATATTTTTAGCGCAACGCAATCTGACTTTCAAAAATCCCTACAAAAGAATGGCCCTGACTAACATTGACATATACCTTTCACAAATCACTTACCTCACAAAAATCTTCGTTACTCAAGCTACACCCCAATACAGCGAGCGCCACTACTGCCAGCTAAATAACAGATTCAAACTACGGAAGGCACTAACTACTGATAGGCATAGTTAGCAAATGAAAGATTTTAATAGAGAACAAACAATGTATTTACCTCAATAGTGTTCAAAAGTCATAATGTATATAGCAGTTCATGATATCCAGTATTACAAATTTCAAAACTCCGCCATCTCTCTCCTCACATCCACCACTGCTGGCGGCTCACCTCCAACTGCGCAAAGCTACGCGCTGTTAACATCCAGCTGCCCAACACTACAATGGCAGACAACAATGCAAACTAGCCACAGACTGCACACAGCACACAGCACAGCCAGTGATTTTCATACAGAGCGCTACGTGGCGTTACCAATAAGAAAACCTAAACAGCTTACTTACAATTGACGACAGGATCTCTGTTCAGATAGCTCCCATCGTTCAGATAGCTCATGCGGTTTTCTGAGCACGAGGGTGAATTGTCGCATCTCTCCACTACTGTCACCAAATCTGAATGTTATTGAGCCTTTGTGGTCTACTTTGGATTGGTTGGTTGATTTGGAGGAGGGAACCAAACAGCGAGGTCATCAGTCCTATCGGATTAGGAAAGGATGGGGAAGGAAGTCGGCCGTGTGCTTTCAAAGGAATCATCCCGGCATTTTCCAGAAGCGTTGTTGGGAAATCACGGAAAACCTAAATCAGGATGGCTGGACGCAGGTTTGAACCTTGGTCCTCCAGAATGCGAGTCCAGTGTGCTAACTACTTCACCACCTCAGTCGGTCTCTACTTTGGAGACAAGCATGCGTGACCGCTGTCCAATACAATCATCGTTACCGGATCTTTCCGCTATTTTGGAGGAAGAATGGTATATTTATCCATTCCGAGACGCATGGAAGCTGTTTCGAATGTCAACGGTACACCGTATTAGGCTCGGTATTGTGTTATGCTTCTGATGTTTCCACATTTTTGCCCATCCCCTGTGGTGGTTTGTGGTGCAAGCATATGGGCGCAAAGACTGAGACTGGTGGTGTGGGTGAAGCGTTGGTTCTACCGCATTGCTCGACTGCATTCGCTACAACATCAACTCACTTGTTGCAAGTAGTGTTTGGAGTCCTGCCTCTCGATCCGTAAGTCAGAAGGAAAAGCTGCCATTTACTGGATGAAGAATGACAGCACACATAAAGTAAATGAAACACATGTAATCCCAAGACAGCACCAACTCCTCAAGAGAGCATATTATAGATTTATCGCAGGAGAGATGAACTTCTTCTGCCACTGCTTCTTCGCAAATGTCAGGGAGAAAACTTCAGATGGCTCAGACGGAACTAAGCGCTGTCTTACGTATACTGACAAGACATGGTTCATAAACAGATTACCTGCAGAGAAACCACAGCAAAAAGCATGTCCGAACTCGCCTGTGCCGCAGCGCTCTACTCTAGGGTAACCAGTTTGAATCATGTTGGAGGAAGAAACTTTTCCCAGAAGGATTTGGTCATAAAGGAAAGGAGAAATGGTGGTTTATGGCACCGCATCACCAGATTTCATGACAGTTTCAAGGATTAAGTTGCAAACTTACCCGTAGTGTCTTAGGGAGTAAAGCCACACGGTACTGTGAATGGTCAAAGTATGTGGCACAGGTAAGTTAAACTAACGGCTCCACGATGGTAATCGACAGAGGTAGATATATGCCAGCACTGGGTTTCGCCATGGCCCTTCTTTTCCATCATCATGAAAAACACTAACACGACTCGATACTGCATTACACAATCATACATTCACCATAGTTACACTGATCAAAGACTCGACACAACATTCACATTTGGCAAAGGGAATGTGGTCAATGGATGTTGTTGCACAGCAGAATAGCAATTTTGTTCCAATCGGCTGGGACGATGCTAAGTGGAACACGTCCGCCGTGTATGCAGCTGTGGCGTAACCAATGTCAACACTCGGAAGAGCCGAAGAACAAACAGACAGGGAGGTTTTTACCTCACTGTATGCGAGGGAGAACATCAAGGACATCTGATTCAGGTCCCTGCTGGATTCCTTTCATGTAAATTTCATAAATCTGTTGTCATTTACGGCATAAACTCCTCTTCTAAATTTACTGGCCGGCCGGTGAGGCCGTGCGGTTAAAGGCGCTTCAGTCTAGAACCGCGTGACCGCTGCGGTCGCAGGTTCGAATCCTGCCTCGGGCATGGATGTGTGTGATGTCCTTAGGTTAGTTAGGTTTAATTAGTTCTAAGTTCTAGGCGACTGATGACCTCAGAAGTTAAGTCGCATAGTGCTCAGAGCCATTTCAACCATTTTTAAATTTACTGTGGCGTTTCTGACTATGTGGGAGGAGACTGAGTAGTGGAACGTGTTACTTTTACACATAAACAAGAACGATCTGTCACACTACTACACTTTAAAACACAGTTTATATGTAATTCATGTCACACAGTCTCATACGGAACCTACATCCGCTTTCTTTTATATACTGTATATGATAAGATACTGTCATCCCCCTTCCCTTCTGTGTGAGAGGATGAATGAGCAAATGTATTTCTAGTTGCATGCTTGAGGGCAGCAGACAAGCCTGTCTGCTAGAGAACAGTAGGACCAACGTCGGAACAGGTAGCTACGCTTTCTAAAAGCAAAGAGGTTTCTATCCTTAGTATGGTCCTGTCCGTCCCTTGTCATGTTGGTGTAGGAAGCTGCCCCTCTGGCCACTTCCGTTTGTATTTGTGAGCCACCCTCAGGAACGGACCAGGTCAGTCTGTCCGCGGCGAGCGTCTGAAGTGGTAAGATCTCCGGCTAAGCGCGTGTCTGCTAAGTCCGTAGGACAATGGATTTCTTAAGTTCAGCCTAACTGAAAATTTAATCACCTTTATTTCAGGTTTAGCTCTAAAATATATAATGTTATCTTAAATTGCAACACAGTGTATTTCGAGTGTGAAGTGCAGAATATATTCCGGTAGTTGCTTTGTCACTACTTTGTGAGTCAAGTGGAACCACGTGTTGATCAGTAACTCTAACTAAGATCATCAATCTTAAATGCGAATGTGCGTGAGATTATAACGTCTCGTCTTGACAATATTTTTCAATATAGCAACTTTTCTTTATGTTCAACCCACGTGGGGTGTACTTTGTGAGACCAGTACCACATGCTTATACAATTGTTTGACCCATCAGGTTAATAGTAAGACGATAGTAACCAGTTCGAGGTTTTTCTTTTGTAAATTGCTTTTCGATCTAATTTATTTTAATTATCAAAATTATTGTGGAGTTACACTCTTTGTGTAAACCAAGTTGACCACGTGAAGCATGTGGTGTAATCATCAAAGTAGCCCTCAACTATTCTTTTCGGGAAGATTTCACAGAGACTTAGTATGAATTTAGTATACCAGTGTGTGGTAATTACATGATGGACAGGATTGTGCTACGAACGTAACCTTTCTGGGTGAAAATTGAATCGGTTGGTTGTGGTTAATTTCCTCTTGCATATGTTTCAACGTTCTTCGTGTGTTATTTTATGAATGCAGTGTTGTATGCAGTCTCCCAATCTTGGTTCCATATTTGATGTGTTCCGTAAGATTACAAACTCACATTTTCCACAATCCTAAATAAGGCACCAGCTTAGTTATAACTCAAGTTTAATATGCTGAAATTTCAATGATCAATGTTAAAATAAATTTTCAAATATAAACTGATTTATTATTGTCGTATGACCATTAAAAGATTATAATTAATGTTAGTCTGGTTGGGAATTTGGTAAGCTAGACGGTGTTGGCCGTCGAATGGCGCTAGCTGCGCAGCATTTGTGCACCGCCGCCGTCAGTGTCAGCCAGTTTGCCGTAGCATACGGAGCTCCATCGCAGTCTTTAACACTGGTAGCATGCCGCGACAGCGTGGACGTGAACCGTATGTGCAGTTGACGGACTTTGAGCGAGGGCGTATAGTGGGCATGCGAGAGGCCGGGTGGACGTACCGCCGAATTGCTCAACACGTGGGGCGTGAGGTCTCCACAGTACATCGATGTTGTCGCCAGTGGTCGGCGGAAGATGCACGTGCCCGTCGACCTGGGACCGGACCGCAGCGACGCACGGATGCACGCCAAGACCGTAGGATCCTACGCAGTGCCGTAGGGGACCGCACCGCCACTTCCCAGCAAATTAGGGACACTGTTGCTCCTGGGGTATCGGCGAGGACTATTCGCAACCGTCTCCATGAAGCTGGGCTATGGTCCCGCACACCGTTAGGCCGTCTTCCGCTCACGCCCCAACATCGTGCAGCCCGCCTTCAGTGGTGTCGCGACAGGCGTGAATGGAGGGACGAATGGAGACGTGTGGTCTTCAGCGATGAGAGTCGCTTCTGCCTTGGTGCCAATGATGGTCGTATGCGTGTTTGGCGCCGTGCAGATGAGTGCCACAATCAGGACTGCATACGACCGAGGCACACAGGGCCAACACCCGGCATCATGGTGTGGGGAGCGATCTCCTACACTGGCCATACACCACTGGTGATCGTCGAGGGGACACTGAATAGTGCACGGTACATCCAAACCGTCATCAAACCCATCGTTCTACCATTCCTAGACCGGCAAGGGAACTTGCTGTTCCAACAGGACAATGCACGTCCGCATGTATCCCGTGCCACCCAACGTGCTCTAGAAGGTGTAAGTCAACTACCCTGGCCAGCAAGATCTCCGGATCTGTCCCCCATTGAGCATGTTTGGGACTGGATGAAGCGTCGTCTCACGCGGTCTGCACGTCCAGCACGAACGCTGGTCCAACTGAGGCGCCAGGTGGAAATGGCATGGCAAGCCGTTCCACAGGACTACATTCAGCATCTCTACGATCGTCTCCATGGGAGAATAGCAGCCTGCATTGGTGCGAAAGGTGGATATACACTGTACTAGTGCCGACATTGTGCATGCTCTGTTGCCTGTGTCTACGTGCCTGTGGTTCTGTCAGTGTGATCATGTGATGTATCTGACCCCAGGAATGTGTCAATAAAGTTTCCCCTTCCTGGGACAGTGAATTCACGGTGTTCTTATTTCAATTTCCAGGAGTATATATATATATATATATATATATCACCGGTGGTCGTATGACTATTAAAAGATTATAAATAGTGTTAGTCTGGTTGGGAATTTGGTAAGCTAGACTGGATACCTGGTGAAAGAGTTGCGCAGTAATGCAAGGTTAACTTCCGCAGACAGCTCACAGCTTTAAACCCGCTTTTATTGGCTATCAGTACCGCTTTCATAGCAAATTAAAGCAACAACATTACAATGTAATGGTGCTACGTTAGTAACTTCACCTAGGGATGACAGAAGAACACCTTTGCGGCTGCGAACTTTGCATAAAAAAGTGCTCTGTCCCCTAAAGTTAAACATTAGGGCAGCCGAGAGCAGTGACAGACTGGGAAAACAGGAGCATAATCGGTCACCAGTATGGGGGGTATTACGACTGCTATAAAACCATCGCCTTCCTTTCATTCACTCTCAGAGTTACGTCATTCCATCTGCATCACTGATACCGACGGAAGGTCAGCTATACTAACTGCCGGATGCCCTGTTGAATACAACACAGTGTCTATAGGCGCCGCCATCTTGGAGTCCACTTCTAGGAGTCCACTCTGCGAGCTTCATTCCTGCCGGTCACAACGGTGACTGACTGAAGTCGAGGGCCAAGCTAATCTTCCGTGGATGAAGGAGCGATATGCCCATCTGCGAATTGTTCAACTTAGTAGTAGGACACCAGTGCTGCTACTCCTGGACAGTAAAAGTGTCGCCTTACCGGCCGTATGCTGGGACCGCCCCTCGGGATGTCCTTCGAGTCGCTGTTGGGTCTTCTGCCTAGACACGCTCTTGACAACCAACAACATGGGCATGCAGATTTCTGGGGCCGAGCTTAAGTGCAGAGGTCGCTGAGCCTCCGACATACGTCCACAGCCACCGCTGTAGCGACGCGCCGATCACCGGATCCCCTTACGACAGGGCCTCGGCACTGACCACACGCAACGACAGAGCCCGCGCCTGCAGATTCCTTATTGGGTGCTACGTTGCGCCTTAGTCTTTAATATTTAGTTGGTTGAAAAACTTCAAGTGACTCTGTCACCGGTGTCACACACTTCTCCATTTACCCTCCCTATTATACAGTCACACACCTCACTCTGTGAGATACTGGGTGGGCTAAACAAACAGTTTCGAACGCTTGGCGTATTTTTTGATTTAACTAAGGCATATGATTGTGTTGTTCACAAAATATTGCTCCAGAAGTTGGACCATTACGGAATACGGGGAGTAGCTCACAAGCGGTTCACCTCTTACTTTAGCAACAGGCAGCAAAAGGTCATTATTCACAATGTTGATAACGGCTGTGATGTGGGATCTGAGTGGGGTACTGTCAAGTGGGGGTTGCCCCTGGGATCAGTGTTGGGGCCGCTCCTGTTCCTTATTTATATAAATGATATGTCCTAGTATTACGGGTAACTCCTAAATATTTCTGTTTGCTGATGACACTAGCTTGGCTCGGTTTCGAATAGTACAGTACATGACCTCAGTTCATGGCTTGTAGAAAATAAACTAACGTTAAATCACAATAAGACGCAGTTTTTACAGTTTCTAACACACAATTCGACAAAACCTGACGTTTTAATTTCACATAACGGGCATATGATTAGTGAAACTGAACAGTTCAAATTTCTAGGCGTTCAGATAGCTAGTAATCTGTCGTGGAAAGCCCACGTTCAGGATCTTGTTCAAAGACTTAATACCGCCGTTTTTAATGTTCGAACGATATCAAAAGTGAGTGATACTTCGACACGAAAATTAGTCTACTTTGCTTATTTTCATTCGCTTATGTCGTATGGTATTATATTCTTGGGTAACTCTTCCCATTCTACGAGTATATTTTTGGCTCAGAAACGGGCGGTTCGGGCAATACGTTGTATGAGTTCACGAACCTCTGGGTGTTTTGACATTAGCCTCTCAATATGTATATTCCTTATTGTCGTTACTTGTTACCAATATAAGTTTATTCCCAAGAATAAGCAGCTTTCACTCGGTTAATACTCGGCAGAAATCCAACCTGCATTTGGATCAGACTTCCTTAACTCTTGTGCAAAAACGTGTGCAGTGTACTGCTGCATCCATTTTCAATAAGCTACCACTCGAATTCAAAAATCTTAGCAGTAATCCACGCGGTTTCAAATCGAAACTGAAGAGTTTCCTCATGGGTCACTCCTTCTATTCTGTTAAGGAGTTCCTTGAAAAATTAAGCTGATTCTTATTGTATTGCCGATAGCGTTTTACTTAAACTTATGGACTGACTTTTTTCAGGTTCATGAACATTTATTTTTATCTGTTATTACTTTTATGTTGTAATTTCATGTATTGACACGTTACATGACCTTGGAGATTTGCTCCTCAATTTGGTCCTACGGAACTTGACGTGTAAATAAAAATAAATAAAAATATCACTCAGACGCCACAGACCATACGCGATACAGCCCCAATGCCCTGATATTAACGAAACGTCAGTCAACTTTTCTCCTTTCTTTTTGCCGACTGGCACAGTGTCATGCGTCTGCTGCCACCCGAGTCTCTTAAGCGGCATGTACTCGGGGCCGTGATAAAACGATACGAGTGTCGAAATGAGACGCGACTGAAGAAAGTGTGGCTCTTATTTTTTATGAGGCATTCAGGTGGGAGCTTTGATAACAGCGTCCAGCTCAGTCTAAGCAATCTAGTTGACGGAGACAGTAAAATGGGCGATTCCAAAAAAGAGAAATAATTATTGACTTAAAGTGCTACTGTTTATGCGTGTATGCACATAGAGCACGAAGGTGCCCCCTGTACTATCAGAACTGAAAAGTACAATGTTTGGGGAATTTACCCATCTTTACAGCGCTTTAGTGTACCCATGCTCTAGGTGTGGGGTCTTTGATTAACAATAAAAACGCCCTCGGTCCCGGGTTCGAGCCCCGCCAACGCTTAAATTTTGAATAAAAATCATTATCAATGGCGACCCAAGACTTCCGGCACAAGAATTCACCCTCATTCAGCCAACGGCCTTGTCAAAGAGTGCGGAGGAGCGGACAGAGGTTCAGGGCACACTCTTGTCCTCGCGATGGGAAACTGCCCCTAAAGGGAGAAGAATCAAACGGTTCAATGGCTCTATGCACTATGGGACTTAACATCTGAGGTCATCAGCCCCTAGACTTAGAACTACTTAAACCAAACTAACCTAAGAACATCACACACATCCATGCCCGAAGCAGGATTCGAACCTGCGACCGGAGCAGCCGCGTGGTCTCGGATTGAAGCGCCTAGAACCGCTCGGCCACCGCGGCCGGCGGAGAAGAAACAGTAATGATCAACGGCATGAAGATGCAGAAGGCAATGGAAACCACTTTATTAAAGACACATAATGTGTATCCACAGGACTTGTGGCAAGTAACTGAAAAAGTGTCATGATGGTCTCTCCATTGGTAAAAGATTCCGGAATACTCCCTCGTTCAGATCTCCGGAAGGGGACTGCCAAGGGGAGCTGATCATGAGCATAAGATTGAATAACCAAAGAAACTTATCTTAGAAGACAGATTAAGGAAAGGCAAACCTACGTTTCTAGCATTTGTAGACTTAGAGAAGGCTTTTGACAATGTTGACTGGTATACTCTCTTCCAAATTCTGAAGGTGGTAGGGGAAAAATATAGGAAGCAAAAGGCTGATTACAGTTTGTACAGAAACCAGATGGCAGTTATAAGAATCGAGGGGCATGAGAGGAAAGCAGTCGTTGGGAAGGGAGTGAGACAGGGCTGTAGCCTATCCCCGATATTGTTCAGTCTATACATTGAGCAAGCAACAAAGAAAACAAAAGAAAAATTTGGAGTAGGAATTAAAATCAACGGAGAAGAAATAAAAACTATGACGTTTGCCGATGACATTGTAATTCTGTCAGAGACAACAAAGGACCTGGAAGAGCAACTGAACGGAATGGACTGTGTCTTGAAAGGATGATATGAGATGAACATCAACCAAAGCAAAATGTGGATAACGGAATGTAGTCAGATTAAATCAGGTGATGCTGACGGAATTAGATTAGGAAATGAGGCACTTAAAGTATTAGATGAGTTTTGGTATTTGGGGAGCAAAGTAACTGATGATGGTCGAAGTAGAGAGGATATAAGATGTAGACTATCTATGGTAAGGAAAGCGTTTCTGAAGAAGAGAAATTTGGTAACATCGAGTATAGATTTAAGTGTCAGAACGTCGTTTCTGAAAGTATTTGTATGGAGTGTAGCCATGTATGGAAGTGAAACATGGACGATAACTAGTTTAGACAAGAAGGGAATAGAAGCTATCGAATTGTGGTGCTACAGAAGAATGCTGAAGATTAGATGGGTAGATCAAAATGGTTCAAATGGCTCTGAGCACTATGGGACTTAACTTCTGAGGTCTCCAGTTCCCTATAACTTAGAACTATTTAAACCTAACTAATCTAAGGACTTCACACATCCTTGCCCGAGGCAGGATTCGAACCTGCGACCGTAGCGGTCGCGCGGTTCCAGACTGCACCGCCTAGAACCGTTCGGTCACTCCGGCCATGGGAAGATCACCTAACTAGTGAGGAAGTACTGAATAAAATTGGGGAGAAGAGGAATTTGTGGCACAACTTCACTAGAAGAAGGGATCGGTTGGTAGTACATGTTCTGAGGCATCAAGGGATGACCAATTTAGTACTGGAGGGCAGCGTGGAGGGTAAAAATCGTAGACGGAGACCAAGAAGTGAATGCACTAAGCAGATTCAGAAGGATGTAGGGTGCAGTAGTTACTTGGAAATGAAGAATACTGCGCAGGATAGAGTAGCATGGAGGGCTGCATCAAACCAGTCTCAGGACTGAAGACCACAACAACAACAACAACCAAAGAATGTCAGAAGTCTGAACGTGGTAGGGAAGCCAGAAAATCTGAAAAGGGAAATGCTAAGGTCCAGTCTGGATATAGTGGGGATCAGTGAAGTGAAATGGAAAGAAGACAAGGATTTCTGGTCAGATAAGTACAGGGAAATATCAACAGCTGCAGAAAATGATATAACGAGAGTAGGATTCGCTATGAATGGGAAGGTAGGGTAGAGCTTGATTTACTGTGAACAGTTCAGTGATTGGGTTCCTGTCATCAGAATCGACAGCAAACCAAGCGCGACAACGATAGTTCGGGTATACATACCGACGTCGCAAGCCGAAAAAAAAAAAATAAGAAAAAATAAAATAGGGAAATTATATGAGGATATTGAATGGGTATGTAATAAATTTCAGCTAGTAATAGCGAATACTCTGTTCGGGAATCACAAGAAGTTCAAAATGGCGCTGAGCACTATGGGACTTAACATCTGAGGTCATCAGTCCCCTAGAACTTAGAACTACTTAAACCTAACTAACCTAAGGACATCACACACATCCATGCCCGAGGCAGGATTCGAACCTGCGACCGGTAGCGGGCTCGCAGTTCTAGACTGAAGCACCTAGAACCGCTAGGCCACACCGACCGGCGAATCACAAGAGGAGAAGGTATACTTGGAAAAGACCAGGAGATACGGGAAGATTCAGTTAGATTACATCAAGGTCAGGCAGAGATTCAAAATCAGATACTCTATTGTAAGGCGCATCCAGTAGCAGACGTAGACTCAGATTGCAACTTAGTAGTGATGAAGAGTAGGCTGAAGTTTAAGAGACTAGTCAGGAAGAATCAATGCGCATCGAAATGAGATACGGAAGTGCTAAGGAATGAAGAGATACGCTTGAATTTGCCTAAGGCTGTAGATACTGTGATAAGGAATAGCTCAATAGGCATTCCAGTTGAAGAGGAATGGACATCTCTAAAAAGGGCAAACACCGAAGTTGAAGAGAAAGACATAGGTACAATGAAGGTAACTGCAAACAAACCATTGGTAACAGAAGAAATACTTCAGCTGGTCGATGAAATAAGGAAGTTAAAAAATGTTCGGGGGAATTCAGAAACACAAGTCACTTAGTACTGAAATAGATCGGAAGTGCAGGTAAGCTAAGGCGAAATGGTTCCATGAAAAATACGAAAAAATCGAAAAAGAAATGATTGTCGTAAGGACTGACTGAACATACAGAAAAGTCAAAACAACTTTCGGTGAAATTAAAAGCAAGGGTGGTAACATCAAGAGTGCAATGGGAAGTCCTCTGTTAAATGTAGACGAGAAAGCGGATAGATGGGAAGAGTACAATGAAGGCCTCTATGAGGGAGAAGACTTGTCTGATGCCGTGATAAAGGAAGAAACAGCAGTCGATACAGAAGAGATAGGGGATCCAATACTATAATCAGAATTTAAAAGAGCTTTGGAAGACTTAAAATCAAAAAAAGGCAGAAGGAATAGATTGCATTATACCATCAGACTTTCGGAAAACCATCATCCACGGAAGTCCGAAGATTGCAAGAGCTGACAAGTGCTAGAATTATTGCTCAGTGAGATTAACAGTCCATGAATCCAAGTTGCTGACAATAATAATATATAGAAGAGCTGAAAAGAAAATTGAGGCTGAGTTAGATGACGATTAGTTTGGCTTTAGGAAAGGTAAGGGTAACAGAAAGGCAGTTCTAAATAAAAATGAGGACAAGTTCATAGAATCTGTCTACCTGCAAAAAGCGTTCGACAATGTGAAATGGTACAAGGCGTTTGAAATTCTGAGAAAAATAGGGGTAAACTATAGGGAAAGGGATATATAATATGTACGAGTACAAGAGCCAAGAGGGAATAATAAGAATGGAAGACCAAGAACGAAGTGCTCGGATTGAAATGTGTGTAAGACAGGAATGTAGTGTTTCGCCCCTCCTGTTTAATCTATACTTTGAAGAAGCAATGACGGAAATAAAAGAAAGATTCAAGAGTGGAATTAAAATTCTGGGTGCAAGGATATTACCAATGATAAGATTCGCTGATGACATTGCTATCCTCAGTGAAAGTGAATGAGCAATCTGAGTACATAATATGGACTGAGAGTAAATCGAAGAAAGACGGAAATATTGAGAATTAGCAGAATGAGAACAGCTAGAACTTAATATCAGGATTGACGATCACATAGCAGATGGGAATTAAGGAGTTCTGCTACCTAGATCTAGTAATCCTAGATGGACGGAGCAAGGAGGACATAAAAAGTCCACTAGCACTGGCAGAAATGATGTTCCTTGCCAAGAGAACTCTACTAATATCAGACATAAACCTTACTTTGAGGAAGAAATTTCTGAGAGTGTACGTTTGAAACACAGCGTTGTATGGTAGGGAAATACTGACTGTCGAAAAAGCGGAAAAGAAGAGAATCGAAGGATCAGAGATGTGGTGCTACAGAAGATTGTTGAAAATTAGGTGGACTGATAATGAATGATGAGGTTCTCCGAAGAATGGGAGAGGTAAGGAATATTTAGAATCGTCGACAAGAACAGGGGACAGGATGTCAGGACATCTGTTTAGACATCACGGAATAACTGACGAGGTACTAGACGGAAGTACAGAGGATAAAAATTGTAGAGATGGACAGAGACTGGAATTTATCCAGCGAATAATTGAAGACGTATGTTGCAAGTGGTACTGTGATATGAAGAGGTTGGTACAGGAGAGAAATTCCTGGCGGACCACATCAAACCATTCAGAAGACTGATGAATGGAAAAAAGAGCGGCAACCAGCAAAATTTACTGACCATATGCGAATGAAGATAAGCTAAGAGGACATTCTGTCAAAAATTTCGTCCTCAGTAATATATTCCTGAGTTTGACCCAGTCGTCATGTTGTTGGTGAAATCAATGTTTTGGCTGTTGCTACACCTGGCCTACAAGAAGGTCATGTATTGCGGAAACATTTTGTTGAACTTAAAATATTTTTTTATGAATTCAATTCATACGAATTTAATAGTAATTTGTTGAGTTATTTCGTTAACTTTATTTGGTACTCCATTATTTCGTAAGGCGTAAATGTTGACATATGGAGAATTAAAAAATTATCTTGCCTGAACTAACCCCATGTTCCTCTGTTACATATCGCAGTTTTTCCTTTTCAGTTTGCTGTAATACTTGGCTTGCATCTTCTTTCGCTGAGTGTTTTGCGACTGTTTTCTAGTAGAAGTTTAAGCTCGGGACGATGATGCTGTATTACTATTGTGTTCTTACAATGATAATTCTTTTCCGGTTTTGTTATCGTTGTCACGTGTGTCCTGCAGTTCATTGTTGGATTATCCAGAAGTACATTCAACATCATATCCTTCGAAGAAATAGCCACTATGTTTTCTAGGGCTGAACTGTTTCTTTAAGAAGAAAAACTTTTAATGTTGATTGGTTAACAACAGATGTTGGCTGTGGAATGTAAGTCAAGGGAATATAATCTTATCACGCAAGGTTTTTCATTTATTTCGTACTGTAGCGGTACAAAGGATGCTCGTTTAACAATACTCTTGAAAACCGCACTGCGTAACTATAAATTAATGATTAATGTGCATGGGCTTTATTCGGTTTTGATTACTTTTCAGACACCTTTTATCTTGCCGGTTCCACAATGAGGGTCTGGCAAGTATTTCACAATCTCTCGACATCCATACTCGACGCGAGAGAAAAACCTCAAGCAGGGATTATCGACTATCTTATCGCTGCTCAGTTAATGAGCGCGGCTCAGGGCGATGCTTAAGTATGAATATTACTACTATATTGGAATTATCTTTATCCCTTCGCAGTTTCGCTAGTGTAGACACTCAAGTTGTTTATCGCAGTTTCGAGATAAACGTACTCTTAAACATTCTCTCAGCTGACCGCGTTAGATAGTTAGCTCTACACGAGTCACTTCCATGATAATCTTAATCTATAATGGTGTGTAACTAGTCAATTTACAGGTAATTAACACAATTTGTTTTCTATACAATTATTTACGGAAGAGTTCACGTGAAAAAAAAAAAAAAGAAAAATAATATTTCGTTTGGTAGCAGAGGTAATTTTCCAATTAAAAATTCTTCTGTGGCATGGAAGTAGTTGTATAAACTATAGTTAAAAATAAATGTTAAAAGTTAAAATTAATTTTTATAGTATTCTGAAGATTCTTTCTGAAATGCAATGAACTTCTATTTTTTTTAAAAATTAAGAAACACGTGAGTAATCGTAAAAACAAACTACAGGGCTATACTATAACTGCATGTTCTCACATGAGAAATTCCTCGAGATTGTTTGCTTTTTTATTGTACACATATCACCACAAACGTAAGAAAGCAAAATTGAAAAAGAGAAACTGAGTTTCTAAGTGACCAATGATATTCGTTTATAGGAGATCTACTCTACGGTTATGCGACACTGGAGAGCCAAAATTGCTGTCAAAGGCCATAATTTTCTTACTATCACGAGATGTTATGTAAATTGTAATGGAAAAAGGAACAAACCTTTTTAGTTGGTTTTTGAAGGAACAAAAGAAGGTAACTTGAAACAAGACTACAAAACACTACAAAACTTTCTTCCTTGCGAAAATATAATTTCCACGCTGTTTTACTGAATAGAAACAAACATTGTAGGTTAAGTTACAAAACTGTTTCTCCTCAACACACGCAGTGACACTATGTCTGAAACTGACTAACCGAATTGCTTAAGAAGCCTAAACTAATTAAGGCCGTTCTCAACACGAAGGTAGGTTTAAACACCACAGTGCTGTACTCGGTATTGTTCTCTTCTTCCAAGCTTTGAACTAAGCCTTCCAGTCGGTTATAGCAGGACCTACAGAATCTCTTGGCCTTTCAAGGACGATGGTGCCTTGCCATTTTATACGTACGTAACTCATTATCAGATGTAAATGAATTGATGTGACAAGAAAAATCCTAGGATCAACTCAGAATTGTTCACTAGAGTTCTGACTCAGTAGTTTGACACTTACTGACTTAGCCACATAAGACGTTCTGAAGCTTCTTATTAAATCATCACTCTCATATATATATATATATATATATATATATATATATATATATATATATATATATATATAAATGTTGAAGATTAATACTTACTAACTTTTGCTGGTGTCTGGTGTTTTAATTTATCAGCAATGCAGTATCCTCTAATGTGCAAAATCGAATATGCTCAATCTCTGAATAGGTTTAGCAGACACAATATGGCTCTGCGTTGCAATACTATGCGACCTTTTTTGGTGAAATGTTTGAGCAGTGACCAAACAAGACTCGCCACAAACTACACAACGGATTTTTGTCCGAATAGTCAGACGAAGAATCAGAAATTAATCAAATGAGAGTATGAAACTGACCAATTTGAGGTCTAGTTTTGCAAAAAGAAAAAGAAGAACTATTTAACTGCTTAAAAGTGATCGGAGAATTTAAGTCAAACTTAATTAGCAATTTTCGGGGAAACTGAAATATTTCACAAACTGCTGCTCAGAGCTATGTACGGCCTAAATCGAAAGAAATATCATATCAGAATATGTATATACTCTTAATGATAACAGAATGCCGATGGATATTTAAATATATTATATTTCATGCTTTCTGAACAAAACTTCGCAATTAAAGAAATTCCGAGAAAAGCTGGTCAAATGTTTTGTGAAATGATTTGTCTAAAAGTAAGAAATAAAACAGACGAGAGAAACTTTTGGCGTACCTTTGAATGGTGCTCCAAATTCGGCACAGCAGATGAGGTGACGATTGGGAATTTGTAGTTTAATGTTTAATTAAGAATCTTACATTGGAAATACCAGGTTGGAATATCAACAATATCGTGAAAAGGATAGGTTGCTACTCACCGTAAAGATAACACGTTTAGTTGCAGACAGGCACAACAAAAAGACTGCTATGCATTGAACCTTCGGCCAAAGCAATGTTCAGAAAGGAAAAGAAGAACACACGCAAGTAGGCACACCTCACACAAAGGTAACCGCTGGCCAAAGCGGCCGGTGACAGTGCACATGTGTGCACGAGGCGTGTTTACTTCTGTGAATGTGTGTGTTTTCGTTTTCCTTTCTGAAGATGTCTTTTCGTTGTACCTGTCAGCAACTCAAGGCTTCATCTCTACTGTGAGTAGCATTCTATCCTTTTCATAGTATATTTAACTTAAATTTCTTAGAATTTTTAACAGTTGTAAAGGGATGGAATTTTCCACACTGTTCTCCTTACTTCACTAACATATGAGCACCTCAGCTGCTGTATTTCATTTCGAGCGTCATTCAATGGTGCGTCAAATGTCTTTCTAATCTAAGTTATTTCTTATTTTTAGGAACATCAATTAGCAAAACTTTTGAACTTTATATTTACTTTTTAATTTTTTATTCTCTGTGTAATCTTTATTCCTTCTGTTACTCCGGTCACAATGAGTGACCAAAAGTCGAGAGGAGGCTCTGGACTGATGTTCGCTAGTCGATTACTGAGATCTACTCGGTCCTGAGTGAAAAGGGTTCCGGACGGCCCACGTTCAATTCGGTGGCGATCTGGTTTGCAATAGATCTCTGATCGCAGCAGGCGATGGGATACCCGTTCATCAGGTCGTCCTGTGCAGCAGTTTGCGAGTCTGAAAATACTGTCTGGGACACTGAAGATCCATACTAGACACCGTTCTCTGTCACAGAGTGTCAAACTTTTCGGCGTACTACGTTCCTGGAGAGGTGACTGACATTTAGTGAGTCTGTGCTATTGTTAAGTAACTTCACTGACGTATTAGGGCCAAACTAATAAATCAAACTACATAATTGTGTTTATTTGGTCTGTTGCACACCACCAAGCGAGAGCAGAGGAGGCCATTGTTGTATACTTCCATTGTGATGGGACCGATTTAATGTTCTTGGAAAAACTGTCCGCCTATGATCAGTCAGCGGAGGATGAAGATGTCACTGGACTCGTCTGTGTCGCTGATATTTATCTATTGTACGGTGTTAAAGGAAAAAGAAAGATCTTGTAGTTAGGGATGAAATGCTTTCACACATTGTAAATGAGTTTGCCTGTTCAATCTGTCCAATGCTAAAGTTTGAGGTACTAAATGTATTGCAAGAGGTCAAGCATTTTATTGCGGCAGAAAGTGTTCGTACATTATAGGCCATGTGGTTACCTTGAATTTAATTCTCAGCATTTTTACCGTATACGACGGGAAGAGTTTTATGTAATGAAGTAGAATCCTGTATGGAATTAAGTTGGCTTTTCACGCAGGCTGAAGGACTTTTCTTATTAATGACATAAAAGAAACTGAAGAGTTTTTTGTGGGAAGCATTACGGGCAGGCTGTTTAGCTATAAAACTGCTTATTTAAGTGTTTACTTCACATTTTCGGAGTGTTAACTCCTAGGTACCCAAACCATTTGGATGTGTGAAGTAGCAGGATCTCGTGGAGATAATACTCATACTACTGTCAGTACAGATGGTGTGGTGAAGATAGTACCTCTCTATCGTAGACTTGCATCTTATGCGCTACTGGTAAGATGCGCTGATACCAAGATGCAGAATGAAAATGAAAGTTTGCACAGTGTCATTTGGTCCAATCGTTCCAAAGAAATTTTTGAGTCTAAAAAAAAGATGCTTTGGGTCTTGTAAAAGCCGTCTCTCAGTTCAGTATGGGAAGTTTGAAGACCGAAGAAAGCAGCAATCCCAAAAGCCCTTTATCAGCTTCGCAGAAGAAGATCTCTTTATGTAGACATGAACGATGAGATGCCGCTTGGAGGAGGAAAATTTCAAGGAAAAAGATACAGTGATCTTGAAAATACAAGAAGTCTTACAAGAGATGGAAAGGAAAACGTATGGTGCTGGTGAATTTTAATGGGTATGTGTCTTGCACTAGCATTCACTTTTTAACAAAAATTTAAAACCGATTCTCCCGTAACTTTGTTTCTCTGAGGTCAATGTCCAAATTTTTATCATAAATATTAAACAAGTACAATGATATTTTTACAGGAAGTAGTTCTGAAGTATTTTCATACTTTTGTAGTTTGTCTATTTTGTCATCACATTTGTGTTCCGATAGTTGAAATAAATTTACAGGGTGATACTTATTGAACTATAGGAAAAAAAGAACGTAACTTAGTTACAAACTACGGCGTGCTCACATTTTGTTCAACGTGTAAAAGTCACTACAGATATTCGAATTTAGGTCTGACATGTTCGATATATCATTGGCATTGATGTGGCGCAGACGAAGAGCGAAACTGCATGACCCGCTAAGGTTTCGGAGTATCGATGCTGTAGATGACCTACTGAATGGCTGTTTTCAGCTCAGCAACGGTTTTGGCGTTATTGCTGTACACCTTGTCTTTAATGTAGCCCCACAAAAAGGAGTCGCATGTGTTCAGAGCCAGAGAATATGCTGGCCAATCGAGGCCCATGCCAGTGGCCTCTGGGTAACCCAGGGCCAGAAAGAGTTCCCCAAAGTGCTCCTCTTGGACATGAAATACTTTCCTGCTTCGATGGTGTCGAGCTCCGTTTTGTATGAACCACATCTTGTCGAAATCAGTGTCACTTTGGATAATGGGAATGAAATTATCTTCCAAAACCTTCACGTACCATTCGGTAGTCACCGTACCATGAAGGAATACCGCCCCGATTATTCCCAGACTGGATACTGCAGACCACACAGTCACCCAATGAGGGTGAAGAGACTTCTCGATCGCGAAATGCTGATTCTCAGTCCCCCAAATGCGCCAACTTTGCTTCTTGACGAACCATCCAAATGAAAGTGGGCATCGCCGCTAAAACAAACCATACTGATTTCACCATGTCCTGTGGCAAACCGTGCAGTTTGAACGTCCTAACGCAACCATTCAGAACTTCTGACGCTTGTATTTCATATAGTTCAAATAGTTCAATAATTGTCACCCTATAAGTAAGAAATATGAAAAGCAACTGAAATTAAAGTAACGACAGTTTGTATAATTGAATGCATAGAGCTGTTGAACTATGTTTTGAATGCACATCAAAACTCAGGATTGTGGAAACTGATGTCTGAGTACCAAAAGTTTGTTTTGAAAAATACCCATGAAATCATATTAAACATTAATAACTCAAAAGTCATTGAAGTTTTGGCCTTCAGAAACTGGATATTGCTACACCTTTACATGGTAGACATGATTTTAAAATTTGGCTGAAATCGGCAAAGGAGAAGAAAAGTTAAGCTTTTGAGTGGTACTTCCTCTTAAAGCGAAAGACGATATAAACATTTTTCAGAAAAAAGTTTAAGTGTATTAATGAACATATATCTTTAACTGATTTTATATAAACTTGCTTGACTAGTGAATCAAACAGAGATTTAAGCAATATTAACGAAGGACTGGAAATGGATAGTGCACGATGTAGATTTTTTTCCTTTTTATATTACTAAGGACGTCCGACGTCTGTAATCAGCAGCAGACTTTGTACAAACAAAAAAATCGAGATTATCACGTCGTTGGCAATACGTTATGATAACACGTCATTGGCAATACGTTATGATCTTAGCGATATCTTTGGAGAGCAAAAGCAACAGAATCACTACAAATTACTCAAAACGACGAAAACGGAATTTTTAGCGACAAGAATATTTTGTCTTCACGTTGGCTTAACTCCACGACAGCCTAGCAAGAACAGGTCACAAATATAGCTGTGCAGTAAGGTAAATGAGTAACGTCCGTAAATAGTGTCACTCCGAAACAGTGTAGTGAATACGACGACGAGATTTGGCACTTACTTCCATTGCTCTCGCCTGCTTATTGTTGCTACACTGTGTCTGGAAATGGCGGCAAGCAAAAAGGCAACACTACGCTCGGAAACGCCGATTCCAATGCAATCTATGATACGTTATGACCCACGCGTCTTGCGCCGTTCGTAGCCGGTAAAGTGCCAAAACAGTGCCATGTCTATTGCACACCCGTCTAACTGCCTGCTCATACAGCGTGCGGAAGGGATCAGTGGTTGAGAAGGGAAGGGACTGATACGTGGTTCCAGCCAAACCACTCGTTGTTCAATCTGTACCCTAAACAAGCTAAATGAGAGTCAAAGAATATTTCGGAACTGAATCAACGTTCAGGCAGGTGAAATAAAAGCTTGGAGATTTGTCGATGATATAGTAATTCTCTCAGAGACGGCATGGAACTTGCAAGATCAGTTAAACTAAATGGACTGTGTTTTGAAAAGAAACTATAAAATACATATCAACAAAAGCACAACAAGGATAAAGTAATTTAGTCAAATCAAATCAGGCCATGCTGAGGGAATTAGATTAGGAAATGAGATTCTGAAGATAGTCGTTGAGGTTTACTGTTTGGGCAGCTAAGTAACTGATGCTGATAATGTAAAATGCGCAATGGTAATAGCAAGAAAAGCGTTTCGGAAGGTGAGACATTTATTGACATTGAATATGCGAGTAAATTTAGGTGTTATGAAGCCCTCTCTGACCGTATTTGTCCGGAGGCTGGCCTTGTGCGGAAGTGAAACGTGGGTGATAAATAGTTCAGTCAGGAGGCGAATAAAAGATTTTGAAATCTGTACAAAAATGGCTCTGAGCACTATGGGACTTAACTTCTGAGGTCATCAGTCCCCTAGAACTTCGAACTACTTAAATCTAGCTAACCCAAGAACATCACACACACCCATGCCCGAGACAGGATTCGAACCTGAGACCGTAGCGGTCGCGCGGTTCCAGACTGTAGCGCCTAGAACCGCTCGGCCACCCAAGCCGGCTTTGAAATCTGTAGTCAAAGAAGAAACATGAATGATAAATACGAGGCTGTGATGAAAAGCAATGGCTCAGAATTTTTTATGTGAAAACTCTTGAAGCTTTTTACATAAAACAAACATTATTAACCTTCTACGTCTTCATTCCTCATGTGTATAGTTATTTTTCAACTTAGACACCCTAACGACGAAAACATTTTTGCCAGCTAGAGACCAGTTTGATGATACCATCACTGTAGAATGTTTGACTTTGTTGTCACTTCTGCTTGCACCGCTTCATCACTATCTTTTAAGTGTAGTTCTCCAAAGTGTCTCTTAAGTTTTGCAAACAGATAAAAACATGGTGTTGCTAAGTGGGGACTGTATGTAGAATGATCGACGACAGTGAACCCAAGGCATGGATTGTTACAGTTGTCGCAGCGCTCGTGTGTGTCCCGGCATTGCCAAGCTGAAGGAGAGGGTGCTCGATGTGTGGACGAACACTTCGAATTAGAAACTCGATTTTACAGCATGCTATTTTTCACGCACCAACATAGTTACGTTACGTACCGCCATGTAACACGCTGCAATTTGGCGCCATCTAGCGGCAGAGGGGTGCAAATTTGCACACGTGAAAAATAATTATGTTTAATGTTAGTAACAAGTTTGTTTGTGTGGTCACAATCCGAAGCAGGAACGGAAATATTCGCTTTGTAAATAAAAACCGCCTTTTATTGCTGAAATGTATTTTATTTCTTCCAGACGTGTTTTACCGTTTACTTCAAGGCAGCCGGCTGTTGTGGCCGAGCGGTTCTAGGCGCTTCAGTCTGGAACCGCACAACCGCTACGGTCGCAGGTTCGAATCCTGCCTCGGGCATGGATGTGTGTGCTGTCCTTAGGTTAGTTAGGTTTAAGTAGTTCTGAGTTCTAGGGGACTGATGACCTCAGATGTTAAGTCCCATAGTGCTCAGAGCCATTTGAATTCGGTTTTGATGCTCGATATTAACTCAGGATTATTTGTTGCTTAGAGGTAAAGTGTGTTTTCACGACCGTTTACTATTCCCGGGGGCTCATGAACTAATTGCTCGAAATAATTTTCAGAGAATGCGTTTAGCACTATTTCCGATGCTCAGTGCCATTTGAACCATTTTTGAACTTCAGGGCATCGTCAGTGGAAACTAGAATGATACAGTTTTGTTTTAATACGCGACATTTGTAGGTAGTAAAGCAGTTCACATCTTACTTTTTTACGTAAATAAGAACTGTAAGTAATCACTTAACTACATTAAAAACATCACTGTATCATTCTAGATTCTACTGAGGATGACTTAAGGCAAAAGGCGAAACGCGTCTGGAAGAAATAAAATACAATGCAGCAAGAAAAGGCGATTTTTATGAACGAAGCCAATGTTAATAACTTTTATTTTATTTAAAAATCTTTAAGAGTATTCATATAAAAAATTCGGAGGCATCATTTTTCAGCATACTCTCAAGAGCGAATAAAAAAAAAAGAATGGTTCAAATGGCCCTGAGCACTATGGGACTTAACTTCTGAGGTCATCAGTCCCCTAGAACTTAGAACTACTTAATCCTAACTGACCTAAGGACATCACACATATCCATGCCCGAGGCAGGATTCGAACCTGCTACCGTAGCGGTCGCGCGGTTCCAGACTGCAGCACCTAGAACCGCTCGGCCATCCCGGCCGGCCGAATAAAAAAAAGGGTAAATTTGTGGTAAGTTCCTGTGGGCCCAAAGTGCTGAGGTCACCGGTCCCTAGGCTTACACACTACTTAATCTAACTTAAACTAACTTACGCTAAAGACAACACACATACACACCCCATGCCCGAGCGAGGACTCGAACCTCTGACGGGGGGAGCCGCGCGCACCATGGCAAGGCGCCTTACACCGCGCGGCTACCCCCCGCGGCTAAGCGAATAAAAAGTTTTGATGTGTGGTGTTACTGAAGAGAGCTGAGCATTATGGAGGGAGATCGCGTAACTAACGAAGAGGTACTGAATCAGAATGGGAAAGAAAGAGAATAATGGAACATGTTTTGTGTTCTCGTATTATGACGTTCTTAGATAATACAAATCTCCTTCATCATAACCAACATGGAGTCCGCAAACAGAGATCATGTGAAACTCAGCTCGCCCTATTTGCCCAAGAAATTCACAGTGCCGTAGACACTGGCGAGCAGATTGATGCCGTATTCCTGGACTTCAGGAAAGCATTTGATACGGTTCCGCACTTACGTTTAGTGAAAAAAATACGAGCTTACGGAATATCGGACCAGGTTTGTGATTGGATTCAGGATTTCCTAGAAGAAAGAACACAACATGTCATTCTTAACGGTTCAAAATCTGCAGATGTAGAGGTAATTTCGGGAGTACCGCAAGGAAGCGTGATAGGACCTTTATTGTTTACAATATACATAAATGACTTAGTTGACAACATCGGTAGCTCCGTGAGGCTATTTGCAGATGACACGGTTGTCTACAAGAAAGTAGCAACATCAGAAGACTCGTACGTACTCCAGGAAGACCTGCAGAGGATTAATGCATGGTGCGACAGCTGGCGGCTTTCCCTAAACGTAGATAAATGTAATATAATGCGCATACATAGGGGCAGAAATCCATTCCAGTACGATTATGCCATAGGTGGTAAATCATTGGAAGCGGTAACGACCGTAAAATACTTAGGAGTTACTATCCGGAGCGATCTGAAGTGGAATGATCACATAAAACAAATAGTGGGAAAAGCAGGCGCCAGGTTGAGATTCATAGGAAGAATTCTAAGAAAATGTGACTCATCGACGAAAGAAGTAGCTTACAAAACGCTTGTTCGTCCGATTCTTGAGTATTGCTCATCAGTATGGGACCCTTACCAGGTTGGATTAATAGAAGAGATAGACATGATCCAGCGAAAAGCAGCGCGATTCGTCATGGGGACATTTAGTCAGCGCGAGAGCGTTACGGAGATGCTGAACAAGCTCCAGTGGCGGACACTTCAAGAAAGGCGTTACGCAATACGGAGAGGTTTATTATCGAAATTACGAGAGAGCACATTCCGGGAAGAGATGGGCAACATATTACTACCGCCCACATATATCTCGCGTAATGATCACAACGAAAAGATCCGAGAAATTAGAGCAAATACGGAGACTTACAAGCAGTCGTTCTTCCCACGCACAATTCGTGAATGGAACAGGGAAGGGGGGATCAGATAGTGGTACAATAAGTACCCTCCGCCACACACCGTAAGGTGGCTCGCGGAGTATAGATGTAGATGTAGATGTAGATAGCAAATATTGACAAAAAGAAGAGAGAAACTGATAGGACATATCGTGAGGCATCAGTGAATAGCCAATTTTAATAACGTACAGCAGTGTGTGTGTTTGGGAGGGGGGGGGGGGGGGGGAGAGGAGTGGTGGGGCACGGGGAAATCAAAATACTTGCACAGGGTAGACCAGCGTGGTGAACTGCATCAACATCTACATCTACATTTATACTCCGCAAGCCACCCAACGGTGTGTGGCGGAGGGCACTTTACGTGCCACTGTCATTACCTCCCTTTCCTGTTCCAGTCGCGTATGGTTTGCGGGAAGAACGACTGCCGGAAAACCTCCGTGCGCGCTCGAATGTCTCTAATTTTACATTCGTGATCTCCTCGGGAGGTATAAGTAGGGGGAAGCAATATGTTCGATACCTCATCCAGAAACGCACCCTCTCGAAACCTGGACAGCAAGCTACATCGCGATGCAGAGCGCCTATCTTGCAGAGTCTGCCACTTGAGTTTGCTAAACATCTCCGTAACGCTACCACGCTTACCAAATAACCGTATGACGAAACGCGCCGAACTTCTTTGGATCTTCTCTACCTCCTCTGTCAACCCAACCTGGTACGGATCCCACACTGATGAGCAATACTCAAGTATAGTCGAAAGAGTGTTTTGTAAGCCACCACCTTTGTTGATGGACTACATTTTCTAAGGACTCTCCCAATGAATCTCAACCTGGCACCCGCCTTACCAACAATTAATTTTATATGATCGCTCCACTTCATATCGCTCCGTACGCATACTCCCAGATATTTTACAGTAGTAACTGCTACCAGTGTTTGTTCCGCTATCATATAATCATACAATAAAGGATCCTTCTTTCTATGTATTCGCAATACATTACATTTGTCTATGTTAAGGGTCAGTTGCCACTCCCTGAACCAAGTGCTTATACGATGCAGATCTTCCTGCATTTAGCTGCAATTTTCTAATGCTGCAACTTCTCTGTATACTACAGCACCATCCGCGAAAAGCCGCATGGAACTTCCGACACTATCAAATGAGTTTCCTTACGGAACACGCAACAGCTCGGCACATTTTCAAATGGGACAACCCTTCTCGTGACTTTTCGCACTTGGTTTACCTAAAGTTCCCATAGATTTCGTAGCACGAGTGTTTTGAAGCGACCTCCCTCGCGGACGGAGAATTCTAGATGTAGATGACGTAGTGCTGGCCTCCTTCGTAGGGAACTGCGCGATCCCCACAGCAGGTAGTGGACCTGCCTGCTAGCGTTGCTGCAGAGGAAGGGCGAGCGCGCGCCGCGAGAGACTGACTTACCTGCGGCTGCGTGGCCGCGAGGTGTGGGCGCTGTGCACTACTGAGGCGATTAGCGAGGTCGCTTCCCCGGCGCTGTTGAGTTGGCAGGCTCCGCTACTGTGCCACCACGGAGGCGTCGCCGCGCAGCTGCCAGAAGAAGAGGCAGGCGCGTCACAACGGCCAGGCAGACATTAGCTGGGCTGCCGTTGGACCACACACTCGTACATCGATGTATCAAAGACACTCGATGTATGGTATCGATGCATCGAATTAAAACTCTGTACTCTTAACTTTTCGATATATCCGATGCATGGATATTTCATATTTTATTCAATCCATCGACAGCGATACTACTTTCTTTGCTGTTTTGTCGTTTTAACTGGCCATTAAAATCGCTACACCACGAACATGACGTGCTACAGACGCGAAATTTAACCGACAGGAAGAAGATGCTGTGATATGCAAATGATTAGCTTTTCAGAGCATTAACACGAGGGTGGCGCCGGTGTCGACACCTACAACGTGCTGACATGAGGAAAGTTTCCAAACGATTTCTCATACACGAACAGCAGGTGACCGGCGTTGCCTGGTGAAACGTTGTTGTGGTGCCTCGCGTAAGGAGGAGAAATGCGTACCATCACGTTTCCGACTTTGACAAAGGTCGGATTGTAGCCTATCGCGATTGCGGTTTATCGTATCGCGACATTGGCTGGTCGCGTTGGTCGAGATCTAATGACTGTTAGCAGAATATCGATTCGGTGTGTTCAGGAGGGTAATACGGAACGCCGTGCTGGATCCCAACGGCCTCGTATCACTAGCAGTCGAGATGAAAGGCATCTTATCCGCATCGCTGTAACGGATCGTGCAGCCACGTCTCGATCCCTGAGTCAACAGATGGGGACGTTTGCAAGACGACAACCATCTGCACGAACAGTTCGACGACGTTTGCACCAGCATGGACTATCAGCTCGGAGACCATGCCTGCGGTTACCCTTGACGCTGCATCACAGACAGGAGCGCCTGCGATAGTGTACTCAACGACGAACCTGGGTGCACGAATGGCAAAACGTCATTTTTTCGGATGAATCCAGGTTCTGTTTACAGCATCATGATGGTCGCATCCGTGTTTGGCGACATCGCGGTGAACGCACATTGGAAGCGTGTATTCGTCATCGCCATACTGGCGTATCACCCAGCGTGATGGTATGGGGTGCCATTGGTTAGTCTCGGTCACCTCTTGTTGGCACTGACGGCACTCTGAACAGTGGACGTTACATTTCAGATGTGTTACGACCCCTGTCTCTACCCTTCATTCGATCCATGCGAAACCCTACATTTCAGCAGGATAATGCACGACCGCATGTTGCAGGTCCTGTACGGGCCTTTCTGGATACAGAAAATGTTCGACTGCTGCCCTGGCCAGCACATTCTCCTGATTTCTCACCAATTGAAAACGTCTGGTCAATGGTGGCCGAGCAACTGGCTCGTCACAATACGCCAGTCACTACTCTTGATGAACTGTTGTATCGTGTTCAAGCTGCATGGGCAGCTGTACCTGTACACGCCATCCAAGCTCTGTTTGAGTCAATGCCCAGGCGTATCCTGGCCGTTATTACGGCCGGAGGTGGTTTTCCTGGGTACTGATTTCTCAGGATCTATGCGTCCAAATTGCGTGAAAATGTAATCACATGTCAGTTCTAGTATAATATATTTGTTCAATGAATACCTGTTTATCATCTTCATATCTTCTTGGTGTAACAGTTTTAATGGCCAGTAGTGTAAATCATTTTTGTCGCCTGACACAACGCGACAAATTAGCTACCGTCCCAAATCCGCATGCGTCAAGCCGAAAACAAAGCAAAACTCACAACTGAGACGGATGTATTATTGCTGAATTTTGGTACTATCTACACCTACTTCCGATTCTGTCAGCTTGCTCTCCAGTGCAAATTGTGTTGAAATCCGTAAGTGGCCATTTCATTATTTAATTCTAATTAATTCTGTTTGAAAATTTGAATTACGTGCACTCTGTTCATCGTAAACTTAACACAGATGTAAACGTTACAATATGTATCTTTCTGCATTACCTGTTAAGTGGTTAGGTCCAACGTTTCACTTAACACCGAGGCTTAAATGAAGGGCTGATTTCAGTAGTGGTACAAGTCCATTTTTGTTCATTTTTAGATACAGAGTCCTAAAGTTAAATGAACGCTGAAAAATCTGCAGTTGACGTACCAGAAATATTCAAGCATATGGCTTCTTGCTAGAGATGAACCTTTCTGTTTGTTTGGCTCATTAATTTCAGAAGCATTATGGACAGAAAATTGAGGTAGTGGACTTGTACCGCTATTGAAATAAGCCCTTCAAATAATCACGCTCCATCGTGTCCAGTCATGAGCGATACTAGCAAAGTGAAAAATTAAACTGAATTACGCGGAATATAATTCAAACGAGTGACCTAAGTGTGGGGGAAGAAGCGGGTTAGTGATATACCAAAGACTATATAAAAATTTATGGCCACTATAGGCATTACTTTTAGCCAGTAGTCTGCAAATATTTCAACACTTCCGTACCTGAATTCTAAGGCTTCCAACAGAGTTTCATGGATTAATTTTCGATGCTTCGGTGTTCCTTGGTACGCCTGTAACTATGACGATGTGGCTCACAGTTTGGGATTGTTTAATAATTGCATTTTTGTTATAACTGTCTTTGCAAATTATAATATCATGTTTTGGACATTAGGAGAGTACCGATTTCTCAGTTTCACGTTTATCTAAACCATGTCAGTATTCAATTACACTACTAGCCATTAAAATTGCTACACCAAGAAGATATGAAGATGATAAACGGGTATTCATTGGACAAATATATTATACTAGAACTGACGTGTGATTACATTTTCACGCAATTTAGGTGCATAGATCCTGAGAAGTGAGTACCCAGAACAACCACCTCTGGTCGTAATAACGGCCTTCACACGCCTGGGCATTGAGTCGAACAGAGCTTGAATGGCGTGTACAGGTACAGCTGCCCCTGCAGCTTCAACACTTTCCTCATGTCAGCACGTTGCAGGTGTCGCTACCGGCGCCAATCTTGTGTGAATGCTCTGAAAAGCTAATCATTTGCATATCACAGCATCTTCTTCCTGTCGGTTAAATTTCGCGTCTATAGCACGTCATCTTCGTGGTGTAGCAATTTTAATGGCCAGTAGTGTATATAATTATATATTGATATTTATATCGTCATAGAATCGATGCTCGATGCGATATATTGCACTGAAAAAACATATATGTATATTTTTAATAGCCATTCCTAAATAAGGTCATGAAGTTCGACACTGTAAGTCGCCTCTCTCACTAAGGCTGTGCATCAAGATGCAGTGAGCTGAAGAGATTTTGCTGTTCTTCCGTACACATTTCATTCCAGTAGTTTGAAATCATGACTTCTTAAATTGATGTTACGAAAAAATTAACTGTCAGTGCATGTCTATGTGGACTGGAATTATTACTTTCTTCTTGAAGTATGAGGACATTTTGCTGTCTCCTACCATACCAACTTGAATAATTTTATCAAGGTACGTTCTCCAAACGATATCAATAAATCTGAGGGAACCTCCTCTGCTCCAGGTGCATTGTTTCGACTTAAGTCTTTCAGTGGTCTGTCAAGTTCTTTTCTCAGCGTCATATCTCCCATCTCATCTACACCTGCTTCTCTTCTCTTTGCATAATACTGTGTTGACGTTCGTTTTCTCTCTATAGCCTTTCTACATATTCCTTACCCCTTGTACAGTTGCCATCATTGCTTAATATTGGTTTGCCGTTTGAGCTATTAATATTCGGACAGGTGCTTCTCTTCTCTCATTAATTTTCCTGTATTCATGCATGCTTCTACAGTTTTGTATTTCTGCACCTGTAATTCCTGCATTGGCATTTTGCACTTTCTGTCAGTGTCATTTCTAGACATCTGTATTCACTTTTGCCTGGTTCATTCGCTCCATTTCTATGTTTTGTCCTTTCGACAGTAAAATTCGTTATACATTAATTGCCACTGGGTATTGTCTCTTTGCCTATTTGATCCTCCGTTGTCATCAATATTTCACCTCTCAGTGCTATCCATTCATCTTCTATTGTATTCCTTTTCCTTCTTTCAGTCAATCGTTGCCTAATGCTGTGTTCGTGATTTTCAGCAACCTCTAGTTCATATAATTTATTCAGCTCTCATTTATTTAATTCTTTTCCTTAATGCTGTATTTTCAGTTTAGTCTGTAGTTCACAGCCAATAAATTATGGCCAGAGTTCACTTCTACGGCTGGAAATGTTTTGCAGTTTCCAATTTGGCTTAGCAATATGTGATTACCATTAAACAATCTATCTGAAAATTTCCACTTATACAACCTCCTTTCAAGATTCTTAAAGCAAGTGTCAGCTATTGTTAAATTGTGCTCTGTGCACATTTCGTGTGCTCGCAAAGGGATAGACAAGGATGTGGACGAAGACCTGTCGCATCCTTTTTGAAAGTACTATCCTAGTATTTAACTTAATCAGTTTAGCGATTTCACAGAAAATTTATATCATCATAACATGTGGGGTATTTGCTCGCCCCACATACACGGACGCAGTGGTTTAATCACTGTGTCACTTCGACAGGGTTCTGTTAACCAGCCCTGTATCCTGCATTCTTAGGCACTGACCATGCCATATGGTGAAACTTAAGTGCTGTACATGTCAGTATTATTAATGACCGTTTAAGACATGAAGGCGAAATTAACGGAGAACAAAGACTATGCTAGTCTATTGCAACGATGCCGACTTGCATCAATACATGAACTTTGAGACAATTTAAGATTCTACGACACAGATGTTGTGGGGCGTTGTACGAAGGCGTAAAGTGGTCAGATGACTCCAGAAAGTTACCATAGCCCAGTTACTTGCGTAGCCTTGGTTAGCGGCATTTAAATGCACTTAGGACGGTCGAACGGCTACTCGTTCTCGAGAACACGGCTGATGGTAATGACCGACCGCTTTGTCAGCAACAGTGTTTGTTACGCTTATCAAATTCTTGATGCACTGTGGTTTCAAACCTAGAATAAATATGCTTCATCATTAAATTGATCACAAACAGAATACACTGTCTTCCTGTATATTAGGCATCTACCATTATTATTTTTACCACAATGGCCAGGTAGGACACCGCCACTGTCTCTCGTCATGCGATGAAAACAACCAAATTTAATTTTTATCTAGAATTACTTGTTTCGGACGCGATGCCCATCTTCATTGTCTTGCAACGATTCTAAACGTACATGCAATGTTCACCGGAGTTGGTAAATTGAAGCACATCACATAATTTTAGTCTTTCCAACAACTATCACCATTCGACCCGAAACGAACATAACAGATAAAACGTTTAACATCAGGAATGGCATCCCTCTGTGTCATCAATAAATGGTTATACGGGGTGACAATTATTGAACTACGCGAAAAAAAGCGTAAATTAGTTATAAACTATGGTGTGCTCACATTTTGTTCAACATGTAAAAGTCACTACGGATGTTCGGATTTAGGTTATGACATGTTCGATATGATTGTCATCATTGGCGTTGATGTGGCGCAGACGAAGAGCAAAACTGTACATAAACCGCTGAAGTTTCGGAATATCGATGCTGTCGATGACTTCCTGAATGACTGTTTTCAGCTCAGCAACGGTTTTGGCGTTATTGCTGTACACCTTGTCTTTAATGTAGCCCCACAAAAAGGAGTCGCATGTGTTCAGAGCCAGAGAATAAGGCGGCAAATATAGGCCCATGCCAGTGGCCTCTGGGTACCCCAGAGCCAGAATGCGGTCCTCAAAGTGCTCCTCTTGGACATGAAATACTCTCCTGCTTCGATGGCATCGAGCCCCGTCTTGCATAAACCACATCTTGCCACTTTGGATAATGGGGATGAAATCATCTTCCAAAACCTTGACGTACTGTTCGGCAGTCACCGTGCCATCAAGGTATATCGCACTGTTTATTCCGTGACTGGACACTGCACACCAGAAGGTCACTCATTAAGGGTGAAGAGACTTCTCGATCGCGAAATGCGGATTCTCTGCCGCTCTAATGTGCCAGTTTTTCTTATTGACGAACCCATCCAAATGAAAGTGGGCTTCGTTGCTAAACCAAACCATATTCACAACTAAGTCTGCTCGTCAATTCTGTGGAGATTAGTGTTGGCGCAACAGAACCACTGTTCCTGGCCCTAGGGCTTAGTGGGTGATGAGTTTGGATTTTGTGTGGGAAGAGATGCACGTCTCCAATAACAATTTGCCGCAATGTCTCCCGGTTGATTTCCATGTGCTGTGCAGCTCGTCTGATCGATTTCCTGGGACTGGTTTCAAACACAGCGCGTGCCTTCTCGATGTTTTCAGGCGTTTTCACCCTTTTTGGACGACCGACATTGCCAACAGTGGAATCACGAACACTACCCGCTCTCTCAAACTTACGAATCAACTTCTTGATTGCTGGCACACTAAGACCGGTTGTCTTCAGTTTGAACTCGGACGCAAACTTCCTTTGAGCCGCTGTCGGGCTCTTATTGTAGTAGGCCTTGCCAAGAGCTATACGCTCAAGCACGCTGTACCTGCCATTTTCATGTGCAAATGGCCGACAACACGCGCGTGCGCATGCGCATACTAATTCCCGTCATGCCCCGCGGCCAAGCATGCAGTTCGAACATCCTAACGCAAACCGTTCAGAAGTTATGACGATTTTATTTCATATAGTTCAATAACTGTCAACTTGTAAGTTATAATTAATTTCTTACCTCTACACAGAATTTTTATGAAGCATTGTTTATGGTCTAAAACTTCAGCTTGCTCGTGTCTTTAATTATACAGTGTGGAGAACAATGCTGGGAAAGAAGTTTTGACTGCAGCATGCACTAATCACAAAAAAAGCGGCACTTCTTTTACAATGAATTTGTATCACATGAACATAACTGTCTCATCTTAATGCTGACTGAATGACTTTCCAACGAAACATTTTCTTTGGCACGAAACATGTTTCAACTTTTGTAAAGCTTAATGCACTAGCATGACGTTAGTCCTTAATCTGGCACCACTTGTTTCCTTGGAGAGTGACCTAAACTTGAATTTCCTGGTGGTGGAATATTCAACAATACCACTCAAGTCCCTAAAGTCAAATGTATTTTTACTCCGTGACTTCTTGCTAGACCTATAAAAGAGATATCACTGGATTCGTCTCACGAGATCCTCTAATCTGGCGGCAAAAATAGAGTAGTTCTATTTAAAACCGAAGTTGATGCCTGTGTCTCGTTTATAAGTTTTGGTTTGTTTGGTTTGTGGGGCGCTCAACTGCGTGGTTATCAGCGCCCGTACAATTACCCAATCTTTGCTCAGTCCAATTTCGCCACTTTCCTGGATGATGATGAAATGATGAGGACAACACAAACACCCAGTCATCTCGAGGCAGGTGAAAATCCCTGACCCCGCCGGGAATCGAACCCGGGACCCCGTGCTCGGGAAGCGAGAACGCTACCGCGAGACCACGAGCGGCGGACACGTCGTCGTTTATAAATGAATTTGCGAGAGCGCACTGCTGTTTGTTTCATGAGGCTCTGGTCACTATTCGCTTAGGTGAAACAAAATTACAGAAGCCTTTAACGGGTAAAAAGTACTTTTTAAATGAAAAGCTAGGCGCCTCGTCCTGTTCACAAATCTATCATGATAAACAGTCACATACACGAGCGTCTATTTCACCATACATTTTCCAGCAGTCACCAAGTGCATATCTTTACAGTTAAACATGCTGTCTGACCATAGTCGTACCATAAACTGACGATTGGACCAGCCGATGACTGCCCATTAAACAACCTACCTTATAAGAAATCACAGTATAAAACTTTCCTTAGTTTGCATAGTAGAAAATCGTTAAGACTACACCGGTATGTACAGCTGTCGTTACACATAGCACTGACAAAGCTAAAAGACTTGTCTCAGATTGACTGCCAGCTTAAAAAGCATTAGAATTTGAGAATATTTTGTAAAACTGTATAATGTCTAAAGCAGTCTACCTTCGCTCAAATGACAAAATAAAAGTCACAATTTTAATAAACAACTTTTCAAAATATAACCGTTCATATTACATTATCTGCACAAAAGTCGTTTTTCATAACCTTTACCAGGCTGAAAAACGTCACATCATCAGCGCAATTAAAAACTGTTTAGATACATTGCACTAGTGCGTAAAGTTATACAATTTCTAAAATAATCCATCTTTAATGAAGTCAGGATATAGCTAATATAATACACGGAGACATTAATATTACACGAATCTGTACAACAGTGGATAAACATAGTTAAACAATTTACTAAGATAAACGCACAGCGTATATTTGCAATAGAGTAACATCGAACAATTACAGTTTTGTTTTCTGTAGAAGGTACAAAACGAAATTGTGTCGCTAGCAGCGCTGAGGTTCTGTAGTTACGAGTGGTTCTATACTTACAGTGGAAAGCTTCATGCACTTGTGCCTCTGAGAACGGGCGCTGAAATATTGTAACTGCGCCGTCTGCTATACACAGCGGAAGCACCTGCAAATAAACGGCGAATGTTACTCACAGTCTGATTCGCCGAATAATTCTAAAATGTAGTGCAGTTCGATGTCGCGTCTGTCAGATATACTCAGGTCTTACAGCCATACAGAAAGTCGTGCAGAAAGAAAAACCCGACGTGAGATCAGGGAAGGGTTTGTTGCAGCTAGTAACAGCAAACACACACCGAAAGGTCAGAAATTCACCGTTACCGAGTTACAACCACAAAATCACAAGTAATCAGCAACGATAGCGCGAAAAGGTGTGCTTTTATCCTAACAGTCCCCAACGAATACATGTTATGCCAGAGAGTGCAATTACTGATCAAACAGGTGTCGCAGTCATATAAATGAAGCCGGTTCGTGACTTCAGACTACCCTCAACATGTTGGCGAAAATACATGTTTAAATACTGTGGTAGGCATAACACGTCGTCCGAAATCGTACTTCTCTGCAAGAATCAACCAGTATTTTGTACGCAGCTACGGGCTCAAAATGTCAGTTTTTGACAAAACAGCAAATTTTGAGAACTTTGAGAGTTCAGCTTAGACAATTACCTTGGGCTAGTTTTGTCAAAAACTGACATTTTGAGCCCGTAGCTGCGTACAAAATACTGGTTGATTCTTGCAGAGAAGTACGATTTCGGACGACGTGTTATGCCTACCACAGTATTTAAACATGTATTTTCGCCAACATGTTGAGGGTAGTCTGAAGTCACGAACCGGCTTCATTTATATGACTGCGACACCTGTTTGACATGAGACTCAAGTTTTCTTTGAACACTTCAGCAACTGTTATCATTTGAGTCGGGGGTCAGTAAAAGGAACCAATTATTGATTTATTCTAGTTGTTAAGTATAACCTCTACCCATACTAACTCACAGGAACTATCTAGTTCAATTTGATTATAGGGTAAACTACTTCTGACGGCAATAAACACTCCACCATCAACTGTACTTAATCAATCCTTTCTGAATATGATTTGGTCCTTGGTAAAAACTTTGCTGAACTTATTACCGGCTTTAGCCAGCTTTTCATACCTATAACGATTTGAGATTCAATGCTTTCTATTAACGCTTGAAGCTCTGGTTATTTAGCAATGCGACAGTTTACAACTACAATATTTATTGTTTTGATGTCTACCCTCTTCCTGTATTCGTCGCGCACCCTGTGAAATTCAAGCCCTTTCTGCACATTCCCGAGACCCTGCAACCTAAAACCTTTTTGTTATATACACTCCTGAAAATTGAAATAAGAACACCGTGAATTCATTGTCCCAGGAAGGGGAAACTTTATTGACACATTCCTGGGGTCAGATACATCACATGATCACACTGACAGAACCACAGGCACATAGACACAGGCAACAGAGCATGCACAATGTCGGCACTAGTACAGTGTATATCCACCTTTCGCAGCAATGCAGGCTGCTATTCTCCCATGGAGACGATCGTAGAGATGCTGGATGTAGTCCTGTGGAACGGCTTGCCATGCCATTTCCACCTGGCGCCTCAGTTGGACCAGCGTTCGTGCTGGACGTGCAGACCGCGTGAGACGACGCTTCATCCAGTCCCAAACATGCTCAATGGGGGACAGATCCGGAGATCTTGCTGGCCAGGGTAGTTGACTTACACCTTCTAGAGCATGTTGGGTGGCACGGGATACATGCGGACGTGCATTGTCCTGTTGGAACAGCAAGTTCCCTTGCCGGTCTAGGAATGGTAGAACGATGGGTTCGATGACGGTTTGGATGTACCGTGCACTATCCAGTGTCCCCTCGACGATCACCAGTGGTGTACGGCCAGTGTAGGAGATCGCTCCCCACACCATGATGCCGGGTGTTGGCCCGGTGTGCCTCGGTCGTATGCAGTCCTGATTGTGGCGCTCACCTGCACGGCGCCAAACACGCATACGACCATCATTGGCACCAAGGCAGAAGCGACTCTCATCGCTGAAGACGACACGTCTCCATTCGCCCCTCCATTCACGCCTGTCGCGACACCACTGGAGGCGGGCTGCACGATGTTGGGGCGTGAGCGGAAGACGGCCTAACGGTGTGCGGGACCGTAGCCCAGCTTCATGGAGACGGTTGCGAATGGTCCTCGCCGATACCCCAGGAGCAACAGTGTCCCTAATTTGCTGGGAAGTGGCGGTGCGGTCCCCTACGGCACTGCGTAGGATCATACGGTCTTGGCGTGCATCCATGCGTCGCTGCGGTCCGGTCCCAGGTCGACGGGCACGTGCACCTTCCGCCGACCACTGGCGACAACATCGATGTACTGTGGAGACCTCACGCCCCACGTGTTGAGCAATTCGGCGGTACGTCCACCCGGCCTCCCGCATGCCCACTATACGCCCTCGCTCAAAGTCCGTCAACTGCACATACGGTTCACGTCCACGCTGTCGCGGCATGCTACCAGTGTTAAAGACTGCGATGGAGCTCCGGATGCCACGGAAACTGGCTGACACTGACTGCGGCGGTGCACAAATGCTGCGCAGCTAGCGCCATTCGACGGCCAACACCGCGGTTCCTGGTGTGTCCGCTGTGCCGTGCGTGTGATCATTGCCTGTACAGCCCTCTCGCAGTGTCCGGAGCAAGTATGGTGGGTCTGACACACCGGTGTCAATGTGTTCTTTTTTCCATTTCCATGAGTGTATTATGATATGAATGGCTACTTATGTAATGCAGCATTTTCCTTGCCGTGGGATGATGAAACTGAAATTCAGCCTATGTTCTCTTCCCAAAAATGCTGAGAACAGATTTTGTTATTTTTGGTCTTTTAACAATCTTTCCTTCTGACAGAAGTTTTTTTTATTCATTATTTAAACAAGCGACGTTCTGTTCAAAATCGACTATTCATGGTGCCCGTGTGTCAGGAGTGGCGGGGAACTTTCGACTTAAGCAACTAAAGCAATCTCACTTTAACAATTTGTTTACATCGTCTGAAATCGCTATGAGGCAAATTACAGTTAAATAGTTTCGCACATCATATTTTGGTTGTAGAGGACTACCACCCCAAGGAATTTTCATCATATGAGGGAATAAAATAAATGTACACTGCAAGATAAATGTATCTTAAAGTGAACAAGCCGTCTGATGATGAACCTGGTGTTCGAAACCGGTAGCTCCACTGTTTATGTAAATAAATACGATTACGAAAAGTGTCTGACTGCTGTTATCTCCTCTGCAAGCCTCAAGCCGTGTTCTTAAAATTTTACCAGTTTTTCTGTGGCGTTTACTGATTAAAGCTTTTAAATCAACTACACTATAATTACTCTAATTTCATTGATTTTTTAAATAAACTTCACTGTAGCTTGGCAGTAGAACGGTCAACATTAGGTATTGAAAGGTGCAATACTTTTAATAATGAGATCTTAAGGCTATGTGTATTAACTTGAGCTAATTTTCGGAAAGCAGGAATGAACTTTTATTATGATAGATCAATAACTGTAATTACTCACGGAAATGTAACCGGAAATTAAATTTTAAACAATTTGGTATCCTCAAAATATCATTTACTTTTTACAGTTAATGCTACGAATCTGTCATCTGGCACGGTGTCTAAAATTCTTGAGGTCAAGACAGTTGGTCTCCGTTCACAGGTCGATAACTGGGTACTGTTTTGTGGCCGTGACTCAAAAATGGCGCATTTCAGATCTATTATTATCTGGAAAATTACTCTCCACTTGATGTCCCATACACACTAACACGAGTTTTTCTCCACATAGAAAGGAAGTTGTGGATTATGAAAAAGTGATACAAGATACGCTTCCCATTACGTACTTAAACTTATTTACATGCGAGGTCTTAAACTAGCGAAAACGACCAGATCGTTGAATCATTACACGGCTAACCAATCGACCAATCTAGTTAACAGCCTCGGTTCCACGAAAGACAATTGTTTCAGACCTTACGCAAAACTATTTGCACGTAGATAACTGTGCTGATGTCGGGGAACAAACCGACGGAAAAATCTAAGGGCGTTTGGCTCTGTGAGCGAAGGTCTCGACGCGATGTAGTCCACCGGACGCTCTGTGACGTCATGCCATACGTCCGACGGTGTAACCGTGCCAACATAGTGTGCCAGCATCTAAAACGTCTTTCTTTCTTTTGTCATCGGTCTGGTTTGGGGCGGTTCGCAACGACTTCTTCCGCAGCCCCGCCCTCTTCATTTCAGAGACACAGTTGTACAGGGTTCCCAGAAGGAATCGTCAATGTTCAGGGATAAGAGAGGAACGATCATCTGAAGCAAAAAAACTTCATATAAACATATGCCCTGTTCCGAATGGTTTTCGAGAGAGAACACATTTAATGTACGTTGTTATTTATTTTCCGTATTATTCAGTGCACTGTTAGGTGTACACAAGCACATCAGCTACTAAATATCACAAGATGCGTCTTATGAATGGCGAATAGTCGACTTCGGTTTATTAGGAGAATTTTAGGAAAGAGTGGTTCACCTGTAAAGGAGACCGCATGTAGGACACTGGTGCGATCTGTTCTTAAGTACCCTGGTGCGATGTGTTCTTAAGTACTGCTCGAATGTTTGGGATCGGTACCAGGTCGGAATGAAGAAAGACACCGGAGCAATTCAGAGACGGGCTCCTAGATTTGTTACCGGTAGGTTCGAACAACACTTAAGTGTTACGGAGATGCTTCGGGAACTCAAATGGGAATCCCTGCAGGGAAGGCGACGTTCTTTTCGAGAAACACTACTGAGAAAGAAACTTCCTGGCAGATTAAAACTGTGTGCCCGACCGAGACTCGAACTCGGGACCTTTGCCTTTCGTGGGCAAGTGCTCTACCAACTGAACTACCGAAGCACGACTCACGCCCGGTACTCACAGCTTTACTTCTGCCAGTACCTCGTCTCCTACCTTCCAAAGCTGTGAGTACCGGGCGTGAGTCGTGCTTCGGTAGCTCAGTTGGTAGAGCACTTGCCCGCGAAAGGCAAAGGTCCCGAGTTCGAGTCTCGGTCGGGCACACAGTTTTAATCTGCCAGGAAGTTTCATATCAGCGCACACTCCACTGCAGAGTGAAAATCTCATTCTGACTACTGAGAAAATTTAGAGAACCGGCATTTGAAGCTGACTGCCAAACGATTCTATCGTCACCAACATACACTGCGTGTAAGGACCACGAAGATAAGATACGATAAATTAGTGCTTATATGGAGGCATATAGACAGTTGGTTTTCCCTCGTTCTATTTGCGAATGGAACAGGGTGCAGAGTACCCTCCGCCACGCACCGTGGGTTGGTTGGGGAGTACCAACAGTGAAGCACCGAAAAAACTGGTATAGGCATGCGTATTCAAATACAGAGATATGTGAACAGGCTCGACAACACCTATATAACACAGCAAGTGACTGGCACAGTTGTTAGACCGGTTACTGCTGCTACAGTGGCAGGCTATCAAGATTTAAGTGAGTTTGAACGTGGTGTTATGGTCGGTGCACGAGCGAAGGAACACAGCATCCTCGAGATAGCGATGAAGTGGGGATTTTCCCGTAAGATCATTTCACGAGTGTAACGTGAATATCGGGAATCTGGTAATACATCAAATCTCCGACATCATTACGGCCGGAAAAAGATCCTGCAAGAACGGGACCAACAACGACTAAAGAGAATCGTTCAACGTGACAGAAGTGTAATTTTTCCGCAACTTGCTGCAGCTTTCAGTGCTGGAACATCTACAAGTCTCAGAGTGAGGAACATTCAAAGAAACATCATCGATATAACCTTTCGGAGCTGAAGGCCCACTCGTGCACCCTTGATGAGTGCACGACACAAGGCTTTACGCCTCGCCTGGGCCCGCCAGCACCGACGCTGGGCTGTTGATAACTAGAAACATATTTGCCTTGTAACCTCCCCCTCACTTACCGACCTTAATGACAGTGAAAAATTAAACCGCGTGTACCTAATGGAAATTTGGGAAAAGCAATCGTCACCGAAGTTAATCTGTCGGTAAAGAGGGAGGAAAGGGTTACATCTAAATGAAAGGAAAAATGCAAATGAAACTGGTGGAAATTAATTTTGAAAAGGGGTAAAGTTAATAAAGAAAGTAAATGTGCGGCCGTTACGTTAACAGTTTGTGGTGTCACCGCCAGACACCACACTTGCTAGGTGGTAGCCTTTAAATCGGCCGCGGTCCATTAGTATACGTCGGACCCGCGTGTCGCCACTGTCAATGATTGCAGACCGAGCGCCACCACACGGCAGGTCTAGAGAGACGTCCTAGCACTCGCCCCAGTTGTACGGACGACTTTGCTAGCGAAGCTACACTGACAAATACGCTCTCGTTTGCCGAGACGATAGTTAGCATAGCCTTCAGCTACTCCATTTGCTACGACCTAGCAAGGCGCCATTAACAGTTTATATTGAGATTGTAATTATGTATCATCAAGAGCGATGTTCTACAATTAAGGATTAAAGTTAAGTATTCCAGAAGCTATGTACTATTTTTGGCTACTATAATTCCTGGTCATTTTCCAGACCTCACGCCAGCCTGCGTGAGCTTAAACGCGTGCCTTTCGGCTTCCTCCAAACTCCGTGAATTGGCTCCTGCCAATTGACAACACAATTAACTAGCGGTAATTAGATATTTGAGATTTGGGGGAAATTACGGTCGCCAGTCCTAAGGACAATTACTACAGTAACTGAAAAAGAAAGGTTATTACACATATAATTAGCACTAGAAGCGTGGCAAGTGAAGGTTGACACGTGTAGTGTGAAAACTGAAAGTTTGTCAGAAGTAATAAATTTCGCTACACTCTGACTTAATTTAGCAAAAGAATTAATAAAACCGGAAAATCGAAAGTTAATTTAGTGACTGAAGTTAACAGTGAGCTTTCTTTCTGTAAAATTCAGTAAAATACGGTTAGTCATGAACTACCTCAACAATCATTTCAAAAGCTACTTGAATCTACGCAATTTAGAAATAAGAGATTTAACTTTGAACTTGAATTAAATGATTCTGAACAATTAACAATAGTAAAATTTAGTACGTACCAAGCTGAGCTGCAGTCACAGGTAAGCTAAAATACGGTAACAAAACTCGCACTCTTAATTTGTGCTTGTGTAATCTAAATATTGTAGCCAACTATGAATACTTTAACTGAACTTTGAAATTAAAGCAGTGAAATCGAATTATATTACTTTAATGCTGGCGTTTGAATTTCAGCGACACTCGGGTTCATTTCGGAAAAGGAAGGGACCCTGCTTGGCAATGCAATTGAGACAATGAGCAACAAAGGTTCATGCTAAGTTGCTGTAATTTTGTGATGCAACAATTTTAAAAGTTTGAAAAGCTGAGGTCTGCCATACAGTTCTAAAACTTTACGTGCTTCCAGTCTTCCTTGTTGGTTGATTGAAGGTTTGAAGCCGTCGATCGAGGAGGTGGCGACAGTCACTCATTGTCGGCCGTCGCTGTTGCAGAAGCTGGATGTTGGCGCGCCTTCTTCTGGACACGGTCACCAGGCGAAACGGGCTCTTCATGTGCGCCAGCTAATGCTTCCCGTCCGCGACACCGTGTCAAGAACTATCATAGCAATTCGAGTGCAACCACGCGACAGAGTTAACACTACCAAAGATCCTAAACACTCTGATTCTCCACACGACCTATCGACGTATTCGTTCGATAGCATAGTTTTCCCTAGGCAAGACCCAGCGTAAAAATACAAATAATATTTACAAAACAACCAATTATACATCGACATCAATGCATAAATATATATATACAAACAGTAAAACAATTACAATATATAAAGAGACAGAAATGTCATATCTTGAGGTAACAAAACAAGGAAAAAAATTATAGTACAATAGATGGAAATAGGAGGATATGCATTTCCGGCGTTACAGCCTGGTCGGACGAGTCTCGTTTCAAACTCCATGGAGTGGGTGGACGAGTACGGTTATGGAGAGAACCTCATGAATCCATGGACCCTGCAGATCAGCAGGGGACTGTTCAAGCTCGTGGAGGCTCTTTAATGGTGTTGGGCATGTACAGTTAGAGTGATATGGGATCCCTGATACGTCTAGATACGACCCTGACATGTGACGTGTAAGTAAGCATCGTGTCTGATCAGCTGCATCCATTCATGTCCATTGCGCATTCCGACTGACATGGGCAATCCCAGCAAGGCAATGCGACACCCAACACGTTCAGAATTGTTACAGAGTGGGTCTAGGAACACTTTTCTGAGTTTAAACACCTACCGTTGCCAACAAGATCTCCAGATATGAACATTATTGGGGATATCTGGAATTCCTTGCAATGTGCTATTCAGAAGATGTCTCCACCCTCTCGTACTGTTACGGATTTATGGACTGCACTGCAGGATTCATGGTGTCAATTCCGTACAGCACTACTTCAGACATTAGTCGAGTCAGTGCCACATCGTGTTGCGGCACTTCTGCGTTCTGGCGGCAACCCTACACGATGTTAGGCAAGTGTACCAGTTTCTTTGGCTCTGCAGTGTATGTTGATGGAGGTCCTAATTCGTAAGCTACCTTTCCGACGCTGTTAGACACGGACTTAAGTGGCGTCTACTGGTCTGAGGTTCACAAACTTAAAAGGAATTTCTGTATACGTAGTTATTGCCTGTCCTTTCCAGGTGTTAGATAAGTTGTGTTTCAGATGAAAGACTTGTATGTTTGAAGTTACTTATTCTATTTATTCAGTTCCGAATGCATTTGCTGAGTGTGTCATTTATTGTTTGTAAAAATAATTTTGTCAACATTCAGTTTGTCCTCAGTCTAGTCCTCGAGATGGTTAACATCGAAAGCATTTTATTGTAATTGCATTACTATAATCCAATGAAAAACTGCCTTAATGTAAATTGGCTTCTGCCGTTTGATCTGTAACGATTGATCCCTATCATTATACTGTTAATCATGGCACAATAATTCAGTGAATGTTGCATTAGAGTATTTCGGATACTGCCGTCTGATGTGTAACTAGTAATCAGTATAGCGACAAGCTGTTCAGAGAGTTGTTATCTAACCCTAGTTTGCTGCTTTTACTGATTCTATCTGCATCAGAATTATTGTCTCAAGGGCAAACTTGTGCCTGTTTAGTCATCTACCAGCCTCTCGTTTGGAAATTTTTTTATTATAATTATTATTTAAATTAATAGTCAGCATGAATAAAACTTTGTGTGCAATAAAAGAATAAAATGTGAATGAAATCCCCCCCCCCCCCATAAGGTCCAGTCGTTCCACTTAGTCCTCTATGGGCGTTTTATGAAGCACCGATATATCTCCGTACCATATTGTTTCTAGTACATCCTGAGTCGAGACAAATAAAGCCTGTTCAACTGACAGTACATTTTCATATATAAACTGTTTGCCACTAATGCTTTTCTATATAAAGTGTTTATCAATTCTACTGAGGACGACTTTCTTGAAAATTGTTGAAGTTTAGGTTTGCTCTTCCTCTACCGATAACAACACATACTGAACGGGGAGTGGGCGCGCTGCGCGAAGCTTTTGCCAGAGCTGGACCGCGGCTGCGCCTGCGGCTGACCCGGGTGTTGGCAGCGCTGTGCTGGGTGCGCCTCCAGGTGACTCACACCGGAACCTGCAGCCGCCACTCGCTGCTGTCCCCGCTCTGCAGGTAGCTCCACCTGTCCGGTGCTGCAAGGCGCTCGCCAAGCCACGCCACCGCGATTGACTGGAAATCGCAAGTACGTCTCCCATTCCGCTTAAATCGGAAAGTTGTCAAGCCCATTGCTTACTACACTACTGGCCATTAAAATCGCTACACCACGACGATGACGTGCTACAGACGCTAAATTTAACCGACAGGAAGAAGAAACTGTGTGATATGCAAATGATTAGCTTTTCAGAGCATTCACACAAGGTTGGCGCCGGTGACGACACCTACAACGTGCTGACATGAGGAAGGTTTCCATCCGATTTCTCATACACAAACAGCAGTTGATCGGCGTTGCCTGGTGAAACGTTCTTGTGATGCCTCGGGTAAGGAGAAGAAATGCGTACCATTACGTTCCCGACTTTGATAAAGGTTGGATTGTAGCCTACCGCGATTGTGGTTTATTGTATCGCGACATTGCTGCTCGCGTTGGTCGAGATCCAATGACTGTTAGCAGAATATGGAATCGGTGGGTTCAGGAGGGTAATACGGAACGCCGTGCTCGATCCCAACGGCCTCGTATCACTAACAGTCGAGATGACAGGCATCTTATCCGCATGGCTGTAACGGATCGTGCAGCCACGTCTCGATCCCTGAGTCAACAGATGGGGACGTTTGCAAGACAACAACCATCTGCACGAACGGTGCTACGACGTTTGCAGCAGCATGGACTATCATCTCGGAGACCATGGCTGCGGTTACCCTTGACGCTGCATCACAGACAGGAGCACCTGCGATGGTGTACTCAACGACGAACCTGGGTGCACGAATGGCAATACGTCATTTTTTCGGATGAATCCAGGTTCTGTTTACAGCATCATGATGGTCGCATCCGTGTTTGGCGATATCGCGGTGAACGCACGTAGGAAGCGTGTAGTCGTCATCGCCATACTGGCGTATCACCCGGTGCGATGGTATGAGGAGCCATTGGTTACACGTCTCGGTCACCTCTTGTTCGCATTGACGGCACTTTGAACAGTGGACGTTACATTTCAGATATGTTACGACCCGTGGCTCTACCCTTCATTCGATCTCTGCGAAACCCTACATTTCAGCAGGATAATGCACGACCGTGTGTTCCAGGTCCTGTACGGGCCTTTCTGGATACAGAAAATGTTCGACTGCTGCTCTGGCCAGCACATTCTCCAGATCTCTCACCAACTGAAAAGTCTGGTCAATGGTGGCCGAGCCACTGGGTCGTCACAAGACGCCAATCACTACTCTTGATGAACTGTGGTATCGTGTTGAAGCTGCATGGGCAGCTGTACCTGTACACGCCATCCATGCTCTGTTCGCTGGTCGACTCAATGCCCAGGCGTATCAAGGCCGTTATTACGGCCAGAGGTGAATGTTCTGGGTACTGATTTCTCAGGATCTATGCACCCAAATTGCATGAAAATGTAATCACATATCAATTCTAGTATAATATATATTTGTCCATTGAATACCCGTTTATCATCTGCATTTCTTCTTGGTTTAGCAATTTTAATTTCCAGTAGTGTACTTCTAGGCCGCCATCTTGGATTCATCATATTTCGGTTGTTTGCGTATTACACTGAAGCGGAAAAGAAACTGGTATAGCCATGCGCATTCAAATACAGAGATATGTGAAAAGGCAGAATACAGCGCTGTGGTCGGCAAAGCGTATATAAGGCAACAAGTGTCTGACGCAGTCGTTACTTCGGTTACTGCTGCTATAATGGCAGGTAATCAAGATTTAAGTGAGTTTGAACGTGGTGTTACAGTCGGTGCACTAGCGGTGGGACACAGCATCTCCGACGTATCGACGAAGTGGGCATTTTCCCGTAAGATTATTTCACGAGTGCAGTCCGGTAAAACATCAAATCTGCGACATCGCTGGGACTGGAAGCAGATCCTGCCAGAACGGGACCAACGGCGACTGAAGAGAATCGTTCAGCGTGACAGAAGTACAACCATGGCGCAAATTGAAGCAGATTTCAATGCTGGGCCATCAACAAGTGCCAGCGTGCGAAGCATTCAACGAAACATCATCGATAACGGCATTCGGACCCGGAGGCTCACTCGTGTAGCCATGATTATTGCACAACACAAAGCTTCAAGTCTCGCCTGAGTCCGTCAACACCGACATTGGATTGTTGATTGGCTGGAAACATGTTGCCTGGTCGGACAAGTCTCGTTTCAAATTGTATGAGCGGATGGACGTGTACGGGTATGGAGGGAACCTCATAAATCAATGGACCCTGCATGTCAGCAGGGGGCTGTACAATCTGGTGGAGGCTCTGTAATGGTGTTGGGCGTGTCCAGTTGGAGTGATACGTCTAGATATGATTCTGACAGGTGACACGTTCGTAAGCATCTTGTGTGATCACCTGCGTCGATTCATGTCCATTGTGCATTCCGAGGCATTGGGCAATTCCAGCAGGACAATGCGACATGTCCAGAATTGTTAAAGTGTAGCTCCAGGAACATACTTCTGAGTTTAAACGCTTCCGCTGGCCACCAAAATCCCCAGATATGGACGTTATTGAGGGTATCTGGGATGCCTTGCAACGTGCTATTCAGAAGAGATCTCCACCCTCGTACTGTTACGGAATTATGGACAATCCTGCAGGATTCATGGTGTCAGTTCCCTCCAGTGCTACTTCAGACATTAGTTGGGTCCATGCCACGTCTTTTCGCGGTACTTCTGCGTGCTCGCGGGAACCCTACACGACATTAGGCTGATGTACCAGTTTCTTTGGCTCTTCAGTGTATGACAGTATGCCGTATTAAGGTAAAGGCTCAACGAAGATTTATCACTTTAGGTGCAATTTGTTAAAATTAAATTCCAGTTGATGACTCATCGTCTGTGAAAGTCCTTAGAAAGTCTGCTGTGGGCAGCTTTGAAGCAGTAAACCATATATCTTCCCTATGGACCTCTGGTTAGAAAAGTGTCGTCGAAGAGTTGAAGGAAGAATATTCGAATCTATGTACATACTAATATTGTTTTTTTTATTTTCGCATTTGTAACACATTCTGAGAGTTTCTTATTCGCGTAACAGAAGTGGTTTTTTTTTTTTTTTGCAATTTTTGACTTTATTTCTGTATACGAGCCTGCTCTGTCAGTAATGAGTCTTCCTTCCATTTCGTGACTTCAGATGAAACTGTTGTGAGTGATATAACCAGCAATGACATTTATATTCCTTCTTGTCACAAATATTTGACTGTTTTTTTGAAATTCAGTATACTTTCCAAGGGTGTGCTTAGGCGGGGACCTAAGTGTACAGCTTAAATTGCTTGTCACCAGTACTTTGCTGTTTATTCGGAATACGTCGTGATTTTCGAGGGCGTGGCTAGGTAGGAACCGAAGAACACAACTTAAATTTCTGCCACTGAAACGAACAGCAGTCCTATTTACAGTCTTGATTGCCACACTTATTTAGCTGCGACTGAATCCTCAGCAACGATCTCAGAACGCCACCACGGCCAGTTATCGGGAGTGCATTGATGCATCCAGCTGTCGAGAACGTTGCCCGATGGCGCGACTACGACGCTTTAGACGAGTGTGTGGTGCCCCCCCCCCCCCCCCCGGCCCTTCGTCTTACCCCTTGCCCCATGCCTTCCATCACTCCAAATTGTCGCAAATTAATATTGTTTCAATGAATAACACATCAGAAGTTCGGTTAGAAACTATCTGTAAATTTTTTTTAAGAATATTATCACTATATTGTCAGGAGATTGCTAAGCCTTTCTCAGAAAACTTAAGGCTCTAGTAAACGATCAGATTTTCACTTGTCTAGCCACGGGTTTGTCAAACGAGCCTGTACACGTACCAAGAAAGTTTGTAAATTTAACCTCACTTTTGAAGCAGATGCTGTTTGTATGTACTGCATTTTGGCACTAGTGTGAATGGCTACAAACGCAGGTAAAGCGTTTTGAACATTGACTTTGGCACTACGTTTAAAGGAGGAGGAGGAGGAGAAGAAGAAGAAGAAGAAAACAAGACGTTGGTCCAGGGAGAGGCCTAAAAGAGAGAAATAGACACAAGTTGTTGTTGGGTTATTTTTGGTGGAGGAGACCAGACGGTCTTATCGGATTAGGGAAGAACGGGGAAGGAAGTCGGCCGTGCCCTTTCAAAGAAACCATGCCGGCATTTGCCTGGAGCGATTTAGGGAAATCACGCAAAACCTAAATCAGAATGACCGGACACGGGATTGAACCATCATATACACATGAAAACCTGTTAAAGAAAAATTTTACCCTCGGAGCCTGATGGTTACATCAACTTTTGCAAAAGGAGAGTGGAACTTTTAACAGCTTGTTCAGAGTTACATCGTCCTCACAGTGAAAAAGAAGACACAACTTCGGGAAAATTTATTCTCTACTATTTGGTCTTCTACTGAGAGTTCATTAAAATACCGCAACATGGGACCATATAGCCTAACCACATCGACCGGGGAAGAACAGGAGAAACTCGATTTTGTTTTTTATTTCATTGCACTCGCGCTTGCATGCTGTGAGTGGAATACTCATTTTCTTCTTAACTTATTCCTGCGTAATACACTGAGGTGATAAATATCATGGTATACCTCTTAATGTCATGTCTGACCTTCCTTTTTCCCGGCGCAGCGCAACACTCCGACGTGGCATGGTCTCAACAAGTCGGAAGTCCACTGCAGAAATATTGAACCATGCTGCCTCTATAGCTGTTACATGCACAACATCATGCACCGGCAACGCTTTCGCAGTTATTTGCTGAAATGTTTCTGGTGCAGGGTGCTGTGCGTGAGTTGACTTCTCGATTATGTCCCATGTCGGACGAAATCGGTGGCCAAATTATTCGCTCGAACTATCCAGAATGTCCTTCAACCCAATGGCGAACAGATGTAGGCCGCTGACATGAAATCTTTCCCAGAATGAGATTTTCACTCTGCAGCGGGGTGTGCGCTGATGTGAAACTTCCTGGTAGATTAAAATTGTGTGCCCAACCGGGACTAGAACTCGGGACCTTTGCCTTTCGCAGGCAAGTGCTCTATCAACTGAACTACCCATGTGAAGTGCAAAGTTACGGTGCACGTATAGAACAATTGTTTCAGAGGAAAGCTAGAACACCAGAATGAGATTTACTGGTAGATAGAGGTTGCTTGCAAATTCAGTTTTGGCCGATTCTTGTGTACTGATTGTCACATTAAGACACTTGCCAAGTAGAATAACAGAAGAATTTAGTAAGGGCGAGGGTTTCACGGAGACGCTGAGATGCTCGTCAAATTCCAGAGGCAGACGCTACAAGGCAGGCATTGTGAACCACACCGACGTTTAATGGCTTACTCTTAGCTTACTGTTAAAATTCTGAGAGCTTACCGTTCCAAGAAGAGTTTCTCGCATTCACCTCTCGAAATGGCCATAAAGAGAAAATCAGAGAAATGCCAAATTATAAAGAGGGTTACTATCGGTCGGTCATCCCACGAGCCATTCTCGCGCGGTACAGAAAAAGTGGTATTTTGGGGGGAAGGAGAGGAGGGGGAACTGGGGTTAGGGGGAGCAGGTAGAAGGGGGGGGCAGAGAGAATTTTAGCGGTAGCAGAAGTAACCTCCGCGACTCATCGTGTAGTCATATGCTGAGTATGGATGCAATGATTGGGTGAAAGGGTAAAGCTTGGACAGTTTTTGGACTCAAGGAGCTGCAGTGTGTTGCAGAGTGAAGCGGACAGGGTTGGCGCCCTGCAGGGCGAGGCGAATGAAAGAAGGAAGGAAGTTAAACGTTTCACCTTCCGTCGACGATGAATTCTTTAGAAGCGGAACATGCAGTAGAATTGGGGTGGAGAGGGAAGTTGGCAGATATTTTTTCAAAGGAACTACCAGAGAATTCGCCTTAAACGAGTGTAGGAAACCACAGAAATCACGGAGCGAGGTGGTGCACTGGTTAGCGCACTGGACTCACATTCGGAAGGACGACGGTTCAAACCCGCGCCCGGCCATCCTGATTTAGGTTTTCCATGATTTACCTAAATCGTTTCAAATGCCGGAATGGTTCCCTTGAAAGGGTACGGCCGACTTCCTTCCCCATCCTACTCTAATCCGATGGGACAGAGCACCTCGCTGTTTGGTCCCCTCCCCCAAATCGATCAGCCAACTATAGGAATCCGAAACTCCTGTTTCTGGGCGACGTTTCAAGTCCCGAATGCGAGTGTAATGTCTCACCACTGTACCACCTCTCCCCGTGCACGGCGAACATATGAGGTGCAAGCATTTCGTAAGTTTTGATTTTGCATGCAGCGGATGCAAAAATGAGTACTGAAATACCAGAGCTGAGATTTAGTTCAAAGAAGTGCGCTAGTCTGTCATCAGCCAGTTGTGGGCAGAAATGCAGATGTAGTATGCCACTTTTCGGAGGCATTCATACAATAGTTTGTATAGCTAAGAGCAAGCTTGAAATGGCATTTAGTCTAGGGAAGGAACTTGACTAGTTTTGCTACAATCTCTTTGGAGGATGAGGTGTTTTCACTTGTCATCTCACGACGTTTCTCTCTCGAGGTTGGCGGGTGTTGATCGCAAGTAACAGCCAGTTCAACTTAAATGTGATACAATGTACGAATCAAGAGTTTTCTAAGAGTATGAAAATGATCACTATATGCAGTTCTTTGTCTCAAGAACAGACACTAGTCAACTGTATCTCGGGATTCAATGTGACGTTGGCGATTCTTATGGAAACACTGATACGTATATGGTAAGAAGATTTAACTGGACCCAACAAAAATTTTCTATTGTGCTCTGTGGGAAGACAACATAACATGTCGAAATGGCGTGGGTACTGCATTGATGGGCCCGTCGAACTTTGTTCTACAGAGAGATGGCGGGAAACTTTCAAACTGGTACACAAGACGTTTGAGTTACAAGCCTGCACACAAGTTTTTTCTTTTTTCTTTTTTTTTAAATTTCTTATTTTCCCTTGCATACGTCATGGAAGGCGTGCGGCGTCGTACAGCAGTTTACAGCTGACTGAGAGGAAGAATCCACGTGACTGTCACCGAAGCAATGTAAATCTGAAGACTCCCTGGCGATGCCTTTGTAACATAACAAGTAGAACATTATCGGAATTTGTACTTTGTGTAAATAATCAGCTTGTTTGTTTTATTATGTAATTTATGTACTCGCACGACTGTGGAGATATAGCCACTGGAAAATAGCGTTCGAGGCAATTACAATAACAATAAAAGTGCAACTAGTGCATTTACCTGATTATAAATTTGGAAAAAGTTGTTTATTTATAACATTTAATACTGTAATTTCTGCCGCTTAGCCATTTTCAAATGAAAAGAAGCCAAAATCTTTCTCTTCAGCGATTGTAAGAACCAGAAGCGACCATTATGTCTTTCGAAAATTTTTTTATGACTGTGAACCCCAGCCAAGAAATATTCGCATGTTACTGTCTCTATCATTAACAGCAAAGGCTGGGCTGCTCCCCAATCTCAGCCCCCAAAAAATATTACAGATAGCTGAAACACGATAACACGTAGAATTTAGTTTACGCGACTAACAGTTGTTGTAATTTGTTAATTTTGTCGTTACAATTAATGTCAAGGGGTGACTAATAATTCGACCAATATGACTGCGCATATTGCGGAAATACATGACATATCTGATGCGACAAAGAAAAAGCTTTCTTCTTAGAAACAGATTAATTGGATTCTAGAGATTAAAAAAAATAATCGCTGAAAGATACATCTACATCTACATCTATACTCCGCGAGCCACCTTACGGTGTGTGGCGGAGGGTACTTATTGTACCACTATCTGATCCCCCCTTCCCTGTTCCATTCACGAATTGTGCGTGGGAAGAACGACTGCTTGTAAGTCTCCGTATTTGCTCTAATTTCTCGGATCTTTTCGTTGTGATCATTACGCGAGATATATGTGGGCGGTAGTAATATGTTGCCCATCTCTTCCCGGAATGTGCTCTCTCGTAATTTCGATAATAAACCTCTCCGTATTGCGTAACGCCTTTCTTGAAGTGTCCGCCACTGGAGCTTGTTCAGCATCTCCGTAACGCTCTCGCGCTGACTAAATGTCCCCATGACGAATCGCGCTGCTTTTCGCTGGATCATGTCTATCTCTTCTATTAATCCAACCTGGTAAGGGTCCCATACTGATGAGCAATACTCAAGAATCGGACGAACAAGCGTTTTGTAAGCTACTTCTTTCGTCGATGAGTCACATTTTCTTAGAATTCTTCCTATGAATCTCAACCTGGCGCCTGCTTTTCCCACTATTTGTTTTATGTGATCATTCCACTTCAGATCGCTCCGGATAGTAACTCCTAAGTATTTTACGGTCGTTACCGCTTCCAATGATTTACCACCTATGGCATAATCGTACTGGAATGGATTTCTGCCCCTATGTATGCGCATTATATTACATTTATCTACGTTTAGGGAAAGCTGCCAGCTGTCGCACCATGCATTAATCCTCTGCAGGTCTTCCTGGAGTACGTACGAGTCTTCTGATGTTGCTATTTTCTTGTAGACAACCGTGTCATCTGCAAATAGCCTCACGGAGCTACCGATGTTGTCAACTAAGTCATTTATGTATATTGTAAACAATAAAGGTCCTATCACGCTTCCTTGCGGTACTCCCGAAATTACCTCTACATCTGCAGATTTTGAACCGTTAAGAATGACATGTTGTGTTCTTTCTTCTAGGAAATCCTGAATCCAGTCACAAACCTGGTCCGATATTCCGTAAGCTCGTATTTTTTTCACTAAACGTAAGTGCGGAACCGTATCAAATGCCTTCCTGAAGTCCAGGAATACGGCATCAATCTGCTCGCCAGTTTCTACGGCACTGTGAATTTCTTGGGCAAATAGAGCGAGCTGAGTTTCACATGATCTCTGTTTGCGGAATCCATGTTGGTTATGATGAAGGAGATTTGTATTATCTAAGAACGTCATAATACGAGAACACAAAACATGTTCCATTATTCTACAACAGATTGACGTAAGCGAGATAGGCCTATAATTATTCGCATCTGATTTATGACCCTTCTTGAAAATGGGAACGACCTGCGCTTTCTTCCAGTCGCTAGGTACTTTACGTTCTTCCAGCGATCTACGATAAATTGCTGATAGAAAGGGGGCAAGTTCTTTAGCATAATCACTGTAGAATCTTAAGGGTATCTCGTCTGGTCCGGATGCTTTTCCGCTACTAAGTGATAGCAGTTGTTTTTCAATTCCGATATCGTTTATTTCAATATTTTCCATTTTGGCGTCCGTGCGACGGCTGAAGTCAGGGACCGTGTTACGATTTTCCGCAGTGAAACAGTTTCGGAACACTGAATTCAGTATTTCTGCCTTTCTTCGGTCGTCCTCTGTTTCGGTGCCATCGTGGTCAACGAGTGACTGAATAGGGGATTTAGATCCGCTTACCGATTTTACATATGACCCAAACTTTTTAGGGTTCTTGTTTAGATTGTTTGCCAATGTTTTATGTTCGAATTCGTTGAATGCTTCTCTCATTGCTCTCTTTACGCTCTTTTTCGCTTCGTTCAGCTTTTCCTTATCAGCTATGATTCGACTACTCTTAAACCTATGATGAAGCTTTCTTTGTTTCCGTAGTACCTTTCGTACATGATTGTTATACCACGGTGGATCTTTCCCCTCGCTTTGGACCTTAGTCGGTACGAACTTATCTAAGGCGTACTGGACGATGTTTCTGAATTTTTTCCATTTTTGTTCCACATCCTCTTCCTCAGAAATGAACGTTTGATGGTGGTCACTCAGATATTCTGCGATTTGTGCCCTATCACTCTTGTTAAGCAAATATATTTTCCTTCCTTTCTTGGCATTTCTTATTACACTTGTAGTCATTGATGCAACCACTGACTTATGGTCACTGATACCCTCTTCTACATTCACGGAGTCGAAAAGTTCCGGTCTATTTGTTGCTATGAGGTCTAAAACGTTAGCTTCACGAGTTCATAGAGAATGTATGTTGCATGGTGTACAGTCTGAAAGTATTTTACGTATATTAATATGTGAGGAGAGTATTAACTGCTGTTGTGCGTTAAATGATTGGTTTAAAAAAGTAAATGGTCATGAAAGATTCTTTGCTGAATGGGCAGATGATAATTACCAGCAGCCTAGCTATTTTAGCATAAACGAAAACGTATCCCAAAATACAACTACGTGCACGAAATGTTAGCGCCCAACGCTCAATTGAAAAGATGTGACTGTTCTATCTTGGCAGTCGCTCCCACTGCGTTCATTCTGTCGTACGAGGTTCGCTCCGTTTTTCATTATACGGAAAATTTATTTTGTTTTCACTTTACGGCCTGATGACCTTACTGTCGCTACGCTCGTGAGTTAGCGTAAGCGTGATCAGAGAGGAGAGGTGGTCTAAGTAGTTCTTCTTATTGAATTAAATTGATGAACTTGTTCAAATGAACATTTCTTAAATTTTTTTATGTTGTACGAGGTGCATTCAAGTTCTAAGGCCTCTGATTTTTTTTCTAATTAACTACTCACCCGAAATCGATGAAACTGGCGTTACTTCTCGACGTAATCGCCCTGCAGACGTACACATTTTTCACAACGCTCACGCCATGATTCCATGGCAGCGGCGAAGGCTTCTTTAGGAGTCTGTTTAGACCACTGGAAAATCGCTGAGGCAATAGCAGCACGGCTGGTGAATGTGCGGCCACGGAGAGTGTCTTTCATTGTTGGAAAAAGCCAGAAGTCACTAGGAGCCAGGTCAGGTGAGTAGGGAGCATGAGGAATCACTTCAAAGTTGTTATAACGAAGAAACTGTTGCGTAACGTTAGCTCGATGTGCGGGTGCGTTGTCTTGGGGAAACAGCACACGCGCAGCCCTTCCCGGACGTTTTTGTTGCAGTGCAGGAAGGAATTTTTCTTCAAAACATTTTCGTAGGATGCACCGGTTACCGTAGTGCCCTTGGGAACGCAATGTGTAAGGATCACGCCCTCGCTGTCCCAGAACATGGACACCATCACTTTTTCTGCACTGGCGGTTACCCGAAATTTTTTTGGTGGCGGTGAATCTGTGTGCTTCCATTGAGCTGACTGGCGCTTTGTTTCTGGATTGAAAAATGGCATGCACGTCTCATCCATTGTCACAACCGACGAAAAGAAAAAGTCCCATTCGTGCTGTTGTTGCCGCGAGGGATTAGCTGAGTGGTTTAAGGTGCTGCAGTCATGGACTGTGCGGCTGGTCCCGGCGGAGGTTCGAGTCCTCCCTCGGGCATGGGGGTGTGTGTTTGTCCTTAGGATAATTTAGGTTAAGTAGTGTGTAAGCTTAGGGACTGATGACCTTAGCAGTTAAGTCCCATAAGATTTCACACACACATGCTGTTGTTGCGCGTCAACAATGCTTGGCAACATGCCACACGGGCAGCCATGTGGTCGTCCGTCAGCATTTGTGGCACCCACCTGGATGACACTTTTCGCATTTTCAGGTCGTCATGCAGGATTGTGTGCACAGAACCCACAGAAATTCCAAATCTGGAGGCGATCTGTTCAACAGTCATTCGGCGATCCCCCAAAACAATTCTCTCCACTTTCTCGATCATGTCGTCAGACCGGCTTGTGCGAGCCCGAGGTTGTTTCGGTTTGTTGTCACATGATGTTCTGCCTTCATTAAACTGTCGCACCCACGAACGCACTTTCGACACATCCATAACTCCATCACCATCTCCTTCAACTGTTGATGAATTTCAATTGGTTTCACACCACACAAATTCAGAAAAGGAATGATTGCACGCTGTTCAAGTAAGGAAAACGTCGCCATTTTAAGTATTTAAAACAGTTCTCATTCTCGCCGCTGGCGGTAAAATTCCATCTGCCGTACAGTGCTGCCATCTCTGGGACGTATTGACAATGAAAGCGGCCTCATTTTAAAACAATGCGCATGTTTCTATCTCTTTCCAGTCCGGAGAAAAAAAATCGGAGGCCTTAGAACTTGAATGCACCTCGTAGTACCGATAAATAAGACTGCTTAGAAAAACCCTTAACCCAATAAATCAGGAATCAAAATTTTACTGCCTACAGAAATTAAATGACCCCAAGAAACAAACCCAGTGTGCATATTTCCAAGTTTTTTTTTTTTTTTTAGTTTTCTCTTTCTTTATGTGCAATCTCTTTGTTGGAATCGGCTGAGTGATTTCAGTCTTAACCCAAGCCTTTACTTGGGGAACCTGGGTAGCAGGAACCACTAAAGATCAGGTTATTCTCATTGTCATCAAGGGCTTCCTACTTCTTTCTTATCTGATGGTCTCTGGAAAAAAGAAAAACTTATTTAATATTTCACAAAAATGAATTCTTACAATGGTAAAAATATTTAGATGCAGGATAAATAAGGAATAAAAAACGGATAAAACTATATACTAAGTGTAAACATACTTTATTAAACATGATGTTAAGGGAGGGGATTAGAGCTGGAGACTGAACTGAAGTGAATCAACGGAAAGGTTTCGGTCTTCCGATGCGACGCAGTTCGCACAGTTTACCGTTAGGAGTTCAGAACTTAGGACGTTTATATCCTGGAGTGGGGCGTATTCAGTATCATGGGAGGGGAGATTTGTGGATGTGCATTCTAATTTTCAGCAGGTAGGGAAACGAAGGGTAAAAGAACGATAGTTCACTAGAAGAAAGACCGCTCCGGACAGCTCTATCCCGACACAGTTAATTTAAACTCTTTCGGTCATGAACGGTAGAAAAACGCCTAAAAACAACACAAAGGCTGTTTGGTGGCTCAGAACAACGGTCTGTTCCCGCCTGCCTGCCCAACAACGCAGCGCTCTGCCCATTAAGCTCTACATACAGGTCAGATGTTTATCTCAGCAGTGAACTATAACTCACCAAGAACTTCCCTACCTTTCTAACAGAAATCAAAGATTTGACCGTCAGTTTCACATCCAATTGTGGTTAAAGGCATCTACAGGGCTTTCATTGTCTCCAGCTGTGCGCATATTTCTCCTCCCATTACTTCGTCGTGTCTGTCTTTTGTTACTTCCAGGAATCCAACAATGGGTTTGTTTGGTCTGTCTAAAATCTTTCTGCTTCCCTACATTTTCCCAAAGTCTGTGTTTCATCTTCATTACAACTGTAATTACGTACGCCGCTCCAGTAGCATTGCTGACCGATTTGTTTCTCTCTTGCCTGTCTCTCGGTTGGAAGCGTTCCAAGTTCTTGTCTCACACCACAAGACGAAACTTGTAATAATCAATGACGGCAATCTTTCCTTTTCAGACAGAGTGAAAGCTTAGTTTTGAAAACTCTATTTAATTTACCAAAAGTACTTAAGGCCATTTCCTGAATTTTTCTTTCCCTGTCAGTTTAGTCGTACTCTTCAGCTGCCCTGTATACAGAGGCTTATCAACTCGCTCTGTATCGTCGTTAGTATTTCGTACTATTTCCTTGTCTATGTGTTCATTGTACGTTATTTTAGTCTTATAATGTATTTTAAAGCCTACTTTCAAACCTGTCATGTTAAGAACTTTCGCTATTGCTTAAATTGGTATAGCAGAGGTTGAAAATACCGCCTCAGTTGTAAATTACTTTATTTTCACACGACCGGTTTCGGACTGTTATAAGCCCACCCTCAGGTGTCATAGCTGTGCTGTGGTCCCCGAGCGCCGCGTGTACCAGACGCGGTGTGCTGCCTATGAGCGCAGAACAGGGAGAATTGGTATACATGTGTTTAAAAAATTTCGACAACTTGAAAGTCGAATCTGCGATGAAGTTTTCGTCGCTGTTAATCTCCTTTCTTTATGACTGGCATTTTAATTACTAATTCTGTTTAACTGCAAATTTAATATTACGCTCGTTGCTATGTGGTACGAGGTTATAAACGACATTCACTGCATCCAGCGTATACACCTGTAGTTTAACACACGTTGTGCCATTTATTTGGCACAAATAAGTTATCAGTAAATGAATAACCAGTGAATAGTTGGAAATAACTAATTTATGAACAGACGGACTGATCAGGAGAAAAGAATTATAATTAACGTATCTGTACGACTACTTTTTGTGGTCGGATAGGCTAAATAACAGAAATAATGGAAGACCAGCAACAAAGTGCTAGGATTAAGGATTGAAAAGGACTGGAGACAGGGACGTAGCATTTCGCCCCCCCCCCTCCCCCACTGTTCAATCTATTCAATGAAAAACCAATGACGGAAATAAAAGAAAGGTTCAAGAATGGGATTAAAAGTCAGGGTGAAAGGCTATCAGTGATAATATTCTGATGACTTTTCTACCCTCAGTGAAAGTGAAGAAGAATTACGGGATGTGTTGAATGGAATGAACAGTCTAATCAATACAGAATATGGATTGAGAGTAAACCGAAGAAGAAAGTAATGTGGAGTATCAGAAATGAGATTAGAGATAAATTTAACATCATGATTGGGGAAGAAGACGAAGACAAAGTTAAGGAATTCTGCTACCTTAGAAACAAAAACACATAGCGAGCGAAGCAGACAGAACATAAGAGGCAGATCAGCCTAGGCAGAGGGCATTCCTTACCACGTCGTGCCAGAGAAGTGGTTCGCAACTACGGGGTAGTTACCCTGAGGGGTAAAATAAAGTTTTCCGAGGGAAAAAAGCAAAATGATTCGACGGTCTTTCGGTCACGAAGCTAGGTTATTTTTAAAAGATCATCATTATTGTCATTATTTCGTAAGACTCTAATACTGATAACATAATTTAATAACGATTACAAATTTTGTTAATACTAGTATTAACGGGTGACACAATGTGGAGCAGGTTACAGCTTGTCAAACGGATGCATGAGCATCATCTCCCGACATAATCCCCCCACTCAACACATACTTGGTATTTTGAACCATACATAACAGTAAAACTGAGACATATATACCACATATAGCTCAATATCGCATGAAAATGTCTTCGACGAGTTGAAGGTGACTCCCACAATGGACCTGAAGTTGCTTCAGTATTTACTTCGCACCAGATGAACATACTAAATGACAGTACAACAGAACTGTAACTATGTAACCGCTACAAAATTGCTATAGGGCCTATGCCAGAGATGTAGAGACTTGGTAGTACTGTGCGTGCAAACCACTCAGTGACACTACGAGTTAGGGTCGAAAAAAAGGGAAGCCATATATACAATTACTTCAGATAATTTGTTTCACAAGTATTCGTTTTATTTAACAGATACGGATATAGTTGCAACAATTTTTCCTCAGAAGAAGTGAGTTCACAAGGGCTCACCCTCTCCTTTCCTGGAGGGAATAAAAGATGAGAAAAAAATTAAAGAACGAAGAGTGAGGATCGGACCACCATCAGATCAATAGTAAGCCGCATGCGGCCCGTACGCCGCGGTCTGTGCGTACATGGCCTACACGATATAACAACAACAACAATAATAGTAATATAATAATAATAAGTACAACTACAGAAATCCGTAATTATTGACACATGTTCAATTACCCGAAAGTTCCTCAATGCAATATAACATATACCGTACAGTTAAAAGGAAGTCACGCTTGATCAAGGTCCGCGTCACTTTCCATTTTTGACCAGACATAACGTCTGAGAAAAGAAAGAAATAACAATAATAACAATAATAATAATAATAATTATTATTATTATTATTATTATTATTATCAGTGGGAATGGTCGGACACAAGCCAATGGGACCCTGAGGTCTTCCAATTTCTGTCTGTTTAAAAGTAAAGTTCACGAATGGAGTGATTTACCAGCAATAAGTGTAGTGCTCACAATTTAACTTCATTGATTTTATGTGGGGGTGTAGGGTGTGGGTTAAGCAAGTGTCACTAGGGAGAGGAATGTTGGAGAAGAGGCATGTTTTGTAACGTCTACCCTCAAAGTGGATACTTACCTTTCTTTTCTGAAAAAGAGTTGTGCGTAACACTCCCGACTCACTGAGAACTGCTTCATCGTTGTATAACAAATTGTTGTTAGAAATAAGCAGTACCAAAGGTCTCATTGACTCATTAGATCGGGGGTTAGCGAAACACTTACAAAACTAAATATCATTTATCTTTGGCCATTTTTAAAATATCAATTGCTCAAACGAAAGTTATTTTTATTCTACTGTTTAGTTAGGCGCTAATGTTGACGGACGGTTACTGATTAAAACTGTGTGCCGGACCGAGACCTTTGCTTTTCGCGAGCAAGTGCTGCAAGGTTCGCAGGAGTGCTTCTGTAAAGTTTGGAAGGTAGAAGACGAGATACTGGCAGAAGTAAGGCTGTGAGGACGGGGCGTGAGTCGTGCTTGGGTAGCTCAGATGGTGGAGCACAAGGCAAAGGTCCCAAGTTCGAGTCTCGGTGCGGCACACAGTTTTAATCTGCCAGGAAGTTGCATATCAGCGCACACTCCGCTGCAGAGTGAAAAAAAATGGCACTGAGTACTATGGGACTTAACCTCTATGGTCATCAGTCCCCTAGAACTTAGAACTACTTAAACCTAACTAACCTAAGGACATCACACAACACCCAGTCATCACGAGGCAGAGAAAATCCCTGACCCCGCCGGGAACCGAACCCGGGAACCCGGGCGCGGGAAGCGAGAACGCTACCGCACGACCACGAGCTGTGGACCAGAGTGAAAATCTCATTCTGGTGTAGTGGTACAGTTAACTCTCCGCCACGCACAGTACGGTGGCTTGCGGAGTATCTGTGTAGATGGGAACGTCGTGCGAGGTATACCGCGGGCTTGTTTGCGTACGCCGGTGCGGCGGCACGGTAGCACAGGTAGCCGCAGCCTCGGCCGGCGTGTCGTTGACCCAGAATGCGGCCGCGCTCCGCCGCCTAACGGGAAGGCAGCCCGTGCCAGTGCGAGCCCCCAGGCACCGGCCACCAGCAACCAGCCACCAGTCCACTGTCGTGGCCGCGCTGCAGCCGTGCGTGTAGGTGCCACAGCCGTCTGCTGGCGCCACCAGCAACGCGCCACTGGCTCTGACACTCCCACGACACCAACCACTCTTTCGTACATCTGCGCTAGTGCCACCGCAACCTACACCTACATCCGTACTCTGCATACCACTGCGAGGTGCAGGGCAGAGGGCACTTCCTATTGTGCCACTAATTAGTTCTTCTTCCCGTTCCATTTTGGTATGAACTGCGAAAGACTGCCTTCAAATGCAGCTTTCCGCACTGCGACTAATCTTGTCCTCCCGATCTCTATAGGAGCGATACGTAGGGGGCTGTAGTATGCAGCGTGTAACTTTTATAAGGGCAGATATTTTTATATCGGTACCTTGATATGTGCACATATCAGTGCGTTGGTTGTCATTTCTCTGCATGGAACAGTCTTACCACAACATGTCGGAAACTGTACGACTTGATGTTTTCTGCGCGCCCGTAATTACACCACCAACTAAGGGACCCTATGAACTTCTCCGCACCAATTTAATTCATATTCACAGGATATGTAGGGCACTACTACGACTTCAACATACGTAAACAGGAAGACGCAACTGTCAACTATCGTTGAGAAAATCGAGTTTGAAAATTTTGGGTGTATTATGTATTTTGTTTGTTCGCTGGTATTCGATAACTCCGCAGCCCAGTTTCATTGTAAGCGTGTCATTTATTTTACTGGGTTTGTGGAATAACAATACACTGAAGAGCCAAAGAAACTATTACACCTGCCTAATATATTGTAAGGCCCCCATGAGCAAGCAGAAGTGGCGCAACACGACGTGGCATGGGCTCGACTAATGTCTGAAGTAGTGCTGAAGGGAACTGGCGCCATGAATCCTGCAGGGCTGTCCATAAATCCGTAAGAGTGAGAGGGGGTGGAGATTTCTTCTGAACAGCACGTTGCAAGGCATCTCAAATATGCTCAATAATGTTCATGTCTGGAGAGTTTGGTGGCCAGTGGAAGTGTTTAAACTCGGAAGAGTGTACCTGGAGCCACTATGTAGCAATTCTAGACATGTGGGGGGGAGGGGGGGGGGGGGAATGTCACATGCTCCTGCTGGAGTTACCCAAGTTCGTCGGAATGGACAATAAACATGAAAGGATGCAGGTGATCAGACAGGATGCTTACGTACGTGTCACCTGTCAGAGTCGTATCTATACGTATCAGCTGTCCCATATCACTCCAACTGCACACGCCCCACACCATTAGAAAGTTTCCCCCAGCCTGAACAGTCCCCTGTTGACATACAGGGTCCATGGATTCATGAGGTTGTCTCCATACCCGTACACGTCCATCCGCTCGATACAATTTCAAACGAAACTTGTCCGACAAGGCTACGTGTTTCCACTCATCAACAGTCCAATGCCGATGCTGATGGGCCCAGGCGAGGCGTGAATCTTTTTGTCGTGCAGTCATCAACGGGCTTCTGTCTCCAAAAGCCCATATCGGTTATCTGGACCTTCAGCTCCGAAAGGTCATATCGACGATGTTTCGTTGAATGTTTCGCACGCTGACACTTGTTGATGGCCCAGCATTGAAATCACCAGCAGTTGCGGAAGGGTTACGCTTCTGTCACATTGAACGATTCTCCTTAGTCGTCGCTGGTCCCGTTCTTGCAGGGTCTTTCTCTGGTCGCAGCGACGTCGCAGATTTGATGTTCTGCAGGATTCCGGATAATCAGGGTACGTTCGTGGATGGTCGTACGGGAAAATTCCCACTTCATCGCTACCTCGGAGATGCTGTGTCCCATCGCTAGTGCGCCGATTATAATACCACGTTCAAACTCACTTAAAGCTTGATAACCTGCCACTGCAGCAGCAGTAAACGATCTAACAACTGCGCCAGATACTTTTCTTATATAGGCATTGCCGACTGCAGCGCCGTATTATGCCTGTTTACATATCTCTGTATTTGAATGTGCATGCCTATACTAGTTTCTTTGGCGCTTCAGTGAAGTAATCGGTTACTTTCAGAAGCTCCAGGGCGGCGGATCGAATATCCGTTCCTGCAGTTCCCTTTTTTCTTCCAAGTAATTATTACGTCTTTGCAGACTGTCATCATTGAATGATTCATTTATTATTTCCACAATATTCATCCTGAAAAGAAGAAGAAAATTTTAGTAATGAGAGTTGAAAAAATGGATACGCAAGTGCTTTCAATCACTATAGTCATTTTATTTATATTATTTTATCTACATGTGTGGTAAGTACAATGTGGGGTTGCATCTTGCTATTTACATGTGTTGAAGTCTTGGCCTACACACCCTGTCGATATGAATCACATCTGTGAGGGGTAGTTTATATGGTCTCCTCGTAAGTGGTCTACGCCTATCAGTATAGACTAACCGTTTTGCAACCATGCGTCCACACATCAACACCTGATCTGCTGCCCAGGGGAAAATAAGCATTAATGGCTTGCTCTTCCCATGTGTACTTGGAGGTACTAACCAACCTAAACCTACGACTTGTATTATCATCAAAAGGATATTTGCTACTCACCATATAGTGGAGATGCTGAGTCGCAGATAGGCACAAGAAACAGACTGTCAAACAAGTTAGGTTTCGACCAAAAAGGCCTTCATCGGAATTAGGCAAACACACACACACGCGCGCACGCAAACGAATTCACACACACTTGACCACAGTCTCTGGAAGACATATGGTAAGTAGCAGTTATCCTTTTCAAAATATTGTCGGTATTCCATCCTGGATTTTCCGTTGTTTGACTTGTAATAACAATAGCTATTAGCCTGCAAATGACGTAAATACTAAAGTAATATGCCGGCCACGGTGGTCTCGCGGTTCTAGGCGCTCAGTCCGGAACCGTGCGACTGCTACGGTCGCAGGTTCGAATACTGCCTCGGGCATGGATGTGTGTGATGTCCTTAGGTTAGTTAGGTTTAAGTAGTTCTAAGTTCTAGGGGACTGATGACCACAGAAGTCAAGTCCCATAGTGCTCAGAGCCATTTGAACTAAAGTAATGTTGTCAGAACACCGTCCGCAATCACCAATAGAAAAATCTAAACTTATACCCTCTACAACCTGTGTTCCTAGGGTCATCATTTAAAGCGCCTCACAAAACTTTGCAGGCTCGGTATAATTTTCGTCTAACTTGAAGTGTCTGCGAATTCAGTTTCTTCTTCCACGGACCAAACAAACTTGTAACCATTCCTGCTTTCCGTTTCTGTACACGCCTGTTGGCCCTGTTTGGTATGGGTGCCATACACTTGCGAAATATTCTAGGACTGGCTGCACGAGTCATTTGTAAGCAGTCTCCTTTGTGGAGAGACTGCATTTCTTTAACATTCTACCAACGAACCGAATTCTGCCTCCAACTTTGCCTACGGCTGAGCCAATGTGATCGTTACACTTTATATTGTAAGTAGGCCGTTTATGTTTTCTTATTGGCATCGTTACGTAGCGCTCTGTATGAAAATCACTGGCTGTGCTGTGTGCAGTCTGTGGTTAGTTTGCATTGTTGTCTGCCATTGTAGTGTTGGGCAGCTGGATGTGAACAGCGCGTAGCAAGTCGCCACAGCACACCGGGCTTTATCCAGGCGAGCACGTCCGTTTTTCCAGGCACACCGTTGCAAATGCCTTTATTCCAAACTCCGAACACGGTCAATTCGTTTGGGAAATTGGCTTAACAGTCGTGAAAAATCGTCGGAAGAACATCAACGAAACCTCCCGATACGTGTTCTTAGAAATCGATTGCAGTTGACTGCAGTGCTAACAGTTCTGTTCCATTCTTTTGACGAAGTCACAGTACCTAACACGAGTAACAACCCAACCCAGCGAAAGGTTGTGCCGCTCGCGTCTCGAAATATCAGCGAAAGTTTACTGGCAGTTTACCGATCGGTGGATATATCCATTTTGGGGGCAGAGTCCCGTACACGCGCGCCAGGCCACAAATAGTGATCCCCTGCGCCGTTTCTCACAGTGGCCTACTGCTGCGGGCAGTCGGCGTTGTAAGAAAGACTGAAACCCAAGAGTCCGCAATGCCCCCGTTTGCGGTTGTTATTTATCGGTATTACCTCTTCCGTTACGTTTGACTAAGCAGCTGTCTTCGTCTTTTATTTCGCGTCAAGTGATATGTAATAAGCCTCCATACACATTTCTTTGTTTCGAACTCAACTACGCTGATTGCAAACAGGGATGCGCTGTTTTTCCTAAAACAGTTCGGTTGATACTGTTTACTGCACCTGATGCTTTCTACACTTTTGATTACTAATACAGTGTTTAACAATGATGAAAGAGAACTTGTAGAAAAACATAATATCCAACTCGAGTTAAACTTAAGCGCTGTTATAGCAGTCGCTGCACATTCAAAAATGACAAAGTTAAAGCTCTCTTTGCTGAAAAGAACTAGATGAGAAATAGGAAATCGTAGGTCGTGTAGCAACAGGTAAACTTACAGGGGTGGGACAAATATATGAAAACACAGCGAGGAGTGCACCCTTGAACACAAAAGCAGATGCTAGCCAAGCCCTTAGCTCGCGTTGTCGTATTTGACCACGAACGACACCTGTACAATCTCCTCAATACGCTACAAATGTCAGTCGAAGATAGACCAGTATTCTGTGTCGTTGTGAGTGCATTATGTCGGAGCTAAAATTTGAACGTGGCCAAATTGTTGGGGGGTGCTTCCTTAACCGGGGTAGACGAGGTGCTTGGTGTTTCGGAGGGCAGCGTGTCGAAGATTCACATCGCATACAGGGAAAGCGGAGAAATATCATACGCTAAGTCACAACGCGGACGAAAGTGCGTGTTGAGTGGTAGTGACAGACGGTCACTGCAGAGAAATGTGACCAAAAATAAGAGGACGACAGCTGCAAAAGTCACTGCAGAACTGAATGTCGAACTCGCGGACACTGTTAGCACCAAAACAACGCGGAGAAAGCTCCGTAAGCAGGTGATTACCATTCATCAATGACACAAATGCCCGTTAAGAGGAAACCGTGGTGCTGAAACCATTAAACCTGACTATAGAGCAATGGAAGAATCTCATTTCGTTTGATGAGTCTTGTTTCACACTATTTTCAACTTCTGATCGAATTTACGCCCCAAAGAGTGAAACATGGCTGGGGTTCGGTAGTGATTTGGACAGCAAAATGTTCAAATGTGTGTGAATTCCTAAGGGACAAACTGCTTAGGTCATCGGTCCATAGACTTACACACTACTTAAACTAACTTATGCTAAGAACAATACACACACCCATGCCCAAGGGAGGACTCGAACCTCTGGCGGGAGGGGCCGCGCAGTCCGTGACAGGACACCTCAAACCGCTCGGCCACTCCGCGCGGCTATTTGGGCTGCCATGTCGTGGTATTCCATGCGCTCCATGGCTACTCTGAAAGGTCGCATTACTGCCAATCGTTATGTAAGTATTCTGGCGGATCAGGTGCATACCGTGGTAAAATATTTGATCCCCAATGGTGATGCTGTGTTCTAAGACTGCAGGTATTCACACAGCTCGCATCGTGGAGGACTGGTTTTGTGAGCACGAGCATCTTGTCTCGTATGGCGATAGGAAGGGCTCACCTTAAAGTAACCATAACAAATCCGTCAGTAACGATGCTGACCTTACGCAGATTCGGGACACAGGCACAAGGAAAAGTAATCTGCGTCTCGTTCGTTTATGATAACTTGTTTATTGGGGCATAATTTAAAAACAAATTTCGCAGTGAGAACGACTTACATATGTGTGTCCTCTCGCAAGTGAAGGAAGAGGTCGAGGTGAGACAGGAGAACGGATTAATCAGTGATTTCTCTCAAGGTGCTAACTATATCACAGGTTAGCTGTTCATACTTGTGTGCCTTCAGGCCAGGCGCTTCATTCTCAATAACCGGACGAGGTCAGTTTACCTACCATTCACAACAACTGCAACCGAATTAATTGTAAGTACTGAGATAGTAGGCCGTCTACAGTGGCAAACTGATGCCCCGTAATACATAAGTTCGATACTAGTCGTATAAAAAGTATTGCACTTTTAATAATGAGAAACTACTACTGCAGAATGTTCAGGACGTTATTCCCCCTTGAATTTATTGGCATTTAAATGCTGCTGTGGCGAAGTCTCCTTCATACAATGGAGGTGCTGAGAACCATAAGGGCCTAAGCACACCGTCATCCATTTTGGGATTGTAGAATTTTGGAATACTTATTATGTTCGAGTATAATGACTTTTCTGGAGACTAGAAATCTACTATGTGGGAATCAGCATTGGTTTCTAAAAAGACTGTCGCGTGAAACCCAGCTCGCGCTATTCGTTCACGAGACTCAGAGGACCATAGACACGGGTTCCCACGTAGATGCCGTGTTTCTTGATTTCCGCAAGGCGTTTGATACAGTTCCCCACAGTCGTTTAATGAACAAAGTAAGAGCATATGGATTATCAGACCAATTGTGTGGTTGGATTGAAGAGTTCCTAGGTAACAGAACGCAGCATGTCATTCTCAATGGAGAGAAGTTTTCCGAGGTAAGAGTGATTTCAGGTGTGCCGCAGGGGAGAGTCGTAGGACCGTTGCTATTCACAATATATATAAATGACCATGTGGATAACATCATAAGTTCACCGAGGTTTTTAGCGTATGATGCTGTAGTATATCGAGAGGTTGTAACAATGGAAAATTGTACTGAAATGCAGGAGGATCTGCAACGAATTGACCCATGGTGCAGGGAATGGCAATTGAATCTCAATGTAGACAAGTGTAATGTGCTACGAACACAAAGAAAGAATGATCCTTTATCATTTAGCTGCAATATAGCAGGTCAGCAACTGGAAGCTGTAAATTATCTGGGAGTAGGCATTAGGAGTGATTTAAAATGGAATGACCATATAAAATTAATCGTCAGTAAAGCAGATGCCAGACTGAGATTCACTGGAAGAATACTATGGAAATGCAGTCCGGAAACAAAGGACTCTTACAGTACACTGCTTGAATACTGCTCACCAGTGTGGGATCCGTACCTGATAGGGTTGATAGAAGAGATAGAGAAGATCCAATAGGGAGCAGCGCTCTTCGTTACAGGATCATTTAGTAATCGCGAAAGCGTTACGGAGATGGTAGATAAACTCCAATGGCAGATTCTGCAAGAGAGACGCTCAGTAGTTCGGTACGTGCCTTTGTTGAAGTTTCGAGAACATACCTTCACCGAGGAGTCAAGTAGCCGAGGAGTCAAGCAGTATATTGCTCCCACGTATGTATATCTCGCGAAGAGACCACGAGGATAAAACCAGAGAGATTAGATCCCACACAGAGGCATACCGACAATCTTTCTTTCCACGAACAACAAGAGACTGGAACAGAAGGGAGAACCGATAGAGGTACTCAAGGTACCCTCCGCCACACACCGTCAGGTGACGTGCGGAGTATGGATGTAGATGTAGATGAAGTTGTAGATATGTGCGTGCTCCTAATATCTGTTGATGTTATGGTAAACTAGCTGTATTTATATCTTTAACCCTACACTGTGTATATGTACATTCACCGAAAGCTGTCTCACCGGTTTCTCGGATATTTATTTCCATATAGGGCCAAAGTACAAAGCATAATTTTGTTGATCTACACTGCTCAGCTGTTATCTAGGATTGACAACATAATTTTGTGTCTACATCATGTACACAGTAGTAATCTTTTATAATCTGAGTCGTATCGGCAGTTTTACCTTGACTTCAAGCCACAGAATGTGCTTCATGAACCTGATGGTAACGAGGGCCATGAAGTGTCTGAATAGGTCATAGCTGTGTTTGTGGTGCTTTATGTTCTGATTTTAGTTTCATATTAATTACAGACTTTACAACTGTCGAAATGTACTACTGTCACTATGAAACGTCCCCTTAGAAAAATTATACATGAGTGTGCTTAAACTGACACACTATATTTTTAGTGCAACGCAATCTAACTTTTAATAATCCCTACAAAAGAATGGCCCTAACTAACATTAACCTATACCTTTCACAAATCACTTACCTCACAAAAATCTTCGTTACTCGAACTACTGCAATACTGCCAGCTAAATAAATGATTCAAACTACTGAAGGCACTAACTACTGATAGGCATAGTTAGCAAATGAATGATTTTGATAGAGAACAAACAATGTATTTACCTTCATAGTGTTCAAAAGTCATAATATATATAGCAGTTCATGACATCCATTCTTACAAATGTACTGTTTCTGATGGACACACGTCCAGATCATCCGCTCTCAAAAATCCAAGTAAGAAGGCTGTTTAGGTTTTTATATTGGTAACGCCACGTAGCGCTCTGTATGGAAATCACTGGCTGTGATGTGTGCAGTCTGTGGCTGGGTGGCATTGTTGTAATATTCGCTATTGTAGTGTTGAGCTGTTGGCTGTTAACAGCGCATAGCGTTGCGCAGTTGGCTGTGAGCCGCCAGCAGTGGTGGATGGAGGGAAGTGAGATGGCGGATTTTTGAGAGCGGATGATCTGGACGTGTGTCCATCAGGAACAGTACATTTGTAAGAATGGATGTCATGAACTGCTACATATATTATGACTTTTGAACACTATTAAGGTAAATACTGTACATTGTTTGAGTAGTGGTTAGGGACTCTGGTTTGTGAAAAAGGATGTTGGAAACCAAGAATCGTACTTTAAGAGTTACAAAATAAGTGTATATCCCTAATGTATCACAATGCCGGCAAAAATTTTTTGGACGCTGTTATATTTATAGGATTTTGTTTCTACACATTCGTAACGCAAATTCTCGACCTGTGAAATTTTTTTTTTATATGAGACTGTCACTGCTGTTGTAAATATTTCGGTAAGAAAGTTAAGTGACCTTCACGTAATGCGTCGTGGACGCCCAGCTATGCCACCTGCCTGGAGAAAAAGCCATTAGATGGAGAAAAAAAAGAGAGACCATTAACTTCGCTATTGACATTCCTTTGTAGAAAGCATCACAAATACGACGCGCTCATTACTTGGAAACATATTGTACTTTGTGCTACTTAGTGAAATGCTTATGAACTGATGGGAAATATTCTTACATCTGCACACCTGATTATGACAAGTGTCTTTCTACGAGAGTTGAGAGAATTTCTACTAACTTATGAAATGTCACATGAATATTGAATGATATTTTTATGCTTTGCTTTTCGTAGTTGCTTATTTCATTTGATATCTGGTTTCCAGCTGTGTTGCAGCATTGGTTTTATAAAATAAAATTAAATGCATTTGCTGATGTGAACTCTTTCTGTCAACAGATCTAATAAATAATAATTTTATGATGCACATTCTTCGAAAAAGGTGCACTTGGAAAGGAAACAACAATAAGAAGGGATTAATAACAGTTACTGCATACATAATTTTCTGTTCAACTACTTGGTAATTTTTTTGGTAGAATAACTTCTTGTGGTGCACCACTTTAATGACATAGATATTAAGATGTGAATAGACATTTCCCTTATCTGCATTGTTGTCTTTAGTGTACTACTTTTTCTGCTTGAGCTTTGTCATGTTTAGGTATAAGTTATAGCATTAGCTGCTGCTGTTTGCCAGGCATAGTGTTACTGAATTTGACTTTGTATTACTCTGTTAAGCCAGTTTTACTATGGATTTATTTTTCTTGTTTGCTGCACATTGCCTTATATTAGTTGTAATGTTGCATGGGTTTTGCTAATTTAGATTTACTGCTGCTAGCTTTACCAATTTGCATTTTTTTCATTGCTGTTTGTATTAAATGTTTTGTGCTGCTGCATTGCCTCATCCCTTAGTTTATGCATTTGAGCTCAGTAGATTTAAGTTAGCTTAAGATGGGGTAGGCTATATAAGAGAATGAGTTGTGATGAACTGGAAGAAATGCATTGAGAAGCTATAAGAAAATAGTTTGGCCAAAAAAAGTATTTTAAAAGAGGATGAATAGAATACAGAAAGCAGGCTTAGATAGGACTTTTTGGGAATAATGATGAACGAAGGGAGATCTCCATGCAAAATATTGCAGTAAAACAAACCCTGTCCTTTCCTTTTGTGTTATCCCTCTATGTGTTTGTGTACCCTTGGTATTTGTGTTCTTCCTGTCTTTATGTGTTTAGTTAATAATATTTATGTTGTAGAACCGGCGATCTAATGACATCTTGGGTTGTTGGGTGTTCTGCCGGATATCAGCGTCGTACTTGCACGATATTTAGGTCACGTAGCTCGAGACCTTCATCAGGTGCGACCTGAGACTGCTCCTCGAGTGGACCTGGTCCAGTATTTATGCCTATTTAGGCATAGTCTCGAGCTACGTGACCGAAATATCGTGCAAGTACGACGCTGATATCTGGCAGAACACCCGACAATCCAAGATGTTTAGACATTATTTATTCTGTTCTGTTTTAATGCTCGTGTGTGAAATTAATGTTTTGAAAACTATTCTCATTATTTTATATATTTACTTATGTCATAATTTCTGTGACACTGACATATATGTCTATTTCTATTCTTTTGTAAAGCCTATAGTACTACAAATGTTATCTGTATTATTATGTTTTCATGATGTTTTCTGTATCTCTGTAATTGTATTCTCATGTTATAAAATTGTAATGGACACCAGTTCATCAAATTAAGTAACTTGTAAGCATACATTTCACAGCACACATTTCTGTTGGTCATAGTATATGCACAACATGTGAAAAAAACGGAGGACTGTTAGTGTTTGCATGTGTGTTAATAATTCAGCATTACCGGTTCTAAGGACATTTCAAAAAAAATTTTTGTGAGTGCACAAGTGGTGGTTCATGGACTTGTTATATTGTCCGCAAGACTCTTCGATGGTGATTGTGCACCTGCACAGTCACAGCAGGTGGCTGCTGGCCATCTCTACAAGGACTACAGTGGGTTTACATCTTTGATGACTCACCAATACCATTATTTCTACAATGACTGCAGTGGGTCTGCACCTCTGGTGGCCCACCAATACCGTAATCTCTAACAGGACTACAATGGTCTGCTTTGTGATGACCTACCTACCAATATTCTTCAAAACTTCGACTGACTCTTCTGTGGGTTTGCTCTGTTGTGGCCCATTACCTGTGTGCATTTCAAGAGTCAGCACTGTCTTTCCGTTGGAAGGACAACACTACTTCTTCAAGACTGCATGGAAATCCACTACTTCTGTGTGCATTCTCTTTTACTGCTCAGACTTTGAGAAGAAAAAAACACTGCAATTTTACTGTGATGAATGATCAGGACTGTCTTTATGGACTGTGAGAAAATTTTAGCTTTTGACCAACATTGTATCAATAAGTGTGTGCATTTGATTTCTTTGTTATTGTAATTATGAAAAATTTTTTCAAATCTGTATTGGCCACTGCCCAAAACAATTTGTCTAATTTTTTGTGGGTAGCATGGGGGCTATGTAAGTAGGCTGTTTAGGTTTTTATATTGGTAACGCCACGCAGCGCTCTGTATGAAAATCACTGGCTGTGCTGCGTGCAGTCTGTGGCTGGTTTGCATTGTTGTTGGCTATTGTAGTGTTGAGCAGTTGGCTGTTAACAGCGCGTAGCGTTGCGCAGTTGGAGGAGAGCCGCCAGCAGTGGTGGATGTGGGGAAGTGAGATGGCAGATTTTTGAGAGCGGATGATCTGGACCTGTGTCCATCAGGAACAGTACGTTTGTGAGAATGGATGTCATGAACTGCTATATATATTATGACTTTTGAACACTATTAAGGTAAATACATTGTTTGTTCTCTATCAAAATCTTTCATTTGCTAACTATGCCTATCAGTAGTTAGCGCCATCAGTAGTTTGAATCTTTTATTCAGCTGGCCGTAGTGGCTCTCGCTGTATTGCAGTAGTTCGAGTAACGAAGATTTTTGTGAGGTAAGTGATTTTGAAAGGTATAGGTTAATGTTAATCAGGGCCATTCTTTTGTAGGGATTATTGAAAGTCAGATTGCGTGGCGCTAAAAGATATTGTGTGTCAGTTTAGTGTTGATCAGAATAGGTAAAGAGCGAAATGTCTGAGTACGTTCAGTTTTGCTCAGCTGTTTGAAAATCAAATAATGTAAGAGATTTATCAGCACAGTAATTCAATAATTTTTCTAAGGGGACGTTTCAACTAGCCTATAGACGATAATTTTGTGAATAAACATTAACAATAAATATATTCTTAAATATTAATTAATATTTCACAAGATAGAGTGGATATATTATTTTTATAGACAGTATGGGATGCTGAGGTTAAAAACCCATTTAGACCTATGAGATGGGTAGTTTGTGTATAAACTTGACTTTTTCACAAACATACATTTTTCTCAAAACTTTGTTTCTGTGCTTCGGGCCTTGATTGTTCTCAGTTCGTGGTGCAGGAGTAATTTACCTTAATGTCTCTCTGACGGTTACAACTCTAAAAATTATAAACCATAACACTAAAAAATAAGTTCGTGTGCGCCTCCTGTATATTGAGTATGAAATCAATTGTATTTTATCTCTTTGGCATCTGTTTTGCAATCAACGCATTAATTTCGGTTACCAACTGTCATAGAAAATGAAAGTTGAGAAAGATTAAGACAAAGAGACATGAAAAAAAAAATCAATTCGTAGTAGCATATCAGCTCTGGACGAAACCTCAATAGGATGAATGGCTTTTGGGTAAGATACTAGGTACATTACTATTCAGTCCGAACCTCATCCGCGACCATGGGCGTACCCAGCGAGGGGCAGGGGGGAGGGGGGGGGGGCAGCTGCTCCCCCTCCCCCTAGAAGATATTCGAACTCGTTCGCGCAGATCCGGGAGTAATTTTTTCATCTTTGGCACGTTACTGTCGGCAAATCCTAGAAGATTATTACTGAATTAAAAAGTTGTAATTTTAAACAAGTGCATTCTTATATTTAAAATGTTTATTGAAAGCAGTTTTTCACTAGTTAGCTGTTTTATTTAATAAGAAGTGCTGTATGCTGTCTCGAGTCCTTGTTTCCTGAGGCTAGTATGACCTGCCACCCCCTAGTTCAGATCCTGGGTACGCCCTTGTCCGCGACCACAGGCCCTCCACCTTTAAAGTTATGGCTAGCTTTCACGTCTAGTTCTTTACGACATAAAGTTTGTATTTCCATATTCATAATATCGCATAAATTACTTTCGGATAATACATTTACCCACATCTGCTCAAACAAAACATATTGTGAGCACTTTGCTTTTCTATTTTTGTTTCTTTTTTGTTTTTTATTTTTTTACTGAGTACTTCAGTGCGACTCATCTCAGCACGGCGCCCCTCCTACCGTAATTTGCACACTATCGACTTGCTCCTTGCCACCTGCATGCCAATAGTTTCTCCTTCTCACCGCCAGTAAATTTAATTTTGTTACCTGCAAGCTTCCGCTGCCTGGTAGCGGCGTGCGCCACTTTAGCTGCAAGGATGCTGCGCCTGTATCAGTCACGTGACCTTGTTGGTTCCCGCTACTACACTTTGCCGAGTTGTACTTCCCGCTACTACACTTTGCCGAGTTGTATTTCCAAAGTCGATGTATGTATAGAAAAATGTGCAGCAGTAATTACAAGATAACGCATGTTTACAGCACAATCACCACAATAATGCAGCAACTCACACATCGCGAGCAACACGGTCAGAAATGTTTTACTATACGGAAAAAAAAAGTTTAAGTGTGAGTAGGAATCGCGCACCGAGGGTTCCGTATGAACTTAACTGTGTATATAGATGATTCATTCATCCCAGGAATACACAAATTCGACAGTTTATGCCTGTTATAGATATCGATACTGGCAAGATATCAGAATACAGTATGTAACACAAATGGCCGTGTCTTTTGATTGCATTGTCGTGAAGATTAAATTTTTTTCACTGACAAGGGACTGTAGCCTTTAATATATGACACAAACTTCAACCTGTATGTCTGCCCGTTCCTGAGAAAATGGGGTCTTAACATTCGGACTAACTATTAGACAGATGGACAACGAAGGAATCCTGTAAGGCTTCCGTTTTTACCTATTAAGTACGAGACCCTAAAAACGCGCTTGATAACGTAAATAATGCCCCGAAACATGTAGCGCGAAAAACAAAGAACAATCATGATTGGCTGCGGCAAATGTTTCTGTATAACAAACAAAACCATTGTTTTCATAGTTCCAAATCACCATTTTACAGTCGATGAAACAAATGTATCCTGTTATTGCTACAAACTGGCCAGTTCAAGACCAAATGGTTCAAATGGCTCTGAGCACAATGGGACTTAACATCTGAGGTCATCAGTCCCCTAGAACTCAGAACTACTTAAACCTAACTGAGGATATCACACACATCCATGCCCGAGGCAGCATTCGAACCTGCGACGTAGCGGTCGCGCGGTTCCAGACTGAAGCGCCTAGAACTCCTCGGCCACACCGGCCGGCAGTTCAAGACCATTGAGAAATACATAATTCGGTAGCCCTGCGTATAACGAATTTCCCGCAGAGCGGATTTAGTTTCTCCCGTTTCAGCGGTACATTTCCATACGCGCCCGCTTCGCCACACCTGCCACAGCTGCTGCTGCGGCCGCGGCAGCTGAACTGTGGAGCTGCGGAATGCGGCAGCGCGTTCGCCGCTAGATGTCTCTGCCAGTGCCACCACGACCTGGCCGGGAACTTCACACACGCCACACGTCACATCAGTCTTCGTCCGGTTTCACGCTAGCTACTACATGCCTTCTACTCGATCCTGACGTTACAAAGCATCGAAATCTGAAAGAAGCGTTCTATGGATTTTAACTTCTCATCTGCACAATGACGTCAACGGGGCCAAAATAGACAATAGCAGAAGAAAACTTAACTTCTTAAAATTTCGTTTTGAAGTGTCCCTTGCAAATGAAAACCTAAAAATTCTACCAAGATTCAAATTCTGCAGCAATGCAAGTATGGAGGATAAAGAAGTCTGATGTACTACTGAGGACTAGCAGCGGAAATCATCAAAACAAAGCGGCTGATTAAATAGCTTGCAGCACCCGCAGAAAATTAGAAACTGAAGGAATTCCAGGCATTTTGTCGCAGATTCCAGGTACTGGAACAGGCCACTGACACCAAAGACGTAGCAAGAAAGCAAGCAAGCAACATTGATTCTTAAAATTACCGTCATCAGTCACCTCCAACAAACTGGGTTTCTATAACAAAACGCAATCACTTGTATTGAATAAATCGATATCTCCTATTACAGCCAACATTGTTTCTGAAAGTTGAGAACCAATGAAAGGCCATTTGTACTCTTCACACATTACACCCTAGGTCACAGGAAGAAAAAGGAAGCTAAAGTATTACGTGAGCGTTCATTGAATCGGAAAACAAATTTCTGTCAAATTTTCTGACGAAAACTCTCCAAATTATTGGTTTCCCATAAACAGCGTAAACGAGTTACCTCTCAGAACATTCACTGTCTATATTAATACCGAAACGGACAATGTCTCAGAGCCAAAGTTCTGGAAAGGGTCTTCTAAAACAGTGGCATTGCGGGAAATCATAGTGAGGACATTTTCTTTAAAAGCCACATGAAACCAAAGTCACGTAAGTTGACATAAGTCACAACAGAGTAGAAAAATCAGCTGACATCGCTCAACTGAGAAGAGGCGCCTACTCTTGATGAGCTGCATTAGGGGCGATCAATAGCTAACGCAACAATGTTTTCTCTGACAGCAGGCTGGTTTTATTCAGGATTGCAAAACATTACGAGGGTAACCCCAAAAGTAAGGTCTGCTTTTTTTTTATAAGTACAGAACTCTGTTTGTGTGGCAGTTGGTCACTCTGTTATGAAGAGTGCTTCACGCGCTGTGTGTAAACATTGGCACACCGCGCTGAGGCGCTCAGTCTTGGCTTGGCAGCCGTTGGGAATGCAGCTTCCGTTACCGCCAAGTGCGAATTGCGCGCAGTTATTCGGTTTTTGAACGCAAAGGGCACTGCGCCGACTGAAATCCATTGCCAATGGACGGAAATGTATGGTGAGTCGTGCATGGATGTCAAAAACGTTCGTAAGTGATGTAGAGAGTTTGCAGCTGGTCGGACCGAAATTCACGACGAACAAAGGAGCGGGAGACCGTCAGTTTCTGAGGAGACACTGTTAAAGGGTATGTAAAGCATGCGTGAAGATCAGTGGATCACACTGGATGATCTCTGCACGGTGGTTCCTGAGGTTTCCCGAAGGACCTCTCACAGAATTTTAACGGAAACATTGAACTACCGGAAGGTGTGCGCAAGATGGGTGCGACGCATGCTGACTGAGGACCACATGCGGCGAGTTGATGCTTCCCGCGCATTTCTTCACCGCCTTGCAGCCGAATAGCACAACTTTCTGGACTCAATTGTCACGGATGACGAAACCTTGGCGTACCACTGTACACCTGAGACCAAGCAACAAACACGCCAGTGGCGGCTGCTTCTTCGCCAAAGCCGCGGAAATTCAAATAAACACAGTCTGCCGGTAAAGTCATGACAAGCGTTTATTGGGATCGGAAAGGGGTATTGTTGGTCGACTTCATGCCGAATGGGACCACAGTTAACGCTGACAAGTACTGTGAGGCTCTGAAAAAATTCAAAGGGGCAACTCAGAACCGGAGAAGAGGAATGTTGAGCAAGGGCGTACACATTCTCCATGACAATGCTCGTCCACACATCGCTCGTCAAACCGTTGCTCTCCTACAACAATATCAGTGGAACATAACCACCCACCCACCCTATAGCCCTGACTTGGCGCCCAGTGACTATCACCTGTTCCCTAAGTTAAAAGAACATTTGGGTGGAAAGCGATTCAGCTCCGACGATGAGGTGAAAGAAGAGGTTCGTAACTTTATGAACAGCATGGCGGCGAGCTGGTATGACATCGGCATACAAAAACTGCCACAGCGTCTACAAAAATGCATCGACAGAAATTGTGATTATGCCGAAAAATAGCTAAATGTTCAAGATGTAAACTGTTGTAAACCATTGTAGAAATGAACAGGTCAATGTACACTACTAGCCATTAAAATAGTTACACCAAGAAGAAATGCAGATGATAAACGGGTATTCATTGGACAAATACACAATACTAGAAATGACATGCGATTACATTTCCACACAATTTGTGTGCATAGATCCTGAGAAATCAGTACCCAGAACAACCACCTCCGACCGTAATAACGGTCTTGATACGCCTGAGCATTGAGTCAAACAGAGCTTGGATGGCTCGTACAATACAGGTGCCCATGCAGCTTCAACACGATACCACAGTTCATCAACAGTAGCAACTGGCGTATTGTGACGAGCCAGTTGCTCGGCCACCACTGACCAGACGTTTTCAGTTGGTGAGAGATCTGGAGAATGTGCTGGAAATGGCAGCAGTCGAACATTTTCTGTATCCAGAGAGGCCCGTACAGGACCTGCAACATGCGGTCGTGGATTACCCTGCTGAAATGTAGAGTTTCGCATGGATCGAATGAAGGGTAGACTCACGGGTTCTAACACATCTGAAATGTAAGGTCCACTGTTCAAAGTGCCGTCAATGCGAACAAAAGGTGACCGAGACGTGTAACCAATGGCACCCCATACCATCACGCCGAGTGATAACGTAGTATGGCGATGACGAATACACGCTTCTAATGTGCGTTCACCACGATGTCACCAAACACGGATGATCATCATGATGCTGTAAACAGAACCTGGATTCATCCGAAAAAATGACGTTTTGCCATTCATGCACCCAGGTTTGTCGTTGAGTACACCATCGCAGGCGCTCCTGTCTGTGATGCAGCGTCAAGGGTAACCGCAGCCATGGTCTTCGAACTGATAGTCCATGCTGCTGCAAACGTCGTCGAACTGTTCGTGCAGATGGTTGTTGTCTTGCAAACGTCCCCATCTATTGACTCAGGGATCGAGACGTGGCTGCAAGATCCGTTACAGCCATGCGGATAAGATGCCTGTCATCTCGACTGCTAGTGATACGAGGCCGTTGGGGTCCCGCACGGTGTTCCGTATTACCCTCCTGAACCCACCGATTCCATATTCTGCTAACAGTCATCGGATCTCGACCAACGCGAGCAGCAATGTCGCGATACGATAAACCGCAATGGCGATAGGCTACAATCCGGTCTTTATCAAAGTTGGAAACGTGATGGTACGCATTTCTCCTCCTTATACGAGGCATTACAACAACGTTTCACCAGACAACGCCGGTCAACTGCTGTTTGTGTATGAGAAGTCGGTTGGAAACTTTCCTCATGTCAGCACGTTGTAGGTGTCGCCACCGGCGCCAACCTTGTGTGAATGCTCTGAAAAGCTAATCGTTTGCATATTACAGCATCTTCTTCCTGTCGGTTAAATTTCGCGTCTGTAGCACGTCATCTTCGTGGTGTAGCAATTTTAATGGCCAGTCGTGTACTTGTAAAAAAATATGAGGCCTTACTTTTGGGATTACCCTCGTATATTATTCCTCACTCTTTTGGCTACAAAACTCTATTTTTCAACATATTCTCCGTTCAGTGCCTTACGCAAGCTTACTGGGAGAGCCTGTACGCCCACATGGTACCACTCTACTGGTCGACTTCGGAGCCAACTTCTTGCTGCATCGATAACCTCCCCAATATCCATGCGCTGCTTTGCGCGGAGTGCATTCTTTATTGGACCGAGCAGGTGGATGTCGGAAGGTAGGCGATCCGCGCTGTATGTTGGATGAGGAAGAACAGTCCAATGAAGTATTGTGAGCTCCTCTGGATGCGCAGACTTGTATGACGATTGCGCTGTCATGAAGGAGGAGAAGTTGGTTTGCATATTTTTATTGGTCGTTGCGCCATGACGGAGGACACTAAACAGAATAACCTTTTCAGAGTCCCAGAAGACCATCGCTATGACTTCACCGGTAAAAAGTGCAGCTTTGAATTTTTCTTCGAAGAAGAGTGATGTGGCGCCACTCGATGGATTGCCGCTTTGTTTTCAGTTGCAAGTGCTGAACCCGTGTTTCGTGTCCTGTGACGACGTTCGACAAAAAATTACCACCATCAGCCTCACGACGAGCAAGCTACACTACTACTCATTAAAATTGCTACACCATGAAGATGACGTGCTACAGACGCAAAATCTAACCGACAGAAAGAAGATGCTGTGATATGCAAATGATTAGCTTTTCACAGCATTCACACAAGGTTGGCACCGGTGGCGACACCTACAACGTGCTGACGTGTGGAAAGTTTCCAACAGATTTCTCATACACAAACAGCAGTTGACCGGCGTTACCTGGTGTAACGTTGTTGTGATCCCTCGTGTAAGGAGGAGAAATGCGTACTATCACGTTTCCGACTTCGATAAAGGTCAGAGTGTAGCTTATCGCGATTGCGGTCGAGATACAATGACCGTTAGCAAAATAGGGAATCGGTGGGTTCAGGAGGGTAATACGGAACGCCGTGCTAGATCCCAACGGCTTCGTATAACTAGCAGTCGAGATGATAGGCATCTTATCCGCATGGCTGTAACGGGTCGTGCAGCCACGTCTCGATCCCTGAGTCAACAGATGGGGACGTTTGCAAGACAACAACCATCTGCACGAACAGTTCGACGACGTTTGCAGCAGCAGGGGCTATTACCTCGAAGACCATGGCTGCGGCTACCCTTGACGCTGAATCACAGACAGGACTGCCTGCGATGGTGTAGTCAACGACAAACCTGGGTGCACGAATGGCAAAACGTCATTTTTTCGGATGAATCCAGGTTCTGTTTACAGCATCATGATGGTCGCGTCCGTGTTTGGCGACATCGCGGTGAACGCACATTAGAAGCGTGTATTCGCCATCGCCATCCTGGCGTATCACCCGGCGTGATGGTATGGGGTGCCGTTGGTTACACGTCTCGGTCACCTCTTGTTGGCATTGACGGCTCTCTGAACATGGACGTTACATTTCAGATGTGGGGTCTACCCTTTATTCGATCCATGCGAAACCCTGCATTTCAGCAGGATAATGCACGACCGCATGTTGCAGGCCCTGGATACAGAAAATGTTCGACTGCTGCCCTGGCCAGCACATTCTCCAGGTCTCTCACCAACTGAAAACGTCTGGTCAATGGTGGCCGAGCAACTGCCTCGTCACAATACGCCAGTCACTACTGTTGATGAACTGTGGTATCGTGTTGAAGCTGCATGGGCAGCTGCACCTGTACACGCCATCCAAGCTCTGTTTGACTCAATGCGCAGGCGTATCAAGGCCGTTAATACGGCCAGAGGTGGTTGTTGTGGGTACTGATTTCTCATGATCTATGCACCCAACTGCGTGAAAATGTAAACACATGTCAGTTCTAGTATAATATATTTGTCTAATGAATACCCGTTTATCATCTGCATTTCCTCTTGGTGTAGCAATTTTAATGGACTGTGAGGAGTATCATTGTGGTCCGTCGACCACCTCAAATGAGAGCGTCCCCACGTACCAACCTGGCAGGAGTGAAAGCTGTGTGCAACCGGCTGGCACGCGGGAGATGGGACAGGTTTGCGCGACCTGGTTGCGATGATGGCAGACGCCTCGCCCAACCACTCATCTTTCTTCTGTTCACTGCTAGGACTCCGAACACATCCTTCAAAAGCGTATGAATATCTGCGACTCTCTGGTTTTCCGCCAAAAGAAACTCAATGAAACCTCTCTGCTTGGAACGCACCACTGTTACAGACGCCACTTAGAGGCTTTCATATACCGCCACCACCTATCGAAACTTAGTGAAACTACAGAGGCTGAAACGGGACCTTCCACGACCTTCCACAACAAATTCTGTATTTTTTCAACCGAATTTGGCCGAGAAAAAGAATGTTACATTACTTATTAAAATCCCCTTGTAGTTTTAAGCTCACGTATAATGGCTCTTGGAGGTCGATAACACTCCCCGAGGAATGAACTTCAACTGCGTAATCAGCCATTTTTTTGAAAATGTACTCGCTCTGTGCATTCGCGAGATTCAGAAGGCAGTAGATAATGACGACTAGGATGATGCTATGTTCGTTGACTTCTGGGAAAAGACTGGTACGGTATCAAACCGTCACATGTTAAACAAAATAAGTTTATGAAATGACGGACCGGATTTGTGAGTGCATAAAACACTTCCGCAGCAGTATAACTCAGCAGTTCGTTCTAAACGAGGAAATATTGTAGATGCGAATGTTGTTTCGGATCCACCCCAAAGGATTCGTACCGTTCACGATACGTGTAATAAATGATATGGATAAAATGGGAAGCTGGGTGGAGCGAATCGTCTACGATGTTATTGTACACTGAAGAGCCAAAGAAACTGGTACACTTGCCTAATACCGTGTAGGGCCCCGCGAGCACGAAGAAGTATCGCGACATGACGTGGCACGGACTAGACTAATGTCTGAAGTAGTGCTGGAGGCAACAGAGACCATGAAGTCTGTGGGGCTGTCCACAAAGCCGTAAGAGTACGAAGGGGTGGAGATCTCTTCTGAACGGCACGTTGCAAGACATCCCAGATAAGCTCAATAATGTTTATGTTTGGGGAGTATGGTGTCCAGCGGAAGTGTTTGATTTCAGAAGAGTGTTCCTGGAGCCACTCTGTAACACTTTTGGACGTGTCATATTGTCCTGCTGGAATTGCCCAAGTACGTGTGGAATACGCAGTGGACGTGAATGGATGCAGGTGATCAGACAGGATGCTTACGTACCTGTCACCCCTCGCAGTCCTACCTAGACGTATCAGGGGTCCCATATCACACCAACGGCGCGTGCCCCACGTCATTACAGTACCTCCACCAGCTCGAACAGTCCCCTGCTGACATACAGCGTCCATAGATTCATGAGGTTGTCTCCATACCCGTACACGTCCATCCGTTCGATACAACTTGAAACGAGACTCCTCCGACAAGACAACATGTTTCCAGTCATCAACAGTCCAATATTGGTGTTGACGGCTCAGGTGAGACGTAAAGCATTGTGTCACGCAGCCACCAAGTGTACACGAGTGGGCCTGTGGGTCGGCTAGCACATATCGATCATGTTTCGTTGAATAGTTCGCACGCTAACACTTACTGATGGCCCAGCAATGAAATCTGCAGCAATTTGTGGAAGGGTTGCACTTCTGTCACGCTGAACGATTCTCTTCAGTCGTCGTTGGTCCCGTTCTTGAAGGATCTTTTTCCGGCCGCAGCGATGTCGGAGATTTGATGTTTTAGTGGATTCCTGTTATTCACGGTACACTCATGAAATGGCCATATGGGAGAATCCCTACTTCACCAATACCCCGGAGAAGCTGTATCCCATCACTCGTGCGCCGACTGTAACGCCACGTTCAAACTCACTTGAATCTAGATAACCTGCCACTGTAGCAGCAGTAACCGATCTAACAACTGCGCCAGACACTTGTTGTCTTATACAGGCGTTGCCGACCGCACCGCCGTGTTCTGCCTGTTTATCCATCTCTGCATTTCTTGGCGCTTCAGCGTATATAGGAAAGTTACAAATCCAGAATCATCTTATGGAACGCATGAAGATCTGGCGAGGGACGAAGTGCGATACAATGACTGACGGTTAACCATCAGCATAAACGAATGTAGCGTATTGCGCTTAAGTAGGCGGAAGGACCCATCACTTTTGTTCAAATGGCTGTAGACCAGTTACTATAAATGGTAACAACTGATAAATCTCTTGAAGCGTGAAGTCGAAGTTACATCCTGGAAATTGAAATAAGAACACCGTGAATTCATTGTCTCAGGAAAGGGAAACTTTATTGACACATTCCTGGGGTCAGATACATCACATGATCACACTGACAGAACCACAGGCACATAGACACAGGCAACAGAGCATGCACAATGTCGGCACTAGTACAGTGTATATCCACCTTTCGCAGCAATGCAGGCTGCAATTCTCCCATGGAGACGATCGTAGAGATGCTGGATGTAGTCCTGTGGAACGGCTTGCCATGCCATTTCCACCTGGCGCCTCAGATGGACCAGCGTTCGTGTTGGACGTGCAGACCGCGTGAGACGACGCTTCATCCAGTCCCAAACATGCTCAATGGGGGACAGATCCGGAGATCTTGCTGGCCAGGGTAGTTGACTTACACCTTCTAGAGCACGTTGGGTGGCACGGGATACATGCGGACGTGCATTGTCCTGTTGGAACAGCAAGTTCCCTTGCCGGTCTAGGAATGGTAGAACGATGGGTTCGATGACGGTTTGGATGTACCGTGCACTATTCAGTGTCCCCTCGACTATCACCAGTGGTGTACGGCCAGTGTAGGAGATCGCTCCCCACACCATGATGCCGGGTGTTGGCCCTGTGTGCCTCGGTCGTATGCAGTCCTGATTGTGGCGCTCACCTGCACGGCGCCAAACACGCATACGACCATCATTGGCACCAAGGCAGAAGCGACTCTCATCGCTGAAGACGACACGTCTCCATTCGTCCCTCCATTCACGCCTGTCGCGACATCACTGGAGGCGGGCTGCACGATGTTGGGGCGTGAGCGGAAGACGGCCTAACGGTGTGTGGGACCGTAGCCCAGCTTCATGGAGACGGTTGCGAATGGTCCTCGCCGATACCCCAGGAGCAACAGTGTCCCTAATTTGCTGGGAAGTGGCGGTGCGGTCCCCTACGGCACTGCGTAGGATCCTACGGTCTTGGCGTGCATCCGTGCGTCGCTGCGGTCCGGTCCCAGGTCGACGGGCACGTGCACCTTCCGCCGACCACTGGCGACAACATCGATGTACTGTGGAGACCTCACGCCCCACGTGTTGAGCAATTCGGCGGTACGTCCACCCGGCCTCCCGCATGCCCACTATACGCCCTCGCTCAAAGTCCGTCAACTGCACATACGGTTCACGTCCACGCTGTCGCGGCATGCTACCAGTGTTAAAGACTGCGATGGAGCTCCGTATGCCACGGCAAACTGGCCGACACTGACGGCGGCGGTGCACAAATGCTGCGCAGCTAGCGCCATTCGACGGCCAACACCGCGGTTCCTGGTGTGTCCGCTGTGCCGTGCGTGTGATCATTGCTTGTACAGCCCTCTCGCAGTGTCAGGAGCAAGTATGGTGGGTCTGACACACCGGTGTCAATGTGTTCTTTTTTCCATTTCCAGGAGTGTATATAAGATGGAAATACCACGCAAAACTTATTATCGGGAAGGCTTATGCAATAGTGATATTCACTAGGTGGATCTTAATAAACTGTAACAAGTCGACCAATGCAAATAATTCGCACTTTATGCTAATCAGTCACTGGTAGGTAAAATAGTAATGGAGAAATAGGTAAATGCGGTATTCATTAATAACTTCGAGTATCAGCAACAAGGACTGGTCTCACTGCAAATACTCGGTATTATAATATACAGTATGGTTAACAGCGAAACATATAAAAAGCAGATAGTGCCTTTGTCAGATTAATTTTATTTTTTAAAACTTCTTTATTTCACGAAACTTCTTCGAAAACAATGTTAGCAATATAATGTAATCATCGTTTACTTTTTGGCTGTATGTGTCTTTAGCATGAAACACGGTAGCCTATTGTAAAGGGAAGAGACACTTTATTCAGTCACAGACAAGCTACCGCGAACGCACAGGCGGCGGCTAATATCGCATCATGTTGCTGTTGACAGCTGAAATCAGCTTGACAGGAGCACGTGGAGGGCTTGTTTCTCTTTATGCACCACATATGGGTTGCCTCTGGACTTCCGTCCGCAGCTCGTGGTCGTGCGGTAGCGTTCTCGCTTCCCACGCCCGGGCTCCCGGGTTCGATTCCCAGCGGGGTCAGGGATTTTCTCTGCCTCGTGATGACTGGGTGTTGTGTGACGTCCTTAGGTTAGTTAGATTTAAGTAGTTCTAAGTTCTAGGGTACTGATGACCGTAGATGTTAAGTCCCATAGTGCTCAGAGCCATTTGAAATCTGGACTTCCACCGGCCGCTGAGGTGACCACGTCACAGGGAAAACCCTACCGCTGAGGAGCACAATGGCTGCTAGTTTCTCGTGGGCGCTTTTCCCGTCCAGTGCAAAATTAAAGCTTATCCCAAAATTAATAAATATTGAACCTCATGTGTCACTGAAGAGCCAGTAGTCTCATTTGAAGCAGAAAAGATGGACCATTACGCATGTGGGAACGCGCCTTTGCTGTCTGCATTAGTTTATAAGTTATTGCAAGTTAAATGCTATAAATATTTTCTGAACTGTAAAAGCGAATATCTCGGCAACACATTATCCAGTTGCAACAAATGAGGTGTCTACGGATACATCTCATAGAACTGTTTCGGACTGTGACAGTAGTTTTACTGAAATTATTCACAGATTTAAATCAGAGACCGAAAAGTGGATTTTGCGCAGTTAAAAAACAGACTTTCTTACTAAATAGAGAAACATTAAAATTAGCGGTAGTACTATAACCTTTAGATACATAGGAAATCATTTAATGTATAGTTTAAATTGTTAATATTTACACTTATAAAACCGAAAATGGAGGAAAATCATAGAAATTACTATTTATAAATAAACTATGGCAAATAAAAGAAATTGATAACAGCAAAATATTTCTCGAAAAATTTCCATTTGATTTGATACATCATATGTGTAAGAAAGCTCAATTTTAGAATTTCAGCAATTTTCGTGTTCAGTAGTTTAACTGACTTCAGTGGTGCTTGACCAAGGTTTCCTGGATGAACAGCGGCATTTTGGAGGGGAGCCGCGGTTTCAGACGCCGCTGGAGGCGGTCAGCCTGTGTTAGGAGAAAGTTTTATCTGATGAAAGGTGTAATAGCCGCTAGTTTGCTTGTGTGAATTATTCAGAGTCCTTACTTTCGGACATCGATATTTTCCCTAGGGGAATTGGAGAGAGAGTGGACATCGGCGTTAAGTCCCCCCCCCCCGTATCCAAAGAACATTCAGCTTAAAGTGTTTATATTTTTACGTGTACCATTTTCAGAATTTGTAAAGTGTCGTGGAAGTTAAGAATTTCGAAAATTGCAAAAATTATGAAAAATTAAAAAAGGTGTTTAGCGAAACGCCTTCTACTTGCAAGTCTGAAGCTCGCCCACGTCAGAAAGTTTGTGGTCTGGCCGGCTGAAGATAACACTGTCGCCACGCATGGGCGGCCGCTCACACACTGGCCGTATCTGCTGTCGACAACAAACCAGACACGGTTCATGAGGCGACGGGTGGAACCCGCAAGCCACAGGAAGTTAAGTGAGGTAACGCACAAAGATAAAGATACTTCAGTAAGACAAAAATAAGAGAATGACTGGCTGCCCTCGTATCGGCGGAAACGACTGAAACGAACAGCGTTCTCCCCATTTACACTTGACAGTCGTTGTGCTAAGTAAAATATGAGGCGTGTTTTTTTAAGTAAGGTCCGTTTTGTTGTAGACACTAGCAGTTCGCGTGCATACCGCAACGAGCGCGCGCGTCGTGTACCGGCATGCCTCGGGAACAACTGTGCTCAGTTTCAGCTCTGTAGCTAACCTGTACGGTTCTGTTCTGTGCTTTCAACATGTTTAAGACTATCAACTCGCCCACCGCGTGTGAGGTTCGCTCAGTGATACGGTTTTTGTCAGCAAGGAACCTGTCTGCTGCAGAAATTCATCGACAAATTTGCGAATTGTACGGTGATACTGTTATGAGTGAAAACAAATTGCGTAAGTGGGTACGAGAATTCAAAGATGGCCGTGACAACGTCCATGATGAGGACCGCTCCGGTCGCCCTTCTTTGATTACAGACGATTTGGTGGCTTCAGTTGAAGCGAGGACTCGTGAGAACAGGCGCTTCACAATAACAGGTCTCCCAAACGGATTTCCCTACGTGTCGAGATCAGTGCTCTACAACATTGTTTCTGAACACCTAAAGTTTAGGAAACTGTGCTCCCGTTGGGTCCTGAAACTCCTAACGGAGGATCACAAAAACCAAAGATTTGAGCGTGCGATGAAGTTCTTGACTCATTATCACGAAGAAGGTGACGGCTTTGTAACGCCGGAAATGCATATCCTCTTATTTCCATCTATTGCACAATAAATTTGTTTTCCTGTGTCTTTACATACTGTAATTGTTTTACTATTTGTATATATATATTTATGCATTTATGTCGATGTATAATTGGTTTGTTTCGTAAATATTATTTGTATTTTTACGCTGGGTCTTGCCTAGGGAAAATTGCTATCGAACGATTACATCGATAGGTCGTGTGAAGAATCAAAGTGTGTAGGATCTTTGGTAGTGTTAACTCTGTCGCGTGGAGCGCGGGCTGAGGGAGAGTCTGGCTGGAGTAGCGAGTGGAGCAGGTGTGTTGTGTGAAGCTCCCGCGAGTTGCCGCGCTTTCGGGGTTTGGCAGCATGTAATTGCGCTCGACTTGCGATGATAGTTTCTGACATGGTGTCGCGGACGGGAAGCATTATCTGGCGCACATCAAGAGCCCGTTTCGTCTGGTGACCGTGTCGAGAAGAAGGCGCGCCAACATCCAGTTTCTGCAACAGCGACGGCCGACAATGAGTGACTGTCGCCACCTCCTCGATCGACGGCTTCAAACCTTCAATCAACCAACAAGGAAGACTGGAAGCACGTAAAGTTTTAGAACTGTATGGCAGACCTCAGCTTTTCAAAATTACAGCAACGTAGCATGAACCTTTGTTGCTCATTGTCCCAATTGCATTACCAAGCAGGGTCCCTTCCTTTTCCAAAAAAAATGGTTCAAATGGCTCTGAGCACTATGGGACTCAATTGCTGAGGTCATTAGTCCCCTAGAACTTAGAACTAGTTAAACCTAACTAACCTAAGGACATCACACACATCCATGCCCGAGGCAGGATTCGAACCTGTGACCGTAGCGGTCTCGCGGTTCCAGACTGCAGCGACCTTCCTTTTCCGGAATGAACCCGAGTGTCATTGAAATTCAAACGCCAGCATTAAAGTAATATTCTATTTCACTGCTTTAATTTCAAAGTCCAGTTAAAGTACTCATAGCTGGCTACAATATTCAGATTACACAAGCACAAATTAAGAGTGCGAGTTTTGTTACCGTATTTTAGCTTACCTGTGACTGCAGCTCAGCTTGGTACGTACTAAATTTTACTATTGTTAATTGTTCAGAATCATTTAATTCAAGTTCAAAGTTAAATCTCTTATTTCTAAATCGCGTAGATTCAAGTAGCATTTGAAATGATTGTTGAGGTAGTCCAAGACTAACCGTATTTTACTGAATTTCGATGTGCTTCAGAAAGAAAGCTCACTATTAACTTCAGTCACTAAATTAACTTTCGATTTTTCGGTTTTATTAATTCTTTTGCTAAATTAAGTCAGAGTGTAGCGAAATTTATTACTTCTGACAAACTTTCAGTTTTCACACTACATGTGTCAACCTTCAGTTGCCACGCTTCTAGTGCTAATTATATGTGTAATAACCTTTCTTTTTCAGTTACTATAGTAATTGTCCTTAGTACTGGCGACCGTAATTTCTCCCAAATCTCAAATACCTAATTACCGCTAATTAATTGTTAACGTAACGTCCGCACATTTACTTTCTTTATTAACTTTACCCCTTATTCAAAATTAATTTCCACCAGTTTCATTAGCATTTTTCCTTTCATTTAGATGTAACCCTTTCCTCCCTCTTTACCGACAAATTAACCTCGGTGACGATTGCTTTTCCCAAATTTCCATTAGGTACACGCGGTTTAATTTTTCACTGTCATTAAGGTCGATAAGTGAGGGGGAAGTTACAGCTTCTTGAGTCAGATTGTAACTGGAGACGAAACAGGGGTTTTGCATATCACACCCGAATCGGAGCAACGGAGCACGGAATGGAGACACACACACTCACCCGTAAAGGTGAAGGCCAAATAGACTCTGTCCCAGCGCAAAATCATGGCGTCGGTGTTTTGGGATAGGCATGGTGTTTTGTTGGTCGACTTCATGCCACGGGGAACTACTATCAATGCAGAAGCATACTGCCAAACGCTGAGAAAGCTGCACAGAGCGATTCAAAACAAAAGCCGCGGCATGCTGACGAAGGGAATTGTCCTTCTCCATGACAATGCAAGACCTCACACTGCAGGTCAGACCCGCGATTTATTGGACAGTTTTGGGTGGGAAGTTCTCACCGTACAGTCCTGATCTTGCGCCGAGCGATTACCATCTGTTCCTACTCCTCAAACAACACATCACTGGCAATCGTTACACTGATGAAGATGACGTGAAAACGGCAGTGAACTCTTGGTTATCGGAGCAGGCGTCAAGTTTTTATGAAGACGGTATTTTAAAATTGGTTGAGAGGTATGATACGTGTTTGAACAAACTTGGCAACTAAGTCGAAAAATAGAGTGAAGTATGTACTTTCTGAAAATAAATTTACTTTTTTGAAATAACCTTTCGTTGTGTAGTAATGTTCAAACGGACCTTACTTAAAAAAACACGCCTCATACTAATAACGGTGGGCGCACACTTCGATTTTATGTTTGTAAATTATGACGATGTTCGCGTCTATTGGTGTTACAGGTCTTAAGTGAGTTGCATGATACATTTACTTCTCAGTTGTTTGAACAAGTATTTTTTAAAGGGTATTTCCCTCAATTGCAATTTCTTGAAAGTCATCCTAAACTGATGTTCTAAATACTGATGTAAGCAAATTTTTGTTGTTATATTAAAACATTTTATATACTTTATTGTTATTATATACACTGTGGTGCAAAATTGTTGTTTTAATACAGGTCCATCTAACAGTTAACGCTATTTTGTCAAAAACTGACAGTTTGAACCCGTGGCTGTGTACAAAATATAGGTTGACTCTTACAGAGCTGACAACAACAACCAGCCACTTTCCACAATTCTGTTTATTTATTTAAATAGGGCCGTTACCGGTTTCGAACCGACAGGTTCATCTTCAGACATGAACTAGCCTTCTGAAGATAAACCTGTCGGTTCGAAACCGCTAGCGGCCTATTTAAATAAATAAATAGCATTGTATAATGTGGCTGGTTGATGTTATCTTCTGTGTAAGAGTCAGCCTATATAAGCTTAATGAATTAAGTAATCTGAGATTTCCTTCATTTTTTATTACATCTGCTAACAAAATTCATACCAGTGCAGTTTGGGTTCGATGAATCATCGTGTGGTCTAAGAACAGTCCCTTGAAATAAGGCGTTTCCGTGACGTAGTAAAGATGGGTTACGAATAAACGGCGATCAAATTGCACCCTCGTGGTCGAAAATTTGAAACAGATTCTACTGCAGCTGTGAGTTCATACATCGCATGCGCGCTTAGGGACAGAGTTAATTTGCTGTTGACGTCTGACTGTGAGAGACCAAAGTTAAGAGAACCTCGGTAGCTACGATTTACGGGCGCCCTACGTGAACAACTAGAGTTGTTAAAAATTTATCACGATTACGGTAGACACACACGATAATGCCTACGAAGCATCTACTACAGATGAATCATCGTGGAATATTATGTGATGGTCATACATAAATTAGGGAGAAATAATCAAACACTAATAACTCCGGAAAAGAGAGCATATTACGCGAAATTTGATTTTGTTACTGCCGTACCTACTCTGCACACACAGAAAGAATCCGTTAGTATTCAATTACAAGGTTAGTGGTGAAATCCTGGAGCACATGGTGATCTTTAAATAGACTGATGGGCAAAACTTAAGGACGGAAGTAACATTCGCGTGATGTGTCATTGCCAAGTAACATAGCTCGATGAAACTTGGACCATATATAGAAATAACTGCTAGGTACAGTACAGTCAGTACAGAGCAGACAGTACAGTACAATACAGAAAATAACTAAAAGAAATGCGCATTGACATGAACAGAAATAGCACTTTTATTCAAAGGCAGTAACTACACGTGAAGTCACCGCAATTCATGATGTTCCCCTAGACATTACAAAAGGCGGGACATGCTTCATAATAGAGTATGTGACAGCCACGAACGGAACGAGTACATGTCACAATAACACTGATCAATGAGTGTACTGTGTTCAAAGATTTGGAGGTCAGTACGCCCGTGCAACAGTATGCCTCTGCACACCACAACTGACTAGCCAAACGAACCTTCTCGACAGTGTTCTTCGGTACATTATGTGTTACCACCTCTCGCCATATGAGGGTGCGTCCAGCAATGTCGAACATGATGGAGTCTGCTCAAAGTTTTTCTGACTTACTCGAGGAAGACCTGTCATAGTTTCCCGACAGTGGGGATACCGAGGAAATACGGAGGGACATGAAAGACACCCTCACAAAAGGTCTAGGAAGAGTAGATCTGGCCGTACACAATGGCTGGTTTGATGAAGAGTGCACACTAGTAGCAGCAATTAAAAATGAAGTGTACAAAAGAATGCATCAGATAAACCATACCACAAGACCTGTAGAAGATCACAGAGTATCAAGAAGAGAAGTAAAGAGGCTGCACAAAAAGAGAGTATGAAAGGAAAGAACTGGCCGAACTGGAACAGCTGAAAGAGATGATGAAGTGACAGCTTTTTATCAGAAGTTAAATAAGAGCTGAAAGGATTTCCAGCCAAGGGCGAAGTTATGTAGAAATACAGATGGTTCAATTTTGAACAGTGACGAAGCAATATGTAGAAGATGGGCTCAACACTTTGACGAATTTTTGAATGATGATACAGCTAAGAACCAAGGAATCTTACCCTCTGTAAATACAAGGACCTCAGAAACAGTGGAACAAGTACCAACTGCTGAGGAAGTAGAGGTAGCTGAAGAATAATAAGGGATCAGTCTCATTAAAAATGCAGGAAAGGAATTTGTCAAATATTTCCACAAGCGTATAGTTAAGATTTGGATAGCTGAAAGTATCCGTGATGAATGGAACATATGTATCATATGCCCAAATACACAAGAAAAGCGATACTATGATGTTCTCTAATTACAGGGGAATTTAAATTAAATGAAACAACAAATTCACTGTTACCAGTCACCGTTTTATTTATTTCCATGACGCGTTTCGAAGGTTTAAACCTCCATCATCGGGTGGATTTACATTAGTAAGTATTACATTTGTGTGTGTGTTGTGTTACGATTTTTGGAGGAACTTGTGGCACTGCCTAGTGGAGAAACAAGACACTATTTCAGAATACGGTTTAGGATTACTTTTGACAAAAAATTAACTGAAATCTAATGGTAAACGTTAAATAAGTAAACTAGAGTACCTTCAGTGATCACAGGTTCCTTTTGCTGTCGTAACACATTACATGTATACTGCCACATTTGTAAACAAATATGGCGTCTGGAGTCAGCTGGGTGCAAGGTTCGTATAGCAGAAGAGAAGACATAATCGCAAAGTGCAAAGAATATACATTGTAACAACATTATTGCAGAATAATTGTTTTAAGCATTTGGCAGTGTTTGTTTTGAGGTGTCAAATATATATGTGCGTGTACTTCAGGTGGTATATAAATCCAATTCTGACAAGTTAAAACAGCTAAACATTTGTACTCGTTTATACAATCAGGTGAAATGTTAAAATGGCTTAAACTTCAAACTTATTGATAACAATTAGGTGAAATGTTACAGACTTTAATTACAATGGTCATATTGGCTACAACGGTAAAATCATACATACATTGCACTCTTTGATTGGGATTAATAACCAGATGTGAGGTGAGGGGCTGGAGGCAGAAGGAGAGGTAGAGAGAGGGAAAAAGTGTGTGTGTGTGTGTGTGTGTGTGTGTGTGAGTGAAAGAGAGAGAGAGCGAGAGAGAGAGAGAGAAGAGTGATTATACGAGAGCAAACATTTACATGGCAAGGAGTCTTAAGATTGCATGTTGCATATATTAGCTGCCTAAAGGTTGGGGAAATACATTGGTCAGTGCTATAAAATATGCAGATAGATATACATTTGTGCCGGTAGTTGATGTACATACAGTTTCAAGCGGTGACTGGTAACAGTGAATTTGTTGTTTCATTTAATGTCAGTAACAGTCACGGTAAAGCCTAACCTAAAAATGTTCGCATTTACAGGGGAATTTGCCTGTTACCTGCAGCATACAGAATATTCTCCAACATCCTTTTTAATAGGCTTAAACCCTATGATGAAAATGTTGGTGATTATCAATGTGGGTTTCCTCAAGGAAGATCTGCTGTTGATCAGATTTTCACGACACAACAAATAACAGAAAAATGCAAAGGTTTTGGGACTGACACATCACCTCTTAATAGACGTCAGATGAGCCTACGACAGTATTGACAGGAGGGAGTTGTATGCAGCAATGGAAGCGTTAGGCACTCCTAATAAACTGATCGCCTTAATGTAAGCTACTACGGGAAATATCCAGAGTCAGAATACAGAAAGTGTTATGAAGTGCTGTGATCACAAAAAATTGAGTAAGACAGGGTGACGCATTAGCTTGCCTTCTGTTTAATATAGTCTTGAAAAAGGTTATAAGAATGCGGCATCAATACTGTACAATCAGGTCAGGTGCTGGCATGCATATGATATATATTTAGTTGCAAGAATGCCCAGGGCAATGAAAGAAGCCCTTACAAGTCTTTAAAGAGAAGCTACAAAGATGAACCTACAGATACCTGTAGCTAAGAAAGATTGACCAAATGAGCCCCCAGCCATAGAAATTGGTTCATTTTAGTCTGATGCCATGCGAAGTTTCACTTACCTTGGATCAGAAGTAAACTGTAAGAACAATATCAGCTCTGCAATCAAAAAAAGAACATTGCCCGCCAACAAGTGCTAGCAAGGCCTTAGAAAATGTCTGAAATCTAAGTAGCTGTTCAGGAAAACTAAAGTTATGTTGCATAAATGATACTAATAAGGTCGGTGTTGAAATATGGACCTAGACAAAATTTGATGAGAAGCAACTGGGTATATTTGACAGATCTTGAGGCAAATTTTTGAGGCAGTGGAAGAGAATGGTGTATTGAGGAGCAGGTTCAACTACAAATTATGTAATCTGTATATTGAACCAGACACTGTCAGCTACATTAAAACTAAAAGTCTGGAATGGGCACTACATGTACTGAGAACAAACGATAGAATGATTAAGGAGATATTCAGTGCACAGTCATAGGTAACCAGGAGAGTTGGAAGACAAGCTAAAATGGGAGGAGGGTGTCAGAGAAGGAATAAGGAAAGAAAATTGGAATTCAAAATTGTAGTAGTTTGGCACTAAACAGAGAAGAATGAAATGGCCTTCTACAGAAGGCCAAGGCTCACAGAGGGCTGTTGCGCCAATGATATGATGACGAATGTGTATCTCTCTCTGTCTCTCTCTCTCTCTCTCTCTCTCTCTCTCTCTATGTGTGTGTGTATGTGTGTGCGTAAGTGTATGTGAACTGGAGAGAGACACACGTAGTGGATTCATGGTATCCTGCATCATAAGAAAGCCTGACAAAGGTGCATGAGGACATAAGGCAGAGCAATTCGAGCAGACATATTAACTAACGCTATCCTTCAAATTTTTGTTTAAAGTTATTTGTGTGTAAAAATATGTAACAGAAGTTTCTATTATCTAGGAGTCGTTTATGTATTTGTAGAACAAATACTAGGATTTAATGAGTCTCATGAAGTTCTGAGGCCAGGCAGCAAAGAAGGTTTTCTATGGTTCGTCACATGACTGGCAACTTGGAAGATCACTGTGAATTTCCATGGCTACAACAAAAATATTAGAACTGTTAACAATAATATCATAAATGATACTAATAATGTTAGAAATTATAGTAAAAGAGTTTGAAATGATGGTGAAACATTGACACATACAAATAAAATCATGCTTGGTTCCATTTCTGTTTCAGGAGACTTCCTTGGTTTCTTTCCAGAAAAGTTGGTAGTTTGAGTGAATTTTCTGATTTAGTTTCGTATTATTGATGCTACACATTTTAAAAACCAGCTTATTTTGTTCACAGAACACGAGACTTGCCTTTCAAACGTTACTTTGTACGAGAAGTACTGAAAGGGTACAGTACCGCCCGACATTGAAAATAGGTACAACATTCTTCGTTATTCTTGTCAGGCCAACATATTTTTTGTAAAAATTACTCAATTTCAATTAATACAGCGAAGCCGCATACCAGTGTGGGAAAGAATCACAATTTATTTATTTAATTGATCACATGTGCGCTCCCACAAAATAAATCCCTACATCCAGTTTGGTGAGATCTGTGAAATGAATGAATGTATGGTCGTCTGCTAACTGCAGATAGTGAATGTGAATATATGATCATCTTTGAGACGATCCTTTGGCCACCTTCGGTGGAACCAAAGAGATGAAACTTACCGGAGCTTTGAGCGCCTGAAATGTGGCTGACCAATACGGTAGCATGGTCTTCCCCCACCTCGACAGAGGTGCGAGATGACCTGAAGAACGGCCATGTTACAGCACTCTGTCGCTGGATCTAGTGTTGGTAAGACCTGCCTTAGGCGTGCTCCGTAAGGATAAAAGAGTGGAGACATGGTATGCATGTGAAATACTTAAGAGTAATTTAGAATAATAATTTCTCTATTTCAGGAACTTTTGTGGGGAGAATTAAATGTCAGGCAGGTAATATTAATGAGATCGTAGTAATCTTTGGAAGTGACCAACGGTCACAATGAAACCACGTGTAGCAATAAGTTGAAATACTTCCGAGTGCTTAAGTTAAGCTGAATTACTAGCGTGTGTACTATAAGTTGGAAATATTTAAGAAATGGCGTGTGCAGGACTTGAAATTAGAGACGAGTACTTCCACGTGGTGAGTACTGTGTGAGTCTCAATCTGTGTATGAGACAAAGGATAAAGAGAAGTACTCGTCCATGGTATCAGTTGAGGACTCGCGTGTGTGATGAATATGTTCTTAATATTACTTTGCGTGTTATGTTTCCGTGTGACGCTTGATTCAAACTATAATACTCTTAGAGAGAAGCAAGGTGAGTCAGCCGTCTATCCAGCAACGCCACTTGGCTTGCATTGCACAGGAAGACGTGCATATACCGTCCAGAGTTCGTAGTAGGAAAGAAAAGTTACGAAGTGGGGCAGTGTCGTGTGGAACTGGGATGAATACTAATTGAAGCGGGAAAGCTGAAAGTGATGTGATTATAATGTTGTGACTATTCCTTATGTCATATTCCATGTTGCAGTGTGGTGTATGTCATGTAATTTAAGTATGTGTGGTTTGCATGGGAGAGTAGCAAGGTAGTTTCAGAGGTAGTGAGTTATGCATGTTCCTTTTGTACCGCTCGGTCCGGAGGAAAGTTTCGTGATGATGGTTGTGAGAGTCGAAGTGTGAGATATAGAAAAAGATCCACCATCCTATCCAGAAAGTGCACTGTAGCATTAAATAATTACGAGACCATAAGATAGAGAATCACCAATGTAATGCCATGCACACTGGGCGGAATTTCTCATGTGTTATTGTTGTAGGTTATAGAATTTGTGTGTTTAGGTTATAGAATTTATCGGAATAAATAAGATAGTGAAAAGAAAAAGATTGGTGGCCTTTTCCTTCGAATTGTATGTTGTCATGATATCCAGAATTTATAATGTGTGCGCCATTCATATTCAGTGCGATGGCCACGTGTTGATCAAAGCCGTTAAATAAGAAAGAAAATGTGGTATTGCCAGTGCGTAGTGAACAGTCAGAGTTCTGTAAATTACAGATAGTCAGATGTGCGTTTCCGTTGCGTAATATTCAAACAGGAGGGTAATTTGTAACTTAATTGTGAGTACGAGAGTTCATGTTACTCGATAAATAAGAATGAATCCACTCGCTTGGCAGACCACTATCTTGCAGGCCTGACTGCTTGATGCCACAGTATGAGCAAGGCATGTGGGTGCCTCTCAGTATTTATGCCGTTTCAAAACTAAAAATTCGTTTCCTGAGTTCTTTGAAAAAGTGGCTTACCTCCGTTCTTTTCCATTACTTAATGGCAGCTATACTCACGAGGGCGGTAGTCTCATGTGCTGCACAAATCCCGCTGGTAGAGAGGACATCCGGAGACCACTCGCCGTTGGCGGACTGACTGGCAGTTTAATTGGGGTCACGTGCTCGTCTAATTGAACAGGGAGCGGGCAGAGTAACCGCGAGGGCAGCCCTCCTGGGACGGTGTCCGGCTATACAGTCTGGCAGCCGTCCGCACACAGAGAGAGAGAAGCCGTCAGCGAGCGGCTGAAATTGAGTTCTCCCGTGTAAGAGCGTATAGGGTAGGGAAACAAGCCACACGCAATCAGGTCTTCTCAAAACAGAACTTTGCTTCACAAGACGGGATTCATGTCATATTCTCCGTGACACGAATTTCATTACAAACGCTATGTTAGTTTCCCTCAGAAGAGAGCGACAGTCGCTTTCCGCTAAAATATGTGATGGTACAATATAAGTAGAGACTGCGTCGCCGTTCGTCCACTCTTCTTTATCATAACTGCTCTGAACACTATTTTATACGCTTTGTACCCATGTACACTGGTGCACAGAAATTTAGGACCCAAGCAACTTTTGCATGATGTGTCACTGACGTGAAACGTAGCTCGATGAAACTTGTACCATTCGCACCGGGTGGTTATAATGAAACTTTCCCTATTTAACACGTTATAACACGGAAACTAATTACCGTACGATGAGCAAAATTGGTAGCATTAATGTCAAGGACATAAGGAAGAGAAATTCAATTGAAACGCTCTTAATGTGCTGCTATGGTACATCATGCTATTACATACCGGCACCAATACAGCTACAAAAGGGGCTCAATATGGCGCCCATCAATGTCCAGAAGAGCCTGAAAGCGCAGGACTGCATTCTGCACAGCAGAACTGAGCATGTCCTTAGCAGTGATGAATACAGCCACTTTCCCCCGGGGGTGGGGGGGGGATATATATAGCTTGCGGGGGTGGGGGGGGGGGGGGGAGAGGACAAAGTTATAGGCTTAAAATTTAAGTGATAGGGTTCTAAAGACGTAGCAGCGCTATCAATATTTACAATTTTTCATGAATAGCTAATATATAATTTCAGTATTTTAAACATAGCTGCACAACAGCAACGGTTCCACGTAATAAAATTATAAACAGCCGACCAGTTGCAATGGATAAAGAATTCTTTACCTACGTTTCAACAAATTTAAATTTGTCTTCTTCAGAAGGTGGCAATTTTAAATTAGTAAGGACTAATGTACCATCGCCGTTTTTACAATTGTCGGCATAGATCCATTTGTCAAAATTAAAATATAGCCCTAGAAATAGGGTTTGTCACGTAAATATAAATTAGTACATGGATCTTGCAGAGCTCACAACCGACCAAATATATAATTACATAGTATGTAGGTTAAGTACTAATGTTAGGCTAAGCCTACGTTAATTATATTAAATAATAAAATAATTTTATTGCATGCAAAAAAACTCACATTTACATCAAACTAATATGTCGAGGCTTTTTTACAACATATCTCTTCATGACGTCATCAAGAAAACTTTCTGTTGGCTCGTCGTCTCCTTCAGTTGAAATCATCACACAAGCTTGGAGCGTTTCCTGACCCATCCTGTTCCTTAGTTTTGTCATCACCCTATTCATTGTACTAAATGACCTTTCCACATTGCAAGTGAAACGGGAATGCACAGTACATATTCAGCGAGTGTCCATAGTGCTTCGTAGCCGATTTCGGCTCTCAGAATGAAAGAAGCAACATTAGAAGACGTATCGTCTAATTTATCACTAACAACGTACCTAAAAGAATGCAAGTTTGCAATAACAGCGTCGACGTTTGTAAGTCCCAAAATCAAACACAGTTCTTTACAATCATTATCACTAAACTCTAGAATTTTTTTTTAATTTTCAAAATATGCATTTAGTTCTATCACTTTTATTGCTTTCTCACCAAACCGTTGCTCAATTTCATACTTTTAACGAATTTCCTTGCGCTTTTCGTAGCTTGAATCTGCTCCTATACGTTCTGTTGCGTCGTCCTGCAGTTTTTTAATTTTATTATGAGTTTCATTTTCTGCACTATGTCCATCGCAGTCTTCAATGTTCCAGAGTTCCAGAAACAAGTAGAGGGATTTGCGAAATTTTAAGTGATTGTCCCTGCAAAACTATAATAAGTTTGCGACTGCATTTAACGTATCGTCTAAAGTCACTAAACCTACAATGAAATTGGAATTCATCATTTCTAACAAGATTCCTCCAGCTAAACTTGTTAAATCCGCGCCGTCCTTGTGTATATGTTCACATGCCATTATAATGGACTTGTAGGTTAGGAAAATAGCATGAACTGTGCGATAGGTACTTAACCATCGGATGTCAACAGCTTCGGGTATTTTTAAAACAGGTTGCTCTGAAGCTCACTGAATTTCATGCAAATTATTTATTTAGCGTATGGCTAATACATGGTGTGGGGTGGTTCATGGTGTGGGTTCCTGTAGTCATGTCCTAGTTCATGAACCACGGGCAACGTATGAGTGGCCAAGTAAGTGGTCCCGACAGTCGGGATACCAGTTACTTTGGAATAAGGCTGGGCATCTCGGACATATTCTGAGTCGTGGTCACCTTTGTGCTCATACGGCAAAGACTACCAAATCCACCGGTTAGTCCCTCAGACGTTAGGGGTAAAACCCAGTGGGACTCGGGGCAAGTAAGGCCAGCAACCTGCTTCCCTGGTACTTTAAATATGATGCTGGCAACAATCAGAGCAAAATGCCTCGGACCTTTGGAGGTGACGGAGTCCCATCTCTAACTGACAAACCAGGGACTCCTAAGATACGACTTGGCAAACAAATGGTAATGAGATGGGGAGCTATTAATATCAATGGGGGCTACTCTGGGAAGAAGGTAGAGCTGACAGAGGCCGCAAGTAAGATGGGGCTGGACGTTTTAGCTGTTAGTGACATTCGGGTAAGAGGTGAGAAAGAAGAGGAAGTGGGAGAATACAAGGTCTACCTGTCAGGAGTCAAAGCAGGAATAGCACAATGGGGTGTAGGGCTTTACATCAGGAAAGAAATGAAACCCAGCGTAGTTGCAATAAGGTATGTAAACGAACGACTGATGTGGATAGATTTGACAGTGTCTAGCAAGAAAATTAGGATTGTGTCAGTATATTCGCATTGTGAAGGGACAGATCAAGATAAGATGGATAGTTTTTATGAGGCACTCAGTGATGTAGTTGTTAGAGTAAAGGGCAAGGACAGTGTTCTGCTCATGGGTGATTTTAACGCCAGGATTGGAAATCGAACAGAAGGGTATGAAAAGGTTATGGGTAAATTTGGAGAGGATATGGAGGCCAACAGGAATGGGAAACAACTCTTGGATTTCTGTGCCAGTATGGACTTAGTAATCACAAACTCCTTTTTTAAACATAAGAACATACACCGGTATACTTGGGAAGGCAGGGGAACCAGATCTGTCATTGACTATATAATAACAGATCAGGAATTCAGGAAGGCTGTGAGGGACACACGTGTATTCAGGGGATTCTTTGATGACACTGATCATTATTTAATCTGCAGTGTAATTGGGACTGTGAGGCCGAAAGTGCAGGAGGTCAGGTCCATATGTAGGAGGATAAGAGTGGAGAAACTTCAGGATAAGGAAATCAGGCACAAGTACATAACAGTGATCTCAGAAAGGTACCAGTTAGTTGAATGTAGTCAACTACAGTCATTGGAAAAGGAATGGACAAGGTACAGGGACACAGTACTAGAAGTGGCTAAAGAATGTCTTGGAACAGTAGTGTGTAAAAGTAGGATGAAGCAAACAGCTTGGTGGAATGGTACAGTCAAGGCAGCCTGTAACGGCAAAAAGAATGGCTACATACTAGAACCCAGGAAGACAGAGAAAGTTATGTTGAAGAAAGAAACAAAGCCAAACAGATAATTGCAGCACCCAAGAAGAAATCTTGGGAAGACTTTGGAAACAGGTTGGAGACTATGGGTCAAGCTGCTGGAAAACCATTCTGGAGTGTAATTAGCAGTCTTCGAAAGGAAGGTAAGAAGGAAATGACAAGTATTTTGGACAGGTCAGGAAAACTGCTGGTGAATCCTGTGGATGCCTTGGGCAGATGGAGGGAATATTTTGAAGAGTTGCTCAATGTAGGTGAAAATGCGATCAGTAATGTTTCAGATTTCGAGGTAGAATGGGATAGAAATGATGATGGAAATAGGATCACATTTGAGGAAGTGGAGAAAATGGTCAATATATTGCAGTGCAATAAAGCGGCTGGGGTGGATGAAATTAAGTCGGAACTCATCAAATTCAGTGGAATGTCAGGTCTTAAATGGCTACACAGGATAATTGAAATGGCCTGGGAATCGGAACAGGTTCCATCAGACTGGACAAAAGCAGTAATCACACCAATCTTTAAACATGGAAACAGAAAAGATTGTAACAAATACAGAGGTATCTCTTTAATCAGCGTTGTGGGTAAAATCTTCTCAGGTATTGTTGAAAGGAAAGTGCGAGTATTAGTTGAGGACCAATTGGATGAAAATCAATGTGGGTTTAGGCCTCTTAGAGGTTGTCAGGACCATATCTTTAGCTTACGGCAAATAATGGAGAAGTGTTATGAGTGGAACAGGGAATTGTATCTATGCTTTATAGATCTAGAAAAGGCATATGACCGGGTTCCTAGGAGGAAGTTATTGTCTGTTCTACAAGATTATGGAATAGGAGGCAAACTTTTGCAAGCAATTAAAGTTCTTTACATGGATAGTCAGGCAGCAGCTAGAGTTGACGGTAAGTTGAGTTCATGGTCCAGAGTAGTTTCAGGGGTAAGACAAGGCTGCAACCTGTCTCCACTGTTGTTCATATTATTTATTGATCATATGTTGAAAACAATAGACTGGCTGGGTGAGATTAAGATATGTGAACACAAAATAAGCAGTCTTGCATATGCGGATGACTTAGTTGTGATGGCAGATTCGATTGAAAGTTTGCAAAGTAATATTTCAGAGCTAGATCAGAAACGTAAGGACTATGGTATGAAGATTAGCATCTCCAAAACGAAAGTAATGTCAGTGGGAAAGAAATATAAACGGATTGAGTGCCAAATAGGAGGAACAAAGTTAGAACAGGTGGACGGTTTCAAGTACTTAGGATGCGTATTCTCACAGGATGGCAACATAGTGAAAGAACTGGAAGCGAGGTGTAGCAAAGCTAATGCAGTGAGCGCTCAGCTACGATCTAATCTCTTCTGCAAGAAGGAAGTCAGTACCAAGACTAAGTTATCTGTGCACCGTTCAATCTTTCGACCAACTTTGTTGTATGGGAGCGAAAGCTGGGTGGATTCAGGTTACCTTATCAACAAGGTTGAGGTTACGGATATGAAAGTAGCTAGGATGATTGCAGGTACTAGTAGATGGGAACAATGGCAGGAGGGTGTCCACAATGAGGAAATCAAAGAAAAACTGGGAATGAACTCTATAGATGTAGCAGTCAGGGCGAACAGGCTTAGATGGTGGGGTCATGTTACACGCATGGGAGAAGTAAGGTTACGCAAGAGACTCATGGATTCAGCAGTAGAGTGTAGGAGGAGTCGGGGCAGACCGAGGAGAAGGTACCTGGATTCGGTTAAGAATGACTTTGAAGTAATAGGTTTAACATCAGAAGAGGCACCAATGTTAGCACTGAATAGGGGATCATGGAGGAATTGTATAAGGGGGGCTATGCTCCAGACTGAACGCTGAAAGGCATAATCAGTCTTAAATGATGATGATGATGATGATGATGATGATGATGATGATGGCTAATACAGACATATCATGAAATTACATATACATATGTACATATTGACACACTAGAAACTTAAGTTTGTCTTTACAACTGAATATCCAGTCCTTAAATCCAGCGCACTGCATCTGGAGTTGCTAGCAGGAAGTCCTCTTTGGCGCCGTGATAGGCTCGAATCCTGCATTCACTGACAATGTGGTGAACAGTCTGGTATGGAGCCCCACAGTCACAAGCTGGATCAGGCAGCTTCTTCCACTTAAAGAGAGCATCCCTGCATCGCCCATGGCTGGTACGGATTCTGTTGAGAGTAGACCAGGTCTTGCGTGGTAAGTCGAATCCACTTGGAAGTTTAGCACCTGAGAAGATGTTATGCAGGTGCACATCTGTCACTGCTTCCCACCGACCTTTCCATTCTTCAAGAGGTCTGAAATTCTTAGCAACCATGTCAGCAGCATCGCACAGAATTGGATGACGTGATTTAAAAGCGGCAGGTCGCTATGCACGGGTAGGTTAGAATTCCTGGAGATCTTGTGGAATTCTCTCATAAGGGCAGTACATCTGCGTAGATCAGGAGGCATTATACCGGTTAACAGTGGAAGTCAATAAACGGGAGTAGATCTGATTGTGCCAGATATTATGCGCATTGTCGTATTCAGCTGGGTATCAACAAGCCTTGTATGATGACTATTCATCCAAACAGGTGCACAATACTCAGCACTTGAGTATACCTAGCCCAGAGCTGAAGTTTGCAGGGTGGTTGCTGAAGATCCCCAGGCAGTTCCGCATAGCTTATGGAGGATGTTGTTTCGAGTCCTCAGCTTTTGAGCTAAGTTAAGAAGGTGTTGTTTGAAGCATAGTGTACGATCCAGGATGACACCAAGATATTTTGGGTTCCAATTGTGACGAAGAATTCTGCCTCTGAAACTTACTTCCAGTTTTACGTTCGCCAACTGGTTATTTAGATGGAAGCAACACACTTCAGTTTTACTCACACTGGGTTGGAGTCTCCAGATTTTGAAGTAATTGTCTAATGCAGACAGGTCATTGGCTAAAATCTCTTCTGTTGTAATAATAAATGAAAAGCACCAGTTTGCTTTTGTTCCACAATATTATTTTTATTGCTAACCGGTTTTCGGCTTACAAGGCCATCTTCAGGCATTTACTGAGTATTATCACCAAAGAAGTTTCTGTTGTCTTCATTTCCTGGTGTTTGACGGCTAGAGCCAGGTCATCGGCATAGCAGTATTTTCTGGACGAAGTGTCAGGTAGATCAGATAGATATAGGTTGAACAGTAAGGGTGAGAGAACTGATGCTTGAGGCAATCCGTTGTTGAGCTTCCTCTCCTTACCTGTGTTGCTTCCAGTGATTACCTGGAACTTCCGATCACTTAACATGCTGTTAATCAGTCGAGCCATTGTTCTGCAGGGTATGATGCGGAGAAATTTGTAGATAAGGCCTTCCCTCCACACAGTGTCGAAGGCGGCAGTTAGATCAACAAATGCCACAGATGTTTTCTGCTTCATTTGGTATCCTGACTCTATGAAGGATGTGAGAGACAATACTTGGTCGCAGCAGCTACGCCCTGGTCTGAAGCCTGCCTGATCAACTGGAACGTTCTCTAAGATAGCGCTACTTATTCTGTTATATATTAGCCTTTCAAAAAGCTTGTAGCAGCAGCTGAGTAGGGAAATGGATCCATAGGATCTCCTGGCAATGACATACCAAGTAAATAGCAGAAACAGTTCTTTTCAGAGCTCATTAACAAGAAACATTTCATGCAAAACATTTTCCCGTTTGGAAGAACCATGAAAAGTTTGTAAATGACTTTAACAACATGTAATGTGCGTTTTATAATGGGGTGTTTATTCCTAGAGTTGGTGGAAGCAATTGACAAAACACGTGCTCTACAATTCACTTATGGCAGCTTATGGGCCTTCTTCTCTGACAACCGAGCGCGGACTCCTGAGATAGAACCACTAAAATTAGCAGCACAGTCGAAAGAACAAGATAATAATCTGTCGTAAGAACGTTTTCTTTTCTTTAGTTCAGTATCAATTGCTGCAAATATGGATTCAGCTGAAGTGCTTTTCAACTCAATGAGACATGAAAACCTTTCCTTCACTTAAAACGATGGAGATGGTGCAACATATCGAACTACTAATGACAGTCCACTTTGGTTGGAAACATTTGTAGATTCGTCTGCCATTAATGAAAAATATTTGGCATGGAGAAGTGTTTCATCTTGAAAGTCTAAAGGCTCTCCCAAACAAGTCAACAATTCTGACGCAGTGTACTTACTAAGATACGTGAATCTTTCGCTCTAAAATTTTAAACACTTTTCAAGATTAATGTCGCTTTTCAGTACTACCTTACGAATTAGAGGTTCATATTTTGTTGTGTGGGGTATTTCTTCCTTACCAAGGAAATACAGACTTCGAATAAACGATGACAATGCTTGGCGGTTTAAAGCTTTTTCATTTTCATTTTGTTTCAATATCTGTGTATGAATTGTAGCGTTTAATCCCTGTAAACTACAATTTTCAAGTGCAACGGCTCTTGCATGCTTTTCTGAGTTGGCGTGCTTTTCTAGTTTTCCCGTGCTTCCGGTAGCTTCTCTAAATTTAGTGAAAGGTACAGAAATGAACACTCCTCCTGTTTTCTGTAGAGCTTCGATATCGTTTTCTAAATGCATTTCACACAATTTGCAGAAAGCCACACCCCGCTTGTGATCAAAGTACAACCAGTTGCACTTACACTCCCATTTTTGCTGATTCTTAATCTCGCGTTTAATACTTTGTTTGGAGTTGCAATTTACGGGTGGGCCAGAAAGAGCACATTTATCGTTTGAAAACAGTGGAAGGGAAACTGAAGACTTGGTAGACCTACGCAATTCATCGTCACAATCACTAGCACTTCTTTCAGTGGCTCACACTCTTCTTTGTCTTTTGCAATACACTGTCTTTTATCAGAAACGAAAGAAATTAAAGTTTGTTGTTTCGACATTGTATTTCGTCACTACCACTTCTTTTTATGTTGTAAACTGACGAAGACAGTCCATGTAGTACACTACATACTAACATCGCACTTCCATAGTAAGCTGTCGACTGACAGTTCCAACCTTACAACAGTTTCAACAATGCATTGAGTTTTTATACAACAATGAAAGCTTAGATTATACCCGTAGAGCAGCGTTGCCAAACGTGCCACTCATGGTGGAATGTACCTCTTCTTTAGGCAAAAATTGTGTATCCCCATCGGCACTGCGAAAATCATTGTCAACTGTACACAAATATTTGGTTTGAACTTTGGACTCATCGATTAGGAAAAATCTATATGGCTATTAAATCTTGTAAATATTCCCAGTAATGCAATAAAAAAATTAAAACAATCTTTTATAATGTCAGATACTACTTCCAATTCCGTAGCAATACTCGGGGACGTGTTTTGCGACATCAGGTTTACTCTAAGGGCAAATAAAGTATAGATGCGAGTGGCGGATAAGAATAAAGTTCGCAGCGAGGGTGGGCTGCGTAGCTAAGGGATTAGCTTACACGTCAGGCCGATTGGAGGTGCGGTGAGGGAAGACATGAGAGAGGAAAGGCTGACTTATTCCACAATCGGCATTGCCAACACACCTTGCAACGCTTGGCTTTACCACACACTTATTATACAGCAACTGCTAATTTGTTGGTGTAGGTAATAATAATAATAATAATAATAATAATAATAATAAAATTATAAACAGCCGACCAGTTGCAATGGAAAAAGAATTCTTTACCTAGGTTTCAACAAATTTAAATTAATCTTCTTCAGAAGGTGGCAATTTTACATTAGTAAGGACTAATGTGCCATCGCCGTTTTTACAAATGTCGGCATAGATCATCCAGTTGTGAGCTCTGCAACATCCAAGTACTAATTTATATTTACGTGACAAACCCTATTTCTAGGGCTATATTTTAATTTTGACAAATGGATCTATGCTGACATTCGTAAAAACGGCGATGGCACATTAGTCCTTACTAATGTAAAATTGCCACCTTCTGAAGAAGACAAATTTAAATTTGTTGAAACCTAGGTAAAGAATTATTTATCCATTGCAACTGGTCGACTGTTTATAATTTTATTACGTGGAACCGTTGCTGTTGTGCAGCTATGTTTAAAACAATAATAATAATAATAGTAACAACAGAACAATCGACGCTAAGTGTTCCAAACCGAACCGATAAATAACGAAACCAAACTATAGGGACCCAGCCGCCACCTATTGTGTTACACGTTCATTTTGCTTGTAAAAACTGCATGTCATCACGACTTCTCCATAGCTGACTCCAAACTTCGTTAGCAACAGCAGCTGGCGTAGTTTAAATTTTGTCACAACGGTACAAGTTAACAGAGCAGGTGATAATTTTTATGTTTCACCACAACTATAGATATGAATTTCTCGGGGGGGGGGGGGGGGAATTTCCAATTTCCGGGGGGGGGGGACTTTCTCCCCCCCCCCCCCCCCTTATTTCATCACTGGTCCTTAGGTATTCTGGCTACATCTCTTGATATGCTGCTCTTCAGATCAGCACAAGTGCGGGTGTTCCCTTGATAAACTTTGTCCTTCAGGTAGCCCACAATCAGAAATCACAGGGAGTGAGATCAGGTGATCGTGCCGGTCAAGCGTTTGGGAACGATCGGTTGGTAATTCGACTGTTTCGGAGAAGCAAGTGAACTTCACGAGCGATGTTCGGTGAAGACCGTTGAGTTCAATGTATCTTTCGCCTGTAGGGCGTGTGTGATATGCTGGTCAGTCACACCGCACGTCTTTGGTCCTTGAGCGCCAATCTGCTCTAAAAAAAAAAAAAAAAAAAAAAAAATGGGCCATCGATGAACGTAGCCGTCAAGCCACACCGTACGGTGACACGGACACCATACACAGGAACGTCACGCACAGTGACTAGAGGTGAAGATCCCCCACACTGCGTGTTCACCTTACCCGTCAGAGAAATATGAGCTTCGTCTGTCCCCAGGATGGTCCAATCCTTGCGAGAAAGTGGAGAGCGAAGACAGCGCGTCGTTGTGCTTCCTGTGGTGCAAGCTGCTGCACGATATGGGTCTTGTACGGATACCATTTGAGAACGGTTCGAAGCACCTTCCGTACAGTGGACTACGGGTTGTTCAACTGTCGTGACACAGCACGCGCACTGCCTTACGATCGGGAATTGCTCGCAGCGTTTTCTGCCGTAGCAACAGCCATTTCATCAGCCACCTATGGTACAACCGGTCGTGCGACGCCCTGTTTTCCAGTTGTTTCGAACTTCTTCATCATGCTCCACACAGCCGGCTATATTCTCGAAGTGAAGCTGCAGCATTACTGTTGTTTTGATAAAAGAGCTTCGCCAATAATACCCTGCTCCTTTTGTCCAAGCTATGTTGACACGTCAGGAAGTGGACTAGGACTGATCATGTGTATGACTGATCACGGCACTTGGTGGCCATAACTGGCACTGGACGAGGGTGCTGTGAGACATGGAAGTCATGCACCCCGTACTCGACATTCATGCTACCAAGTTTGGTATTCGTAAGGTAACTATTTTCCGTGTTATAACGTGTTAAACAGGGAAAGTTTCCAGAATGAGATTTCACTCTGCAGCGGAGTGTGCGCTGATATGAAACTTCCTGGCAGATTAAAACTGTGTGCCCGACTGAGACTCGAACTCGGGACCCTTGCCTTTCGCGGGCAAGTGCTCTACCATCTGACCTACCGAAGCACGACTCACGCCCGGTACTCACAGCTTTACTTCTGCCAGTACCTCGTCTCCTACATTCCAAACTTTACAGAAGCTATCCTGCGAACCTTGCAGAACTAGCACTCCTGAAAGAAAGGATATTGCGGACACATGGCTTAGCCACAGCCTGGGGGATGTTTCCAGAATGAGATTTTCACTCTGCAGCGGAGTGCGCGCTGATATGAAACTTCCTGGCAGATTAAAACTGTGTGCCCGACCGAGACTCGAACTTGGGACCTTTCCCTTTTGCGGGCAAGTGCTCTACCATCTGAGCTACCGAAGCACGACTCAAGCCCGGTACTCACAGCTTTACTTCTGCCAGTACCTCGTCTCCTACCTTCCAAACTTTACAGAAGCTCTCCTGCGAACCTCTTCTCATTCTGGAAACATCCCCCAGGCTGTGGCTAAGCCAAGTCTCCGCAATATCCTTTCTTTCAGGAGTGCTAGTTCTGCAAGGTTCGCAGGAGAGCTTCTGTAAAGTTTGGAAGGTAGGAGACGAGATACTGGCAGAAGTAAAGCTGTGAGTACCGGGCGTGAGTCGTGCTTCGGTAGCTCAGATGGTAGAGCACTTGCCCGCGAAAGGCAAAGGTCCCGAGATCGAGTCTCGGTCGGGCAGACAGTTTTAATGTGCCAGGAAGTTTCAGGGAAAGTTTAATTATAACCACCCGGTATAAAGAACTTTTACAGTATAAAAAGGCCTTGCTGTGCTGGTACTGCGAACGGCTGAAAGCAACGTGAAACTACAGCCGTAATTTTACCCGAGCGCATGCAGCTTTACTGTATGGTTAAATGATGATGGCATCCTATTGGGTTAAATATTCCGGAGGTAAAACAGTCCCCCATTCGGATCTCCGGGCGGGTACTACTCAAGAGGACGTCGTTATCAGGAGAAAGAAAAATGGCGTGCTACAGATCGGAGCGTGGAATGTCAGATCCCTTAATCGGGCAGGTAGGTTAGAATACTTAAAAAGGGAAATGGATAGGTTAAAGTTAGATATAGTGGGAATTAGTGAAGTTCGGTGGCAGGAGGCACAAGACTTTTGGTCAGGCGAATATAGGGTTGTAAATACAAAATCAAATAGGGGTAATGCAGGATTAGGTTTAATAACGAATAAAAAATAGGAGTGCGGGCGAGCTACTACAAACAGCATAGTGAACGCTTTATTGTGGCCAAGATAGACACGAAGCCCACGCCTGCTGCAGTAGTGCAAGTTTATATGCCAACTAGCTCTGCATATGACGAAGAAATTGAAGAAATGTATGACGAAATAAAAGAAATTATTCAGATAGTGAAGGGAGACGAAAATTTAATAGTCATGGGTGACTGGAATTCGGTACTAGGAAATGGGAGAGAAGGAAACGTAGTAGGTGAATATGGATTGGGGGGAAGAAATGAAAGAGTGTAAGTAGGCTGTTTATGTTTTCTTTATGTAAGTAGGCTGTTTATGTTTTCTTATTGGCAAAGTTACGTAGCGCTCTATATGAAAATCACTGGCTGTGCTGTGTGCAGTCTGTGGCTAGTTTGCATTGTTGTCTGCCATTGTAGTGTTGGGCAGCGGCAGCTAGATGTGAACAGCGCGTAGCGTTGCGCAGTTAGAGGTGAGCCGCCAGCAGTGGTGGATGTGGGGAGAGAGATGGCGGAGTTTTGTAATTTGTCATGAACTGCTAGATATATTATGACTATTAAGATAAATACATTGTTTGTTCTCTACAAAAATCTTACATTTGCTAACTATGCCTATCAGTAGTTAGTGCCTTCAGTAGTTTGAATCTGTTATTTAGCTGGCAGTAGTGGCGCTCGCTGTATTGCAGTAGTTCCAGTAACGAAGATTTTTGTGAGGCAAGTGATTTGTGAAAGGTATAGGTTAATGTTAGTCAGGGCCATTCTTTTGTAGGGATTTTTGAAAGTCAGTTTGCGTTGCGCTAAATAATATTGTGTGTCAGGTTAAGCACAGTCTTGTACAATTTTTCTAAGGGGACGTTTCAAGAGGAAGCCGCCTGATTGAATTTTGCGCAGAGCACAACTTAATCATAGCTAACACTTGGTTCAAGAATCATAAAAGAAGGTTGTATACATGGAAGAAGTCTGGAGATACTGTCAGGTTTCAGATAGGTTATATAATGGTAAGACAGAGATTTAGGAACCAGGTTTTAAACTGTAAGACATTTCCAGGGGCAGATGTGGACTCTGACCACAATCTATTCGTTATGAACTGTAGATTATAGCTGAAGAAACTGCAAAAAGGTGGGAATTTAAAGAGATGGGACCTGGATAAACTGACTAAACCAGAGATTGTACAGAGTTTCAGGAGAGCATAAGGGAACAATTGACAGGAATGGGGGCCGACCGGAGTGGCCGAGCGGTTAAAGGCGCTACAGTCTGGAACCGCACGACCGCTACGGTCGCAGGTTCGACTCCTGCCTCGGGCATGGATGTGTGTGGTGTCCTTACGTTAGTTAGGTTTAAGTAGTTCTTATTTCTAGGGGACTTATGACCACAGCAGTTGAGTCCCATAGTGCTCAGAGCCGTTTGAACCATTTTTTTTTGACAGGAATGGGGGAAAGAAATACAGTAGAAGAAGAATGGGTAGCTTTGAGGGATGAAGTAGTGAAGGCAGCAGAGGACAAAGTAGGTAAAACGACGAGGGCTACTAGAAATCCTTGAGTAACAGAAGAAATATTTAACTTAATTGATGAAAGGAGAAAATCTAAAAATGCAGTATATGAAGCAGGCCAAAAGGAATACAAACGTCTCAAAAATGACCTTTGGAGAAAAGAGAGCCACTTGTATGAATATCAAGAACTCAGATGGAAACCTAGTTCGAAGCAAAGAAGGGAAAGCAGAAAGGTGGAAGGAGTATGGAAGAAATGATACCGCGTGAAGAGTTTGACAGAGCACTGAAAGACCTAAGTCGAAACAAGGCCCTGGGAGTAGACAACATGCCATTAGAACTACTGACAGCCTTGGGAGAGCCAGTCCTGACAAAACTCCACCATCTGGTGAGGAAGATATATGAGACAGGCAAAATACCCTCAGACTTCAAGAAGAATATAATAATTCCAATTCCAAAGAAAGCAGGTGTTGACAGATGTGAAAATTACCGAACTATCGGTTTAACAAGTCACGGGGGTAAATTACTAAAACGAATTCTTTACAGACGAATGGAAAAACTAGTAGAAGCCGACCTCGGGAAAGATCAGTTTGAAATCCGTAGAAATATTGGAACACGTGAGGCGATACTGACCCTACGACTTATCTTAAAAGCTAGATTAAGGAAAGGCAAACCTACGTTTCTAGCATTTGTAGACTTAGAGAAAGCTTTTGACAATGTTGACTGGAATACTCTCTTTGAAATTCTGAAGGTGGCAGGGGTAAAATACAGGGAGCGAAAGGCTATTTACAATTCGTACAGAAACCAGATCGCAGTTATAATAATCGAGGGACACGAAAGGGAAACAGTGGTTGGGAAGGGAGTGAGACAGGGTTGTAGCCTCTCCCCGATGTTATTCAATCTGTATATTGATCAAGCAGTAAAGGAAACAAAAGAAAAATTCGGAGTAGGTATTAAAATCCATGGACAAGAAATAAAAACGTTGAGGTTCGCCGATGACATTGTAATTCTGTCAGAGACAGCAAAGGACTTGGAAGAGCAGTTGAACGGAATTGACATGGTCTTGAAAGGAGGAAATAAGATGAACATCAACAAAAGCAAAACGAGGATAATGGAATGTAGTCGAAATAAGTCAGGTGATGCTGAGGGAATTAGATAGGGAAATGAGACACTTAAAGTAGTAAAGGAGTTTTGCTATTTGGGGAGCAAGTTGACTGATGATGGTCGAAGTAGAGAGGATATAAAATGTAGACTGGCAGTGGTAAGGAAGGCCTTTCTGAAGAAGAGAAATTTGTTAACATCGAGTATAGATTTAAGTGTCAAGAAGTCGTTTCTGAAAGTATTTGTATGGAGTATAGCCATGTATGGAAGTGAAACATGGACGATAAACAGTTTGGACAAGAGGAGAATAGAAGCTTTCGAAATGTGGTGCTACAGAAGAATGCTGAAGATTAGATGGGTAGATCACATAACTAATGAGGAGGTATTGAATAGGATTGGGGAGAAGAGAAGTTTGTGGCACAACCTGACTAGAAGAAGGGATCGGTTAGTAGAACATGTTCTGAGGCATTAAGTGATCACCAATTTAGTATTGGAGGGCAGCTTGGAGGGTTAAAATCGTATAGGGGGAGAAAGAGATGAATACACTAAGCGGATTCAGAAGGATGTAGGTTGCAGTAGTTACTAGGAGATGAAGAAGCATGCACAGGATAGAGTAGCATGGAGAGCTGCATCAAACCAGTCTCAGGACTGAAGACCACAACGACAACAACGGTATAGTACAGAAGTTGACTGAAAGAAATACGCACTGAGGCGAACAGAAACGACACTTTTATTCAAAGACAACAACTGCGCTTTAATCACCGCAATTAGTGATAGTTCCCTGGACGTTACAAAAGGCGGTACGTGCTTCTTAATACGGTGTCACCACAGGCGGCACTGCATGGTCTGCAAGCTGCTCCCACGCTGGTCGCAAAGTTGGCTAGGAGTCCTTGTGGTGGGGCGTTCCATTTCTTGACCATCTCCGTTGACAACAGCTGGCTGGTCGTTGGTGCATGTGGACGTGGACGTGCTTCAGTACGCCTCCCCAACGCGTCTCACACGTGCTCGACGGGATTTTAGTCGCTGGAACGGGCTGGCCAGTCTATTCACCTAATATCCTCTTGTTTGTGAGTATACCGCGTTCAGAGATTTGCCTCCCCATACCACAACATCTCGACCACTAAAACAATCAAACGATCTCGTTCCACAATGCAGGGCGTACCCTTATATGGCGAGAGGTGGGACGTGCAATGCACTCAGGAACTATAAACGGTTTATTATTAGCACGGCAGAATATTGAAGTACTGTGCTGCACATGTTAGCCCTGTATTTAGCCATATTTGTAAATTTTCCTTTAGGAAAAAAATAGTTCAAATGGCTCTGAGCACTACGGGACTCAACTGCTGTGGTCATAAGTCCCCTAGAACTTAGAACTACTTAAACCTAACTAACCTAAGGACAGCACACAACACCCAGCCATCACGAGGCAAAGAAAATCCCTGACCTCGCCGGGAATCGAACCCGGGAACCCGGGCGTGGGAAGCGAGAACGCTACCGCACGACCACGAGATGCGGGCTTTCCTTTAGGAGTGGTCAGTTTCCTGAGCGATTAAAGTACTCAGTAGTAATTCCGCTTTATAAAGAGGCAGAAAGGGATAATGTAGACAATTTTAGACCTGTTTCTGTGCCATCGGTGTTTGCTAAAGTTATTGAAAAGGCTGTTTATGTAAGGATAATTGATCATCTTTTATCACACTATTTGCTATCAAATGCTATATTCTCTTTTCTCTTTGAGGTACTGGATAGGTTAAACAAAAGGTTTCGAACACTTGGTACATTTTTTTTTATTTAACTAAGGCATTTGATTGTGTTGATCACAAAATATTGCTCCAGAAGTTGGACCATTACGGAATACAGGGTGCAGCTCACAATTGGTTCACCTCTTACTTTAGCAACAGGCAGCAAAAGGTCATTATTCACAGTGTTGACAACGGCCGTGATGTGGGCTCTGAGTGGGGTACTGTCAAGTGCGGGGTACCCTAGGGATCAGTGTTGGGGCCACTCCTGTGCCTTATTTATATAAATGATATGCCCTCTAGTATTACAGGTAATTCTGAAATATTTCTGTTTGCTGATGACACTAGCTTGGTAGTAAAGGATGTTGTGTGCAACACTGGCCCAGTTTCAAATAGTGCAGTTCATGACCTCAGTTCATGGCTTGTAAAAAACAAACTAACGCTAAATCACAGTAAGACTCAGTTTTTACAGTTTCTAACACACAATTCAACAAAACCCGACGTTTTAATTTCACCGAACGGGCATATGATTAGTGAAACTGAAGAGTTCATATTTCTATGTGTTCAGATAGCTAGTAAGCTGTCGTGGAAAGTCCACGTTCAGGATCTTGTTCAAAGACTTAATACTGCCATTTTTGCTATTCGAACGGTATCTGAAGTGAGTGATCGTTCGACACGAAAATTAGTCTACTTTGCTTATTTTCATTCGCTTATGTCGTATGGTATTATATTTTGGGGTAGCTCTTCCCATTCTAAAACGATATTTTTGGCTCAGAAACGGGCGGTTCGGGCAATAAGTGGTGTAAACTCACGAACTTCTTGTCGACCCCTGTTCACGTGTCTGTTTTTTTTATATTGGCCTCTCAATATATATATTCCTTACTGTCATTTCTTGTTAACAATATTAACTTATTCCCAAGAATAAGCAGCTTTCACTCGGTTAATACTCGGCATAAATTAAACCTGCATTTGAATCGGACTTCCTTAACTCTTGTGCAGAATGGTGTGCAGTATACGCTGCATCCATTTTCAATAAGCTACCACTCGAATTCAAATATCTTAGCAGTATTCCGCGCTTTCAAATCGAAACTGAAGTTTCCTCTTGGGTCACTCCTATTCTGTCGAGGAGTTCTTTGAAAAATTAAGCTGTTTCTTATTATATTGTTGATTGCGTTTACTTAAGCTTATGGTTTGACTTTTTTAGGGTTCATAAACATTTTATCTGTTATTACTTTTATGTTGTAATTTCATATACTGACCTTGCAGATTTGCTCCTCAGTTGGGTCCTACAGAACTTGACGTGTAAATAAATAAACAAATAAATAAAGCAAAGAGCAGGATCACGTATTCAACAATGTGCCAGAATACATTAAACGTCTTGTGGGTAATATGGTGGGGTTTAAGATTAAATTGAAGCATTTTCTGTTGGTCAACTCATTCTACTCCGCCGAAGAATATTTTCAAAGAAACTAAAAAAAATTCATCAAGTGACAGTATTATTAATATTAACATTGTAATAGTGTAGTTTACATTCATTTTAGTTAGTCCATCGTAATGCATCCAAATAAATTGTACATCCATACGTATTTTTCACATTTCAGATACCGTACCTCTCCCTGCGGGATACATGAAATTTAATTCATTTATTGTAAATGTAACGTTTGGGTAGCCACAATTGAAAATTCTGGATTCTGCTGTTTTGGCTATAAGGAAGGAAACTGTCTCAATGCCCCCGGTCAATAACTATATTTTTGATGGCAATGGTGGTGACAGCTCTTGAAAGCTTGTATACTTCTCTTGATATGACACGGACTTAAAACTGAGAGAGGTTTGTAACTCCGCACTGAAGAGATAAAAAAATTTGTTTTACATGGTTAACCAAAGATTGGGTTACGAAATTTATTTAACTTTATCGTGTGATCTTTCTCATATGGTTCAAAGGTTTTAGCTGTATTTGAAACTGAATATATTCATGTTGGACCAGGTTCGTGTTCTGGTCTGCATACATTTTTAATGTGTCAGAAAACGTCACAGCTAAGACAACTAACGAAAACCATATTAACGGATAATCGAATGGTTGGGGGAACATTGTGAAGGAAATATTTTGGGAGTTTAGGAAGGTAAAGCAACTGACAAAGCTTTAATGTTTGCGGCCGCTGAAATCAAGGGCACTGCAAAAACGAATAAACAAGAATACAAATGACCTCGAGCGCTTTTGCTAAACAAACGATGTTTTTCAAAATTAAGTGGAAGTGGGCTGCGCGACTTTGTTTTGGCACCTTTAGTGGGTACTACGCTACTGTGACGGATTATAGTGACTGACAGGAATGCAGCCACGTACCTGCAATCAAACGAAAATTAATTGCATAAATTTATTTTGCCAGGTTGTAATTAAAACCTCAAGACTATTCTCTAAACTTGGAAAACATAAGGGATCCAGTGTTGTAGTCACAGTTTCACAGTTCGTAAAACTCGCGGCGGTCAAATAAGGCAGGAGACACAGACAGTATCCCTCTGGATTTCCTAAAATTGTCGTGGGAATGGTGACCAAACGACTGTTCAAGTTGGTGTGTAGAATCTAAGAGGCTGGAGGCATACCACCAGACTTTAGAACAAATACCATCCACACAATCCCTTCTTGGGACTATGTGGGTGGCAACCGCATGGACCCCTAACTAAGCCTGAAATTACTTCTACTTGCTTGTGTCAGGCTTCTTCAGTTTTTTTTTCTTTTCTTTTCTGTCGGCCTCCTATGGCCAATTCTGGCTTATTTCGACCGCAATGATATTAGGTTTCGAGGGCTGAGGGTGTCGTTCATTTTCCTTTTCTGTCTATAACGGTCAAAGGTTGGCAAAGGATCCCAGAGACTGTTGAGGTTGCCGATACCTGCTTATAATCAAAGCTCTGAGAAAAATCCATTGAAATTTCATGAATGGATCAGACTTCGAAGGCAGCTCTGCCAACAAACCCTACTCCCACGTCCAAGAAGACGTGGGTCGAGTAACCCCAGTTCAATGAACTTCGTACAGTAGCTGTACGTGCAGCTAATATTTTTCCTGTCATGACTGTTAACGCTTTCCAGTTAGCCTTACTAAAGATTGAACTTGCGACCTCGCACTCAAGAAGTTCCTCGTGGGAATCTGTTAGATCACGATCAGTTTCGCTTTAGGAAAGGTAAAGACACTAGAGAGGCATTTCTGACGTGTTTGATAATGGAAGCCACAGTGAAGAAAAATTAAGCCACTTTAATAGGATCTGTTGACCTATAACAAGCGTTAAAAAAGGACTAACAGTGGAGGATGTTCGACATACTAGAAGAAAAAAGGAGAAGAAGAAGAAGTGTACGTTATAGGGAAGGTGAGTAATACACGATATGTACAAGGACCAAAAAGAAACATGAATAATGAAAGACCGAGAATGAAGTGCTCTACTTAGGCCAGGTAAAGGACAGGGGTACTGTTGAATGAATATTTTGAAGAGACAATAACGAAAATAAAATAGAGGTTTAGGAGTAGGATACAAGATTCAGGGTGAAAGAATAGCAATGATGAGATATGCTGAAAGTAACACTACCCTCAGTGAAAGCGCGGAAGAATAACAGGCATGTAGATGGCATGAACAGTCTAATGAGCGCAGATTATCGAGAATAATCCGGAGAAAGATGGAAGTAATAACGAGTAACAGAAATCAGATTAGCGGTAAACGTCACATATGAAATGGGAAACCACGTAATAGACGGTGTGAAAGAAATATGTTACCTGGGAAGGAAAATTACTCATGACGGACAAGGCAAGCAGAATATAAGACACAGAATAACACAGACAAACAGGGTACTACTCGTTAAAAGAAATCAACTGGTATCAAACATTGGCCTTAATTTGGGGAAGAAATTTCTGAGAATGAACGTTTTGAGCACAGCATTGTGTGGAAGTAAATCATGGGCTGTGGGGAAACCTGAAAAAATGAAAGCGTTTGAGACGTGTTGCTACAGAAGAATGTCGAAAATTAGGTGTACTGTTAAGATCAGGAATGAGGAGGTTCTTCTCATAATCGACAAGGACAGGAACACGCGAAAACATTGACAAGAAGGGACAAGATGATAGGACTTGTGTTAAACACTATGCAAAGAATTCCCTGGTGCTAGAGAGAATTGTAGAGGTTAAATACCGTAGGTGGGTTGGTTGGTTGATTGATTTGGAAGAGGGGACCAAACAGCGAGGTCAACGGTCGCATCGGATTAGTGGAGGATGGGGAAGGAAGTCGGCCGTGCCCTTTCGAAGGAGCCATTCCGGCATTTGCCTGAAGCAATTTAGAGAAATCACAGAAAACCTAAATCAGGATGGCCGGACGCGGGTTTAAGCCGTCGTCCTACAGAATGCGAGTCCAGTGCGCTAACCACTGAGCCACAGGAAGACAAATATTGGAATATAACCTACAAGTAATTGATAACGTTGGGTCTAAAATGCTGGAGAAGTTGACGCACGAGAGAAATTCGTGGCAGGTGGCATCAAATCAGCCAGAAGACTGATAACCCAGCAAAAAAAAAAAAAAATTATGTACAGGCTTGCTCATAATAACATCTGGGGTTTCATAAGACTACTGCTCGAAAACTGCTAGACATACAGAAAAGAGAGACACATCAGTGGACAGAGGGTGTCTGCAAGTTTCTAGCCCACATTACAGATACTCAACACAGGTACCGTTTGTGACGAAGAAAACCTCAAACCAGTGCACGTCGCCACGCATCATAGTCGATATCAGTAACCATATTAATTGTCCTTTTTTGCAGTTCTTTCAAGTTAAATGGCACCGGAGACAGGAACACACGATTTTTGAGCTGACCGCATAAGAAGACATCATATGGGGTTAACTCAAGTGACCGCTGAGGCCTCTGAAAAGGAGTGTCATGAAGCACGTACAATCCCACCCTAAGGCTGTTCAACATTGAGGTAATCACACACGTCTGAAAGAAGTATGGTGGAGCACCGCCTTATAGCAAGCCATTGCTGCAGCGCGCCTAGTTACACCAAAACACTCACAGTTTTCTCCGCAAAGAAAAATGGCCCATAAACTTTTGAAGAAGACGTATCACAAAAGACGTTGAATTTAGGTGAATCACGAATGTGTTGTACAGTAAGGCTGATGTGTACCCCCAATACGCAAGTTATGACGATTCATCTTGTAGTGGGACGTGAAATTGAAGCGTCCCCCATCCACCAGTGTCAGCCCAGTTTGCAGGTGAATATAAGTTTAATTTATTGTTTTGTTTATGTATTTTTGTAATATTTGTAATAGCTGTGAATTATCTAAAGTTTTGCATTTATTTTTTATGTTTAATGTACGGAGAGGGCGGCGCAACGAACGGAGACAGCATCTTCGCTGCCGGGACCAGAGAGAAAATTGCTGGCCACTATACGTCGCGGGTCGACAGCCAACGAGCAACAGAAGATCCTGAAACCGAGTCGTTGCGTCGTGCTTCTAAAAATTAAATAATTGAGAATTTGTAATGTTTGTACAACAATGACGTCATAGAAAGTTTAATCATGTTGTAAATGTTCAGTCCTGTCTTGTCAAGGCTCAGGTTCACGTCTATATGTAGGAAGATAATAAACTAGTGGATGCTACAAAAGTTTAAATACGTGTTCCGAGAATTTATTTATGAAGAATTATGTGAATGAACTAATAATTTATTTGACAAGATTATTAAATTTTGACAACGTTCATCGCGAGTTTGAATCTCGAAAGTTTATTCAATGTGGTTCTAATATTTATTAAATCAGATAACGCGCATTAATATAATTTCTGAAGAGAAACAAACGACATCTAAATTTAAAAAGTTTGCGCAAACCAATTGGACTGAGTGACGTAATTCTGCGCATACGTCTCAAATGATGTTTTACAGTTTCGTTCAAGAACCATTCTGAGATAATCTAAAAAGAATATAAATAATTTTGAAGTGCTGACGTAGGTGACAAAGTCTACACATGGTCATATGTCAAAAGAAAATCATTTATAAAAAAACTTACGTCGTTACACTACAATCTTTCCAGTCACATGAAAAGTGGCTTTTTCACCAACGTCTGTGAAAAGCCGTCTTTCTCCAGTAGCCATTGCCGTTCATTGCAGAAGTCAGTGCGAAACTCTGTGTCCTGAATAGGCAGCGCTTGTACCCAACTGCTGCCGGTACGGTTTCACGCAGCCTTTCACGTAGAATACGCCAGATGGTTGACTGCCGTATCTCCAGTTCTCTGCGTGAAAGTGTCGTGTTACTGACGAATGATACTCGCAGACTCTCTACCTTTCCTGGTGACACTCCTAGCTAGCTACCCTATTTTCTTCAAAACCACTTTCACGGTATGAGCTGTATCACAGCTGAATCACATTTAGCGTATTCAAGGCACAAAATGCGCACATCGAACCATTAGTTGCCTTGTTCTGACAAGCCTGCATGGTAAGTGTGTGCTCTGCAACCAAGTTGCCGCGCTTATTACGAACAGAAACATGGAGGTACGATCTGTCCATTCATATGTTTTATTTTTTTGTATGTCTTGTAGTTCCCCCATAATCGTACATACCACTCGATCTTGTAGAAGAACAGAGGATGTCTGCCAGTTGGGAATTTTTGTGGAGGGGGGGGGGGTGGGATTTATGTTTCCGGCATTTGCTTACAAAATGAGGGAAACCTTCCGAAAACCTTGGTTGAAACTTGGGGATTGGAGCAATTTTAACTTATTTCAACACTGTTACTTATAATCTGTCTTGATTGGAAAATGTTTATTCATATGACCGGTTTCGGTTCCTGTAGAACCATCTTCAGATCTGCAATTTCGGTTACAGGAGTAACCTGTCCACAAACAGCAACCTTCACATGCTGCGTTACATGATGATTATAAGTTACATTGTATAACTAGTGATTGCGGTATCCCATCAGACATAATGTCTGTTTTTGCAAATATGTCAACATTGTCAAGCAAAACTTAAAACTGAGTGTTGTTACATAGCACTTTATTCCCAAACTGTCCTGTACCCTGTTGTAGAATTTAATACGCGTATCTCAATAGCCATTAAAGTCAAATCACTAATACTACATGAGAATTGCAAGGAATATTCACTTCTGCCAATGGTTACATTTCTAATTAATTCTATATCTCCTTTCCTCCTGGTATGGTGAGGGAGTGTTGTAACTACGGCAGCCTTGAAGCTTTGAAGTGGCTGATGAAAGGGCAGTTTCACTCAGGGGAACGAATAAAGTTCTTTTCTGCTGAAAACCGTTCTCTACATAGGTTTAGAGCAGAAGAGAAGTGAAAGGAATCCTTTTTAGTTAAGACAATAATCTGGAGACAGGAGAAAACATGAAGCCATATAATGTGGGAGCCGCTGTTGAGCCCAGTGGAGGTGGCTGGAATGCTTTTAGGCGGTTCTCTGGTTGACTCATAGTAATTATTTCTTTACGAGGGTGAGTTCCCACACGTGTATACGTGAATGTCTTCTGACTGGAAATACTTAAAAATATGCCATGTGGTGGGAGAGATTTTCTGCATTCTTCCCTGCACCATGGAAGAAACATATCTTGCTCGTTAACCACGACTAAATCCGTAAGAGTAGGAAACTGTTAATTATCAGGAAATTGTTCATTAATTTATCGTTGGTCGGAACTTGCTATGTCTGCCGAGATTCCGATGCAGTCTAAGCTAAGCTGTGCTATGTTTTGTAGACACTTGCTTCGACGGCAGCGCAGACAACAGTTACTCCAAAGCTTAAGACAAGTACGGTGAGTCTTAGAGCTGTACAGTAAAATGTTTCCAACTTACAGCCGAATGCAGAGGCCGAGCTGAACATAGAATTTTCAGCCACCACTGCAGCCTCTTCTACCCTCGCAGCCCTCGAGACGAGGCGAGGATGAAGTCAGTTCGCATAAGGGTCTCATTTCGAAGATCTATGTTTCATAGCCAGATAATTGCACTCATCATGCGCTTAGGTGAGAGAACTGGTGGTCGTTGATGCTTTTGTGGCAAGTTCCTTTAAATCATTAACTTTCCCACAATGATTGGCTGTATTTGTGACATCGTTTTATATCGCTGTTGTGTATCCACCCAGCAGTGCCAAGGCTACAATCCACTTGTTAAAGGTTTGTATTCTTGATTCACTGGGTAAATCAGTTGTTATACCTCTTGGTAATAAACCAGATTGCAATAGTTTCCTTTCACGGTTTGATGGATCCCGTTATTAAAATGCCTGTGTGAGGTGCGGTCTTCTCACTTTCATGCTTAACTGGGACAGCCCTAGTACACTACTGGCCATTAAAATTGCTGCACCAAGCAGAAATGAAGACGATGAACGGGTATTCATAGGACTAATATAATGTACTAGAACTGACATGTGATTACATTTTCACCCAATTTGGGTGCAAGGATCCTGAGAAATCAGTACCCAGAACAACCACCTCTGACCGTAATAACGGCCTTGAAACGCCTGGGCATTGAGCCAAACAGAGCTTGGATGTCGTGTACAGGTACAGCTGCCCATGCAGCTTCAACACGATACCACAGTTCATCAAGAGTAGTGACTGGCGTATTGTGACGAGCCAGTTGCTCGGCCACCATTGACCAGACGTTTTTAATTGGTGAGAGATCTGGAGAATGTGCTGGCCAGGGCAGCAGTCGAACATTTTCTTTATCCAGAAAGGCCCGTACAGGACCTGCAACATGCGGTCGTGCATTATCGTGCTGAAATGTAGGGTTTCGCAGGGATCGAATGAAGGGTAGAGCCACGGGTGGTAACACATCTGAAATGTAACGTCCACTGTTCGAAGTGCCGTCAATGCGAACAAGAGGTGACCGAGACGTGTAACCAACAGCATCCCATACCTTCACGCCGGGTGATATGCCATTATGGCGATGTCGAAAACAGGCTTCGAATGTGCGTTCACCGCGATGTCGCCAAACACGGATGCGACCATCATGATGCTGTAAACAGAATCTGGATTCATCCGAAAAAATGACGTTTTGCCATTCGTGCACCCAGGTTCGTCGTTTAGTACACCATAACAGGCGCTCCTGTCTGTGTTGCAGCGTCAAGGCCAACCGCAGCCAAGCTCCCCGACCTGATAGTCCTTGCTGCTGCAAACGTCGTCGAACTGCTCGTGCAGATGGTTGTTGCCTTGCAGTCGTCCCCATCTGTTAACTCAGGGATCGAGACGTGGCTGCACGACCCGTTACGGTCATGCGGATAAGATGCCTGTCATCTCGACTGCTAGTGGTACGAGGCCGTTGGGATCCAGCACGGCGTTCCGTATTACCCTCCTGAACCCACCGATTCCTTATTCTGCTAACAGTTATTGGATCTCGACCAACGCGAGCAGCAATGTCGCGATACGATAAACCGCAATCGCGTCAGGCTTCAATCCGACCTTTATCAAAATCGGAAACGTGATGGTATGCATTTCTCCTCCTTACACAAGGCAACGTTTCACCAGGCAACGCCGGTCAACTGCTGTTTGTGTATGAGAAATCGGTTGGAAACTTTCCTCATGTGAGCACGTTGTAGGTGTCGCCACCAGCGCCAACCTTGTGTGAACGCTCTGAAAAGCTAATCGTTTGCGTATCACAGCATCTTCTTCGTGTCGGTTAAATTTCGCGTCTGTAGCACGTCATCTTCGTGGTGTAGCAATTTTAGTGACCAGTAGTGTAGTTTCCAATTGATAAGCCGTTGTGTAGCATCTCAGGGGTTTGCTAAAGAGCACAGCGACACCTCACAGTGTGTTCTTGTGTGTGTGTGTGTGTGTGTGTGTGTGTGTGTGTGTGTGTGTTGTGAATGTACTTGGTAAATCTATATATTAGTACTCTCTGCGTTAAAAAGCAGGCAGATGTGTTTTGCTCCGCCGTGCAGCTGTACAGTGAATGGCGGGCGAGGCCGCCGCGTCACAGAGCTTGGCTGTGTGTGCACCAGGGCAGACCCATAGCGTGCAGAGGGAGTGCCCGCCACAACAGCCACAACAGAGGCGGGCGAGGCGGGAACCGAATGGCAGGCGCGCCGTGTCGAAACCGCCCGACCACGCAAGCGCCTGGCACGTTGCTGTGCCAGACGCTTGCGTTTGACGTCGCTTTGGGCTTTCTGCAACAGTAAACTGCGGAGGGCGGGTGAAGCTGCTGCACATTTTGACAAAGTGATTACAGTCTGGTTTCTTGAGATTGTAACGTAATCCTTTTACACTGATGAGCCAAAGTAACTGGTACACCTGCCTAATATTATGTAGGGCCCCCGCAAGCAAGCAGATGTGTCGCAACACGAAGTTGCACGGACTCGACTAATGGCTGAAGTAGTACTGGAGGTTCAAAAAGGGTTCAAATGGCTCTGAGCACTATGGGACTTAACTTCTGAGGTCATCAGTCCCCTAGAACTTAGAACTACTTAAACCTAACTAACCTAAGGACATCACACACGTCCATGCCCGAGGCAGGATTCGAACCTGCGACCGTAGCGGTCGCGCGGTTCCAGACTGTAGCGCCTAGTACTGGAGGGAACTGACACCATCAATCCTGCAGGACTGTACATGAATCCATAAGAGTACGAGAGCTTGGAGATCTTTTCTGAATAGCACGTTGCAAGGCATCTCAGAGATACACATTAATGTTCATATCTGGGGAGTGTGGTGGCCAGCGGAAGTGATTAAACAGAGAAGAGTGCTCCTGGAGCCACTTTGTAGCAATTATGGACTTGTGGGATGTCGCATCGTCCTGCTGGAATTGCCTAAGTCCGTCGGAATGTACAATGAACGTGAATGCTGATCAGACAGGATGCTTACGCATGTGTCACCTGTCAGATTCGTTTCAAGACATATTAGGGGTCCCACACCAATCCAACTGCACATGACCCACACCATTACAGAGCCTCCACCAGCGTCAACAGTCACCTGCTGGCATGCAGGGTCCATGGATTCATGAGGTTTTCTCCTTACCCGTCCACGTCCACCCGCTCGATACAATTTGAAACGAGACTCGTCCGATCAGGCAACATGTTTCCAGTCATCGACGGTCCAATGTCGGTGTTGACGGGCCCAGGCGTGGCGTAAAGCTTTCTATCGTGCAATCATCAAGGGTACATGAGTGGTCTTCCGTCACCGAAAGCCCATATCGGTGATGCTTCGTCGAATGGTTCCCACGCTGACACTTGTTGATGGCTCAGCACTGAAATCTGCAGCAGTTTGCAGAAGGGTTGCGCTTCTGTCACATTGAACGATTCTCTTCAGTCGTCGCTGGTCCCGTTCTTGCAGTGTCTTTCTCCGGCCGCAGCGATGTCGGAGATATGATGTTTTACCGGATCCCTGATATTCACGGTACACTCGTGAAATGGTCGTACGGGAACATCCACACTTCATCGCTACCTCGGAGATGCTCCGTCCCATCGCTTGTGCGCCGACTGGGACGTCGCGTTCACTTAAATCTTGATAACCTGCCACTGTAGCAGCAGTAACCGATCTAACAACTGCGCCAGACCGCAGCACCTATACTGCATGATTATATATCTCTGTATTTCAATACGCATTCCTATACCATTTTCTTTGGCGCTTCAGAGTAGATCCGACAGGTTAATCAAAAAATCATTTGATTGTCCACCGAATGGGTAGGAAACAAGCTTTATGTAAAGTTTTTTTTTTTTTTTAAATTACCGCTACTAATCACAAACTTTGCCAACTACTGTATTATTTATTTAGCGACATGTTTCGAGGGTTATACCTCATCTTGAGGCTAAATGGCATTACAAAAACAACTTTGCAATAAGGTCATACTGATGTTACATGGTTTTCAGTATTTTCATTTTAATGTTTTTGTATGCCTGAAATACTCGAACAACTTGGCTTGTTGGTATAAGTTATTTTAAGTCGAATCTAAGTAGGGAACGTGTACAAGTTACTGTCGTACACGGCATTAATCCCTCCGGTAGCTTTCTGAAATTGGGACTGTACTGATTTACTCTCTTCATGCTCTATTTCGACGAAAAAATCTGAATAATTAATAAGAATAATCTCAAAATCTCAAAGCTGGATTCAGGCACAGTGACTTTTGAAAGAAATATGTACTGGCAAGCTGTACTATTAATACTGAATGTGAATACTGTCACGTAACAATGTAATAGTGTCATCTATTTATACAAAAGGCAATTTCCTGACTGACTAACTTATCATCATCGCTCAGTCGAAACCGCTAAGGATAGAAACTTGAAATTTGAAGACTCATTTATCTTACACTGCAGGCGTCGTTTAAGAAGGGATTTTTCGAAATTCGAGTCCAAAGGGGGGTTAAACAAAGGATGAAAGGCTTTTTCTTATTTTTAATGTTATGTCACAATTAAGGCAGTTTTGAAGCTAGACCTACGAAAATTGGTATTTGGTTTTTCGGTCAAAAATAAAGAAATACCAGTTTCAGCATTTATGGAAATTCAACCACTAAGAGGGTAAAATAGTGCGTGAAAGTATTTTAAAAACAAATCAATATTAAATAACTGCTACTGAATTTTTAAAGTTACGTCTACGAGTACTGATATTTGATTTCTCTGTTACAAATAAAAAAATATGCATTTCACTGTTCTTGGAATTTTAACTCATAAGAAGATAAAATAGGGTGTGAAATGTTTTATGAAAATATTTGATTGTGAAATCATTGGCTTATCGGTTAGAATTTAAAAAATACGTGTTTCGCTGTTTTTGGAAATTCCACCCCAAATGGGGTGAAACAGAGAATGAAAATTTTTAAGAAAGTGTTTTGTTATATTAAGAAATTTGTAAAACTAAATCTCTGAAAATTGATAATTCACTTTTCGGGTAGATTTATAGAAATCTGAATAGAAATAGGCATAATGAAATAAAGCCTTGGACTCCGCCTACCAGAATCGCTTTTTGGTCAGAAGTACATAGCGGAAACTATGCCGTTGTGACTTTAATTAACGTGAAAAATTTAGAAGGTGCCGCAATCGATTGCAGAAAATAAATCTGTACTGTTCGTACAGTTTTTGTGAGCGAAGCAACGGGATTTAAGGTTGTTACAGATAAAATCTTATCGTAACAATCGGTTCTGAAGTGACATCACAAAATTAACTTAAATACTGCATGCCAAACAATACATAAGGCACAGTACACGCATATAGCAAAACAATTAACATTAAAAATTCTTTAAAATATTTTTGCCATTATTTCATTTTAATCTCTGAATATTGATAATTCACTTTTCGGGTAGATTTATAGAAATCTGAATAGAAATAGGCATGATGAAATAAAGCCTTGGACTCCGCCTACCAGAATCGCTTTTTGGTCAGAAGTACATAGCGGAAACTATGCCGTTGTGACTTTAATTAACGTGAAAAATTTAGAAGGTGCCGCAATCGATTGCAGAAAATAAATCTGTACTGTTCGTACAGTTTTTGTGAGCGAAGCAACGGGATTTAAGGTTGTTACAGATAAAATCTTATCGTAACAATCGGTTCTGAAGTGACATCACAAAATTAACTTAAATACTGCATGCCAAACAATACATAAGGCACAGTACACGCATATAGCAAAACAATTAACATTAAAAATTCTTTAAAATATTTTTGCCATTATTTCATTATAATTTTTAGTGTTTCTGATTTTAAGGTAAACAGCCTTCAGGTAATTACTTCTATCACAAAAATTTTTACACCCTTTTACGAAATTAGAGATAAATTTTGAATAACCAAAATCTGGTGACGGCCTTTTCATTTGGTTTTCTATTCCTTGTGATACTCGGGCTCTCAAATAGGGCAATAGGGAACGGGACATATCCCAGACAACAACGAATAATGAAAAATGATGGTTTACAATGAAACTGCCGTCAGATAATACCACGTATATTCTCAAAGAAAATGTAGAAATACGACAAAAATTTGTAACCAATGTTCATAAAGTCTGCTGTTCTCCTGCAACCAAATACATATTTGCCGAATAATAAGCGCGAATTACAGCAAAGACGGCCACAGTTATACAATCCTTTTTAAAGTATTCAAAGAATTCTCCGACGAAAATAATCATGGAGCGTGCCTTACGTGAGGGCTAAATCCGACTGTGGAGAACAGTTTTACATACATTGTCATGTAAATGTAGTATAATGAGGCTCGAAGCATGCTGATGTCCTCGAATACAGTAAATTTCCGGACTACTTTCGCGAAAACTGTTGCCAAACATGAATGACAGTTTTGCAATTGTGCGCCGTGTTGTAAGAGCTACAGAATGTCTTCAAGATTAGGTGATCCATTAAAAAAACATACTTCCGTCAATGTATTAGTTGGCATTAGACACGACTATTAGTTCCACAGTCTTCTATTGGACCTTTTAGATACTAACGCTTGTCCGAACCCGTATTTCAGTATCTACACTACTGGCCATTAAAATTGCTACACCAAGAAGATGTCGTGCTACAGACGCGAAATTTAACCAACAGGTAGAAGATGCTGTGATATGCAAATGATTAGCTTTTCAGAGCATTAACACAAGGTTGGCGCCGGTGGCGACACCTAAAACGTGCTGACATGAGGAAAGTTTCCAACCGATTTCTCATACACAAACAGCTGTTGACAAGCGTTGCCTGGTGAAACGTTGTTGTGATTCCTCGTGTAAGGAGGAGAAATGCGTGCCATCACGTTTCAGACTTTGATAAAGGTCGGATTGAAGCCTATCGCGATCCGTGTTTGGCGACATCGCGGTGAAGCGTGGAAGCGTGTAATCGTCATGGACATACTGGCGTATCACCCGGCGTGATGGAATGGGGTGCCATTGGTTACACGTCTCGGTCACCTCTTGTTCGCATTGATGGCACTTTGAACAGTGGAAGTTATATTTCAGATGTATTACGACCCGTGGCTCTACCCTTCATCCGATCCCTCCCAAACGCTACATTTCAGCAGGATAATGCACGACCGCATGTTGCAGGAACTGTACAGGACTTTCTGGATACAGAAAATGTTCTACTGCTGCCCTGGCCAGCACATTCTCCAGATCTCTTACCAATTGAAAACGTCTGGTCAATGGTGGCCGAGCAGCTGGCTCGTCACAATACGCCAGTCACTACTCTTGATGAACTGTGGTATCGTGTTGAAGCTGCATGGGCAGCCATCCAAGCTCTGTTTGACTCGATGCCCAGGCGTATCAAGGCCGTTATTACGGCCAGAGGTGGTTGTTCTGGGTACTGATTTCTCAGGATCTATGCATCCAAATTGCGTGAAAATGTAATCACATGTTAGTTCTAGTATAATATATTTGTCCAATGAATACCCGTTTATCGTCTGCGTTTCTTCTTGGTGTAGCAATTTTAATGGCCAAGAACTTAGAACTACACAAACCTAACTAACCTACGGACATGACAACATCCATGTCCGAGGCAGGATTCGAACCTGCGACCGTAGCGGTCGCGCTGTTCCAGACTGAAGGGCCTAGAACCGCTCGGCCACAACAGCCGGCGCCAGTAGTGTAGAACTGATAGTGAAATGGGGTATCCTGCAATTTCATTACTAATTTTTATTTATAGTATTCAATATTACCAGTTTCTCTGGGTTTCAAATATTCCAGCCAGCTGTCTTCATTTATCATGTTCACATATCAAATACGATCTTTTTCTTCGGAATTATGTAGGTCCGGCTCAACGCACGTATGACTGTCCATATCACTCGGTCATGGAGTACTGCGTTGTGCTTCATGGCGAATTGATTTGGACAGTCCTGTGGGCTTCCGAGGCTGGAGTAGAACTGTAAAATACTATAGGTCTAAATGTGAACGTCATAAGTAAAGACAGCTGATTGGAATATTTCAGACACACAGTATGTTGAATAAATACTTCACAGAACTCTTTGCAGCGTCAGATTTGTCAAGAATATTGCCGCGAAAAACTAGGCTTGCGTCTGGCTTCGGGACGAAAAGTAAACATTTTAGGAGGTGGTAGTATAGACTAATTGGGATTAAAAATGAATACTGCATGTGTATAATTTTTATCGGTTACAGAAATACATGTATTGAAATCTAAAGCAAATAAATACTCACAGAAGTTGTTAAGCAAAGGCAAATAAAACGGTTCAAATGGCTCTGAGCACTATGGGACTTAACATCTGAGGACATCAGTCCCCTAGAACTTCGAATTACTTAAACCTAACTAACCTAAGGACATCACACACATCCATGCCCGAGGCAGGATTCGAACCTGCGACCGTAGCGGTCGCGCGGTTCCAGACTGAAGCGCCTAGAACACATCGGCCACACTGGCCGGCAAAGGCAAGTAATTAACATCAGGGTTTTTCTTGATCTTCCTGGATCCATCCCGTGCCCGGATCGGTATGTTACACGGGGCAACACATCTTTTTTCTCGACCAATTTCGGCTGAAAAAATGCGGAATCTGTTGTGGGACATCGCGTAATATTGTCGCTTCAGCCTCTATAGTTTTATGAAGTTCAGACTGGTGGCGGCACCATACGTAGCCTTCAAAATGGCGTCTGTAACGAAGAAGGGTTGCAAGCAGAGAGCTGTGTTTATTTTGCCGGAAAACCAAAGCATCGCATATATTCCTAGACGTTTGCTGAATGTCTACGGGGACCTGACAGAGAAAAAAAAGCACGCCGAGTCGTTGGGCGAAGCGTCTGTCATGATCGCAACAAGCTTCGTGCGAACCTGTCCGATATGCCACTGGCCGGCCAGCCGCACACAGCTGTGCCTCCTGCAATGTTGGAGCGTGCGGACACTCTCATTCGAGGTGAACGACGGGTCAGATACACCGCGCTGCACAATTGGACGCCTCTGTTGGTACTGCTGACAAATTCGTTCACCAATTAGGGTACTTGAAGATGTGTGCCCACTGTGTTTCTCGCCGCCTGACGGAAGACCATAAAGAGACCATGTGAGCGGAATTGCTTGCCCATTACACGTCTAATCGTGATAATTTTTGACGAAAATCATCACTGACGATGAAACGTGGATTCATCACTTGGAACAAAACGGCCGTCCATGTAGTGGCGCCACACCACCTCTCATCCGAAGAAAAAGTTCAAAGCCACGCCCTAGCTATGACGGAAAGTCATGGCTACGGTCTCCTGGGACTCTGCCCAGGTCTCGCACCTGTTTAGCCCAATGAAGGATGCACTCCGCGAAAGGCAGTGCGTGGAAGATGGGGAGGTTATTGATGCACAAAAAGTAGGCTCCGGCGTCCACCAGCAGAGTGGTACCATGCGGGTATCTCCCAGTCGTATTGAACGGAGATTATGTTCAAAAATTGGGTTTCGTACCGAAATGAGTGGGGAATAATATGGTGTACTGGAATCCTTCATAAAACCAACCTGATTTCAGAAAGAAAATGAGTCGCATTACTTACTGAACGTCCTCGCATTTTGGATTTGGCAATGTTAGTGGCAGAGAGTGGCCGGATGCTCTTTCTGTAGCACCCCTTCCCCGAGATCCGCTACCATAACGAGAGTGAGCGCGCCGATAACAGGTTAACTTGCAACGTTAGCAGAGGACGCCACAGACCGCCCACCAATGTCAACGTTAAATCTTCCTTCCCGAGAAATCTTGACATTGGCGTGCCGTCTGTCCCGTTCAATTCCGGCAGTCTGTCGTATGAAATGCACTGTGGAATGTATTGACGTTCCGTTCCGTAGACTTGATAAGGCAATGGTCTTAGCACCACTAACGTTATAGCTGTACCACGGTTGTACAAGGAGACCAGCAACCACACGGCAGTCGGTCAAACAGCCTCTTCGTTCTAAAATTTTGGGACCTTCGACCACAACGACAGGTGAAAGCATAATAGGCCAAAAACATTTTTCCTTGGGGAAAATTAATCACCTACGGAAGCCTTAAATTGAGCATACCAACGACGCTATATGGTTCAAAATGGTTCAAATGGCTCTGAGCACTATGGGACTCAACATCTTAGGTCATAAGTCCCCTAGAACTTAGAACTACTTAAACCTAACTAACCTAAGGACACCACACACACCCATGCCCGAGGCAGGATTCGAACCTGCGACCGTAGCAGTCCCGCGGTTCCGGACTGCAGCGCCAGAACCGCTAGACCACCGCGGCCGGCCGACGCTATATAGACGAACTCCTGTAATACGAAGCAAACCTGACTGGCGCTGCCAGCTGTACGTACAAAGCCGAACAGATGGCTCAGACAGGGAATCCGAATCCTCAGAAGAGGAAAAAAACCCACACAATTCCACAAAACGAGCCGCCAGTCAAACTGACCACTCAGATGACGACTTGGTATGGTACAGCTTATGCTGCAGCTGGCCCAGGAGATTTCGTTTGTGACCAGCTACAACGGTAATATCTCTGCACTAAAAATATCCTAAAACCCAAGCTTGAAATGTCGCTACTGGTACAAACCCGCGAGTAGTCCTAGTATCCGCCCAGAGCATCGCACAGGATTTTTTTTCCATGGCACTTGCCATGGCACTTTTTTGCCACCTTTGGCTTTAAAACCGCTATCCTTCAATAGCTTTCCGTCAACTGTCTCCTAATTGGGACCACATAAGTGACAGACCGTGCCCAGACGTACGGACAACATACAGACCCGCCCTTGTGAAGCCTACATTTGAATATAGCCACATGGCAGAGGCGACAGTAGCTTGGTGGTCTCCACTTGTTATGAACCACGCGACATTCAGTTACCACTTCACTGTGGCCGCGGAACACTTGGCCAGAAGCTCGAGGCTGTATAATGACGCTGCTGAAAGCTTGAGACCATATACGAGGGTCACTCCAAATGAAATGCACACTATTTTTTTAAAAAAATCCATCTTTTATTCTATATGTTTGAAAGTTTTACAGTGTGTAGATATATCCTTTAGGAACAATATTTTCATTTCTCCACATAATTTCCATCCCTCTCAACTGCCTTACGCCATCTTGGAACCAGCGCCTGTATACCCGCATGGTAAAATTCTGGACCAACCTGTTGGAGCCACTGTTGGGCAGCGTGCACAAGGGAGTCATCATCTTCATACCTCGTTCCACGAAGAGAGTCTTTCAGTTTCCCAAAGAGATGATAGTCACTTGGAGCCAGGTCAGGACTGTAATGCGGGTGCTTCAGTGTTGTCTGTCCGAGTTTTATGGTCGCTTCCATGGTTTTTTGACTGACATGTGGCCGTGCATTGTCGTGCAACAGCAAAACATCCTGCTATTGCCGATGTGGTCGAACACGACTCAGTCGAACTTGAAGTTTCTTCAGTGTCGTCACATATGCATCAGAATTTATGGTGTTTCCACTTGGCATGATGTCCACAAGCAAGAATCCTTCGGAATCGAAAAATACCGTAGACATAACTTTTTCAGCAGAAGGTGTGGTTTTGAATTTTTTTTCTTGGGTGAATTTGCATGATGCCACTCCACTGATTGCCTCTTTGTCTCTGGTGGAAAATGATGGAGACATGTTTCATTACCTGTCACAATTCTTCCACGAAATTCATCTCCACCATTCTCGTACTGTTCCAAAAGTTCGCTGCATACCGTTTTTCTTGTTTCTTTGTGAACCACTGTCAACATCCTGGGAACCCACCTGGCACAAACCTTTTTTTAACACCAACACTTTCAGTATTTTGCAAACACTTCCTTTCCCTATCCCAACGTACCGTGACAATTCGTTTACTGTGATGCGTCTGTGAGCAGTCACGAAATTCGTTAACTCTCTGCACATTGTGTGGAGTGTGTGCCTGCCGCTGCGAGGACAATCCTCAATATTGCCGTGCCCGCTTTCATCACGTAACCTGCTTGCTCACCGACTAACTGTACTACGATCGACAGCAGCATCTCCATACACCTTTTTCAACCTCTTGTGGATATTTCCCACTGTCTCGTTTTCACAGCACAGGAATTCTATGACAGCACGAACGTCAAGTGTAGCAGCCATCTTGAAGCCATGCTGTGACGGCGTCACTCACGGGAACAGGTTGAACTAAGTTTCAAAACAAGCGGGAAGGATGTATCTACACACTGTAAAACCTTCACACATGCAGAATGAAAACTGTATTTTTACAAAAATAGTGTGCATTTCTTTTGGAATGACCCTCGTAGTATAAATACATGTAAACACCAGCGTTATAATTATTTCGTCCATAAAGGAATGCCACTAATAAAAACGAGGGTTGGGACTTTAATAGTAGCAATTATTTATTTACAGCTCGTACAGAATAGATACGTTTTAAAAGTTTTACTGACCTTCAAAGCAGTCACCAGCATTGTGTATAACCCGTTGCCAGTGATGTGGAAGTCGCAGGATACTCTTAGCAGTGCCAGTTGTGTTGACAGTTAGAGCGGCGCTGTCTATTGCCCGACGAATTTCTAGTAGTTCTGCAGCGAATTCCGTGAAGTGTTTCCTTCAGTTTAGAAATCGAGTTGACTCACGAGGGCTTAAGTCAGTGGAGTACAGTAGGTGGTATAGCACTTAGCAGCCCCATCAATCAAACAATTCAGTAACAGCTTGCACTGTACGTGCTTGAGCATTGTCCTGCAAAATGATGGTCAGGTCCCGCAGAAAGTGTCATCATTTCTGTCTCTATGCTGTTCATTTCTGGAACACAACCTACAACCAGCTTAGACAGAAGTGATGACACTTTCTGCAGGACCTGGCCATCATTTTGCAGGACAGTGCTCAAGCACGTACAGTGCAAGCTCTTACTGATTTGTTTGACTGATGGGGCTGCTAAGCGCTATGCCACCTGCTGCTCTCCTCGTAAGTTCAACTGGATTTCTTAACTGAAGGAAACACTTCACGGCATTCGCTTCAGAACTGCCACAAATTCGTCGGGCAATAGACCTCGTCGCTTGAACTGTCAACACAACTGGCACTGATAAGAGTATCCTGCGACTTCCACATCACTGGCAACGGGATATACACAATGCTGGTGACTACTCTGAAGGTCAGTAAAACTTTGAAACACGTATCTATTTTGTACGAGCTGTAATAAATAGTTCCCACCATTAAAGCTCCAACCCTCGTATAAATAAAACAGTTTTCTGCATCAGTTTATTGTATTACTGTGTGTTTCGATGGTTCATACCATCATCATCAGATGGAGGTGTAGTCTTTGGCTGGCAATAATTTTATTTTAAGTAATTTATTTATTTTAATTTATTGGCTTTCTGGATGTGCCCATATAGCCGTCTCAGTATGGAATGTCTATTATGATGATACGAACTAAGGATTACTCAACACCCAGTGTCCGAGAGGAGAAAGTCTTCCACCTGGGTAAATTTCAAAGGGTACATTGTACAAGAGTAAATGTGTACTTACAGGCGAAGTAGATGCTGGATACTGTTATTTGTCGCAGGTGCTCTTCACTTTGTGTGAGGTGTTTACTTTACAGAAAGATGTTATACACATCAGAGATGAGAAGATAACTGATACATGCAATTGCTGGAGCTGTGAGATTTAATTTAGTGCAACAGACAGCGTTCATTGAAGTCGAGTGACAATTCCCGTATGATGTTGATGACATGCGGTGTGCTTTGTACTCACTCCACAGATATTCCTACTCTACGCAACACTAACATGACATCAGTTGCTGCCGCTTGTTACCGCGTTCCCTGGTCCAGTATATGCTGTGTTGCAAGCCTCACTCTGTGGTAAGGCACCTGTGGGACGCCGTACAGTCTGTAAGCAACAGCGAGCCTCGCCACTAGAAAGTGTTTGGGTGCGACTTGGCTCAGTATTCCAGACACTCGCGGCGGAGATAACAGTGAGTGGGGAGGGGGCACTGCTCCGTCTTGTTTTATGCAGCAGGCGCAGCGAGACGTCATCAGGAACCGCTTCCCAGAATGCCTAGCGGCTTTGGTAGACAGGTGGGGAAGGGGGGGGGGAGGGGCTGTGGGGAAGGGGGCAGTCTCCCATTCCCCGCGTGGCGGCCAAGGAGAGCGGTAACACAGCAGGCGCTGGGAAGTCCGCCGGCCACAGTGTCGCGTTCCCGTGCTTACACCAGCGTGGACCGATTGCACGCATTCCCTCCGGAATACAAGTTAGGGATTAGAAAGCTAGTTCACATTTCTTCTTTTCCGTGTCTTTTATTTTCTCATTCAGTTGGGTACACTCTACGCTTCTTTTGCAATTATTCAAGAATTTATCGCGCTGTAACATCATCACTGTTTCCTCTTGCTAAGCGTTGTTCCCGTATGGAGTTTTTGCGTGACATGCAAATGCTCATTCTAAATGTAATTAATCTTTCACTTTTTGTGGGCGCCTGAACTTAACTTCCTACATTGGTTTTTGCTCTAAGCCCGCTTTCGTATGACAGCAACTTGTTTCATTGAGCAGGCAGAAGGAGACTGAACGCACAGCTAATACCTACCGTTCCAATGAGAAGATTATCAGACAACCGCCCTCCGCAGTATTCTACAGTGCCGGAGAAAAATTAGTACACCCTTTCAGAGGTTTCCAATTTATTCAAGATTTATTGTTGCAACAGTGCATGTGGAGCACATGAAATGATTACATTTACATATCAATAGCACAAGCGGTTCTGAAGTACCAGATATCGACCAATGCTAAAACACCCGTATTAGTAAGTGGTGTAGCGTCCGTGTGCAGCAATACAGGCGTTGACTGTGGCATCCAGTCGACCAAAAGACGGCGAATACTGTCCTGGGACAAGTTATTCCTGTGGTGTCACCGCCAGACACCACACTTGCTAGGTGGTAGCTTTAAATCGGCCGCGGTCCATTAGTACATGTCGGACCCGCGTGTCGCCACAGTCAGTAATCGCAGACCGAGCGCCACCACACGGCAGGTCTAGAAAGACGGACTAGCACTCGCCCCAGTTGTACGACGACTTTGCTAGCGACTACACTGACAAAGCCTTTCTCTCATTTGCCGAGAGACAGTTAGAATAGCCTTCAGCTAAGTCCATGGCTACGACCTAGCAAGGCGCCATTAACCATTTCTGGAGAGAGTCTCACTTGTATAATCAAGAATACTGTATACAAATGATGGATTAAAAGTTAAGTATCACATCAGCTACGTACTTTTCTTTATAACATTAATTACGTATCCTGTTCCAGACTTCACGCCAGTCGGCGTGAGTTGACGCGTGCCCTTTCGGTAACCTCACCTTGTGTCTAGACTGTCTTGTCTAGACACAACAATTCCATGCCTGCTCGACCTGTTCACGTAGTTCTGTAAGAGTTGTTGGTTGACGAATCGCACGAGTGACTTCCCCTCCCATCATATTCCACACGTGCTCGATTGGAGACAGTTCCGTAAATCGTGCTGGCCAGAGAGGTTGCTGGACGTCCTGCAGAGTACGTTGAGTTTCGCGGGCAGTGTGCGGAAGAGCATGATCCGGTTGGAACAACTCATCAGTTTTCTGTTGCAAGAATGGCAAAAGAACGGGTCTAACAACAGAAATTCTTCCAATCCATGTGTGGCATACAGCAAACCAGTGCTTAACAGTATTGGTTAAAAACAGTCTTGGTTGCAATTTTAGTTTTTTATTTTTCGACTAAGCGTTTCGCCTTATTTAGGCATCTTCCTTCGTCAAACTCAGTAAAAACTTTTCTAGAAAAGTTTTTACTGAGTTTAGCGAAGGCGATGTTGGCCTGATATATATACCACGATGCCCTTTGGCTACACTGGCTAAAGGATCCTAAGAAATACAAAATTAAGATAACCTGAGGATGCCTAAATAAGGCGAAACGCGTAGTTGAAAAATAAAAAAATTAAAATTGCAACCAAGACTGTTTTTAACCAATACGCTTCTAACAACATTCTGCACGTACCGAGCGTTGGTTAGCATCCCCTCCAGAAACACCAGACGTGAGCGATAGTTGTAACTTATCTCACTTCAGAGCATAAGGCATGGGGGGGGGGGGGGGGGCAGTGTGTCTTGGACTAAATCACTCTACAAAACAACGCTCCACAGTCTTCACTTAAAACTTCCGGGCTGATAGGCCGTGATCGAAGTCTCCTGACGTTTCGTCTCCGACTGCGGGAGACATCCTCGGAGGTAAAGCGGCGAACTGCACCAGTCCAGCCGCGCACGTCGATGCTGTGACGTGAGTGGAAGACGGGCTAAAGGTGTAAGTCAATTGTTCAAAAACAGTCTTAATCGCATTTATTATTATTATACCGCCAACCGGTTTCAACCTGACGTAGGGATCATCTTCTGGGCGTTTACACGATTGGTCGACTGCTGGTGGTGTTACTCCAGTCTACATAATTGACTTCTAAAGACTGTAGCAAAATTTACATCGGGCCAACAGGGAGAAGTTTTAATACCAGATTTAAAGAACACACTACTGGAACAGCACGTAATAAATTACTCATCGGACAGCATTTAGATATGGAAAAACATGCAGAAATCGATATAAGGGAAAATCTGAAGGTACTGCATGTAACCCAAAAAGGGCCTATGATGGATATTCTAGAGAGCCTGGAAATTTTTATACATATTAAACGAAGTCCGGCAGCGATGCTGAATGAACAAATAGAGAGGCCTGATAAAAAAAATTTCGAGCTATTCGAAAATATTATTTGTACACAATGATGCTACTTTTCCTTTTATTATTTTAATACTTTAATTCCTTTAAGGGGTACTACAAACGTGTCGTAAACTTTTATCCTATCTTTAGATTTTTTTAGGTTATCCTAGATTGTCGATATTTCCATAACCTCAAATAAGTGACAATTTCTCTGTGGATGAAGAGCCATGACATACAGCTACGACGGCAACGGACGCCGTTGTCAGGGCAAAGATAACACCATACGAACACACCAGCTGCTACCATGACGACGGCGTCCTCGCTACACAGACCAGAGGGCGCCTGATATACGCTTTATGATCCATGGCAACGGCGTCCTCACCACAAGGAGTAGAGGGCTTTGTAGTCCTTCCATATTAGCCGTTTTAGTAAACTGACTCAAATGTTTTCTACGTAAATGTACGAATAAATATATTATAATATTATAATACAAGACGACACCAGTTTTTGTGTGTCACAAATTGTTTTACTTTATATTATGGCACATAATGTAATATACTTTTACGAATTTTACGATTTGACTACGGAACATTTGTTATTGTTCTATAATTAACACTATAATTGTAACTCCTTTTAAATGGAATGGTTCCGTTTTCTGTTATTTACTGTCACTTAAATTTATGTTAAACCAAGGTGACTAGTAAAAAAAAAAAAAAAATAGTTTCCTGCCGTTATGCAGACAGGAGTGACACCACCACCAGCAGTCGACCAATGGTGTAAACTCCCACAAGATGACCCCTACGTCGGGTTGAAACCGGTTGCCGGTATAATAATAATAAACATGATTAAGACTGTTTTTGAATAATCGATTAATCATACTAATCGCTGCTTCATCTCCACAACCATGTTGTCCAAAAATAAAGGTGTAAGTGCCCTTAGTCCCACTATCAGTACCCGGTTCGCAACAATTTGTGTAGACATGTCTGGGCTCACAATCCGCCTTATCTGTGATGTGATAGCTGCCTGATCTGCCACTGGTGCCCTTACAATACGACGGTCCTGTCGGGCGTCTGTGCTGCATGGACGTCTGACACCTCGTCTACGGGTATGAGAATGTTCACGTGGCCTCCGATACCGGCATCTTTGCACAACTGACTCAGCACGTTCAAATGGTGTGGTAGTTCTCCAAAAGGACCATCCCGCCATTCGCAAGGCCACAATTTGACCCCTCTCAAAAGTTGGCACAGTGGATAGGCCTTGAAAAACTGAACACAGATCAATCGAGGAAACAGGAAGAAGTTGTGTGGAACTATGAAAAATATAAGCAAAATATACAAACTGCGTAGTCCATGCGCAAGATAGGCAACATCAAGGATAGTGTCAGCTCAGCAGCGCCGTGGTCCCGTGGTTAGCGTGAGCAGCTGCGGACCGAGAGGTCCTTGGTTCAAGTCTTCCCTCGAGTGAAAAGTTTATCCTATTTATTTTCGCAAAGTTATGATCTGTCCGTTCGTTCATTGATGTCTCTCTCTGTTCACTGTAATACGTTTAGTGTCTGTGTTTTGCGACCGCACCGCAAAACCGTGCGATTAGTAGACGAAAGGACGTGCTTCTCCAATGGGAACCGAAAACATTTGATCGCAAGGTCATAGGTCAACCGATTTCTCCACGTCTGATATATTCTATACGACACTGGTGACGGCATGTGCGTCACATGACAGGAATATGTTGTCGACCCACCTAACTTGTACACTTGGCGAATGGGTAAAAAGATTCTTCTACCTTGCCCGACTTAGGTTTTCTTGTAGATGTGATAATCACTCCCAAAAAAGTGACGAAAATAAAAAATTACACTTTTCACTCAAGAGAGGACTTCAACCACGGACCTCTCGTTCCGCAGCTGCACACGCTAACCCCTGGACCACGGCGCTCTTGAGCTCTTATTGTCCTTGATGTTGCCTATCTTGCGCATGGACTACTCAGTTTGTAAATTCGCTTATTTTTTTCATAGTTCCACACAACTTCTTCCTGTTTTCTCGATTGATCTTTGTTCAGTTTTTCGAGGCCTATCCACTGTGCCAACTTATAACTAAATCTGATGGGGGTGCGATGGGGAGGTTCCCTTGTCAGTTGACTGTAGGAAGCACAAGTGCGACTGCATGGCATGGTTGTCTACTTACTTCAAACGTTTGCAGCACAATCAGCCGTCTGGCTGTGAGCATTCCTTGTTACAGGGTAGATACAGATGGCGCTCTGGCACCTATGCCACTATGCTAGCCGGCCGCTGGTGGCAGAGCGGTTTTGGCGCTTCAGTCTGGAACCGCGCGACAGCTACGGTCGCAGGTTCGAATCCTGCCCCAGACATGGATGTGTGTGATGTCCTTAGGTTAGTTAGGTCTAAGTAGTTCTAAGTTCTAGGGGACTGATGACCTCAGATGTTAAGTCCCATAGTGCTCAGAGCCATTTGAGCCACTATGCTATCTGTTCGCGGACGACATTGACACCGTCATCAGTACATCTACCATTCCCCAGGCTGCATATGCCGTCACTGGATCAAAATCCACGCCATCTTTCCAGATCAACCAATAGTTTTCTTTTCATTAGTGTATATGACGCCGATTGAAGTGAAATTGTTAGAAACTGCGTGGTTCGCATGGCGGCTGTTATCAGTTATCTGCACGACTTTGTAAAATAGCATATGTTGCATATTATGCAAATGAAACAAGGCTGCATCTATTTATGAAGTTACTATTTCCGTAAAACGCATAGTTTTGGGTAAAAAATTAAAATACACGAATTTTCATTCTTCGTTCGTCTTCGGTCACTCTTAATCTATTTTCTTAAACTGAAGCATTAAAAACAGCTAATATTTTACATCACATAGTACTGTATTATACCAATTTCTCATAAGTTCCACATCCTAAATTGGAAATTGATGTTGCAGAGGCTGAAGAAGGTAGTGATAGCCAGGAAGGAGACAAGTCACATATGGAAAAGCTTCAGTCCACACTACTAACTGTAAGCGGGAATGGAGGAACACGAAAAATTAGAAAATATGGAAGACAGGGCTTACGCATTTACAAGTTAAATGAAACTGTTCGTCTGACAAAGGGATTAACCCCTTACACTATAAAATTGCTGTTCAAAATGGTTCAAATGGCTCTGAGCACTGTGGGACTTAACAGCTGAGGTCATCAGTCCCCTAGAACTTAGAACTACATAAACCTAAGGACATCGCACACATCCATGGCCGAGATCGGCCATGGATCGTAGCAGTCGCGCGGTTCCGAGAAAATTACTGTACAATATTCGCTCTGAACGTTGCTCTAGTTGCGTATTCAAAAACGGGCATCAACAAAAGCTAGTGGCTCTAGCAGCTTATCTCAAACAATACGCGTTGGAAATAAATGAAAAGAAGGTGAAGCTCCAAGTAAAAGTCAAGACCCGTCATACAACTACGACAAATCTGAAAAATCGATGAAGTGAAACAGTTTCGTTATTTAAATAGAATTATTTCGGAATTCATAAATCCTAGAAAGACAATATGCAATAAAAAAAATTCAATGAAGGATACTGTCTGACTCTCACGGGAAAGAAGTTTAGGGAAAACTGCAGGTATCTATAGTAGCACACTATAGGTATATACCAAATACTATCGTAAGAAACGCGCGTAGTGGCCGCGAGGTTTGAGGCGCCATGTCATGGATTGCGCGACCCCTCCCACCGGAGGTTCGAGTCCTACCTCGGGCATGGGTGTCTGTTGTTCTTAGCATAATTTAGTTTAAGTTAGTTACGGTAGTGTGTAAGTCTAGCTTGTAAGTCTAGGAACCGATGGCCTCCGCAGTTTGGTCCCTTAGCAATTCACACACGTTTGAACATTTCGTAAGGGAGTGCAGATTTTGTAATGGTCGTGATCAACTGTGTCGCTGATATAAGTCTGTACGATTCCGTGGCCACTGTCACTGAAGGTAAAATCTTTCAGGCAGCACTATTTTCCTGTTCAAACTTCTTCACTGCTCGACGTTTCTATCCGTCTGCTGCGATCTGGTGCAGGATTCTGCTGGTGTCCCTGGGTGGCTGAACACTGTCGAAAGACAGTGTCGTGTTCATTTACGAAAGGCTATTTTCTCGCTCTCTTTCGTAGAAGTGGAGCTATTCGTATTGGTGTCTGCAGCTCGTGCTCTTGCGGTAGCGTTCTCGCTTCCCGCGCGCGGGGTACCGGGTTCGATTCCCGGAGGTGTCAGGGATTTTTCCTGCTTCAAGATGACTGGGTGTTGTGTCGTGTTCATCATCATTCATCCCCATTACGGTCGGAGGAATGCAATGGCAAACCAACTCGTCTAGGACCTTGCCTAGTCGGCGGTGCGGGTCTCCCGCATCGTCCCCTACGCTCCTCGGAATATGGGACCTTACCGTCATCGTCACTCGTATTGGTTAAAAATCTTCCGGCTGTTATTGGTGGAACGTCATCATCGTGTAAATAAACAAAACAGGTATTAGTCGACCACAGTACTATTGCACCTGAGAGTGAGGGCGCTCTGGCCGGCAAACTTTGAGTTTTTATCGTAATAATTCACGAGGATACGCTGAACTACTTGATGCTACATGCAGAACTGTCCTGATGGCATTCACAGTGTCGAAGCGTTTTCCTTAATCACCACTAAATTGTTTACTGTAACATCACCGAATGTTTCCGACATCGGCCACAGGAGGCAAAGCGCAATAACATCGTGGTAGGGTAATACGGAATGAGTGACTGAATCCAAAACATTATTGTTGTTGTGTCGCCTCGGCTGTTAACTGGTAGCTGAAGGTCGCCATGGCTTGGGGACCTGTAGCCTACAGTCATCATCTCTGTTGCAATTGCACTTTCTTTGGGATTTCATCTGCAGCACTTTCCTTTTGTAAATATTGTTTCCTCTGGCTAGAGCTCGTATTACCCCTGTTTTCCACACGCTGTCTGTGATATATGTATTTCGGCTATTTCGTTTATTTAGATGTTTACATCAGTAGTCAGCGTGTAAAACTTTGTTGCCGTCACCTACCTTTTGCTGATTTACATGTTTACACCAGTACTCAGTGTGTAAGCCGGTCGGAGTGGCCGTGCGGTTCTAGGCGCTACAGTCTGGAACCGAGCGACCGCTACGGTCGCAGGTTAGAATCCTGCCTCGGGCATGGATGTGTGTGATGTCCTTAGGTTAGCTAGGTTTAATTAGTTCTAAGTTCTAGGCGACTGATGACCTCAGAAGTTAAGTCGCATAGTGCTCAGAGCCATTTGAACCATTTGAACTCAGTGTGTAAAACTTCGTTGCCGTCACCTACTGTTTGCTGATTTAGTGTTTCGATGTTTCAAATAGTTACCATTTTCGTCTTGAAATTCCTCCTGCTTTTAAAGACGGCCCTGCTCAGAAAACCGAGGAAAATTAACAAATCTCGGAGATTTCTGACATGACCGTTCAGATGTTTACCTATTGAGAAGGAAGATCCGTAAGAAAGATCCGTAAGACGGTGTGAATGGATATCTACACGGTTCTGAGGGCGATTCCGGTGACAGTGACGTCAATAGGCCGGCAGTAAAACGTAAGATGCCAGTGTTTTCAAGTGATTCCGGCAAAAGTGATGGTGATTAGCTCTTGCGAATGATTAGTTTTGTCGTGGTGTTAAATTAATAACCTAATCACATTCTTCTTGGTGCTCCGCTACTACTGATTTTACAGATTGTCTTAAATGAGTGTGCTGTATTGTTTTGTTGTCCTTCCAGTTTCACTTATTACGGCGGGGGTGGGCCACGTCTGTTGTAGGTTGGAAGAAGTCTTTATTTTGTGTTGGAAAAAAAACAGTTCTTCTGGCATTCTTTTGGGGGGAATGCAATCTATGCGGTCCGTAAATCTAGTAAACAAACAGGAATATTACACACTGCGCGGTAGGTTCTTCTTCGTGTTTACATTGTTAGTACGAGGTGTGTTTTCTTAAAGTAAGAACTGTTTTTAAATTAAAACGAAACAAGTGGATTTTTGTAAGCAGTTTTATTTTAACATGAAAGCCTGTACTTTAATCTACTTTTCTAAACAAGTCCTACCAATATTAGGTGTGTTTACGTTTCCTTGTTCGTATTTGAAATGCCTCCTCCGATTGAGAATCCCGCCTACTGTGAAATACGCTCTGTGATTCGTTGTCTTAGCGCCAGAGCCTTCAAGGCAACTGAAATTCATTGTCGGATTTGCGAGGAGTATGGAGAAAACATTATGAGCGATGGGATGGTACAGAAATTGGTGAGACCTTCTAAGGATGGCCGTAAGAATGTGCACAATGAGAAACCCAAGTGGGCGACCTTCAGTCATTACTAACGATTTGGGCAGAAAGTTGATGAAAAAGCGAGAGACAACAGACACTTTATGATTTCGACGTTATGTGATGAGTTTCCTCAAGTGTCAAGACGTATGCTTATGAATTCTTGCCTAATCAGGAGGCAGAATTCTACGAGGAACATATTCAAAAGCTGGTTGTACCATACGATAAGTGCCTTAATATTGGTGGGAATTACATAAAAAAAAGGTTCAAATGGCTCTGAGCACTATGGGACTTAACATCTGAGGATATCAGTCCCCTAGAACTTAGAACTACTTAAACCTAACTAACCTAAGGACATCACACACATCCATGCCCGAGGCAGGATTCGAACCTGCGATCGTAGCGGTCGCGCGGTTCAAGACTGAAGCGCCTAGAACCGCTCGGCCACAACGACCGGCAATTACATCAAAAAGTAGATTAAAGTACAAGCTTTCATATAAAAATGAAATTGCTAGAAACGTCTACTTGTTAAAGTTTTGTTTCAAAGCGGTACTTACCTAAGCAACATGCTTTATATTGCCACTGCATTTGAAGATCCAGCCTGCGGAAAGGTCATCACAGCTGTTGCCCATCGATGTTTCCCTAAGTAGAGCTAGCTTCCATCTTTAAGTTCTGATTGTCACCGATGCGGAATACACGTGAAGATGGTAGGTTTAGAGTGGCTTACTTCTGGGTAGGTTGGCGCTGCGAAATGGCGCCCAGATACCTGTTTATAATGGTAGACTTCCTGTAAACTTGGCCTTACGGAAGTGAGGTAATGGGAACGCAGGACCGGAAAGATAACACAAGAAATTCAGAAAATGTGTATCATAGCATGAAATGTGGAAAATGTATAGCATTCTAAAAGAACCAAGAACAAAATGTTCAAAGATAATGCAAAATTTTCTCTGTGGGTGTAAAAATATGGGAGGTCACCAAGCCATATGGTACACCAATTGTGCAGCTGTTACCACACTGGACTTAAAATTCTAACTTTATACCGTCTTTAATGACGTCGTCTTTGACGGAGGGTTAAATCTTAAACTTCTGAACAACTAATGAATAGTTACCGAATCGAATTGAGCAAAAATGAGTGCTATAAAACTACTTGGCCAAACGGAGGGATCACGCGTCAAGAAATAGTTTCATTACGAATGGTGATGGTGGGGGAGCCGGCCGCGGCGGCCGGTACCCTCGACCATGTACTGTGTTGCAGCTTGCGGAGTATATATGTAGGCGTTGAATTCTAGTTTCTTTGAGACTCAAACAGAAACACTTCGGTCATTTAACAAGTAGTATTCTGCGCCGGCCACTGTGGCCGAGCGGCTCCAGGCGCTTCAGTCCTGAACCGCGCTGCTGCTACGGTCGCAGGTTCGAATCCTGCCTCGGGCATGGATGTGTGTGCTGTCCTTAGGTTAGTTAGGTTTAAGTAGATCTAAGTTATAGGGCACTGATAACCTCAGATATTAAGTCCCATAGTGCTCAGAATCGTTTGAACCAATTGATGGGGGGGAGGGGGGGGGGGGGGTTAAACATTTTAGAGATTTGATTTCTATAAGCAAGGTGACGTGGATGTACAAGCCGGGCGAGAATCCCTCGTACTCCCCCCTCCCTCCCCCCCTTCCCGACAATTATCGAATGCTAACTGATTTAACACAAGTACTTACTTACGTATTAAGTGTTCAGTATATCGGTACGTTCCGGTTCATGCTGTAAACACATTTACATACGTCTCCATTTTCTTCTTGACATATTTTTGAGCATGTCTGGTTTTACAGTAAGAAATGCATCCTCAACAGCATTGTGCAGTTCTTCTTTTGTAGCATAACGACTTGCAGATACATGCACCTTAATGACTCCCCGTAACGAGTTGTCAGGTGTGGTGAGGTCAGGACTTCTTGGTTGCCATTTTAAGGAAGCAGCTGTTGCTGATGAACCACGACTTACCCACCGTCCTGGAAAGTGTTCATTTAGAAACTCGCGTACTGCATGAGCGTAGTGAGGAGCCCCACTGTAACCGTATGCATTTCGTGAGATCCCTTTCCTGAAGCTGAGGTAGTAATCATGATTGTACCATGTGTAAACAATATGAGCCATTCACAGTCCCTTTAAAAACATACTGTCCAGGCAGATGTCATGTTATCACAGTCCATATTACTACTTAAGGCGGGCTCCTATCTATCTCGACTATGTAATGAGGATTTTCTTTTGCCCGAACGGCAATATTTCTAGCACGTGAGCTGCGATAAAAGGCACATTCATCTGAAAACATAACTGTTGTGGGTTGGCAGGAGAGCCAACACCGGTTTACTAGAGGAAGCCGAAAGGCACGCGTCTTAGCTCACGCAGGCTGGCGTGAGGTCTGGAACAGGACAAGGAAATTAGACTTTAGAAAAAACGGACGTAGCTTGTGGAATACTTAACTTTAATCCATAAATGGTGAACATCGCTCTTGACGGTACATTATTCATAATCTCAATAGTAACTGGTAATGGCGCCTTGCTAGGTCGTAGCAAATGACGTAGCTGAAGGCTATGCTAACTATCGTCTCGGTAAATGAGAGCGTATTTTGTCAGTGAACCATCGCTAGCAAAGTCGGTTGTACAACTGGGGCGAGTGCTAGGAAGTCTCTCTAGACCTGCCGTGTGGCGGCGCTCGGTCTGCAATCACTGATAGTGGCGACACGCGGGTCCGATGTATACTAACGGACCGCGGCCGATTTAAAGGCTACCACCTAGCAAGTGTGGTATCTGGCAGTGACACCACAATAACCTTGGCACGGTCCACTGCTTTTAAGAAATGAGTTAATAAAGCACGGATTGCTAAAACGCGCTCATTCCGGTCTGTATCCTATAACTCGTTTACGAACGTCGGCAGGAAAGGTCTGACCTCAAGATCTTTTTTCTCGTGATTTCGCGTTGTAATCCACGGTCTACCGTGCTTCGAAGGACGTTTATGTACTGACTTCATAGGAGATTGTTCAGTCGGAGCAGAGACTGTGGTACGTATTTCTTCTCGTGTCTTCTTCATGCCACTCAGCGGCCCGTCTTTAAGACTGCCAAAAGTAAAAGTATGTCTTTCCGAGTCCAGAAGTGCAGCCTTTCGCGGTGGAGTCTTATTAAATCTTTCCCGGAAAGCTCCCATATTCTCTCTCATTGTCTGTCCTGAGTGTTGTCCTTCGTACACCCACACACTTGTCACTAAGCGCCCTTCAATAGTGTGACCATGACCTGCATTTGCCATGGCTACAAATTAAAACTCGACTGCAACTGCGAAAACATGTAAATATGAATTCCAACAATTGATTCCAACAATTGATAAGAAGAAGTAACATGCCTACCAACGTGCATAATACACTACTGGCTATCAAAATTGCTACACCAAGAAGATGACGTGCTACAGTTTCGAAATTTAACCGACAGGAGGAAGATGCTGTGATATGCAAATGATTAGCTTTTCAGAACATGCACACAAGGTTGGCGACACCTACAACGTGCTGACATTAGGAAAGTTTCCAACCGATTTCTCATACAAAAACAGCAGTTGACCGGCGTTGCCTGGTAAAACGTTATTGTGATGCCTCGTGTAAGGAGGAGAAATGCGTACCATCACGTTTCCGACTTTGATAAAGGTCGGATTGTAGCCTATCGCGATTGAGGTTTGTCGTATTGCGACATTGCTGCTCGCGTTGGTCGAGATCCAATGACTGTTAGCAGAATATGGAATCAGTGGGTTCAGGAGGGTAATCCCAACGACCTCGTATCACTAGCAGTCGAGATGACAGGCATCTTATGCGCATGGCTGTAACGGATCGTGCAGCCACGTCTCGATCCCTGAGTCAACAGATGGGGACGTTTGCAAGACAACCATCTGCACGAACAGTTCGACGACGTTTGCAGCAGCATGGACTATCAGCTCGGAGAACGTGGCTGTGGTTACCCTTGACGCAGCATCACAGACAGGAGCGCCTGCGATGGTGTACTCAGCGACGAACCAGGGTGCACGAATGACAAAACGTCATTTTTTCGGATGAATCCAGATTCTGTTTACAGCATGATGATGGTCGCATCCGTGTTTGGCGACATCGCGGTAAACGCACAGTGGAAGCGTGTATTCGTCATCTCCACACTGGCGTATCACCCGGCGCATTGGTATGGGGTGCCATTGGTTACACGTCTCTGTCACCTCTTGTTCACATTGACGGCACTTTGAACAGTGGACGTTACATTTCAGATATGTCACGACCCGTGGCTCTACTCTTCATTGGATCTTTGCGAAACCATACATTTCAGCAGGATAATGCATGACCGCATGTTGCAGGTTCTGTACGGGCCTCTATGGATACAGAAAATGTTCGACTGCTGCCCTGGTCAGCACATTCTCCAGATCTCTCACCAATTGAAAACGTCCGGTCAATGGTGGCCGAGCAGCTGGCTCGTCACAATACGCCAGTCACTGCTCTTGATGAACTGTGGTACCGTGTTGAAGCTGCATGGGCAGCTGTACCTGTACATGCCATCCAAGCTCTGTATGACTCGATGCCCAGGCGTATCGAGGCCGTTATTACGGCCAGATGTGGTTGTTCTGGGTGCTGATTTCTCAGGATCTATGCACCCAAATTGCGTGAAAATGTAATCACATGTCAATTCTAGTATAATATATTTGTCCAATGAATATCCGTTTATCATCTGCATTTCTTCTTGGTGTAGCAATTTTAATGGCCAGTAGTGTAACATTTGACTCTAAACAGGGGTACGAGAAATTCTCCCTTATCCTGTAGGCTGTAATAGTAATGCAAATGAAGAGGCTTCCACATGGTAGACTAGCGTAGAAAGATCTATCCAATCAGTATTCGATCTGACGACCACAACAATATCAATGGTGACCACAATGTCGCCAGTATCAACATCGGAACTTACACTCCAGGTGCTGTAAAAAGACGACACTACGCTCGGTGTGGGCGTAGTGTGCTGCCTGCTGCGGTGGGTCCCCCACGGAGCTGGGCTGGCTGGGCCGTGGGCCGTGGTCTGACATGATGTCCCGGCCTCCCGTGGCCCGTTACGCGCGGGCACCCGCTGCCTGTTCTCCGTTCCGAGAAGCCGCCCCCCCCCCTCCCCACACCCCCCGCCATTCGGTGCCCGCATTCTCACAGACCCCGCCCTTTGCCCTATCTCTGTGGCAGGCCCTACTGCTCCCTTCACTCATTCTACCGTCGCACATACCTCATTCTCGTACTTTTCTTCGTCCACCTGTTCACACAAATCCTTGCTCTCCCGAGGGTCTCTCTACAAATAATGCACTTTTTTGGTTTACAAGCTTTTGGGTTTTCAACTGACTTCTCATTGTCTCTTTCACAACATTTCGATAATTTTCCTGGTGGCCGTCCTCATGTGTCGAACGCAGATTTTGTTGCTCTCTTTTTGGACTCCAATCAAACCAGTGTTGCTTGACGCAACAAAAGTCAGCAGGTATACTCGAAAAACCAGGAAGTAGCAGCAGACACTAGATAGCCTATTCCCGATGCTAATATTCGGCTGTTATACGTTAATAAATATAACAATAAGCAAAAATTGCACTAAATTACAAAATTACTACTCCAGTGATGTCACAAATAATCTAAGTACCTCTTTAATGCGATGCGCACAAAAGCAATACGATATAATGACTCGGCGTTTTAAGGGCGTGTCACTGTACATGATTTTCATTATTGTGCTTTATGAGACATTTTAGACATAATTTATCGATTTTTTTTCAACAGACGCGTTTACTTATTCAATATGTTTAAAAGTTATGGTCGTAATAATTCTTATTGTCCTTAGAATATCAACAATGTAAGAAAACATAAAAATCACTCATCATTTTACTGTTCCTCGCTGTCGGCAGACAGCACTGTTATATAAACAGCATTGACCTCAGTTACAGGAATGAGATCTAAAAATGCATCGTCTGTTCTTCTACGTCCTAGGTCCACCATAGCGACAGCGCACCACTGTTTGGTACTACAAAGATCAGCTGATTCATCAACAATTTCTGAAAACTTATGTCTGAGAAGCGAACTACATAGTGTGTCTTTACTTTCACCAGCTGTAACATGTTTCACAACAGCAGTGGCCTTCGCTATACTACATGCAGCTTTTCTGGTCATTTCTGAAACGGAACATACTGACTTCAGTAATGCAGGCAAATGTTCCATAACATTGAAATATACACTGTGTTCAACTATAAACGCCCGTTGAAATATACGCTACGTTGAGCTAAAAATGCATTGAGTCTATTTCCAACTCCTCAACTTTGATCTTCACGTTTGAGTCCGGAATGAAAAAGAAGTTAAAGTTTTCTGCACTACCACTCTTGCAGCACATTGCACATGCTTCTGCAATTCTACTTGTCTAACAAGGGTAGTTTTTCCTCCCGAAGAAATTTTTATTTCACTTTCACTCAGCTTAAAATACACAAAATTATCGCTCTTTTTACACGTTGTAGATGACACTTAAATCAAGCTTCATTTTCCCACTTACTTATGTAGTTTTGAGTGTGCTTTCCTTGTTTTCCGAGCTCTGGATCCACTCGTTTCCTCCGTTTTAACTTCACGAAAACTATTTCAAACCTTTGTGCACCAAAGGGCTAGAAATACATCAGCCACAACTCAACACCGAACTGAGGCATCTTAACCTCAACAGTGAAACACAATAAGCCAGTAACTGTTAGCAGTATGCATCGCGATAGCCGATTACGTTATTTACGTTTTCAAATTCGTCCCTCGTACCATACCAAAACTCACCAAGTGACACATTTTATCATCGCCGTTACTCTATAAAGCTACGATATCACAGCTTTGCAAGCATCTCAGTTATTGTTACCCACGTTTCTCGCATAATTTTTATCTACGAAAATTGAGATACTACGTGAAAATCTTTAGTTTCTTAAAAAAGAATAACGAAGAGGCTACTGCAAACATACTTCGATAATATAAGGGGAATAAATGACACATCTTTTAATTTCAGCTTAGACTGTTATGAGTCGTTACACTGTGCTATAAGAATCTGTTTCATTTCACGGAGTCAGGCATAGCGTGGGGTTGTCGCTGCACAGGCACATATTATAAACAGATAAACGGAGGTTTTAAATAAAATCCACGTGAGGCATAAAATTAGAGAAAATTCACTCAGCGTTTGGAGCTGACGAGAGAAAAGTCTCTGGAGGTGAGGAACTCACAGAAGGGAGGGCCAAAACTTAATTAGTATCTCAAAAAATAACAACATTCGTTAAAATAAAAATTACTTTGAACGAATAAACACGAATGTGACTAAAAACTAGATTTACCATTTTATTTACTTTTCAGCAGTAGAGCAATAGATTTTTTTAAAAAAAAAAGTAGGAAGCTTCCTGCAAAAACAGTAGATCTGACAACACTGAATCAAACTATGGACGGTACATGCTACGCACCATCTTCGCGGTTGTTTTCTGCAACCGTTAAACAATAAAATAACTAACAGGACCAGGCGCTGGTCGAGGGTCCGGTTCTGAGGTGCTTCGCAGTTCGTTATTATCTCTCTTTCCTTCCTGGCCACAAGTATAGCTTTCCGTCAGACTCACTATTACCTTTTAACGTACAATAGATGCTTCTGGTTTTAATAATAATAGCATGTACAGGGCTACTCAAAATGAACCAGATACTTTCAGGTGGTTGTATAAGATGTTTGTCTGCATGTAAGATATTATAAGCTTATGTGTATCGAAACAGCAAATCAAGAAGCACTTTTTTTGTTATAGTGACAGAACTAGAGGTTGTAGACAGTTTCAGCGAGAGCATGAGGGAACGATTGACAAGAATGGGGGAAGAAATACAGTAGAAGAAGAATGGGTAGCTTTGAGAGATGAAGTAGTGAAGGCAGCAGAGGATCACGTAGGTAAAAAGACGAGGGCTAATAGAAATCCTTGGGTACCAGAAGAGATATTGAATTTAATTGATGAAAGGAGAAAATACAAAAGTGCAGTAAATGATGCAGGCAAAAAGGAATACAAACGTCTCAAAAATGAGATCGACAGGAAGTGCAAAATGGCTAAGCAGGAATGGTAGAGGACAAATGTAAGGATGCAGAGGCTTATCTCACCAGGGGTAAGATAGATGCTGCCTACAGGAAAATTAAAGAGACCTTTGGAGAAAAGAGAAGCACTTGTATGTATATCAAGAGCTCAGATGGAAACCCAGTTCTAAGCAAAGAAGGGAAAGCAGAAAGGTGGAAGGAATATATAGAGGGTCTATACAAGGGCGATGTTCTTGAGGACAATATTATGGAAATGGAAGAGGATGTAGATGAAGATGAAATGGGAGATATGATACTGCGTGAAGAGTTTGACAGAGCACTGAAAGACCTAAGTCAAAACAAGGCCCCCGGAGTAGACAACATTCCATTAGAACTACTGATAGCCTTGGAAGATCCAGCCCTGACAAAACTCTACCATCTGGTGAGTAAAATGTATGAGACAGGCGAAATACTCTCAGACTTCAAGAAGAATATAATAATTCCAATTCCAAAGATAGGAGGTGTTGGCAAATGTGAAAATTACCGAACTATCAGTTTAATAAGTCACAGCTGCAAAATACTAACAAGAATTCTTTACAGACGAATGGAAAAACTGGTAGAGGCCGACCTCGGGGAAGATCAGTTTGGATTCCGTAGAAATGTTGGAACACGTGAGGCAATACTGACCCTACGACTTATCTTAGAAAATAGATTAAGGAAAGACAAACCTACGTTTCTAGCATTTGTAGACTTAGATAAAGCTTTTCACAATGTTGACTCTCTTTCAAATTCTGAATGTGGCAGGGTAAGATCAGGGAGTGAAAGACTATTTGCAATTTGTACAGAAACCAGATGGCAGTTATAAGAGTCGAGGGACATGAAAGGGGAGCAGTGGTTGAGAAGGAAGTGAGACGTAGTTGTAGCCTCTCCCCGATGTTATTCAATCTGTATATTGATCAAGCAGTAAAGGAAACAAAAGAGAAATTCGAGGTAGATAATAAAACCCATGGAGAAAAAATATAAACTTTGAGGTTTGCCGATGACATTGTAATTCTGTCAGACAGCTAAGGACCTGGAAGAGCAGCTGAACGGAATGGACAGTGTCTTGAAAGGAGGATATAAGATGAACATCAACAAAAGCAAAACGAGGATAATGGAATGTAGTCGAGTTAAATCGGGTGATGCTGCGGGAATTAGATTTGGAAATGAGACGCTTAAAATAGTAAATTAGTTTTGCTATTTGGGGAGCAAAATAACTGATGGTGGTCGAAATAGAGAGGATATAAAATGTAGACTGGCAATGACAAGGAAAGCGTTTCTGAAGAAGAGAAATTTGTTATCATCGAGTATAGATTTAAGTGTCAGGAAGTCGTTTCTGAAAGTATTTGTATGGAGTGTAGCCATGTATGGAAGTGAAACGTGGACGATAAATAATTTAGACAAGAAGAGAACAGAAGCTTTCGAAATGTGGTGCTACAGAAGAATGGTGAAGATTAGATGGATAGATCATATAACTAATGAGGAGGTATTGAATAGAATTGGGGAGAAGAGGAGTTTGTGGCACAACTTGACAAGAAGAAGGGACCAGTTGGTAGGACATGTTCTGAGACATCAGGGGATCACAAATTTAGCATTGGAGGGCAGCGTGGAGGGTAAAAATCGTAGACAGCGACCAAGAGATGAATACACTAAACAGATTCAGAAGGATGTAGGTTGCAGTAGGTAGTGGGAGATGTAAAAGCTTGCACAGGATAGAGTAGCATGGAGAGCTGCAACAAACCAGTCTCTGGACCGAAGACCAAAACAACAACACATGAACACAGGAATATGGCTGCCAAACCAAAGGGGATGGCGTTTTGTGTGATGGGAGTTCTGTAAGAGGGAATCCGAAATCCGAAACCCCAGTACCTCTGAAGTTCAAGACCATACGTAACGAGGCTCTAGCTACCAGACAACCCAGAAGTTTAAGGATCAGCATATCTTTGTAAAGGCAAAAACTCGGTGCGGCCAACAACTTCTGAGGAATGGGCTGATAGATGAAGGCCAGGCGCGACATAAGTTAAGAAAACTGTTTGGTGGGTGCTGAGAAGACGCCTGAAAATGAAACCATGGCGACAAACGTTTGCGGAAACAGTTTTGCGTTGATATGCGGTTGCGGACTCGCTCTTGCAGGAGTAGATCGACGCAAGATGCCTTCTCTATTGGTGTGGCAGTCATACTATTCGAGACCATTGTAAAACAAATAAATAAATTCCTGAGTTTCTGTTTCATTACATATAACATGTAATACGTTAACACAATGCAAACATTTTTTATGTAGACTTGAAAGTATCCAGATCATTTTTAAGTACCACGTATTAAAGGTTTTAATATAATAATAACAACAATAATAATAATAATAATATAGCCGGCCGCTGTGGCCGTTCGGTTCTAGGCGGTGCAGTCCGGAACCGCGGGACTGCTACGGTCGCAGGTTCGAATCCTGCCTCGGGCATAGATGTGTGTGATGTACTTAGGTTAATTAGGTTTAAGTAGTTCTAAGTTCTAGGGGACTGATGACCTCAGATGTTAAGTCCCATAGTGCTCAGAGCCATTTTTGAATAATTAATAAGTTTGAATCAGTGATTAGTAAGAATTTGTAATTGAGAAGCACGTAGCATTTCAAAGAGAGTCTTCCGAAAATGTGCACTCAACATTATCAGACTTTCACTTAGAACTACGATTATGAACGCAAGTCTGCAGGTGCGAGCGTGTAAATGATAGGAATGCTGTTTCTTGCAGTCGTTTGCTTCTGCGTTTTGGAAGTGTTTTTTTTCTTTCGTTTCCTTGATGGAAGAACTTCCCTTGTGTCTTACCTTGTTCCACTTCCTGTGGTTTGCCAACTATCTGTGTAGTCACGAACCGTGTCGGAATTATTGTTGACAGTCTGTGAATGTGCGCCTTTACCGGACTGAAATGTTAAGCCGGGTTTTCCAACGACCAGGAATTTTGCGCCGCTCTACACGCAATGTGCCAGGCGTAATGAGTCGTCCCCCCCTAAACAGCGACGAAATAGTGACGGTGTTTCCCGACAGAGCGCAGTGCGTAGCGTGCCAGCGCACTACGTCGGGAGTGACAGGCCAAATGGGTTCAGGACGAATCCAGTTCCTCGTACGCTGGGTTCAAGTGAATCAGTTGCTGGAAGTCAGGTAAGGTTCGTGTGGAAAACGTTTAAAAAGTGTGCCGAAAAGCTACGAGCGCGGTTCAGTACCGAGAAGGATAAACTGTTAATTGACGCAGTGTCAAAAACATATTGATGATTGTTTTTCTGCGCTTCGTACAAGTCTGGAACAAATAATCCTTTTTGTAATCGTACTTGTTTAGCTACCAGGAAACCCTGGAGTTTCCATTTCTTTTCTCCTACGCAATTCATCGCTACTGTACAGTATTAGCACTTTGGTTGAAGCTATAACACTAAAGGAGGGAAAATGTTAAATTGATACCAAACCATCGTAAATTTTACTACTCCATATTTTAATTTTATCCATTTATGTCAGTGTTTATTCCGTGACTGTATTACCTTCGTAAAATAAAGAACAACCGCCTTCAGTTAAATCGTGATTTTATTTCAATTCACGATGCATTTCGAGCCCTGGGGCACATCTCCAGATGCTTTGACTGTCTACGTCGATTATTTTTCCGGATTTACGTTAATTCTGGCCGATGCATGTTTCATCGCCATCACCCACGTGTGTTTGGATCATCACGAAATATCAGCGAAAGTTAAAATGGTACAACTGTCTTAAGTTCACATTGAACATCTGTGTTTTCCAGGACGATAACACCCTAACGCTGTTTATAATAAGTTTTTGCAAGTTCATTAATCCGAAAGAAAAACATTTCATTTCAGTTTGAACCACCACTCAGTTCGAACCATCCTGTCCCAGCACCAACTAACTCTTTGTCGTTAAATCGCATAATACTCATTTATGACTCACTAACGTCTGGAATTATCTTGCCAGTATTCGGCTGGCTTAGTAAATTGTCACGCAGAACTGACTCTCAACTCTCCATTCCCTATCATCAAATTTTCACGAATATGTTTATAGTTACTTAGTTATGTAAAACGATATGCTAGCCCGCGCGGCCCCTGTTGTGGTCCAAAATCGTACAATCTGTTTCGTTTTTGGTACGGGAATAATAATGACGATGAAGGCAATATCAAAGCACCAACTCTATAAGCAGCAGAAACACCGCAATTGAGGTGCCAAGTCGGCCGTTGTGGCCGAGCGGTTCTTGGCGCTACAGTCTGGAACCGCGCGACCGCTACGGTCGCAGGTTCGAATCCTGCCTCGGACATGGATGTGTGTGATGTCCTTAGGTTAGTTAGGTTTAAGTAGCTCTAAGTTCTAGGGGACTGATGACCCCAGATGTTAAGTCCCATAGTGCTCAGAGCCATTTGAACCATTTTTTTGAGGTGCCAAACAGCCAATTCAGTCTTAGAATGTGGTTCTGTGCAGTAATTGATTGTAATATTTGTCGACACTGGCCCCACAACAAGTGATATTTGTGATATCTAATATGACTGTTGAACTTTTGGAACTTGTTATGTCCTAAGTAATTGTTAAACGGTGGTTGTCAGCAACACATTAAAGTTCCAAATTGACAGTTTCATTGTCCACGTGACCTACCTTTATTTTCATGCTGAATAAGGTCGTCCTGTTTGTGTACATCTACATTTACATACATATTCAGCAAACTACCGTGCGGTGCGTGGCGGAGGGTACCCTGTACCAACTGGTCGTTTCCTTTCCTGTTCCATTCGTAGATAAAGCAAGGGGGAAAATACTGTCTATATGTCTCCGTATGAGACCTAATTACTCGAATCTTTCTGGTCCTTACGCGAAATGTACCTTGGCAGCAGAAGAATCGTTCTGCAGTCAGCTTCAAAAGTCGGTTCTCTAAATTTTCTCAATAGCGTTCCTCGAAAAGAACGTCGCCTACAGTCCAAGGAATCCCATGTCTCTGATGAATCCTTGCCGTCGAGGGGTTCTGTTACTTATTTTTGAGCCACTCGCATATCTGGAAACCTATTCCGTATACTAGTACCTTCGTTAACACTCTGCAGTGAGGTACCGCGTAAACTGCTTTTCGGAAATCTAGAAATAAGGAATCTGTCTACTGCTCTTCATCCATAGATCGCAGGATGTCATGTGGGAAAAGGGTAAGCTAAATTTCACACGAGCGACGCTTCCTAAAGCCATGCCGCTTCGTAGACGTAAGCTTTTCGGCCTCCAGGAAATTTATTATATTCGAACTCACAATATGTTTTAGAATTCTGCAGCAAACCGATATTTAGTATACTGGCCTGTAAATTTGCTGGTCCGTGCATATGGCAATTCCGTCACGTTTGTCGGAAAAGCTTGCGCTGATGTAAATGGTTCAGTGCAGTAGGAAATGGTTCAAATGGCTCTGAGCACTATAGGACTCAACATCTGAGGTCATCAGCTCCCTAGACGTAGAACTACTTAAACCTAACTAACCTAAGGACTTCTCATACATCCATGCCCGAGGCAGGATTCGAACCTGCGACCGTAGCGGTCGCGCGGTTCCAGATTGAAGCGCCTACAACCGCTCGGCCATACGATGTCTTTTACTTTTTATCGAAAACTTTAGTAATTTATAATCAGTTTTCGAGAGATATTGCGTTAATCAGCGCCTGCAACGATGGGAAACTGTCAGTTTTGCTTGTCGGTAATTTGAGCAATGGAAGAAACCTTGAACACTGAAACTTATCAAGAGTAAGGTCACTTGACCAGTTTCATTGCTTACGCGTCCTAAGTAGGTAGTAGTATATGATTTTACTTCAGTTTTATCATGGAGAGAGGTGATCTCAACCTTGTTATGTGAATAATACTAGTACGAGTCAACTGTGACTGTTAGTAAGACTTGCATAATGTTGATTGTGTCACCAGATAACTGTTCAAAAATCAAGTGACAAAAAATTTTATTACGCATTACTTTCACATTTTGTATGAAAATAAAAACAAATTTAAAAAGAAAAATGAGTACATATTGTTTAATAAGGAACCCACATTTCATCTGTGCTGCTTTCAACCGGACCTGTACGGAGTATAGTTGTAAAGAATACAGTGCTGTTTTTTTTTCATTTTTTATATTTTCCGTCGCTCCTCAATTGCTTTTATATTCTTGGGATGAGGTTAGTCTGAGGCAACTAAATGAAAAAAAAGAGAACACACAAACACACACACACACACACACACACACACACAACGAGAACGAAAAAGACAGCTCAACAGTTGGAAATACAACGAAGAGGGTGCACAACACGCACAAGAAAGTCGTAATCAGGAATATAATATCCACTTGACATCATTCACAATGTCGAAATTGTAATTTTGTGTTTCACAAACACCCACACTTTACCACCAGACTGCCAGACCCACACATAAAGTGTAAATGAAAAATATTTTTATCTAGTACTCGTATTTCCAAAAGCAATAATACGGATTTCCACGCCATATTTCTCGTATTCAAAGTTCATTGCCATGCTACTCGGAGCGCTGCTGTCGTTGCCTGTTTCCGTGTCGTAACAGGCCATTCGCTTCTGACATTTTGATGTTCCGTGGACAACAGTGCATCAGCAAACAAAACAAATCCGAACACAGAAAACAGTGCAAGTGAGGTGTTAAGTCGAAAAGTGTTCTTAAAACGCCGAAACTCGGACATCCTGAGTACACAAAGTACAACTCCTGGACACCACATACGCACCAATGCGATCACACTAACTTTTTCGTGTCCGGAGATTTGTTTCAAAGCCTTTCAGCCCAATGTCGGGCCAAGTCCAATGTTTTTCTCTTCTCAAGCCATAGTTCGTCAAGGGTACACCTTGTGGGGCAGATGGAACACCGTAGAAGGTGTTCCTTATCCTCAACTTCACCACAGTCGCATTTGTTGTCTCCTTCGTCCTTGAAGCCCCATTTGACTAGGTTTGCTTTAACTGGTGATACGCCTGTTCTGATGCGGTTCAGTGTTCTCCAAATCTTCCAGCTTGATGTACTGCCGCCGGGTATTTCTCGTGAGCCAGGGTAGTCCTTCGGAGGCTCGTTCAATTCACTAGTGAGAAATCTCTTGCGGGATTTAAGTCTGCTACGTCCACCTGTAGAACCATGCAGCGGGTGGCGCTCGTCGAAAATCTGTTTAAACTTTTCTGTATGTTCGTGCGCAATTCTTCGGCATTCAGGAGATGAGAATCCAGCTGCTTTGTATATTTTCCCGAGTGGAGTGGGTTTCATGCATCCTGTTGTTAGCCTGCATGTTTCATTAAGGACTGTAGTGACTTTTTTGGCATGTGTCGATCGAGACCATACGGGGCATGCATATTCCGCCGTGGAGAAGCAAAGTGCTTGAGCAGTTGTCCGTAATACAGTCGGACTAGCTCCCCATTTACTATTCGTCAGTTTTCTTAAAATATTGTTCCTGGCAGCAACTTTTTGGCAGGTTTTTTCACAGTTATATCTGTACGTCAGTGGTCTATCAAGCACGACACCAAGATATGTTGGTTTGTCCGTATGGTCCAGTTTGTTGCCATTCCAGGTGAGGTTCAGCTTCCTGTTTGCCTGTTTTGTGCGAAGGTGGAAAGCGCTAACCTGTGTCTTAGATGGATTTGGTTTGAGGGAGTTCTCTTTATAGTATTCAGACGCTACGTGTAGCGAGCTTTCTAATTTCCCTTCTACTTCCTCGAAGCTATTTCCTTGCGTTGTAATGGCCAGATCATCGGCATACAAGAAATGGGTAGTACGTTCCGGTGTTGGTTGATCGTTGGTGTATGGGTTAAATAGAAGGGGGGGGGGGGGGGCAGCACACTGCCCTGGGCGAGACCGTTCTTTTGTCGACGCCATCGGCTTTTTTTTCCGTCCAGCATTACATAGAACTGTCTGTTTTGCGATAACAAATGGTAAGTAGAAACGAATAGTAATTTAACCTCACGGAAATATGCTACAAGAAGTTATTTCTCACCTAACAACAAAGGAATAACAAAAAATTGTAGTGCAGAAACAAATCTGCAATTATTATTTTATGAAATACTTATTATATACTAAAACAAACAAGTTCTACAGGCTACTGGAGAAACATCACAAATAAAAAGAAGTGAAACGCGTTTGGCACAATACACACAGACTTTCATTTAGTTACATTATTAGACGAACCACACCCTAATAGCTATTATTTTAACACATGAGTTTACTATGATGACATTTCTGTCTACAAAACGTGTTGCGTAATGCTTGAAGAGAAAACACGAATGTCACTTCAGAGCAATGCTTCCCAACCTTTTTGAGACAATTACCCCTGAACGAGATCATATAGAAATCAGTATCCCCTAACGGAGTTTAGCTTCTAACTAAAGTTGAGAGTGAGAAGACAACAAGACTCAGTTATTCACAAACAAGCAGGAGAAAACGTCGTTCCGAAAACACAAAACTAACAAAAGCACAGTTGGTACAAAATACAATACCGCCACAGCTCAGGACAATCCAAATTCAACATGGATGATATAGTTTACTAATCTAGACCTGTGGACAATTTCCATAAACAGCCACAAGGACTCACACAGTGTAAATGGCAAGAAACAATAAAAGAAAAAAAAAACAGGCTGGCCGTTGTAGCCGAGCGGTTCTAGGCGCTTCAGTCTGGAATCGTGCGACCGCTACGACCGCAGTTTCGAATCCTGCCTTGGGCATGGATGTGTGTGTTGTCCTTAGTTGGGTTTAAGTAGTTCTAAGTTCTAGGGGACTGATGACCTTAGATGTTAAGTCCCATAGAGCTCAGAGCCATTTTTGGAAAAACCCACTGAGGATGTCACAGTTGTGGTGAAACACGTCTGGGTAGTAAAACAAACCAAATTTATGCTTGCAAGGCAGACCTCCATCCTTAATCCATTATTACTGAAAGAAAAAAAATTTCAACGTTACAGTTTTTAAAATTACAGGAAAATACACAACATCTTACCAACGTTCAACAAATAAAACTCATCGGCATATACATCTACGTGATTACTCTGCTATTCACAGTAAAGTGCCTGGCACAGTGTTCAGCGAACCACGTTCAAGCTGTCTCTCTAACGTTCCACTCACGAACGGCCCGCGGGAAAAATGAACACTTAAATTTTTCTGTGCGAGCTCTGATTTCTCTTATTTTATCGTGATGATCGTTACTCCTTTTGTAGGTGGGTGGCAACAGAATGTTTTCGCAATCGGAGGAGAAAACTGGTGACTGAAATTTCATAAGAAGATCCAGTCGCAACGAAGAACACCTTTGTTTTAATGACTGCCACTCCAATTCACGTATCAGGTCTGTGGTAATATCTCCCGGCTTCGCGATAATACAGAACGACACAATCATCTAGATACATAAAAAGTGGAGGATGAAATTACTTGTGGATGACTGCAAAAGTTTCCGAAATGCTTGTAGAGATGGTTGCGGGACGCATTTCGAATTAAGGACGACATTTTCAGGCTTCCAATTACTGACTCCCGCGGATCAGCAGTCGCACTTTGCAAACACCCATAATTAACTGTACGTTCTTCGGGTAACAGGAAGTGAGTTACTGAACTTCGAAGAATCGTAATAAATATGACCAATAATGAAAACGTAGACATTTCATCATCAGACTGAGATATGAGAGGCCGGCCGGGGTAGCCGAGCGGATCTAGGCGCTACAGTCTGGAACCGCGCGACCGCTACGGTCGCAGGTTCGAATCCTGCCTCGGGCTTGGATGTGTGTGATGTCCTTAGGTTAGTTAGGTTTAAGTAGTTCTAAGTTCTAGGGGACTGATGACCTCAGAAGTTAAGTCCCATAGTGCTCAGAGCCATTTTGTGATATGAGACTAAGATGCAAAAGAATCAAATATTTTTACCGAATAGTTCGAATGGTTTCTCTGCAATAGTTTGTAACGACTGCATAGCGAAAAAACTTGCGAATTCAAAAGTTGTCGTTTTTAATTTTATACGCAAAAAGTAATTCCCTTTCGGAAAGAAATCTACTTGACCGAGTAATGCAGGTTTTGTTCTTTTAAACTAAGATTTTTTTTTTAACCTGCGCAGCAGATGACTCGGCTTTCACCTTTATGCTTTCCTCGAATAATATCTAGACGCGTACACGATTCCTTGCGTGGCAGGGCGAAAACTTCTGCCACAAAGAATGTGACAATGAGTTTGAACAGTGAACCATTCCGCACTGCCATTCACAGGAGCAGTGCTGTTACCTTTTTTATTCGTATCTAGATCAGACGGTTTCAGGAGGGAGCTTGGCGAGAACAAACACTGTGATAAAATGGGGAGGGGAGACAGGAGTATGTAGCGCAAAGTGTTCGTTTTCTTTCGAAACATGGGCATATGTTTTATCTGTGTTAGCCTTGATCACCAGCGAAGCCATTCACCACACTATGATGACACTGACTACTTTCTCTTTTTATGTTAATGGGAATATTGTAACAAAATACGTCTCGTAGACTTCTATAAGGATTTTTCTCGCTCGGTATTTCCTCGACTCCCAACCGTGTAATAACGTTTATGCCCAAGTCTGAAATCATCATCTGTCTCTCCATCGTTTGCTTTGCAGTGAAAAAGTCAGCTTCAGGCACATGCTGAGTCTATTACTGTCCTTACTGTGAGGTAATTTTTAGATTGTAGCTGTGTACTTCATTTATAGTGATCTTTTTAGGACTACTGTTCAGTGGCAACAGAACTAACGATAAAAAAAAGTAGCTTACACACAACTATTTATGTCCAGTAGTAAACGAAAGGCAGTGGTGTTAATAAGGAATTTCTTACCCAACAATTAGCGCTTGAATGGGAAAAACTCCCTTCACCTGTTTCTCTTTCCCGTCTCAATCCGAAATACGTTGAGAACGTGGTGAAATCGGAGTCACTCACTACATGTCCGTCGACTTGGTTGGCGAGCTAACAACTGAATAATGAACTTGGTGTAGTAAATAATAAACTGCCGCAACAATACAGCAAGTCCTGTAAGTACTTGTCTTCGCCTATTGCGCGCGAAGATAAAATAATGTCTGTCGTTAACACAGTCACGGTGGCCTCCGCCACGTACCGTCACTCGTTAATACTTATTTTTGACACTTCTAGAATTAGCAACTCATCTTAAAGTTATTAGTCTAATGAGACAGTGAAACTGATGTTCTGAAGCAGTTTAGTTACCTGACTGAACCTTCGTGTTCTTACCCCCCAGAAAATTTCATTTCACACCTCAGGGAGTAATTAGCCCCCAGCTAAGGAACCACTGCTTTAGGGCAATCAAGCTTTTCCATAAAAATGTCTTCTGTGCATCTTCGAGTACTGAGATCATTTACGGCAATAAACAGCACCCGACTGAATAACTTACCGCGCTTGTTGCCAGCAAGTACAGCTGTAAATGAAATACTTGACAGCGGCTCCGCACACTTAATGGGGGCCATTAAGAGGGTGCAGGCCCAATCCGCGGGTAGGCCGGAGGCTGGAAGCGACCTCGCCTCTTCCGAGAAGCAGGGGCGCCCATAAAGCCGTAATTGCGTCCACTGAGGCCGCGGTGAAAAAACAACGCCGCGCTGCAGACACAGGCTCCCAGACTAGCGGCCAACACATACTGTCTTCTGTTCCACACACATCGGCGCGCTCTTGCATCCAGACAACACAGGTAGGTGGCGACACTTTTGTTTACTATTTCATTTAGTCTCGCCAGATAAGGAGCTTCAGACCGCGGGGGTGAAACTCATATAGGGACTGTCGGTGACACGGCAATGCTAGGCCTCTTGGAGCGCTGCAAATTGATCAGTCCATCATCTCGCTTTCTTACTGGCTGATTTTTAGTCTTCCAAGTTTGTTTTCGTTTCGTACTTATCAGAAGTTAGTTTCATCACATTGCGCTTCTGATAACGACTTCTCGTGTGCGTTGCACTCTTTGAATTGTTTCGTAAACTCTTGAAGATAGACGTTGACTATGGATATTACATCACAGACACAGTCCTTTTGACTGTTCAGAGATGTCACTGAACCTCCCTAAAGATGGAAACAACCGTGGATGAGCAGCGCCTATTAGACGGAGGGGTCCGACAACTGATCAGTTCCAGTCATTCCACAACGAAGGAGATACACGGCTCGTGTTGTCTGTAGTTCAACCATGCCTAGACGGTTAATACCGCGGTTCGGTAGCGTCCGCATTGTTACAGGGTTATTACAAATGATTGAAGCGATTTCACAGCTCTACAATAACTTTATTATTTGAGATATTTTCTAAATGCTTTGCCCACTCATTCAAAAACTCAAAAAGTTTTTTTAGGCATTCACAAATGTTCGATATGTGCCCCTTTAGTGATTCGGCAGACATCAAGCCGATAATCAAGTTCCTCCCACACTCGTCGCAACATGTCCCCATCAATGAGTTCGAAAGCATCGTTGATGCGAGCTCGCATTTCTGGCACGTTTCTTGGTAGAGGAGGTTTAAACACTGAATCTTTCACATAACCCCACAGAAAGAAATCGAATGGGGTTAAGTCGGGAGAGCGTGGAGGCCATGACATGAATTGCTGATCATGATCTCCACCATGACCGATCCATCGGTTTTCCTATCTCCTGTTTAAGAAATGCCGAACATCATGATGGAAGTGCGGTGGAGCACCATCCTGTTGAAAGATGAAGTCGGCGCTGTCGGTCTCCAGTTCTGGCATGAGCCAATTTTCCGCGGGCTACGCGTGAAACTTGCCCGCATGCGTTCAACCGTTTCTTCGTTCACTGCAGGCCGACCCGTTGATTTCCCCTTACAGATGCATCCAGAAGCTTTAAACTGCGCATACCATCGCCGAATGGAGTTAGCAGTTGGTGGATCTTTGTTGAACTTCGTCCTGAAGTGTCGTTGCACTGTTATGACTGACTGATGTGAGTGCATTTCAAGCACGACATACGCTTTCTCGGCTCCTGTCGCCATTTTGTCTCACTGCGCTCTCGAGCGCTCTGGCGGTAGAAACCTGAAGTGCGGCTTCAGCGGAACAAAACTTTATGAGTTTTTCTACGTATCTGTTGTGTGTCGTGACCATATGTCAATGAATGGAGCTACAGTGAATTTATGAAATCGCTTCAATCATTCGTAATAGCCCTGTACTTTGTGGCAGGCAGGGCCGTCAACAGGGGAAGTGTGCAGACGTCTCGGAGTGAACCAAAGCGATGTTGTTCGGACATGGAGGAGATACAGAGAAACAGTAACTGTCGATGACATACCTCGCTCAGGCCACCCAAGGGCTACTACTGCAGTGGATGACTGCCACCTATGGAATATGGCTCAGAGGACAGCACCGGAACAGTGTTGAATAACGCTTTTCGTGCAGCCACAGGACGTCGTGTTAAGACTCAACCTGTGCGCAATAGGCTGCACGAAGCGCAACTTCACTCCCGACGTTCGTGGCGAGGTCCATCTCTGCAACCATCACACCGTACAGAGCAGTGCAGATGGGCCCAACAACATACCGAATGGACCGCTTAGGATTGGCATCACGTTCTCTTCACCGATGAGTGTCGCATGTGCCCCCAACCAGACAATCGTCGGAGACGTGTTTGCAGGCAACCCGGTCAGGCTGAACGCCTTAGACACACTGTCCAGGGAGTGCAGCAAGGTGGAGGTTCCCTGCTATTTTGGGGTGGCGTTAAGTGGGGCCGACGTACGCCGAAGGAAGGCGCTGTAGCTGCTGTACGATACGTGAATGCCGTCCTCCGACTGATAGTGCAACCATATCGGCTGCATACTGGCGAGGCATTCGTGTTCTTGGACGACAATTCGCGCCCCCATGTTGCACATCTTGTAAATGACTTTCTTCAGGATAACGACATTGCTCGACTAGAGTGGCCAACGTATGCTCCAGACATGAACCCTGTCGAACATAGATTGCGAAGGGCTGTTTATGGATGACGTGACCCACGAACTATTCTGAGGGATGTACGCCGAATCGCCGTTGAGGAGTAGGACAATCTGGACCAACAGTGCCTAGATGAACTTGTGGATAGTATGCCACGACGAATACAGGCATGCATCAGTACAAGTGGGCGTGCTACTGGGCATTAGAGGTACCTGTGTGTACAGCAATCTGATCCATCACCTCTCAAGGCCTCGCTGTATGGTGGTAGAACACGCAATGTGTGCTTTTCATGAGCAATAAAAAGGGCGGAAATGCTGTTTATGTTGATCTGTATTTCAATTATCTGTACAGGTTCCGGAACTCTCGGAACCGAGATGATGCAAAACTTTTTTTTATGTGTGTATGTTGCTCGTATTCTGATTGCGTTCTATATCTACATCTGCATCTGTACTCTGCAAACCACAGTGACGTGCATGGGAGAGGGTACGTCCCAGTGTAGTAGTTTATTAGGGTTTCTTCCTGTTCCAGTCACGTATGGAGCGCGGGAAGAATGATTGTTTGAATGTCTCTGTGCGTGCAGTAATTATTCTGATCTTATCCTCACGATCCCTGTGTGAGTAATACTTAGGGGGATGTAGCATATTCCTAGACAAATCATTTGAAGTCGGTTCTTGAAACCTTTTTTATAGACTTTCTCAAGCCGTGGTCGAAATATAAAACTCTCTCCTGACGTCTCTAGCAAGGATATAGCTCTAGGCACAGAATCAGGAGTAACGACGAACAACAGTCGTCCAAGGGCAAAGTTTTTCTTCCGTTCATTAGTAAGGTCACAGACCGCATTGGGAAAGTTTTAGGCAAGTATGGGGTGGAAACTATTTTCATACCCACCAGGAAAATAAAAGAATTTTTAAGGTCGGCAAAAGATGCACGACACCCTTTGGCTACACCGGGGGTATATAAAATTCCTTGTAGTTGTGGACAGGTTTACATCGGTACCACAAAGGGAAGTGTGAACACCCGTCTTGTTGAACATGAGGAATTGCCGCCTGGGTCACACGGATAAATCGGCCGCAGCGGAACATGTTTACCAGGAAGGTGATCATGAAATAAAATTCAGCGAGACGAGCGTCATATCAAAAACCTCGCATTATTATGCACGCTTATATAGAGAGGCTATCGAGACTGATTAACATCGTAATAATTTTAGCAGGAAAGACGAAGGTGTTAAACTGGATAAAATTTGGATGTCAGCGTTGCACCGCAAGCGTGACGATCGATTACTTTCAATCGAGAATGTTGGCATTACCAGAGACAATCTCATAGCCGACGCCACGTGACCGACAGTGGCGCCCTCTGTACTGCCTATATAATCAGCGCTTCCTCGAGTTCTCTTCGCAGTTCGCCGCTTTACCTCCGAAGATGTCTCCCGCAGTCGGAGACGAAACGTCAGGAGAGAGTTTTACATTTCGACCACGGCCTATCAGCCAGAAAGTTTTAAGTGAAGACAATACCGGCCGTGAAAGCTTACATTGTATGATCATTTCTCGGGACAGTTTACGGCTATCTTCAAGAGTCTTCCAGGTTAGTTCCTTCAGTATGTCTGACAAACTCTCCTACGGATTAAACAAACTTGTGACCATTCGCGCTGATCTTCTCTGTATTAGTATCCCCTGTAAGTGTTATCTGGTACAGGTACCACACATTTAAGCAATATTCTAGAACCGGTCGCATGAGTGATTTGTAAGCAATCACCTTCGTATATGGACTGCACTTCCCCAGTATGCTTCTGCTCAAAACGCTAATATTGGATGGGGTAAATGATTCCTTATTTGTTTTTATTTCATATAAAACAGAAGCCACTTTCGTTGTATTGTGTTCTGTGGAGTTACGTATATTTGTTAATGATTACGAATCTGTGTAAACTTCTCGATGTAAATGTATTGTAAGTATATGGCTTTTATTTTACTTCATGTTCTTTGTAACCGTTTTCCGTACTTTTTCGTATTTAATGGAGAACTTCGCGTCAGCGGATTTTGACATTGTTGATATTCAACTTCATTACAGGGAAAGAGTATGTAATTCTGCTTTGAAAGCTCCTTCTTGCCACTGAGTGTCATGGATTTCACAGTTGCTTGCAGAGTGTGGGTGTAGATATAGATGGGTAGGCCCTATGCTTTGTAGTCTTGATGACCAACCCTAACAAATTCAAAAAAATACGGCGTTAGTTATGCAAATGTTTTCGCAAGTTGTTAACGGCTACTACAAGCAATACATTTTGGTAAAGCGAATAAAAGTTTCAGTGGTCTCCATTAAATGTGAAAGTATGAAAAACAGATCGGAACAGAAGAACGTATAATACGAGCGTCATAACCACAATGCATTTAAATCGAGCAGTGACAAGTAGACATTACAGAATACCCTGTGAGGAAACCTGCTTCTGTTTGATGTAACAAAAACAAATATGGAATCATTTACCCCACCCAATATTAAGGATGAGAGCAAAAATATGAGCAGAATATGAGCAACATATTTACAATGCAATTCAAAGAGTGGAGTACACCCCAGAAGATCGTAATTAGGAACATAATTTCCCGGCGGAGTTTCGAGTCCTCCGTCGGGCATGGGTGTTTGTGTTTGTCCTTAGGATAATTTAGGTTAAGTAGTGTGTAAGCTTAGGGACTGATGAAGGAAGGCATTCGATACAGTTCCGCACTGTCGCCTGATAAACGAAGTAAGAGCCTACGGAATATCAGACCAGCGGTGTGGCTGGATTGAAGAGTTTTTAGCAAACAGAACACAGCATGTTGTTATCAATGGAGAGACGTCTACAGACGTTAAAGTAACCTCTGGCGTGCCACAGGGGAGTGTTATGGGACCATTGTTTTTCACAATATATATAAATGACCTAGTAGATAGTGTCGGAAGTTCCATGCGGCTTTTCGCGGATGATGATGTAGTATACAGAGAAGTTGCAGCATTAGAAAATTGTAGCGAAATGCAGGAAGATCTGCAGCGGATAGGCACTTGGTGCAGGGAGTGGCAACTGACCCTTAACATAGATAAATGTAATGTATTGCGAATACATAGAAAGAAGGATCCTTTATTGTATGATTATATGATAGCGGAACAAACACTGGTAGCAGTTACTTCTGAAAAATATCTGGGAGTATGCGTGCGGAACGATTTGATGTGAAATGATCACATAAAATTAATTGTTGGTAAGGCGGGTACCAGGTTGAGATTCATTGGGAGAGTCCTTAGAAAATGTAGTCCATCAACAAAGGAGGTGGCTCACAAAACACTCGTTCGACCTATACTTGAGTATTGCTCATCAGTGTGGGATCCGTACCAGATTGGGTTAACGGAGGAGATAGAGAAGATCCAAAGAAGAGTGGCGCGTTTCGTCACAGGGTTATTTGGTAACCGTGATAGCGTTACGGAGACGTTTAGCAAACTCAAGTGGCAGACTCTGCAAGAGAGGCGCTCTGCATCGCGATGTAGCTTGCTCGCCAGGTTTCGAGAGGGTGCGTTTCTGGATGAGGTATCGAATATATTGCTTCCCCCTACTTATACCTACCGAGGAGATCACGAATGTAAAATTAGAGAGATTCGAGCGCGCACGGAGGCTTTCAGACAGTCGTTCTTCCCGCGAACCATACGCAACTGGAACAGAAAAGGGAGGTAATGACAGTGGCACGTAAAGTGCCCTCCGCCACACACCGTTGGGTGGCTTGCGGGGTATAAACGTAGATGTAAATGTAGATGTAGATAGACCTTAGCAGTTAAGTCCCATAAGATTTCACACACGCACACACACACACACACACATAATTTCCACTTGATAACAGCCATATGGTCGAAACTGAAATATTGTGTTTTACAAATAAATATGCTTTACTGCCAAACTACCAGACCTAACCGTAAGGTATACATGAAAAGTATTATCATCTAAGAGTCGTATTTCTCAAAGCAAGAACACAGATTATTGCGCCAGATTTTCCTGAATTAGAAGTTTACTGTCAGTCCAGTAGGAGCGTTACTGTCGGTCCCTGTTTCCGTATCGTAACATGGTCCCTGCCCTTCTTTTGTTTGGCGTTCTGTGCTTCAGACCAGGGGTGAGACATTCATGTAGGAAATTCCGGTAACACGACCGTGGTTCGCTGTCAGGTCACTTGGAACGCTGCAAGCTTATCAGTTCATCGTCTCGCATTCTTAAGGGGGTGATCTGTAGTCTTTCATATTTGTTTTTGTTTCGTAGTTAATAGAAGCTGGTTTCACCACGTTTTGCTTCTAATACTTCTTTTGTGTACTGCACTCTTCATTGTGAATATGTTGCCCATATCCTGACTGAATTCTGCCTTCATCTGTCGAGAAAGTGGGCTAAATTTGGGCTGCCATTTACTTTTTAAGATATAACTTAAGTTCTGCTCCTAATGTTTCTGTAAACAACACTTTGAAGTGTCCTGATTTAAATCATTATGATGTATTGTCACACAATCTCACTACTTTGATGCGTGGTCTAAATTTGGGTTAGACCTACAAGTATTGAAATATCCTGGAGAAAACTCAGTAAAATGAAAGGAAAACAATTTCTTTAAAAAATCAATTTGAGAAAATTTTATAAAGTAACTGAAAAATAATATATTTCTATTTTTAAATCACAGTGGTTCATCAAAAAAGAGGTTACATTATTTAAAAATTCTATTCAATTCACAAAAGTCACAAATGTAAATGTCCTTATCAGCTTCTGCACATTCACTGTGTGGCCACATATTGCACATGATGGGCATAACCCATAGCTATCCTTGCACATCAGAAAATTTTCTTTTACAAAAAATGCATTTTGCATCTTCAGTGTCTGGCATGTTTTTTTTTTTTTTTTTTTCCAGCAGGAAGTCTAAATCATAGAAGTCGTCAGCAATGGATGGCGTGGCCAGTTCATCTATCCGTGAGTCATCTGAACTATCTTCTTGCTTCGTCCATTTCCGTTTCTAGAGTTTCTTTTTCTTTACTTTTCCTCAGCCTTCACTTTCTTCAATGAGATTTCACCTTCTTTTTCAAACTTCAGTTTATTTTTCTCGGCATTTCCTTGGGAGAACTGGTAGAAATTTTTTCTTCAGGAGGTGTAGCACGTTTTAGAACATTGTTTTGTAATTTGTGGCATTTATCAGGGCACATCCTATGGCTTTACGTCCTTCGTTGCTTTTCGCGTTGTTTGCTGTAGGAACAGGAGCAATTTGTGAAGGATCAATACCCGATGAGGTAGACCTGTTTGGCTGATGCTCCTGGATTAAAGGGGCTGATACGCGTGATTATCCGGTGTAGACTACGCGAAATTGGATCGAGTTCTTGAGAAGGTTGTTCGTTGTTTTGCTGAGGTACTCACAACGAGCTACAACTTTTCGCTGCTTCATTCTTGGACTCCAAGTAGTCAGCTTCAGCAAGGAGGAGAACATATCCCTGTGTCTGGGAAATCGTCGAACACAATTTCTCTTGTTTGCAATTTCTGATATGCTTTTTCAAACAGTTCCATCATTTCGTAGTTTGTTAGTGGTCATTTGAATGGCGAAGCCATTACCTTACCTCTTCACTATAGTAAACTTTTGAAGTTTTGTTTAGGGGCTGCAGTTTGTATGTGCAGTGAGGGAAGTGACACAATAACCACGCTATTAGTTCTTGCATTATCGATGAGAGCGACATTACGATATTAGTGAAATCCCCATCCAGGATGAGTAGGGCTGGAGATTCCTTTCAGGCCTTCACTTTTTCTACAGTACGGTTGAACGAAATGCATAGAAGATGTTGGTCTGCACCCATCCTGACGGATGTGTAACACCAATTGTCCCTGTAGGACCGCTGTCATTAGTTGGTTGTTCATTGTCTTACGAGGTAATACGGCCAAAAGGAGGACATAACGTCCAGAAGCACTTATATTGGCAATCACTGTAATTGTTGTACCTCGATCACCAGAGGTAAGGGCAGCAGTATGTTGCATTCCTTATCGTTCAAAAATATAAGGTATCTAACTGTATATAATTGTTAATCAAGCGTCATCTACAATGTAGATCCTGTCAGCGGGAAAACTGTGTTTCAGATAAGCCTCCCAAAACAAATTAAAGGAAATTTCAACATTTTCGTCATTAAATTCTAGAGCACGCGAAAAATAAGTTCCACAGATCTTAGGTAATCACACAGTGTTATTATGACGTTGCAAAAATAGATCTATCCAAGCTCTTCCAGCCTCTTCATTCTTAAACGGATTTTGTAGGTCATTCCCTGTCGCTAACTGGTAGGCCGTTCGACATGTGTCATCAGTTCTAAAGCCATAAAATCTCTCTTCTATGTGAAGTAGGTAAGTCATTGGCTCCTTTTTAATTCCGCGCCTAATAGTGCTTTTCTTGCAATTTTACACGTTATTAATTTTGACTGAGATACTTCAGCCTCGCAGAATCCTTGTAACGTCGATCGTGGCACATTAAATATTTTAGCAGTCTTCAGTGTCTCCCAGAGTTTTATCTCTGATTACATGAATCGCCTTGGTCATATCTGTTTCATTTCGTTTCTTCCTCTTTCCTCGCAGGCTATATTTTGGCTTTGTTCTCGGCATTCTAGAACGAAAACAGCACATGTTGGTCATACAAACAAGATGGCCCAAAATCTGGCTATAGCTCAAATTTAAACCACACATACTAGCCTCAATTTAGACCATTACTTCTAAGTAGTTTTTGGGTTAGTTACAAAACAAAGGAAAATAATAGCTATTAAAACTAACGATATTCTAAAAGCTAAGATTATTCTTAATACGAGATACAGAGAGAAGACTGTTCGTAACCGCAGGAACTGTATGAAAAAATAATGAATGCTTACCTGCAAAAGTTGTAAAATGGTGGAAACATAGTTAAAGTTTACTACAATCGAATGCGACAATGACTTGACGCGGCTCTACAAAGCAACTGACGTGTCCTGAAGCGCTGTTTTACATTGCTTTCGCTAGGCTACAGCACCCCTCCCGCACGAAATATAGAGCTAGCCCAAATTTAGAGCCCTGCGGAAATTTGGATCACTTCCTCTAATACTGGTTGGGATAAGTGACACCATATTTGATTTTGTTTTATATAAAACAAGCTGGTATCGTGACAAGTCATGATGTTCTGTAAACTTATGTGCTTTTGTTACTGCTACGAGTCAGTGTGTGAACTGCTCGATTGAAATGCATTGCAAGTAAATTGCTTAATTGCTTTTACTCTACATTATTTTTGTTTGCATCAGTTTTCCGTACTTTCTCACTTTTAATGCAGAACTCTGCTGGTAGGTTTTGAGGGATTTATTATTTAACTTTATTACATCTCATCATGGAATGAGTATGTAATTCTGCTTTGAAGGTGTTGCATTTTGCCACTGAGTGCCATGCATCTCACAGTGGTTTTGCAGAGAACGGATGTAGGTGTAGATGAGTCATATTGACTAGAGCGTTCTTCCTTGCAAATGCTAAAAATGGGACAGTAGTTACACGCAAATGTATTCACACGTTATTAACGCGTACTACATACTATACATTTTAGCACAGGTCAATGTACTAGAATCATCCTACCATAATTTTGGTGGCGTCCATTAAATGGGAGAGAATGAAAAACGGATGCGAACAAAAATAACGTAAAGTGCAAACAATGTACTTACAAGGCATTTAAATTGAACACGCCCGCATCTCGTGGTCGTGCGGTAGCGTTCTCGCTTCCCACGCCCTGGTTCCCGGGTTCGATTCCCGGCGGGGTCAGGGATTTTCTCTGCCTCGTGATGGCTGGGTGTTGTGTGCTGTCCTTAGGTTGGTTAGGTTTCAGTAGTTCTAAGTTCTAGGGTACTGATGACCATAGATGTTAAGTCCCATAGTGCTCAGAGCCATTTGAACCATTTTAAATTGAACAGTTCACACGCTGACTTTTAAGCAGTAACAAATAGAAATGAATCCACAGAATACCATGCTACGAAACTAGGGTTGCCAAGTTGGTTCTAAAATCGTGACAAATCCGTAGAAATCCATCACGAGATGAGGGCGCGGGGGACTTCAAACGACTGGAAAAACTAACCTATACATCACTACTTACTATTAGCGTAATTCTTGTATGTATATTTCAAAAGTGCGATAGTGCAGTGCCTGTGTTGTTAAGTAGAACGATGCTATGTTCCTTCGGGCGTGCATGCATGTTCGAAGAAACGTTGCATGTTCTTCTTAACAACACAGGTGCTGCACTATACGCCGATACCAGGCAACGACTTTCAGTTACAATGTCCTCCTCACGTATGGGAAATACGTGATAGGTACGAGAGCAGGTTGTGACGCAGGAACGACGACGCATGGAAGTTTGGATATGGGCGTGAGTCGCGCATTGGTAGCCAAAGCAGTTAAGGCGACCGCTCACGTCAAATGCGAAATCTGGGTTCGAGTCCCGATCCGGCACAAATTTTCATTGTCATTATCTATCAAAGGCAATGACCTGACTGACTGACTGACCTGACTGACTGACCTCATCATCGCCCAGCCCAAACCGCTAACGACACAAACTTGAAATATAGAAAAGTGTGGATCTTATGCTTCAGGCGTTGGTTAAGAACGGATTTTTCGAAATTCCGACCCTGAGGGAATGAAATAGGGGATGAAGTTTTCTTTCTTTTCTTTTTTTTTTAAAAAAAGTCACTAGTATGGCTATTTTGAAGCTAGACCTTGCGAAAAGTGCCTTACTAATTTGGAGCGATGTCTCGTACTGCTCCATCGCTCGATACACTACAGGTTTCTTTAACTTTTAAAATGAAACTAGTCGAATCTGTAGTATTCTTGATTTTGGTGATTTCTTCAAAAGCTTTCATAGGTTAGCTCACGAAATATGGAACTAGCAGTTCAACCATTTGTGTGTGGTATATTTGTGATGTTCGTTTTTTTTTCTACTGTATCACATCTGCTCAAGAACTATTATCATGGCGACGTGCAGATAAACGTAGAGATTACCAGAGCCTCTGTTTGCTTTACCGTCTCTTCAGTCACTGTACACCTTCTCATTTACCTTTTTGTCTGAACAACATAGCACAAATAGCCGCTCTGAACGAAGCAAAATTCTGTCTTTGCCTCTAAATAACACAGCCGTCTCCTTAAACTAATTTTCTGTAGCAAAAACCTGACTTTAATACAATCTCCTCAAAATCTCAGAGAAATTACACTCCTTTCAAGCTACGAAAGACAAATTTCATGATAGCATTAACTAAACACCTTAATGTATTTAATGAGAGATATTCTGGAAGAACTCTAAAGGTTGAAAACATTAAACTCCTTTATATCATTGCAGCACGAGTGATTACCACCTTGTCAGTCATTTTCAAGCGCCTGAGTACAGAAAGAAATACATGAACTCAAAAACTCATATTAGCTACTGAATCACAAAAACAAAAAAAAGACAAAAAAATGTTGCAGTGATTGACAGAGTAAAGGATAGTAACATTACAAACCATGTAATCACATATCTGAACAATTGTCATTGTTAAATAACTCGAATCTAAAAAGTTAAAAATATAGATCTAGATTACGTGGAAGCACACATCGTAATTCATAACATCAGACGTAGTTGACATCTCTCAGAAGAATGAAGGACATATTTCGAAATTCTTACCAGAATACATACTCGCTTGACATTAACTTCCCATTTTTCACATACGCAAATCACTGCGTAATTTGAATACAGCGACTAGCGGTAGAATTCGGGTTTTTTTATGTTGTATCTAACGCTTACCTACCGAGCCAAACTTATAAAGTACATGACAATAAATATAGTTTTATTCGTCTCATTTATCGTTGCCATTATGCTATACAAACTGATTTTAATACTCCTATGCCGGGTAACACTCGGGTCGAGTTGTTAGCTGCTGGATCCTTTTTTTAACGATCTGAGTTATTTTCGTAGTCTGTGGCGTAGCTTAAGATGAAAGGTTCCTAAACTGCATGTGAATCTACAATATAACGCACATAACGGTTAAGATTTTTTCCTCCGACGTTCTGTAACAGCTAGCTGTCACAATTTCAAGGGACTTACGCCTTTTTTTCATTTTCAGAGAGGCTTGATCCGTCGCAGACTGTACCTGCAGACTAAACAGCGTGTAATTCAAAGTAGATAGCATAAGTCGCTTGGAAATCTAGCCTAGAAAAAACACCCTGTGAAGAATTGTAGCCCCGAAGAGGAGCAAACTTAGCCGGTGGTGAATCCTGCCGAGCAGTGTCCTCAGGAACCACGCGGACACCGTGACGCAGAAACATCGTTGCAGTAAATGCGCAGGTGGAATGGGAAGACTGAGTGGCAGTGATGTGAGTGTAGGGTGCGTATCAATGGATGGTAGAAGATGACAAGTAGGTATATTTTGGAAAAATTATACGAAGAAAGTTTCAGAACAGAGAGTAGTGAGAAGACGTGATAGATTTTGGAAAGAATTGAAGTCAAAGGAGAAAGGTGATGATACAGACATATGAGAAAGTTAAACTGTAAATTGATAGGATAGTAAGTTAGAATACTAATTATAGGTAGCACAGAATGTATAATTTTTTTCTTTATCATGTGTAATAACGACCTAATGCATATCTATCTCACTAACACTCATGCCTGTACAGAGGTACTTTAATTGTAATTATCTGGTGGACTGGAGTAGATGACAGTCGATCATAGACACCGATAAGCTAAAAAATTATGACCATATGCTTAACAATATGAAGGTCAGAGCACTCGACCGCGAAAGGCAAAGGTCCCGAGTTCGAGTCTCGGTCCGGCACACGGTTTTAATCTGCCAGGAAGTTTCATATCAGCGCACACTCCGCTGCAGAGTGAAAATCTCATTCTGGTAATATGAAGGTCCGCCTTTGGATGCAATATAGCAGCGATTCTGTGTGGCATAAATACTACAATTTTTTTTTTCTTTTTACCGCGAAGCTGCAGCCAGATAGCGACGCAGATGTGCTCCATCGGGTTGATATGTATGAACTTGGTGGTCAAGACATCAAAGTGAGTTCACTATAACGCTCCTGAAACAAATGTAGCCTTGCGACAAGGACAGTTGTTCTGATTGCTCTGATGAGAGATGTCGTCGACTCTGCGAGGAGGAATGCAAACAGTCCTTACTAACTTCGCATAGCTCACTGTTGGCATAGTGCCTTCGACTATTGCCAAACGTTGCATGGCTGCCAAGTGAATGTCCACCATAGTATAACATCACCTTCATCGGCCAGTTTCGAGCAGCCATTCACTGGGCATGGCCGTCAACTTCGTGTCCCAAGAAATGTGATTCATCTGACCAAGTGACACTTTTCCATTGATCCATGGTCGAAACTCGATAATCTCGTGTCCACTGCAGTCGCAATTTACAATGTTGTAGAGTCAGCCTTGGAATACACGGAGGTCGTCTGTTGCGGAGCAATATGTCGAGTAATATGCAGTGAACGAAACACATGCACCAACATTGTACGCTGTTGTCAGATTTGCCGCAGATCTCCGCCTGTCCTGCTTTACGGGGGGGGGGGGGGGGGGGGGGGTAAGCCTCCGACCTTCCCGCTCCATTATGCGGTGTTGACGTCGAACGCCTTGTCGCTTACCCTTGGTCTGAGTGTCCTTCAGCCATATTCGATGGATACTCACGGCAGTAGTACGCTGGTAGTCGACAAGCGTTGCCATTTCCGAGATCCTCGTTCGCAGACTCCGGACCACAACTATCTGCCCTTTGGCAAAGTCAGTTTTGTTAGTACATAATGTACACTGTGGCCCATATCGTCGCTATAGACACGGGTCACGAAGAAACGATCCGAATGGGACGGAAATCGGTAGATATAATGTACGTGTACAGACAAACAAATGATTACAATTTCAGAAAAACTGGATGATTTATTCAAGAGAAAGAGCTTCACAAGTTGAGGCAGTCAGTAAAGCTTCGGTCCGCATCCGGCCATTGAGCAAGCAGTTGTTCGGCTTGGCACTGATTGACAAATATGTCGGATGTTCTCCCGATGGGTGAAATTCTGTGCTACTGCTGTCTGTGTTAGGTCGTCAGACTGCCGAGATGGTTGGAGGCTGGTCACAGGGGCTCAATTTGAAGCGGGACTCATGTCTTAAGTCAGTGAGATTCCAGGCCGAAAACGTGTATGGAGTCACCGTGGACAGTGGTGGAATACCAGTCTGTTTCCCGCCATACAGCTCGACATGGTGTTCTCCGGTGTTATTTCATTTCAGAGCAGAACGCCTTTGGTCGTCATCCGCGGCAGCCTTACAACACAGCAGTACGTCGACGATATTCTACACCCCGTTTTATTGCCTTTCTGGCAAACAATTCTGGGCTTACATTTCAGCAAGATAATTACCAGCCGGACGGGGTGGCCGAGTGTTTCTAGGCGCTACAGTCTAGAACCGCGCCACCGCTACGGTCGCAGGTTCGAATTATGCCTCGAGCATGGATGTGTGCGATGTCCTTAGGTTAGTTAGTTTTAAGTAGTTCTAAGTTTTAGGGAACTGATGACCTCAGAAGTTACGTCCCATAGTGCTCAGAGCCATTTGATAATTACCACCCGCACGCGGCCAGAGCTTCTTACCTTCGTGCTCACCAAACCCTACATTGTCCAGCAAGGTCTCGGATCTCTCTCCAACTGAGAACGTCTGGAGCATTATGGCTGGGGCTCTCCAACCAGCTCGCGATTTTGACAATCTAACACACCAGCTGGATAGAATTTGGTACGATACTCGTAACATCCATCTATCCTGTCAGTCATTACCAAGCCAAATAACTGCTTGCATAAGGGCAAGACGTGGACCGAAGCATTATTGACTTGCTCAATCAGTAAAGCACTTTCTCTTTAATAAATCATCCAATTTTTTCTGAAACTGTAATCATCTGTTTGTCTGTAAACGTATATTACATTTAGCGATTTCCGTTCCATTCGGATAATTCCTTTAGTACCTTCGTAGTGTGTCTTTTGTTCCTTCTCTCTCTCTCTCTCTCTCTCTATCTCTCTCTCTCTCTTTCTTTCTTTCTCTTAGAGTATAGCTAACTTACCGCGTCACATGCCTGCAGCACCACCAGGGCGATGGGCAGTGGTCATAATGTTCTGGTCTATCACTGTACGTCGTATAGCGTCGAGTATGTGAAGGAGACAGAAAAATGATGAAGTGGGTGCCGAGGAAAATGAGAATACAGAAGATGAGAAGAGATTAACAGGAGAAGATTATAATGTAAAGAGAGACTATAAGAACACGTTAGAAGACAACCAAGTTAAGGGGACCATACCCTGCCTATCTAACCTATGTTAATTGAGGCAAGTATTTGTCCCATTTATGAAAAAACTATTTGATGCAGAACCTTAATATTTTTACTGGATGTTACATGATGCTAACCGAGTCAACTGCACTACTTATCCATTTTATAGTTTTTAAGAAATACTTTTTTAAATTTATTAACAAAAAATATTAAGTTTTTCCTGCAGAAAATATTTTTTTGAGGACTTGCTAATAGGGGAATATTAGTGAATGTAATACCAAAGGTGGCTTTTTATGTTATGCAGAGTCTCTCAAAATTTCATTCATTTATCTATGATAGTCTGATATAATGGGGCATATGTACTGAAAACTTTAGTTTGCGGGAAATTGACTCCAGAGAAAAAAACTTTTGAAATTTGTTACTTACAGTTACTGTAAACTGTCCTGCTGCATATGATGGCCCTTCTTTGGCCTCTAGCAGGTCTTCCAGCTTCCTTTTTCACCTTCCTGGATGTTTGCCTTGCTTTCTTGGCCATATTAGATGCAGACCTGTCCGCATCGGCTGTCGTCATTGTATCGCAATGTTGCAGCCACGTGATCATATTTTCACCAGGATTAATTCCCAGTTGTTTCAGTACCCAGCACTTTCCAATACTGCCACAACTGAATGTAATAACAGCATCATGAACTCCTAGTTTCATTGTATGCATGCCTACAAATGCAGTTTTAGGAAGGCGGTTCCAAATTATGCTGCTGAAAGATTCATTTGGGTTCGGGTGTCTGCCCATTCAGACATTTCCTTAGAAGGTCAGGATGAGCCAAGTCTCTGAAAATAGGTTTCATTGCTGTAATAACAGCAGAAGGAAGAGAATGCTGGTAAGAATAAGATTCCCCAGTTACCTGGGCCCCACTGTATTTGCACCACGAATTTTCTACTGATGGACACAGTCCACGACATGGCTTATCATCAGTAGAGGACTTACGGAAAAATATGGCAAAACATCTCTCTTCATTGCCTCCAGATTTTCTTTATTTTTCCTAATTGCCTGCCTATAGTATACCTGCAAGTTTTCTATTTCAGTTTTATTTAACCGACCCTGTCCGGTTGGTTGGTTGTTTTGGGGAAGGAGACCAGACAGCGAGGTCATCGGTCTCATCGGATTAGGGAAGGACGGGGAAGGAAGTCGGCCGTGCCTTTTGAAAGGAACCATCCCGGCATTTTCCTGGAGCTATTTAGGGAAATCACCGAAAACCTAAATCAGGATGGCCGGACGCGGGATTGAACCGTCGTCCTCCCGAATGCGAGTCCAGTGTCTAACCACTGCACTACCTCGCTCGGTACCCTGTCCGGTCAACAAAAAAATGGTTCAAATGGCTCTGAGCACTATGGGACTTAACTTCTGAGGTCATCAGTCCCCCAGAGCTTAGAACCACTTAAACCTAACTAACCTAAGGACATCACACACATCCATGCCCGAGGCAGGATTCGAACCTGCGACCATAGCAGTCGCGCGGTTCCGGACTGAAGCTCCTAGAACCGCTCGGCCACTCCGGCCGGCTCCGGTCAACAATTTTACGAACAATTTTACAAACAGCAGAAACAAAAGAATACCGACAGTTGCATTCCAAGGATAGGTAACACACTCGGGAGTGAAAAAAAAAATGCCTAACTTGCAATGTAAGGGATACAAAGATCTAAAATACAGGGTGATCAAAAAGTCAGTATAAATTTGATAACTGAATAAATCACGGAATAATGTAAATAGAGAGGTACAAATTGACACACATGCTTGGAATGACATGGGGTATTATTAGAACCAAAAAAATACAAAAGTTCAAAAAATGTCCGACAGATGGCGCTTCATGTGATCAGAATAGGAATAATTTGCATAACAAAGTAAGACAAAGCAAAGATGACGTTCTTTACAATAAATGCTCAATATTTCCACAATCGTTCCTCAACAATAGCTGTAGTCGAGGAATAGTGTTGTGAACAGGGCTGTAAAGCATGTCCGGAGTTATAGTGAGGCATTGGCGTCGGATGTTGTCTTTCAGCATCCCTAGAGATGTCGGTCGATCACGATACACTTGCAACTTCAGCTAACCCCAAAGCCAATAATCGCACGGACTGAGGTCTGGGGACCTGGGAGGCCAAGCATGACGGAAGTGGCGGCTGAGCACACGATCATCATCAAACGACGCGCGCAGGAGATCTTTCACGCGTCTAGCAATGTGGGGTGGTTGTAATAAAGCCCCACGTCATTCCTAGCATGTGTGTTAATTTTTACCTCTCTATCTACATTATTCCGTGTTTTATTAAGTTTTCAAATTTATACTGACTTTTTGATCATCCGGTATATGCAGAAAAGTGGGTGACAGAAAAGTGGGCGTGGCACATAAACACACGTGATAGGAAAATGCTCTTTAAATGCTCGAAAAAAAATTTTTCAGCAAAATCCTGTTCAGAGTACTTAATTAACGTTAATCTATCGAGATGTGATGAAAACCGAAAATTGATTTTTTTTTTTACCTGAACCACGGTGTGGTCCCCTTAAAGGCGACTGAACAAAGCAGTGAAATAAAGAAAAGAAGAAAACTATCGGCGCCGAAAATGCAGTGCCAGAGAACAGACGTGGCGCATCGAAAACTTACAGCTGTGGAAGAGGCGCCAGACCAGGCCAGGTCTAAAATAGCGGCGACTCAGCGCGTGACGAGGTGTCTTATCTGACCGGTGCGGCGGTCCCAGCGGTGGCTGCAACACCCGCCGCTTCCTCGGGAAGTCGACGCGACCGGCACCGGCCAGCACGTACGCCAGTCAGTATCACTCGCAGTAAGCGCATCACAGTGCGGCCACATACATTCGTAGTGCTTCATGAACGCTCCGTCAGATGCACTTGTCTGAGGTGACGAAAGTCGTGGCATACCTTCTAATACACTATTGGCCATTAAAATTGCTACACCACGAAGATGACGTGCTACAGACGCGAAATATAACCGACAGGAAGAAGATGCTGTGATATGCAAATGATTAGCTTTTCAGAGCATTCACACAAGGTTGGCGCCGGTGGCGACACCTACAACGTGCTGACATGAGGAAAGTTTCCAACCGATTTCTCATACAAAAACAGCGGTTGACCGGCGTTGCCTGGTAAAACGTTGTTGTGATGCCTCGTGTAACGAGGAAAAACGCGTACCATCACGTTTTCGCCTTTGATAAAGGTCGGATTGTAGCCTATCGCGATTGCGGTTTATCGTATCGCGACATTGCTGCTCGCCTAGGTCGAGATCCAATGACTGTTAGCAGAATATGGATTAGGTGGGTTCAGGAGGGTAATACGGAACGCCGTGCTGGATCCCAACGACCTCGTATCACTAGCAGTCGAGATGACAGGCATGTTATCCGCATGGCTGTAACGGATCGTGCAGCCACGTCTCGATCCCTGAGTCAACAGATGGGGACGTTTGCTAAACAACAACCATCTGCACGAACAGTTCGACGACGTTTGCAGCAGCATGGACTATAAGCTTGGAGACCATGGCTGCGGTTACCCTTGACGCTGCATCACAGACAGGAGCGCCTGCGATGGTGTACTCAACGACGAACCTGCGTGCACGAATGGCAAAACGTCATTTTTTCGGATGAATCCAGATTCTCTTTACAGCATCATGATGGTCGCATCCGTGTTTGGCGACATCGCGGTGAACGCACATTCGAAGCCTGTATTCGACATCGCCATACGGGCATATCACCCGGCGTGAATGTATGGGATGCTATTGGTTACACGTCTCGGTCACCTCTTGTTCGCATTGACGGCACTTTGAACAGTGGACGTTACATTTCAGATGTGTTACGATCCGTGGCTCTACCCTTCATTCGATCCCTGTGAAACCCTACATTTCAGCAGGATAATGCACGACCGCACGTTGCAGGTCCTGTACGGGCCTTACTGGGTAAAGAAAACGTTCGACTGCTGCCCTGGCCAGCATATTCCCCAGATCTCTCACCAATTGAAAACGACTGGTCAATGGTGGCCGAGCAACTGGCTCGTGACAGTACGCCAGTCACTAATCTTGATGAACTGTGGTATCGTGTTGAAGCTGCATGGGCAGTTGTACCTGTACACGCCATCCAAGCTCTGTTTGACTCAATGCCGAGGCGTATCAAGACCGTTATTACGGCCAGAGGAGGTTGTTCTGGGTACTGATTTCTCAGGATCTACGCACTCAAACTGCATGAAAATGTACTCACATGTCAGTTCTAGTATAATATATTTGTCCAATGAATACCCGTTTATCATCTGCATTTCTTCTTGGTGTAGCAATTTTAATGGCCGGTAGTGTATGTTGTCGGACCTCCTTTCGCCCAGCGCAGTCCAGCAACTCGACGTGGCGTGGGCTCAGCAGTCCGATGGAAGTCCCTTGCAGAAGTATGGAGCCATGCTGCCTCGTCAGTGCATGAATTTGTTAATGAATTGATATCTCATTTATGTCGCATTAATGGTCGATGGGATTCACGTCGGCCGATGTGGATGCCGAAATCATTACCTCGAATTCTCCAGAATGTTCTTCAGATTGAAAGATTACCGTCAAACCTCCTTGCCTAGAGACGCCAGATGAAAGCTGATGTCGTCAAGCCCTGAATGAAAATTGCGCAGCGGATAACTGGGAAGGGGAGCTTGAGAGCGCTACCTACAGAGCGTGCCCTTTCTGTACGATACTAGGCAAGGGGCTGGAGGGCTCACACGCTGATGTATGGGTCCCTGCATTCTATATCTTTTATTTTAAATGAATTCCTTTAACTTGACTCCTATGTGATTTTTAGGGTATGTTAAAGATTGATGACAATTGATTACCTATTTATTTTAAACATTATCACTCGACTTTAAAGCGATTGCAGCAATTGTTCCAGTTTACAGATATTACAGTTTTACAACTTAGAGCTCGGATATATTATATACTAATCTGCACGCACATTTATACGCGAAAGATGGAATTGCGTTGGCCAAATGTATACCACCAAAGTCTCCCAATATTTTACATAGGACATCCACTATGTGAGGCGGATAACGGGCAAACTGGGGACCAGATACATTAACACAGGGGGGTCAAATTTACGAAATTAAACGAGAACGTTCATTTCCTTACACAATCCGAAGCTGGAAATAAAAGAATTAGTGCAAATAATCAAATACCTCTCTTCCACGCTTGAACATCGAGACAGACGCACTGAGGACATGTCTGCTCACTTACTCGTCTTCTGTAACACTCCCAGAATATCGCGGGCACCCGGAGGTCTTCCTGTGCCGCGGTGGAGGGGATGGTCGAACCACTTGTCCGTGACCAACCTCTCCACCCTAAATCTTGTGACACTGGAACGTCTTTGACTTTTACCTGCCTGTGCTGTCTCTCTGATCCCCTACCCAGGAGTAAGGTAGGCACTACGATATTACAGAACTACTTCCCAACTGATTTGGCCACGCTTTATAGAAAGGTGTGAGGAGAATTAGGAAAGTTCATGTGCAAATTCACATTCACGTACAAGAAATGCAGAATACACGACACATGTAAATATGTGTTATGAAGCCTGACATATTTCTTTCCACCCGTCCACACCTGCGGCCGGCCGCGTCGTGCAATAAAATTGGCGGCCTCCGTTTGTATTTCCCGGTGCGAGCGAGCAGCGAAATCTGTTGCTTACGGAGCGGAAACTATCAAGATCAAACGTAAACAACTGTGGACTGGTGACATGTTTGGGAACACGAAGTCCATGAATGGCTGCAAACGGTCCCCATGTAGCCAAAAATAATCATTCCCAGTCAATGATCGGCTCATTTGGACGAGAGGACCTAGTCCGTTCCATGTAAACAGGGTCCACACCATTATGGAGCAACCACAACTTGCACAGTGCCTTGACAACTTTAGTCCATGGCTTCGTAGGATCTGTGCCACACTCGAACCCGACCATCAGCTCTTACCAATTGATTTCAGGACTCATCTGACCCGGCCACGGTTTTCCAGGCTTTTAGAATCCAACCGGTATGATCCCGAGCCCAGGACAAGCGCTGCAGGTGATGTCGTGCAACTGGCAAAGGCACTCGCGTTCGTCATCTGCTGTCAAGGACATTTCGCCGCACTGTCCTAATGGAGTCGTTCATCGTACGTCCGACATTAATTTCTTCTGTTATTTCACGCACTGTTGCTTTTCTGTTAGCAACGACAACTCTACGCAAACGCCGCTGCTCTCGGTCCTTAAGTGAAGGCCGTCAGCGACTGCGTTGTCTGTGGTCAGAGGTGATGACTGAAATCTGATATTCTCGGCACACTCTTGACACTGTGGATCTAGAAAAAAATTAAATTGCATAACGATTTTGGAAATGGAAATTCCCATTCGTCTAGCTCCAACTACAATTCCGTGTTCAAAGTCTGTTAATACCCGTCGTACGGCCATAATCACGTCGGAAACCTTTTCACATGAATCACCTGAGTACAGATAACAACTCCGCCAATGCACTGTCCTTTTATACCTGCTGTACTCGATACTACCACCATCTGTATGTGAGCATGTCGCTATCGCCTGGCTTTTGTCACCTCAGTGTATACAGAAAATGGCCTTGAACTTATTAAGCGACTCCAAAGTAGCGCTTCTACACCATTATTTGATAATAGAATAAAGTAAACGCCATTTCTTTTCGGCTATATCTTTAACTGAGATAATAACTGCCAACTAATTTAAACATGGCTGTAGTACCAAAGACCTTTGTAACATAAATGGCAGTTCTGGATACGGAAACAACCAAGATAGCCAGTGGGTGCCGCAGCACTGAGTACAGTTAGTGAGAAAACCAAATCCGATTCGTATCCTGGTCCACAAATGCGAGTAGTATGGTCATCTCAAACAGTCAAGACTCCCGAATGGCAGCGGGGCGGCAAATGGAGCAACGCCGGTTACAAGTGATAGTAATGTAGATTATCGTGGTTGACAACTTGTGGTGCGGGAAGGGGGGCGGGGGGGGGGGGTGGAGGCCTCCTGCCAGAGTCATCTAGCCGCAAAGGCGATGGCTGCGCCGGCTGGTGTGACATCTCTGGAATCGGAGTATGCAACAACTAGAATAAGAATATTCCTTGATTTTCCTTTACGCAAGTTCATTTGAAGACAGAATTTGATATTTTGGCTTTCATATGGCTGCTGTGTATTTACAAGTTTCTCCATGTGCTGATACCACAACTTTTTATTGAATTAACGAAAAACCACTCCAGTTACTGTTGATAACTTTACGTCTTGTGTTTTGTTCGCTGTAAGGGTCGGTTTAGGCCCAAGCGACACATGTCACTGTACTGTGAGCCAAACTGAGAGGGATGTCAAAGGCGCCACAATTATAAGATTTCTATACGGATCGTATCACAATTAGCATCGGCCATTTGGTTCGCCAAGCTGACAATGGCGCCCAAGTGCTAAATTCGTATGCAATGTGTGTCACAATTGGAAGCGACAACTGACACGGGTTACAATGTTGAAGGAAAAAGGGTGAAAGGGTGAAAGGGTGAAGGGGTGGGGCTGGGGGGTGGGGTGGGGGAGGGGAGCAAATGATGAGTCACTCGAACCACCCCTGTTCGCCGTGTCTGTACAGGAATTCCTATGAAGGTAATCAACTGAACATATTACCAAAGTGTATTAACGTTTCAGCAGAGCTCTGACGACAATATTTACTATGTCAGATACTGAATGCTTTGCAAACTGTACAGGTAGCTTGCGGTTTGGGTCCATGCTTCACTCTATACCTATTGAGTACTAGGTACTGTTCCTAAAGAATACGAGGGGCATTTGAAAAGTCTGTGCAAAACTAAAAACTACTTACGTGTTTGGGATAAACGTTTTTTATTTTTCGACTTTTTAGACTTATACAATTCGTCCAACTCTGTTCTAATTTGTTGATCCCTTCCGAATAATAGGAATTGTCCAAGTCTGCAAAATAGCTATTAGTTGTTGCAATCACATCCTAGTTTGAATAAAATCTTTGTCCCGCCAGCCATTTCTTCAAATTGGGGAACAAATAGTAGTCCAAGGGAGCTAAGTCTGGAGAACAGGGGTGTGTGAAACGAGTTGGAATCGTATTTTCAATAATTTTGGAACCACAATTGCTGAGGTGTGCGCTGGTGCATTGACATGATGGAAAAGGATTTTTTTGCGGTCCAATCGCCGGTGTTTTTCTTGCAGCTCGGTTTTCAAATGGTCCAATAACGATGAATAAAATGCACCTGTAATAGTTTTACCCTTTTACAGATAGTCGATGAGGATAATCCCCTGTGAATCCCAAAAGACAGTCGCCATAACCCTTCCAGCCGAAGGAATGGCGAGATGCCTACAGCACTAGCAATCTCACACACCTTAACCCTTCTGTTATCCATCACCATATCATGGATTTTATCGACTATTTCTGGAGTCGTAACCTCCACAGGGCGTCGAGAACGTTCAGCATCTCTTGTGCCCGTATGGACACTCCGAAAATTTTGAACCCACTTATAAACTGTTCTAACCGAAGGTGCAGAGTCACCGTAATGTTTATCAAGCTTCTCTTTAGTCTCCTGAGGTGTTTTGCCTTTCATAAAGTAATGTTCAATCAGCACACTAAATTCTTTTTCGTCCATTTTTTGACAGTCACTCGACTTCCTTGATTCATACGAATGCCAAACACAAAGAAACAAACCAATATGGCTGAAACTTGGTGTGCGTTCTTTCCAGAGATGCTAATAACTAAACATGACATCGATACGCGCCGGTGGTGCCATCTCTCGGACTTTGCATGGACTTTTCAAACGCCCCTCGAATTCCAGGTGTTATTTGAACACCATGGCGTACATCTACCAAATTTTCTTAGTCTCCTACGTACAAATTTTTGTAGAGTTTCATTAATTATTCACCTGTACGTTAGGCAAAGTACCTCTAAATGTTCGCAGCCAGAGTTAAATGACTAACGCTGTCTGACAAAAGAAACAATTGTTTTCTTGTACAGTTTATTGAAAATGCAAGGTATTTAGATACAGTTTATTGAAAATGTAAGGTATTTAGACTATGTACAAGTTTTTACCTTTGTAATAAATGCTCACGATCAGTAAATCGGATAGAAGACAGAGTCATTAGTTAAGGAATAGTTTGTCTTTGATACGTTATGTTATAACTTTATCAGGCTGACTTGTTCTAATCGCGTGTCGACTTTACAGAGTTTATTTCTTTACCCTCGAGGGGCCCTCTGAGGCTGTTCGTGTAGTTCCCAGCCCCAGAGGAGAATTTCCAAGTCGTAAATCACTTTCTCAGTCCCTCTCTAACATTTCCAGAGCATACTTCACTGTGTCGCCGCTTACAGGATTAACGTATTTATTCTCCCCAAACTTAACAAATTGCGTAAGTTTATTTCTTACATTACTGTGAGACTCAAAACGCAACAGCAGAGCTTTTATTGGTGCTAATACAATTAAAAATTATCCACAAAAGTTGTTTCTTACATTTTCTGCTACATTTTCACAGGATTTATTTGTCTGAATCTACAGTAGGCTGCAAGTGTCAGAAACACAGAAATTGGAAGTGAATAAGGCTGGTCTCAGGTTACTTACCCCTCTGGGAGTACCCGCTCTTCCGTTGAGCGACACGAAGCGCCTTTTCCTGTAGAACCACAGCAATGTTAGTACTGTTCATACTTGTCGCTAGCGCTGTATCATGAGACGACAAAAATATATGTGTTATCTATAGTTTACTAACGCTGAAGTGAAAATCAGCTTTTTATAAGTTGGTAGGCTTTCGCAGCCCGAGTTAATTTCCATATATTTCTTATGGGATGTAGACTGCATCTAACTGTTAAATGATGTACCAGTATTACATAATCTGACGAAAGCCAATTGTAATGCTGGTCAATACTGTATGTTGGTACAGCTTTTTATAACATGATCCGGTCTACAGCCCAGAAGCATTTTGTGAATATTAAAATTACTTTAATACAAAATTCCGCATCATATAAATTTTGACATTATAATCCCAAAGATTGAATGTAGAGTAACTTAAAAATAAAACAAGATTAAAATTTTATTGTGAGGAAAGTATATATACTATAAACATATTAATCACAAATACAGTGACAAAAAGCATTAAAGTTTGGTACTCGTTTTGATTTACGAATTCTACACAAATGTTAAATGTGGCACAACGCACAAAATAATAGTCCATTTCACGCTGTAGTCGTAGGGTTCAGAACGCCGCTAACACAAAAGGTCAACTTTTCAAGTGAAACAGACATTGGCTGCACAAAATCTTCTCTTGGTAGATATCAAATGGGGTAAGGCGCGGGTATCTCGAAAGAAAAAACAATTTCTTTAAAATGGTGCAGGTCTACGTGGAAATTCAGTTACTGTGGAATGTTGAAGTAAAGTTTTTTAGATCGTGATCCATTGGGGAAAAACAGTTTTATACTATTTCAAGACAAAGAATGGGAGCCTAAGGTTCATTCTACATCTACAGTTACATTTACATACATATTCCGAGAACTATCATACAGTACATGGTGGAAAGTACTGTGAAGACACTATTATAATTCGGTATGTAGGCCTGTTCTATTTTCTTCTCTTTCATATCGAAGATAGAATTTGAGGTATTGTATTTCCGTATACGTTCTGCAACTACCATCTATGGAATTATTATTTTTCATTTTGTGCTATTGTGTTTTTACGCAGTTATTAATATGTTGTCATTTTCAAACAAAATGCAGTACTACTATAAATGATTCATTCAATATCAAAGTTCTAGATTTTCCAACCTACTAAATACACAAATATGGTTAATGCGTGAACAGAACCACAAACTCATCAAGTCTGTGTTGTGCCCACCAGTTGGCGTTACGAATGCGTGCCCTGACAAAATCGCGATAAAGAAACAAATTTGCGAGATGTTTATCTGTTACAACAATGCACCATGCATTCAGAATGAAGAAAGAGAGTATTGTGAGTTGGCATCGATAATTTAAAGATATTGGTTGTCCCTGTTAAAAAAAGAAAAAAAGACTGTCTGCGCAAATAGGGGTGTACGAATGAAGTAAAAAACTTATTTAATATAATTATTTAGAACACAATTACATAGAAGATATTGTGGCACAGGTAGTTAGTTGGTACACCATATTTTTCGGAAGATTTCACGTTTTTCAGCAAGTCTTTTTTCCATTTTCTGTATTTATAAAACTCCATGCAAGTTAGCTGGTAGCTAAACTAGCACTGTAAAATTTACTCCACAGACCCTGACAGCAGTCGATTTCTTTCAACAGTCCACTAGGCCGACATCGACGAAAATACCCTTTCCACAATGGCCTTGTGTGCGGGAATAGAAAACAAATACTGGCATAATTTCATCAGTTGGCATTTGCGTTCAGAATTTTCAGTTGCCTTCAGAAAGTAAATCCATCTTTCTTCCACGGAGGATTTAGACTTTCATTCTCCCGAGTCACGTTTAGTTCTAAAAAGCTCTTCAGTTACATATATTCCTAAAAACAACTGCCGTCTGAAATCTTCACACCAATTTTAGCCAGGTATATAATAGTGTTATTAGGCATCACGCAATTTGGAGTTTAAGACAGCATCATCCAGTCAAATACTTGATATTTATTAAAAGACACAAAAAATGGTTCAAATGGCTCTGAGCACTATGCACTATGGGACTTAACATCTTAGGTCTTCAGTCCCCTAGAACTTAGAACTACTTAAACCTAACTAACCTAAGGACATCACACACATCCATGCCCGAGGCAGGATTCGAACCTGCGACCGTAGCAGTCCCGCGGTTCCGGACTGCAGCGCCTAGAACCGCACGGCCACGGCGGCTGGCTTAAGAGACATAGCCCATTTCTCTCAGTAATCAAATGCTATAGTATAGAAAGTTACTGTCTCTTCCTCAAATTTCGACATCAAATTAATCGTTTCTTGGTTAGGGTTCTAATTCTTCAATTTGTTCAAATCCATCTCCGTTTGTATGGCAATCAAATTGGTGGTCTTCCTTTCATTCAGACATCCTCGAGTGTCGATAAATATACACACACCAAAAAAAGTTTTGCGTCACCTCAGTTTCGAGAGTTCCGGAACCTGTACAGTAAATTGGAATAGAGATCAACGTAAACATCATTTCTACCCTTTTTATTGCTCATGAAAACCACCATACAGCGAGACCTTCAGAAGTGGTGTTCCAGACTGCTATACACACCGGTACCTCTAATACCCAGTAGCACGTTTTCTTGCATTCATGCATGCCTGTATTCGTCGTGGCATACTATCCACAAGTTCATCAAGGCTCTGTTGGTCCAGATTGTCCCGCTCCTCAACGGCGACTCGGCGTGCATCCCTCAGAGTGGTTGGTGGGTCACGTCGTCCATAAACAGCTCTTTTCAGTCTATCCCAGACATGTTCGATAGGGTTCACGTCTGGAGAACATGCTGGTCTCTAGTCGAGCGATGTCGTTATCCTGAAGGAAGTCATTCACAAGATGTGCACGATGGGGGCGCGAATTGTCGTCCATGAAGACGAATGCGTTGCCAATATGCAGCCAATATGGTTGCACTATCGGTCGGAGGATGGCTTTCACGTATCGTACAGCCGTTACAGCGCCTTCCTTCGGCGTACGTCGGCCCCACATAATGTGACCCGAAAACAGCAGGGAGTCACCAACTTGCTGCACTCGCTGGATAGAGTGTCTAAGGCGTTCAGCCTGACCGGATTGCCTCCAAACACGTCTCCAACGATTGTCTGGTTGAAGGCGTATGCGAAACTCATTAGTGAAGAGAACGTGACGCCAATCCTGAGCTGTCCATTCGGCATGTTGTTGGGTCCATCTGTACCGTGGTTGCAAAGATGGACCTCGCCATGAACGTCGGGAGTGAAGTTGCGCATCATGCAGCCGATTGCGCACAGTTTGAGTCGTAACACGACGTCCTGCGGCTGCACGAAAAGCATTATTCAACATGGTGGGTTCCTCCGAGTCATAATTCGTAAGTAGCGATCATCCACTGCAGTAGTAGCCCTTGGGCGGTTCCTGTCTCTCTGTATGTCCTCCATGTCCGAACAACATCGCTTGGTTCCTGGCACAAAGTAACAATGCGGACGTCTAGGCATGATTGAACTACGAGACAACACGAGCCGTGTACGTGCTTCCTGGTGGAACGACTGGAACTGATCGGCTGTCGGACCCCCTGCGTTTAATAGACACTGCTCATGCATGGTTGTTTACATCTTTGGGCGGGTGTAGTGACATCTCTGAATAGTCAAAGGCCCTGTGTCTGTGCTACAATATCCACAGTCAACGTCTATCTTCCGAAGTTCTGGCAACCGGGATGATGCAGAACTTTTTTTGACGTGTGTATTTCTTATTTCGATTATAGAGACTTTATTCTTCTCCATGTTTTTTTCAAACAGGACCAAGTTTGACTGCAGAAAAGTGAAGTAAATTTGACTGATCGGACTATTAAAGAAATTTGAAATTATTTTAGGTGGCCAGTCATCGGCATCAAAAAGTTCTTTAATGGAATCCAAAGCTTAAGAATCCTCTCAACTGCAGGTATTAGCGGTAGTTATCTTGTTTTTGAGTGAGATAGAAGATTGACATGAACCTATATGCAGAACTCTTTCAGATTCTCTGTCCTTGTCCTGTATATTGAAGAATAATTAAATACTTTCATGGCGATTATTTCAATGTTGACAGCTAAGACTCCAGCAGCGCTTGGTATAGTAATGTGGAGATATGTGCAGGGCATCCACTTTCTTCTACATTTTTTCCTAGTTTTTCTTTAATTTGATGAAACACATACCGCTGGCCGCGTCGATGAAACCCTCCGATGTTTGTGTTGGTATTGCCTCCACAAAAAGCAATTAATTTGTCTAATATAATTTTCAGTTGTCTTAAAATGTCTAGACAAAACTTTGCAGTTATCTCCCATGTTTCGTTATTCTGCGAATCAAGCGTCAACAACTTCTGCTGGATTCCGTCAATTTCAGAAAGTACTGAGCAACTAAAGGAAACATCTTTTCAGCCTTGTGGTACGATGAGTCGGACCCTAAGCCGTAAAATGAAACTTCTTGCAATCGTTTTATGCATGGAACATGGAGTGTGGTGCGAAAATATTTTTAACAATCGCTGTAGTGGTATCGATAGCTACGATGGCACAACGTAGGTCCGCTCTGCGAGGTTGGCACTACGAGAGACACAGACGACAGCGCCCTCTAGCCGGCGCTGTCGAGGTCTACGAGCTCCGCGACTGCTTCAGCCAATTTCATCAGATGCAGACAGGCAGGACACTTCGCTTCAGCATCGTACCTACGTACAAAGTTATGTAATCGTTTATCACCTTGTTTTTGCACCAGTAAACCATGTACTTGCAGTACCGACTTGCGCTACCTTTTCCCGTTCCTACCCACGCGCCGCCTCCCAGGCGGGATACAAAAGCTGTAGCTTTGGTCCTGGCTGTAGACTGCTTTGCGGCAATTTGGGAGTCAGGATACATTGCGGCGTTCAGTTTTACGGTACAGTCGAGAGAACTGAAGGACTGATGATATTTGTCAACTTTATAAGCTGTTGTTGGTTCTGCAGCAGCAACAAGTAATTCTTCCTGGGTATCTTCTTTAATCATGAATTTGGAAACAGGCTTTGATGTCGATGCTACCACGAATCTGTTTGTATGATTCTTCTTAGAAATGTGATGTCTCACATCTGCCCTACCTCTGCTAGTTACTGAGGTGAAACAGCTGCAACTCTCACATAACGCTCCCTGATCCCTAAGTCCTTTCTTGACAAAAGGTTCAAACGGCTCTGAGCACTGTGGGAATTAACATCTGAGGTCATCAGTGCCCTAGAACTTAGAACTACTTAAACCTAACTAACCTAAGGACATCACACACATCCATGCCCGAGGCAGGATTCGAACCTGCGTGCGACAGTAGCGGTCTAGCGGTTCCAGACTGTAGCGGCTAGAACCTCTCGGTCACAGCGGCCGGCCTTTCTTGACAAAAGACCACTCTTTCGTGCGAACATCCGAAAAGTGAGACATTCTCCTTCCATCCTTAGGCATTTTAGTAAGTTACGATAAGTATATTACGTGGTAAACAATCGACAACGACACTTTAGTCATCGAAGTATACGTTACTACACGCTTCACGCCCTATATACCCGCAGTAAACACTCCAAACATTACTATATTGCACTCGCTGTTCGTCTTACGTTTAGAAAGAATCGTCTTATCAGTTCGCTGAACTGCCCGATTCTTCCGCGTGACGCTTCTTCAATAGTTCCAGCCCCGTACTACTGGAGAAGTACTTTCTTGAATGATGGCGTTAGATCTAGAAGGTGCTTGCATCGTTGATACAAGAGGCGCAACTTGAAAACTCTGTCTGCGAGCCGTCGTTATCAACATAAACTTGTTGACATAAATAAAACTAGCTGAGGCTGCATTTACATTTTGCTGTAACAGATGACATTAGTTCAGTACTTGCGTCAAGCTCGTAACAATATTTTGCAAAATCGGAATAAAATTGGGTCTTGTCGGGATATCGGGACAAGAAGTTCCATAGCGGTGACGGTCCCGACGTATCGGGACGGATGGCAACCCTACCCGAACTTCGAATACCGCAGCAGCTGTGTGGAAGATTTTGCGACGTTGGTTTCATTTCAGACCCTACCGTCTGCATGTCTTGCATTAATTAAAACCGGAAAATTATGTTCGGCGCCTTCAATTTTGCGTCACAATGCACTGTGTAACCTTCCTTTTATCTGTAAAGGTTAATGGCCACAATGTGAGAGAGTGGGCACTCGAAAATCCTAATGAACTAATGGCGCATGAACGAGATTCGTCGTGCAGTATCACAGACGAAGATATATGGACCATTTTTCTGCTGTGAGAAGACTGTGACGGCTACCTCTCACCTTGATACGTTGCAGTCGTGTTTGTTTCCACAACTGACTGTTGATTGCGACAATTTCGTTTGCCAACGAGACGGCGCGCCTTGTCATTGGAGCATCGATGTTCGTCGCTACTTAAAAGACGAACTCGCGCATCGCTGTCACGTCGTCACGTCGTCACGTCGTCTCACCTAACGCCTTGTGATTCTTTGCTTTGGAGGTACATTAAGGACCGTATTCACATGCCCCTATTGCCAAGAACACTGCAGCAGCTGAGAGAACGCATCAATGCTGGTGTGATGTCCATCGGGAGGATGTTGCTGCAACAGGTATGGAACGAACTTGACTGACGCATGTGCGTGTGTCTTCTGACCATAGGGACACTCATAGGTTTGTAGAGACCAAAATGCTAACTTGGTGAGTTTACGATTCCATTCATGCATCAGTCACATTTGTACAGGTAATACGTTGGAAAATGGGACGAATGAAATAGTTGTAGTAGCCTTGTACTGCTGTGTATAGAAAATTGTTTATTCGCATGAGATATTTAAAAGTTTGTAATTTATGTAATATTTTACCTGAGAGACGAGCTTTGTGATGTATCGTTAGGTCGCTATGTGAAGCGGTAACAGAAGTCTGTAACGAAGTGGATAGACTAATTACTATTACAGGGCGAGAGAAAGTGCATTTTATTTAGATGTAAAACACTTAGTGACAAGTGCATAATTACGTGTGTTTACCTGTTCATCGTCATATACATATCTCATTGCAATTTTACGTGATGGGCTTTGAACAGACTGTGAGATCAAAGCAGCCTTTTTTAGTGAACAATTTTCTGTGGTGCAACGAACTGTGGTCTGGGCGTTTGCATGTGACTTGTACTCTGGTTACTATTTTAAAAGGTTTCCGTCGGGAATGCCGTGTGAGTTATGATGTCTATGGCGCTGTGCACTGTAACCCAGGCACTCACGTGTGTTTATTGCACTGGCTGTTATTACTCGTGTTACTGTTGCTACTACTGCTCGTAACTAAATTAATATACAGGATTCCGCAAACAGAAGGAACTAAAAGACTTTTTCTGATAAGTTATTTTCTGCAGTGCAACTGACTGTGTACTTGGCACAAATGTTTTGCGTGTTGGTCTCAGTTGAATGCGCAACTCCAGACGTAATCAGTGAACTAAAAGACATTTTCAAGTGAACTAATTGTTCGTGGTGTAACGAACTGTGTATCAGAAGCTTACATGAATTTCGTGTGTTGTTTACCATTTACCATCTAAATTGATTTGTAGCCTACCACATGAAGATTGCAGATTAAACAACGTGTTATGTGAAGTGTTCTCGTTTGGAATACACTGACACTTAGAACTGTGTTGGCAGTAGAACGAAGTGTTTCATGGTGCAAATTAACCTTTTGGTGATATTTACAGTTTGTTGTTCACGCCGAGCACTTAGTTTCTCGCCGCACAGAAGGATAACTGTAGCCCACCAGCAATCTGGACACATTTTTACGACTACCAACAAGCTGCTGAGGGTGTGTGGGTGGGGGTGTGTGTGTGAAGGGGGTGGGGAACAACCCATGCTTCCGTCATGCAGTGGTAGCACTACACATAATGCCCTTACTTGTTTGGCACTGCACGTCATAATAGTCGCTTCGTAACGGCTACCGTACACACAGATTTTGTTAGATCTTCAATGTTGGCAACAGCCAGGCACAAAACATTAAAGGGGCGAAGTCGACTGATTTGCCAGTCCAGAAATAACGAAGCCTTGTTCAAGATGCGGTGAATAAATAGTACAGACGTCACCATTGAATTACAGTATGCAGTGCGCTGACTAAAGACCGATTGTATAAAGTATTGAAACGTAGATTAAGAAAATGACCTCAGATCAAACTTAACCTGGAAATCTGCGTTGTACAGACGTTAATCCCAGATCGTATCGTCGTGAAGTCGAATCTTATTTGACTGGCGAAAATTCGCGGTTCAATGTCAGGTTCATCTCCAATCGTAGTTTTTAGTGTTGTGGCATTACGGTCCATCACTTTTGTTTTATGCAGAGACCAACTAAAATAATAAAAAAAGTTGCTATTAACATAAAAAATGGTAATTAAATATGTGACTAAGCCACTCCCACCCCGCTGATGCACGAAATAGTTTTTCGATCTGGAAGGTTAGGTACAGGGAATTACCGGCTACCATGTGTACATAATGATGAGTCTTATAACAGCTCTTCGGAGACAACTCATAATATATGTGATTAGTTCAAAGGTATTTTACAGACACTTGGCAGAAAGTGTGGAAGGAAGATTCGAAATGTTTGCAGAGAACAGAAATATGAAAATTTTGATGGCAGCTAATAATTATTCAGCATTTCATATATGTTCTCCATCGGCTCTAATTGCAATAACTAAGCAATTCATATTAAATTTTAACTACAGAACACGTCCTCGAACTGCTACAACAATTCCACGTACATAAGTCTATAAATAGAGCGTAAGCAAGTGTCTTGAAATACCTAGCCTCATGACTTGATTCGTAGGAGTCGGTGGTTCCGAGGTTGCGTTAGTGACTGCTGTGCAATAGATCACGTGTTTGAACCCACGACAAATCTCAGAATTTTTTTCCGTTTGTTACTACTTTCTCCACTTCTTAAAGATAATTATAACAACATTATAACGTCATTCCTTTCCATACCATTGAAACCATACCATACCCTCTCCGTTTTCCGAGCGTTCCGGACCATCGTTGGGTAAAACTTTATGTGCAGCAACTCTAGTCTATGTGAATTACATTGTTTCCTTTCGTTTACTTTACAGATATCTGAGTATTCAGAGGATGACGACGACGGGATTCAGCGATCTCCCCGCACGTTCCGTGGAAGGCTCAACCCACTCTTGTAATCGAATAACAAGACGTTTAATAACCGTAGAGCAGTTGGAACTAAGGCTTAGGACTATATGATGAAATCAACCAAAAGGAAGCAGCCACTGACTCCAATGTGCAAGTTGCTGTTAACGTTAAGATTTCACTCCACAGCAAACTTCCCATTATCGGTTGAACTAGACATAGCAACAGCTTGCAGAGCTGTCCATAAGGAATCCGCCTGCACTGCCTCAATGAAAAAGGAATTTATCAAAATGCCAGTGCATGAAAATGACGTTAGGAACAACCAGCGTGATTTTTAACAAACAGCGTATTTTCCTGGTGTTTCAGGTGCTATTGATCGCAGTCATATCCCCATCAAATCGCCTGCTGGCGACAATGCTGAGATTTTTAGAAATCATCACAGGTGGTTTACATCATAGGTGGGTTTCTTCAAACGTACAAGCGATCTCAGACACCAAGCTCCGATGTTTAAACACCGTACCTAGATGGCCAGGATCTGCCAATGGCAGCAATATTTTCGGAAACTCACTTGGAAACAGGAAAAATCCCCGGGACAGTAAAAGACGATTTCCCTGTTTGAGTTTAGGACTCAAAGTACATCTTGCAGCATCATTATAATCGCAGCATTTGTCTTGCACTATATCTATTATCTAATACCCCCCTCCCCTGCCCCTCCCCCACATTATCACCAACTTTAGCACCTAACTAAGAATGAAAGACTTTTCTTGGAATACCTTTAGTTTTAAAATGATGAAAGATGAATTTTATTTAGTTTGTGTGTGTGTGTGTGTGTGTGTGTGTGTGTGTGTGTGTGTTTGTGTGCGTGCCTTGCGTGTGCTAGAACGAATGACAAAGGAATTCGTGGTGCATCGTAAAGTGCTACTCACAACACTTTCTCAGAAAAGAAAGCTAACTATCCACAGCGAGAGAACACTCTTGTTTCAAAACGAGCTTCCCCTGCAATACTCCTTTCTTCTGCGGCACTTGCTTGACCTGTACACTGCAACCCCATTTAAAATAAAACAAGTTCAGATATGCGTACTATGCTTACTGTTCTTAAATCACTTCAGTGCTGCACTCCTTACTTTCGAACTGGCAGAAATTGGACAACTTCAGGCTGTTAACGATTTGTGTCTAACCACTCTAATACTAATAATAATTTATAATAATAATAATACCGTGTACAGCACTATAGCAGCCCTTACGTAGTTACCGCTGTGGCGAGCTGTCAATTAATTCATTTATCTGTTTCGAAGCGAGTAGTGAAGCAATTTCAAGACTACGGCAGGTACTATTTACAACTTAGAGAAGACATTTTCTTGAGACATTTAGCATTTGCTACGTATACGTCTTACTTGTATCCTCGGCAATGTACGGGACAATGCACAACATTTGTGTGTAGCGGAAGGACTATGAGGAACCTGTAACCCCCACTGCATTAATGCTAATAATTGGGAAAAATCGTGGTAATGGTAATGATCTTCTGAAAATAATTTAATTTCGTGACTGAAACAAAATCGATTTGTTTAGAGAGGAAAATTTATTTTATCTCTCAGTGGGTAATTATCTCCAGGTTAGGAACCACTGCTCTAGAGGAAATGCTTTCTCGACTTCCGGTGGGGACGTGCTTGCCGGTAACTAAAGACAGAATGAGCTTCTGATGCTACTACACACGTCTTCTTTTTTCTCTCTTTCTCCTGGTCAAATGCTGGAAGCTGCGACTTCTTGTAGATAATATGCCGTCTCTAGAGCAATGGACCGTACATAGCAAGCGACATTTCTCTCTGATACCCACATTCACTGCTTTGATATAGTGGGATCCGTACTATACAGGGCATGGTTTTTCACTTGTAAGACAGCACTGTGCTAGTGCGGAAATCGTCACAAGAAATGGTTGTGATTACCAGGTTGTTACTATTAATTTACTGACAATCTTATTCGGTGACAGAGAGTCCTGAACGAGTAGGTGTTCACTAGGTGTTCAGTTGTTTTACCTTCCCAGGGTAATTTTTTTTTGCCTCCTTGTTTCTCAGATGATAGACACAAATTTGATTTCCAGTGAGTTCAGTTTGAGGTGATTCATGTGATAATATGCAGGGAGGGTATCAGTAATTTCTTCTCTGCTGCCTCGAATTTCTTACCTTGAGCTGTGACGATAGGATCGTAAATAACAATAAAGATTCGGGTTTCTTCAGAAAAAGGTTGGTCATATATATATATAAACGTTAAACAAAGGTAGCATCAGCACACTTCCTTGAACCAAGCCACTTTTCTGTTTCCTGCATCTGTATCTCTAGGCTAAAGATACTTCTTGATAATCTACATTTGTAATTCGCAAGCCATCTTACGGTGTGTGGTGAAGGGTACTTCGTGTACCAGTCTCACTTCCCTCTTTTCCTGTTCGAGTCGCGTATGGTTTGCGGGAAGAACGATTGCTGGTAAGCCACCGTGTGGGCTCGAATATCTCTCATGTTAACCCGATGGTCTTTTCACCAGCTATACTTCGGTGGAAGAAACGTATTGGTTAAATCTTCTAGGAACGTACGCTCTCGGAACTTAAACAGTAGACCATACTGTGATGCAGAACGCCTCTCTTGCAGCCTCTGCCACTGGAATTGGCTGTGCACCTCCTTTACGCTTTCGCGCTTTCTATTGTAAATGCCCGCATCTCGTGGTTGTGCGGTAGCGTTCTCGCTTCCCACGCCCGGGTTCCCGGGTTCGATTCCCGGCGAGGTCAGGGATTTTCTCTGCCTCGTGATGGCTGGGTGTTGTGTGCTGTCCTTAGGTTAGTTAGGTTTAAGTAGTTCTAAGTTCTAGGGGACTTATGACCACAGCAGTTGAGTCCCATAGTGCTCAGAGCCATTTGAACCATTTTGAATGTATTGTAAACGAACCTGTAACATAACGTGCTACTCTTGTTTGGATCTTCTCCGTCTCCTCTGTCAGTCGTATTAGTACGGGTCCCTTACTGAAGAGCAGTATTCAAGTATTGGTCGAAATGGAGTTTTGTAAGCTACTTCCTTTTGCTGGTCGACTACATTTCCTGAAGATTCCTCCAATGGATGTCAGTGTGGCATCTGCCTTACTCGCGATTAATTCTACTTGTTCTTTCCACTTCAAATCGTACCGTACGCAAAGTTAATGGAAATTACTGCTTCCCATGATTCTCTGTATGTCCATCTTTTCAGAGATGGTTGCGGGACTGGGCTGTTCGATACTGGATGTCAAATCAAGTACCTTTCAGCCGTCTAGTTTCCAAACTTATTTTATTTGGCTACCAGTTTTGGTGATTTACTACGCCATCTTCAGGTCCTTGACCGACGTGTAGGAGTATTCCAGCTCGGTTCTGGTCAAAACGGGTCCAGCAATACTGGTATTAGTAGATTTCTGCTTGCTATAGCGATCACTTCAACCATCATCTGCCGAAGTCGGCAATCTTCCTACACGTCGGTCAGGAGCCTGAAGATGACGTAGTAAATCGCCGAAACTGGTAGCCAAATAAAATAAGTTTGGAAACTAGACGGCTGAAAGGTGTTTGATTTGACATCCTGCTTCCAATGATTGTTCTGAAATGTGATCAGACAATGAAGAGTCCTTTTTGTCTATGTATTCGCAATACGTTACGTTTATGTTGAGGATGTAGACGAAATATCAAACGACAGGTAAATGATAGGTAAAATCACGTATTATATCGTGTGAAAGTGAAAGGTATCTGAGTTCAGAAGCAAAACGTCCGCTTCCAGCAGTGCGTGTCAATGCATAATCCTTTTGCGTTGTGTTCTCTCCGCTTTGTGTTCACAAGAGAGATATAATCGCTTCATGCCAGATACATAAAGCCGTCGTACTCCGCGCTTTGCAGTGTCTTAATCCCTTAAACCTCTGCTCGCACACTCGCAGAAGCTGCCTGAGGCACCTACGATCTGGTTTCACCAGAATATACTCCAGCAGTGCCGAAGTGCCGACGCACCAGAGCATACAAGGATTCTACGATCCCTATGCCGACGTGGTGCCACAAAATCATTTATGTGACGCAACAACTTGCAATGGTTGTGAAGCAATGTGAGCTGTTATGATTACTAGATCCTCATTGCACCACAAGAATGTCTGAAAGAATAATTATTTGTTTTGAATCCTGAAACTCGTGTCGTCGGATTTTTCCATATTTGCGAAATCAATGTTGTGTTCGGATTCTACCTTCCGTTTACTTTTAGTTTTTACCCAAATGAAGAAAGTATGTCAGAGGTTTAATCGGGTTTTCAAGGTTATTTCAGGCAAAAAAATTAATGTTTGTGTCTATGTTTGATGTGATTACTCACTTTCAAGTGAAACATTTTGTTATAGATTTGTTCTATACTTCATGGCTAGGTAGTTTGTCATTTTCAGGACCAATACAGTATTCTTTCATGAAACAAGCAATGAATTTCTTAAAAATAACCAGGCGGTGCAGTTAGCACTTCGTCATTTCGCAAAGTCCCATTTTACTACAATGAAACTACATTTTGATTACGTTTCTCGTTTTTTTTAAAAAAAAACATGGTGCTTACTTTCCTTAACAATTCGACAGGTCCGGTAATTCTGACAGTTCCGTATTTTACTCCCTTACGGAGTCCCTCCCAAAATGTGTAACACTGCTTGGCGAATGGCCTTAAAACGTTAACCAGCCGTCATTGACGTCCGGATTTAACCACTCATCACGTCAAGCACTGCAGTTTTACATCCATATCTAAACCCATAATCTTCAAATCACTGTGAAATGGATGCGAGAGGATTCTTGGCATTTTGCCACGTATTCTGCATTGCGCTATGGAGAGCGGGAGACTGACCGTTTTCAAACAGATTCTTGAAACTCTGAAACTAGGCTTTCGCGGGACATTCGGCCTGTATCTCAGTGGGATAAATGTATCAATATTTCCGTGAAACTCTCCACAAGTGTTTTGTACGCAATATCTTTTGTAGGTGGTCTGCATTTTTCCAACATCGCCGCGCGGGATTAGCCGAGCGGTCTCAGGCGCTGTAGTCATGGACTGTGCGGCTGGTCCCGGCGGAGGTTCGAGTCCTCCCTCTGGCATGGGTGTGTGTGTTTGTCCTTAGAATAATTTAGGTTAAATAGTGTGTAAGCTTAGGGACTGATGACCTTAGCAGTTAAGTCCCATAAGATTTCACACACATTTGAACATTTTCCCAGCATCCTACCAATGAACCGAAACCTGCTGCCTGCCTCCTCTAAGAAATATGTATGAATTGTAGGGCCTACATGATGCCACGGTTGTTTCGACCATGCTGCAGAATTTTCATAGAGAAGCGCTTATACATCGTCCATATAGTCCCGATCTCTCCTCATACGAATCTCATATTTTTGGATCCCTGAAGAAAGACAATCGAGCCGCCGATTTACTTCGAACGAAGAGGTGCACGCCTGGGTCCAATCATGGTCCCGTAGGCAACCGCAAACATTTTTCCATGAAGGCATTGACCGTCTTGTCTCTCATTGGGATGAATGTATTAAACGTTATGGCTATTACTTTTGAAAAACAATAAACAGCTTACTTACATTTTTTCCACCTGTCTCGTTTTCATTTCACTGTCCCCTTGTACTTCAATAATAATAATGTGATAATTCTACTAATAGGATCAGAATCCTACGCGCTGCTCACCGACCATTGATATCCCACTTTTGCTATCAGTGTCACAATACATTAGTATGAATCAGTGTGTGGCCTGTGCATCGTTGACACCAGTGACACCAGTGACACCAGTTGTTGACCCAGGCAAGAGCACGCCACCCCAGTCCTTCCATTAAAAAATAAATTAAGGTTTTTAACATGGCTGTCAATCAGCGACTGTTGTATAATACAAAATTTTGAAAAACACAGCCCTGAGTCGCGAACACAATTAATTTGTGACATAGGTTTCGGTGTCACAAGGGACACCTTCTACGGACAAAAAAAAAAAAAAAAAAAAAAAAAAAAAAAAAAAAAAAAAAAAAAAACGAAAGCTGCGGTCATACCTGACAGCGTCAGATACTCGGTATTAAAATAAAATGCAACAGAGGTGCAAGCCACTAGGGGCTGCCATGTGTCCTCTGCTACAGTCAACACAAAACTGAAACATCATGTGACTTGTGCGCCACGGCAACTTCAAGACAATACCGCCCTGTAGGTGGCTAATTGGTAAAACAAAATTTTGTACACATCCTTCGTAACTGCAGAGAGGGAAATAAACAAACACTTGAACGGTGTACATGAAGTAATTACAATAGCGGGATACTGCATGATATAAAATACAACTAATGAATGACTGGCTGTAGTACAAAAATTCCAGAATAAATGCATAAAGAAGAAATATACGAAATAATCCATTAAATGACATTACTGCTTACTATAATGGATACGTTATAAAAAATAAAAAAAAGTTTTTTAATTTACTTATATGAGCCGTAAAAAGTAGAAAGAAAAGGTATCTCTGAATCTGCAAGAAGTAGTTGGTGCATCAGAGTGTTAGATCTCGTCAAGCAGCGGCTTTATACCATTGAAATAACTTCTTCCGCGCAACTGCACCTGCTCATTGAGAAAAAGGCCGTCATTCGAAAGTAAATGCTTGAAAATTTCCAGCTCCTCCAAAATATCAAGTTTACTCCCTTTTTTTTCAATATGCAAAATTTCCAACTTCTCAACCCCTTTAGGAGAGTGCCCTGCTATTACAGGTGATCTCCAAAAGAAGAATTAGGGGCACACGAACCGTTTTTACTCAGAAAATGTTCTTTACAGCGAATTGAAAAGGAACGTCCTGTTTGACCAATATAATAGGCACCGCAAGTGTCACATGAAATTTTGTAGACACCTCTGAAGTGTCTACAGCCGCCGCCACCTTGGAGTCCACTGCTACGAATCCGCAGCCGTCTGTCTATGGAGGTAACTTCGACTCTGCGAACTGTACTCCTGCCGGTCACAACAGTAGCTGAAGAAGAGGGCTGGGGCGACCTTCTGTGGAAGGAGAACCGATCTGCCCGTCTGCGAGCTGTTCTGTTTGCGAGCAGGGCGCCTGTGCCGTCACTCCTGCGTAGCGCAAGTACCGTCTATGCTGGGACTGCCTTTTGGGCTGTCCATTAGGTCGCTGTTGGGTGTTCCGCCAACGGGGACATGCAGATATTTGGCGCGGAGCCTAAACGCAGGTTCACTCAGCGAGAGCGCTCGGGCTCGGACAGACGTCAAAAGCCACACCAGGCTCTAGCGACGGTCCCGCCGCCAGACGCACCTTCGATGGGGCTGCAGCACTGACCCCGACAGCGCAGAGCCTACGCCTGCAACTTCCTCACCGGTCGCTGACTTGGTACGAGTATAAGTAAATACTGTGTGTGATTCTGTACCATTGATTCTCTTCAACGCTTCGAACGCCAATTCCATTCTACAATTATGTACAGGTTGCAATACGGTAATATTGAAGGACTTTTGCATGTTCTCTGTCAGTTATATTTACGTAAATTACCTTACAGTCACTCTGTTGGTCGGATCTACGAGGTGCATTCAAGTTCTAAGGCCTCCGATTTTTTTTTTCCGGACTGGAAAGAGATAGAAACACGCGCATTGTTTTAAAATGAGGCCGCGTTCATTGTCGATACGTCCCAGAGATGGCAGCACCGTACGGGCAGATGGAATTTTACCGCCAGCGGCGAGAATGAGAGCTGTTTTAAATACTTAAAATGGTGACGTTATCCTTACTTGAACAGCGTGCAATCATTCTTTTTCTGAAGTTGCGTGGTGTGAAACCAACTGAAATTCATCGACAGTTGAAGGAGAAATGTGGTGATGGAGTTATGGATGTGTCGAAAGTGCGTTCGTGGGTGCGACAGTTTAATGAAGGCAGAACATCGTGTGACAACAAACCGAAACAACCTTTGGCTCGCAAAAGCCGGTCTGAAGACATGATCGAGAAAGTGGAGAGAATTGTTTTGGGGGATCGCCGAATGACTGTTGAACAGGTCGCCTCCAGAGTTCGCATTTCTGTGGGTTCTGTGCACACAATCCTGCATGACGACCTGAAAATGCTAAAAGTGTCATCCAGGTGGGTGCCACGAATGCTGACGGACGACCACATGGCTGCCCGTGTGGCATGTTGCCAAGCAATGTTGACGCGCAACGACAGCATGAATGGGACTTTCTTTTCGTCGGTTGTGACAATGGATGAGACGTGGATGCCATTTTTCAATCCAGAAATAAAGCGCCAGTCAGCTCAATGGAAGCGCACAGATTCACCGCCACCAAAAACATTTCGGGTAACCGCCAGTGCTGAAAAAATGATGGTGTCCATGTTCTGGGACAGCGAGGACGTAAACCTTACCCATTGCGTTCCAAAGGGCACTAAGGTAACAGGTGCATCCTACGAAAATGTTTTGAAGAACAAATTCCTTCCTGCACTGCAACAAAAACGTCCGGGAAGATCTGCGCGTGTGCTGTTTCACCAAGACAACGCACCCGCACATCGAGCTAACGTTACGCAACAGTTTCATCGTGATAACAACTTTGAAGTGATTCCTCATGCTCCCTACTCACCTGACCTGGCTCCTAGTGACTTTTGGCTTTTTCCAACAATGAAAGACACTCTCCGTGGCCGCACATTCACCAGCCGTGCTGCTATTGCCTCAGCGATTTTCCAGTGGTCAAAACAGACTCCTAAAGAAGCCTTCGCCGCTGCCATGGAATCATGGCGTCAGTGTTTTGAAAAATGTGTACGTCTGCAGGGCGATTACGTTGAGAAGTAACGCCAGTTTCATCGATTTCGGGTGAGTAGTTAATTAGAAAAAAAAAAAAAAATCGGAGGCCTTAGAACTTGAATGCAGCTCGTATGACGATATTTTTAGAAATTAACAGCAATTTTAGAGTCAAAATTTTTATTTCAAGTGATTTACTGAGCGTCACTGAAAATATGAATTACAAAATCATCAAGGACAGACAAGAGGAATGCCTGGTTGCTCCGTTGTTGGGTGCAAAAACCGAAGTGAAGATGCTCGTTTTCCCAAGAAATGAAGTAACTGTTAGAAAGCTCGTTTGGTTTCTTTGTGTATCGAACAATCAGTTTCTTTCTATATACTTATAACGCCTACAAACGAAATTAAAAAATTGCAGAGAAACCTTTCTACTGATACATCCACTCCATGAAAGTAAAAGTATATGAACACTACAGTACTACTAGCGTGGCGTTGTAGCACAGGGGTAGAGTTTTAACTTTGAAATCCAAAGGTTTTTTTTGACGTTACTTTCTAGACTTTTAATGGTTCTAGAGTGACAATTCATGCTACACGGTGTGTTTTAACACGTATACGGAACCCTAAGTCTACGTTCTCCCTACTGGCGACTCGCACTTGGCTCTGTAGTCTTGGCTACTCACATTCCTGTAAATTATAATTATCGTGTGGATTTTCAGTTACCTATTTCGAATTACTTTCTACTGTTTCAGTAGAATACCTAAGTATTGATATTTTTCCGATTTTCTGTGGTATAGAGCTCCAAAAAGTGTGTACAGAATGACATGTTTTGCCAGCATAAGAAAATGTTATAAGATCGACACACACTTAAAATGCATTATGTGGGGACGGAAAAAGACAAGAGTTTACCAATTTCAACAATGAATATCCGCACGGAAAAATCTGAAGTAGCATCACGTACTCTGAGATACATTAAATGAAACTTCTTTTTCTTATTAATCAGTTGTCAGTGTTTATATAGCATCATAAAATACAGCCGTTGAAATTCGGCAGACATACACACTGCTTGTATGAATATCAAGAGCTCAGATGGAAACCCAGTTCTAAGCAAAGATGGGAAAGTAGAAAGGTGGAAGGAGCATATAGAGGATCTATACAAGGCCAATGTTCTTGAGGACAATATTATAGAAATGGAAGAGGATGTAGATGAAGATGAAATGGGAGATATGATACTGCGTGAAGAGTTTGACAGGGCACTGAAACACCTAAGTCGAAACAGGGACCCGGGAGTAGACAGCATTCCATTAGAACTACTGATAGCCTTGGGAGAAGCAGTCCTGACAAAACTCTACCATCTGGTGAGCATAATGTATGAGGCAGGCGAAATACCCTCAGACTTCAAGAAGAATATAGTAATTCCAATCCCAAAGGAAGCAGGTGATGACAGATGTGAAAATTACCGAACTATCAGTTTAATAAGTCACAGCTGCAAAATTCTGCCGCGAATCGTGTACAGACGAATGAAAAAACTGGTAGAAGCCAAACTCGGGGAAGATCAGTTTGGATTCCGTAGAAATATTGGAACACGTGAGTCAATACAGACCTTACGACTTATCTTAGAAGAAAGATTAAAGAAAGGCAAATCTACGTTCCTAGCATTTGTAGACTTAGAGAAAGCTTTCGACAATGTTGACTGGAATACTCTCTTTCAAATTCTGAAGGTGGCAGGGGTAAAATACAGGGAGAGAAAGGCTATTTACAATTTGTACAGAAACCAGATGGCAGTTATAACAGTCGAGGGACATGAAAGGGAAGCAGTGGTTGGGAAGGGAGTGAGACAGGGTTGTAGCCTCTCCCCGACGTTATTCAATCTGTATATTGAGCAAGCAGTAAAGGAAACAAATGAAAGATTCAGAGTAGGTATTGAAATCCATGGAGAAGAAATAAAAACTTTGAGGTTCGCAGATGACATTACAATTCTGTCAGAGACAGCAAAGGACCTGGAAGAGCAGTTGAACGGAATGGACAGTGTCTTGAATGGAGGATACAAGATGAACATCAACAAAAGCAAAACGAGGATAATGGAATGTAGTCTAATTAAGTCGGGTGATGCTGACAGAATTAGATTAGGAAATGAGACACTTAAAGTAGTAAAGGAGTTTCGCTATTTGGGGAGCAAAATAACTGATGATGGTCGAAGTAGAGAGGATATAAAATGTAGACTGGCAATGGCAAGGAAAGCATTTCTGAAGAAGAGAAATTTGTTAACATCGAGTATAGATTTAAGTGTCAGGAAGTCGTTTCTGAAAGAATTCGTATGGAAGTGAAACGTGGACGATAAATAGTTTGGACAAGAAGAGAATAGAAGCTTTCGAAATGTGGTGCTACAGAAGAATGCTGAATATTAGGTGGGTAGATCACATAACTAATGTGGGGGTATTGATTGGAATTGGAGAGAAGAGAAATTTGTCGCACCACTTGACTAGAAGAAGGGATCGGTTGGTAGGGCATATTGTGAGGCATCAAGGGATCACCAATTTAGTATTGGAGGGCAGCGTGGAAGGTAAAACTCGTAGAGGGAGACCAAGAGATGAATACACTAAACAGATTCAGAAGGATGTAGGTTGAGGTCCTGGGAGATGAAGAAGGCTGCAGAGGATGTAGTAGCATGGAGAGCTGCATCAAACCAGTCTCAGGAGTGAAGACCACAACAACAACAACAACAACAACAACAACAACACACTGCTTCACGATACTTCCATTTGCTCACATATTTATTAGGCCTATATAAACATAGACGAGTGGCATTTTTTTAATCATGTACAGAGTATTAAGCTAGAAAATCTGCTTTGGTCTCACGCGTCAAACACATTCCTTATTTTACTCGTGAAGTGGCTAGCTTTCTGCTTGCGTCGCTACCTAATTGCACGTCCCGCGTGCGATCTGTTAAAAACATGGCAGCTACGGGCCGATTGGCCACTCTCTCTCTATATAGGCTCTCTATTCTGCGCCTTCGAGCAATGCCGCTGCCAGGCACTGCCGTGAAGCAGACGGAGTGAGTGTAAAGCTCTTGCTAATAAATGATTGTTAATTGAATGATGTCTCATTAGCGCCACGGCACTCCACCGGATTCCACATACCTGCACTCGACTATCCTACACTCATGTGGCAGGCTTCTACAACACGAATATTTCATTACTAGAATAAAATAAGTTTCACAGCAAGGTAATTTTGCAACAGAAACGGAAGTAACAACGGGCTTGCCTCAAGGAAGCGTATTGTGATTTCCAATGATCTCAGAATATTCTTCTTCTAATTATTCTTATTCCTCCTGCTTTCTTCGTAGACTAAAGCCTGTTTTTCTTTAGTACACCTCTCTCTACGTTGCGACTGTCACTCCATCTTTTCATTCGACGGCCTATATTTCTCTCATCATGATTTATATCTTGCGATTTTCATAATATTCCGTTCACCCATAGTGTCTGTGTTTGTCCCATTCATACTTTCTCTTATGCACTTACTCATTATTGGCTCCAGTTTACATTCTTTTCTAATGCTTTCACTTCTGTCTAGCTGTCTCAGTGTCTTCCCTAGAATCAAACACAGAATTTCTATTTCCGTGGTTTCTAAATATCTTCTACTTTCTGATGTTTCGGCTCTTGTCTCAGCTGTGTATTTCGTAATAAGTCTCACTGTTGTTTTGTGTATTCTTGCGTTTACGTCTTTTCTTAACTGTTTGTTTTTCCAAATTGTATCATTTAAGCACTATGTTTGCTTTTTCTACTTGTTCATTAAGCACCTTTTCGACGTTTTCACTGCTGGACAATTCAGTGCCAAGTTATTTAAACGTAGCCCGCCCGATTGGCCGTGCGGTCTAACGCACGGCTTTCCGGGCGGGAAGGAGCGCTTGGGCCCCGGCACGGTTCCGCCCGGCTGATATGTGTCGGGGTCCGGTGAACCGGCCACTCTGTGGATGGTTTTTAGGCGGTTTTCCATCTGCCTCGGCGAATGCGGGCTGGTTCCCCTTATTCCGCCTCAGTTACACTATGTCGGCGATTGCTACGCAAACAAGTTCTCCACGTACGCGTACACCATCATTACAATACCACGCGAACATAGGGGTTACACTCGTCTGGTGTGAGACGTTCCCTGGGGGGTCCACCGGGGGTCGAACCGCACAATAACCCTGGGATCGGTGTGGGGCGGCGCAGGGGTTAAGTGGACTGCGGTAGTCGCCGTGGGGTTGTGGACCACTGCAGCTGCGGCGGAGACGGAACCTCTCGGACGTTTCTAGGTCCCCGGTTAACATACAATGCAATATTTAAACGTCATTACACATTGAATAATTTTTCCACCTATTCAGGTTTGTATCTAATTGGTCCTACAGATATTATCACATATCTGGTTTTTTGAGTGGATATGACCATACTTAGGTGTATCGCTGTCACGTTAAATGTATGTAAAAGTGTCCGTATTATCTTCTTAGAATACATGAACGAATTATCAGATAGGATCAGCAGTACTGTAATGTTTCTCACTTCCGATGTTGTCTAGAGTATGGTATTGTCGTTGGACACTCGTAAGAGAACACAGAAGGACTTGGACAAAATTTGCACTTAATCAATGACAATCCATTTTACAAATGGGCAAACGCTCGCTAATGCGTACAACAAAGAGAAAGCTCGGCAAATTACGGCTACAAGATTTGGGACTTACAACGTGAGTACGTCACATCGTGTTATATTGTTACGCACCAAGTTAATAAGGAAACAGGAGAGTAAATTTTTTTAAAGTTAGAACAACCGGCGCTACTCAATCACGCGGAAGTATCAACAGACGCCAGCCGGGAAGCGTAATCATTTCAACATTGTTACTCAGTCATGAACACAGTAACCCCGACGCTCTTCAGCGAGACTGCGAGCGAGCTTCTAAAATTGTGAGAATGGTGCCGACCAACTGCCTTCGTAACGTTATGTAAGAACCACTAGGTAGGGTGCAACATCGCCCAGAGGTACCGACACTGTAACAAATTCGTTTAGCAAATGTAGCGAAACTGAAGACAGCTGACGACTCTAGAAGGGATAAATCTATTCGGTTCTCCACCTCTACTGCCCCCAGAGGATTAGAGATGGCGCTGATATCGTCCGCCAGTTCTCTGGTTATGATATCTCACCATCTTGTGTGTGACATTGTTCTAATGTTGGTCTTACAGTTGCTACCTTATGAGAAGATCAGCGATCCGCAGCCACAGATAATGAAGTCCAGCATCCAGTACCGAAGTCAGCAGAGCAGCCAGCACTGATGGATAGTCCAGGTGTCTACCAACACGGCTGCGATCCACGACACGAATTGCCCTAAAATTCAAGCGTCGCACGAGTCTGACGGCCTACAGTACCGGAGAACCACGTTCAGCGCTAAATCACGTCGTCCGACATCGCGGTCCACTTTATGGAACAACGGGGAAGTGGTCTGGAAAGGACTGCGAACTCTTCGAAACGACGTGTGAATCAAACACATTCGTCGTCGTCACCGCCATTTACAAGCAGGGCTACCGACGGGGGGTGTCCACCTCGCCAGCGGGCGGCAAAACCGCCGCACTGGAATGTCACCGACTTCCATTCTGAGCTGATGCAGCGTCCTCGGTAGCCTTGTTGGATTCAGCTCATTCCTCTCCGGACTACGTAGCCACCAGCCGTCGCAGAATGCACGTAACTATTTGTATTGTGAGTAATAAATGGATTCATCTTGAATACTATTTCACTGCGTCTAACGACGCCACACAGGTCCTCAGTCTGCATCCTGACAAAACAGTAGGGGTTCCAGCCCAGCAGTGGGCGATACATACAGTGTTTAGGAGCCCTACTAACATGGGAAACTCCATATCGCTCCCTCACAAATTTAGTGATAAGATGGGCCAGTGGATAGCTGGCCTAAAACTGAACACAGATCAGGCAGGAAAATAGGTAGAAGGTGTACTGAACTATGAAAAAAAAAAGAAAAATAAAAACAGTGAACGGTCCAAACTTGTTGTTGTTGTGGTCTACAGTCCAGAGAATGGTTTGTTGCAGCTCTCCATGCTACTCTATCCCTCTATCCTGTGCAGGATTCTTCATCTCCCAGTACCTACTGCAACCTACATCCTTCTGAATCTGTTTAGTGTATTCATCTCTTGGTCTCCCTCTACGATTTTTACCTTCCACGCTGCCCTCCAATACTAAATTGGTGATCCCTTGATGCCTCACAATATGCCCTACCAACCGATCCCTTCTTCTAGTCAAGTGGTGCGACAAATTTCTCTTCTCTCCAATTCCATTCAATACCCCCACATTAGTAATATGATCTACCCACCTAATCTTCAGAATTCTTCTGTAGCACCACATTTCTAAAGCTTCTATTCTCTTCTTGTCTAAACTATTTATCGTCCATGTTTCACTTCCATACATGGCTACACTCCATACAAATACTTTCAGAAACGACTTCCTGACACTTAAATCTATGATGATGATGATGAGCGTTTGGCGTCATTGGCCGGGAGGCCCCTCGCGGGGCAGGTCCGGCCGCCTTGGCGCAGGTCTTATTACATTCGGCGCCACATTGGGCGACCTGCACGCCGGATGGGGATGAAATGATGATGAACACAACACAACACCCAGTCCCTGAGCGGAGAAAATCTCCGACCCAGCCGGGCAGCGAACCCGGGCCCGGAGGACGGCAATCCGTCACGCTGACCACTCAGCTACTGGGGCGGACACTTAAATCTATACTCGAAGTTAACAAATTTCTCTTCTTCAGGAACGCTTTCCTTGCCATTGCCAGTCTACATTTTATATCCTCTCTACTTCGACCATCATCAGTTATTTTGCTCCCCACTACTTTAAGTGTCTCATTTCCTAATCTAATTCCCGCAGCATCACCCGATTTAATTCGACTACATTCCATTATTCTCGTTTTGCTTTTGTTGATGTTCATCTTATATCCTCAAATGGTTCAAATGACTCTGAGCACTATGGGAGTTAACTTCTAAGGTCATCAGTCCCCTAGAACTTAGAATTACTTAAACCTAACTAACCTAAGGACATCACACACATCCATGCCCGAGGCAGGATTCGAACCGCTTGGCCACCACGGCCGGCCTTATATCCTCCTTTCAAGACCATGTCCATTCCGTTCAGCTGCTCTTCCAGGTCCTTTGCTGTCTCTGACAGAATTACAATGTCATCGGCGAACCTCAAAGTTTTTATTTCTTCTCCGTGGACTTTAATTCCTGCTCCAATTTTTTTTTTTTGTTTCCTTTACTGCTTGCTCAATGTACAGATTGAATAACATCTGGGAGAGGCTAAAACCCTGCCTCACTCCCTTCCCCACCACTGCTTCCCTTTCATGACCCTCGACTCTTAAAAACTGCCATCTGGTTTCTGCACAAATTGTAAATAGCCTTTCTCTTCCTGTGTTTTACCCCAGCCACCTTCAGAATTTGAAAGAGAGTATTCCAGTCAACATTGCCAAAAGCTTCTCTACGTCTACAAATAAACTTAACATGTGAAATATCGAGAGAAGTTGAATAGCCACGGTGTCGTGGTTAAGTGGTCACGGCGTTGGACAGTAAACAGGACGAGCCGTGTTTAAAACTCCCTCGTTGTACTCTATGCCCTGGGGTGGTCATGAGTTTGACATTTGTAAATGATATGTAGTGATAATTATTGTATGTCTAGATGGCGATGTACGCCAAAGCATAAACAAATGCATTATGTTGCAATATATTCCATGGGCATTCGAGATTCTGTGACTGAACTTTCTGTTCTTGGTCTTCTTCTGTTCTTGGACTCGAAGAGGAGAGAACGATTGTCTGAGGTTCATCTTGCTGTAACAGTCTATGTGAGTTGTAAATGAAACTAAAATATAGTTGTTCATAACCTAAAATTTGTTTACGGTACGTAATTATTTGTAAACGTAAACCTTGCTTGTCCTGAGTAGACGTGGTCTTAACGGAACATAGACCATTGTTAAGCGCCATACTAGAAAATAATTTTCTTTCATCTCATCTTCGAGACGTGCCGCCGGTTAGGACACAAAACTTTCCTTCAGATTCCACGAGCTATGCGACCGCTACGAATAATTTATTTCACTTTCAGATTTTCTCAAGGTTGCGAGATAACATCCCAGGCAGAAAAGCCTGGTCACAGGACTCTAGTTCTAGTATAAGATTTCATCTGCAAAGGATTATGCTTGTTATCTTCTATTGGTATTCGAGACGAAAAAATGGTTCAAATGGCTCTGAGCACTATGGGACTTAACTTCTGAGGTCATCACTCCCCTAGAACTTAGAACTACAAAACCTAACTAACGTAAGGACATAAGACACATCCATGCCCGAGGCAGGATTCGAACCTGCATCCGTAGTTGTCTCGCGGTTCCAGACTGTAGCGCCTAGAAGCGCTCGGCCACCCTGGCCGTCTATGTTCGAGACGAAACAACGATCTGGAATTACAGGTTTTATTACTTCACATTGAACTGACATACGAAGTATTATCTGGTGCTATAAGCACACGAGTTTTAACTATACTTTTGATGTATATTGAAGAATATCTGTGATAATTCAAGAGAGAGACAATTAATTATTTATAATACCGTAACCACCCTGAGTACTGAGCTAGTTTGCTGACTGCTGATCAGTGTCGTGCTAAATTAAATTACACTGTTCATAGTATTATTAGAGTTATTTCTCTTTTGTTTTGACGTCACTTTATTAAAAGCTATCAAAGCATATATAAATTAAATTAAATTACATTATATTACATCTTACCATTTATTTTTTATTCAGAACATTATGAACTGTTCGTCCGGTCATTGAAATGTTTCTCTTTCTGCAGTCTTGGTAGTTGTCATACTTTACATTGGTTATAGAATTTGAGTCCTGCGTTAAGAATACTTTACCTCTGCAAATAAATGTGATGAATAGTGAGAGCAGGTGAGATATCACAGAAATGAGAACAACAAATAAACGGGTGTAAACTATATGTGACATATGTAAACTACACAGGGTGGTCCATTGATAGTGACCGGGCCAAATATCTCACGAAATAAGCATCAAACGAAAAAAACTACAAAGAAAGAAACTCATCTAGTTTGAAGGGGGAAACCAGATGGCGCTATGGTTGAAACGCTAGATGGCGCTGCCATAGGTCAAACGGATATCAACTGCGTTTTTTTAAAAATGGGAACCCCCATTTTTTATTACATATACGTAAAGAAATATGAATGTTTTAGTTGGACCACTTTTTTCGCTTTGTGATAGATAGCGCTGTAATAGTCACAAACGTATAAGTACGTGGTATCACGTGGTCCAACTAAAACATTCATATTTCTTTACGTACTACACGTATCTGTAATTAAAATGGGGGTTCCCATTTAAAAAGAAACGCAGTTGATATCCCTTTCACCTATGGCAGCGCCATCTAGCGGGCCAACCATAGCGCCATCTGGTTTCCCCCTTCAAGCTAGACAAGTTTCGTTCTTTGTAGTTTTTTCGTTTGACGCTTATTTCGTGAGATATTTGGCCAGGTCACGATCAATGGACCACTCTGTATGTGACATATCTAAACTATATGTGACATATGTAAACTATGTCAGAACAAAGGAATTCAAGAGTAAAAACTACCGAAGCGGAAAACAAATTCAAAAACATTAAAAACATATACTTTGACAAAGCACAGAGACTTTGTGTGATTGTGAAACTGTTGCGTTCATTTGTTGCATCTTGTGTGACAAATTATTATGTTTTCATCATTTCCTTGGGAGTGATCACATTCACATTCATACGAGCACCCAAATCGGGCAAGGAGGCATATCTCACTTAGTTACCAGGCGTGCAAATCAGGTGCATCGATAAGAGATTCCTATCGTATGACACACGCACTGTCACTAATGCTATCTATGACACACCAGACGTGTATCCGATGGAAGATTCGGTTGACTTGTCGCCTTGTCATAAAACGTTTGCGATTCACATTTCAAAGCCACTTCCTTTCGGCTGGTAAGAGTAGTTGTGCAGAATCAGCTGTCATTACACATAGCTGTTGCAAACTAACGTTACAGCACGACATAAGACACAAATTTGAATTCTGCGAACACTGGAAAAAAAAATTGGCAACAGGCAGGTTTCAACAGAGCTCGCCGGTTAACCGGTTAACAGTCCATCGTCGTGACCATTTACCCACAACCTCGTTGCTCTTCCATGCTGCACTATATTGCACTTCGTGTCCTTGGACTGTTCATTGTTTCTATTTTAAATTATTATTATTATTTTTTTTTTACAGTTCAGTACACCTTCTTCTGGTTTTCTTGCTTGATATGTGTTCAGTTTCTGGCGCTCTTACCACGAAATATGAAGTGGGTGCGATGTGGAGTTTACCTTGTGGGAATCGATATGAAATAGTAATAGGCAAGGTGGATGGAAGAAAGATTTACTGGAAAAATCCTGGGAATCGCGTACAGTTCGGTTGTGCAACTATTTGTAAAGAAATTATTCCAGCGTATGTGCTCCAGCACGTAGTATCTTTGTCAAGTAGGTATGACAGCATACATAGAATGAATTCAGAGAATCGTAACAGTGCGATCTGCATTTACATCTACATCTGCAGTTCACAATTAAATTCCTGGCAGAAGGCTCGTCGAACAACCTTTAAGCCACTTCTTTACCGTTCCACGCTCGAATAGAGCATGGGAAAACGAACATTTAAATCTTTCCGTGCGAGCTCTGATTTCTCTCATTTTATTATGATGATCATTTTTCACTATGTAGGTGCGTGCCAACAGAATATTTTCACACTCGAGGAGAAAGCTGTTGATTAAAATTTCATGAGAAATTCCTGCAGCAGCGAAAAACGCCTTTGTTTTAAAGACTGCCACTCCAATTCGCGTACCCCTATTTAGCGAAAATACAAGACCAGCTGCCCTTCTTTGAACTTTTTCGATGTCTTCCGTCAACCCTACCTGATGCGTATCCTACACCGCATACTAATACTCCACAAGAGGGCGGACAAGCATAGTGTAAGCAGTCTCCTTAGTAAACCTGTTACATTTTCTAAGTGTCCTACCAATAAAGCCCAGTTTTTCGTTTGCTTTCCCCACAACATTATCTATGTAGACAAGTGTAATGTGATGCGAATACACAGAAAGATAGATCCATTATCAGTTAGCTACAAAATAGCAGGTCAGCAACTGGAAGCAGTTAATACCATAAATTATCTGGTAGTACGCATTAGGAGTGATTTAAAATGGAATTATCATATAATGTTGATCGTCGGTAAAGCAGATGCCAGACTGAGATTCATTGGAAGAACCCTAAGGAAATGCAATCCGAAAACAAAGGAAGTAGGTTACAGTACGCTTGTTCGCCCACTGCTTGAATACTGCTCAGCAGTGTGGGATCCGTACCAGATAGGGTTGATAGAAGATATAGAGAAGATCCAACGGAGAGCAGCGCGCTTCGTTACAGGATCATTGAGTAATCGCGAAAGCGTTACGGAGATGATAGATAAACTCCAGTGGAAGACTCTGCAGGAGAGACGCTCAGTAGCTCGGTACGGGCTTTTGTCAAAGTTTCGAGAACATACCTTCACCGAAGAGTCAAGCAGTATATTGCTCCCTCCTACGTATATCTCACGAAGAGACCATGAGAATAAAATCAGAGAGATTAGAGCCCACACAGAGGCATACCGACAATCCTTCTTTCCACGAACAATACGAGACTGGAATAGATGGGAGAACCGATAGAGGTACTCAAGGTACCCTCCACCACACACCGTCAGGTGGCTTGCGGAGTATGGATGTAGATGTAGATGTAGATGTATGTGATCGTTCGAATTTAAGTTATTTGAAACTGTAATCCATAAGTATTTAGTTGATTTTACAGCCTTTAGATTTGTGTGATTTATCGTGTAACTGAAATATAGCTGATTCTTTTTAGTGCTCATGCAGATGACTTCACACTTTTCACGATTTTGAGTTAATTGCTTGCCACCTTTTGCACAATACGGATATCTTGTCTAAATCATTTTACAATTCGTTGTGATCGTCTGATGACATTAAATGACAGTAAATGACAGCATCTTCCGTAAACAGTCTAAGAAGACTGCTCAGATTGTCTCCTGAGTCGTTCATGTAGATCAGAAACAATAGGTATTACTTCTGTTTTACGACAGGAAATCACGAATCCAGTCAAGCAACTGTGACGATATTCCATAAGTAAGCAATTTAATTAGAAGTCGTTTGTGAGGAACGCTGTCCAAACCCTTCTGAAATCTAAAAATATGCAAACAGTTTGACGTGTCCTTTCTATAACACTCATTACTTCGTAAGAGTAAAGAGCTGGTTGCGGCTGGCCGTTGTGGCCGAGCGGTTCTAGGCGCTTCAGTCTGGAACCGCGCTGCTGCAACGGTCACAGGTTCGAATCCTGCCTCGGGCATGGATGTGTGTGATGTCCTTAGGTTAGTTAGGTTTAAGTAGTTCTAAGTTCTAGGAGACTTATGACCTCAGATGTTAAGTCCCATAGTGCTCAGAGCCATTTGAATCATTTTTTGAGCTAGTTACGTTTCACAAGAACGATATTTTCTGAATCCGTGCTGGCTATGTGCCAATAAATCGTTTTCTTCGAGCTAATTCATAATGTTCGAACACAGTATGTGTTCCAAAACCCTACTGCAAATCGACGTTAGTGATATGGGCCTGTAATTCAGCGGATTACTCCTGTTTCCCTTTTTGGGTGTTGGTGTGATTTGAGCAATTTTCCAGTTTTCGGGTTCCGATCTTCCTGCGAGCGAGCGACTGTTTATAATTGCTGAATACGGAGCTATTGTATCAGCATACTCTGATCCCTGCTGGCTCTTTATCAGTAAATCGTTTTCTTCGAGCATTTGAAAGTTGAAGATAAATGCTTGGGAAGCCTAAATAGGAATCCTTGGCAGCAGATGATGTAGTTTCGGAGAAAATTTGGGTAAATTTAGAGTAGCCGCATTAGAGCAAGGTGACCATTCTGCTGCCATCAACCTATACATGGGTATGAATCGGCAGAACAAGATAACTGAAATTATGGGGCTTACAGAGTCCTGCAGACAGTTATTTTTTTCGGTAGCCCATTACACGAATGGAACAGGACAGGGAATCGCCGCTATTGGTACGAACTATTCAGTGGCTCGCGGAGTGTATACAGTATGTAGGTGCGGGAATCTGCCAAAAGGTATGACTTTCGGTACCTAGTAATATGAATCCGGTTGACTAGGCTTGGGAAAATTTTGCACACATTTGACATTGCACATATTCGACCTCTGGTGGGCTGTCGTCGAAGGAATAGCAGGGTCTCAGCCATCTTGTGGACAGTGGTGTCAATGAGGAGCCAAGTATCTTACAACCGAATGGTTGATGCATCAAGGCACTGAATTATCCAACAGAAGATCTTGATTTCAAAGATGAGCATTTGCAAACAGACTGCTTTTATTTTTGTTATTGTCTTTTTTATTTTTGCAGTAGTGATCTTTTCTTTTCAGTTTCAAAAGGTTTATTTTTGTCGCTTGTGACACCTGTGACGATGACTTGTCTATAGAAAAATGAGTATTTGCAGAGTGGTACGGAGTCCATGTTAAACCTTAGGACCCACTATAAAGTGTCTAGTTATGACGGAGGAAGGCAAGGGCTTCGAACAAGACCATGCCTTCGAAGGGACTCTTATGTTGCAACCAACCTTCAGGTTGTCAGCTTTACTGTCAAAGCTTATTACTTCATCCATTGCTCCACTTGAAGTTAACCCCACACGAATTCGCAGAGACGGAGATGGGCACAGAATTTTGTCGAGAAGCTCAGCACACTGCCGTGCTAAATTTAATCTAGATTCCTTAAAGTTAGTAGTGTGAAATTCTGCGGATCGTTGCTGATATTATGCTCCTGGTATTCGAGGAGAATTTGTTGCCTTCTTTCGATGCTACGTGCTGGTTTATAAGTCAGTTAAGTTCTCCCTGACGAAGTACACTTTCATGCGTAGGTTTTAACGCTGTAAGTCTGAATATAGCGATTCCCTGATTACCTACACAGTACCTCACCACAATGACGATATTTTCATCTGTACATAACAGTTCATATTATCATTTTTATAATATAGCACTGTTTAAAACCGAATTTCCAATATACAGGGTGTCCTAGGAGGAACGTAATATTCTGGAATAAGGCAGGAACGATCACTCGAAGCATAAACTCCTAGTAAACACAGGCTCTAAAATACAGACCTTAAGATCTATGAGCACGTCTTCATCTTCGATAATCTGAAAGAAATCTCTTCTACTGCAAGCTCTTTGGTTTTCTATTATGGGAGGAGGTAATACGGATCAAAACAAGAAAAAATTCTCTATTAACTATGGGCTCTAAAATTCGTACCTTAACAATGAGCACTTGTTCAGTAGAAGAGATGCATTTAACAGCAGCGAAGATAAACAAGGTAGCTCGTAAGGTATACATTTCGGAGGTCATGTTCACTAGACATATTTGCTTCGAATAATCGCTCCAGTCGTATCGCTGAATAATGACCATCCCTTCTCGGATACTCTGTATAATAATCGTTCACTTATTAAACTTTTAGTCTGTTTTCGTCACAGCAGTTTTATAGAACGATTGTACATCTCATTAATGCAATAATTCTTGTGATTTTGTCGTTTCTTCATCTTTGCAACAGGGAACAGTCATTCCCCTTGGCAGAGCTTCGCTTGTTTTATAAAAAAATGACAAACACGTTTCAGTCGCTTTCCTTGTCGACGATATCATTACTTTCCTCTTCTCATATTCAGTTACTGTAAGAGTTAGTAACAAACCCGCACTGCTTCCCAGCGAAATCTTTTTCGACAATCTTTTTTCCTGTTAATCCTGCAGCTTAACAATGAGAAACACTTTGAAGTGGTACGTGACTTTCTGCTCGGAGTAGCTCTCCACACTGCCTAAAGTACACTTTGCTCTGTCAGACAACTGCTGCAGTCCAAATTTCCCGAACGGTTGTGTCATTCTCGTGTCAACCAACTCCAGAGCGCTCATTTGTACAGCGCTAGAGACTTGTCAGATAAGTTGATAATTTGTATCGGTGCTGGTGTCTCTCAGGAAAGGGGATTAACCGGCCTCTTCCTGGTATACTGTGACAGGTGTTTCATTGTTTCTTAGAACCAATATCGAACAACCGTTTCTCCCTCCTGCTACTGACAACAGAGAGTAGGGAGGTAGTGTGAGCACAGCGGCTGTGTTTACCCGTGGCTGTGCGTGTTGGCAGGATGCAGCGGAACAGAGGTTCATTAGTCGTCGATTAACGCAGCATCGCCATCGGACCCGCCAAACAAGCGCCGCGCCGGCCACAACATCCGCCATGAATCGCCGGCGTGGTCCGCCCCTGGTACGTGGTACGGCACTCGGCCATCCCATGCTGAGAATGCAGAGCCAACACTGCTTCCAGAATCACAACAGTCGCATGAAATAGCGTTTGTAGCCACTGGAGAGCCCGTGTTTCGACATAGTTGACCCTTGAGTGCGCGCAGAATAACGTGGCCGATAAACGCGCAGATGCTAGGGCGCACTTCGAGAGAGTGGTATTGTCTACATCTACATCTACATCTACATCCATACTCAGCAAGCCACCTGACGGTGTGTGGCGGAGGGTACCTTGAGTACCTCTATCGGTTCTCCCTTCTATTCGAGTCTCGTATTGTTCGTGGAAAGAAGGATTGTCGGTATGCCCCTGTGTGGGCTCTAATCTCTCTGATTTTATCCTCATGGTCTCTTCGCAAGATATACGTAGGAGGGAGTAATATACTGCTTGACCTAGGTGAAGGTATGTTCTCGAAACTTCAACAAAAGCCCGTACCGAGCTACTGAGCGTCTCTAAAAAAAATGGTTCAAATGGCTCTGAGCACTATGGGACTCAACTGCTGTGGTCATAAGTCCCCTAGAACTTAGAACTACTTAAACCTAACTAACCTAAGGACAGCACACAACACCCAGCCATCACGAGGCAGAGAAAATCCCTGACCCCGCCGGGAATCGAACCCGGGAACCCGGGCGTGGGAAGCGAGAACGCTACCGCACGACCACGAGATGCGGGCACTGAGCGTCTCTCCTGCAGACTCTTCCACTGGAGTTTATCTATCATCTCTGTAACGCTTTGGCGGTTACTAAATGATCCTGTAACGAAGCGCGCTGCTCTCCGTCGGATCTTCTCTACCTCTTCTATCAACCCTATCTGGTACGGATCCCACACTGCTGAGCAATATTCAGGCAGTGGGCGAATAAGCGTACTGTAACCTACTTCCTTTGTTTTCGGACTGCATTTCCTTCGGATTCTTCCAATGAATCTCAGTCTGGCATCTGCTATACCGACGATCAACTTTATATGATAATTCCATTTTAAACCACTCCTAATGCGTACTCCCAGATAATTTATGGAATTAGCTGCTTCCAGTTGCTGACCTGCTATATTGTAGCTAAATGATAAGGGATCTTTCTTTCTATGTATTCGCAACACATTACACTTGTCTACATTGAGATTCTATTGCCATTCCCTGCACCGTGCGTCAATTCGCTGCAGATCCTCCTGCATTTCAGTACAATTTTCCATTGTTACAGCCTCTCGATATACCACAGCATCATCCGCAAAAAAGCTCAGTGAACTTCCGATGTCATCCACAAGGTCATTTATGTATATTGTGAATAGCAACGGTCCTACGACACTCCCCTGCAACACACCTGAAATCACTCTTACTTCGGAAGACTTCTCTCCGTTGAGAATGACATGCTGCGTTCTGTTATCTAGGAACTCTTCAATCCAATCACACAATTGGTCTGATAGTCCATATGCTCTTACTTTGTTCATTAAAGGACTGTGGGGAACTGTATCGAACGCCTTGCGGAAATCAAGAAACACGGCATCTGCCTGGGAACCCGTGTCTATGGCCCTCTGAGTCTCGTGGACTAATAGCGCGAGCTGGGTGTCACACGATCGTCTCTTTCGAAACCCATGCTGGTGGGGATTGCTGGCAGGCGCCGTATGAGAAATGTCGGGCACTGGAGGGGAAGTGCCGTTAAAAACCGAAGCCTACATTCACATTTTTTGTAAAAATTAAGTGGAGACTCTCCACGCCTACACTTGCTTGGTGACCGTTCAAAAAGATCTACTGTCATCTCTGCTTCGGTTAGTAGCTAAAAAGAATTCCGTTGAAAATGCAACATAAGCTTCGATTTATTTTCACCTGGCTTGTTAACCACTTGTGACTTTCAAAGAAGCGTCATGAGTGGCGAACTTTGAGCTAAACCTAATTCTCACGTTGTCAAGTTAAAATTTGCATCTTTTGACAAAACACAGCAGGGTTTACATGGAATTCTGAAACAGTGGTTTATTAAAGTTTGTAAGTGAGGAACTGAGTAAAAGTAAGATCAATAGTTTACGAAAGAGTACAACCTCAGTACAGAAATATATGTGTAATGTCTTCACTTACGACGTTACAAAATTCACGGCATTTCTCGTTTCAACAGCTATAGTTAGTGGAAGAACACATTAGGTAATGAAGTTATGCATAATAACAGTATGGCGTGCTATGATTTGTCTTAGTCTCTTATCGGTATCTCAAACCGTTTACGAAATATGAGGAAGACTGGTTTGATGATTTCGGGTAGGGCACCAAACAGAGAGGAAGCGAGGACATCGGTCTCATCGGATTAGGGAAGGAAGTGGGCCGTGCTCTTTCAAAGGATTCATCCCGGCATTCGCCTTAGGCGATTTAGGGAAATCAAGGAAATCAGGATGGCCGGACACGGGTTTGAACCGTCGTCCTCCCGAATGCGAGTCCAGTGTGCTAACCGCTGCGCCACCCCGCTCGGTAATAAATGAAGGTTGTGGATATTTTATTCAGGTCTTCATGGAGCCAAGATTATCTCTGACGATGACCACCTAGAGTCTGAATTGCAGAACTTAAAACGTGTTTTCGGGGAAAATGGATACAGCAAAAGAGACATCGCAGACGCTTTCAAGGGCCGCCGACGAAAGACACCTGGTGAATCAGTAGAAGCGCCCAAACGGACTACATTCCTGCCATACTGTGGAGCAGCTAGCAGCAAGTTAGGACGTCTGCTGCAGAAACATGGGCTAAGACCAGTGTTTCGGCCCGCCCCCAAGATACGAGATACGTTGCGCCCGTTAAAGACGACACTGCTCTTCGAGAGTCCGGCGTGTATGCTGTACCCTGTGAATGTGGCAGCATGTGTATCGGACAAACAATTCGCACGGTTGCGGAGCGTTGTACTGAGCACAAGCGCCATGTAAAACAAAGGGAGCTTGACAAGTCGGCCACAGCGGAGCATTGCCTAGAAAACGGACATAAAATACAGTGCGAAAATACAAAAGTGTTTACTCATGCATCTACATATTGAACTCCGTTATAAAGGAAGCGGTCGAGATTCGTTTAAACAACAACAATTTCAACAGAGACCAGGGATACAAACTCAGCAGGGCATGGGAGCGGGCGTTGGACATCGAAAGAAAGCAAAGACAGATGCGCGGCGCGGAAGAGGCAGTTTCAAACGTGGCGCCTGCCCCTGGCGCCACCTGACGTCACGGGTGCTGCTACGGCAATAGCTCCGCTAACTGCCCGGGTCTACTTACGCGCGCGCCACATTGGGTCTATCTGATTGGCTGCTGATGATTTCATCATAAACGAGAAACCGTAGCAGGCCCGGATGCCAGCGTTGCCTGGATCTCCGCACCCACCTGCTTTTACAAGGCCCTCCAAATCCTCGAACGCCATGCGCTCCGCCTTGCCTTCCGTATCCGCCTTCCTTCCCCCACACGGCTCCTGTATGAACCCATCTCCTTTCCCTACCTCCTCCTGTTCTTCCAACATCTCCGCATCCCTTATATTGTCCACAGGCTTGATCCCCCCCCACCCTCTGGTTTCCTCCTTCCTCTTCTCCCCCTCCACCCCCCCCCCCGTTGCCGCACCTCTATCGCTGTATCCCTCCCTTTCTCCACCTCCACACCCTCCATCTCCTTCATCAGAGCAATTTCCAGCGCCTCCCCCTCCCGGATGATGAACTTCGCTGTGACATCTACCCTTCCTTCTGACTATAAGCTGGCCTTGTCCCCCCCCCCCTCCCCAGGGTCCCTTTTTCCTCTCCCCTCCTTCTCCCAGAGCAGATTTTCCTCCTTCCCCCCCTGCGACCCTGTACCCCATCCTTGCCTCTTTCCTTCCCACATCCCTCCCTACCTGGCCCTCTTCGGCGTGCTCCCCACCCATCTCCCCCCTCTCTTCCCCTCCCTCCCTCCCTCCCTTCTTCCAGTCTCCCTCATCTCCTTGCCTGGCAGATCCTCTGTTTTGATCATCGTTGGTGTGCCACGTCAGTGTTGTGTTTAGTGCTGTCTCTCCTGTGCGTCGAGAGGTGTGATTTTGTGTGCTGGCCCTGTACTTAGTGTCACTGTCAGTATTTCTTATGTGCTATGCCATCCGTTGATACTTTTATGCTCCGGTCATACTGTGCCTTGTGTTCTTTTAATTGTCCCAGTGTGTGGTTTTTTGTGTGTGCTGCGTTTTTACGGTTTTTATCTCCATTTTACAGTCGCCCCTTTTTTGTCTAGTGTCTTCTATGGTGTTCCCACTTTTTTATATCTATGTTCACCATGTTTTCTCCTTTGTATATTTTTAAATGTCTTCTATTGTTTGTTCTATGTCTTTCGGCTGAAGAGCAGCACATATGTTGCTGCCAGCCTGCCCCGATGGGGAACTGAAATACAATAAGGGAAAAAAAGAAAAGCAGCCCCGGAAGTCAGTGAACTCCTGACGACGATGGCAGGGATGGTCATTGAAAGCTCAAGGATTTTATTTGCATTGACGTGGTTTGAAAACCAAGAACGTTTCATTCATGAGGGTAACTTCTTATACGGGATGTCTTTGGCTTCAAATGCTGATTATTTATCAAAATTTTAAGCAGCGGAGGGATTCGAACCCGGGACCGACGACGTTTTGATTATGAATTAAAGACGCTACCCCTTTTTTTTCGGTATTGTTCGTTGCATTTGCTCTGGGCAGATGTCACAAGACATCCATTCAAGGTGAATGTTGATTCCTTTACTCAGTCTTTTATTACAGAGGGCGAGCAGCCCTCTGACCGAATAACCCCTATACCAAAAATCCTGATAAAAGCTTAAAACTCGTAAAACAAGTTCACTGATAATTGGAATAATACCTACGCCTGAGCTGGTCTTCAACGTGGAATGTAGAACTTTGAAAATGTTCAATGTCACCTGATCCTAAGGTTACGTATAAATTTTATTTCAACTCACACTAAAGTTTGTGTTACGAGTGTTGCTCTGATGAGGACACTATCCGAAATGATGTAATAAAAAAATATACATTAAGCAACCTAGAAGGAATTATGCATAAAAAAGTCGTCTATATTATTTCTTGTGCTCCAGTATAGTTCGCGGTAGGAATGCGCGGGTCTGCTAGTGGGATACACTGCCCTACAGACTGTGAAGCTACATCAGCAGGCGAAATAACCTGACCCAGCCAAATGGAGCCATTTTGCTTCCACGTCAGTTCGATAATCCCTTAGTAGCATTAGGTTCGAGCTAGGACTACAAATTAGTGACTCGGATTGACTATTGACATACGAAATTGACCAATTTGGATTTCCTAAGGGTTCTGATATACAGAAAGCTATTTATACTTACAGTGAGAATGTACTTAATTTATTAAACAATAAATTAGAGACTACTGGCATTTTCTGTGACCTGTCAAAACCCTTTGACTGTGTGGACCACTCCATTCTCCTGAGTAAATTAGGATATTACAGTGTCACTGGCAGTGCTGCGAAATGGTTTGAGTCCTGTCTAACTAAAAGGAAACAAAGGGTGTCGTTGCGAAATACCTGTGCAGTGAGAAGTCAGTCTTCATATGATTGGGAATTAATTACATGTGGTGTTCCTCAAGGTTCCATTTTGGGCCCACTGCTTTTTCTTTTGTACATTAATGACCTCTCATCTGTTACATTGCCAGGTACTAAGTTTGTTTTGTTTGCAGATGATACAAACATTGCAATAAATAGCAAGTCAAGTACAGATTTAGAAACAGCTGCTTATCAAATTTTCACTGACATTAATAAATGGTTTAAAGTTAATTCACTGTCATTAAACTTTGAAGACACCAACTATATGGATTTCAGATTTCCTTCCAGCATGTGTATGACATCTGGGGTTACAAGTCGATAATAAATTCAGTTGGGAAGGGTATACTGCAGAATTGCTTAGCTCTGGAGCCGCGCGACCGCTATGGTCGCAGGTTCGAATCCTGCCTCGGGCATGGTTGTGTGTGATGTCCTTAGGTTAGTTAGGTTTAAGTAGTTCTAAGTTCTAGGGGACTGATGACCTCAGCAGTTAAGTCCCATAGTGCTCAGAGCCATTTGAACCATTTGAATTGCTTAGCGCCTAAACAAGTCTGCATTTGCAATGAGAATGACGTCAGATGTAGGAAATGTAAATATAAATAAACTTGCACACTTTGCGTACTTTCATTCTATTATGTCATACGGGATCATATTCTGGGTTAACTCATCAAACCGAGCAAAAGTTTTTAACGTGCAAAAGCTTGTAATAAGAATCATTTATGGTGTAAATTCAAGAACACCATGTAAAACCTGTTCAAGGAACTTTGTATTCTAACCACTGCTTCTCTGTACATTTATTCCGTAATGAAATTTGTTGCAATACATAGTATCAGTACTAGGAATAAGAATAATTTACATAAAAACCTAAAATCACTTACCTTGGTCCAAAAAGGGGTCCAATATTCAGGAACACACATTTTCAGTCAATTGCCAGAAATCACAAAAAATTTGGTTTCAGATAAAGTACAGTTTAAACAAAGTTTGAAAGATTTTGTGATAGGGAACTCCTTCTTCCTATAGATGAATGTCTTAACAGGGACTGTTAGGCCAGCTTAAGTAAAAATGTCTGTTAGATTTCAGTTTTGGAAGCACTTTGTCACACCAGTCAAGATTAGGTATTTTGTGCATGATATATTTATTAATAGCGCATAACAATGTTTACGTACTAATTCCGTAAATACTAGCTGCTCCAGTTTACTGTATTGTATTCATCTAGTTTGACAATCTCCTGACAAATGGACAGGGTAGTAAGTACTACATTTAAATGTTTTATGTTTCTTATGTTGTACTTTCTGACATGTTCCATACCGACGAGAATCATCTCATTTCTTGGGTCTATGGAACGAAAACTGAATGTAATGTAATCTAATCTAATCTGTATTAGAAAGCTCGATAATGTCCCATGATATTTTCGTTTTCCTTGAACATATGCGCATAACCATAACGCTTACCATAATCCAGAAGATTTGCTGTCGTTTGTTACAGCTTGACAGTATTAGTTTTGGGAGAAGATGACGACGTCTGTACTACTTTACAGTCTAATAATGATTCTGAGATTACAGATCAAATTCATGTCTCTGTCGCGGAGGAAACCCTTCACAGCGATTTGTGAGATGTTATTTCACCCTGCACTATTACTTGGAATGTTGTTAACATACGTGTATCGCAAGGTACTCTGTTTATCTTCTGCATGACGTAAAAAATTCATTCACCATGAAATCGCCAGCTGCTGCATATCAGTTCAGTCCAGGCGAGAGGGGATGCTGCAGATAACAGCGCATGATTAATCTACCAACTCAACGAAATACCACTAGCAGCGATAAGCCAGTAAACACTCTGTGATACGCAACTTCTAGCAGCTACCCTGGTACCGAGAGGTTGTGTGTTTCTCGTCTAACGAAGTCGTCATGTCACTCTTTCCGAGTGAAGCGAATACTTCTACAGGGTCACTGTCGGCAAAAGTTAGCAGCGGTTATCTGTTACACGTTAGAATCCGCGTCACGGATTGCAGCAGTCACGAAGAAGGATGGAAGATAAGGATTTAACGTCCCGTCGACATCGAGGTAATTAGAGATGGGACGCACTCTCGGAATGTTTCAAGGATAGGGAAGGATATAGACCGTGCCCTTTCAAAGGAACCATCGCAGCATTTGCCTGGAGCGATCTAGTAAAGTCACGGGAAGCCTAAGTCTGGATAGTCGGACGCGTATTTGAACCGTTGTCCTCCGGAAAGCGAGTCCAGCGTGTTGACGACTGCATCACCTCGTCTACTGCAGCAATCTGAGTAAACGTCGTAACATACGATGAGTCTGAAATCCTCGTCTTGACTTTTTTTTTTTTTTTTTTTTGAGTAATCAGTCTTCTGACTGGTTTAATGCGACCCACCACGAATTCCTCTCCTGTGGAATCATTTTCATCTCAGACTAGCACTTGCACCCAACGTCCTCAAGTATTTGCTGGATGTATTCCAAGATCTGTTTTCCTCTACAGTTTTTACCCTCTACAGTTCCCTCTAGTACCATGGAAGTTATTCTGTGATGACATAAAACAAGTCTTACCATCCTGTCCCTTCCTCTAGTCAGTGTTTTCGATATACTCCTTTCCTGTCCGATTCTCCAGAGAATCTCTTCATTCCTTACCTTAACGGTCCACTAGTTTTCAACATTCTTCTGTAGCACCACATCTCAAGTTCTTCAATTCCCTTTTCCGGTTTTCCCACAGTCCATGTTTCAGCATCCTACAATGCTGTGCTCCAAAAGTACATTCTCAGAAATTTCTTCCTCAACTTAATGCCTATGTTTGATACTAGTATATTTCTGTTGGCCAGGAATGCCCTTTTTGCCAGTGCAAGTCTGCTTTTGATGTTCTCCGTACTCCGTCCATCACTGGTTTTTTTTTTTTTTTATTTTTTATTTTTTTTTTTTTGACGCCTAGGTAGCACAATTCCTTAACTTCATCTCCTTCGTGATCACCAAGCCTGATGTTAAGTACGTCACTGTTCGCATTTGGGTGTTACTTCTCATTACTTTCATCTTTCTTCGATTTACTCTCAGTCCATATTCTGTACCCATTAGACTGTTCATTCCATTGAGTACATATCGTAATTCTTTTTCACTTTCACTGAGGATAGCAATGTTATCAGCGAATCTTATAATTGATATCCTTTCACCTTGAATTTTATTTCAACTTCTGAAACTTTCTTTTATTTCCGTCATTGCTTCTGCGATGTATAGAATGAACAGTAAGGGCGAAAGGCTTCAACCCTGTGTTACACCTATCTTAATCCAAGCACTTCGTTCTTGATCTTTTACTCTTATTGTTCCCTCTTGGTACTTTTACATATTGAATATTACCCGTCTTTCCCCATAGCTTATCCCTATTCTTCTCAGAATTTCGAACATCTTGCACCATTTGCCATTGTCGAATACTTTTTCCAGGACGACAAATCCTATGAATGCTTTCTGATTTTTCTTTGGTCTTGCTTCCATTATCATACTCAACGTCAGAATTTCCTTTCTGGTACCTTTACTTTTCCTTTATTACAAACACAGTTACATAATAATTGGGCACAATTAGTGGAGGGTGAGACGATTGCTTAACTGGTTTGCATAAGTAAAAGGAATATCTGTGACACGTCTTTGTGTCAAATGGGGTAAATTTTGATGGTAATGTGCAGGGTGATCAATGGAAGATATAGGGTTTGGAAAAAAATACGTCACTTTCAAGCTTTTTGTAAAAGGTTATAGAGGATGACTTCAAAGTTAAAATGGTTACCTATGATGTCCAGGGACGAGTAGATGGTTTTGCAATTCGAGTGGAAGATCAAATAATAAAATTCGAAGAAGATGCCAACAACATTTTAATTTCAAAGTGTCTCCAGATGATATCTTGATCCGAAAACCAATCTCATGGTTTGAAAGACGTGGATAAGACAGTGATCGTACCAGAGGAGGTAAGCATGCAGCGAGCACTGACGCAGCTTCAGAGACTGTACAGAAGAATGTCCTTGAAAACATTTATCTGTCTCTACTTGTACTCTTTCCGCCACACTAGACATCGCCGGACAATTGCGTCAGATGGACCTGAATTTCTATTTTAAAATTTTTGCAAGCAAGAACCATACGGTCCAAGCTGTACTGTCCCAAGATACTGCACAGGGCCTGCTGCTCACCATTCAATTTCTAAAACTAGCGAGAGGTAGAACCAACTTGAACAACTTTGTAATGGACGATGAGTCTCATTTTTACGCAAACGGCTTTATCAACAAACAAGATTACAGAATTTCAGTGCAGAGATTCCAGAGTAGACTCTTATAATCAACTGAGTCCTCCAAAATGCAACGTTTGAATCAGTGGTTGCGAAGATAATTATCCGCCCATACTTATATAAAATGGACAAAAAAAGGACGAATTTTTTGTGGGACAACGCTAGAAATACCCTTACGCTCAAGGGGCGAAGATGATCTGGAGATAAGGCTCATACAGTGCAGAATTACTGCACACACTGTAAAGGTGACGGTGGATAGCCTGCGAGAAATTACCAATGAACGAATAATTTCATAAAATGCTAAATTTCGTTTACTTTTGCATTCGTCTGACTTCACCACGCCAGATGTTATGAACGAATTCGGTTACCTTAATAAACATCGTACCATTAAAAACATAGGCTGGAGAATCAGTAGTCGACGGAAACCACTGCTACCGGTATATTTGAAACGGCAATAAAAACTAAACGAGCAGCGATATAAATACACCGTTTGTTGCAATATGCTTGGGACAACAGTACATTTTCAGGCGGACAAACTTTCAAAATTACAGTAGTTACAATTTTCAACAACAGATGGCGCTGCAAGTGATGTGAAAGATATAGAAGACAACGCAGTCTGTGGGTGCGCCATTCTGTACGTCGTCTTTCTGCTGTAAGCGTGTGCTGTTCACAACGTGCAAGTGTGCTGTAGACAACATGGTTTATTCCTTAGAACAGAGGATTTTTCTGGTGTTGGAATTCCACCGCCTAGAACACAGTGTTGTTGCAACAAGACGAAGGTTTCAACGGAGGTTTAATGTAACCAAAGGACCGAAAAGCGATACAATAAAGGATCTGTTTGAAAAATTTCAACGGACTGGGAACGTGACAGATGAACGTGCTGGAAAGGTAGGGCGACCGCGTACGGCAACCACAGAGGGCAACGCGCAGCTAGTGCAGCAGGTGATCCAACAGCGGCCTCGGGTTTCCGTTCGCCGTGTTGCAGCTGCGGTCCAAATGACGCCAACGTCCACGTATCGTCTCATGCGCCAGAGTTTACAACTCTATCCATACAAAATTCAAACGCGGCAACCCCTCAGCGCCGCTACCATTGCTGCACGAGAGACATTCGCTAACGATATAGTGCACAGGATTGATGACGGTGATATGCATGTGGGCAGCATTTGGTTTACTGACGAAGCTTATTTTTACCTGGACGGCTTCGTCAATAAACAGAACTGACGCATATGGGGAACCGAAAAGCCCCATGTTGCAGTCCCATCGTCCCTGCATGCTCAAAAAGTACTGGTCTGGGCCGCCATTTCTTCCAAAGGAATCATTGGCCCATTTTTCAGATCCGAAACGATTACTGCATCACGCTATCTGGACATTCTTCGTGAATTTGTGGCGGTACAAACTGCCTTAGACGACTCTGCGAACACTTTGTGGTTTATGCAAGATGGTGCCCGGCCACATCGCACGGCCGACGTCTTTAATTTCCTGAATGAATATTTCGATGATCGTGTGATTATTTGGGCTATCCGAAACATACAGGAGGCGGCGTGGATTGGCCTCCCTATTCGCCAGACGTGAACCCCTGTGACTTCTTTCTGTGGGGACACTTGAAAGACCAGGTGTACCGCCAGAATCCAGAAACAATTGAACAGCTGAAGCAGTACATCTCATCTGCATGTGAAGCCATTCCGCCAGACACGTTGTCAAAGGTTTCGGGTAATTTGATTCAGAGACTACGCCATATTATTGCTACGCATGGTGGATATGTGGAAAATATCGTACTATAGAGTTTCCCAGACCGCAGCGCCATCTGTTGTTGACAATTGTAACTACTGTAATTTCGAAAGTTTGTCTGCCTGAAAATGTACTGTTGTCCCAAGCATATTGCAACAAACGGTGTATTTCTATCGCTGCTCGTTTAGTTTTTATTGCCGTTTCAAATATACCGGTCATTTTTGAAACACCCTGTATAATGACACATAACGTGTTCTTTTGGTCGTTAGTCTTCTGTCAAGTTTGGTGTAGCCTGGCTCTGAGGAGAATCCCCTCAGCTCTAATCCCATTACCCTGCAGCTTCAGTTCTGTTTCCTGGTTTTTCCACAATCTGTGATCTCAAATTAAGGCCAATGTTTCATTTTAGCAGCGTTCTTTTAACGAAGACTAACCATTTTGCCTTTGAATTGTCCGTCAGCAGCAGAATTCCTTCACTTCGTCTAGTGTGTGGTTCCCAGTTTTGATATTAAATTTACCCCTAATTTCATTTCTGCAACTTCTCAGCACTTTCGTCTTTCTTTGCTTTATTCTCAGTCGATATTATGTGCTCATTAGACCGTGTATTCCATTCAACAGGTCCTAGTAACTCTTCCTCCCTTTCACTGAAAAGAGCAGTCTCAGTAAACATCATTCTTGGATCCTGAATTCTAGTACCATTTCTGAAACTTGCCGTGACTGCTTCGTTGACGCACAAATTGAGCAATAGAGGAGAAACACACCATTCCTTCCTGACACCCTTTTTAATTCAAACACCTCTCTCTCGGTCTCCCATTCCTGTTGTTCGCACTTTTTTCTTGAGCATATTGTACAGTGCCTGTCTTTCCAAACTGATGCACATCTAATGTGTATCCACACCAAATGTGGTCTGCACCAAAAAAGTGACATGATTACTGCATTGCGAAAAGATTAGAAGACTCCGAATAGGTCCCTATTTGGATATTTGGATGTGTGGCTAACCAGGTGGCAGACTATAAATCTAAGTTTCTTTGTTCAGTTCTCAGAAGGATGTCATTCTGCCGCTTGTCGCTTATTTCACCTCTGGCGATTTTTCACGTGAAAAATAGCGAGCTGCTCCGTCGTCCGGAGCCCACGATCTGGTGGACATCTTACTGTAGCTGGCTTAGGAAGTCAGCTGCCGGCCGAAGTGGCCGAGCGGTTCTAAGCGCTACAGTCTGGAACCGCGCGACCGCTACGGCCGAAGGTTCGAATCCTGCCTCAGGCATGGATGTGTGTAATGACCTTAGGTTAGTTAAGTTTAAGTAGTAGGTTTAAGTAGTTTTAAGCTCTAGGGGACTAATGACCTCAGAAGTTAAGTCCCATAGTGCTCAGAGACATTTGAACCATTTGAAAGAGCCGTGCCCAGTGCTGACACTGGCGTTAGAACGCTTGTGCCAAGTGACACTTCTGCGGAAAGTGATTTCTGCGGAGCCTGGGGCTCTTGTTGGGATCAGCAGCTTCCCGTAGGCACACTAAGAATGTATTTCCTGTCTTGCAGTAAAGCACACTGTTCTGTTTTAACAACTGGATTGTATTCTGTGGAACCTGTAATTATGAATTAGTTTTAATACGTGCTGTCGGACTGCGAAAACTGTGACCAGTGTCTTTTGTTATATGATTATTTACACCGAAGCGCCAAAGAAACTGGTATAGGCACGCGTATTCAAATACAGAGACATGTGAACAGTCGGAATACGGCACTGCGGTCGCCAACGCTAACATAACAAAGCAAGTGTCTGGCGCAGTTGTCAGATCGGTTACTGTTGCTACAATGGCAGGTTATCAAGATTTAAGTGAGTTTGAACGTGGTGCTACAGTCGGTGCACGAGCGATAGGACACAGCATCTCCGAGGTAGCGATGAAGTGCGGATTTTCCCATACGACCATTTCACGAGTGTACCATTAATATCAGGAATCCGGTAAAACATCAAATCTCCGACGTCGCTGCGGCTGGAAAAAGATCCTGCAAGAACAGGACCAACGACGACTGAAGAGAATCGTTCAATTTAACAGAAGTGTAATCCTTCCGCAAACTGCTGCAGATTTCAATGATGGACCGTCAACAAGTGTCAGCGTGCGAACCATTCAACGAAATATCATCGATATGGGCTTTCGGAGCTGAAGGCACACTCGTGGACTGTTGATTACTGGAAATATGATGCCTGATCGGACGAGTACAAGTATGGATATAACCTAATGATTCCATGCATGCCAGCATGGGACTGTTCAAGCTGGTGGACGCTCTGTGATGATTTGGGGGGTGAGCAGTTAGAGTGATATGGGACCCCTGATACGTCTAGATACGACTATGACAGGTCACATGTACGTATGCACCCTGTCTGATCACCTGCATCCATTCATGTCCATTGTGCATTCTGACGGACTTCGTCAATGCCAGAATTGCTACAGAGTGGCTCCAAGAACACTCTTCTGAGTTTAAACACTTCCGCTGGGCACCAAACTCCCCAGACATGAATACTATTGATCAAATCTGGGATATCTTGCGCATTGTTCAGAAGAGATCTCCACCGACTCGTACACTTACGGATTTATGGACATCCCTGCCGGATTCGTGGTGACAATTCCCTGTAACACTATTTCAGACATTAGTCGAGTCCATGCCACATCGTGTTGCGGCACTTCTGCGTACTCGCGGGGACCCTACACGACATAGGCAGGTTTACCCGTTTCTTTGGCTCTTCAGTGTAGTTTGGCTCCAACAATTTCAGGCTGGCTTGCCCGTCTTCAGATGAGGTCTAGGCTAGGTTGGATAGTTTGATTGTCAGTTGGCGAAGCCAATGAATATGAAAGCAAAAAACCTGGTTATGGTGACAGGCTGATCTGTAGCTTAGCCCGAAGCCTAGATCAAGTCGAAAGGTGACATTTTGGTTGTGACACGGCGAAGCCACCGAGTGCGAAAGCAAACAAAACTGCGTGCAGTGTCTTGTGCTCCGCAGAAAGTCAACGTCATCTCACAATTGTCGCCCTGCACAACTGTCATAATGTCCTTCGGGCTGAAGATTACCTTACCTTATCACTGAACCTAAACGGAGTGATCTGCATATCATCGCCTTACATCTCGACGGTGGCCATTGTAACTGATTACACAGCAAACAACATGACGGTGATAATTTATGCGAGAGATGGGGAACAGCAAAACAAGAAAGAAAGAAGGGCGAACCACTCGACAAACAATTTTTTTCTGTTTGGGCAGCAACATAAATAGGATGATGCAGCCTGACTTTGCTATCAATGTTAGCTACTCTTTTCTTGATCATAGTACAGTTACACTGGAAGGACCTTTAACGAATGGTATTCGTCTCCTGTTGAAAGCCAATTTGATGGTCAATGGATAACTCATCGTACTCGTACTGGCGAAAAGCGAGGTTCCTATCCCCACTAGCCAGCTTGACTTAGGGTCATCGTGATTCACCTCAGTAGTTTCTGAGGATAGAGTCTTAAACAAGGCAGTGGCTTGTTCCGTCCCCCATTGTCGTTATATAAATCTAGAGCTCCACTTCTGGTGAGCTGTATGTCGACCTGATTTTACTGTAATCTTTATACGGCCGCTCACGGCCAGAAATGAATGTGCGTATATCACGTGTGAGGAAACATAAGCCGACATTTTTGTCAACATGACAGATAAGAGATTAAGTTTGATTCGCCTGATATTTGCTTTACGTCTGTCATGTGGGAATGGCGTGCCGTGAATGAAGAAAACTGTGCTAGTATGAGTCAGTGATCGGCCCCGTGGTTTATCACTGTGTTACACAACAAGTTGGATGAACACAGCGACTATGACCTGAGATGTACTACATAGTAATACGAAACAGATCTATTTTCTGCTGACAGTCGAATGTACTAAGAGTGAATATTGTTCTAGGGCAATGGAACAAATCTTAAATATCATCAGGTTGAAAAGCTCATTTCGCCTCTTTGTCGGAGCGTCGATAGCTTCCACAAGCATGTATCCGTGGTCAATATCCACGCAGACTTAGCGCTATGCGGGGCACGTATGAAATTACACGACGTATTGCCCGTATTACCCGTAAATGATCATTGACGGATTAAATCTCTGCATTTCTCCTCCGCCAGCTGGCTCTTAGGCAAATGTCTCCCGATAATATGTAATACCCACAGAAACAGAAACTGGATAACAATTCAAAGTCAAACGAAAACACCAACCTTCAACTTTACACAAAAGCGAATATACACTCCTGGAAGTGGAAAAAAGAACACATTGACACCGGTGTGTCAGACCCACCATACTTGCTCCGGACACTGCGAGAGGGCTGTACAAGCAATGATCACACGCACGGCACAGCGGACACACCAGGAACCGCGGTGTTGGCCGTCGAATGGCGCTAGCTGCGCAGCATTTGTGCACCGCTGCCGTCAGTGTCAGCCAGTTTGCCGTGGCATACGGAGCTCCATCGCAGTCTTTAACACTGGTAGCATGCCGCGACAGCGTGGACGTGAACCGTATGTGCAGTTGACGGACTTTGAGCGAGGGCGTATAGTGGGCATGCGGGAGGCCGGGTGGACGTACCGCCGAATTGCTCAACACGTGGGGCGTGAGGTCTCCACAGTACATCGATGTTGTCGCCAGTGGTCGGCGGAAGGTGCACGTGCCCGTCGACCTGGGACCGGACCGCAGCGACACACGGATGCACGCCAAGACCGTAGGATCCTACGCAGTGCCGTAGGGGACCGCACCGCCACTTCCCAGCAAATTAGGGACACTGTTGCTCCTGGGGTATCGGCGAGGATCATTCGCAACCGTCTCCATGAAGCTGGGCTACGGTCCCGCACACCGTTAGGCCGTCTTCCGCTCACGTCCCAACATCGTGCAGCCCGCCTCCAGTGGTGTCGCGACAGGCGTGAATGGAGGGACGAATGGAGACGTGTCGTCTTCAGCGATGAGAGTCGCTTCTGCCTTGGTGCCAATGATGGTCGTATGCGTGTTTGGCGCCGTGCAGGTGAGCGTCACAATCAGGACTGCATACGACCAAGGCACACAGGGCCAACACCCGGCATCATGGTGTGGGGAGCGATCTCCTACACTGGCAGTACACCACTGGTGATCGTCGAGGGGACACTGAATAGTGCACGGTACATCCAAACCGTCATCGAACCCATCGTTCTACCATTCCCAGACCGGCAAGGGAACTTGCTGTTCCAACAGGACAATGCACGTCCGCATGTATCCCGTGCCACCCAACGTGCTCTAGAAGGTGTAAGTCAACTACCCTGGCCAGCAAGATCTCTGGATCTGTCCCCCATTGAGCATGTTTGGGACTGGATGAAGCGTCGTCTCACGCGGTCTGCACGTCCAGCACGAACGCTGGTCCAACTGAGGCGCCAGGTGGAAATGGCATGGCAAGCCGTTCCACAGGACTACATCCAGCATCTCTACGATCGTCTCCATGGGAGAATAGCAGCCTGCATTGCTGCGAAAGGTGGATATACACTGTACTAGTGCCGACATTGTGCATGCTCTGTTGCCTGTGTCTATGTGCCTGTGGTTCTGTCAGTGTGATCATGTGATGTATCTGACCCCAGGAATGTGTCAATAAAGTTTCCCCTTCCTGGGACAATGAGTTCACGGTGTTCTTATTTCAATTTCCAGGAGTGTAATTTATTTGTTGCAGTTAAACCCCACCAAGACACTCCAGCCAGCCAATTACTGCCCAACTCTGTGCTACGAGACCTATTACTACCAAAAACACACCCCCTCACTACACTGTCCAAGAAAACCAGAAGAATAACCAGAATTATACGCCAACACACACAGCTTCACGGTTTGCAGACGCTTTCAAAGCTTTCCGTACTGGCTCAACAACTTAGTTAATCCCTGAGCATCATTCAAACCCGACATGATGTAGCCACCTCTGTCCCATAAGATCCACTATTTGCTCCATAACCCATGAGAACGTTTGGCCGACTCATCGATTTTGCTAGTTCCTCACAACTCCCATAACTGTTTCCATATTAAACACTTTCAATCAATCAACCTCACAATTAGAATTCAGCATTTACAGTGGGCCATTCTCTTCTCCCACTAACAGCGCTTTTCTGGTGAGATATGAAATCCTCAATGTACACTGCTGAGTAGCTTACATCATGAAGAACAGGAGATACCCACTTTTTGGATGGAGGTTTGTACACGTTGACTATCGTTAAGTCATTTACTTTTATCCCTACGGCAAAATCAGTGGGCATGGAAGCGATGTACTATTATTCAATAGCTCATTTTTAATAAGTGGCGATTCCATGCTTTTCATGGCCTTTGGAGGCAGCTGCGCTAAATCCTTGCACTTTAAGTTGGTAAGTTGAACTCTCATCGGTATGTGTTTCTTGAAGTGCCAGTACATCTACCTCATTTTCTTTCATAATTTTGGAGAGGATATCACCTTTGGCTCTGCTATAGCCTTCAGTGTTGGCTTGGCATATTCTTAGAACATTCCTGATAACATCAAAAAGGCCAGGTCATGTTAGTGGGGCAAGTCACATTATTTAAGTAGGGGTAGTGCCAAGAAGCGGTATGAAATGCTACGATGATGTACCGGTGTCAGGGAAGTCGAATAGTGGACTTGGGTTTGTTAGAAGAGTTCTGGAAAAGTGCTGTCCATCTCTAAAAAATTTGCATACGAGAAATAAGTGCGACAAATTCTATTGCTCCAGTTACAACCGTAACAGGATGGTTAGCCCGTATGGAAGTGTTACAAGAATGCTCGAGGAACTGAAAAAGGGAATTCTCGGAAGAAGGACTACGCAGTTCTCACGAAATCCTCTTCGTTAAATTTAGAGAACCTGTATTCGCGAACAGTATTCTTCCATTTTCTGGTCACCTTCGTATGGCTCTCGTAAGGCTCATGGGAATAAGCTTAGGATATGGCGCCCACGTCGGCACATGGTCAGTCATTTTTCGCTCAATAAGAGAATGGAATACCACAAAAAATCGATACTGTTGTTGTTAAGTACTCAAATCATGAACTGTGCTGTGCCTTATGGTGCATTAATGTAGATACAGAAGAGAAAGGGAACATTAGGGTTCAATGTCCCATTGACAAAGCAGTCGAAACACAAGTTGGAATGGGAAAAGGATCAACTGGAAATCATATGTGTGAAAGGAACCATAGCAGTACAGGGATTTCAACCCAGGGATTTACACCCAGGCAGTCCCGACTGGGAGCTTGTGTCTTACCACTGCGTCACGTCGCATAGTATCCGTTAAAGCCGTCATCCCATGGGACGTGAAAACGCACGTGGACGAGTAGCTGGTGACGTCACAGCGTGAAATTGCACGTTCCACTACACTACGGAACGTGAAATGAAACTCTGGCATGTCAGATTTTTGCCTCGTGGAGAGGTATGTGGCCAATGAGATGCGACATTGTTTTACATCACATGCAGAACTTACGAACCGCCATAGTGTATTGCGTTAAACTACGTATTTGGTGGGTTTTCTTTATCAAAGAGTACGTGATGTGAATATAAGCTGTTTCAAAGCATCAGAAAATTGAGGATCTCTCGTAAACGCACTATTCTAGCTACAATTTGTTATAATAAAATTACAGGAAACCATGTATCGTTAGATAAAGGCTACCTATGTACGAATGCACGCTTTCGCGGCGATATCCGTTGCTAAAACATTATCGGGTTTCAAGCCGCTTCAAGTGGTTTACTGCCCACGAGCTTTCGGCAGAGATCTCCTCTGCCATTGTCAAGTGGATGACTTGGCAATGGCAAAGAGATCTCTGCCGAAAGCTCGTGGGCAGTAAACCATTTGATACGGCTTGAAACCCGACAATGTTTTACTAAACGCTACCTCTATTTGATGCTTTTACTGCTGTAGTTTGTGTGCTACGCAAGTCTACCGTTTCTTTTCTAAGGCAGTACGATGATCTATAAAAAGCATATCGTTTTCATACAATTTATCATAGTTAAATATCAAATAATGACATCTGTAGATGTAGTCCTTGGAGAGTGTGCGCTATGTGCGGATGCCCATATGCTATGTTGAAGTCTTAGCTAAGTTGAAAGCGTCGGGACATGTGAAGTGAAAGATAGCAGCTTTATGCCCACCAGCTTCCAAAAATTATTTCCACCTTTCTCCATCTTGTGATTGTGGATCTTTCTCATAAATTTAATTGAAGTATTACCTGCAGTAAACAATGGTATTATTATAAATAATGTACCTGCTGCAATATCGTTGCAAAGACCAACGACTGGAATGTTTGCCCAGTGGCCAAAAATCTTCACGTAACTGTCAGTTCTGTCAGAAAGTAAACAAACATTACACACTGGAAGTTTTTGCTCTTATGAATTTTTTTGTAAAATACTTATATCTATCTCTTGGCTATATGGACTGTCTCATTTTTTGTATCTTGTCGGTGAACATCTTCTTCAGTGATGGTGAGCCGCTTCGAAAAAAATGTCCTCTTCCATTCAGATGAAATTAAAAAATGAATCTCGATGTGGAAATATATTTGATTCAGACTGATGGTAGTCTAGGCGCTACAGTCTGGCACCGCGCGACCACTACGGTCGCAGGTTCGAATCCTGCCTAGGGCATGGATGTGTGTGATGTCCTTAGGTTAGTTAGGTTTAACTAGTTGTAAGTTCTAGGGGACTGATGCCCATAGAAGTGAAGTCCCATAGTGCTCAGAGCCATTTGAACCATTTGATGGTAGTCAGTGTAACATCGAGAATGTGGAGTGTGCAGCATGCGTAAACTAAAATTAGGCACCATAACAATGTTCAGTTTAAAACCGAAAACTGGATGGATATTCAACTGAATTAACGTATAACTTCTACTAGAATGTCGAGAATTTTCTTTGCGATTTCCTCCGCTCTTATTGACAATGGATAACAGAGTTAACGCAGCTGTTTTGCGCTCTTCGATTTTAGTAAAGAAACTGTGTGATTTACGCGCCAATTGCCGCAGACTGCCGGTGGAGAGTGCTAATGCCGCAAATCACGATGAGGAGCACGTTACGTTTCCCATAGTGCTGAGAGCCATTTGAACCACGTTACGTTCCGTGGGACGTAGGAGGTCGTTTCAGAGCGTGTAGCAACCATGATGAGAACCGGTCCCGTGGGAGGACAGCTTAATTAGGTGGAAAACGATAATGTGAGTACTGAAATAGAATTTAATAATACCGAGACCTAATATTCAAAAGGAAAATGGCTTCAGGATGTTGCAACAGCAAAGAAACCCAGCATCCTCAATCGTTGGAAAAAACAGATTAGAGAAGATCAAAGAGGCATCAGCGATAAATGTCATGAATGTGATGCGGGGAAGTGCTTACCTCATGAAAGGAAGGACAGGTCGCACGTGGACGCTGCACTCGTCCTTGGCTAATCATCGTTGAATGGGAGAAACAGGTATAGGTAGGTGACATCAAAGGCGGACGCTATTGTGGACGGAAATAGACTTGGCTGCAGTGCAGCGGTCACGTGGGCTTGAAACTTGTTGACTGCGGAACAGAGGAGAGCAGAAGTGCCGCTGGCCGCTGTGAGTCACGGCGCACGCGCGTGGGACGCGACAGTGGCGCCGCGTGACGTCAGGGCGGTCTCACTCGCTGCAATTAGTCGTGGGTTCAAGCAGCCTGGCCTACCTGCTTGCGCTTCATACATCAACGTAACTGTTGTGTCAGTAAAAACGATATTCAAAGCACAATAACTTTTAAGATTTCCAAGACAGGGGGAGCGATGTGCTATAAATTTGGCGTCTTAGCATTTACGAGGTGCGACAATAAAGTAGTGAGACTGATTTTCTTTGCAAGATGTTTCAACCCTGCAGGATTGCGTAGGCATAATATCTTTGACCTTGGTCTATAAGCTGCTTCTGATCCAAGCGGCACATCGATGCAACTGCTCAGTCGTGAGTTGTGCTGTAATTAGTTAACACGTGTTTGTGTCTTTCGTCACGGAAATGGAACCGCATAATATTGCGCAACGGTATGCCATTTCTTTTTGCGTTAAGATGGGTGAAAACGCGACGACAACTTACGGTAACCCTCAGAAGGCTTTTGGAGACGAGGTTATGTCAAGAGCTCAAGTTTTTCGTTGGCATAAAACGTTTAGTGAAGGCAGAACGAATGTTGAAGATGAAGACCGCAGTGGACGATCATCAACCTCACGGACGGATGTCAACTTGGCCATGGTGCGTGAACTCGTATGATCTGATCGAAGATTACCTGTGTAAATGATTGCATAAGAACTGAACATCAATCGAGAAAGGGTTCGTCTAATAATAAAAAAATGGCTCTGAGCACTATGGGACTCAACTGCTGAGGTCATTAGTCCCCTAGAACTTAGAACTAGTTAAACCTAACTAACCTAAGGACATCACACACATCCATGCCCGAGGCAGGATTCGAACCTGCGACCGTAGCAGTCCCGCGGTTCCGGACTGCAGCGCCAGAACCGCTAGACCACCGCGGCCGGCGTCACGTCTAATAATAACTAAAGATCTTGGTATGAGAAAGGTTTGTGCAAAAATGGTCCGCAAAAATCTCACACCACAACAGCGAGAAACATGGAAAAATGTGGCAGCCGCTCCGTTATAGCAAACGGAAATCAATCCAGAATTTTTGAGCCGTGTTATCACTGGTGATGAAAGTTGTTTTTTTTTTCAGTACGATCCAGAGACAAAACGCCAAAGTTCGCAGTGGTGCTCAAAGGGATCAGTCAAACCAAAAAAAGCTTGCATGTCAAAGTCAAAAGTGAAATGCATGCTTGTGTGCTTCTTTGATTCCAAAGGAATGGTTCATAAAGGTTGGGTGCCTCCTGAAGAAACAGCCAATATTACTACAAAGAAATTTTAGAAAGACTTGATGAAAGAGTTCTTTGTGTCTGTGCCAACATTGCTGATAATTGAATTCTGCATCACGATAATGAGCCATCTCATACTGCTCTGTCAGTACAGCAATTTTTAACCTCAAAACAAATTTCAGTACTACCATAGCCACCTTATTCACCAGATATCGCTCCGTGCGACATTTTTCTATTTCCAAGAGTCAAAACGGCGGTCAAGATACACCATTTTCAAACAACACATGATGTCCAAAAAGCTGTGACGAGGATCTTGGAGGATATTACAGAAGATGAGTTCCAGAAATGTTACCATCAATGGCAGAAGCGCTGGAAAATTTGTGTGCAATCAGAAGGGAAATACTTTGAAGGAGACAACACTAAACTTGACTAAAACGGCAAGCAACATTTTTTTCGCATCAGTTTCATTACTTTATTGTCGCACCTCGTATCTCAATAAGCTTTGCATGAATTAGCAAATAGTCGCTTTGTACTATATTGTTGTTTACTGTTACATTGCCATTATTAGCATTTTAGAGGCTATCTGGCTCGTTTTTAGGTGCAAAGATTCATTAGGTGGCTTACACATGTAGGCCTACAGCACGAGAATGCTTCCTGCCTAACGTGGAGGGCAACTTAATTCTGTAACCACTTGTTAAAAGCCTAGATAACTACCTTTTGCCTCGCGGACCGCAGTGAGATGTGCAGGAAGACAGTCAGTGAGGTTCTGGAAGGTACCCACGACTCCAATGCCGTGGACAATTGCGCTAAGTTTCTCGGTTGAGGATCCATGGCGCGAACTGACCACTGAGGTGGTCCCAGAGATACTCGAGTACGTTCCAATAGGGGGAGTCTGGTGGCCAAGGGAGTACGGAAAAATTCATCCTGGTGCTCTTGGAACCATGCTCATACACTGAGAGCTATTGAAACGTTGCAATGTCCTGCTGGTAGATGCGATCGTGCTGAGGAAAAACAAACTGCATGTAGGGTTGGACTTGGTCCCAAGGATAGATGCATACTTGTATTGATCCACTGTGGCTTCCAGAACGATGAGATCACTCAGGGAACGTCACTAAAACATTCCCCAGACCATAACGCTCCCACAGTCAACTCGACCAATCCGACGGTTGTTGCAGAGTGTTTGCTTTCAGACATTTCACACTGATGATACATGAAACGTGATTCGTCTGACAAAGCCACCTGTCATCACTCAGTGGTCACCCAGTTGGTTCATCTGGACGGTCAGTTGCTCAACAGTTACATGTTTATTCGCCAGTACACATTTCCTGATCATGGGTCCCCTCCTGTTCTCGATATATGTGAATGACCTCCCTTCTTATGTGAAACAAGAAGCTGAACTGACAATGCTGAACTGACACCGTTTGCTGATGATACATGCGTAATTATTAATCCAGTAAAAGAAAGTCCGATAGAAAATGATACAAATAAGGTCTTTGGAAAAGCCATTAATTGGTTTTCTGCGATTGGGCTTGCTCTGAACTTTGAAAAAACACAGTACATGCAATTTTCTGCTGCAAAAAGTATAATTCCTTCAATAAACATAACGCATCAAAGGAAGTCAGTAGTCAGGGTAGAGCATACTAAGTTTTTGGGTGTACATATAGATGAGAATCTTAATTGGAACAGTCATATTTTGGATCTTCTAAGGCGACTAGGTTCAGCAACTTTTGCAATCAGAATTATTGCCAATTTTGAGGATGTAGAAATTAGTAAGCTAACATACTTTGCATATTTCCACTCTCTGATGTCATACAGGATGATATTCTGGGGCAAGTCAACACTTAGGCAAAAGGTATTTACTGCTCAAAAGAAAGTAGTCAGAATAATGTATAGGGTTCATAGTCGCACATCTTGTAGGCATCTGTTTAAAAGGTTGGGAATTCTTACAACTGCTTCACAGTACATTTACCCAGTAATGAAATTTTTTTCTCAGCAACATGGACCAGTTTAAAATCAACAGCTACAGTAATGATTACAATACCAGAAAAAAGAATGACCTACACTATCCTTTACTTAACCTATCTTTGGCACAGAAAGGGGCAAATTATGCTGCTATAAAACTTTTTGATAAATTACCAAATGAAATAAAATGTCTGACAGACAGCAGTAATAGTTTCAAAAACAAATGGAAATCATACCTCCCAGACAACTCCTTCTATACCATAGATGAATTCTTGAATATGAGTAAATAAATCTGGAGATGTGTGCATTTTGTGCCATTTAAGGGAATGGGATAGAAAATAGAAGTATTTAGGTATGAGGCTATCACGCAAAAAAAGCTTGTTTCTTGTGCGCATTTCTTGTGCATTTGACACGTTCCACGTCATAACGGTTTTTCCGTGCTATTGATCAATGGAACACATAACTAACTAACTTACTAACTCCCCAACCGTCGTTCACTCTCGTTACGTATGACTTGTGGTGCACCACAAATGCCTCAGCGCCGGTTTCAGATAGCGCCATTTCGCAATGCGCTCTTTCTTTTAACAAAGGAGGCACGCGAACAATTTGCAAACTTAGCCGTTTCGGAATTGCTTCCACTCTTTGCCCGAAAGCCAATTATCATATCCTTTTGTCGTCAGATAAACCGCTCTGTTTCAGCATTACGACAACGATTGCATAATTTTCTGTGTCTCCCCGACGCGCTTGATGTACCCTCCATTACTAGTGCTGCAGCCTCCCGTTCTGTGAGCGTGTGGGTGCTATTCTGTCATTCTGCACAATGGATTAATCTGAGATGTACCCTTTACCCTGTGGCTCCTGCAAGATGCAATTTCCACCCCCACACTACTACAGAAGTCAGACAGACGCTCCTAACGTTCTAAACAGAAATGCCTGAAAAACATTCAGCAATAAATATCTTCTGGAGTCGTCTGCTGTAACGAAATGACACAAAAATTCACAAAATTTCTTACGTAACTAGTGGGATACTGGGGTACTGGAGTAGTGTTTGTTAGTGGAAGAAAAACATGAAACTAACGAAAATTATTATTTATTTTGCAAAAATTCTGAGAAATAACAATGGTACTTTTAGTTATGAACTGAACAAATTATTTCCGGGTTCTTTTCGGTATGTGAAGTTACCTCTCAAGGAGAGGATTCGCTAATGAAATTTCTGTACAAAGCTTAAGATTGTTATTGACTTGGCAGAATGGCTGAGAGCCGCGCCTACTCAACGTGAATAATTATCCATTAGAATGTTAGGTACGGTCGAGGCTGTCGTGTGTGAAATGCAGTGAAGTGTACTGTTGTGGAGGAAATATGGGGCTCGCAAGAGCTGTAGCGCACAATACCGTAAGCTGCGATGACTGCTGTCTGCGCCGCTCGCTGCTGACAAATAAGATAACTCTCTTTCTATCTGGATTGACCTTTCCAATCAAACTCTCCCTACGTCTTGACGAAGTCAAGGACTCCTATTCGCCCCTAGTCTAACTATTGGTGTGGTACACCAGTCAGATAACCAGCCCACCGCAATACCACTCAAAAATTCGCTCGCAGGCGTTTAACTATAACTCTGTCCGTTCACACCGCACAATAAGTGTGGCAGCCAACACAGTGAACAAAGCTTAACCGCAAGGACTCAATATAGAGTCTCACTTCGATTCGTTCTCGACAGAGGTGCTCTCCCAGTGAAGTACTGAGGAGAGACTTGTTCCTCGCTCTTTGAGTACACATACAAGCACACACGCTCTCGTTATGTGTTCTCGCTCCAAGAGTGACAATGGCACGGCCCCTCTCCATGCCAGACATGAAGGGATATATCTTTCAGTCTCTTCTATTACTCCTTCAGCTCAAGGCGTTAAGAATATCGTCTGCCAATCAGCATTGCTCTTCTAAAATGGGAGAATAACGTTTCGTTTAAGGCGACCAATCTGGAAATCTGCAGCATCGGCGTTTGGCGTTTACTGTCTCCCTGTGAAAACATCTGAAACTGCGTGCTATGTTTGTAAAGAATGCGTAGGCTGGGCGCTCCCACACAGTGTAGCGGAATTTGCTTTTAAGCCGAACACGGGGTCGTTCTCCCCTTTCACTTGGACAAACGCTGTCCACTCCACAGTCGGTCACCGTCCGACGTAGATAGGCTGAATCGTCCTCTGAAGGGACCGGCCTCTCAGCGTGCGGTCTGCCTTTTCCGAACTAAAAGCTCTTGTCACCGTCGTGTCTTGAAAGTGTGTGCGTACACCAGCCTCGAGTATCTCAACACCAGTGTGCACTTGTTATTTGCATATGGTTTACATGAATTCATACAACATTGACTTTACCTTATCGAGTTTGGGTTCGAATGAAGCGTCTTGATGTGCGGAATATGATTGTGAGGGCGGAATATGTAAGCAATGAAGGTCAGGAGGCCCCGACGTCTTACACCGTATGTGAGTGGTTATTGTACATCGACGTGGAACATAGGCGGTGGTCACATTAACATTGCTGGACTGTGTAGTCTACTAAGGGTTGAAATCATGTTTAATATCAGAAATTGGTACGAATTTCCCTCTCAGTCCGACTGTTGATGTGGATAAAGGGCCAGAGGTACTCGGGTTTCGTATCACGGCTGCAACTTGCTTCCGCGGCGGTCTCTGTCGCCACCACGTGCTTGTCACGTGGTCCTATGCACAGACACGACATTGTCGGGCACCTTTTCGCTACTCCCTGAAGCCTTTGATATGCGCCATCGATAGTAGTGGGCCTGACCTTACCTGAGGTTACGTTTTTCGATTCGGATTGCTCCCTGGAGTGTGTACGCCTACAACGTCTTTCGCTAACCTCTTGACTTTACTTCGTGGTCTCTTCCACTGTTCTTTACACTTGTCTCTGCCTCACTGCCAGTGCGAGTGATCATAAACTGTCGCCTAGCCCCGCCGGATAGGATGAAAAACCATGTTTCCACTGGGGCCGGACACTTTGTCAAAACCCACAGTTTACTGACTCATCACGACTGGCCATATGACGATTAACAGAGTGTAATTTTAATCGTCATGTACATAAGATAGGAAATTTTATCGATCAGTGTTGCTGAGCGGCAAAGCGAAACTTGATGTGGGGTAAATGTCGTGTCCTAATGTTTGTCTCGAGCCAAAGGTGAAATTAGCTGGCACTCGGCTGCGTCAGCAACTGCAGCAGGGCGACCATACACCGGAATCCAATGCTGCTGCTGCTCATCAAGAAGATCAAAATTATGTACAGTCGGTCCTTGTTATGTTCAAAAATGGCTCTGAGCACTATGAGACTTAACTTCTGAGCTCATCAGTCCTCTAGAACTTAGAACTACTTAAACGTAACTAACCTAAGGACACCACACATATCCATGCCCGAGGCAGCATTCGAACCTGCGACCGTAGCGGTCGCGCGGTTCCAAACTGTAGTGCCTAGAACCGCTCGGCCACTCCGGCCGGCCCTTGTTATGTGTTCGTAATCATCTTACGTAATGTTATAATTTGGGACAGGCCAGTCTGATACTGATATAATACTGAATTTGAATTACTTTAAAATACATCAAGATAGTTGGAGAAACATGGCGCATTTCATATAAGCTAACTGATGATTTCAGAATATAAGCAAAAATATTAGTTACAGCATTTAGACTTAAATGAACTCGAATACGGATGAGCGTGGAATACTCGATATAGAACGCGTATATAAAGTAATAACAATGTTACTGACGCAAGTAGATTCAGAACATCCGCACATGGCAAAGGTACAGCGCTCACTAAACAGTCAGAGAGAATCCATACAGTCGCTCTCGCTGATCAGCGATGTTGCTGTTCCGTCATACCCATGCGTGTTTCCTAATCTGAACTGTAATGAAGTGATAGTAGTCGCACTGATTATCGTTATAAAATTTTAAAACTGATCACTTTTATTCAGTTCAGTATGGAGAAATGATTTCGAACAATACTAAATATTTGTCCTTCGGATTTTATAGAAACTCTTGATCGTGTGTATGGGGTAATGTTCGTTTCACAACAATTCCCGTAAACGTGATGTAATTTCGATGTCCCCCTCAATATCGACAACAGCGTGACCGGCTGTCGAATTTGTGACAAAGAAAAATTTGAATGTTATTGCTCTTCGATTCACTCGGCTGCAAATTAAGCTGTCCTCTTACGTTTTTGCCTAACGATACACTTGAAATCGCCACATATTCGGAAATAAAGAGCGAAATATTTGTGAAATGGTAGAATATGAATTTTATTGCAGCTCGTTTTAGTCGCAGCATTTAAAGCTATACTGTTAGGTTCCTGCGTACCCATACACACGGAAATCGGTAAATGTTTATTTCATCCTTCGTTCTCAGAACAGACGGAATGTAAATAAAATTGAATATTGCAGAACATACTTGTATCACATTGACAAGAAAGGCCAGAGTGTGTTAACAACGCTAACATGAAAAAACATATTTGCATGTAGTGGGATGCGAACCTACGCTAGTACTTAATCAAGCGATGTTTGTCCCCTGTCTTCGTTATCATATTCTCTCATGAAGGTTTGTATTGTTGATGCGAAGTGACATTTAATGATAATGGGATGAGTTTGTGATAAATTTTCAATTCTCCCGTACCTTGAAACGGTTTAGTGCAAATTATAAAACAAATGTGTTTCATAGTTAATTTGTAAGTTATTGACGATAATAACTCACTTCTGAGAGAGCACTCTTATATGAAGTTATTAAATCTCGACAAATCATTGTGTAACATTTTATTATGGCACTAATTATATCATTCCAAGAATAACGTGTTTTTGTAAATCTTCGGTACCCGTGCATTAAGCCTTGTGAGAAGCCCGTATCGAACACTAACAAAAGTCGATAACCCATCATGCGGTTGTCGATATTGCACGTCACGTCAAAATGAAGTTTGTGGGAACTGTTGTGAAATTAGCATTACCCTGTGTAGGATGGTCTTCACTGAAATGATTGGCACCTGATTGCATTAAATTAATTTAATGGAAGCAGATGCCGATCATTTCAGTGAAGACCATCCTTGTAATTAAATATTGCACATTCACATATTAGGACCCAATTGCGGGAATTAATATTCTCTGAGCGTCCAGGATTGGGAGTGTAAAAGTAGACAGATAGCGTAAGAACCTCCAGTATTGACCTCCCGATAGGCAGATTGCCACAGATAGTTTCCAACTTAGAGCCATTTTCAAATAATGCTTCTGTACTTAGGAACATGTGCGTCAAAAGCCACTTCTGCCAGTGAACTTTCTTGTTCCAGTCACGAGTGATGACCGAGTATGACTCTACAAGTCCTTTGTTCCAGTTCGTATGATCCTGGTTGCTAATGTATTTGGAAACTTCTACATCTACATCTACGTCTAAAGTCTGCAAAGGGCTGTGAAGTGCCTGGCTGAGGGTACTTGCCATTTTAATATTTATTGGGCTTCTTCTCGTTCCATTCACATATGAAGCTGGGGATGTCTGACTGTTCGTGCCTTGATTGGTCTGTCTTCACGGTCCATTTGGAGCGACACGTAGTAGGTCGTAGTATACTTCTAGATTCCTCACTTTAAGCCGATATCTGGAACTTTGTAAAAAGCCTTTGGCGAAGTGTTGGAGTTTAACTTCCAAGGGCCTGTCAGCTTAGCTTTTTTAAACAACTCGATGACACTTTCCCGTGAGTACGGATGAAGTATTTGATACTTTTGTTTCGATGCCGAGTATCGAATCATTCTTTTTAAATCGAATCAATTTTTAGCGCATAATCTAGCAGTGATCGGGTGACTGTCTATGGCACCGACTTCCGCCAATTGCGCTGCCCTTCGTGCGCCGGGTCCGCCAATCTGTTCATCGACCATATTGTTTGTCGTGGTTTACAATCGCGTAGTGTGTGCTGTAACAAGGGAATACGACTTTTGGAAACGTCGTAAACAGATAACGCACGGCCGCAAGAAGGGAAAGTAAAGATCCGACAGTGACAAGTATCTCTTTATTTAACCCATATACAGAATGAGAAGACATGAAAATTATTTACCCTTGTTTGTATAAAATACGCGGAACAATATTTATCTTCGTTGCAACATCTGTGCCTATTGAGTTTTTATTTTCAAAAATAGTGCAGCTATGACTCAAAACAGAAATAAGTTGTCTCCTAAATATTTACAACAATTGCTCTTTTTTGGAAGTCTTCCAAAAGTTAACTTTCCTGTTAAGTATTATTATTAACAAAGAAATAGAAGTATTTAATATGTTTTATTAGACTATATAAAGTAAGCAATGAAGTGATGGTTCAAATGGCTCTGAGCACTATGGGACTCAACATCTTAGGTCATAAGTCCCCTAGAACTTAGAACTACTTAAACCTAACTAACCTAAGGACATCACACACACCCATGCCCGAGGCAGGATTCGAATCTGCGACCGTAGCAGTCCCGCGGTTCCGGACTCCAGCGCCAGAACCGCTAGACCACCGCGGCCGGCCCAGCAATGAAGTGAAATATCACATATAATCACCATTACTTCATTTGCATAATTTTTTTTTAAAAAGTATCGAAATGAGCAGGTCTCGATGCTTTTGGAATAGTCAGACGAGTCGTATTGCAAAATAACTTGAGTACTACTCATTTGAGTAGATATCGACACTTCGAGTCAAACAAAAAATGGTTCAAATGGCTCTGAGCACTATGGGACTTAACATCTATGGTCATCAGTCCCTAGAACTCAGAACTACTTAAACCTAACTAACCTAAGGACAGCACACAACACCCAGCCATCACGAGGCAGAGAAAATCCCTGACCCCGCCGGGAATCGAACCCGGAAACCCGTGCGTGGGAAGCGAGAACGCTACCGCACGACCACGAGATGCGGGCCGAGTCAAACAAAGCTGTGAGTATTAGTGATGTCCTCCTTTGTAGACATTCCTTATCCTCTGATGGTCCTGTCTTATATTATGACTCCCACATACTGTGCTTGAGCAATATTCCGAGCCGGCCTTGGTGGCCGAGTGGTTCTAGGCGCTTCAGTCCGGAACCGCGCGACTGCTACGGTCGCAGGTTCGAATCCTGCCTCGGGCATGGATGTGTGTGATGTCCTTAGGTTAGTTAGGTTTAAGTAGGTCTAAGTTCTAGGGGACTGATGACCTCAGATGTTAAGTCACATAGTGCTCAGAGCCATTTGAACCATTTGAACCAATATTCCGAGATTTACCGCAAGACTTTGCATTTTTTTCCGTAGACTGCATTTTCTCAGTATTCTGTCAATGAATGGAAGTCTCCAACCTACTTCATCGAGGAAATTGCATTTTGTGTCCATCCATATTGCTGCTTACAGGTATTTGTATGAGGTGACTGGTTTCAAATGTAATTCATTGATTTTGTACTTTTCTTTCGTTTTGTGAAGTGGCTAGTTTTACATTTCTCAATTATTCACATCTCTTTAAAATTTTATCAAGATCGATCTGAATGTTTGTGCAGGTTTTCTCAGGCGGCTCGTTCGTCAGTGTAACGTCTCTCATATTTAAAGGCTGTCCACCACCAGAATTGCTTTAGACACACTTATCCTAATATATATATTTCAAGCTAACGTAATGCATTGCGGGCACACTAATTAATATATCTTTCTGAAATTTGGCTGAATTGCTGCTCGGGCATGTCCGTAATGAGTAATAGGATTTTTTTTTTAAATTTTAACTTATTAATTAGTGATCAACAACACGACAAAACTACAGCTTTGTTTCAGATGTCCGCCAGTTCATTATTTTTTTAAATTTCAGAAACTGTGCACAGTGTTTCATACATTAAGAAAACTGTTTGTTTTTTGATTTCAGATAAGATTTGCAGGCTGTACGGCTTCTGTCATGGGCAAACCTCACCTTGAACAGAGAAACTTTCCGGATGAGGGGTTTAATTGTGACTGAATTTCTTTAAAAAACCAGAAAATGTTGTTCAAGAATCAATAAGTAATGTACAAAAAGATTTACTTTGCTTGCTTCATTAGTTTTCAAAAAAGCAAGTCGTTAATATCGGCCGTTTTATAAGCTAACTGAAGAGAAAGGACCCTTAAGTGTGGCTGTGTCTCTTGAGGAATGGCGTCCATGCCCGGAGAAGCTAATGAACGGTGACTTTGAGAAAAAGTCTACAATCCCAGAGGTTTCTTTCATAGTGGAACCCATCGCAAAGTAAGTGACGGCAGTAATCTGATAAGTTGAAATTATGATGAAAATTACAGACTTCCATCGTCAAATGATACGTCCTATCTAGGGGAAACATTCATAAACTTCCTAATAAGTACATCTGAAGACACGATCAGATAGGATCGGAACTAATAACGGAGCTTTTAATATAGAGATGAAGTTGCTAGATATTAATTTAGACCAATTCCTTAAAGTACTAATCACGGACTGGAAAAATATCTCTCAGTAATTGACATACAGCAATGAAAGTCGAAGCTAGGGCGGAAGGTTGGAAATTCAACGGCAGTTCTTTACGATGACGTTGTCACAAAACTCCAATTGCTCTTAACTTGCTGCGCATCACGTTCTAATGACGATAGCTGTATCCTGATGTTCTTGTATCACGATCAGTGGTTAAAACACCGCATTCGCATAATCTAGAACGATAATTCAAATCATCAGCAGGCCTTTGAGATTTGGGTTGATCCCTATGACAAGTACACTGCTGATTTCTTCCCTAATCCGAGATTGCTCTTCGTCTCTAAAGACATTGACAATGACGGGGCCCAAAACCTAACTTCCTTCCTTCCTTCCTTCTTTCTTTCCTACCTGTCTTCCATTCTTCTTTGCTTGAGAGCTACGGTCATTAATTTTAGAGAGTGTCGTGTTTACTTGAATACTGTGAGTGTAAAAAATAACTTTGTCTAACTTAACTGACAAAATAATATTCTTCGGCCCAAGTAGCATGTTTATGTTCTGATACTACTACTTAGGTGAGAAAGTGAGTTAACAGCTGTTTAAGGGATAGCTGAGAGACACAAAGGAACACAAGATCTGGTGATCAGCAGGAGATCTTGAAATCTGTTATGACTTATTAAAATAATTTTCTATCAATGTATGTGTTTCGTTTCCACGATTTTAGGAACGGACCAAACCAGTCCACTCTTGTAGTCATACACGCAAAAATTTTCATTTACGTATGGTACAGGACATATAAAAGAATGCCAGTTTTTACGCACTGCCTACTAATTATTCTTGTGAATTTCTTGTAATAAATACTACATGGGAAAAATTTTGTAGTTAAACGTTCAAGAATACGAGTACAAGCGTCGAGTTATAGAAACCTCGTAACCTAACAGTACGGTTTAGATATCCTCCTTATCATAAAGATATAAATATCAGTCTTCGTCGGAACGCGAAATGAAAGTTACACTGAAGAGCCAAAGAAACTGGTACTCCTGCCTATTATCGTGTAGGGCCCCCGCAAGCACAAAGTAGTGCCGCAACACGACGTGGCATGGGCTCGACAAATGTCTGAAGTAGCGCTGTAGAGAACTGACACCATGAATCCTAGAGGGCTGTCCATAAATCGGTAAGAGTGCGGAGGGTGGGGAGATCTCTTGTGAACAGCACGTTGCGAGGCAATACCAGATGTGCTCAATGATGTTCATGTCTGAAGAGTTTGACGGCGATCAGAAGTGTTTAAATTCAGAAGAGTGTTTCTGGAGCCACTCTGTAGCAGTTCTGGACGTGTGGGGCGTCGCATTGTCCTACTGAAATTGCCAAAGTCCGTCGGAATGCACAATGAACATGAATGGATGCATGATCAGACAGGATGCTTACGTACATGTCACCAGTCAGAGTTGTATCTAGACGTATCAGGAGTCCCGTATCAATCCATCTGCTCACACCCCACACCATTACAGAGCCTTTACCAGCTTGAGAACGTCCCCTGCTGATATATAGGGTCCACGTATTTATAAGGTTGTCTGCATACCCATACACGTTCACCCGTTGAAACCAGACTCGCCCGACCAAGCAACATGTGTCCAGTCATCAACAGTCCAATGTTGCTGTCGACGGGCCCAGGTGAGACTCAAAAAATGCTTCAAATGGCTCTAAGCACTATGGGACTTACCATCTGAGGTCATTAGTCCCCAAGACATACAACTACTTAAACCTAACTGACATTAGGACATCACACACATCTATGCCCGAGGCAGGATTCGAACCTGCGACCGAAGCAGCAGCGCGGTTCCCGACTGAAGCACCTGTAACCGCTCGGCCACAGCGGCCGGCCCAGGCGAGGCGTAAAGCTTTGCGTCCTGCAGTCATCAAGGGAACACGAGTAGGCCTTCGGCTCTGAAAGCCCGTATCGACGATGTTTCGTTGTATAGTTCGCGCGCTGACACTTTCTGATGCCCCAGCATTGAAACCTGGAGGAATTTACGGAAGGGTTGCACTTCTGTCACGTTGAACGGTTCTCTTCAGTCGTCGTTGGTCCCGTTCTTGCATGATCTTTTTCCGGCCGCAGCGATGTCGGAGTTTTGTTTTACCGGATTCCTGATATTAACGTTACACTCGTTAAATGGTCGTACAGGAAAATCCCCATTTCATCGCTACCTCAGAGATACTGTTTCCCATCGCTAGTGCATCGACTCTAACACCACGTTCAAACTCACTTAAATGTTGATAACCTGCCATTGTAGCTGCAGTAACCGATCTAACAACTGCACTAGACACTTGTTGTCTTATATAGGCGTTGCCGACCGCAGCACCGTATTCTACCTGTTTGATGTGTACAGGACATAGGCGAAGTTCTTAAATCGGTATAACTGTCTGCAGATAACGATATCCTTTGACTGGGAATAATTATCATGCAAACGGCGAGTTTCGTCAAACGCTCATTAGCCACTACCGAATGTGGGTTAATGACACTGAAACCGCTAACCGCCAAGGTCTTGGACGTCCACGCCGCTAGCAAGTTGTTGTCGAGGGAGAGCTGGAAAGCAGCGTGGGCACCAGGCTGCGGCACTACGGAATGCAATATACGGTAGGAGCGCATGTGGAGTTCCAACACAGTATGCAGATGAACCCTACGTGTGACTACCAAGCCGTCTGCCTGACGGAATAGACGCTGGAAATACTAATGGAGTAGACACTGGAAAATTGTGTACAGACAGTGCAGTAACAAAGAACTGCGTAGTTAATCCGTGGTGACTCACGACGCATATTGGAGTTTGTCGCGCACCTTACAGTGAAGCGCGCTGGCTTGCGAGAAAAAATGGTGGGCGGGGGGCTGTGTTACGGATGGATCGAATCACATCACCAAATTACCGTTCTTTTAGAAGCTTCTGTCTGAGAAGCATTAAAGATGAATAACTTTTCAAATAAGATAGAAACAAAACATACGCTATGTGATCAAACGTATCTGGACACCTAGCTGAAAATGACTTAAAAGTTCGTGGCGCCCTCCATCGCCAATGCTGGAATTCAGTATGGTGTTGGCCCCATCTTAGCCTTGATGACAGCTTCCACTCTCGCAGCCATACATTCAATCAGGTGCTGCAAGGTTTCTTGGGGAATGGCAGCACATTCTTCATGGATTGCTGCACTGACGAGAGGTATCGATGTTGGTCGGTCAGACCTGGCTCGAAGTCGGCGTTCCAGAACATCCAAAAACGTGGTCTATAATATTCAGGTCAGGATTCCGTGCAGCTCAGTCCATTACAGGGATGTTATTGTCCTGTAACCACCCCGCTACAGGCCGTGCATTATGAACACGTGTTCGATCGTGTTGAAAGATGCGATCGCCATTCCCGAATTGCTCTTCAACAGTGGGAAGCAAGAAGGTACTTAAAACATCAATGTAGGCCTGTGCTGTGATAGTGCCACGCAAAACAGCAAGGGTTGCGAGCCCCGACCATGAAAAACACGACCACACCACACCACCACCGCCACCGAATTTTACTGTTGGCACTACACACGCTGGCAGATGACGTTCACCGGGTATTAGCCGCAGCCAAACCCTGCCAATGGATCGCCACATTGCGTACCGTGATTAGTTACTTCACACAACATTTTTTCACTGCTCAGTCGTCCAATGTTTACGCTCCTTACACCAAGTGAGGCATTTACTGGTGTGATGTGTGGCTTATGAGCAGCCGCTCGACCATGAAATCCAAGTTTTCTCATCTCCCGCCTAACTGTCATAGTACTTGCAGTGGATCCTGATGCAGTTTGGAATTCCTGTGTGATGGTCTGGATGGATGTCTGCCCATTACACATTACGACCCTCTCAACTGTCGGCGGTCTCTGTCAGAAAACAAACGAGGTCGGCCTGTACGCTTTTGTACTGTACGTGTCCCTTCACGTTTCCACTTCACTATCACATCGGAAATAGTGGACCTAGGGCATGTATAGGAGTGTGGAAATCTCGCGTACAGACGTATAACACAAGTGACATCCAATCACCTGACCACGTTCGAAGTCCGTGAGTTCCGGGGAACGCCGCATTCTGCTCTGTCACGATATCTAATGACTACTGACGTCGCTGATGTGGAGTACCTGGCAGTAGGTGTCAGCACAATTTACTTAATATGGGAAACGTATGTTTTCGGTGGTGTCCGGTTACTTTTGATCACATAGTGTACATTTGAATATGCCTGTTAATTTTTACGACAAGGTTTCGCTTTCTCGACGATTTTGTTTAATTTTCTAGCGGAGAAACCCAGAGTTCCGCAGATACTTATTTCTAGCTGTGCGTCCACGTCCGTACCACGCAGCATCTGGCCTTGTGATTAATGTTTATGACGTCATATCTTCTGAACTATGTGTCGTACAAGATAAGATTTTGTAGGTACATTCAACAACATATATGGATAGTGTCCGTGAAGTTTATTACGAATAGAATTACTAGAAAAGAAGTAATATCTCTAAATGTCGTGCATGATGCAGCACTTTTTCACGCATCTAATTGTTTATGACGTCACATCTCCAGAACTATGAGTCGTATAATGATGTAATTCTGCACTTTACATTCGGTGGTATATGTGCATACTGTCTGGAAATTGTTAGTAGTAGAAAAAGTAATAAATTACAACGTTATTCCTGATGCGGCAGTTTTACTGTATGAACAGCGGAAAAGTAGTGGGCAATAAACATTTTTTCTTTGATAATTTCGTAGGGGTTTTCAGCGAGAAAAACTTTTTTAAAGGTTTGATATTACGTGCAAAAATTTTTTGCAAGTCGCTTAGTGCTCTTTTTCTCAAATACTTGATGAATGAAGCCTGGGAATCCATGCGTTGCGGAATACGTTCTTCTTTTCACCCCCACCCCTCTGACAAGTAGGTGGTTCTTACCCCCACATCAATGGTTGCCTGAAAATAAGATATACGTATGTGTTGAAATCGGTTCAGTTGGTTAGGAGGAAAAGTGTAACACACATACGCACACACACACACACACACACACACACACACACACACACAAACACACATCCAGTTTTATAACACGTATGGATGGATGCTTTGGAGACGCCGTACGCCGTTGGAAAATAGAAAGCCGGCCGGTGTGGCCGTGCGGTTCTAGGCGCTTCAGTCTGGAACCGCGTGACCGCTGCGGTCGCAGGTTCGAATCCTGCCTCGGGCATGGATGTGTGTGATGTCCTTAGGTTAGTTAGGTTTAAGTAGTTCTAAGTTCTAGGGGACTGATGACCACAGATGTTAAGTCCCATAGTGCTCAGAGCAATTCGAACTTTTTTTTTTTTTTTGGAAAATAGAAAACTTCTACGTTTACGTTTTGACAGTGACTCTCTTGCTTTTCGACGATCGGGTAAGTAGTATCAAATTCTGAAGACATACTACAGTAAATTCTCTTTGAATTCAATTAATAACCCCAATTATAATGTGTTCTATTGTTGTTCTTAGACTAATACAGGTAGGAGCCACATTGTGTCGATTAGCCTTGGATGGCCATCTTCATTTGCTGGTGTAGGGCGTTTGTAAACATGCAAAAGTAGTGCGACAGTGAATTCTGTCAGTAGCTCAGCTGTTAGGTTTGAGCGTCTTTGTCGATTTTGGCCGACTTAAGCTATTAGCTGTATCCATCGGATTTGTAGAGGCGCGACGTTTGTATAGATATAGATGGAGTCAAGAGTCATATCTTTCCTTGGGCTCTGGTCGCCCAGAGATACCCTAGGTCACGCCTTCAGTTGAATTTTGTAGGTGTTTGTCTTGCTCGCGATCCGTACTTGAGATCTGTACACAAGAACTGGTCTGATAAAATGTATCGTACCTGTGTTGTAGTGTGTCGTTACTGGATAAGTTCATCCTTCTGCGTATCAATTTGAACACGTTAATCCTGTTCCTTACCTATCATATTATGTTCTTTGTGCTCATTATTTATCTAAGCTGCTTTGTATGCTTCTCTGAAGTCTCGCCCCATAGTGTGACTTTACCTCAGAAAACACTATTCAATGGTCAGCAGTGCCTCCATGATTGAGTTTACTATTCTTTACCATTCCTGTCTGGTTGTCGACGAAGGAGCAATACTCGTAACAGGCACTTGCAGACATGCTTTTAATGAGTGGTGCGGCAGGATGGGGTGCCTGCAAAGTTAACCGTATGTACAGAGAAGACTTTCGTGAGAGACGCCGTCCTAGGTGGAATAAATTTATTGCCATCTGAGGAAATATCCGAAAAATAGCTCATCACTTCTCTCACAGACAACGTGTGGCCCTCCTGAACCCATCGATTCCATATTCGAATAACTCTATCTTTTCACAAACAACCAACGTTCAAATGATATTTCTGAATGAGAAATTCGCTCTTAAGCTGGACAGTGTTGTGCATCACAAGACCAAGCAGCAAAATGTCAGAAGTGAGATAATGGAGCCCAAGGTTTCCATTCCCTTAAAGAGTATTTATTGTTGAATTTTTCCATTTTTTGTACCGTAGAAGGGTTATTATTGTTTAACTCAGCAGTGAAACCTCAACGTAATTAAACAACACGAAATAATAGGAAAAATGGTCGTTAGCCTACTGATGCTTAATTGCCGCTTGTGAGCTTTTGTTAAGCATCAATAGACTAAAAGGCTTGAAAGTCCTTAGGTCTCATTATGCATAGCTGGACAGCTCATTAGGCCTAATACGACAATATAGTATTAGTAAACCACGTGCCTTTTACAGTCTGGTATAGCTTGATAAGGTCGTTTTATTGTATCGAAACATAAATAAATAGCAAGTTATGTTCTGTAAGCTAAACATTATTGAAAAGTAAGCTTAAGCTAACAAAACTGTAGTTATTGTAGCATGGACGTATCTTTTATTGATAGTTATGAAACACAAAACAATTGCAATAATGCAAATAACATTAAAGATTTATCTTTAGGTAATTTCTTAATGTATTCAGTTCTCTCTTATACACGGGTATCATAAGTGTTATTTTTTCCTCCACCTACTATACGATAATCACGAACGCCTTCAAGGGCGTTTCTTATTCTGTAGCGCGTTATTCATTTGATATCCCAACATTTGTAAAAAAAAAAATAATAATAATAAATTTAAAAAAATCATCATCATCATCATCATCATCATTTAAGACTGATTATGCCTTTCAGCGTTCAGTCTGGAGCATAGCCCCCCTTATACAGTTCCTCCATGATCCCCTATTCAGTGCTAACATTGATGCCTCTTCTGATGTTAAACCTATTACTTCAAAATCATTCTTAACCGAATCCAGGTACCTTCTCCTCGGTCTGCCCCGACTCCTCCTACCCTCTACTGCTGAATCCATGAGTCTCTTGGGTAACCTTGCTTCTCCCATGCATGTAACATGACCCCACCATCTAAGCCTGTTCGCCCTGACTGCTACATCTATAGAGTTCATTCCCAGTTTTTCTTTGATTTCCTCATTGTGGACACCCTCCTGCCATTGTTCCCATCTACTAGTACCTGCAATCATACTAGCTACTTTCATATCCGTAACCTCAACCTTGTTGATAAGGTAACCTGAATCCACCCAGCTTTCACTCCCATACAACAAAGTTGGTCGAAAGATTGAACGGTGCACAGATAACTTAGTCTTGGTACTGACTTCCTTCTTGCAGAAGAGAGTAGATCGTAGCTGAGCGCTCACTACATTAGCTTTGCTACACCTCGCTTCCAGTTCTTTCACTATGTTGCCATCCTGTGAGAATATGCATCCTAAGTACTTGAAACCGTCCACCTGTTCTAACTTTGTTCCTCCTATTTGGCACTCAATCCGTTTATATTTCTTTCCCACTGACATTACTTTCGTTTTGGAGATGCTAATCTTCATACCACAGTCCTTACATTTCTGATAAAAAAAATAAAAAAATAAAAAGTTTTACATATACCCACCCCACAGAGATCGTATGACCTACTAAACTTTTTTTTGTGTTTCCACTCTTTTCCGTTTTGTTTCAAACTCAGAAGCCAGTGAGCAAATCAATGCATGCTGGGCGCCATGGAATTCTACATTATAATATTTGTCAAATTCATTCCTAGCTTTGTACTCTTCTACTTTTCCCAAACAACTGCAGCGGCAGAGGTAATGTCGGATCTCTTTGGCTTCTTTGGCGAGATTTCTTTGAGTAAAATAGCCCTTGTTTTGGATGCAATATTTTTTCCTTTGGTTTCCATACTCACATTTCAGTCCCCTTTTGGTTCCCCTTTCGGTAAATGATATCTATTTGGTTTAGGAATGTTATTTTATACATCATTTGTACAAACATTCTACTATGGGATCTCTTCATTTACGTTTATTTCCCTTTCATCATTGTCACCGTGGTTACTGCCAGACCTGCAATACGTATCTTCATTACAAGTTATAGCCCCATCAACGAGTACTTACCTATTACTACACACGAGAGTAAATCATTGTTATGGTTTTGGTTGAGATGTGGTTGTCCACGCGTCAAGATGTATATTCTCCTTAAAGAACGGAAGAAGAACGGAATGTGTAATGTTTTTGACATTTTTACGTCTCTTTGGAGTAGTTTTGAGGTTTCCCTTGAAAATAAATTTATGTTTTCGTACCTTTAAAGCTCCACATCCATTCGACATCCTTGTTGTACTTTCAGTAATATGTTTAATATGTTGTGTCCTTGTTTTGAAAGCATCTATTATCGCATCTAGTAATCATAACATTGACGACGTTATAATACATAACCTAATATTCGGCCCGTAAACACCACACAGCTCACAGACCAAGGAAACAAGCCTGTTTTGCTTGGTGTGTGCACACAACCGATGTTGTGAACCAGCTTTACTACATATTAGACGCAGACTCGTAAGTGGCGCTTGGTCTACTGTTGCAGAACTACAATTTCGATTGTGGTTTATTGATTTTTGATGCAAAACTGAAAATCAAACATAGACTTAGAGGCACTTCGTTTTTTTTTTCAGTTTTCATAGCAAGTTGCTACGACGGCAATGGTCATGTTTTTTACAAATAGGTTGTTTCCCAACAAAATGCTCTCACGTGAAAAAGTTTAGAGGAACGGCGGTTGGACTAGTGAGCGTTACACGGCCCATTATTTCTCGTACACGTAATGTTGGTATTGTTGCCACTACAGACGTGGGAATGAAATGGGCGATTTGGTACCCACGGAAATAGCAGTGGTGCCATCTGGACAACATACCTTTGCCACTGACTCTCATATCGATGTTCTGTCAAGATGCGCTGTTGTTCTGAAAGTGTTTTACAAAAGCAACAACAGCTACGTGGCAGCGCAGCGTCTATTTCGTGCTCATTACAATCGCTCACGCCATGCACCTAGTCCCGCCGGCACATGCTATCAAAGTATGGGTACAGAATTTCAGTCAAACTCCCAGGCGTTTTTCACGCAAGCATGAACTGCAAGTTGACATATCGGATCGCAGTGTACGGCGAAAATTGCAGAAGGAACTGCAATACGAAATTCTGATAATGCAAAAACTTAATATGGACGACCTCCTAAGGAGACTGCACTTTTGCCAAGAATTGTTGGAAATGATGAACGACAATGTATTCATGAGCGGTGAGGCCAATTTTTATGTGTCAGGCTTTGTTAACAAGCAGAACTTTAGATATGGTCATGTGGAAACCCTGAAACACTTCATGAAATGCCACTCCACAGTCAGGTGGTGGTAGTGTGGCGCGACGTATCATCGTGCGGAGTCATAGGGGCATAATTTTTTTGAAGACGGTCGCGGCACCGCTTTTACTGCGAATGCAGAACGTTATGTTCACATACTGAACCATTTCTTAGTGCGACAGCTTGCTGATCTTCCTGTAACTGCAAATACAGTCTTCCAACGAGACGGTGCCAAATGTCCCACCTAGCGGCATTCCATTAACGCGATACAGGACATTTTTCCTGGTCATCTCATTTCCAAGAACGGGGATATCTCCTGTTTCCCAAGATGCCCTGACCTTTCGGCGCGTGATTTTCGGGTCTAAGCTATTCTGGTGTGACCCACCACAAACCACCCAGCAACATAAAGATCGAATTCGGGAGGAAGTTAATCGAATTCTAGTGCCAGTCTGGCAAGATGGGATGGCTAACTTCCGTAAAAGACTTGGAATGTGTACGAAGAAAACTGGCGACAACGTAAGTGATGTCATTTTCAAGTGATGGGCATTTTAAATCGGAAGCATTGTGAATTCATGTTGTACTTCTCTTACATCGCTGTGAATAAACTTGTATCGCTGGTGGAGGTTTCAAAATTTCCCGTTTCACTGCCGCATCTGTTACTTTGTGCGGTTGCAATGAAGTGCTAATCGTTTGCATATCCAAGCCAAGCTGTTTGTTGTTGCATGCCGCCCTCGTGGAGATGCAGTATTAATGGAGAGCAATGTAGAAGGCGGCTGACAGCCTGAAGATTAGATGTTATATGCAACTTGCCTGGAACGAGAAGAGCGTCGGCCAGTGTCTTCAGCGTGAGGCACACATGGCGACCATCCGAGCGCTCGAGGGCCCAGCAGGAAGCGGTGTGTCTGCAGAGTCGCGGAAGGACAGTGCACGCGCTCGCAGCCCACGGAAGCCGACAGCGGATATTAACTCAGCAGGCAGTCTACTGGCGCGTTCAAGTGCCTCACTTCTGGGGCGCCGCTATCGGCGAGCTGGTTGTGTTATCTGAGACCGCCATCACGTGGGAGCAGTCAGCTGCGGTCGCGACGCCTCAAACACCTGCCAGCCGTCCGCCCTGACACATGGAGCGGCGTGTTACTGGGAGTGATAAGGTGTGTTGCTACTCTTACAGGGACTGGTGCAGTTTCTCTTGAGGTGGAGCTTGGAGCTTTCGCTTTATTTCATTCGGCAACTATGAATAGCTACAGGCGATAAGGGAGCAAGAGAATTCCAAACAGCCGGCCTTCGTGTGTGTAAAAGCTTTGCGGTTTCGACACTACAGCAAACTCCAGACCATCGGTGTACGGATTTTCCGTGTATAGTTGGGCGACTTTTACAAGTAAGGAAAAAAAAACCTCAAGTACTCTGTTACTGGATGCGCTGTGTTCCAAGAGCCAGGCAGTAAGTCAAAACATGTCTTTATAAAATTACTTTAATTATGAAAACACAGTTCGCAATAAGATTTCGGCCATGTTTTCGCAGTGTTGCCAACCTAACCTTGAAAGACGATCACAAACTCAGAACTTCCCATTTAGCAGCTCTCAAAAATATCTGTATAATCATGCCTGCCCCCAGCAGTTTATGGGACGTAAAGTCCCAATCTTTCAGAAAGTCCGAAGGAATGTTATTTTATCCCTTCTGCCTTATTTGATCTAAAGCTGTGTTAAACTCTGATTCTAGTAACGGATGCTCTATATTTTCTATATCGACTTCCATTTCTTCTTCTGTCACATCAGACAAGCCCTCTCCATCGTAGAGGCCTTCAATGTACTCTTTCCACCTACCTGCTCTCTGCTCTGCGTTCAACAGTGTGATTCGCATTGCGCTCATTGTTGGCATCCTGCTTTTAATTTCACCGAAAGTTGTTCTGACTTCTCTATGAATCCGTCCTTCCGATGACCATTTCTTCTTCGATTTCTTCACGTTTCGCCTTCAACCATTGGTCTTTGGCATCTCTGCACTTCTATTTATTTAATTCCTATGTGTCTTATATTGCTGTAATGTAGTCTTTGCCTGAACAGTTTTGTACGTCCTTCGTCCTTATATCAATGGAATTATTTCTTCTGTTACCCAAGGTTTCTTCACCGTTACCTTTCTTAAAACTGTGTTTGTCTGTTCAAAGTTTGCGAATGCACATTTTGGACATGTCGTCTCGTCTTCAGCTTGACTTATGATGTTTAAACAATGTATTCGCTGTTACTAGATGAAATTTACTGAAGAACTCAATTAGTCTTTCACCTCTTTCCTTCTAATTACCAAACCCGTATTCTCCCGTAATCTTTTTTTAGTCCTTCCACTACTACCGCATTCCAGCCCCCCATCATTATTAGATTACCATTTTCCATTACGTACTGAGGTGTTCGTTCAGTGTCGTCATATTCATTTTCTGTCTCTCTTCATCTTCTGCTTGTGACGTCGGCGTGAATACCTGACCTCTCGTTCTTGGCATTGGCTTGTTATCGATTATGATCAGAACAACCCACTCACCGAACTGTTCTCAGTATCTCATTCTCTGCCATACCTTCCAATGAATACTACTCCCGTTGTACCATTTTCTTCTACTGTTGATATTGCCTAAAGTCTTCTGAGCAGAAATCTTTGTATTCTTTACATTTCAATTCCCTGACCAGCGCTGTATTTAGATTGAACCTTTGCAGTTTCCTTATCAGATTTTCTACTTCCGCTACCACATTCAGATTTCTGACACTCCATAATCCGATTCGCAGAACGTTACCCCGTCGTTGATTATTCAGTCTTTTTCTCATGGTCACTTCGCCCTTGGCAATCCCCTCAGGTCCCTCCCAGAAATCCGAAAGGCGACTTAGTCCGAAATCTTTTACCAACGGAGATATCATCATGACGCTTTTTCAATTACAGGCCACAAGTCCTGTGGCTACACACTGTGTGCTTTTAATGCAGTCCTTTGCATTGCTCTCTGCATCATCGTGGCGTTGATCATTGCTGATTCTTCCGCCTTTTAGGGGCACTTTCCCACACCAACGTCAAGAGGCTGCCCCGAAATACTGTTCGTTCCACTGCCCTCTTCGATAAATCCATTGGCAGAACGAGACGCATTATACATTATACCAGAAGTCTTTGATTGCCTCTGCTGATGATTTTTATTCAAAATCGTTTTGATTTCTAGTGAGCAACACAGCTCCCCCCCCCCCCCCTTTTCTTCTTTTTATTCCGAGGAGGTCGGTTTTGTCTGGACGTCCCATGATGTCTCTCAGGGCCTAACTTTGACACCTTTACTCAGTTTTTTTATTGCGGACGGTGGTCATCTCCTGTCCGAACATGGTGAGCTACTGTGTCAGCACTACTCTAGACCACTTAGTAAACCACTAATCCTTCATATCACTAACGGGCAAAGTGAAAACCACAACACGAACGGCTATACGTTTACAGAGTCACTACCATCTTTCCCAGCTAAAGGAAGGAAACAGGTAGGAAGATTAGGGTATAACGTCCTTTCGACATCGAGAACTCAGAATGGATCAAGGATGGGGAAGGAAATCGGCCACGCCCTTTCAAAGAGCCATCTCGATGCATGCCTGGTGCCATTTAGGGAAACCACCCTACAGGATGGCCGGACAGGAATTTGGTCCTCTGAATGCGATGATGAAGATAGTGTTTGGTTTGTGGATGGGCGTGCAGCTCTTGGGCAACTGACTGCCCTGATGAACCAAGGGGCTACCAAAAGTGTCTCCTCAACAACCTTTCAGCGAACGTTGCTTACGTAGGGGCCTCTTCAGCAGGTGCCTGGTTCGCGCACTCGGGCTGACTTCTGTTCATCGGCGATGAAGGCTGGAATATGCACTCCACTACCGTAACTGGACGTCCACTGAGGGTTGACAGGTGGCCTTTTCAAATGAATGACGCTTTATGCTCCATCGGTGTGAAAGGTCTGAAAGCAAACACCCTGTAGCAATCGTGGCGGAATGTTTTTGGTGGCATTACGTGGGTGATCACTTCGTTCTGGAAGGCACAGTGGACCAAAACGTTTATACATCTATCTCTGGGGACCACGTCCGCCCCTACATGCTGTTTGCTTTTTGGCATCTAAACAGCAGCTCAGCGCAACGTGTCGCATAGGCCGCTGTGTACGTGCGTGATTCGAAGAGCACCAGCATCAGTTTACCGTACTCCTCTGGCCACAAGACTCTCCGGATTTCAACCCAATCGAGAATCTGTGGGGCCACCTCGATCGGGCTATCGCTCTATAGATACTCAGACGGGAAACCTGGCGCACCTGGCCACGTCACTGGAGTCGGCATTGCTCCACGCCCCTGGCGGTACTTTCCAGAACTTCACTGACTTTCTTCCTGCACGTCCGCGCCGCAAATTAATGATTATTCGGGTCACATTAATGTTACTGGACGGTATGCAAGCTTTACCATTAATGTTCTTGTTGCCATGGTATTCTCTACGATAAAATTAATCACTTTCATAATAATGGTCTCCTTTGTAGAAATAAAAAGTAGTATCGTTTTGTCTATGTCAATGCCTTTAGTGTTTCATTCACCATGTATTTAGTAAGTGATGCCTTCCCACGAACTTCCTCTCCATCGACCTTGAACGAGCTTGCGACCGTGTATGGCATTCCGGTCTCCTCTTCAAGCTCCAAACCTTCGCCCTTCCTGTTAACTACGTCCGTCTGATCGCCTCCTTTCTATCCCACCGTCCTTCCTATGTCACCATCCATAACACGGATTCCTACACCTTCTACCCCTCCGCCGGTGTGCCCCAAGGTTCCATCCTCTCCCCTCTTCCCTAGCTTCTCAACACGGCGGACATCCCGTCGCCTTCACCTCCCTTACATCTTCTCCAGTACGCCGTTGACACCGCCTTCCTTGCCCTCGCCCCCACCCTGAAACCCTCCCAGTGCCTTGTCCAATTCCATCTTGACCAGTTCACCACTTGGTGTAACCAGTAGTTGCTCAAGGTCAATCCTTCCAAGACCCAGGCGATCATTGTAGGCAAAAGCACCCCTTCCTTCCGTCTCCTCGATTTCTATCTCACCATCTACGGCCGTCGTATCACCCTCACCCCCACTTTCAAGTACCTTGGCGTCACCCTTGACCATCGCCTCTCCTGGACCCCCCATCTCTGGACGATCCAAGCCAAGGCACGCTCCTGACTCCACCTCCTCAAGCTCCTTTCTGGCCACACATGGGGTCTGGACCCCTCCACCGCCCTCCACACCTATAAATCCCTCATCCACCCTATCTGCTGCTATGCCCATCCCGCCTGGATCTCCACCCCTCCTACATTCTACAAATCCCTTAAAATCCTGGAATGCCATGCCCTCCACGTCGCCTATCATCCGCCTCCCCCCCCCCCCCCCCCCCACAGGGATCCTGTATGACCTCATTGCATTCCCACACCTCCTCCTTTTCCTCGAACGGATACGGATCCTCTACACCTCCCGCAAACTTGATCCCCCTCACCCGCTTGTCTCTCCCATCCTATCCCACCCCCGTCCGCTGCTGCGCTTGTACTACCACGTCTCATCCGCTCTCCATCTCTCCACACTCCATATCCTTGTCCAAGTTGGCTTCCGCCAACTGCCCCTCCCTGATGATGCCCTCGTCCCCTCCATCTACCCCTCCTATCAACTTTGATCCTCTCCTTCCTCCTCCTGTGTTTTTCCCCCAGGGCACCCTCTCTCCCCTCTCTCCCTCCTCTCTTCCTCCCTCCCTCCCCCCTGGGCTTCCACTACCCCCCCTACCTTCTCCCCTTCCCCTCTCTTCTCCTCTGCTACTGGCATCAACACCCTCCCCCTCTCCCTCCTACCCATACCTCTTCCCCTTGGCAGGTCCCCAGCTTTGTGCGTGAACAGTGAACCTTCGTGCACCAGAGATCATCGTCAGTGTTTGTGTGTGTCTTTGTGTTAGTGCTTAAGTGTCTCACCGTTTGTGCTCCACCGTTCAAGTGTATAATTTCTGTCTTCTCCGTTTGTGTACACGTGCTGAACGTTTTTTATTCGGCAATGCGCCTGTGAACGGCTACATGTATTTTAATATGTCTGTCTACCGTTTTTATGCACCGTGTTTGTTTTGTTTCCTGTCTCTCTTTATACCGTCCGTGTTATCTGTGGCCGGAGAGCGGCATAGTTTGGCTGCTGCCGGCCTACCTTTCATGTAAAGGTGTCAAAATAACGATAAATAAAAAAAACCACGTACTTTGTATGGCGTCAACACTGTTGTCATATATGCACCAAGCAGAAAGACACAAACAGCCCTCCTTGGATATCAGTGATGTACGATATGAGGGCACTTCAACGCAACTAGTCGATGACGCTCTAAGGCATGTCGTGTTATAGTCCAGATGGAAAACAAGACTAGTCTGTACATGACAGAAAGGCCAGGAGCCACGTGCTGGAAATGAGCTGTTGATATGTTTCTTTTTTCCAAATTATGTAGATTTCGAAGAATTTAGAAAGCTGGTTTGCTTCTCGTTGCCGGCCGAAGTGGCCGTGCGGTTAAAGGCGCTGCAGTCTGGAACCGCAAGACCGCCACGGTCGCAGGTTCGAATCTTGCCTCGGGCATGGATGTTTGTGATGTCCTTAGGTTAGTTAGGTTTAACTAGTTCATACGTTCTAGGGGACTAATGACCTCAGCAGTTGAGTCCCATAGTGCTCAGAGCCATTTGAACCATTTTTTTTGCTTCTCGTTACAGAATTAATTAAGTAAAACCGAACGAGTGAACTCATAGCGTTACACAGAATTAGAAATAGGATTACAAACGCAGCGGATCTTTTGTTGAGATCCTCTCTACGTAGGGCTAATCCAAACAGGAGGCTTGCGTTCGTTGAAAGATGCTAGCAAAATTCATCTCGTTAAGATGAAAAACCTTCATACACATTTGAATGTCCTTTCCTGAAAGAAGTGCTATCAGAGGAGGCTAATCTGTGAACAGCATAGCAGATAAAATGTCTGTGCACTCCGAGAGAGAGAGAGAGAGACAGAGAGAGAGAGAGAGAGAGAGAGAGAGAGAGAGAGAGAGAGAGAAGAGAGAGAGAGAGAGAGAGAGAGAGAGAGAGAGAGAGAATTGCAGCAATTAATAAGGAGCTGTTTTTCACAAAAATATGAATGAAGATACAGACTACGTATCGAAAACCTTATGAAGAACTTTAAATTGCTTTAATGGAAAAGATAAACAGCTCTCCATGATCGCCTTTAGTTTCTGGGGACGTTGACAGTAGCAAATGGTTCAAAAATGGTTCAAATGGCTCTGAGCACTATGCGACTTAACTTCTGAGGTCATCAGTCGCCTAGAACTTAGAACTAATTAAACCTAACTAACCTAAGGACATCACACACATCCATGCCCGAGGCAGGATGCGAACCTGCGACCGTAGCGGTCGTTCGGTTCCAGACCGCAGCGCCTAGAACCGCGCGGCCACTCTGGCCGGCTGCAAATGGTTCAGATGGCTCTGAGCACCATGGGACTTAACATATGAGGTCATCAATCCCCTAGAACTTACAACTACCTAAACCTAACTAACCTAAGGACATCACACACATCCATGCCCGAAGCAGGATTCGAACCTGCGACCGTAGCGTCGCGCGGTTCCGGTCTGAAGCGCCTAGAACCGCTTGGCCACCGCGGCCGGCTTGACAGCAGCAGCCACTGATGCTAATTTGGTAGTGTTTTTTATTTGCCAATACATGGACGCTGCTGTTAAGTGTACGAGTGCGGTTTCATGCATTAGCGGCATACTGTCTTTGAATTCTTCCGTAAATATCGCGTTCACACAGATAGATGCAAGTTGAAGGTGTGAGTGTTTAGTATAATAAGAACTGAATGTTTGTTGCAATGACACAATTTATATACATTTATGCAAGAGAAAAAGAAATGTAGGAGCGTAATTTCGGATGATTACCTGGTTGGATGCGTTTTGCATCTCACGATAATAAAGATCCTGAGCAGCATTTTGTGATTCCGATGAAGCTATTTGTGACACAGTAGTAGAATTTCAACTACTCTCGAAAATGGGTTAGAGTGACGGAACATACGTCGCTAAAGGCGTTAGTTAACAAGCCTATAACGGCTTATGTTAACCTGTGTAGGTAATGCGAAGACAAGTCCCGATAAACAAACAGCATACAGGTAGACAATGATTCCTAGACACTCAACATGCGAGTAGAATTTGAATACTGCGTAATACTGGCGCAATGACTAATTTCACGAAAATGTTATAAATGTGACAATACTGAAAATTAATTTTAACTCACAGTAAAGAATGACTCATACCGTGATGGGCTAGACAAACATCTGAAACTCGTAATTACATGGAGATATCACTCCTTAGAAGCCTCGTAGGAGATTGAAGCTGCGTTTCGGATTGCGACTCGAGCCAGGACCCGCCTTCCAAGTACAATATTCTAAAAAAGAAGTCCATGCACGACTCAGAGCCGGCCGGAGTGGACGAGCGGTTCTAGGCGCTTCAGTCTGGAACCGCGCGACCGCTACGGTCGCAGGTTCGAATCCCGCCTCTGGCATGGATGTGTGTGATGTCCTTAGGTTAGTTAGGTTAAGTAGTCCTAAGTTCTAGGGGACTGATGACCTCAGATGTTAAGTCCCATAGTGCTCAGAGCCATTTTAACCACGACTCAGACTCGTACCCATAGCCTGAGTCTGCTACTTTAAAACTTCAGAGAGCATTGACGTGTCGTTCAGGAACATACTCTTAATAAGCCAGGAAACAATGCTTTTGCGGAGTATTGAAGTAGTGTTGCAGCATAATACTCTGCAGTAGATGATTCAGATAACAGACTTCATTTTGACTGTCTACCACAACCTGCGTATCTGCATTATCTAGCACATTGAGTCTGTGTCACCCAAGAAGGCAAAATGTTTAGCAATAGTGATGAACTAAAAATGTTGGTTCATCAAAGGTTACAGTCAGTCCAAAATTTATTTTCCATGTGGAATCCAAGCGGTACACCAGTCCTCCCTGGAACCTGGAGTATAGACTTTTTATTCATTAAAGAATTCTCACGCACTATTGATAACCATCAATTCTCCGGGAAATGATTGTTTTATATCACCTACTAAATTTAGTTCTTATGGTGTAACACATCTCGAAACTGATCAACTCATTTATAAAAAAATGGTAATGTTAGTCTTGTCTCCCCCTCCACTTTTCCCTTGGATAAATTTCTGAGGACACCTATAAACAAATATTATGAAGCCTTTTTTCTATCTCTGTGTCATAACTGGTCTTACCTATTGTGGTTCAACGTGTTGCCAAGGTTTAAAATGTAGCTGGTGCTTAAAAATTGAGCAAAGAATCCCAGTTTCTTTCTTGAAGCGTCTATTTATTCCTGATGAAATGTGACCTACCGACTGTGAGCAAGTAATACATTTTTTAGTTTGCATCCCGTAATTTTGTGAACTTTGTATAAAGTAAGCGGGGTACACACGAAAAATGTTGTGTGTCAGTGTAGTTCAGAGTGCTAAAAATCGAAAAACAAATTGATCACAGAAGATGTTTCAATAACAGCGAAACGCGACTGTTCCAAAAAAAATTGCAGTCAAATAAGATGCAATATACCGCATATTACTTGTGAAACTGCGACGGGGCAAGAAATGTCTCAAAACAAAAAAAAGGCGATCGTAGTGAAGGATATAGCAATCCAACGTTTAAAAGTTGTAGAATTTAAAACAATCTTTGATCGGAAATTTTACTTTATAAAAGGTTTCCATCTATGTGATGAGTGTCAGCTGTGCCTTGCTAAACTATACTGTACGATACACGACAGGTAGTAGTAGTATTATGCGTTATATCTTTTGATGGCGCCTATCTTGGCTATATGCTTCTTATGTTTCATATACTGGTTTAGAAAGACACATATCTGATGATGATCATACAGACAGAATTTGCAGCGATTGTGGTGTTGATACTAAAATGTAGACTTTGACGGCCGTAAATTTCATGTCCATTAAAATTATAACTATCCGGGCTCTTATGCCGTGTTCGGTTGATGAATTATATGTCAATTGCCAACGTTTCGTCCCCGTCTGCGGGAGACATCTGCCGATATTTCAGAACTGTTTAAGTGTTGTTTGACGACCACATACTTCAAGTGGAATGAACAGTTTTATGAGCAAACGGATGGCGTGGCTATGGGAAGCCCCCTAAGTCCCGTATTTGCAAACTTCTTTATGGAGAAATTCGAAGAACAGGCCTTAGGTACTGCCAGTAAAAAATCATATGTCTTGTTCCGATACGTGGATGACACGTTTGTGCTGTGGAGACATGGCAGGGAGGAACTAAGCCGGTTCCACTAACATCTGAATAGTATAAACTCGAGAATTCTGTTTACAATGGAGGAGGAGGTAGACGGCAAATTACATTTCCTCAATGTGCATGTTTTTAGAAACGAAAATGGTGGTTTGGGCCACTCAGTATACCGCTAATCCACGCACACGGACCGTTATTTGCACCGGGATTCGAACCACCACCCACAACAGAAGCGGGGTGTTATCAAGACGATAGCGGACAGAGCTAGAAATATTTGTGAACCTGAGTTGCTCGACGCTGAGATGGAACATCTCCACAATGCACTAATGAAGAACGGATATTCGTCCGCCGAAATAAAACGTGTTTTGAGACAGCCACGGAGAAATCATAGTGACGTACAGACTACTGCAAAATCTAAGGTTTTCCTGCCGTTTGTTAAAAATGTAACGGAAAGAACAGGGACGATCTTGACGAAGCGGAATATTACCGTAATTTACAAGCCCACCAGGAAGATACAGGAATATCTTAAGCCTGCCAAGGACGCTGGCAAACCATTGGAAAAAGCTGGAGTGTATAGGATCCCATGCAGCTGTGGAGTTGTTTATGTGGGTACCACTAAAAGAACTGTTTCAAAACGTTTGAAAGAGCGCAAGGGCAATTGTAGAAGAGAAGAAACGGAACGATCAGCTGTTGCGGAGCATGCTTTCCAGCCAGGGAACCACAATATTCGTTTCAAGGAGACGCAAGTACTAGTGGCCACACGCCGATATTACGAAAGGCTCTACAGGGAGGCAATCGAAATCGCTAAACACCCTAATAATTTCAATCGAAAGGAGGAGGGCGTGAAATTAAACGGTATATGGATGCCGGTGTTAAAGAAGATGTGTACCACCCGTCCACTACTGGGTGATGGCAACGGCGATCGACGGCAACGGACAGCGGCCAATTGCACTGACGTTTTCAAAACACGCGATGTCACGGAATTTAGCGGCAGTCAGTAGCGAGCCAGACCGCCTTGAAGATGTCTCCCAGTTTTACTCAATGCTATGAACGTCGCAGCTGGCATCAGCATCCCTAAGAAAAAAGAGTTTACAGTAACGAAGCACCGTTCTCCTCCTTGGTGGAATTCTGAATGCTCTCGGGAAGTTGCGAAGCCACGACTCGCCTTGAAAACCTATCGTCAGAATCCTTCATTGGACAACTTGTTGGCTGTGCAAAAAGTGAACGCGCGAGTTAACAAATTCCTGAAGAAAACCAAGAAGGACAGTTGGAAACAATTTTGCCTGTCCCTAAATAATGAAACCAGTATGGCAAGCATCTGGCATAAAATAAAAGCTTTTAGAACAAGAAGAATGTCTTCCTCCCCTCCTGCTACCACGTCCTGGTTAGAGGAATTCGTAGATACAATCGCTCCTCCCACGGTGCCATTTTTAAACCATCGATTCCCTGCTGAAGAAGACCGCTATCATGTTCTCCTTCGTCCTTTCTCTAAAGAAGAACTCAACGAAGCTATTAAAGTATCGAGCGACAGTTGCCCTGGCATTGATCATATACACTACTCTATGCTTACACACCTGCCTATAGAAGCGAAAGACTTTCTCTTGAACATTTTTAATCAGTACTGGATGAAGAAAGACCTCATATCAACATGGAAGACGCAAGTAATAATTCCAATTCTCAAAAGTGGTGAAGATCCAAATGTCGGTACTAATTATAGACCTATTGCCTTGTCGTCGTGTGTTGCAAAAACACTGGAACGAATGGTAAAAAGGAGACTAGAATGGTGGCTTGAAAAAAGTAATTTGTTGCCTCGGAGTCAATACGGCTTCAGAAAAGGCAAAGGGACCATGGGTAACCTGTTTTTGCTTAATATGGATATTACGTCAGCCTTTCAAACGAAAGAGACAGCAGTGGCAGCTTTTCTTGACGTTAAGGGTGCATATGATCACGTACAAATACCGATACTCTTGGACAATTTGGCAGGATTCAGAATTCCTTCACGGATGATCTACGGCATCAGTACCCTGATTACTCAAAGAACGATCTACGTCCGTTTCAAAGGTACCATGATCGGACCTTTTTATGTCTCCCAGGGCTCGCCGCAAGGTGCAATTTTAAGTCCTCTCGTGTATACTCTACATACGCACGACCTAGAACGCTTACTTACTACCCCCACAAAAATCCTACAGTATGCTGATGATATATGTGTTTATTCTACTGCTGCTTCATATCTTCAGGCCAAAACGGCGTTAACCACAACCATCGCACACACCGATGAGTGGCTCTCTATCAATGGGCTGGAGATCTCGGCTGAGAAATCAGCAGTTGTTCCCTTCTCTAAGTCGACGACAGCTCGCACTGAAGATCACATTACCTGTGGCAAGTTCACCTGCCAAATAAAATCTCACGTTCGATTTCTGGGGATGATTTTTTACTCTCGGTTAAGCTGGGCGCCCCACATCCGATCCACCGTTACCAAGTGTGAAGAAGGTTTAAATGTAATCAGATCACTCACTCGTGTCTGGTGGGGAGCGCACCAGAGTGTTTTACTCACTATGTACCGAGGGATAATTCGGTCTTGATTAGACTATGGCTGTCAATTCTACCACACTGCGTCAAAGATTCATCTCTCCAAATTAGATACTCTTCAATATAGAGCCATTCGTACCTGTCTTGGAGCCATGCGATCGACGCCCGCCAACGCCCTTTTCATAGAAGCAGGGGAGATGGCCTTGAGCATTAGGCGCCAAATGTTATCGGACAAATTCTACATTCAAGGCACGGCCATTATGGACAGTTCCGTCTATCAAAGTAGAGACTGCATTTATCGACTGTGGATTGCATCCCACAGAAGGAATAAAGTGCCAGCCGTTTGTGCCAGCTTTGACACTTGGTCACCTGTCATACATTCTACACGGCGTTCAGCGCATCTACCTGTTTTTGAATATGATCTTCAAACGCTCTGCTCCCAGATCCCAGTCCATTATTTAAGTACGACCTGGCTGGACAGTACTAATGTCAACGTTGGCTTCAATCGTCTCGTTCAAGCACAATGGCCGGGTTTTCTCTGTGTATATACCGATGGCTCCAAAATTCCACAAGAAGAGTGTACAGGATGCGCTTTTTTCTGCTCTCAGATACAGATCCGCAAAACCTTCAAACTGCCTACGAGCACTTCTATTTTTACGGCAGAGACAGTGGCAGTTTTGGAAGCACTTAAGTTTGTCTATAGCACTTCCTTCCCCAAGATATTGATAGTATCTGACTCGCAAAGCGTTCTTAAAAACATTCAGTACAGTCGATGGAACAAAACAACCAACAGTTATATCTTGCATGTGATATCTGAATATATTCGCAGCACACGCACGGGCCGGACGATCCATTTGTTGTGGGTACCTTCCCACTCTGGTATCCTCTATAATGATGAAGTTGATGCATTATCCAAACAAGCGGCAACCTTAGGCACCGTCCTGGATCGGCACCTTCCTTATACAGACTACTTACGTGAAGTCAAGGATCACGCAAGACAGTCGTGGTTCATGAGGACACATCTGGACCGATCCACGATTTCTACCATCATAAGACTTCGCTTCAATCATGCCTCTTTCCCACAACAACTACATCGGATCAACGTTTATAGTTCACCAGCATGTGAGTGTGATCCTGAGTCGGAAGCTGATGTCAACCACATCTTATTTATGTGCCCCAAATTTTACCGTGAACGGTTGGTCTTTCTGAAGACATTGCTGAGTATGGGCTACCATCTTCCTCAATCAGCTTCTTCTCTTTTGTGTACTAAAGACGTTCGTCTATATAAAGCGATAGTTAACTTCATCAAGAGTACTGGTTACAATCTGTAGATTTTAACAGTGTACGTAAATTATAAATATGTCTTGCTGATGAAGATATTTCAGAATTGCTGTGAATTGTAAGCCAAGACACTTTTAATTATTTTCCAATTCAATTCAATTTTTAAAACATTATGTACAAAACTGTAACAGTTAAGCTTTTTATTCTTGTAAATATGCATTTCTGTATTTGTTTATTCAATTATGTGTACATTGTCACTATGTGTTGCCGATGGCTAAATTGAGTGCACACTCTAGGCAAAAAAAAGAAAAAAGATGTCTCTCGCAGACGGGGACGAAACGTCAGCAATTGACACAGAATTCATCAACCGACCACGGCATAACTGACCGGATAATTATAATGGACATTGTGATGTTGGTCACTGTATTTTTCCCATAAATTTTGAATGTGCATATGTTGTTGTGTCTTAATTAGGTCCATTTAACTCATGCTTTTGTTTTATTCTCCTGTACAACTGGACCATAAGAAAACTTTAAGTACAAGTTCTTCCTAATTTCGCCATTAACTACATACAAAAATCGATAACTAACTAAAAATTACGTGTTTTTTAAACATTGCAGTGAAGTTAACAAAGCGATGCAGAACCTTACCCATCGAAAACATTACGAAACAATGGCACAGCACAAAGAGAAAACACACTTGTAAACGGGAATCATTTCCTGCAACGCGTCGTGTGAAATATGAATGAAGAAAATCGTGATTAATATTGGAAAAGTTATTTATAAACAAACCAGTTGTTTTCGTAATCCTAGGCTTTCACGAAACTATTTATAAAGGACAAAATCAGATTACTAGTGCCAAGACAGACAGTGAAAGCTATAAATAAGTAGAAAAAACTTAAACTGAAAATACTAAAAACAGCTGCACGTATAAGATTCACAAAGCACTGTCGTCAACTAGTTGTAGATCCGAATTACAAAAAAGTGAAAGTAAGTTCAAGCAGCACTAGATCAAAACTTACAAAACACAAATCAGAAACACTATGGCTGAAACCCTAAATAAGGCTGTGTCACAAGAAGAAGGACTTGCTAAACAGACATCTACTCAACATGCACACAGAAGCAGCAAAGAGTGTGTAGCCCACAGTTTATGACAACACAGGTAAGCACATTCAAGACATAGTCGTCAAGGAGTAAATAACTATTTGCAGTAAACATTACAAGTAACTGCAGACCATGACATCCAAACAAAATAACAAATCCAACCTTGTAATAACCGACAACAAGACCACACATTTTACAGAAGAGTGGTGAACAAAACAGGCATAAAATCTGGTCAAAGAGAAAATCTGCTCCACAAAGGGCTGAAGTGCAACATAAAGCCTAACCTCAACAACCATACATTAAAACAGAAAGTAGTTGCAGCTTAAAGTGCAGGAAACGCTGCAAAATTAAATTCAGATCTGGAACAGGTCACAAACTAAACAAGATTCTTGAGAAAGAAATTAAGAAAGATAAATGTTTTATCCAAATATGCAATAAATGATACAAAACCCTAAAATCCATAAATAATAACCTGAAAAGCAGCCAATCCGTAGTTATAAAGTCAGACAAACTCAGTACATTAATTATCAAGAACGACAAGGAATATACAGACAAAAACGCATGAATTCTCTCATGCTAATAATATTCAACACATTAAGAAAGACCAAACAAAACTATCTCAGACTAAAATTAAGGAACAACTAAGGAACACACATTTTCTATAGTCAGAACCTTAAAGGAAATATCTTAAACGCATGTATCGAATGGCACAACACCTAAGAGCACAGCCAAAGGTACAGAAAAAGGTGATCCGATAAACCTCATGGTGCACTCTATGAATAGCCCAGTACGCAAACTGTTGGAGATACTGAATAACATATTGATGAAAACTTATAGGTATGTAATAACATATTTTATAAAAGAAGCATAATACTGGCTGAAGAACTAAATGGCAAAAAGGCCCCCAAGATGAGCAGTTGTTGACACTACCAACCTGTACACATACACATACAAGAAGCCCTAACGGTAATTCAAAAGAACCTTAAGAAACATAAGGAACTTGCATACACAGATATGGTTGAATTTATGGTAAGTCTCCAGCTAATTCTAAGTTACTATTATTTTACATATAATTGGATCATGTATATTAGGTAACATAGCTGATGTATGCATAAATCACTTGAAACAAAAATTATTTAGCAGTCCAGACCCTGCCCATAGAATTTTATAGGAGACATGTAGATGACATGCTACAGTTAGTGAAAGGGGAAGCCAAAGTCATAACAGATATTCTAAATTGCTTCAGTAATCTACATGAGAAAATTAGATTTACAGTGCACCACCAACAAGACAAAAGCATTCATTACCTGGACCTAAATATTACAACACAACAATACACACACATCAGAATTTATAGGAAGAATATAATGACTAACACCACAATCTCTGCAACCTCATATTACCTGAACATCTATAAACATACAGGTCGGTACTACATAGAACAACTAAAATACCTTTGAACCGAGAAAATATGCAACAAGAAATAAATATACTGAAACAGATTGCAGTTGTCAATGATTATACTACTTACATGATTGACACAGTCCTAGACAAAACGAAGACAGGCCCAAACACAAAGTGCACCACAGAAGAAAAAGACAAAAACAAATGTATATCTAGCATCCACACATTGGCAATATATCACAGGAGACTGCAAATATTATCAAAAACCACAAAGTAAATGTTGCGTTCTCTACATCAAACTACAACAGTAACTAAATAATAATATAAAGTGTGACGATGACCCACACTAAGACTCTGAAATGTACAAAGTAACACCCCGCGACTCTCTATACTCTAATTTGGACAAACAGGCCGAAATTTCGACACCCTGTACTCAAAACACATTTAAGCCTACAAACGCAACAGGCACATTACATCAGCAATGGCCACACACATACATAATACAGAGCACCGATTTGTAAAGGTAGAGAAAAATGTCAAAGTACTCCACCGACTAAATAAGGAGCATAAAATGGATTTTTTAGAAGAACTGGAGATATATTGACATTACAGAAAATATGAAGATAAAATGTTTAACGAAAAACTTGAAAGTTAATTGGTGTATTTCTTCAGATACTTTGACAATATACTTAAATAACCACCATTCTAAAACAGATACAAGCAAATTATGATCCTTACTGTAATGTAATTATCCTCTGTACACAAGCATATCATACTCTGTGGAAGACTTGTAATGTTACCTCTGTCAAACACATCTAAAAACATTTTTGTAACTGTTTGTTTATGTAAGTTATTCTCGATGTACACTGTGTACTGAAAATTGTGTGTGATGTTTAACATACGTGAGACTCTCCACAATTAGAAGTTCTTCCACATTTCTCCAATATATACATATAAAAATCGATAACTAATTAGAACTAGAAATCAGAATCTCACACATCGGAAACATTACCTAAGAATGCCATAGTACAAAGAGAAAACACACTTGAAAATGGGAATCATTTCCCGAAACGTGTAAAATATGAATAAAAGAAAATCATGACTGGTAGCAGAAAAGTTGTACAGTCGAACTGATAATAATCGCCCTCACACGCTCAGTACTCATTAGTAATGTTGAAAATATTCTGGTCGGCATCAGCACTGTTCGTGAATGTTTCTAGTACTGACATTACGACAATATTCTCTCTCAGACGGTCCTTATATTGACGTACTAGCTGACAATCCCAGAGTTACCTGGGTATTCATTTCGCCAATTTTCTATTAGAAACGAAACCTTGCATGTACTTCTGCAGTAGACTCGGTGCGAGATGATAATGGACAGTTTCTGTTCGCTGGGTGCAGATGTTTCGCATGTCTACAACGCTGATTTGGTAAACGTCTCTACGGCAATGCGTCTTAATAGCTCTATGGACAGTCTTTGTTGTCGCCCATAGCTTCGCAGTTGATATTTGTCAAAAGCACTGCCAGTTGTCAATGATTTCCTTAAGTTGACTCGACTGTAGGAGTGTCTTAGTTGAAAAGAATAAATGTATTAAGACTTCATACATGATGAAGCATTTTTTTGACGGATCTCGGTGTTCATGACGTCATACATTGTACATTCATATATAACTGTTTATGATGTCTTATGTCCTGAACTATGACAAGTAGGTGGTTGCTATGGCTCCCTAACAGTAACGGATATGTGGACGAAGTTTAGTTTCAGTCGGTCGAGTAATTTAGGAGGAGATGTGGAACACACACACCACACACACACACACACACACACACACTCACACACACACACACATACCCATATATATATATATATATATATATATATATATATATATATATATATATATAAAGGGCACATTTCTATAGTGGTACAAGTCCATTACCTTCACTCTTCTGCCTATAATGCATCTGCAATTAATGATCCAAACAAATATCTCTAGCAAGAAGCCATATGCTTGGATATTTCTGGTATCTCAACTGCAGATTTTTCAGCGCTCATTTAACTTTAGGACTCTGTATCTCACAATGAACAAAAATGGACTTGTACCGCTATCGAAATAAGCCCTTCAAATATAAACCAAATTAGGTAGAAATAATATTAGATTCCCTTGAATTTGCAGATGATCTGCCAATTTTAACTGGGGATATTACCACAGCTCAAAAACAAACTGAAATTCTTAAAGACGTTGCAGAAAAAATAGGACTACAAATGTTGTTGTTGTGGTCTTCAGTCCTGAGACTGGTTTGATGCAGCTCTCCATGCTACTCTATCCTGTGTAAGCTTCTTCATCTCCCAGTACTTACTGCAACCTACATCCTTCTGGATCTGCTTAGTGTATTCATCTCTTGGTCTCCCTCTACGATTTTTACCCTCCACGCTGCCCTCCAATGCTAAATTTGTGATCCCCTGATGCCTCAGAACATGTCCTACCAACTGGTCCCTTCTTCTTGTCAAGTTGTGCCACAAACTCCTCTTCTCCCCAATTCTATTCAATACCTCCTCATTAGTTATATGATCTACCCATCTAATCTTCAGCATTCTTCTGTAGCACCACATTTCGAAAGCTTCTATTCTCTTCTTGTCCAAACTATTTATCGTCCATGTTTCACTTCCATATATGGCTACACTCCATACAAATACTTTAAGAAACGACTTCCTGACACTTAAATCTATACTCGATGTTAACAAATTTCTCTTCTTCAGAAATGCTTTCCTTGCCATTGCGTCTACAGTTTATATCCTCTGTACTTTGACCATCATCAGTTATTTTGCTCCCCAAATAGCATAACTCCTTTACTACTTTAAGTGTCTCATTTCCTAATTTAATTCCCTCAGCATCACCCGACTTAATTCGACTACATTCCATTATCCTCGTTTTGCTTTTGTTGGTGTTCATCTTATATCCTCCTTTCAAGACACTGTCCATTCCGTTCAACTGCTCTTCCAAGTCCTTTGCTGTCTCTGACAGAATTACAATGTCATCGGCGAACCTCAAAGTTTTTATTTCTTCTCCGTGGATTTTAATACCTACTCCGAATTTTTCTTTTGTTTCCTTTACTGCTTGCTCAATATACAGATTGAATAACATCGGGGAGAGGCTACAACCCTGTCTCACTCCCTTCCCAACCACTGCTCCCCATTCGTGGCCCTCGACTCTTATAAATGCCGTCTGGTTTCTGTACAAATTGTAAATAGCCTTTCGCTCCCTGAATTTTACCCCTGCCACCTTCAGAATTTGAAAGAGAGTATTCCAGTCAACACTGTCAAAAGCTTTCTCTAAGTCTACAAATGCTAGAAACGTAGGTTTGCCTTTCCTTAACCTTTCTTCTAAGATAAGTCGTAGGGTCAGTATTGCCTCACGTGTTCCAACATTTCTACGGAATCCAAACTGATCTTCCCCGAGGTCGACTTCTACCAGTTTTTCCATTCGTCTGTAAAGAATTCGTGTTAGTATTTTGCAGCTGTGACTTATTAAAGTGCAATCTGCTTCCTTTGGGATTCGCCTGTCTCATACATCTTGCTCACCAAATGGTAGAGTTTTGTCAGGACTGGGTCTCCCAAGGCCGTCAGTAGATCTAGTGGAATGTTGTCTACTCCCGGAGCCTTGTTTGGACTCAGGTATTTCAGTGCTCTGTCAAACTCTTCACGCAGTATCGTATCTCCCATTTCATCTTCATCTACATCCTCTTCCATTTCCATAAGATTATCCTCAAGTACATCGCCCTTGGATAGACCCTCTACATACTCCTTCCACCTTTCTGCTTTCCCTTCTTTGCTTAGAACTGGGTTTCCATATGAGCTTTTGATATTCATACAAGTGACTCTCTTTTTTCCAAAGGTCTCTTTAATTTTCCTGTAGGCAGTATCTCTCTTACCCCTAGTGAGATAAACCTCTACATCTTTACGTTTGTCGTCTAGCCATTCCTGCTTATCCATTTTGCATTTCCTGTCGATCTCATTTTTGAGACGTTTGTATTCCTTTTTGCCTGCTTCATTTACTGCATTTTTATATTTTCTCCTTTCATCAATTAAATTCAGTATTTCTTCTGTTACCCAAGGATTTCTACTAGCCCTCGTCTTTTTACCTACGTGATCCTGCTGCCTTCACTACTTCATCCCTCAGTTTTTGAACACAAAATACGGAAAAATGAAAAGGGTTTCTCAATTTAAATACTTGGGGGAAATCATACAAGGAAATGGTCTGGAAAAAGCTGCAAACGAAGATCGCTTTAAAAAATGAAAACTGCATTTAGTTTCACACAGAATATTTGTAATAAGAAATCACCTTCTAAGTCCAGTAAACGTAGGCACTACAGCACTGTAATCAAACCTGAATGTCTTTATTATTTAATTTTAAATAGATAGAGGGATACTGAAGAAATTCAAAAGAAAAAAAGAGAGATTATTAGGAAAATATTAGGCCCCACAATTACTGATGGAGAAACTTATAGGTTCAAATGGTTCAAATGGCTCTGAGCACTATGGGACTTAACTTCTGAGGTCATCAGTCCCCTAGAACTTAGAACTACTTAAACCTAACTAACCTAAGGACATCACACATATCCATGCCCGATGCAGGATTCGAACCTGCGATCGTAGTGGTTGCACGGTTCCAGACTGTAGCGCCTAGAACCGCTCGGCCACACCGGCCGGCGAACTTATAGGCTGAGAAGTAATAAGGAAATAGAAGAATACACAGACATACATGGTGACATGAGGAAACGAAGTCTTAAATTTTATAGACATTAATATAATGGCACCCACTAGGTTGACAAAACAATAGTAGAATTCTACGAAAACAGAAGTAGAGCCAAAACCGAGACAATTAAATGTATCGCTGCGATTAAGGAGGATCTTTAAGTAGCCGGTATAACTCAGGCAGACGTTACAGATAGATAAACATTCAGACAAAAGATATTTGTTTGGAATGTTGGACAGAAGGAAAGTAGAAAACGGAGTGGAACACGTGGTCTGATGAAAGAAAGAGACTTCATTCTGAAAGTATGGTGTCACCGCCAGACACCACACTTGCTAGGTGGCAGCCTTTAAATCGGCCGCGGTCCGTTAGTATACGTCGGACCCGCGTGTCGCCACTATCAGTGACTGCAGACCGAGCGCCGCCACACGGCAGGTCTAGTCTATAGAGACTCCCTAGCACTCGCCCCAGTTGTAGAGCCGACTTTGCTAGCGATGGTTCACTGTCTACATACGCTCTCATTTGCAGAGACGACAGTTTAGCATAGCCTTCAGCTACGTCATTTGCTACGACCTAGCAAGGCGCCATATTCAGTTACTATGAATGTATTCTGAAACAGATAATATTGTGAATCATGTACCGTCAAGAGCGACGTTCATCATTAACAGATTAAAGTTAAGTATCAAACTAATTACGTCCTCTTTCTGAATTCTAATTCCTTGTCATGTTCCAGACCTCACGTCAGTATAGTTCTTCCCTCCTCACGCCAGCCTGCGTGAGCTAAAACGCGTGCATTTCCGCCTCCTCTAGTAACACGGTGTTGGCTCTTATGCCAACACAACAGAAAGGATGAAACTGACGGCCAACCATCAAAAGTGAGATTGATGGATTGTACCTCGCGTGGTCCTATTGGGCCCATAAGCGAATTTTATATATTCGTGATTGATATTAACATTGAGAGTATGAGGGCCCATTAATTTTTGTGCAGTATTTTTACCGTAGCAGATGAGAGGAACGAATCCAACGTTGTTAGAACTGCACGGAATGGCCGAAACTGGTGAAACCCACGATAGGAGAATAGCCGGGTGCGACTCGAGGGTCATCAGTTGCCCACCGTTGTTTAAATTGGGGATTCTGCGTTGTTTGTGTGCACGTCGATTCACGAGTAGCTGCTTCACGACTGCTCAGTGTCCATCTGCCGAATGTGGCAACTTTGAGGACGACGGGTGTCTCCTTGCTGGCGACCCTATTACGACGTCCTCAAAAAGGGCGTTCTTTCTTTTGGAGCTTTCGTCTCCGGGCTCTGGGATCGGACACGCAGCTGCTTTCGGCGAACGAACAGTTCCTGCTCGCTGGCTCCGAGAACTCTCCTTTAAGAAGAGCTCTTTTATCGATGGTCGAGCTCCGGCGGGCATTCTGAATCACTCTAACAAGGGGGGCCGAGGACGCGCCCGCTGTGGGCGGCCTTCCGAGGAAAGGCTAAAGAAGCTGGCGATGAGTGCTGCGAGAAAAAGCGCGGGCCAGGGACCCTTTCGAAGGCTGTTGTCGGCGGGGACTGGAGTTCAGCGGGCTGAAAGGTGCAAGGTGTGGGAAGTCTGCCCTTAGGGAGCTCAGAATCCGGAAGGACGCTTCGCCGGATTCTTGTAGCAGCGAAAGAAGCTATCACATCTAGGGACGGACACCGCAAGACTAAATGTAAATCACACCAACTTAACAATTCAACTGTTTATCAAAAGAGCATTACGAAGTGCGTCCTAGCGACTTGTCTACTATGTAAATCGCTATAAAGTGGGTGTTAGGGTGCGATTTATAGTGCGTCACATAAAGGGTGTGACAAAGTGGAGCTTTCTGATTTTCAGGTGACTACCTTCTGTAGCAGCCCTTTTTCTGTTTCGCTTTTTCGTCTAATAGGTGAAAGGTTGATTTTATTTTTTACACACAGACTGTCATTGAAGGGTTTTACTTTTATTTAATATTGTCCCGGCTAAGTATCAGTTTGATTCCTTTTAAAACCCAATGTTAAATGTGGGTCACTACACATATAGTCTTCCCAACTCTGAGAGAAAAAATCTTTAGTAGCTTTTCTACCAATGTTTACAGACGACGATACTTTAACCTTTCGTTCAATTGTTTTAGTTACGAATCGCTAGTTTGTTCTTGCCATAGATCACGTAACCTTAACGTTCATTAATCTAAGTTAAAATAATGTTCAAGACTTGTATTATGTTTCAAATTAAAAACATCAGTTTATTGACAAGAATTATTAATACATAGGTTCACTCATACGATCTCATTCAAAAAAATACTATAATTAGATGTCTAAGTAGGATTCCCGCTAGCATAAGAGATGTTAGATAATATCCTGTCACTTTCGGTAAATAAGTTATTTCTATTTAATAACTGCAAACTGTCATTAACTATGATCACTAGTCGCGTGAGGTTAAAGTTTCCCACTATCACAATTAAAAGTCCGAATCCGATTAAAATTCCCAATTCAGTAAAGCGTTTAAATATTAACACGAACTGACATTAAAGCCAAAGAGATTACTATTCACCTTCCCGTTAATCTAATCTGATGAATGTCCAAATTAAAGTCTTGAATTGACAATCCTCAAAAACAATCTCGTCACGATCTATTCGTGATCCCCGTTTAATAAAGTCGTAATTGTTGTTCTCTAAAGCTGTACGTCCTAAATAACTTCCAAACTAGAACAGACTAGAGACTGGAGTATCGTAATTACAACGTATGGCTATTTATACTTTAATAAACTCTATCTTTGGTGTCCCAGACCTACGTTCTATGATTATAATATTGATTTTCTTACGTATTGGAATAACTAATATTTTAATATTTTCTGCTGTTTTTCCTCTTCCCATGTTTCTAAAATTTATAATTAAATTTCCTTTTTCTTTTCTTTTGCTTTCTATACTAGATATTTCCCTCTATTTGTTTTTTATTTATTTTTCGTAATTGCTACTTGTGGAGGGACTTGGGTCATTTTGTGAATTGATATTTTAAGGACATGGGAGCTAATTTTGGAGCTATTTTTGTTTTTTCAGCACCGAGAGGCGCTGTAGGTGTTACACTTCCCACGCAGAAACGGATTAAATTTGTTTGGACGTGTGACCGGAAACGATTCTTATTTCTGCGTTAGAATTCATTTTCTTCAACACCTTGTAACAGATTAACACTGGGCAACACATACTAGCCGAACATACCAGCTTACCACATGAAACTCTTTCTTCACTAAAAATGGATCTGTGTAATCAATAACATTTGTACGTTCAGCCCATCTACGAACTCGTACGTTAAAGGACAAAGCTGAATCATTACAATTTGACATAGGCTGAGAATCATATTTAGATACATAAATCAAAGCCATTTTCTAGGATGGCCTACGGCTGTGTGTCTGAGAAGGACTGTGAGGTTCAACTAATGTGGCTCTAATAAGTGTACCATAGAGGCCTATACCGTCCTTGCCTAAAGTCGTAATAACGGTGAGCACACCTTATACCATTCGGCATAAAAACCAATTCTCTGTATGCATCCCTGAGTTGTGTAATTAGTTGCTGAAGATTAGGCTTGTAATACCATAACTCTTCTAAGGCAATAACAGCAGTAGAATAGTTAATTTTGTTGCCATAAAACGTAATTGCTAGTTCGTCGATGCGTTCTTGACTGGTAGGAACAAGGAAGGCGAGGCGCAGGTCGTCCGGGTAATTTCTTATATAGTCCCAGTTGCCAGTTGCTTTATCGTGACTGTTATTGACATACCATTATTGATATCGAATGAAACAACAAGTTTACTGTTACCAGTCACTGTTTATTTATATCCACAATGCATTTCAAAAGTTTAAACCCCCATCATCAGGTAAGTTTATACGTGTTACTACGACATGTATGTGTAGTGTTACGTCTTTCAGGTAACCTTGGGCACTGTTTAGTGAAGAAACAAAACATTGTTTCAAAACACGGCTCCGTGGAGGTCTGGAGAAGGGAGACTATGACCACTCGATGTATTTATTGCAGTTGATTTATTTTCACATTTACATTTCCCTTTAGTTCTTAGTAAAAGAATTCCACATAGCCATATTCTGAAATAATATTGTGTTTCTCCACTAGACGGTACCGCAAGTTAACCCAGAGTCGTAACACAACACACACATGTCGTATTAACACATATAAATCCTCTTGATGATGGTGGCTTAAATCTTTGAAACACGTTGTAGATATAAATAAATTATTTTTTTGGTGATCGGTCTACTGACTGGTTTGATGCGGCCCGCCACGAATTCCTTTCCTGTGCTAACCTCTTCATCTCAGAGTAGCACTGGCAACCTACGTCCTCAATTATTTGCTTGACGTATTCCAATCTCTGTCTTCCTCTACAGTTTTTGCCCTCTACAGCTCCCTCTAGTACCATGGAAGTCATTCCCTCATGTCTTAGCAGATGTCCTATCATCCTGTCCCTTCTCCTTATCAGTGTTTTCCACATACTCCTTTCCTCTCCGATTCTGCGTAGAACCTCCTCATTCCTTACCTTATCAGTCCACCTAATTTTCAACATTCGTCTATAGCACCACATCTCAAATGCTTCGATTCTCCTCTGTTCCGATTTTCCCACAGTCCATGTTTCACTACCATACAATGCTGTACTCCAGACGTACATCCTCAGAAATTTCTACCTCAAAATGAGGCCGGTATTTGATATTAGTAGACTTCTCTTGGCCAGAAATGCCTTTTTTACCATAGCGAGTCTGCTTTTGATGTCCTCCTTGCTCCGTCCGTCATTGGTTATTTTACTGCCTAGGTAGCAGAATACCTTAACTTCATTGACTTCGTGACCATCAATCCTGATGTTAAGTTTCTCGCTGTTCTCATTTCTACTACTTCTCATTACCTTCGTCTTTCTCCGATTTACTCTCAAACCATACTGTGTACTCATTAGACTGTTCATTCCGTTCAGCAGATCATTTAAATCTTCTTCACTTTCACTCAGGATAACAATGTCATCAGCGAATCGTATCATTGATATCCTTTCACCTTGTATTTTAATTCCACTCCTGAACCTTTCTTTTATTTCCATCATTGCTTCCTCGATGTACAGATTGAAGAGTAGGGGCGAAAGGCTACAGCCTTGTCTTACACCCTTCTTAATATGAGCACTTCGTTCTTGATCGTCCACTCTTATTATTCCCTCTTGGTTGTTGTACATATTGTATATGACCCGTCTCTCCCTATATCTTACCCCTACTTTTTTCAGAACCTCGAACAGCTTGCACCATTTTATATTGTCGAACGCTTTTTCCAGGTCGACAAATCCTATGAAAGTGTCTTGATTTTTCTTTAGCCTTGCTTCCATTATTAGCCGTAACGTCAGAATTGCCTCTCTCGTCCCTTTACTTTTCCTAGAGCCAAACTGATCGTCACCTAGCGCATTCTCAATTTTCTTTTCCATTCTTCTGTATATTATTCTTGTAAGCAGCTTCGATGCATGAGCTGTTAAGCTGATTGTGCGATAATTCTCACACTTGTCAGCTCTTGCCGTCTTCGGAATTGTGTGGATGATGCTTTTCCGAAAGTCAGATGGTATATCGCCAGACTCATATATTCTACACACCAACGTGAATAGTCGTTTTGTTGCCACTTCCCCCAGTGGCTCATAAAATGGCTCTGAGCACTATGGGAGTCAACATCTTAGGTCATAAGTCCCCTAGAACTTAGAACTACTTAAACCTAACTAACCTAAGAACATCACACACACCCATGCCCGAGGCAGGATTCGAACCTGCGACCGTAGTAGTCCCGCGGTTCCGGACTGCAGCGCCAGAACCGCTAGACCATCGCGGCCGGCCTTCCCCCAGTGATTTTAGTAAATAGTGACGGGTAAAAGTAAACTCTTTGTTTCATCCGAAACTCTTTTTTAACAAGAAATGGTCCAGACAGCTCTTTGGTTACATCTGGTTTATTACTTCTTAGATTCACAGGGCGCGCTTTCTAATTTTCACAAAAAATAGTGTTGACATGTGGCTCACGTCATTGCTTGTTTCCAAATAGATATGACCAAAGACCTTGCAGTCCTACGTTATTTTAATAAGCGGATTGAAATCAGCTGTTCTGTTGGGCAGTGACCACACTGACCACTAAAGAGAAGAGGACGGACACAAGGCTGCAACGCTAAATTTGGTCTTCCGAAACTGATTCACCGCGGAAAATCGGTATCGTTATACAGGCAAAAGGAGAAAGGGCTGAGGCGGGGGGGGGGGGGGGGGGGGGCAGAAGGGAGGAAGGAGTCATTGTGTTGTGGAGAGTGGGGAAGGCACTGCAAGTTCTAGAATGAGATTTTCACTCTACAGCGGAGTGTGCGCTGATATGAAACTTCCTGACAGTTTAAAACTGTGTACCGGACCGAGACTCGAACTCGGGACCTTTGCCAATCGCGGGCAAGTGCTTTACCAACTGAGCTACCCAAGCACAATTCACGACCCCTCCTCACAGCTTCATATCAGCGCGCACTCCGCTGCAGAGTGAAAATGTCATTCTGGAAACATCTCCCAGGCTGTGGCTAAGGCATGTCTCCGCAATATCCTTTCTTCCAGGAGTTCTAGTTCTGTAAGGTTCGCGGGAGAGCTTCTGTGAAGTTTGGAAGGTAGGAGACGAGGTACTGAGAGAACTGAAGCTGTGAGACGGCTCGTGAATCGTGGTTGGGTAGCTGAGTAGGTAGAGCATTTGCCCGCGAAAGGCAAATGTTCCGAGGTCGAGTCTTGATCCGGCACACAATTTAATCTGCCAGAAAGTTTCACTGCAATTTCTTTTTCCGTCTTGTAGTCATAAAATGGTCACTTATCTTTGGAAATAACAATTTTTGTACATATATAAGTTACCTCTGATGTTGTGTGGACCGTTTTAAGTTCTCTGATGATGGCCTATAAAGCTGAAAGGCATTTCCCAACGAAATATAAAATAAACATTATTGTGGAACATTAATACTGTTTCAGCTCACACGGGACCGAAGTTCCTTCTTTCTGAATCATGCCCATAGCCTTGAGACGTTTTGAAATGGCTTGCTATGTCACTCCCACTAATCGTGCCAATTTCTCTTGAGTCTGACACGAGTCTTCACTCAGTGATGTCTCCAGTTCTGCATCTTCGAAAACATTCTCTCTTCCACCACTATGCCGGTCTACAACGTTAAGATCACCGTTCTTGAAGCGGTGAAACCACTCACGACACGTTCTTCCACTAACAGCGTCCTTACCATACGCACTTGAGAGCATTCGATAAGACTCTGCCGCTGTTTTCTTCATGTTGAAACAAAACAGTAACACCTCCCGCAAATGACGAGAATTAGACTCGTAAACTCACATTTTCAATCAAGAACAACTTTATGATGCAGACACAAATGGACTAAAGTTTGAATAAGGTTCTGTTGTCCGAGGTCCAAGCTAACTGCCTGACGACTGCGATCCGTTTCTTTCGACCGCTACTTACCGTTGTAGCCACCTATCCACAAACGGCGGAAGCAAAGTTGTACACCTTTTATTTTACAGAGTTTAAGAGTAACAATAAAGAAAGATACGTGTGGCAAGCAGTAGCAGTCTGGTATCAACACGAACTATGTAAGATGAAAGAAACAGCAACATTCCAATAAACCCTTCGAGTAATGAGCAAGACATATATCTTACTGATACACATTATGTGTCTTTAATGCGTTTCCATTGTTCTCTGCATCCTCATGCCATTGATCATTGCTTGTTTTTCCGCCTTTTATGGGCAGTTTTCCACCGCAAAGACGAGAGAGTGCCCTGAACCTCTGTTCGCTCTTCTGCCCACTTTAACGGGGCCGTTGGCAGAAGGAGAGTCACTTCTTATGGCGGAATCTTCAGACACTGTTGGTGATTTTTGTTAAAATTTTAACCAGTAGCTGGATTCTAAGCCGGGATCCAGCACCTTTTCTTTGCTTCCTGGGCTGTTAGTGCACTGTTGTCTGAACGTGAGTCATATGTACTTGATAATCTCATGCACCTCTCTTACTCAATGTAATGGTTTCTGTCTTCGCTGGAATCAATATAATTACGTTTTTGCGCTGAAATATTGATTTAGCTTATGTCAGTCATACTGTTATGTAAGCAATGTACATGTACGTTATTTGGATTTAAAAGCATTTTAGAAGTCTTATCATTCAATTCGTTATTTGCGGTCTACAATGTGTAAAATATTATAGACAACATCTGATGCTATGGTTGGTTGGTTGGTTTGGGGAAGGAGACCAGACAGCGTGGTCATCGGTCTCATCGGATTAGGGAAGGACTGGGAAGGAAGTCGGCCGTGCCCTTTCAGAAGAACCATCCCGGCATTTGCCTGGAGTGATTTAGGGAAATCACGGAAAACCTAAATCAGATGCTATGTGTTTATATTAAGTGTAGATATACGTAAATCAGTGACAAAAATTCATATCAAGGCAAAAGAAGATAACTATCGGATTCTCAAGTAAATTATCACGCTAACGAAAATGCGCAATTAGTTAATGCGATGTAGTCTAAAGGCCCTAATGTTAACTATAAGATAGCTGAACTCTAGATCTGCAATAAAACCAGATTACTACGCGATAGGTTGCTGTAAATACCTTACCTGGTTTTTCAAAACATCGTACAGTTGCTGACACACCAGTTTCCATCGCAATCCATTTAAAATCTATGTGGGTTCGCTTGACAACGCCTTTATCAAAGTCGTTTGGTTTTGTCAAAAATCTGTGTTGTTTAATACTTTTCCTGGAAGGATCAAAAGTTGGGTATTTTCCCTCACGACACACACGCTGGATAGTTCTTAAACCAACGCCGCAAGCTGCAACTCAAATAGCCTGTACGTCAGCAAGTTTTTTCTTTCCCGTTTTTTTTGCAAATATTGTTTGTTTTTGTAACGTTTCACTGCATTTCTTGATATCATCGCTGTTGATAATGTCTAGCTTTTGCAAGTCTTTCGTAATGAGCGTGGACGTAGTTGCTAAAAGTTCGCCAGCATTTTCTGCAATATGTTTAAATACCTATAGACATTGTGAATTTTGGATTTGCTTTGTGTCGATAGTCAGTTGTCTTTGTGAGTCGCATTCTTCCTGCTGTCGAAATGCGTCTTGTTGGAGTTGTTTGCAAACCCGACTCACATAGCACAGGAGAAATCTCTCTTTCCTCCTGCTTTTCCACGCAGTAAATAAATTGCACAAATAATACCACAAAATACACCTTTCTACTTCTAGCCAAACTGCCGAAACTAATAACTCAATGAATAATGGAGAAAACAAGAACTGCGCGAAAATCTACACACCGTCTCGCTACTGATGCTCTACCGGCGCTCGAACTAGGCAACTGCAGATGCTCAGCGCCGCCATTTTCGAACATTAGAAAGAGACCGCTACGCGATATTATGCGCAAGTGCGGCATCAACGCCTTCGCTGGGATCTGCCTGTACCCCAGCCGAAAGCTATAGTCCAAAGATGCTACTCCTAGACCACGGGTCCAGTAGCGCTCGCTGCAACGGCGGATCAACAAGTGGGTGACAACATCTGGCAGGCAGCTGTCAGCTCCCCCGTCACGCGAGGCCTTCCAGTTTACGAGAACAAAGCTGCCTGCAGGTGTAGCAGTGAAACTGGAGCACGGACGCTGCTGAAAGCCAAACATTGTTCCTCACATCGCGCTACCTCTTGTCTCGCTTGCTGGCATATCTAGATCATTCGCATACAAAATTCAGGATCTCGTAAGATATTTAAGACCTGGCGACAAAAATCTGTCGCACCCAGGAGAGACCATTTAATCCGATACTCCGCAATCCATCTTACGGTGCATTGGGTAGAGTACCCCGTACCACCACTAGTCATTTACTGGCGGATGTGGCTGCCAAAGATGCATGTTCCCTCCCTCACGTTGTTGAATGTGCCGTCCCCGTCCATGCTGTTACCTCCCTCCTGTGTTTTCGTGTTATGCGTCAGTGGGAAGAGGAGTGGCTGGCAGTCGGTGACAATAAGCTGCGTCTGGTCAAGGCTACCACGCGGCCATGGCGTACGTCATACCAGTCGTGCAGGCGGGATGAGGTTCTCCTCACTCGCCTCCGCATCGGGCACAGTCCCTTAACGCATGGTTTTTTACTCCGGCGGGAGGACCCCCCAATCTGCAGTTCTTGTGGCGTCCAGATTACTGTCCGCCACATTTTACTTGACTGTCTTTCATTCTCTGACCAGAGGGCGGTGGTTTCTTTGCCACCGGATTGCGCTCTATTTTACACGATGACGCAACGACTGTAGTTAAGGTCTTACGGTTTTGTGTCCTGTCCAATTCGTTGCCTCGGATTTTAGGCAGAGGGTTTTAACGTGCTGCTGGGCGACTGGCTCACCCAGGTTTTAGGTAAGAGGTCAGCCAGTCACGATTACCTCCTTGTTTCCCTTCGGTTTCTCTTTTCCTTGTGTTTCCTTTCCTTTTTAGTGTGTCCCTTCTCCTCTTGTTTTGCCTCTGTGTGTGAGGATTTGGAACTGCGTCAGGTCTGTGTCTTTTAGCCATTCTCCTTGTTCGCTGTTTGTCTTAGTCCCTTCACTGCATGTGTTCCTGTTTTTATGTGTTTGGGCGCTGATGACCACGCTGTTTAGCGCCCGTAAACCTCAAACACACACACACACACCTTTCCTGCTCCGTATGAGCCCCGATTTCTCGTACCTTATATTCGTGGCCTTACGCGCAATGTATGCTGGAAGCAAGAGAATCGTTCTGCAGTCAGCTTCAGATGCGGATTCTCTAAATTTTCTCAATAGTGTTCCGCGAAAAGAACGTCGCCTTACCTCCAGGGATTCCCGTTTGAGTTCCCGAACCATCTTTGTAACACGTGTTGTTCAAGCCTACCAGTAACAAATCTAGCAGCCCGCCCCTGAATTGCTCCGATGTCTTGTACGGATCCCAAACATTCGACCACTACTCGAGAACAGGACGCACTAGCGTTCTAGTGTGGTGTCCTTTACAAGTGAACCACACTTTCCTAGAATTCTCCCAATAAACCGAAGACGACCATTCGCATTTTCTACTGCAATTCTCACATGCTCGTTACATTTAACTTCGCTCTGCAACGTTACGCCCAGATGTTTAAACGACTTGCCTGTGTCAAGCATGACACTACTAATGCTGTATCCGAACATTACGGGTTTGTCTCTGCCTCGTGATGACTGGGTGTTGTGTGATATCCTTAGGTTAGTTAGGTTTGAGTAGTTGTATGTTCTAGGGGATTGATGACCATAGATGTTAAGTCCCATAGTGCTCAGAGCCATTACGGATTTGTTTTTTCTTTATCATCCGCATTAACTTACATTTTTCTTCATTAAGAGGTAGCTGCCATTCATCATACCAATTAGAAATATTGTTCAAAAATGCTTCAAATGGCTCTGAGCACTATGGGATTTAACTTCTGAGGTCATCAGTCCCCTAGAACTTAGAACTACTTAAACCTAACTAACCTAAGGACATCACACACATCCATGCCCGAGGCCGGATTCGAACCTGCGACCGTGGCGGTCGCGCGGTTCCAGACAGAAATTTTGTGTAAGTTATCTTGTATCCTCCTACAGTCACTCAACGATGACACCTTACCGTACACCACAGCATCATCAGCAAACAACCACAGTTGCTGCCGACTCTTTCCGCCAAATCATTTATGTACATAGAGAATACCAGCTGTCCTATCACACTTCCCCGGGGGCACTACTGACGACACCCTTATTTCTGACGAACATTTGTCGTCTGGGACAACCTACTGGGTTCTATAGCTTAAGAAGCCTTCGAGCCACTCACGTATCTTGTTGTAATACTCGCAATTGTAGCGTTGGGCAGCTGGATGTTAACAGCGCGTAGCGTTGCGCAGTTGGAGGTGAGCCGCCAGCAGTGGTGGATGTGGGAAGAGAAATGGCGGAATTTTGAAATTTGTAAGACTGGATGTCATGAACTGCTATATATATTATGACTTTTGATGACTCTTAAGGTAAATACAGTACATTGTTTGTTCTCTATAAAAATCTTTCATTTGCTAACAATGCCTATCAGTAGTTACTGCCTTCCGTAGTTTGAATCTTTTATTTAGCTGGCAGTAGTGGCGCTCGCTGTATTGCAGTAGTTCGAGTAACCAAGATTTTTGTGAGGTAAGTGATTTGTGAAAGGTATAGGTTAATGTTAGTCAGGGCCATTCTTTTGTAGGGATTTTTGAAAGTCAGATTGCGTTGCGCTAAAAATATTGCGTGTCAGTTTAAGCACAGTCATGTATAATTGTTCCAATGGGACGTTACGCTGTAAAACCTGATTGGGATTCCATCCAGACCTGATGACTAATTTGTTTTCAACTCTTTCAGCTACTTTTCTATTCCAGGGATGCTTATAACTGTGTGGTCCATACGGGAGTCTATTCGATGGTCAAATGACGGTATGTTTGTACGATTCTCCTGCGTGCACAGTTTCTTGAACGTGTAGTTGAAAACTTCCGCTTTCGTTTTGCTATCCTCAACTGCCGCACCAGACTGGTCAACAAGGAACTGAATGGAAGCCATCTCAGTGTTTCATCAGCACTTTCAAATAGTCTCAGACATTTTCCGTGGGATTAGTGTCAGGCAATTTAGCAAGTCAGACTATATGCCTGACTGGTCCTCAAATCATTAATACACACGCACTGACCTATGATAATGGTTATTGTTATGCATTTATTTATTTGACCTGATTTTATTAGGGACATCAGGCCATCTCTTACATCTGACCTGGTTTTCACACATAAAGTACCTTTTTAACATCATAGTTGCCTATGAAATAACAATTCTGATACGAAATATACTATTAAAATTATTTGAGTGCCTATAGTGACGATGTATTTAAATAACACTGACTAAACTTTTAAAGTTAATACGGGCAGTACTTCTACTTGTGCTGCTGCTGCAACCACTAATGGTGATAATAGTAATAGAGACAATAATAACAATAATAATTACTATAGCCGGTCGGTGTGGCCGAGTGGTTATAGGCGCTTCAGTCTGGAACCGCGCGACCGCTGCGGTCGCAGGTTCGAAAACCTCGGGCATGGATGGGTGTGATGTCCTTAGGTTAGTTAGGCTTAGGAAGTTGTAAGTTCTAGGGGACTGATGACCTCAGATGTTAAGTCCTTTAGTGCTCAGAGCCATTTGAACCATTTTTGAATAATTACAATAAAGATAGTGGACGGTATAAAAAGTATTTATAGATATACAATTTAAATGTTTTCTGGTATAGCGAGTTCTGGGGAAAGGAAATGTAAGGAGACTGCACCATCTAAGAATAGAGGAGAATGAGGAAGGTGTTGTTGCAGTGAAGGACGTAGAAGGATAAAGAGTGCGTACAGGTACAATGATAATCATTATTATTGCTTTACTGAATATGTCATTAACTGTCTTCTGAAACTGGAGATCTGATTCAGTTCTCTAATACACTCTGAAACAAAAATGAGTAAAAAAGAGAACTCGCCTCGAACGTATTATCCCAATGGGACAGAAATTGGTAGATGTAGATGTACAGAAAATCAAAAGATTACAGTTTCAGAACAATTTGGTGATTAATTCGTCAAAACGAGCTTCGCAAATTGAGCAAGTCAATAACGCATTTGCCCACCACTCGCCTTCCAGCAAGCAGTTATTCTACTTGGCAAATTCTGTCCAATTGACGTCTTAGGTCGTCAAAATCCCGAGCTGGTTGGAGAGTCTTGCCCATAATACCCAAATGTTCTGAGTTGGAGAAAGATTCAGCGTCGTTGCTGGCCAAGGTGAGGTTTGACAGTCACGACGGCAAGCAGTGGAAACTCTAGTAGTGTGCGGACTGACGTTACCTCGCTGAAATGTAAGCCAAGGGGAGTCTGCAATGAAGAGCAACAAAATGGGGCGTAGAATAACGTACTCACCGCTTTACTGTAAAGCTGTCGCGGACGACAACCAAAGGGTCGGCGTCCTGCTATGAAATGCAACGGCACCCTAGACCATCACACCTGGTTATCGGGCCGTATGTCGTGCGACTATCACTTCTGTATCCCACCGGTTTTCGAGGCGTCTGTGGACTCGACTTGGCAGGTCATCGGGCTCAGTTCGAAGTGGGACTCCACTGAAGACAATTATGCTCCAGTAAATGAGATAATAGGCCGATGAAGTGTCTGGAGACGCCCGTAAACGGAACACCTGCTATGTTAGGTCTTGGGTCAATGACATACGCACGACTAGTGAGCAAATCGCCTCTCGTAAAGGCCACAGTAACCGAACCGTGTCACTGGATGACACACAAACGCTCCGTAAGCCTTCGAAACTAGTGTACAGTGCAGTGAACTAAACGTAACCCAGAGAGTAAACATTTTCACATATACAGGGTGGTCCATTGATCGTGACGGGGCCAAATATCTCACGAAATAAGCGTCAAACGAGAAAACTACAAAGAACGAAACTTGTCTAGCTTGAAGGGGGAAACCAGATGGCGCTATGGTTGGCCCGCTAGATGGCGCTGCCATAGGTTCAAAATGGTTCAAATGGCTCTGAGCACTATGGGACTTAACTGCTGAAGTCATCAGTCCCCTATAACTTAGAACTACTTAAACCTAACTAACCTAAGGATATCACACACATCCATGCCCGAGGCAGGATTCGAACCTGCGACCGTAGCGTTCGCGCGGTTCCAGACTGTAGCGCCTAGAACCGCCCGGACACTCCGGCCGGCGCTGCCATAGGTCAAACGGATATCAACTGCGTTTTTAAAAATAGCAATCCCCATTTTTATTACATTTTCGTGTAGTACGTAGAGAAATATGAATGTTTTAGTTGGACCACTTTTTGCTTTGTGAGAGATGGCGCTGTAATAGTCACAAACATATTGCTCACAATTTTAGGACGAACATTTGGTAACAGGTAAGTTTTTTAAATTAAAATACAGAACGTAGGTACGTTTGAACTTTTTATTTCGGTTGTTCCAATGTGATACATGTACCTCCGTGAACTTATCATTTCTGAGAACGCATGCTGTTACAACGTGATTACCTGTACATACTACATTAATGCAATAATTGCTGAAATTGATGTCCGTCAACCTCAATGCATTTGGCAATACGTGTAACGACATTCCTGTCAACAGCGAGTAGTTCGCCTTCCGTAATGTTCCCACATGCATTGACAATGCGCTGACGCATGTTGTCAGGCGTTGTCAGTGGATCACGATAGCAAATATCCTTTAACTTTTCCCACAGAAAGGAAACCGGGGACGTCAGATCAGGTGAACGTGCGGGCCATGGTATGGTGCTTCGACGACCAATGCGCCTGCCATGAAATATGCTATTCAATACCGCTTAAACCGCACGCGAGCTATGCGCTGGACATCCATCATGTGGGAAGGACATCGCCATTCTGTCATGCAGTGAAACATCTTGTAGTAACATCGGTAGAACATTACGTAGAATATCAGCATACATTGCACCATTTAGATTGCCATCGATAAAATGGGGGCCAAGTATCCTTCCTCCCATAATGTCGCACCATACATTAACCTGCCGAGGTAGCTGATGTTCCACTTGTCGCAGCCACCGTGGATTTTCCGTTGCCCAATAGCGCATATTATGCCGGTTTACGTTACCGCTGTTGGTGAACGACGCTTCGTCGCTAAAAAGAACGCGTGCAAAAAATCTGTCATCGTCCCGTAATTTCTCTTGTGCCCAGTGGCAGAACTGTACACGACGTTCAAAGCCGTCGCCATGCAATTCCTGGTGCATAGAAATATGGTACGGCTGCAATCGATGTTAATGTAGCATTCTCAACACCGACGTTTTTGAGATTTCCGATTCTCGCGCAATTTGTCTGCTACTGATGTTCGTAGTAGCCGCGACAGCAGCTAAAACACCTACTTGGGCATCATCATTTGCTGCAGGTCGTGGTTGACGTTTCACATGTGGCTGGAAACTTCCGGTTTCCTTAAATAACGTAACTATCCGGAGAACGGTCCGGACACTTGAATGATGTCGTCCAGGATACCGAGAAGCAAACATAGCACACGCCCGTTGGGCATTTTGATCGCAATAGCCATACATCATCACGATATCGAACTTTTCCGCAATTGGTAAACGGTCCATTTTAACACGGGTAATGTATCACGAAGTAAATACCGTCCGTGCTGGCGGATGTTACGTGATACCACGTACTTATAGGTTTGTGACTATTACAGTGCCATCTATCACAAAGCGAAAAAAGTGGTCCAACTAAAACATTCATATTTCTTTACGTACTACACGAATATGTAATAAAATGGTGGTTCCTATTTAAAAAAAACGCAGTTGATATCCGTTTGACTTTTGGCAGCGCCATCTAGCGGGCCAATCATAGCGCCATCTGGTTTCCCCCTTCAAGCTAGACGAGTTTCGTTCTTTGTAGTTTTTTCGTTTGATGCATATTTCGTGAGATATTTGGCCCGGCCACTATCAATGGATCACCCAGTATAGTTAGCCTTTTACATAAATAAAGAAAAAGTTCAATAGCTTTGAGAATTACTCTTAAAATAAGTAAGTGAATTCAAATTAGAGAAGTGATGGCGATCTACATTCAACCGGAAACTGCAGAAGGTATCATGCATTTCCACTGCTTATCTTCATGCGTTACAAACCTTACCTTGGCCAACAAGGTCGCCGGTTCTCTTCCCACGAGAACGTGCGGGCATTAGCGGCAGGGCCCTCCAACCAGCTCGGGATTTTGACGATCTACGGCACCAATTGGAGAGGACAGGAGGACCGCTAACGACTTTGTCAATCAATGCCAATCCGAATAACTGCTAGCATAAGGGCCAGACGTGGACCAACGTGTTATTGACTTGCTCATTTTGTGAAGATCTTTTTCTTGCATAAATCATCCAATTTTCTGAATTTATAATAGTTTGTTCGCCTAAACATGCGCAACTAACGATTTCCGTCCCATTCGGATAATTCCTTCGTGGTGCGTCGATTTTGGTGCCTTAGAGTATTATAAGTGTCTACAGATTAATTTGTTTTGTGAAAGTTAAAATATCAGAGAGAAATATTTTGGTCATTACGGTAGTGATTACTGTAGGGTCCGCTGCTGAGAACATTAATGGACGGCTCGTTTACTGGGAGTGTGTATAACTGAGACTGTGGCACTCCGGTACTCGACGGTCGACCGTGAATGAACTTTGCGCCAGGGAGGACGCCTATAGAGCATTACAAGAGGCTGAGTAACTTGGAAGTAGATATCCTCGGAGTAGTGAAGCAGCTTAAATCACTTAACAAAAGCAAGTCTGCCGGTCCAGTCCGTATACCATTTAAGTTCATTTCAGAGTATACTGATGCAATAGCCCCCTACTTAACAATCATATACAATCACTGGCTCGACGGAAGATTGGTACCCAAAGACTGGAAACTTGCACAGGTCACACCAATACTCAAGAAAGGTAATAGGAGTAACCCACTAAATTACAGGCCCATATCGTTAACGTCGATATGCAGCAGGATTTTAGAACATACATTGTGTTCGAACATTATGAATTACCTCGAAGAAACGGTGTATTGACACACAGTCAACATGGGTTTAGAAAACATCGTTCCAGTGAAACACAACTAGCAATTTATTCACATGAAGTGTTGAGTGCTATTGACAAGGGATTTCAGATCGATTCCGTCTTTCTGGATTTCAGGAAGGCTTTTGACACTGTACCACACAAGCGGCTCGTAGTGAAATTGCGTGCTTATGGAATGTCGTCTCAATTATGTGACTGGATTTGTGATTTCCTGTCAGAGAGGTCACAGTTCGTAGTAATTGACGGAAAGTCATCGAGTAAAAGAGAAGCGATTCTGGCGTTCCCCAAGGTAGTGTTATAGGTCCTTTGCTGTTCCTTAGCTATATTAACGGTTTTGGAGACAATCTGAGCAGCCGTATTTGTTGTTTGCAGATGACGCTGTCGTTTATCGACTAATAAAGTCATCAGAAGACCAAAGAAACTGCAAAACGATTTAGAAAAGATATCTGAATGGTGCGAAAAGTGGCAGTTGACCCTAAATAACGAAAAGTGTGAGGTCACCCACATGAGAGCTAAAAGGAACTCGTTAAACTTCGGTTACACGATAAGTCAGTCTAATCTAAGAGCCGTAAATTCAACTAAATACAATTACGAACAACTTAAATTGGAAGGAACACATAGAAAATGTTGAGGCGAAGGTTAACCAAAGACTGCGTTTTATTGGCAGGACACTTAGAAAATGTAACAGATCTACTAAGGAGACTGCCTACACAATGCTTGTCTGTCCGCCGCTCGTGGTCTCGCGGTAGCGTTCTCGCTTCCCGAGCACGGGGTCCCGGGTTCGATTCCCGGCGGGGTCAGGGATTTTCACCTGCCTCGAGATGACTGGGTGTTTGTGTTGTCCTCATCATTTCATCATCATCCAGGAAAAGTGGCGAAATTGGACTGAGCAAAGATTGGATAATTGTACGGGCGCTGATAACCACGCAGTTGAGCGCCCCACAAACCAAACATCATCATCACAATGCTTGTCCGTCCTCTATTAGAATACTGCTGTGCGGTGTGGGATCCTTACCAGATAGGACTGACGGAGTACATCGAAAAAGTTCAAAGAAAGGCAGCACGTTTTGTATTATCGCGAAATATGGGAGAGAGTGTCACAGAAATGATACAGGATTTGAGCTGGACACCATTAAAAGAAAGGCGTTTCTCGTTGCGACTACTCTTCTCACGAAATTCCAAACACCAGCTTCCTTCTCCGAATGCGAAAATATTTTGTTGACACCGACGTTCATAGGGAGGAACGATCACCAAGATAAAATAAGGGAAATCAGAGCTCATACGGAAAGATATAGGTGTTAATTCTTTCCGCGCGCTATAAGAGATTGGAATAATAGAGAATTGTCAAGGTGGTTCGATGAACCCTCTGCCAGACACTTAAATGTGATTTGCAGAGTATCCATGCAGATGTAGATGTAGAAATACACCGTTCCCTAGCACTGTTTAGTCTTTAGCATAACTGTTCTCCTTCTGTTCTGTGATAAGCCACGTTACTAGCACGTAACTGACGAGGTGGTAATTCTCGCTTCCCGAGCACGGGCTCCCGGGTTCGATTCCCGGCGGGGTCAGGGATTTTCACCTGCCTCGAGATGACTGGGTGTTTGTGTTGTCCTCATCATTTCATCATCATCCAGGAAAGTGGCGAAATTGGACTGAGCAAAGGATGGGAAATTGTACGGGCGCTGATGACCGCGCAGTTGAGCGCCCCACAAACCAAACATCATCATCATCATCATCGAGGTGGTAATTCAGGCTCTAGTTCCGCTCTTATGATACTAACTTCGTTTAAACCATAGTCTCTGTACTTCAGCCGCGTACGGGAGTACATTACTACAGCTCGCGCGCGAATGTTTGGAAACGTATTAGCCGCATTAAATCACAGTTGCTATCGCTCCATCTCTGGCCCGCAGGCATTAATCTTAATTTTAGAACGTCACGTCACATCACTTTTTTCCTGCCCACTCGCTTGATATATGAGCGCTCACTATTGCCGTCCCTACAGACCTTCCTCTACCACAAGAAACACAACGGTATTGTCAAAAGCGCTCGACGGTACCCCAGTAGACGGAGACGCGTAATCCACGCAGTTACTTTCCAGAAAACCACAAAGACTAAACAAGATAATCTAGCCCGCACAAGGTTTAGTATCGCCAGATGCAATGCTTTTGCCAAGATATGTTTTATCGATAGAAAGTAGACGAGGGGGAGAGCTGCTGTTCTTTATTGCTTCGCCAGGCCAGAAAGTGCGACAGGCAGTCGCCAATTTGCCTTCTTAGTAGGTGGTAGAGGCTATCGGTTGCTCACAGAGTTTTTTTCCTCCGTGGCAGAAATTCGGTGACATTTTAGCAGCGGTATCTGACATCCTTCGGTTGAACAGAGAGCGAGCAAATGTTAAACAGCTGGCTTCCGTGGTCTTGAGTTGGCGTCCTTTCCTCTACTCGAAGCACTTTTCGGTACGCTAAATATACTGATAATTTATTTTCAATTCGACGAATAGTCAAGGTGGGTTCATATAACAACGACTGACGTGTTCTCCTGAAATTATTAACCGCGATGTAGCTATGCAGGCATGCAGTTACGGCGATTAAATATCTAGGCATAACGTTGCAATGGCTAAAGAAGGATTCTAGAGGAAAAACAGAAATTACTTTGTGGACCACTAATCAAAGATCTGAGGAAAAGACATGCCAAATGCTACATCTGGAACGTTGCACTATATGGTGTGGAGACCTGGACATTGAGGAAGGAAGATGGAAGAAGACTGGAGGCACTAGAGATGTGGATATGGAGAAGAATGGAAAAAGTCAAGTGGGAAGACCGAGTAAAGAAAGAAGAAGTATTAACCCTAGGACGCCTAAGGGTGGGGGGTGGGGGAGTTCGTTGAATCCATAATTTTTTTATGCCCCCTGCTTTTGCCCAAGTAACTTTCATACTACATATTCCCTTTGAGTTATTGTTTGTTGGCTATTTTATGAAACGTTAGTGTCAATATATTTTATAGAGAATTCCTGCTTTGAAAGAGAAAATAAATAAACTTATTATGGGCACAACAACCACCCGCCCCCATTAGGCTTCCGTGCTATAGAAAATTTCCCTTTGTAGAATTTCGTATTTCTCATCTCTACAACAATGCAAGTTAATTTCTTGTTGGTTGGTATTCTTGATATTCACAACAATCGGTTTACTTTCAAAGGAAGTGATTGTTGACGTCAGTCAGCTGTTATTTATCTTGTAAACTTGCAGTGAGTTAGTGCAGTTCCCAACACGTAGGCCTCCAGTAACTTTGGTGTCCTACACAGCAAAAACGAAACCAAGTAAAAACTTACTGATGTTGTCAACAATGCACCAAGATAAAGGCACAGTTGGAGAAGAGAAGAATAAAACCGAGATAACTGAATATTATAATTCCACTAAAGGTGGAATTGATACCATTGATCCAATGGCGTTGTAACGCTGGAAATGCATATCCTCCTATTTCCATCTATTGTACTATAATTCTTTTTCCTTGTTTTGTTACCTCAAGATATGACATTTCTGTGTCTTTATATATTGTAATTGTTTTACTATTTGTATATATATATATTTATACATTTACGTCGATGTACAATTGGTTGTTTTGTAAATATTATTTGTATTTTTACGCTGGGTCTTGCCTAGGGAAAACTATGCTATCGAACGAATACATCGATAGGTCGTGTGGAGAACCAAAGTGTTTAGGATCTTTGGTAGTGTGAACTCTGTCGCGTGGAGCACGGGCAGAGAGGGGGTCTGGCTGGGGTGGTGCAGTGGAGCTGGTGTGTTGTGTGAAGCTCCCGCGAGTTGCCGCGCTTTCGGGGTTTGGCAGAATGTAATTGCGCTCGACTTGCGATGATAGTTTCTGACATGGTGTCGCGGACGGGAAGCATTACCTGGCGCACATCAAGAGCCCGTTTCGTCTGGTGACCGTGTCGAGAATAAGGCGTGCCAACTTCCAGCTTCTGCAACAGCGACAGCCGACAATGAGTGACTGTCGCCACCTCCTCGATCGATGGCTTCAAACCTTCAATCAACCAACAAGGAAGACTGGAAGCACGTAAAGTTTTAGAACTGTATGGCAGACCTCAGCTTTTCAAACTTTTAAAATTGTTGCATCACAAAATTACAGCAACTTAGCATGAACCTTTGTTGCTCATTGTCCCAATTGCATTGCCAAGCAGGGTCCCTTCCTTTTCCGAAACGAACCCGAGTGTCGTTGAAATTCAAACGCCAGCATTAAAGTAATATAATCCGATTTCACTGCTTTAATTTCAAAGTTCAGTTAAAGTATTCATAGCTGGCTACAATAATTGGATTACACAAGCACAAATTAAGAGTGCGAGTTTTGTTACTGTATTTTAACTTACCTGTGACTGCAGCTCAGCTTGGTATGTACTAAATTATACTATTGTTAATTGTTCAGAATCATTTAATTCAAAATCAAAGTTAAATCCCTTATTTCTAAATTGCGTAGATTCAAGTAGCTTTTGAAATGATTGTTGATGTAGTCCAAGACAAACCGTATTTTACTGAATTTCGATGTGCTTCAGAAAGAAAGCTCACTATTAACTTCAGACACTAAATTAACTTTCGATTTTCCGGTTTTATTAATTCTTTTGCTAAATTAAGTCAGAGTGTAGCGAAATTTATTACTTCTGACAAACTTTCAGTTTTCACACTGCACATGTCAACCTTCAGTTGCCACGCTTCTAGTGCTAATTATAAGTGTAATAACCTTTCTTTTTCAGTTACTATAATAATTGTCCTTAGGACTGGCGACCGTAATTTCCCCCAAATCTCAAATATCTAATTACCGCTAGTTAATTGTTAACGTAACGGCCGCACATTTACTTTCTTTATTAACTTTACCCCTTTTCAAAATTAATTTCCACCTGTTTCATTAGCATTTTTCCTTTCATTTAGATGTAACCCTTTCCTCCCTCTTTACCGACAGATTAACTTCGGTAACGATTGCTTTTCCCAAATTTCCATTAGGTACACGCGGTTGAATTTTTCACTGTCCTTAAGGTCGATAAGTGAGGGGGAGGTTACAGCGTGTATGTACACCTGCAAGAGGGGAACGAAGAGATGACCTCCATCTGTATTTTACTCTCTCATCGACATTTGTGCTGTCAATGCAACCACCATATTCATCTAGCAACATCCAAGATGGAATGAAAAGAAACACAACAAACGGAAACTTTATCTTCTGCAAGCTGGGATGGAACTAGTGAAATTGCAGGTAGAAGGAAGAAGTGCCAACGCAAGAGGGTTATCTAACCAAATTGTTCAAACAATGGAGACTATTCTACAAAAGAAAATCAAAGACGTGACAACAGAAGCACGTCAGCCTCCTGAAGGGAAAGGTCGGTGCCATATTTGTGTAAGAAAAGCTAAAACGAAGAAGCACAAGTACAACAATTTAAGTAAACCAAAACAGTATCGTGGACAGTGTCATAAACATCTGTGTAACACACATCCAGAAAAAATTGTGAAGTGCGTCTTTTGCCTTGAAGTTGAGGACTCAGAGTAGTCTATTGTATATGAACACATCTGTATTTTGTATGTAATATGTCAATTTTTTATTCAGTCAATCCAATATTTATAACAATTAACAACATTATTAAACCGATGCCTTAGTTAAAATACATAAACCATTTTGAAAGTTGTAATTTTTCGTCAGTAAACTTATTTAATACCTGTGGGCTCGCCAAACCCCCCCACCCCCAACCTCCCCTTAGGCATCCAAGTTAGAAAAAACGGCTTGGGCGTCCTAGGGTTAAGAAGAGTTGGAGAAGAAGGAAACATGCTGAAAGTCATCAGAAAGAGAAAACGAAACTGGATTGGACATCAATATCAAAGGAGGCAAATATTCAGAAATGAAAAGACTGGCTATGGACAGACAAAAGCGGAAAAGGCTTAACTCATGACAAGATCTGCCGTAAGGCAGAATACTATACATACAGGGTTATTACAAATGAGTAAAGCGATTTCACAGCTCTACAATAAGTTTATTATTTGAGATATTTTCACAATGCTTTGCGCACACATACAAAAACTCAAAAAGTTTTTTTAGGCATTCATAAATGTTCGATATGTGCCCCTTTAGTGATTCGGCAGACATAAAGCCGATAATCAAGTTCCTCCCACACTCGGCGCAGCATGTCCCCATCAATGAGTTCGAAAGCATCGTTGATGCGAGCTGGCAGTTCTGGCACGTTTCTTGGTAGAGGAGGTATAAACACTGAATCTTTCACATAACCCCACAGAAAGTTAAGTCGGGAGAGCGTGGAGGCCATGACATGAATTGTTGATCATGATCTCCACCACGCCCGATCCATCGGTTTTCCAATCTCCTGTTTAAGAAATGCTTCTGCTTTAGCCTTTTCCGTAAGATTTTCCAACCCGTCGGCTGTGGTACGTTTAGCTCCCTGCTTGCTTTATTCGTCGACTTCCGCGGGCTACGCGTGCAACTTGCCCGCACACGTTCAACCGTTTCTTCGCTCACTGCAGGCCGACCCGTTGATTTCCGCTTACAGAGGCATCCAGAAGCTTTAAACTGCGCATACCATCGCCGAATGGAGTTAGCAGTTGGTGGATCTTTGTTGAACTTCGTCCTGAAGTGTCGTTGCACTGTTATGACTGACTGATGTGAGTGCATTTCAAGCACGACATACGCTTTCTCGGCTCCTGTCGCCATTCTGTCTCACTGCGCTCTCGAACGCTCTGGCGGCAGAAACCTGAAGTGCGGCTTCAGTCGAACAAAACTTTATGAGTTTTTCTACGTATCTGTAGTGTGTCGTGACCATATGTCAATGATTGGAGCTACAGTGAATTTATGAAATCGCTTCAATCATTTGTAATAGCCCTGTACATACAACGTTGCAAACATACATGAAATGGAGCGAGCACGAAAGATAGATTGTAGGCAAGGCGAACGGTCGACTTCGATCATGCGGGAAACTGTAGGGAGGTGTCGATCGTCTGTAAAGGAGACTGCGCACAGAACACTTCCACGACCATTTACTGAGTACTGCTCGAGTTTTTGGGATTCCAATCATGTTGGATTAATGAAAGTGTCTCAAATTTGTTGCTGTATTTTTTAAACTATGCTACAACTTTGGTCTCGTGTATTTAAGAAATGTGGGTGGGTAGTAAGGTGCACTTTTCGTCATAATGTTGACACACACACACACACACACACACACACACACACTCACACAACTCTTTTTTTTTTTTTCAGTTTACTTATTGACGAAATTGGCCACCCCCAAGCAGCCAAGCAGACGGAATGGTGTGTCAAACGAGAACAGATCTGACACTCTGGTCCAACGGAACTTCCGGACGCGTCGCAAAACCACACCACCAGCACGTCGGACCACTAGACAGTGGTACACGAGGTTCAAGTACTCAGAAAGTGGCGTGAAGAGGACGAGTTCTGAGTGTCGGAGCGCAAGTGATGCAGTTGTGGAACGGGCACAGCAGGAATTTCATCGGGAGCGCAAAACATTTGCAATTGCTGATTTCTCAGTCGCATCGACAATGATCGATACCATCTGAACAGTGTGTCGTCCACGAACGAAGCTTGCTTTCGGGCGTCGGGGAAGGTAAGCCGACACGGCGTGAGGTTCTAAGGTTCTGAGAAACCCCGAATTTAGCATGGAAACTGTGCGTGACAGTCCAGAGGTAAATGTGTGGTGTTACCTGCTTCACGACACTGCGCCGGCATCGCTTTTCTTTGTCAAGGTGTCAGTAACCTCGTTTGTGTGTCGGAATATGTTGGAACAGTTTGCATTTCCGTAGGTAGAAGTACAACCTGACATTATGCTGCAGCAGTATCGTGGCTCTCCTCCTGGGACCTAGATCATTAGGAAGACTTCACATTTTCAAATCGCTGAATAATAGAAGATGATTCATTTCCTGGCCCCTCAGGGCCTTCATACATAACACGACAATATTTTTTTTTTCTTTTGGGTCTTTGTGAAGGATGATGTCTTCCAGACTCCAGTGAGGAACCTGCACAAACTGCGAGCTCGCATCAGAGCACACTTTAAGGAGGACAAATTCCGTCGGAGATGGGAGGAAATGGAATGTCGTTTAGACGTGTTGTGTACTACAGTTCGCGCACATATTGAACTCTGGTATATGGCTGCTAAATATTTACGTGTATGTGAACTTTATGCTGCACCTGTCTACCTATCTCCATTTCTGAAATGTTCATGATCAATTCTGTGAAGATCCTGCATAAAAATAGCTTAATGCTTCATAAGAAAGATACGCAATTTTTGTGAAAGAGGATGAAATTAGAAGGGCGTAGATATCTATATTTGTCGATCAGAAAGTAGAATAATTGGACCATCTCTTTCAATTGCAACCTATCTGTATCTGAGCACTACATTGGAACATTTTAATAATATCATATTTAAGTATCACTACGAGCTGCTGATGAAATAAACCTTTATTCGCTGCCAGTAACACCAAATTATTTGCAACAGCCTGTGTGGTAAAGTTCGTAGTGGGGCTTTAAATAACAATAATAATAATAATAATAATAATAATAATACTGATACTGTTATCAACAGTAACTGTCATCAACAGTAACATGCGTTAAAAATAAAGTGTATAATGTGTTAATATAGGAAGATAATTTTCTTGTATTGTCTAATGAATTTCACTGTTGTCTGCAGTAATGATTTTAAATATTGGCGGTAGTTTCGGTGATGCAAGATGATTTTTTTATTTTAATTTTTGGTGTCACCGTAAGAACAGTAATATAGTGGCTGATTTAAATAATTTTATAATAATCTGAGTGATGTGCAGTGTCGCATAGCAATGGCAGTGAATGCATAACTTGAAACGTGTACGCGGGTATGGCAATCACAGAACACCAAATTATAAGAAATGCAAGACCCGTGTTACGATAGGGAAACAGACGACGGTACCGCTCCTAGTGGCCTAGCAATGAACTTCGATTACGGGAAAATATGTCGTGAAATTCCGTATTATTGCTTTGCGAAATACTCGTATTAGATGTTAATATTTTTCTTTTGTACTTTATGGGTGGGACTCGCAGTCTGTTGGTAACGTCCGTACTCGGAAACCTCTTATGGCCTCATAAAGTAATATATTCAAGAAATATTTATCAAAAGCTAAGCTTAACTTCTAGTAGATGGCGTTCACAGTCATGTAAAATTTTGTAAACGACATCGTGGTCACCTTTTGATGTAAAAATATTTATACGTAAAACTCAATAATGCAAATTTGACCGTGTGGCCGTTATCAAGTGAAAATAGTTGCACTTTGTCACTTGTCAAAACCTAAAAATCATCTGAGGTGACTTGAAACAGAAGCTGGTTTCATCACATTCAGTTGCTGATTATGACCTTTTGTGTGTTGCACTCCTCGAAATGCATTGTTAATATATTTCCCGTTTACAGCTTATTTTTGCTCTCATTCGTAACATAATATTGGGTAGGGTAAATGATTCCGTATTTGTTCTTGTTTCATATAAAACAGATTAAAATGGTTCAAATGGCTCTGAGCACTATGGGATTTAACAGCTGAGGTCATCAGTCCCTAGAACTTAGAACTACTTAAACCTAACTAACCTAAGGACATCACACACATCCATGGCCGAGGCAGGATTCCAAACTGCGACCATAGTGGTCGCGCGGTTCCAGACTGAAGCGCCTAGTACTGCTCGGCCACAACGGCCGGCATATAAAATAGAAGTTGGTTTTCTCGCATATTCTATGTATTCGTGCATATAGGTTAATATATAAAATACGAATCCGTGTGTGGACTGCTGGATTTAAATGGTTTGTAAGTATATCGATTGTATTCTAAGTTATTTTTGTTCGCATCCGTTTTTCGTACTCTATGGAATGTTATGGAGAACTCCAAAATTTTGACTGGAGTGAGAGGATGGTTGTAGTACATTGATTTCTGCTGAAACGTTTTGTTTGTAGTGCCTGTTAATAAAGTGTGAATACATGTGCGTAACTACCTACCGTTATATTTTTAGCATCTGATGGGAAGAATGCTCTGGTCACGAAGACTAAAAAACATTCTCATCTACATCGACATCCATACTCTAAAAATCACCTGTGAAATGCATGGCATTAAACGGCAAGAAGGAACATCATTCAAAGGAGAATTACATACTCATTCCGTGACAAGATGTAACACAGTGGTGGAAATCAGTATAAAGGCAGGGTTCCTACAAAAGTAACGGTACAATATCTGTAGCATACTGTATCGAATTTATTATAAAAGTGATAGCATATCAGACGTAAACAATCATCTCATAACTACATGGTTTCTGTCATAACATGAGTAACAAAATAAGGCGTTTGCATTTCCTGGATGGAAACTGGTAAAAAGGCACTCACTGTCCTATTGTGTTACTGAATTGCTAGTACTTTGTTTAGCCTCCGTTCTTAATAATTACCTCAAAAATTCTGTTCGGCATTGATTTTGTTAGGGTTTATAATTTTTCCACTGAAACTATCGCCATTCTCCTCCTATCGCACTTTTCTCACATGTGGCCTCAAACTGCATTCCTTTGTGATAAACGTGCCTTGCAAGTATTCCCCTACGGTTTCCACGGGCTCTATATCCGGGCTACGTGCAGGTTGTAGCAGAAACATGCTCAGATGCATTATCTTGGTGAGGCATTGGACTCTCGTACCCAAGTTCTCATATATCCTAATCAATTCTGTCTCTAGCATCGCATTGTACAGGTCAGAGTTAACTCTAGTGTTCAGCCAAACAATGCGTGATTTACCTTTAGTGCAGAAGGCTGACCAAACTATAACACTTCCACCACCTAAATTTCTATCGTTCTTACCTGCTGCTCTGTTCTCAGATCATGTCAGTAACACCGAAATCCATTCGTCCCAAATGATTTAAACTTCTTATCATCACTCAAAATCACTTTTTCCTATTTTGAAGTCCATGACATATGTTTTTCAGCAGACTCCAATCCAGTCTATTTATATTTGGGTGTTAGAGTAGGTTTCCCTAGACGAATCTTGAAAGCAAGAGGTTTGTCATTTGACAAAATTCGTCGTACGTGTGTAACATTATTATCAGTATTATCTGCAATGGTTTTATCTAACTTCTTTGTTTTTACTTAATGTGATTTGTGTATAACTATGCTCTTCGATGTAACGCCCATGTAAATGTTGTATTGGTTATTTATGATAATTTATACAATTTTAATTGATCTAGGGGTATAATGTAAAAAGTAAGTGCTTAAAACAATGAAATTGTTATATTTTACTGGTTCATGCATGGTGAAAGTAGGCTTGTAATCATAAAAAACTTGGAAGTCCCTCCACAACAGAACTAGTTATGGGAGAATAGAAAAGGTGGATATGGCGGTCGAACTGCAAGGCTCTTGTGTGGCATGAGTCAGTCGGTAGCTAGCAGACGAAGAGTGCCCATCTTCTGAACTGAAAGAGGTGAGAAGAACTGCAAGATTATATAATATAGTCTCAGATGCTGCAGTAATGGGCTTATTATTCATGGCATACTTTGGTTAGATCTGTATTATGAAAATCCGACGCTAAGAAGAGAATTTTCAGAGCTTGTTACACAGGAAGAGCCATGGATACTTTTGCCGCATTTTTTTTTTTCATCTCACATTATCAGTTGAGTACTGTATAGCTGCATGGACCTGTTATATGGTTTCGTTTTCAGTAACATTTTTGTGTTCTGTAAACTCTGTGTTGAGCTACCGTATTTTCTCCTTAGTCATTTACGTAGACCGGGTGCTATCCCAAATGCTACGTTAAATCCGAGTACGATATTTTACTGAACTGAAAAGCAATTACCTTACCTTAACAAAAGTTAATGAACTTTTTGGAGATGTAAAGTACAAAATTATTTAGTGAGCGTAGTTCTGAAGTACTCCACGTTATTTTCATAAATGGACAGTTAAAGTATTCAGTTCAAAGATTCACTTTATTGAAACAATAGTGTTTGCATTGTCATGTGTTATGTAGTTAACAGTGTTTGCCATATTGTGTTGTGACTAAAGTGTTCAGCCAGGGTCTGAATCTGTCGATAAATTAGTTTGTGGGTCCCCACGCTAATTGTTGAGCCAAATTTAAATACCATATTACAATAACAGCAATCAAGAATAAGCAATTGACTACAATTATTCAAGCTGTACTAGATCCAGGAGCCACATAATCCATGTGAATAATCCATGAGAATGCAAATAACAATCAGTACAAAAGGTAAAATTACTTCATAACTGTTTCAAAAGTAGTAATTTCCTATAATTAAACTAACAAACAAACCTCTTGTCCATGTCAGTAGTGCTCCATCATTAGTAATCATTTACCTATAATTATCATTGTCTTCCTGCTGTAATGTACAAATAGTAAGTGTTATTGATAGCCAGTTGTTGCTGAAATGCATTAATAATCCTCCCGTGTATTTCAAGTCAATTCGCTGGTACATTACTTGCTAAACTGCACAACAGTCTTCTATTTTATCAGCAAAACAGAAGTTTGTTATGAAGTAAAGTCAACCCACGCGGTTAACTTTCTTTATGAACCATGCTATTACTAGGTACAATTTTGCCTAATTAGGCTGGCGACCGTTTCTTTTTACGTAATTGCAGTCCGCTTGATTACAAATAGAACCTTGGTTCGATTCCCGTTAGTTCTGCTATTGTTTCCTCTTAACAATCTGCTGTTCTCAGGTACTATTTTTAAATTCTGCGCCGTTTAAAACATCGTGCTTGACCAAAATCAATACCATGCGACCAACATCCGTTTTAAGGAGGAGGAGGAGGAGGATATTAGTGTTTAACGTCCCGTCGACAACGAGGTCATTAGAGACGGAGCGCAAGCTCGGGTGAGGGAAGGATGGGGAAGGAAATCGGCCGTGCCCTTTCAAAGGAACCATCCCGGCATTTGCCTGAAGCGATTTAGGGAAATCACGGAAAACCTAAATCAGGATGGCCGGAGACGGGATTGAACCGTCGTCCTCCCGAATGCGAGTCCAGTGTGATAACCACTGCGCCACCTCGCTCGGTCAATATCCGTTTTAAGGAATTGATTTCCTGTGGACGGCTGTTGTTCCTTATTAGGCCTGCAATTCTCTCTGTTTGCAAGGAGTGCACGTTCCTCTTACTGGAATTACCATTTTTTTTCAAAGCCGACCTTGACTATCTGAGTTCTTCTTCTAAATAAACCGACTGGAATGTTTTACTAGCCCTAGCCTCGAATGCTTTTACTGTATCTGTTGTTTGCCTTTGAAGATGGTTATATTCCTTATGTAGGTACCGAGGTATCGATCTGCGTGTGTTGCTTTCCTGTGCACTTTATGCCACAGATAAATTTAGACGACATTTATAATTGCGTAGGCTTCCGCGGCCAGAGTCAGTCGACATAAAAGTTTTCTGGGTTTGGTACCGCGTCATAATGTAGAAACTACTGCTGCTATAGACCCAGAAAAAGACCGCTGCAATCGTGGCCGAAACGTTGGCTTTTCTATAGCAGCAGTAGTTTTTACATTATGACGCGGTACCAAACTTTTATGTCGACCTAGACAAAATTGTTCATGGACTACAGCGACCTGGTGCTATATTTAGGTTAAAATCAACAGTCGAGATTGCAATAATGTAAACAATTTAGGTTAAAATCAACAGTCGAGATCGCAATAATATTTGTTTATATTATTGCAATCTCGACTGTTGATTTTAATCTAAATTATGGCGTAGAGTTCCGTCCGCCAGTTTGATTGTTGACATACCACAAAAATTAAGTTCCTTCTTGCTCTTTTTCTCCAACGTAAATTGAAGCTTTGGGTTGGTTACCCATGTCCGTCCCCTCAGTTTGTTGAGCTGTAATCGGCTTGAGTCCGGAACCGCGCGACGGCTACGGTCGCAGTTTCGAATCCTGCCTCGGGCAGGGATGTGTGTGATGTCCTTAGGTTAGTTAGGTTTAAGTAGTTCTAAGTTCTAGGGGACTGATGACCTCAGATGTTAAGTCCCATAGACTTGTCCGACCAGGTTAACACGTTTCCAATCATCAACAGTCTAGTGACTGTGTTGACAGGCCCAGGCGGGGGTAAAGTTTTGTGCCGTGCAGTCATCAAAGATACACGAGTGAGCCTTCGGCCCCGGGAGCCCACATCGATGATATTTCGTTGAAAAGTTCGCACACTGAGACTTGTTGATGGCCCAGCACTGAAATCTGCAGGAATTTGCGGAGGGGTTCTACTTTTGTCACGTTGAACGATTCTCTTCAGTCGTCGTTGGTCCCGTTCTTGCAAGATCTTTCTCCGGCCGCAGCGATGTCGGGGATTTGATGTTTCACCAGTTTCCTGATATTCATGGTACACTCGTGAAATATTCGTAGGGGAAAATCCCCACTTCATCGCTACCTCGGAGATGCTGGTCCCATCACTCGTGCGCCGACTATAACACCTCGTTCAAACTCTCTTAAATTTTGATAACCTGCCATTGTAGCAGCAGTAACCGATCTAACAACTGCACCATACACTTGTTGTCTTATATAGCCGTTGCCGACCGCTGCGCCGTATTCAGTCTGTTTACATGTCTCTGTATTTGGATACGCATGCCTATACCGGTTTATTTGGCGCTTCAGTGAATAACGTCCGATTCATGAATTCAAAATATGGTCAATTTTGCTTCCAGGCGCAGCCGCATTCTGCAGAATGCCGGAGGTACTCTGATGTGTCATCATTCTTCGCCTTTGCCTCAAGGCGAGTAGACTAGCCTCGTTAAGGGAAATAACTGCCCGGATATTACAGCGCGCAATTAAAATCTCGTTTGGCGGTAACGAAGCGTCTAGCGAACGCCGCCTTGGTTTCCTGGTAGTGATGTAGTAGTGTCGTTAACAACACAAGTTACGTCTGACGGGGGGAAATCTATCGCTCTGCAATCTTATACAACTTGTTTACTCCACTATGTCTTAGCAGGTAATACTTTTGAACAAAAATCGTGGGATACTTGGTGTTAACACATGAATCTAATGTAGATCTCTATATAATATGCTGTAGATCCTTACACTGATGTGACAAAATCTGTTACTAACGATATGTGCCTATTTAAGGGGGTAGATACAGTTATCGCACAGTAAAGTTAGGATACCTTCTAATTTTTTTTCCTCAAAAAATACTAGATAGTTCAATGAAATTTATTAAGTGAAGATATATGCATACTAGCAGTGAGGAACATAGACATTTGGGTAAAAAACCGGAATGGAAATGTCTTAAGTAACAACTAACATTTATTCTTGAAACAATGTTGTGTTTGCTTGATAACTCAACTAGTAATAAACAATTCACATTTATTCAAATTGTTGTTTATAGCTATAACTCATCGGTAGAACATTCACTAGAATCGTCAAAACACTACCTGTGGAAAGTGTTTTATAATAAATTCAGTTCCTTAAGCATTTTTGGTACCATTTTTACACGCATTAAAATTTGTGACATAGAAGTTTTTAGTTTTCAGCTGAAATTCTAGTGTATTTTGGAGACCATCATAGATAGGGTATCGTCTGAAAATTATAATATGATTCATGCCTTAGACGAAACAGTACCAGGGACCGTTTTGCAAATAAGAAAACCGAGAAAATCAGCTTTGAATACTTAAAGTTACTTTATCTTACCTTTGGATGACTTTTATGAAATAAAAATTTAAAGGTGACTTGTATAATATACATTCGTATTGTTTTCTAGCTTCGTTTTGTAATTTCAGCCTCTTTCATGCTTTCCTTGCCTCTTTGGAGCATCATTCTGCCCTACATAATTTTTAATCTCCCATCCATTCCATCACTGAAACTAATCACAGAATGAAAAGTCCCTATTTGCACTATTTTTCTTCCAAAGTAGCCATTCCTTGCCCATATCTTCCAAATTTTGGAATTAAATGACTTATTACCATATGGAGTGAATCCACGCAAACATCTTTTCATTTCCTTAACTAGTAATTATTTACTACAAATCACATTCGCACTTTATGCTATAGATACCATAGAACTAAAAAAAGGATTTCATTTTTTTCATCAAAGAATTTGGAGTGTGGTTACGATTCCATTTCTGATTGCTATACGTGTTTCCATGAAAGCATATTTTTTCATTTTTATAAGCTGTTTTGAGATTTCAGTTTTAAATAAAAAATAATCACATCAGTAGACGGACTATAACAGCTACAGACAGTAGTTGGAACACTCAGAAACACTGTATGATTCAAACAACAAACAGTTTTAAGGCTAACAATTGAAACACTGAACTATGCCTAACAAGTACGAGAAACTGACAGTGCCGTTCTCTGACACAGAAGTATGAGAAATAGATATCAAAGAAAAAGACAGCAAGAAAATTAACACTTAGAAACTGACAGAGGAACTAAGTGTGGACTGTTTAAATGTCACACACGGAGCAACATACTTATTCCTCTACAACTCAACCAACAAAGAGTTACTGTTGAAATCTTCAGTATGTAGAGTTAAAGGAACAAAGACTTTTTTGGGACAAATTTTGGAAATTACATTTTTTGAGCCCAAGTAACTAATTATGTCTTCCACTTTACAAGAAGCTGTGGCATCAGCTTAGCGTATGAACAGGAGTTCGTGAATTGTGCAGAATATTCAAATTTCTTAGATGTATACTTTTACGAAAATTTATTGTTGAGTTTGTTAAATACATATTCGTATCTAAGTTCAGCAACTTTTTCTCTTCATCAGATTGGGAGTTTCGGAAACAAAATTCAACGTACTGAAATATGTGGTATCTTCCCATTCACTATTATCTTATGGCCTACTTTATCGGTAATTCGTCACTGTGAAAGAAAGTATTGATTGCAGGAGAGCAGGAATAAAAGAGGTAGCCGCCTGGTATAATTTTGCACAGACGTTTATTTAACCGTCAGTAACGCATGGTTTAAGAATCTTGAAAGAAAGTTATATACGCGGCAAAGACCTGGAGACACGAAAAGGTTTCAGAATGATTATATAATGGGAAGACAGAGATTTCGGAACCAAATTTTAAATTGTAAGACATTTCCAGGGGCAGATGTGTAATCTGAACACAATTCATTGGTTACGAACTGTTGATGAAAACGGAAGAAATCGCTAAAAGATAGGAAATTAAGAAGATGGGACTGGATAAGATGAAAGGACGAGAGGTTGTTGAGAGTTTCAGTGGGAGGCTGTAGAATGGCTTTTAGAGATGAAACAGTAAAGGCAGCAGAGGATCAAATAGGTAACAATACAAGGCCTAGTATAAATCCTTGGGTAACACGGGAGATATTGAATTTAAGAACGAAAGAAGAGAATATAAAAATGCGGTAAATGAAGCATGTAAACGAACATGTAAAAAATGAGATCGACAAGAAGGAGAAAATGGCGTGCAGGAAAGGCCAGAGGCCAAATGTAAGGATTCAGAAGCATGTTTCACTAGGGGAGAGATAGATACCGTCTTCAGGAAAATCAAAGAGACCTTTGGAGAGAAGAAAAACAGCGATATGAATATCAAGAGCTTAGTTGGAAAACCAGTCTTAAACAAAGAAAAGAAAGCTGAAAGCCGGAAGGAGTATATACACAGTCTATAAAAGGTAGACGAACTTGAAGGCAATATTATAGAAATGGAGGAGGGCGTAGATGAAGTTGATATGAGAAATATGATACTGCGCGAAGGATGTGACAGAGCATTGAAAGTCCTTTCGCAAAACAAGGCCCCGGGAGTAGACGAGATTCAATTAGAAATACTGACAACCTTGGTAGAGCCAGGTGTGACGAAACTGTTCTATCTGGTGTGCAAGAATTTGGTGTGCAAGATGTATGAAACAGGCGAAGTAGCCTCAAAATTGAAGAAGAATATAATAATTCTAATTCCAACGGAAGCAGTTGCTGACAGGTGGGCAAATTACTGAACTATCGGTTTAATAAGTCTGGTTGAGAAATACTAACACGATTTATTTACAGAAGAATGGAAAAACTGGTTGAAGCCGACCTCGGGTAAGATGAGTTTGGATTCCGGAGAAATACTGGAATACGTAAGGCAATACTGATCGTACGGCTTATCTTTGTAGATAAGTAGCATTTTTAGAGCTAGAACAAACTTTTGATAATGTTGACTGCAATACCCCCTTTGGAATTATCGTAGCAGGGATAAAATGCAGGGAGCGAAAGGCTATCTAGTGCTTGTACAGTAACCAGATGACAGTTATCAGAGTCGAGGGGCATGAAATGGGAAGCAGTGGTTGAGATGGGAGTGAGACAAGATTCTAGCCTACGCCAAATGTTATTCAGTGTGTACATGGAGCAAGCGGTAAAGGAAAACAAAGAAAAATGTGGAGTAGGTTTAAAATCCAGGTAAAAACCTTGAGGTTTGCCGATGACGTTGTAATTCTGCCAGAGACAGCAGCTGAGCAGCTGAATGGAATGGACTGTATCTTGAAAGGAGGATATAAGATGAGCGTCAACAAAATCGAAACAGGGATAATGGAGTGTAGTCGAATTAAATCAGGAAAAAAAACTAGATCAGGAAACGATACACTAAAAGTAATAGTTGATTTTTGCTATTTGGGCAGCAAAATAACTGATGATGGCCTGAGTAGACAGGATATAAAATGTAGACTGGCAATGGCAAGGAAAAAGTATCTGAAGAAGAGAAATTTGTTAACGTCGAATATAGATTTAACTGTCAGGAAGTCTTTTTTGAAGGTATTTGTCTGGAGTGTAGCCATGCATGGAAGTGAAACATGAACGATAAACAGTATAGACAAGAACAGAATAAAAACTTTTGAAATGTGATACTACAGAAGAATGCTGAACATTACATGGGTAGATCATGTAACTAATGAGAAAGTAGTGACAACTTGACTAAGAGAAGGGATCGGTTGGTATTACACATTCTGAGACTTCAAGGAATCACCAGTTTAGAATTAGAGGGAAGTGTGGGAAAAAAATCGTAGAGGGAGACCAAGAGTACAGTAAGTAGATTCAGAAGGATGTATGTTGCAATAGTTATTCGGAGCTAAAGAGGTTTGCACAGGATAGAGTAGCATGGAGAGCTGTATTAAATCAGTCTTCGGACTGAGGACCACAACAGTTACAACAAAAGAGAGCAGAAGTAAATAAAGTTTGATGTTAACTATGAATCATATTGTAGGCACCTGTTCGAGTATTACGGTATATTGATAATTTTAGTGCCATGGCACTAAAAGTGTGTTTTATTCAGGTGCTGTCAGACGGTCCATAAGTAAAAATTATCAATATACCGTAATATTACACGCAACTGAAGAAGACAGGACTACAAAAGTTGGAGATGTCAATACACCTGTTCGAGTAGGTACCTTCATAAAAGATTTATATTTAATATTTTGTGTAGGTGGATATTGACAGCTTTAAGGTATTTAAGAATCTTCGTTGCATGTTTACAGAGCTGTGCTTTGTTAAATAACCTATTTCGGTCAACTGTATGATTTGTCAGATTAGACTACAAGACGGTTCGAATCTGCGTCCGGCCACTCTGATTAAGGTCTTCCGTGATTTCTGTAAGTCACTTAAGGCAAATGCCGAGATGGTTCCTTTGATAGGGCACTGGTGATTTCCTTTCAAGCCTACCCTAATTCGAGCTTGTGCTCCATCACTAATGACGTCATTGTCAACGAGGCGCTAAACTCTGATCTTCCTTCGTTTTTATTTAGGCTACTAGATCTATTTTTTTATTAAGTGTGACTGCTCCAGAGACTGATATTAATTAAATGCAATTTATTCGCAGTTTAGAAGTCTGTGCAATCTTTCAATCCAAAAACAAAAACGTTAACCCGTGACTGATGGTTTTTGAGTGGTGGTAGATCAGCGGTCGTCTCGCATGTGACGGTTGTTTGTGATTCACTACGGAATATAAAAGACTATAATAGCATATCTGTAACTCTCACAATAAACGTGCGGTTTTACCAGGATGGCTGATGTAATGTCAGAAAATTACTTGAATATTCTGTGCAATAGTTGTATTTACCTTTACTATACTATACGTGACTTTCAACCCGTTTTGTATTTATAATACCGTGGAATGGTCCACATTTCGTAAAGGAACTTTATATACGATGCTCAGCGACTCACTTCATACATAACTATTACTAAAACTTTGTTTCACTCTGTATACATTTAAATGTGTATCTGCATATGTGTACATTATGCATGCAAATTTCGTAACTACATTCGCTTTATGGTATGGTTAACATGAAGATTATCATAAACTGAACGAAACCGGTCGATTAATATCGCAAAAGGCACTATGTAAATATAACAGTGAAGTTTCTAACGTACATTTGTAAATTAAATTCATCATAAACAGCCCAAAGGAATCGTAATATCTGCAGCATGAACACTAGAATACAAAGTGATCTCCACCTCTTATCACTACAGCTGTCAGCGGCTTAGAAAGAAGTTCAATATTTTGCCTCAGAAATCTTCGATAAAGTACACAGTAATACGACAAGCCTGACAGGTAGATTACAAGTTTTTCTGTTTAAACTGAAATCATTCGCGAGCCTTGTAACACCATAGCTCTTCTGCTGTATGGATTTATTTTGCTTTTGTTTTATTTAATGTTATCATATTGAGTTTCTGTAAATGTGTTTGATTGAATAGATAACACAAAATTGTATACTCCTTTCTTTGTACAAAACTTTGATGTCTTGGTTTGGTTCTATGCAAAGTAGTGTATCTGTCATTTAAATTGTTTCTCCCATTTGGAGGGAACAATACTTACTGTATATAATTGTAATTTTGTGTGAATAATTTTTTGTAGAAATGTCAATATGTGCAAATGTTCTGTTTTATTTAAAATATTTGGTTACTGTTATGTAAACTGCTGATCCTCACTTAGGTTTCTTAGTTAATTTGTATGTAAAAGTTGTAGTGGTTCCCCTCGGGAACGGAACTGTGTAGCGCGCGCAAATTGTGGTTGGCCTGGGTAGAAAAGGTGGAACAAGAGTCAGTCGGGGACGAGCTACGAGTCGGGGACGAGCTACCAAACTGTGTACTGCCATGTAAAAGTGACATATTGTTCTGGTTCCGAAAGAGGCTTTTTCTGCTACTTTCCAATGCCTTGGATGGATGGATAAATAGCTGGAACTATTCTGGAATTTGTATCTATCATCGCCACCAAGAAACGACAGAGTCCAGCAATTCTACCTGCAATTCCACCTACCAACATGCAGTTGCCACCACATTGCGCAATCATTGCATCGGAATACTACAATGATGTACAGTGAAGGATCAGCTTAATGGATGTGTTAGTGTGCTCAAATATAAGGTAATTTATATCTGAATTTATGTACCTACCTTGATTTTTTCCTTATCATAACACCTCTCAGGTTCCTCTCCGTTTGAACTAAAGTGATTACCGAGTGTCCCTACTGAAAGAACATTAAAAACCAGTTTTTTTTCTAATTAATGCCTCTTGAACATAGTAAAGAGAAAGTTAAAGTTAATGTGGCAAGAGAGTGAGTTAAAGTCAGTGATGCTTGCTGAAAATAATTTTCCTAGTAAAACTGCTTATTAATGTGTTGTTGCTAACTTCAAATTAAAAGTTCTTAAGACTGAGGCTTATAAAGTTTTGCTTAGTAAATGATCACATTACTGCCTGTTGTAAATCGCAGGAGGTGAGTCAGTATCTTACATATGTGTTAATTTTGTGTCTCACTGTAGTAAAAGTGGAAAGCTGCAGTTGTGAAAAGTTATATACTCATGTTTGCTAAGTGTTTGTCTCTCTTGTGTATTAGAAGTGCATATTAATAGTATAAAATGATCCACAGTTTGTCTATTGTGTTAATGCTCGGTAATAAGTAATGGAAAGACCACTAATTATAAAAACCATAATTTCTTTAAGCCCTGAAAGTAATAGAGTGTTTCGGTATCTGTTATAATTTTGCAAATAGTTTGTGCTGCTCTAACTGTTAGGTTCAATCTTACCATAAACATATGTATGTGTCAGAGTTCACTACACTCGCGTGTGACAAAGTATAGGTTGTGTTTATCCATTAAAGTTACTAATAACTATTTTCTTGAACGAGAATGTTAATCATTCTCTTGCCTAGTTAGGCTGGCGACCGTTTTCTTTATCAGTTAAACTCTGCAGATAGGCAAAATTTTGTTTGTTACTGTTCAAATATTTACGTAATTCCTACTTTGAATTTCCGATAAGCCACCTCCGTTAGGTACAACACGGTCAACATAACAAAATTCCTCTCAGAGCGTAACACTGCTCTGTTGCTTTATACCATTATTACTCTAACAAGATAATTCTGTTTGCAAACTGCCTCCAGTTTTGAAGTTATAGTATAGCAGTAGCAGTTAGGAGTGTTATAGCCTGTTGTGGGGAGGGTTCTCACGAGAAATTATCTGTTTCGGATCTTTATTGAGGCAGGAGCGTTCTTGCTTTTTGAAACTGGCCTGAAAGACGGTCGCCTTTTGAGTAATTCATTTTGGCAGCGACGAAAGAGTCGTCCACAAGAGGGTTTTCGCTGAGCCTCTCAGGTGAACATGCTCGGTTTGGGGCCGGTAATGTAGTTGACCCATTGGGTTTTGGAACACATACTGTGTGTTGTAGGGGAGAGACACAGTACCGGATGAATTTTTGGTTGGAGTCTCGGTTAGGGTTTGTAAACCGCTGAAAATAATTAGCACACCCTTTTAGAGGTCTCCAGTTCACTCAAGATGTATTCTGCAACAATGCATATGGAGAACATCAAGTGATTACATTTACAGTTCAATAGCGTAAGCGGTTTTGAGGTACCAGGTACCGACCCATGCTGAACCATCCATGCTAGTACGTTTCGCAGCCTCCACAGGCGGCAATGCAGTCGCTGATCTGCCATCCAGCCGATTGTACAGATGTGACTACTGCCCTGGGATACGTTATGCCACGCCTGCTCGACCTGTTCGCGTTGTTCTGTAGAAGCTATGGTTGTCGAGTCACACAAGTCACTTTTCGTCCCATCATATCCCACACGTACTTGAGTGGAGATAATTCTGGTGACCGTGCTGACCAGGGAAGTTGCTGCACGTCTTGAAGATCACTTTGAGTTTCACAGGCTATGTGTGGTCGAGCATTATCCTGTTGGAACAACACTTCACCTTTCTGTTGCAAGAACGGCAAAACATTCTACACGTACCGACCGCTGGTTAGCGTCCCTTTCAGAGAAACCAAAGGTGAATGAGGACGATGTCAAATTAAACACCTTGTAAGAGGTCCATGACTAAGGAATTTATTGCTAGCGCACTCGAGCAGATGTAATTTCGATCGATTGCTCATACGCTGCCTGCGGTATGTAAGCTGTAAGAGAATCTCAGACCGGAGAGCAGTGTTGACTGCAGTAGGAACTGTGTAGCAGCTGGAGTAAGTAGTTGCTAGCTAGCAGTCATGTGTATGGAGTTGGCTGGGACGGTCGTGTGGAGCGATGGCGGTGCCTGAGCGATGTAGTGTAAGGTAAAAGCAGCCTCGCGCATATCGCGTTATACCAAGTACCACGTAAATGTTTAAAAAAATCTCTTAGTAATAATCTTTCTTATAAAAATTAACTTTTGACAGTCATTCATCTCAATTTAAAGAATTCACTAATTTCTCCAATCCATGGTCATTCCGATTATTGTAAAGAAAAATAAGTTGTTTCTTTTTATACATGACAAATCTATCGGCCAGTATTGCACTCGGCTGTCCCAGAAAAATTTCTTATACGAGCAGATACATATGCGTTATCCGGCGACCTTATTGAGGTAAGAATTTTCAATTAATTCAGAATGATCTTTCAGGGTCATGACGCAGCACTGCTGACGTCCAAATGTACCAGTTTAGATTCACAGTCAGTTAATTATTGAAACGTTAGATATGAGTCACATTTTTTATTGGGATGTTACGCTGAATGTGAATGATATATTATTTTTACTGTTGGGAGGTTACAACCTTTCAGCCATCTTGTTTCCAACCATGTTTTTTTGGCAACTAGTTTCAGCGTTTTACTTCGCCATCTTCAGACCCCTGACGGACATATAGTAAGATTCTACCTCGGTTCTGATCAAAACAGGGGCCAGCAATACTGGTATCAGTAGATTTTTGCTGTAGCGATCACTTCAACCATCATCTGCCGACTCGGCCTGAAGATGGCGTAGTAAAGCACTGAAACTGGTTGCCAAATAAAATAAAGCTGGAAATTAGACGACTGAAAGGTGTTTAATTTGTAAGTAGGCTGTTTATGTTTTCTTTATGTAAGTAGGCTGTTTATGTTTTCTTATTGGCAACGTTACGTAGCGCTCTATATGAAAATCACTGGCTGTGCTGTGTGCAATCTGTGGCTAGTTTGCATTGTTGTCTGCCATTGTAATGTTGGGCAGCGGCAGCTGGATGTGAACAGCGCGTAGCGTTGCACAGTTAGAGGTGAGCCGCCAGCAGTGGTGGATGTGTGTAAGGATATGGCGGAGTTTTGAAATTACATATATTATGACTTTTGATGATATTAAGGTAAATTCATTGTTTGTTCTCTATTAAAATCTTTCATTTGCTAACTATCCCTATCAGTAGTTAGTGCCTTCCGTAGTTTGAATCTTTTATTTAGCTGGCAGTAGTGGCGCTCGCTGTATTGCAGTAGTTCGAGTAACGAAGATTTTTGGTGAGGTAAGTGATTTGTGAAAGGTATAGGTTAATGTTAGTCAGGGCCATTCCTTTGTAGGGATTTCTGAAAGTCAGATTGCGTTGCACTAAAAAAATATTGTATGTCAGTTTAAGCACAGTCATGTATAATTGTTCTAAGGGGACGTTTCATATGTCGACCCTTAGCCGAGGATACCTCACTGGAATCTTCTGATTTTTTCTTGTAATTTGTGTAATTAGTGTAGATTTTTGTTTATTGCTAGTGCGTAGTTGTAGAGAGAATCTCCTTTGTAGTTGCAGCCTTTCATTGTTGTACAGTAAAACAGTTGTGGCATGCATGTAGATTTGCACCAAGTATTTCGCAGCTACGCTTGCAATTAACTAGATATTATTTTTAGTGCTATGTTAATGTGTTCCCCTATTTTTGCTCTTCAAATTGTGTTTTTCTGTGTTGTCGTGTGAAATATTGTGACAATAATGGCGTGTGAAAAACGTAACACTAGGCTCCAAAGTAAACTGAGAAATGAGAGTGAAGACGAAAGCAGTGTGCTAACGCCACCATGTAATGAATTAACTAATATTCAAAGTAGTAATTTGGTAACTGTGCATAGGGAAATGGAGCGGGCGTCAAATAATGGTGTAGACAGTGAAACAGGTAGTAAACAGGGAAGCATTATCGATCGATCGGTCGGCAACAGCTCACCTCAGGAATTGGGAATGACAGAACACGATATTGCAAATACTGTAGACTCAGGTTTTGGGTTCTCACCGTTTTCTCAAATGAGTCAAGACACATTTTCTGCTTGTCAAAATGTGAATGTTGCTGGTGCAAATGCACTGCCGAAAAGCGTAGAGGAACAGATTCCAGACACTAATGCATTGTTATTACAATTAATGCAACAAATGGGACAAAATCTTCAAAAGTTAGACACAATGGAACAAAATCAGAGACAAACACAGCAAAAGCTTCAGAAGTTAGACACAATGGAACAACACCAGAGACAAACACAGCAACAGTTAGACACAATGGAACAACACCAGAGGCAAACACAGCAACAGTTAGACACAATGGAACAAAAGCTTCAAAAGTTAGACTCAGTGGAACATAAGCTTGAACAAACACGTGAAGATTTAACTACTGAGTTACATAACATTGAATCGAAATGTCAAAAAGTCTGTAATGACGTAAAAACACAAATTTGTGAGCATTTTCAACCTATTTTTTCGCGGCATGAAAATGCATTACAGAATCACGAAGCAGCCATAAAAGAACTGCAAACTATTGTTCATGAAAATCATGAGACCTTGTGAGAATTTTATCATGCCTTCCTCTCAGCGTATTGGTCTCAAGCTACACAAGACCGAGTAAAACATGGCATCATAATGATGAAACGTTTCGAACAATCTGAATTTTCCAGTCTTATGAAATATTTTGAAGACATGTTGCATAAGAATCAGTATCTTTCAAAACCATACAGCCCCTCAGAACTCATCCGCATTTGCTTAATCAAACTGCCTGAACATTTACGACATATTATTTTAGCAGGACGTTGCAAAGACGACATTGAAGCTTTTCAGGGACTGTTACAAGAACTGGAAATTGACACTGACAATCGCGAAACGCGAAAACAGGAGTACAACAATTACAGATCACATCTGTCACAAATCCGCGATGACATAAATAATAAATGGACACGACAAGGCTATTATTACAATGTAAATCGTGACCAAAAGAGACACCACCCGTATGACAACCACTGGCAGAGTAATAGTTACAGAGAGAGATCGCATTTCCATAGTAATGAATATGACAGAGACACTCATAGAAACAGACAATTTGGCAACCAGAACAATTATTATCACGGGAGACAGAATAACTTCAGACGCAACAGTCCAGCGCGCAGTTACGACTCAGGGAGAAATTCTCCACCACGTGACCGACAAGAAAGAAACTATGGAATCTACCGACATGACGACAGACGATATGATCGTAACGACAGACCTGAACTGCATCAGAACTGGCGAGATTTAAACAGAGCAGGGCCCTCTCGTCACAGTGAATTTGTAGAAGTTAGGTCTCCAAATCCCAATAACGTCACGCGCCAACAGAGAGACCATAGGCAATGACTCATACCGCTGGCAGCCACAAAACATACGTATGAAACTGACGACGCAGCTGCCGTAGCTAGTAATTACGTAAGAATGGAAGACATTAGAGACATCTTACTCCAGGAACACGACGTAAAACATAACAACATTGCATATCCTGTGATTCACATTACAGTAAATGACGTAAAATTTATGGCAGTACTTGACTCTGGCAGTCCCATTTCAGTAATTAGTGAAACAGCTTTTAGCAAGTGCAACAAATCGTACGATTGCCCCACACTTCCGTTACGTAAGATTAAATTGCAAGGTGCAATCTTTGGAAAAAGTGTAGATGTACGCCAACAAACCAACTTAGAATTCTCTTGTCAAAGCCACAGCTTCTCTATGAACTTCCTTATTGTTCCATTATTGTCGACGGAAATTATACTGGGTGTAGACTTTTTGAATGAATACAAAGCAGTCTTAAGCTTTCACGATGCTGAAATAAGTTTAGAGAAAGAAGGTAAGTCAGTAGCTTTGAAATTTGAAGATTGGCTCTCAAACCATGACGAAGAAATTAATCGGCTTTACCTCCTGTTAGACAACAGTTCGGAATTTTCTATGGAACTAGACACTAACAATCACTCTGCAAGTACTGACAGGGATGATATCGACGGCATATTTGAAATTAATGAGTTAATTCGGAATAAAATTCGAACAATTGAGAATTGTAATGACACTGATAGGCAGGAACTTTTTGAGATTTTACAAGCACATTACACAGTTTTTACTCACAAAACAGGAACAATCAAGGGATTTCAATACCAATTTCGTGTTCGTGAGCATACTAAATTTTGTGTTAGACCATACATAATTCCAGCGCATTATAGGGACCGTGTTAGAACAGAAATACAATCTATGCTTGACAAGGGCATTATTGAGCCTGCAGTAAGCTCATACAACAATCCATTACATGTTGTTGAGAAAAAAAATGGATCGATCAGGCTTGTCTTAGATTCGAGACAAATTAATACTATCATCATTCCTGAAACAGATAGGCCGCAGACGATGGAAGAACTTCTTCAAAATTTTAATGGTGTAAAAGTGTTGTCTTCCATTGATCTCAGATCCAGCTTTTATCAGATCTAACTTCATCCAGAATGTAGAAAATACACAGCTTTCCTTTGTTTCGGCGTTTGTTATCAGTTTCGGAAACTTCCTTTTGGTTTGAAAATTTCTTCAGCAGCATTCATTCGCGGGCTAAATTCCATATTACCTGAGTTCTTAAAACGTCACATCACCTTATATGTGGACGATATTCTGATAGCAGAAGCCTCATGGGAACAACAAAATCGCATCCTCAACAGCGTGTTACGTATTTTTGCAGAATCTGGAATTACAGTTAACTTGGAAAAGTCTGAATTCGGTAGGTCAAAGATGAAGTTTTTGGGACATATTATTTCTTCTGAAGGCATTCAGCCGGATCCTGAAAAGTAAGAAGCAATCAGAGCCATTCCAGTTCCATCCACAAAAAAACAAGTCCGCAGTTTTCTAGGTCTCGTAAATTTTTACCGTCGTTTTCTGAATATGCAAATTCTTGTTACACCAAAACTTTGTTCTCTCACTGGAAAAAATACTATTTGGAACTGGGACGAACAAGCACAGTTGGAATTCAATTCTTTGAAAGAAGCGTTACTTCACGCGCCAATACTAGCTCATCCAGATCTGTCACAAGATTTCTGCCTTAGCACGGATTCTTCTAAAGTCGGTCTTGGTGCCCATTTATTTCAAGAAGCCACAGAAAATGACACTACTGTTCAGAAAACCATTGCTTTTGCTAGCCGAGTGCTAACAAAATCTGAAAAAAATTATTCCGTTACTGAATTAGAAGCTTTAGCTATCGTTTGGGCATTTAACAAATTCCGTTTCTTTCTTTCTGGTAAGCACGTAAAAGTATACAGTCATCATCGTGCATTACAATTTCTTATGTCTTCAAAATTAAATCATGATAGGTTGAAACGTTGGGCATTGTTTCTGCAAGAATTCCACTTTACAATAGTCTACATTCCCGGCAAGGACAACATTGTTGCGGACGCACTGTCACGCGCACCGGCTGGGCTTGAGAAAAGTAACACAGAAGGCAACCTCGAGAAAAATTTCAGTATTCTTTACATTCAGAAAGTCGCCTTTGAAAACTTCATCACCACATCTTTAAAGGACATTGCTCATGAACAAGATAAAGATCCGATTTGGAAAGACATCAAAAGTAAATGGCATGAAAAGACACACACACAGATTCGGCATTATTATCTGGTGAGAAACAACATACTGTTCAAACACTGCACTGTTGATGACAAGCTATGGGTTCTTTGTATTCCAGATGATTTTATTAATAAGCTCATTTGGTACATTCATCTCAGCTACGCACATTTTGGTCCACGAAAATGTTATCATATTCTTCGAACGACTTGTTATTTTAACAATATGGAAAAGCGAATTCGAAGAGTCTTGTCTATTTGTAAACTTTGTCAAAAGGCGAAACCATCTACTATCTCACATCGTGCTCCGTTGTTCCCTATTATTCCTTCTGAATTAAAAGAATTTGCTGCTGTTGATCTCTTGGGACCCCTTGTCAGAACATCGAATGGATTTTCGTACGTTCTAGTCGCTGTTGAACTTACTTCAAAATTTGTTTCTTTCACTCCGTTACGTAAAGCCACTGGACGGTCTGTATCCAACGCCTTTGTTAAAAATTTCTTACGTGAAGTTGGACACGTTGCTAAAGTCATTTCAGATAACGGACCGCAATTCAGATCTGCTGTTTGGTCCCGCATGCTTCGGAATCATAAAATCAAATCTGTTTTTATTTCGTTGTACTCATCACATTGTAACCCGTCTGAACGGATTATGAAAGAAATCAATAAGCTTTGCAGACTTTATTGTCACAGAAAGCATCAGCATTGGGACAGATATTTACACTTATTTCAAAACGTGCTGAATGAAATGCCTCATGACTCCACTGCTTTACCACCTACTCTTGTACTGAAGAATGAAGAACCACCGAACAGAATCAGAGAGCTTGTACCTTTCCCGAATACACGTAAACTTCGACACAAAGACATAATTGATTTGGCTCTTAAAAATATAAAATCTGCAGCAGACAAAAGGAGAAAACTACACGGTAAAGCAAATGCAAAGAAATTGTATATTGGTCAGAAAGTTCTCATTAAAACTCATTCATTGTCACATAAGAAGAAACACTTGAGTCACAAATTCTTCCTAGTTTGCAATGGACCTTACAGAATCCGACGTATACCACGTGATAATTGCGTTGAAGTTGAAACTCTGCGTACTAGGAAGAGTAAAGGTTTACACCACACTTCACATGTAAAACCGTTTATTGAAAAATAATCTGCTTTTTAACTTTGTCTTTGCCATAAAACGTTTCGCTTCATATTTCTACTATGCATTGTCACACTTAGAAACTGTTATCATGCAACTATGTTTTGAAGTTAACTATCCAGTCTAGAACCTAGGGTACATACTTAGACAGTAATTACCACTGTATTGTGATAGTGAACAGAGGACACAGTGTTACTGTGTGTGTACATTCTTGCTTGTTAGTTGCACGATCGCGTAACGACTATGAGGCACACATACTTGGAACATATACCGGCACTGCTAATGAGATTTTCATGCAACATTTTGGTTTGCTTGAGAGTGGATTCTGGATTTGAGGTGCTTTCTGTGAAATGCCAGAGGACACAGTGGTTGGTTTATGTGACAGCTACACGATTATATCACGACACTACTAATGAGTGACAATTTACAATGTTGCTTTTGCGGCGTTTCTGTTTCATATCTGCACAGTTTTTCTGAATTATTCTGGAATGTAAAACATGTTGTAGTAGTAACTTTTGTCGTATAGCTACAATGAGACAGCCTTTTCTGTAGCACAACAATACGTTACAGCACAGTAATTTCTTCATCACAATAATAAGCGTAATAACTAAGATATCTATACGCAAAGCATTTCACTTTTGTTTATCGTGAGGTAAGTACATTGACTTCTGCAGAACTTAGCTTTCGGAGGACAATAACTACGACACTTCCACAGAAATTATCTTACAACAAGATGCACATTTAGCGCTACAGGACACGCATTTGAGTGCTTAATTTTGTACTTAAATCATTTATTTTTCAAGATTTTTGAAATACAAAGAAAGTTTTCTGTGATACGTTTCATTCCATTGCTGTAATCTGTAACACCTGAGGGTATAATTACATTAATCCTCAGGGGGGTACACGCCTACTTTGTGTACCATGTGTTTGGCAAGCACAAGGAGCCCTAGCTAAAATGGTATTTGCTTATACAACTTTACACATCGGTACCATATTTCTCTAACACATAATTACATAGCTATCTGATCATTTAACTGAGAGAGACAAACTTTTTATTACGTCAGTGACACATGTTTACGCAATTACAGAGTTGGATTACTTCACACTTACGAAATTGTATTTTGTCTGTACTGTGTGAACTGTTCATATTTTTTCGGACCCATTGCGATACTATGAGAGCTTTGAATGATGTATTCGGTATGAGATCATGATTTTTAAAGTACGTTTGAGGTAGATGACACTACTGAAATGAGCAGAGAATTTTCTTTAGGTTTTGAAATTATTGCAGAAAGCTACGACGTTTTTGAGATTTGACTGAGGTGTTATGATGTTATCTTTACGATGACGATGTGTATTATGCTGTTGAGGTATGTTTATGATCAATAAGCCGATGTTATATGAGGAATTTGATTATGCTACATACTTATTAAGATGAAATATTGAAAAAGTGTCGACGAATATGTATATGTGTAGTAAGGTAAGGAGTAATGAATAGTGGTTAGGGACTCTGATTTATGAAAAGGATGTTGGAAACCAAGAAACGTACTTTAAGAGTTATGAAATGTATGTAAATTCGTGAATGTATCACAATGCTGACGAAAATTTTTTGGACACTGTTATATCAATAGCATTTGGTTTCTACAGATTTGTAACGCAAATTCTTGACCTGTGAAATATTTTTATATGAGACTGTCATTGTAGCGGAAACTGCTGTCGTAAATATTTCCGTAAGAAAGTTAAGTGACCACCTGCACGTAATACGTCGTGGGCACCCAGCTGTGCGACAGACGCCCGGAAAAAAAGCCTTTCAGAGGCACAGGTAGAAAAAAAAAAGGGAGGCCATTATCCTCGTTTTTGACATACCTTTGTAGAAAGCACCGCAAATACGACACGCTTACATCTGCACACCTGATTATGACAAGTGTCTTTCTCTAGAATTGAGGGAATTTTTACTGTGCTATGAAATGCCATATGGCTAATGAATGATGTTTCATGCCGTCCTTTGTACATATTTGCTCATTTTCTTTAATATCTAGTTCCTAGCTGCACTGCAGCATTGGTTAAAATAAAATTTAATATATGTACTAATATAGTTATTTTATGCCTACAGATCCAGTCAATAAGAAATTTATGATCTACTTCCAAGAAAACGAGGGCACATAAATAGACATTTCCCTTCACAGGAATTGCATAAATAATTTCTTTACGATTTGGTAACTTGCCTGCTAGTGTAAGTTCTCGTGATGCATCACTGTTAAGATGTGAGATAGGTATTAGACATGGCCATTTTAGTGTAATATTTTTTCTGCTTGAGCTATATCATGTTTAGGTATAAGTTACTGCTGTTTGCCAGGCATAGTGCTACTGAATTTTAAATTGTGTTACTCTTCTAAGCTAGTTTTACTACTGATTTATTTTTCTTGTTTGGTGCACAGTGCCTTATATTAGTTGTAGTACTGCAATTGCTTTTCCTATTTAAAATTTTTGTCCTTGATGTTTGTGTTAATTGTTTTATGCTGCTGCATTGCCTCATCCCTTAGTTTACCATCTGAGCTCAGTAGATTTAAGTTAGCTTAAGAGGGGGTAGCCTCTAAGAGAATGAGTTGCAATGAATTTGAAGAAATGCACTGAGAAGTTATATGAACAAAGTACAGGTATAGGCAGGATTTTCTTGGAAATAAATAATGAGGTAAGACATATGTGAAATAAATACAGAAAGCATGCTTGGATAGGATTTTTTTGGTGGAAGCAAAGGTTGAAATAAGACGAAAGATCTATGGAATGAAGTTTTGGGATGGACTGCAGTACCAAATGTTACACTGAAAACGAACCCTGTCCTTTCCTTTTGTGTTATCCCACTATGTGTTTGTGTACCCTTGTGTAGTTGTTTTCTTCCTGTCTCTGTGTAGTTTCATAGAATTTTTTCTTCTTCTAATACTAAGCTATATTCACTATGATGAGGAATACTGTTATCCTCAAATATAATTGGCATTAATAATATGTTATTTACCTTGTAAAGATGCTTAGACATTATTTATTCTGTTTTGTTTTAATGCTCATGTGTAAAGTTGATGTTTCAAAAGTTATTCTGATCGTTTATATATCTACTTATCTCATAATTCCTGTAACATTGATGTATATGTTTATTTCTGTTCTGTTGTAAAGCCTGTACTACAAATGTTATCTGTATTGTTATGTTCTTTAATGATGTATTTTGTACCTTTGTAATTGTATTCTCATGTTATAATATTGTAATTGACACCAGTTCATCAATTTAAGTAACTTGTAAGATACATTTCACTGCACACGTTTCTGTTGGTCACAGTAATGCACAATATGTGAGAAGTTGGGACTGTTGTGTTTGCACGCGTGTTAATAATTCAGCAAGGGACTGGATAACAGCATTGCTGGTTCTAAGGACAATTCCAAAAACTTTGTGAGTGCACAAGTGGTGGTAATGGACTTGCAATATTAACTGCAAGACTCTTCAATGGTGATTGTGCACCCGCACAGTCACAACAGATGGCTGCTGGCCATCTCTACAAGGACTGCAGTGGGTCTGCATCTTTGATGACTCACCAATACCATTATTTCTACAAGGACTACAGTGGGTCTACACCTTTGCTGACTCACCAATACCATTATTTCTACAAGGACTGCAGTGGGTCTGCACCTCTGGTGGCCCACCAATACCACAATCTCTACCAGGACTACAGTGGGTCTACTCTGTGATGACCTACCTACCAATATTCATCAACTTCGACTGACTCTGCTGTGGGTTTGCTCTGTTGTGGCCCATTACCTGTCAGCATGTCAAGAGTCAGCACTGTCTTTCTGTTGGAAGGACAACACTACTTCTTCAAGACTGCATGGACATCCACTACTTCTGTGTGCATTGTCTTTTACTGCTCAGACTTTGATAAAAGAAACGGCAGTTTTACTGTGATGAATGATCAGGACTGTCTTTATGGACTGTGAGAAAATTTAGCTTTTGACCACCATTGTATTAATAAGTGTGTGCATTTGATATCTTTGTTATTGTAATTATGAAAAATTTTATCAAATCATTATTGGCCACTGGCCAAAACAATTTGTAAAATTTTTTGTGGGGAGCATGGGGGCTATGTAAGTAGGCTGTTTATGTTTTCTTTATGTAAGTAGGCTGTTTATGTTTTCTTATTGGCAACGTTACGTAGCGCTCTATATGAAAATCACTGGCTGTGCTGTGTGCAGTCTGTGGCTAGTTTGCATTGTTGTCTGCCATTGTAGTGTTGGGCAGCGGCAGCTGGATGTGAACAGCGCGTAGCGTTGCACAGTTAGAGGTGAGCCGCCAGCAGTGGTGGATGTGTGTAAGGATATGGCGGAGTTTTGAAATTACATATATTATGACTTTTGATGATATTAAGATAAATACATTGTTTGTTATCTATTAAAATCTTTCATTTGCTAACTATCCCTATCAGTAGTTAGTGCCTTCCGTAGTTTGAATCTTTTATTTAGCTGGCAGTAGTGGCGCTCGCTGTATTGCAGTAGTTCGAGTAACGAAGATTTTTGGTGAGGTAAGTGATTTGTGAAAGGTATAGGTTAATGTTAGTCAGGGCCATTCCTTTGTAGGGATTTCTGAAAGTCAGATTGCATTGCGCTAAAAAAATATTGTATGTCAGTTTAAGCACAGTCATGTATAATTGTTCTAAGGGGACGTTTCAAATTTGACATCCTGCATCGAACAGCCGAGTCCCACAACCATCTGTACAAAGATGGACATACCGATAAAGGTGAACGAGAGTTGTAGCTTATCGCAACCCCAGACCATAAGCGAAATGTAGTGTGAGGAGGGCTATGCGAGAGGCGTTCAACGACTTCGGAAGAAAAGTTCTATGTACTGACTTGGCAGTAAATCCTAAGAAATTTTGGTCTTATTTCAAAGCGGTAGGTGGATCAAAACTAAACGTCCAGACACTCTGTGACCAAAATGGTACTGAAAAAGAGGATGACAGACTAAAGGCCGAAATACTAAATGTCTTTTTCCAAAGCTGTTTCACAGAGGAAGACTGCACTGTAGTTCCTCCTCTAGATTGTCGCACAGATGACAATATGGTAGATATCGAAATAGATGACAGAGGGATAGAAAAACAATTCACATCGCTCAAAAGAGGAAAGGCCGCTGACCTGATGGGATACCAGTTCGATTTTACACAGAGTACGCGAAGGAACTTGCTCCCTTTCTTGCAGCGGTATACCGTAAGTCTCTAGAAGAGTGTAGCGTTCCAAAAGATTGGAAAAGAGCACAAGTCATCCTCGTTTTCAAGAAGGGACGTCGAACAGATGTGCAGAACTATAGACCTATATCTCTAATGTCGATCAATTGTAGAATTTTGGAACACGTATTATGTTCGAGTATAATGACTTTTCTGGAGACTAGAAATCTCCTCTGTAGGAATCAGCACGGGTTTCGAAAAAGACGATTGTGTGAAACCCATCTCACGCTATTCGTCCACGAGATTCAGAGGGCCATAGACACGGGTTCCCAGGTAGATGCCGTATTTCTTGACTTCAGCATGGCGTTCGATTCAGTTCTCCACAGTCGTTTAATGAACAAAGTAAGAGCATATGGACTATCAGACCAATTGTGTGATTGGATTGAAGAGTTCCTAGATAACAGATCGGAGCATGTCATTCTCAATGGAGAGGAGTCTTCCGAAGTAAAAGTGATTTCAGGTGTGCCATAATGCAGTGCCGTAGGACCGCTGCTATTCACAATACACATAAATGACATCGTAAGTTCACTGAGGCTTTTTCCGGATGATGGTGTGGTATATGAAGAGGTTATAACAATGGAAAATTGTACTGAAATGCAGGAGGATCTGCAACGAATTAACGCATGGCGCAGGGAATGGCAATTGACTCTCAATGTAGAAAAGCGTAAAGTGCTGCGAATACATAGAAAGAAAGATTTTTTTATCACTTAGTTACAATATAGCAGGTCACCAACTGGAAGCAGTTAATTCCATAAATTATCTGGGAGTAGGCATTAGGAGTGATTTAAAATGTAATGACCATATAAAATTAATCGTCGGTAAAGCAGATGCCAGACAGATTCTTTGGAAGAATCCTAAAGAAATGCAATCCGAAAACAAAGGAAGTAGTTTACAGTACACTTGTTCGCCCACTGCTTGAATACTGCTCACCAGTGTGGGATCCGTACGAGACAGGGTTGATAGAAGAGGTAGAGAAGATCCAACGGAGAGCAGTGCTCTTCGTTACAGGATCATTTAGTGATTACGCAGGCTTTCCCGGCGTAATAAGTCTTGAAGGTCTCTTCGGGTTTGCTGCCGGATCCTAAAATCAACTTGAGTCGATATTTCGGCAATCCAACAGTTCGCCATCTTCAGGAAAATGCTGCTTATGCTGATGAGTCCCGCTGAGAACTGACGCCACGTTGCAAATCGACGTCCTATATACGCCACCGTTCAGCACAAGGCGCATGCGCCGCCCATCACAGTTTCTGCCTTCCAAAACAGGGAGGTGGGGCCGCCCTTAGTGAAACACTGCTGTCAACGATATATCGCAATCAAGGCCGCACCGAAGAACGATCAGCTATGATGCGAGATAATACAGGATTCCACGTCTTGCTAAGAGGAAACCCATTGTCTCTGTTGATTAAATTATCAGTCAACCTAATTTCAATCGCCTCTTTATACACACTGTTCCAAAAACCGGAAACGTTGGCAACCACAACAGTTTCCTCAAATTTCATTTTGTGTCCCTCATTTAGGCAGTGTTCTGCTACCGCCGATTTTTCCGGCTGTTGTAGCCTCGTATGTCGGTGATGTTTCACACACCTATCTTGCACTGTGCGAATATCGACTTAAGTTGATTTTAGGATCCGGCAGCAAATCCGAAGAGACTTTAAAGGATCATTTAGTAATCGCGAAAGCGTTGCGGAGATGACAAATAAACTCCAGTGGAAGACTCTGCAAGAGAGACGCTCAGTAGCTCGGCAAGGGCTTTTGTTGAAGTTTCGAGAACAAACCTTCACCGCGGAGTCAAGCAGTATAGTGCTCCCTCCTGCGTATATCTCGCGAAGAGACCTTGAGGATAAAATCAGAGAGATTAGAGCCCACACAGAGGCATACCGACAATCCTTCTTTCCACGAACAATACGAGACTGGAATAGAAGGGAGAACCGATAGAGGTACCCAAGGTACCCTCCGCCACACACCGTCAGGTGGCTTGAGGAGTATGGACGTAAATGTAGATAACGCTTGTCTCATTCTATGAGACAGCGCGCACCAGATCTACTTCGTACTTGCTTGCAGGCTGAATCTGCTTTGATCGCCAAAGACCACAGCGCCCCATTCCATCTTCCAAGTGATCCTCTGACAATTTGACCCCTCTCAAACTTGCTCAATTGGCTGTAGAAAGCACGAGTGCTTCTTCGTGGCACGGATGCCCGCTTGCTGCACACATTTGCATCACCCTGAGCCTTCAGGCTGTGAGCATTCCTTATTAAAGGGTAAAAACAGATGGCGCTCTGGTAGCTATGCCTAGTACGCTATCTGGTGGCGGAAGACGTTGAAACCATTATCGGTACATCTGCTATACCCTATGTGGCATATGCTATCATCGGATCAAAATCGACGTCGTCTTTCCACGTCCACAAATTTTTTTCCGGCAGTGTAGGATTTCCCTTGCATTCCGGTTGACAGTAGGTATACTGGCGTCATCATTAATATTATTATGAAACTTTCTGGAAGGAGGCAACCGTTTGTAGAGCAATGACCATAGCGGGGATTGGTGGATGACTAATGCGACCACCGGTAATATGCTCCTGAAGCTGACTGTCTAAAACGTCTGAATGTTTTAACATAGCCAGGGTATCTTGCAACTCACAAAATCTAGGATCCGACCAGATGCGCTACAGGGTATAGGAGGGAGGCAGGTGTCTACTGGGCTCAAAGGGATGTTTAAACGTGTATCATATTGTTCAGTTTGGGAGTCAGTGATAAAAAAAAAAAGTGTGTGAAATCTTATGGGACTTAACTGCTAAGGTCATCAGTCCCTAAGCTTACACACTACATAACCTAAATTATCCTAAGGACACCTATGCCCGAGGGAGGACTCGAACCTCCGCCGGGATCAGCCGCACAGCCCATGACTGCAGCGCCTCAAACCGCTCGGCTAATCCCGCGCGGCTCAGTGATCCACAATGATCGATAAAGTTATTCTGCCATAACGCAAAGCGCATACGAATTCGCAAATGCGGTTCCGTGCGGGAGCGTGAATTTACGGTTAGTCACTTGCCGGTCTTCAGGCGCCTGTTGAGGCTTAGTAAGTGTTCTCGTGTTCGGAAAGGAGGAAGGTCGTTAGACGACTGGAAGCAGCAACTAATAGAGACGTGCTTGCCGAGGACAAACTGAAGTCAATGAATTGCATATTGCGTATTTCTAGAGTTTTGTGTTTAGTGTGACTGTTGACTTGAATAAGCTTGCCACCTTTATAAAGATAGGTTCAAATGGCTCTGAGCAGTATGGGACTTAACTGCTGAGGTCATCAGTCCCCTAGAACTTAGAACTACTTAAACCTAACTAACCTAAGGACATCATACACATCCATGCCCGAGGCAGGATTCGAACCTGCGACCGTAGCGGTCGTGCGGTTCCAGACTGTAGAGCCTAGAACCGCTCGGCCACTTCGGCCGGCTATAAAGGTAGTTTCACAAATTTAGTGGAGTATGTAATCGATCCAGATCGTTCGATAAGCGTTTCCGTGCGAATCAGTGGTGCTACACCGCACGAACTGTCTCGTGCGCTATACATTACGAAGAAGGCATGAATTCTAGCCGTTCTAGCAGCTCCGAGACGAAATGAAAAACCTATCAGTTTCTTTTGCAAAATCCGTTTTATTGCACAGATGAATTTTTAACTGAAGAACGCCATGCAAAAACCACCCAGAGCTGCTGTAATGTGTATTTATTTACAAATGATCAGTTTCGCCTCAAATTTACAGTTTAAAATTACATTAGGTTAAAGGGAAGCACATCGGCGTCAGATGCAGAATTATTATCACGTGCATAATTACGTGTCTGACACCAAGAAACTTCCCTTTAACCTGTTGCAATTTTAACCCGTGATTTTGAAGGCGAAACTAGTTACATTACAGCAGCTTTGGGTGATTTCGTCACGGCGTTCTTCAAAATACACAGAAGCTGTGTAGCACTGTTTAGGGAAAATTCATTGAAGTTTTAGTTATAAGCTAGTAACACATGTAGCATAGAAAACACTTTTACTTGTTTCATTAACTATACGGTTAAACACTAATAATTTAATTTTTATGAATGATTTAAACAAAGAAAACAGCACCACATACTTATTTTTGATGCTTAACAATACGCGTTTCGGGAATTTATTTTCATTTTCAAGGGCATTTGTGCATTGTTTACATGAATATGTTTGGTGATGTTTGCATATAGGATTTTCTGCCTCTCTTTCGTGTTTTTGAAGTATCGGAAATCGTGCAAAATCAATCTTTGAGTGTTTTTAAACACTGATGTTAGAAATGATATTTTTGTTTGGCTACTTACAGGTATTGTGCCTCCTCCATTATACAGAATATCACACACACGCAAATCATCACTACACTGCTTGTTTACAAAACATGCTACAAAGATACAGGGTGTCCCACTAAAACCTCCTTGATTTCAAGGACTCAGGAGAGAAACACCACAGTAGGTACGACAATGAAAAATGCACCACATTGAAAAGCATCTCAAAGAATTTATATTTCCGCCTCAGAAATGCCAAGTGTCGTCGCCACAGTGCGGCATGGTCGCATGAAGTGAAAATGGCGACTCCAGCAGTAGTGTGGTTTGCCCAAAGAAAATCGCCGATTACTGTGCAAAGAAGTTATCGTCGTATCTATTAATGTGATCCACATGATGTGAAAACAATTAAGAAATGGTATAGGAAGTTTCTGGTAACATGCAGTTTTCTGAAACATTCTGGCAGTGCACCCACATAAGCCAATTCGTCAAGCTTCCAGGCAACTTGATGTACCTCGATCAACATAGCATCGTGTAGTTCACCAGCGTCTTCGTATATGTGCTTACGAAGTGGAAATTCCGCAACATCTGACGCCGAACAACAAACCATGCAAACAACAATTTGCTCCAGTTATGCTGCAGCGTATTGATTGTTCTTGTTGTTGTGGTCTTCAGTCCTGAGACTGGTTTGATGCAGCTCTCCATGCTACTCTATCCTGTGCAAGCCTATTCATCTTCTAGTACTTACTGCAGCCCACATCCTTCTGAATCTGCTTAGTATATTCATCTCTTGGTCTTCCTCTACGATTTTTACCCTCCACGCTACCCTCCAGTACTAAATTGGTAATCCCTTGATGCCTCAGAACATGTCCTACCAACCGATCCCTTCTTCTAGTCAAGTGGTGCCACAAATTCCTCTTCTCCCCATTTCTATTCAATACCTCCTCATTAGTTATGTGATCTACCCATCTAATCTTCAGCATTCTTCTGTAGCACCAGATTTCGAAAGCTTCTATTCTCTTCTTGTCTAAACCATTTATCGTCCATGTTTCACTTCCATACATGGCTACGCTCCATACAAATACTTTCAGAAACGACTTCCTGACACTTAAATCAATACTGGATGTTATCAAATTTCTCTTCTTCAGAAACGCTTTCCTTGCCATTGCCAGTCTACATTTTATATCCTCTCTGCTTCGACCATCATCAGTTATTTTGCTCCCCAAATAGCAAAACTCCTTTACTACTTTAAGCGTCTCATTTCCTAATCTAATTCCCTCAGCATCACCCGATTTAATTCGACTACATTCCATTATCCTCGTTTCGCTTTTGTTGATGTTCATCTTATGCCTTCCTTTCAAGACACTGTCCATCCCGTTCAACTGCTCTTCAAAGTCATTTGCTGTCTCTTGCAGAATTACAATGTCATCGGCGAACCTCAAAGTTCTTATTTCTTCTTCATGGATTTTAATACCTACTCCGAACTTTTCCTTCGTTTCCTTTACTGCTTGCTCACTATACAGATTGAATAGCAACGGGGAGAGGCTACAACCCTGTCTCACTCCCTTCCCAACCACTGCTTCCCTTTCATGTCCCTCGACTCTTGTAACTGCCATCTGCTTTCTGTACAAATTGTAAATAGCCTTTCGCTCCCTATATCTTACCCCTGCCACCTTTAGAATTTGAAAGAGAGTGAAACACGTATGTAACATAGCAGCGATGGCGAGGCGTTGTAGCATCTGTGACCAGAGAGTATGCGCTTGACCGCGCGAGTGTTGCGAGCGGTTCTCAGTCAGTCAGTAAGTCGTTGCGAGTCTGTAGCTCTGTCTAGTTGAGAGCAGTACTCAGTTAGTTGTCGTTGAGAGCAGTTCAGTTGTAGTCGTCATGCAGAGCGGTCGGTCAGTAGTAGCAGCCCAGTGCGGTTGTGTGATGTAGTCTGTCGGCAACACTGGTCAAGATGCTGAATGAGGTATATTGCTAATTAAGCTAATCATCAGATAATGTAAAGTTTATTTATTGTAATTAATTTCCAACAAGCGCCCCAATAATAATTTTGATTTCAAAGCATTTTACAAAAAAAAAAGTTTCATTCCACTTCCCTTAAAGACAAATTTCAGTTAAATTACAAAAAAAAGGAATATTATCATTTGCAATGCAGTTCCTCCAAGCAGTGCGGAACAATAAGAGCAGAAATCTGGTTAGCAGTTACAATGAGGTAAGAATTTAATTCTGATTTATGCACAGGGCCAAAGACCGATATTTCGGTTTAATTGAATTATCATTATCACTGAAGTTTCATTAGTACTGAATTGTTTTTCATTTTTTATTTGTGAGTCAGATTGCTAATTTTTGTTTAATTGTCATTGTCAGTAAATTTCATTACGGGAGGTTACACTTGGCTCCCATTTTTATTAAGTATTTCGTTGTAAATTTTTGTGGGGAGGTTACACTTGGCGACACCCAGTCCAGGATCGTATTTCGTTGAGAGTCTTTTGAAAAACAGTCAGATATCTGCTCTTATTTGCTTAGATATAATTAGGATTTGGCGCAACGCTTTTATTAACTTGTGACTTTCTTTCTACAGGTCAACGGCAATTCGTTGCTCTGTTGTATTTGTGTGTTGTTTTTGCATTTGTGCTTATTGTTTTGTGAATATTTGTGAATATTGTAAAAATGCCGCGAAAGACTGTGAATAGTGTATCGCGAGGTATTACGAACGAAATTACCGGCACAAACGACTTTACCGATAGGACTTGTGACACGCAGTGTCATGATGACAATCCTGCGTTCACTAACAATCAGTGTATTCCAACCACTAATGATGACTTTTGTCTTAATGATGAACGAACGAACTCGATTGTGTCTTCTGTTGATTTGACGACAATCGATGATGCGGAACGCTCTATTGTAATGAGCGATGCCCAGCCTAACATACCCGATTTGGAAAATTCAAGTAACGTACCGAGAAATCTTTCTAATGAAATTGGACAGTGTACTGAAAGTACGACTGATCTATTTAATTCCGAAATAGTGTCCAACAGTGTACATTTGACTGGCAAACCTTTTTGTGAGTCTCAGAATAACCAAATGGTTACAGAAAGCGAAACAATTTCAGATCCACCATTAAACAGCACAGATAATAGAAATGCTAATTTAGGCTCGGATCCAATTTTGGCAATACTGCTACAATTTAGGGAAGATTTCAGACAACTTAGGGAACAGAACAAACACGTTAGTGAAAAACTAGACAATAATGATAAAAAACAAGACAAACTTAGTGAACAGGTCAGACAACAGAGTGAAGATTTCAAACAACAACTTAGTGAACAGAACGAACAGTTTAATAAAAAAATAGACGACAATTCCAGACAGTTAAATAAAAAAATAGACGACAATTCCAGACAGCTTAGTGAACAAATTAGAGCTGTTGCCGCGCAGTGTCATGACACTAAGGAACAGTTGCGCGTGGAAATTGAGGCTTGTTCACGAAAAAATAGCGAAGAAATTAAGTCTGTTGCGCAAGAGTTAAGGGAAATGCAAACAGCCGCAACAGAAACACTCAGAGACGAAATTAGCGGAGTCGCTAAACAATGCTCTGAAAAAGCTACACAATTACGCGATGAGTTTAAAGCAATGACAGCAGAACTTTCGCGCACAATGGATGAAAAGATAGACGCGAAATTCGAACAGCAGAACACTCAGATTAACGAGCGTTTTAATCAGCACATAGAAAACAGTAATACGCGTTTCCGCAAATTTATTCAAGATCAAAATAAAGTCAAACGTCAAGTCATGGAAACAATCACGGCTCAGAGACAAGAAGACAAACGTAAAATGTTCGCAAAAGCGAAGACATACGTTGACAACAATATTGCGTCAGTGTCCGACGAAATTAATTCCATGAAACAGTCGAACACTGAATTACGTGACGAAATTTCCAATCTTAAATCAAAAACAGATACACAGACAGTAGATATTCAAACAGTAACAGACAGATTCGAACAATTAGAACTAACACAGGATTGCGATGTCATCAAAGCTGATGTTAAAAAACTGAGCGAAACTACGCGCAAGTTGCAAAAACAGATTAATGCGACCGATTCTAAAACTGATGATCAGGCAAAAATACTGACTGAAAAATATGATGAATTGGCCAGTCGTATTGATGCTATCGAAAGTGCTAATGAGAATAAATCAGACGATACTGCGCCGGTTTCCTTTAACCAAACACCAGAATTTCAGAATTTACAGCAGACAATTAATGAGATCGATTCATCTAACAACACGTTACGTAGGAAGTTGTCAAATTTACAACAAGAAGTAACAGAGATTAAAAACATTTCAATTAATAACATACCACAACAGACGCCACTTTATGAACATTTGTCAGACTCACGCAGTGCGTATAATTTGAGTAATCTACAGAGAGTGCGGGACTTAGATTCCGAACAACCACAGTTCAATAGATACTTTTACGATCCTGAACCTGTTGCATCACACAGAGATGATAATTTCGATTACAAACATTTTCTGTCAGTGAGAAAGTTTAAAGTTTTTAAAAACGATAGAACGCAGATTCACCCACTGGATTGGATTCAACAATTTAGCTTTGCTCTTCCACCGACTTGGCCTGTAACGCACAAACTTGAATTTATTTGTAGTTTTTTGGAAGGCGAGCCGGCAACTCGTATGAGACCGATCGCGAGGCAATGTTACTCGATAGAAGAATTCCAGAATGCTTTTCTGTCAGCGTACTGGTCGAAGACGACACAGCGCGGAATTAAAGATCAGTTAATTAGTTTGCCGAATTACGAGAACTCAAATTTTCCCAGTGTAACGCAATTTTTTGAGCACATGGTACAACAAAACCAGTACCTAAGTGAACCGTACAGTGAATCCGCACTTATACAATTATGCATTTCCAAATTACCACGGTCATTACGAGTGTCACTTCTAACGGGCCAGCAAAAAGAAAACATTTCAGCATTCAGGGATCTGTTGCAGCTTTTAGAAGTACAGCAATCTGATTATTCTTTCGTAAACAAAAACTTTTCGTATAATAACCAAAGTCAACAAAATTACAGTAATTATGATCAGGGAAATAATTTCAATAGGAAAAGTAACAGGCGCTTTAGGAACGACAACTACCAGAACTCAAATCAGAGACAAAATTCTAATTATCAATATTGTCAAAATTTTCAGCAACAGGAACAACACTTTAGTAACAATAGAGGTGTTTCACAACAACAACATCAAAACCAGCCGGTTAGCATACGTAACCAACAATGTAATGCACAAGGTCAACCAGGCTTTAATGTTCCGCCGCGAGCACGTATAGTCCCTGATACAACAAATAGTAACGCACGACAGCAAGGAAATAACTATGTACAAAGAAGACAGTATTTCAATTCCCATCGCAATACACCGTATAGGAATGACTATTACGACAGACGTAAAATTAATGAGAACAATTTTCAGCGTACATATAATAACAGTCGGTCATACCAACAGCAAAATTATGCACGAGAACCTATTCTCATGAATGAACCCGACAGTAGGTACCATCCAGAGCGTAATACGTCAGAAAGAAGTAATAGGACAGTTCAAATAGTCGAAATGCCACAGAATCCTCCTAATAATAATAACACGTCAGATAGAATCTGACTAGATAATGTACAGATCGCATCTTCCAATAACACAAGCACTACGTTTGACACGAAAAATGTTGTTCACGAAAATGTAATTACTTTTGACGATATCAGAGACACTCTCTTGCAGGAAAGACCATTTGTTCAGAAAACTATTTCACATCCTGTCATCGAAATTAAAATTGGTTCATCAAAATTCTCAGCAGTAATTGATTCTGGATCACCTATATCAGTAATAAATGAGGAGACTTTTAACGAGTGCAACAAAGAGTATACTTATCCGACATTACCTTTAGGCAAAACAAAAGTGAAAGGAGCAGTATCAAGTAAAGGAGTAGACGTTAAATTGCAGACACATTTATCATTTTGTATTGGAGGTCATACTTTCCACTCTAATTTTTGGATTGTTCCTTTGTTGACAACAGACGTAATTTTAGGTACGAATTTTCTAGTACAACACGACGCAGTTATCGATTTTCAAAATTCTTATTTAATGCTAAAGGATGAAAATGTACAACTTGCTTTAGAATTTCAGCACTCTTTATCTGCGGAAGAACAAACAATTAACCGCACAGAGGTCATTTCCGCAACACGTAACATAGACTGTAATCCCACATTGTTCACGAATACGTACGTACACAACGATAATACTCCAGACGAAGCGGACTACGACGTAATGCAAATGATTTCAGATAAAGTTAGACAAAGCAGTGCAACTACAGACGACGAACGAATGCAACTACACAAAATTCTTTTACAGCAAGCTCCAGTTTTTGACAACATTCCTGGTACTATGTCCGGATTTATGTATGAATTTCAAGTCAAACAGCACGATACATTTAAGGCAAAGCATTATCCTATTCCATATATCCACAGAGAACAAGTTAAAAAAGAATTGCAGGATATGCTTGATCAAGGAATTATAGAACCAGCAGTTAGTCCGTACATAAACCCGCTACATATTGTTAAGAAAAAGGATGGCTCGCTTCGCCTTGTACTTGATTCACGTCACATTAATGACATTATTATTAATGAAACAGATCGACCACAGACACTAGAGGAACTTCTACAGAAATTTCACGGTACTGCCATTTATTCCACATTAGATTTGAAATCGGGATTTTGGCAAATTCAACTTCATCCAAATTGCAGAAAATATACAGCTTTTCTTTGTTTCGGCGACTGTTATCAATTTTGTAAATTACCATTCGGCTTAACTATTTCTTCTGCAGCTTTTATTCGCGGTTTGAACACAATACTTCCGACAGAACTTAAGGACAGAATTACGACGTACGTAGACGACATTCTTATCGCAGAAGCTAACTGGTCTGATCACAATCTGATTCTTGAACAACTGTTACAAACTTTTCATGCACAAGGACTTACAGTTAATCTTAGTAAATCGCACTTTGGCAAAACTTCTATAAAATTTCTTGGACACGTTATTTCAGCGGAAGGCATTGCACCTGATCCGGAAAAACTTCAAGCTCTACGTGACATTACTGTTCCTACGACAAAAAAGCAACTACGCAGTTTTTTGGGCTTAATTAACTTTTTTCGAAAATTTATTCATCACTCTGCTTTAGACACACCTAGATTATGTCAACTGACAGGTAAAAACAGTATTTGGTCTTGGGATAAGCAAGCACATTCTGAATTTGTGAACCTGAAACATACTCTGTTGAATGCTCCACTTTTATCGCACCCAGATCTTACCAGAAATTTTTCCATTGCCACCGACAGTTCCAACACAGCTTTAGGCATACACATTTTCCAGGAAATTGAAGAAGATGGTTCGATAGTAATTAAAAACATCGCATTTGCAAGCCGCATTTTGTCATCTGCTGAACGAAATTACTCCGTTACAGAACTGGAAACATTAGGTGTTGTATGGGCTTTTACGAGATTTAGACATTTTCTTTACGGAAGACATACCACCGTCTATACAGACCACAGAGCGATACAATTTTTACTTTCAGCTAAATTCACACACGATAGATTAAGTAGATGGAAACTTTATTTACAGGAATTTAATTTTACAATAGTTCACATTCCCGGTACGCAAAATGTTATAGCAGACGCACTATCGCGTTCTCTCAGCAACAATCAGCAAGACGTAGCAACCAACTTCTGCAAAACAAATTTCAGTGTCATGTACATTCAGCAAGTAGCATTTGAAAATTTTATGTCATCGTCATTACAGGACATAGCACAAGAACAAAATAAAGACAATGTGTGGAAAGAAATTAAACAGCTTTGGCAAGATAGGAATAATGTTACCATTAGAAACCATTACACTGTACGCAATAACATTCTGTTTCGCCGCTCTCATCCTGACAGCAACAATTGGTTATTATGCATCCCTGAGGAACTGGTTAACAAATTAATTTGGTACACTCATTTAAGTTACGCACATTACGGAGCACGAAAATGTTTTCTTATATTGAGACAGAACTGTTATTTTAACAACATGGAGAAACGTATACGACGAGTTTTAGCGTCATGTAAAATTTGCCAGAAAGCTAAATCAGACACCACTTCACATATTCCTCCTTTATATCCCATTGTACCTGTTAAATTAAGACACATGGCCGCAGTAGATATTTTTGGTCCGATTCCGAGAACCAACAGAGGTTTTTGCTACATCTTTGTCGCTGTTGAGCTCACTTCAAAATTTGTTACTTTCACTCCGTTACGCAAAGCTACTGCTAAAACTGTTTCGAAAGCATTTGTAAAACATTTTCTATTTCATGTAGGGCATGTGATGAAAGTAATTTCCGACAATGGACCACAGTTTCGATCTGCAATATGGACACGCATGTTACGAGCCAGAAACATTTCTCCGATCTATATATCCAAGTATCATGCTTCTTCGAACCCTTGTGAACGATTAATGAAAGAAATTGATAAACTGTGTAGAATATACTGCCACAAAAGACATATTGATTGGGACACACACATACTCTCATTCCAAGATGTAATTAATTCCATTCCAAATGAATCCACTATGCTATCTCCGTCTGTTATACTGAAAAACGTTGAACCACCAAACAAAATTAAAGAATTTATAAATTTTCCTACATCTCGTCGCTTACGACACCACGAAATAATCGACATTGCACTGAACAACATCAAACGTGCCGCAGAGCGCCGGAGAAGACAGCAAAAACAGGTTTGTACACGCCGAGACTTTCACGTTGGACAGAAAATATTAGTACGTACACACTACTTATCCAGTAAATTAAAAGGTAAGTGCAGTAAATTTGAACTTCTATACGCAGGTCCATATCGGATTCGCAGCATCCCTCACCACAATGTTGTACACGTCGAAACTTTGAGAACCAGAAAATCGAAAGGCAATCACCATATCTCAAACATTAAACCGTTCATTGAATGAAATCACTTTATGATGTAACATGCTATGATGCCATTCACTTATGCAATTATATGATTACCTACTGATGAGTGTCGTATTTTTTCTTGGCAAGTGCCCGGCAAGGTAAGGTTAGCAGGTCGCTTTTCTTGTCGTTACACGTCAGACCGTGCACATTTTCCATTTTTTTGTGTGTATGATTGTTTTCCTGTTTTGTTTGTATGCACTGTGAATTAGTTAAGATATTGCAAACACCAGTTGACTTTGACATTTTTGCCCTATGATGTCTCAACATCGTGACTATTTTACGTTTTTCTTTTTCTTTTTTTTTGCTGCTGCATTGTGATATTCCGTGTACATTTTGTCTTTGAACACTGTCTATGCTTTTGACATATTACGTTTTCTGTTATGTTATGCTGTATGCTTGATTCTGTTACCGTTAATCAGTAATTATTTAGTGGGTATATGATTTGAATGCAAGACATTAATCTTTGTTCATCATTTTCAGAAAGAAATAGCGTGTAAAGAAAATAAATTAAACAGAAATGGGAATTTCACCTACGGAATAAACGATAGAAGATGCAATAACTTTATGAGGAAGAGTAAATGGATCAGGATTAACAAGCATTAACAAGAATATACTATACTCATCGTAGAATAGCAGTCTTAACTAATTTTTTCTTTCAGAATACAAGGTGATTGATGCAGGCTGTCAGACTGAACTACACGTCTTAGTTTTAGTGATGAAATATGCTAGAGATAAGGAATAATTGTATAATGAGTAATGAAGTGATATTTTTGCAGATGATGATGAATACTGATGAATAATGATGAAGAATATGCTATTATGAATAATGAAGTTTTTCTTTACAGGTAATGATAATGATGGAGTTATGAATAATGAAGTGATTGACAATGAAGTTTTTTTCTTTACAGATGAGGATAATGTTGAAGTCATGTATTTATGCTACGTAGTTATTTAAGTATTTGTTGCAGTTTGTTTTGACAGCAGGTGTTATATTGCATAGTAGGATGACGGAAAGTTTTGGAAAGGACAGTTATGAAGCACATTTTATACACATTTCACTACTTGTTAATTCGAAGTTCACTACTTTTCAGCATAGTGTGCGTTTCTTCTTTCAGGTCAATAATCCATTTTGTATTTTTTCCAGGAGAAGTTTTTCATGATACATACTAAACTTGTTACTTATTATACCTGTTCTAGTACTTGCATTTATTTTTTTTACCCATTTGTGTCTATCATTTATACATGTGATCACATTACTGCCTTGTTTCACAATCTTGCTACAGCTGACTCATGACGAATGACGTTACACATTTTTCATTTACAGGAACAACCCACTACCAATTATTTTTTTTCTCTCTTTTTCTCTTCTGGCTTTCTCTTATAATTACCAAACGCAATGCATTGCTAACAAAAAAATGTATTACCAGTCCCAAATAGTGATACCAGTTTGAGAAAGTTCTGAATAATACTGATCAACTCTGAATAGTATGTCACTTCAGTAATGACTTCGTAATGATACAAAAAAATATATGTATAAAATAATGCTTTGTAACTGGCTAATAACTGCCACGGTTTATTGTAATGAGACTACTTATAATGCCCATGATTATTAATGCTATGACTGTAATTAGCTGATTTTTTTAATAATGACTTTGTAATGATCTGAATGTCACTCAATGAATTGTTATTACTTCTTAATGATCTGAATAATACTGAATGAGGAACAATGTTTTATACTATTCAATATTTGCTGGGCCACTGAGTGCCAATGATGAGTGTAATGTTTTATACTATTCAATATTTGCTGGGCCACTGAGTGCCAATGATAAGTGTAATGTTTTGTACTATTCAGTAATTGCTGGGCCACTGAGTGCCAATGATGAGTGTAATGTTTTGTACTATTCAGTACTTGCTGGCCACTGAGTGCCAAGAATTAGTGTAATGTTCTGTACTATTCAATACTTGCTGGCCACTGAGTGCCAATAATTAACATTATTCTGTCATACTAAATAGGCTTTGTAACCGTCCAAGGACTGCCACTGTTTATTGTAATACGATTACCCATGATGCCAATAATTTAATTTTGTGAACATTTTTCTGTAATACTACATTCATGGTACAGAAATGTTCAACACTGGGCTATGAATGCCCCAAATGAAAACTGTAATTGTCAATATTATGTGACTTAATGTCCTTCACCTCATGAGCTAACTACCCTGAATTACTACAATGTCCATTTGTCCTGTCCATCCTAGTGATCATGGAGCACTACCTTTGGGTTTGCACTACTTCTACGTTGGTGTGCCTTGTAAAGCGTGGTGTTGACACGACATGCTGTCCACCACCATGAGCGATGAAGACGTTATTATGGTCCCACTGTTTGGTGTACCTAATGTACTGCCAAAATGAGAACATGAAATATTACTACGAGAGTTCAGTGTCTTGGCTACACTGATGAATTCTGATGGGAAAAGAACTGCAAATTGTGTCACTTGGTGTTGTACTTCTGTGGAAAGATATGGACTTTCAGAACAGCTGTGTGCAATCTAAAGTGCTACAACCATGATGCAATCCTTCCCTTTCCTATCCTAATTCTTGTCACATAGTGAAAATAATTTTTTGCTAACATTATTTATGTTCATGACTATACATATTTTTGATTCGCTGAACTCCAGTGCGAGTACAGTTATGTCACTTGTCGATATGATTTTTGTCATTATGTTTATTTATTGCAAAAATACCTAAGACATTTTTTCGATTTGTTCTCAAGTACAGTATGTGCACTCTTGTCTTTTATATTGTATATACATTTTTTTAGTATTTTATTTTAATAATATGTTCTGAATTACAGTGCATGTGCACTTATGTTCTGTGTTAATATGTTTTCTACTGAACTTCAGTGCCTGTGCATTTTTCCCATTTTTCAATATGATTTGTACTCATTCTGTATATTCAATACTTTAGTGCGTATGCACTTATGTCATTTGTTACTGATATGTTCTCAACTGCAGTGCATGTGCACTCATGTCACTTGTCAACATAATATTTTTTGCCAGTCTGTTTATTTGTTCTGAATATGCTAAAGAATTTTTTAGTGCCTGTGCACTTTGTTATCTGTCAAATAATTTGTATATACATTTTTCTGATTTGCTACTATGTTTTGTATTCACATTTTGTCTTTCTCTGATATATCTTGTACTCAGTGCATGTGCACAAAATTTAATTTATGTACTACATCTAAATATTCTGTAAGTTATAGAAGTTTGTTAATTAAAGAAAAATTTTGCCGCGCTTGGCAAGTCCAAATGACTCACCATCGCTGCCAAATTTTTGCCCCCCCAGTGGAGGGTTATGAAACACGTATGTAACATAGCAGCGATGGCGAGGCGTTGTAGCATCTGTGACCAGAGAGTATGCGCTTGACCGCGCGAGTGTTGCGAGCGGTTCTCAGTCAGTCAGTAAGTCGTTGCGAGTCTGTAGCTCTGTCTAGTTGAGAGCAGTACTCAGTTAGTTGTCGTTGAGAGCAGTTCAGTTGTAGTCGTCATGCAGAGCGGTCGGTCAGTAGTAGCAGCCCAGTGCGGTTGTGTGATGTAGTCTGTCGGCAACACTGGTCAAGATGCTGAATGAGGTATATTGCTAATTAAGCTAATCATCAGATAATGTAAAGTTTATTTATTGTAATTAATTTCCAACAAGCGCCCCAATAATAATTTTGATTTCAAAGCATTTTACAAAAAAAAAAGTTTCATTCCACTTCCCTTAAAGACAAATTTCAGTTAAATTACAAAAAAAAGGAATATTATCATTTGCAATGCAGTTCCTCCAAGCAGTGCGGAACAATAAGAGCAGAAATCTGGTTAGCAGTTACAATGAGGTAAGAATTTAATTCTGATTTATGCACAGGGCCAAAGACCGATATTTCGGTTTAATTGAATTATCATTATCACTGAAGTTTCATTAGTACTGAATTGTTTTTCATTTTTTATTTGTGAGTCAGATTGCTAATTTTTGTTTAATTGTCATTGTCAGTAAATTTCATTACGGGAGGTTACACTTGGCTCCCATTTTTATTAAGTATTTCGTTGTAAATTTTTGTGGGGAGGTTACAAGAGTATTCCAGTCAACATTGTCAAAAGCTTTCTCTAAGTCTACAAATGCCAGAAAGATAGGTTTGCCTTTCCTTAATCTTTCTTCTAAGATAAGTCGTAGGGTCAGTATTGCCTCACGTGTTCCAACATTTCTACGGAATCCTAACTGATCTTCCCCGAGGTCGGCTTCTAGCAGTTTTTTCATTCGTCTGTAAGGAATTCGCGTTAGTATTTTGCAGCTGTGACTTACTAAACTGATAGTTCGGTAATTTTCACGCCTGTCAACATCTGCTTTCTTTGGGATTGGAATTATTATATTCTTCTTGAAGTCTGATGGTATTTCGCCTGTCTCATACATCTTGCTCACTAGATGGTAGAGTTTTGTCAGGACTGGCTCTCCCAAGGCTGTCAGTAGTTCTAATGGAATGTTGTCTACTCCCAGGGCCTTGTTTCGACTTAGGTCTTTCAGTGCTCTGTCAAACTCTTCACGCAGTATCATATCTCACATTTCATCTTCATCTATGTCCTCTTCCATTTCCATAATGTTGTCCTCAAGAACATCGCCCCTGTATAGACCCTCTACATACTCCTTCCACTTTTCTGCTTTCCCTTCTTTGCTTAGAACTGGGTTTCCATCTGAGCTCTTGATATTCATGCAAGTGGTTCTCTTTTCTCCAAAGGTCTCCTTAATGTTCCTGTAGGCAGCCTCTACATCATTACATTTGTCCTCTAGCCATCCCTGCTTAGCCATTTTGCACATCCTGTCGATGACATTTTTGAGACGTTTTTATTCCCTTTTGCCTGCTTCACTTGCTGCATTTTTGTATTTTCTCCTTTCATCAATTAAATTCAGTATCTCTTCTGTTACCAAAGGATTTCTACTAGCCCACGTAGTTTTACCTATTTGATCCTCTGCTGCCTTCACTATTTCATTCCTCAAAGCTACCCATTCTTCTTCTACTGTATGTCTTTTGCCCATTCCTGTCAATTGTTCCCTTATGCTCTCCTTGAAACTCTGTACAACCTCTGGTTCTTTCAGTTTATCCAGGTCCCACCTCCTTAAATTCCCACCTTTTTGCAGTTTCTTCAGTTTTAATCTACAGTTCGTAACCAATAGATTGTGGTCAGAGTCCACATCTGCCCCTGGAAATGTCTTACAATTTAAAACCTGGCTCCTAAATCTCTGTCTTACCATTATATAATCTATCTGAAACCTTATAGTATCTCCAGGGTTCTTCCATGTATACAACCTTCTTTCATGATTCTTGAACCAAGTATTAGCTATGATTAAGTTGTGCTCTGTGCAAAATTCTACTAGGCTGCTTCCTCTTTCATTTCTTAGCCCCAATCCATATTCACCTACTACGTTTCCTTCTCTACCTTTTCCTACTGTCGAATTCCAGTCACCCATGACTATTAAAATTTCATCTCCCTTCACTACCTGAATAATTTCTTTTATCTCATCATGCATTTCATCAATTTCTTCATCATCTGAGAGCTAGTTGGCATATAAACTTGTACTACTGTAGTAGGCATGGGCTTCGTGTCCATCTTGGCCACAATAATGCGTTCACTATGCTGTTTGTCGTAGGTTACCCGCGCTCCTGTTTTTTTTTTATTCATTATTAAACCTACTCCTGCATTACCCCTATTTGATTTTGTATTTATAACCCTGTATTCAGCTGACCAGAAGTCTTGTTCCTCCTGCCACCGAACTTCACTAATTCTCACTATATCTAACTTTAACCTATCCATTTCCCTTTTTAAATTTTCTAACCTACCTGCCAGATTAAGGGATCTGAGATTCCACGCTCCGATCCGTAGAACGCCAGTTTTCTTTCTCCTGATAACGATGTTCTCTTGAGTAGTCCACGCCCGGAGATCCGAATGGGGGACTATTTTACCTTCGGAATATTTTACCCAAGAGGACGCTATCATCAATTACGCATACAGTAAAGCTGTATGCCCTCGGGAAAAATTACGGCTGTAGTTTCCCCTTGCTTTCAGCCATTTGCAGTACCAAAACAGCAAGGCCGTTTTGGTTAGTGTTAGAGGGCCAGATCAGTCAATCATCCAGACTGTTGCCCCTGCAACTACTGAAAAGGCTGCTGCCCCTCTTCAGGAACCATGCGTTTGTCTGGCCTCTCAACAGATACCCCTCCGTTGTGGTTTTACCTACGGTACGGCTATCTGTATCGTTGAGGCACGCAAGCCTCCCCACCAACGGCAAGGTCCATGGTTCATAGGGGGGTATTGATGTGGATGACAGTTTCCTGGAAAGATGTTTATCTCAGATAAGGCAACCTTTCTTCTATCAGGAACGGTTAACAGGCAGAATGTTCGGATTTGGGGTTCGCAAAATCCGCACGTTGTCATGGAACATGTTCGTGATAGCCCTAAACTAAACGTCTGGTGCGGGCTAATGCACGACAGGATTGTTGGAACGTTCTTCTTTGCAGAACAAACAGTGAATGGGTCAGTGTATCTGGACATGTTGGAGCAGTTTATGTAACCTCAGATACAAGACTTGCAACCCAACATCATTTTTCAATAAGATGGAGCTCCACTGTTCGCAAGTTCCTGGATAGGGAATTTCCCAATCGTTGGATCGGACGCGGAGGACCCATTGCCTGGCCACCATGTTCACCCGTCATTACGCCTCTTTATTTCTTCATGTGGGGATTCGTGAAGGACCGCGTGTATGCGACCAAAGTGGACATTATTCCCACGTTACGACATCGTATCACTAATGCGATTGCAACAATAACAGAGGAAATGTTACAAAGAACTTGGCAATAAATTGAATATAGACTCGATATTCTTCATGCGACAAATGGTTCACATGTAGAGGTGTATTGACGATAAATAAATAAATTCTTTGAGATGCTCTACAATGTGGTGCATTTTTCGTTGTCGTATCTACTGTGGATTTTTTCCTGGATCTTTGAAATCAGGGTGGCTTGAGTGGGACACACTGTATTACGACACTATGGCTTCACAAAGAGTTTGTACGCAGAGTTGTTACAGTGTTACTGGATTGCATTATGTATTTATATAAGGTTATAAATTATAAAGCGTATTTTTGCCGTTATTGACTACAAAATTGTCGATTTCTTTTATGAAAATTGTTACTGTTACCATATGCAAGAGAAACATTAGAAAAATTAACTGATTCACTATCTAGTTTGTCGTTAGAGAATTTTTTTCTCATTAGTTTCTGTGGTGTACAAAAATTACAAGCTCCTCCATAAAATCCGTTGTATGAGATTTTTGGAAATGGTGGAGTATCTTAAGGTCCTCTTCTACTATTTCTATTGGGTGTCCAGTCTTTTTTGTGTATGTAGCTGTTGCTGATTTTGTAAATTGGTTATGTGTGAACACCTGATATGTTGATTGTATCTAATTTGAAAATTCCTCCCAGTTTGTTCTATGTAGTAACTTGAGCGAGTTTTACGTGTTATTTTGTGTATTCCTAAGCCTGAGAATTTATCTTTTTTATTCTTTAAGGTGTTCACTAGTTTCTGTTGTAGTTTGTTGTTTGTGGAGAAAGCTACTTTCGCTTTATGTGATCTGAGTAACTAAAACTAAACTCCTCCCGAACAGGCCATGAAGGTCCAATGCTACCGACCGGCTGCCGTGTCATCCACAGCTCATAGGTGTCACTGGACGCAGATACGGAGGGGCATGTGGTCTGCACACCGCTCTCCCTGTCGTATGTCAGTTTCCGAAACCGGAGCCGCTACTTCTCAATCAAACAGCTCCTCAGTTTGCCTCACAAAGGCTGAGTGCACCCCGCTTGCCAACAGCGCTCGGCAGGCACTGGACTCGGCGACTTGCAAACCTAAGGTGTGGTACAGGTACGTCGATGATACTTTCGTGGTGTGGAGCCATGGTGAAGAACAGCTCGGTGAATTCCTGAGACACTTGAACAGCCTCCATGCCAACATAACATTTGCCATGGAAGTGGAAAAGGACAAGAAACTGCCATTTCTAGATGTGCTGGTCACAAGGGACGGCGAAAACCTGGGACACAGCGTGTATCGAAAACCGACACACACGGACCGATACCTGCACAAACTGTCAAACCACCACCCGAGCCAGAAAAGAGGCATGATTAGTACGCTCGTAACGAGAGCACGAGGAATATGTGAGCCTCAACACCTCAAACGAGAAATGCAACACCTGGAAACTGTTCCGAGGAGCAATGGGTACTCCACAAATTACATTACAAATGTAACAGAGCCAAACACTCGGCGAAGTAAGGAACCAGAAAAAGAAATGTCGGGTACGGCCTTTCTGCCATACATTCCCAGAGTGACGGACAGAATCGGCCGTATATTGCGCAAACACGGCGTAAAGACGATTTTCAAACCGACAAGTAAGATCAAAGAGTGTCTTAGATCGGCGAAGGAGAAAAGAGACCCACTTGCAATGTCGGGAATATACCGTATACCTTGCACATGCGGAAAAGTTTATGTCGGAATGACTGGACGATCCATTAACACCAGGATCAAAGAGCATAAGCGACATTGCAGGTTGGGGCAGGTGGAGAAATCGGCCGTGGCAGAGCACGCACTGAATGAGACCGACCACGTAATAAAATTCGACACGGAAGTTCTGGCTGTAGAGAAGCACTATCACACTCGCTTGTTCAGAGAAGCTGTAGAAATCCAAAAACACGCGAACAGTTTGAACAAGAAAGAGGAAAGCCTTAAGGTAAACGGATCCTGGCTTCCCGTACTGCAGCGAACGACCGTCGCAGGTAGCGAGAGGAGAACCGCACCGGAAATGACCGCGGAGAAGCCCTTGGACGTTGGCGCGCCAGGTACATATAGTCTGCGGCCGCGAGCTCGCCTCCAGTTCACCACCGGCAATGGAGGGTGACAATGCCAGCCACTCGTGCTGGCGAAACGTCAGAAAACGTCAGAAAAATCATTAGATGAACGTCGGCCGAAGAACCCGAGACAGAAGCCAATAGGCAGTTTGTCAACAAGTGGCCACGAAAGCCTTAACAATTCAGTGGTCTGATGGAAACAGGTATTACCACTGCGGCAAGGCCACTGGCTATGTGATCTGCGTAGGTTTGTCATTTTTTGAAAAATGTTACCTACGTAAGGTATGCTAGCCTTACATTTGATTGTATTGTTGGTGCCATCTAAAGAGCCATGAATTTCTTTCTGTTCATTTGTTTCTGCTCGCTGTCTATCACTGAGCTGGGGAATCATTCTTTTTTCACCGAGATTTTGTTTGGTCTGTGTACCATCGTTCTGTATGCAGCTTTAATGCGTACATATGGGTGACATGATGTGGCAGGGGTTGTGTTGAGGGAAGTTCTTTTTTCTGAACCGTTAAACTGATTGTGTAATAATTCTCCCACTTGCCAGCTCTTGCAGTCTTGCTTAAGCTTCGAAAATTGAAGGAAAAGTCTTTGCCTGATTTTATTCATATGACCGAATGGCAAACCACCTTCACTAGTACATTGCCTGGAATAGCGACGCAGGATTCTTGCCGCTGCTCCAATGCGCTTAGTCTCCGGGTATGGAACTGCTTTGACTTTACCAGAACCGAATTTTCACTCTGTAGAGAAGTGTTGCGCTGATCTGAAACTGTCTGGCACATTAAAACAGTGAGACAAGCTGAGATTCGAACTCTTAATCTTTATTTTTTGCAGGCGAGTGCTCTGGCAATTGAGCTACCGAAGTGCAACCCGTCCTCACAGCTCTACTTCCGCCAGTACCTCCTCTCCTTCTTCCAAACTTTTTGAATATGCAGGGTGAACCAAAACTGACGCTCTGTGTGCAAAAATGCCCTTCACAAAATTTCGTCCCGTGCGTATTTTCGGTAGAAATGGAACGTAAAAGAACGGCAATTTGGAAACTATGTAATCGCATCTCCGACAAGAATCTACATTTAGTACTGTCCAGTGAGATGAGAAAAGTCATGGGATATCTCCTAATACCGTGTTGGACTTCGTTTTTCTCGGCGTGGTATGGACTCAACAACTCTGGAACAGGAAAGGGAGGTAATGACAGTGGCTCGTAAAGTGCCGTCCGCCACACACCGTTGGGTGGCTTGCGGAGTATAAATGTAGATGTAGATGTCGTTGGAAAACCCCTACAGAAATGTTGAACCATGCTGCCTCTATAGCCATCCTTAATTTCGAAAGTGTTGCAGGGCCGGATTTTGTGCACGAACTGACTTCGCGATTATGCCCCATAAATGTCCGATGGGGTTCATGTCGGGAAATCTGGGCGGCCAAACCATTCGCTCGAACTGTCAAACCAATCATGAGCAGTTGCGGCCTGGTGACAAGGTGGATTGTCATCCATAAAAATTCCATCGTTGCTTGGAAACATGAAATCCATGAATGGCTGCAAATGATCTGTAAGTAGTCGGACGTAACCGTTCGCAGTCAGTGATCGTTCCATTCCACTTAAACACAGCCCACACCATTATGGAGCCACCACCAACTTGCACAGTGACTTTTTGACGACCTGGGTCCACGGCTTCGTGGGGTCTGCGCTACATTCGAACCCTACCATCAGCTCTTACCAACTGAAATCGGGACTCACCTGAGCAAGCCACGGTTCTCCAGTCGTCTGAGGTTCCACCGATATGGTCACGAGCCTAGCAGAGACGCTGCAGGCGATGTTGTGCTGTTAGCAAAGACACTCGTGTCGGTCGTTTGCGGCCATAACCCACTAACGCCAAATTTCCCCGCACTCTCCGAACAGGATACGTTCGTCTTATATCCCACATTGATTTCTACGGTTGTGTCGCTGGCCTGATAGCACTGAGAACTCTATGCAAACGCAGCTGCTCACGGTCATTAAGTGAAGGTGCTCCCCCCCCCCCCCCCCCCCCTCATCGCTGTTACTGTTCTTTTTTACTTTTCTGTAGGGTATTCCCGTGTAGCCCAACAGCCTTGCTGCAGTGGTAACACCGGTTACCGTCAGATTACCGAAGTTATGCGCTGTCAGGCTTGGCTAGCACGTCAATGGGTGACTGTCTGGCCTGCCGTGTGTTCCGTATCCGCACCCAGGGACGCCTATAGGCTAAGGATGACACGGCGGTCGGTCAATGCCGTCAGCGTCTTCCGAGTCCTGTTCGGACGGAGTATAATTTAGTTTTTAATATGTCGTCTAGTACGGAGTCCGTTTTCTTTCAGGATTTGCCAGGTTCATTTCGTTATTTAACTCTGTAACTGGAATTTCCTGCGTATCACCAGCACTTCCCTTCAGCAACTGAGGGAAACTACTCAAAACCTTAATTTGGGTGATCGGGACGGGATGTAAACCCTGGCCTATCGAGTGCAAGCCTAGTACCTCAACCACTGAAACGCCTCGCTCTATGATACAGTCGGCGTTCCTCTGGCCCTTGTACACCGTCAAATGTTCCTGCCAAATCTTTTATAAAAGTTAGGATCGCTGTCCAACATTTATAAAGGATATCATAGCATACCAGTTAAACATTTTATAAAACGATGTTATTTTGCAGTGTAACACGGGTACCAGATAGTATCAGTCGATTTCCTTCGTTCTTAATTAACATCGTTAGTGAGAGGTACCGCAGAACACAGGTTTTTCTTGGCGCGCTTTTGTAATGGAGTCACGGTTATGCGCCACTAATGAAGTTTTTTGTCTGTCTCTCAGACGGCGAGAGGAATTTAGCGTTATTAAGTTGATTGCTCCTCTGTTTTAAGCTAAACCGCATGTCGGATGTTGATAATTTGGTATGTGAGTGAGTTATTTGCTGATTTGGGTAGGTAATTACTGTTTGCGGAAAGTAGGATCTTACCATTTCCTAGAACGAAACTTTACATATTTCAGTCCTGACTGAAAAACGACTCAAAAGCCGAGTTTCTCTGGTTGCGTCGCTGTGGTATGTCTTTGCTACCTCGAGAAATGAGTACAAGATCCCCCGCAGAGAGAGGACAAATATGACTGAATTCCCATGTACTGAGAAGCTAGAGTCAGACTCAAGACCGTCCGGTTTCCGCGCACTCATTTTATCTAACACGCCTAACTAGCCCAGCAACTGCCATACAAGAAATTTCTTTTAGCCACTTTATTGGAACATATGATTGCTGACATATAGCTGTTCGAATGAACCAACTTAAGAAAGGAAACACGGCGTACCGTCGTCTACAATAAAAATACTAAAAATAATTTGTAGTGCGAGGGGCTTCCAGTAAGCAAAGCAACAGTTCTTTTCTGAAAGAAAGTTGGTGTTACTCAGGATTGCAGATGGTTCAGATGGCTCTAAGCACTATGGGACTTAACATCTGAGGTCATCAGTCCCTTAGACTTACAACTACTTAAACCTAACTAACCTAAGGACATCACACACATCCATGCCTGAGGCAGGATTCGAACCTGCGACCGCAGCTCAGGATTGCAATGCACCATATTATTCCCCACTCTTTTAGCTACAAAACCGTATTTTCCAAGTTAATATTCGTTCAGTGCGACAGCCTTAAGTCACCATACTCGGAGAGCCTCTATGCCCGCCTGGTACCACTCTATTGGTTGACGTCGGAGTCTGCGTCTTTTTTTTTTCCTACCTCTAAGTCACGGCTGCAAAATACTATCGTGAATGTTTTAGAGACGAATGGAAAACTGGTAGAAGCCGACCTCGGGGAAGATCATTTTGGATTCCGTGGAAATGTTGGAACACGTGAGGCAATACTGACCCTACAGCTTATCTTAGAAGCCAGATTAAGAAAAGGCAAACCTACGTTTCTAGGATTTGTAGACTTAGAGAAAGCTTTTGACAATGTTGACTGGAATACTCTCTTTCAAATTCTGAAGGTGGCAGGGCTAAATACAGGGAGCAAAAGGCTATTTACAATTTGTACAGAAACTAGATGGCAGTTATAATAGTCGAGGGACATGAAAGGGAAGCAGTGGTTGGGAAGGGAGTGAGACAGGGTTGTAGCCTCTCCCCGATGTTATTCAATCTGTATGTTGAGCAAGCGGTTAAGGAAACAAAAGAAAAATTCGGAGTAGGTATTAAAATCGATGGAGGAGAAATAAAAACTTTAAGGTTCGCCGATGATACTGTAATTCTGGCAGAGACAGCAAAGGACTTGGAAGAGCAGTTGAATGGAATGGACAGTGTCTTGAAAGGAGGATGTAAGATGAACATCAACAAAAGCGAAACGAGGATAATGGAATGTAGTTGACCTAACTCGGGTGATGCTGAGGGTATTAGATTAGGAAAAAAGTAGTAAAGGAGTTTCGCTATTTGGGGAGCAAAATAACTGATGATGGTCGAAGTAGAGAGGATATAAAACGTAGACTGGCAATGGCAAGGCAAGCGTTTCTGAAGAAGAGAAATTTGTTAACATCGAGTATTGATTTAAGTGTCAGGAAGTCTTTTCTGAAAGTATTTGTATGGAGTGTAGCCATGTATGGAAGTGAAACATGGACGATAAATACACTCCTGGAAATGGAAAAAAGAACACATTGACACCGGTGTGTCAGACCCACCATACTTGCTCCGGACACTGCGAGAGGGCTGTACAAGCAATGATCACACGCACGGCACAGCGGACACACCAGGAACCGCGGTGTTGGCCGTCGAATGGCGCTAGCTGCGCAGCATTTGTGCACCGCCGCCGTCAGTGTCAGCCAGTTTGCCGTGGCATACGGAGCTTCACTGCAGTCTTTAACACTGGTAGCATGCCGCGACAGCGTGGACGTGAACCGTATGTGCAGTTGACGGACTTTGAGCGAGGGCGTATAGTGGGCATGCGGGAGGCCGGGTGGACGTACCGCCGAATTGCTCAACACGTGGGGCGTGAGGTCTCCACAGTACATCGATGTTGTCGCCAGTGGTCGGCGGAAGGTGCACGTGCCCATCGACCTGGGACCGGACCGCAGCGACGCACGGATGCACGCCAAGACCATAGGATCCTACGCAGTGCCGTAGGGGACCGCACCGCCACTTCCCAGCAAATTAGGGACACTGTTGCTCCTGGGGTATCGGCGAGGACCATTCGCAACCGTCTCCATGAAGCTGGGCTACGGTCCCGCACACCGTTAGGCCGTCTTCCGCTCACGCCCCAACATCGTGCAGCCCGCCTCCAGTGGTGTCGCGACAGGCGTGAATGGAGGGACGAATGGAGACGTGTCGTCTTCAGCGATGAGAGTCGCTTCTGCCTTGGTGCCAATGATGGTCGTATGCGTGTTTGGCGCCGAGCAGGTGAGCGCCACAATCAGGACTGCATACGACCGAGGCACACAGGGCCAACACCCGGCATCATGGTGTGGGGAGCGATCTCCTACACTGGCCGTACACCACTGGTGATCGTCGAGGGGACACTGAATAGTGCACGGTACATCCAAACCGTCATCGAACCCATCGTTCTACCATTCCTAGACCGGCAAGGGAACTTGCTGTTCCAACAGGACAATGCACGTCCGCATGTATCCCGTGCCAATTAACGTGCTCTAGAAGGTGTAAGTCAACTACCCTGGCCAGCAAGATCTCCGGATCTGTCCCACATTGAGCATGTTTGGGACGGGATGAAGCGTCGTCTCACGCGGTCTGCACGTCCAGCACGAACGCTGGTCCAACTGAGGCGCCAGGTGGAAACGGCATGGCAAGCTATTCCACAGGACTACATCCAGCATCTCTACGATCGTCTCCAGCCTGCATTGCTGCGAAAGGTGGATATACACTATACTAGTGCCGACATTGTGCATGCTCTGTTGCCTGTGTCTATGTGCCTGTGGTTCTGTCAGTGTGATCATGTGATGTATCTGACCCCAGGAATGTGTCAATAAAGTTTCCCCTTCCTGGGACAATGAATTCACGGTGCTCTTATTTCAATTTCCAGGAGTGTAGTTTGGACAAGAAGAAAACAGAAGCTTTCGAAATGTGGTGCTACAGAAGAATGCTGAAGATTATATGGGTAGATCATATAACTCTTGAGGAGGTACTGAATAGAATTGGGGAGAAGAGGAGTTTGTGGCACAATTTGACAAGAAGAAGGGATCGGTTGGTAGGACATGTTCTGAGGTATCAAGGGATCACCAATTTAGTATTGGAGGGCAGCGTCGAGGGTAAAAATCGTAGAGGGAGACCAAGAGATGAATACACTAAACAGATTCAGAAGGATGTAGGCTGCAGTACGTACTGGGAGATGAAGGAGCTTGCACATGATAGAGTAGCATGGAGAGCTGCATCAAACCAGTCTCAGGACTGAAGACCACAGCAACAACAACTTCTTAGTCCTTCAAAAACTTTCCCGTTATCCACTTACTGCTTCCCGCGGAGTGCATCCTTCATTGTGCCAAAGAGAGAGAGGTGCGGGATCCGGGCTGCGGGGTGGATGATGAAGAACAGCCCATTGAAATTTTGTGAGCTGGTCTCGGGTGCGCAGACTTGTGTGAGGCCTTCCGTTGTCACGGAGAAGCGGGCGTTCGTCTGCATATTTGTGGCGATGAACACGCAGAAGTCGTTTCTTGAATTTTCTGAGGGTGACACAATATACTTCAGAGTTGATCGTTGCACCATGAGGGAGGACATCAAACAGAAGAGTCCCGGAAGACAGTCGCCATGACTTTACCGGCTTAGGGTGCGGCTTTGAAATTTTTCTTCGAAGGAGAGGTAGTGTAGCGCCACTCTTTGGATTGCCGTCTCGTTTCCCGTTCGAAGTGATGAACCCATGTTTCATCGCTTGTGATGATGTTCGACAAAAATTTTCACTAGCAGTCTCATGACCTTCAAGCAAACTCCACACAGATAGGTCATTCTTTGCCTTTTATTGTCTTCTGTTACGTGGCGAGGAAACCAGTGGGCACACACTTCTGAGTACCCCAACAGGTGGACGAGTGTCTCAGCACTACCAACAGAGACGTTGGAAAGTTGCACAGGTCACACCAATATTCAACAAAGGTAGTAGGAGTAATCCACTAAATTACAGGTCCATATCGTTAACGTCGATATGCAGCAGGATTTCGGGACATACCGGGTGATCAAAAAGTCAGTATAAATTTGAAAACTTAATAAACCACGGATTAGTGTAGATAGAGAGGTAAAAATTAACACACATGCTAGGAATGACATGGGGCTTTATTAGAACCACCCCACATTGCCAGACGCGTGAAAGATCTCCCGCGCGCGTCGTTTGGTGATGATCGTGTGCTCAGCCGCCACTTTCGTCATGCTTGGCCTCTCAGGTCCCCAGATCTCAGTCCGTGCGATTATTGGCCTTGGGGTTACCTGAAGTCGCAAGTGAATCGTGATCGACCGACGTCACTAGGGATGCTGAAAGACAACAGCCGACGCCGATGCCTCACCATAACTCCGGACATGCTTTACAGTGCTGTTCACAACATTATTCCTCGACTACAGCCATTGTTGAGGAATGATGGTGGACATATTGAGCATTTCCTGCAAAGAATATCACCTTTGCTTTGTCTTACTTTATTATGCTAATTATTGCTATTCTGATCAGATGAAGCGCCATCTGTCGGACATTTTTTGAACTTTTTCTTGTTCTAATAAAACCCCATGTCGTTCCAAGCGTGTGTGTCAATTTGTACCTCTCTATCTACATTATTCCGTGATTTATTCAGTGTTCAAATTTATACGGACTGTTTGATCACCCGGTATATTGTGTTCAAACATTATGAATTACCTCGAAGAAAACTGTCTATTGATACACAGTCAACATGGGTTTAGAAAACATCGTCCTGTGAAACACAACTAGCCCTTTATTCGCGTGAAGTGTTGAGTGCCATTGACAAGGGATTTCAGATCGATTCCGTATTTCTGGATTTCCGGAAGGCTTTTGACACTGTACCACACAAGCGGCTCGTAGTGAAATTGCGTGCTTATGGAATATCATCTCAGTTATGTGACTGGATTTGTGATTTCCTGTCAGAGAGGTCACAGTTGGTAGTAATTGACGTAAAGTCATCGAGTAAAACAGATGTTATTTCTGGCGTTCCCCAAGGTAGTGTTAGAGGCCCTTTGCTGTTCCTTATCTGTATAAGCGGTTTGGGAGACAATCTGAGCAGCCTTCTGAGGTTGTTTGCAGATGGCGCTGTCTTTTATAGACTAATAAAGTCATCAGAAGATCAAAACAAACTGCCAAACGATTTAGAAAAGATATCTGAATGACGCGAAAATTGGCAGTTGACCCAAAATAAGGAGAAGTGTGAGGTCATCCACGCGAGTGCTAAAAGGAATTGGTTGAAGTTCGGTTACACGATAAATCAGACTGCGTTTTATTGGCAGGACACTTAGAAAATGTAACAGATCTACTAAGGAGACTGCCTACACTGCGCTTGTCCGTCCTCTTTTAGAATACTGCTGCGCGGTGTGGGATCCTTATGAGATAGGACTAACGGAGTACATCGAAAAAGTTCAAAGAAGGGCAGCACGTTTTGTATTTTCGCGAAATAAGGGAGAGAGTGTCACAGAAATGATACGGGATTTGGTCTGGACATCATTAAAAGAAAGGGGTTTTTCGTTGCGACGGAATATTCTCACGAAATTCCAATCACCAACTTTCTCCTCCGAATGCGAAAATATTTTGTTGACACTGACATACATAAGAAGAAACGATCACCACGACAAAATAAGGGAAATCAGAGCTCGTACGGAAAGATATAGGTGTTCGTTCTTTCCGCGCGCTATACGAGATTGGAATAATATAGAATTGTGAAGGTGGGTCGATGAACCCTCTGCCAGGCATTTGAATGTGATTTGAAGAGTATCCATGTAGATGTAGATGTCCAGTTGTGCAGCGCGGTGTTTCATTGTGAACCGTCCATCACCTCGAATGAGACTGTCCGCATGTTCCAACACTGTAGAAATCACAGACGTGCGCGCCCGGCAGGCGCGTAGAAAGATCGGACGGGTGTGCGCCACCTTGTTACGATGATGACGGACGCCCCGACCAACGACTAAGCGTGCCTTTGTCCACTGCCAGGTCTCCGTGGAAAATCTGCAAGCGCCTACAAATAAATGTATGTGATGCTCTGGTTCCCGCCAAAAGACACTCAATGACACCTCTCTGGTTGTAACGCTTCACCGTTACAGACGCCTTTCTGAAGGCCGCCACCTATCTTAACTCAATGAGACTATAGGGGCTGGGGCGGGAATATTCCACGATGTCCCACAACAAATTCCATATTTTTTTCAAATCATATTTGTCGAAAACAAAGTGTTGCATTACTAACTGAAGGGCCCTCCTGTTCATTATTCGCATGATGTACTACAGCAGGAAAACCTCGTAAAGAAAATCGCCTCGACTACTAAAGTTAATTTTATTAAGCTTTACAAACACAAGTAGCCTGTTTAAGTTCGGGGGATCATTTTCAAGTGACTTCTCCACAATTATTGTATCAGGGGGAACGTGAATCAACAAAATACGAACTTACCGTCTATCGAACCACGTTTATATCTCGATTCAGGACTTTCTTGCAGATAAGACTCAAACGTCACCCTTAATGGAACAGAAGCGACAGATGTAATTTCAGGAGCAGGGCAAGGAAGTGTGATAAAACTGTCATTGTTTACAACAGGTTTATAAATGATCTAGTGATTAATTTTAGAAGCCCCATCAGAGTGTTCACAGATGATGCTGTTTTATATAAAAAGGTCGCAACGGCAAAAGACTGTAGTGAAATTCAGAATGAGTTGCAGAACATCTTTGATTGCTGCAGGGACTGGAAGCTGAACCTGAACGCGGATAAATGGGACGTATGGTATGAATAGGAGAAGAGATGCATTACTGTTCGATTACACTGTTGAAGACAAATCCCTGGAAACAGTAAGTACCGTAAAAATCTAGGTGTAACTTGAAGTAGAATGAACATTTAAAGCAAATAGCATGAGAAGCAGATGCCAGGCATTAATTAGTAGAATCTTACGGATGTGTAATTCGCCCACAAAAGAAGCGGCCTACAAAACACTTGTTCGGCCGACGCTTGAGTATTGCTCATTAGTCTGCGACCCTTGGATTAATAGATGACACAGACAAATTCCATCGGTGAGTGACGCGCTTCATCACAGGATCGTTTAGTATGTCACAGAGCGTTAACACAGTTGCTAAACAAGCTCCAATGGCTAACGCTAAAAGTTTATTATTGGATATTTTTAGAGTACTTTCCCGGACGAGTAGGGCAAAAAATGGTTCAAATGGCTCTAAGCACTATGGGACTTAACATCTGAGGTCATCAGTCCCCTAGACTTAGAAACTACTTAAACCTAACTAACCTAAGGACATTACACACATCCATGTTCGAGGCAAGATTCGAACCTGCGACCGTAGCAGCAGCGCGGCTACGGACTGAAACGCCTAGAACCACTCGGCCACAGTGGCCGACGAGTCAGGCAACATAATACTTCCTCCCATTTAGGTATCAAATAATGATCGCAACAAAAAATCCGGGATATTAGAGCTAATACGGAGGTTTACTCACAGTCATTCTTCCGACACGCCGTTCGCGAATAGAACGGAATAGGAGTAGAACTACGCCCAGTCTCACATCATAAGGCTGCTTGCTGAATAAAGATGCAGATGTTCGTAAACATGTGTCTCAGTGACTCCTGAATCAGGCTACTGATTCAAAGGTTCGTTTCCCAGTTACCTCTAACGTAAACCTTACTTGTAAACTGCCCCGAAAACACAAATTTCACCGCAGTGGAAAGTTCCCCTATTTTTGTCGTTCCTACGGCTTCTCTTTATTCTGGTTCCGTCCGTTAAATAAGACTCTCCGAAAGAAAACTTTTACCTAGGTATAATCATTACCACGCTAGAATTTAATTTGTTCGGGACAGCACGTGGAAAAGGAACTAAATAACTTGGAAGTTCTCTTGCAAGGGAAGGGCGTGACGTCGAAGAGTCAGAACCGCACGAAAATGTGCTTAGAATGTAAATCGCTCCTTTCGAAAATAGCAGTATGTGTCACTCTCTTTACAAAATTGCGCGTCTGACCAATAGAGCCTTTGAATGCTCTCCTATTCAAGGTCTAAGAGAGGAACAACGGTAACGCAAAGGGAGAAAAGTCCAAAAACACATGAATTTGAGTGTCATGACCGGTTGCTATGTTTCCCTTTGCTTAAAATAATTACGCTGCCTGAACAACAAACCTTTTCTACTGACCAAATGGTGTTGTACAGCTATTCAGTCTTCAAAGCGCAGGTGACCAATTGCAGTAAAGTAGTCAATGCAAAGTGGAACACAAAAGTACGCACATGCTGACCCAACCTACATGTCCATATTCACCGTAACTACTGCATTCAAGCAGCCCTCAGTACCAGACGCCACAGTAAAGACATTTTCAAATGTTTATATTATTATTCTAACAAGCCTACCACAACAAAGGTAAAAAATTAATTATGATTGTAGTGTTGCTCACGCTGCTAAATATTGCATTTTCGGGCAACGACAAAGTTATATTATGTGGCAGGTATCATTAGAGCAGAGTTATTTCTTGAAATAATGGATAAACTAGGCACTCATTTTTTCGTGTTTCCCACGCTGGTCTCGTTGTGAACTCATGGCCCAATCGTCGAAAATGTAGGTAGTGATGATTCCAAGCTCGGATGCAAAGAGGCCTAGGTGTTATTCTGCGATATTCAAAAGTTTTATTGATGTGTTTCATAAACCATTCTTGAAGATTAAACTTTTGCAAGTTAAGACAATGGTGATGTAAAAAAGTAATCAGCACTCCGAATTTAAGTTACACTTATTTTTTATTATTTTTTTGCAACATCACTCCACAATACAAAAAATATCTTCCTCACTGCTAAAGTTCACATTTCATAAACTGACTACAATTTGCGTCTTTTCCATGACGACCAAGACTTGACTCCCTCATAACCGCTTACGCGCCCAAAAATCAGTTACAACTACGTCAAAGATCGTAGTGACAAAAGAAAGAATACACATAAGAATAATATCATTGCAATATATACATATCGATGTATCGAAGTACCTCTACATTAATGAAATCAAATCTGAATGTTGTCACAGAAATATGTTAACTATTTTACAGAAACACAGTAGAATATTGCTGGTATCGAGAGGTTGAGGTGAGGTGCCGTAATGGTTACGTAATTCAAGTGCCATTACAGTATGTCAGTGTCACACACTCCCTTCGCCAAGCATGTTGTGATAGTTGCTTAGTCAGACGTGCATATTGTTCTATTCCACGAGGTGCGTTCAATAAGTAATTCAACACTTTTTTTTCGGACAGTTTCGGCTGAAAAAGTACGGAATTTGTTGTGAGGTATAGATAAATATTCCCGCTTCAGCTCCTATAGTTTCACGAAGTTTCAATGGATGGCGGAGCTATAGCCTTTAAAATGGCGTCCGTAACGGCGGTGTGTTTCAAGCAGAGGGCTATCATTGAGTTTCTTTTGGCGGAAAACCAGAGCGTCGCAGATATTCATAGGCGCTTGCAGAATGTCTGTAAGCGTTTGCAGAATGTCTACGGAGACCTAGCAGTGAACAAAAGCACAGTGAGCCGTTGGGGGAGGCGTTTCTCATCATTGCAACAAAGTCGCGCAAATCTATCCCATCTCCCGCGCGCCGACTTGACGCCCACAACTGTGATTCCTGCAGTGTCTGAATGCGTGGACACACTCATTCAGTGATCGACGGATAACAATTAAACACGTTGCTGCTCAACTAGACGTCTGTGTTGGTAGTGCTGACACTCGTCCACCAGTTAGGCTATTCGAAGGCGTGTGCCTGCTGGGTTCCATGCCTGCTAACACATGACGATAAAGAGTAACGAAGGACCAGCTACCACGAATGGGAACAAAGGTTTGAGTGAACAGTACGTTCTTTTTGGCTTCGAACCCGAATATCCTAAAATGGGAGGGATGGGAGAAAGGTCTCATTTGAAAATACAAAGATGACAACGCCCACGCAGCGCAGGGGGTGGTGGTGGGTGGGGAGGGGGGTTAGGAGTTGGACAGTTGTAATACAGAGAGATGTCCCCTTAACTGAAGTTAACTTTTTACCTAGAACTCTTTCTTCGTACAATATGACGTTTTCGAGACATTAAGTAGTCTCAAGTTAAAACGAACACCCTGTAGCCTATGTACAGATACTGAATCATTAGTACCTTAATACACTACTGGCCATTAAAATTGCTACACCACGAAGAAATGCACATGATAAACGGTGATTCATCGGACAGTTATATTATACTAGAACTTACATGTGATTACATTTTCACGCAATTTGGGTGCATAGATCCTGAGAAATCAGTACCCAGAACAACCACCTCTGGCCGTAATAACGGCCTTGATACGCCTGGGCATTGAGTCAAACGGAGCTTGGATGGCGTGTACAGGTAGAGCTGCCCTTTGCAGCTTAAACACGATACCACAGTTCATCAAGAGTAGTGACTGGCGTATTGTGACGAGGCAGTTTCTCGGCCACCATTGACCAGACGTTTTCAATTGGTGAGAGATCTGGAGAATGTGCTGGCCAGGGCAGCAGTCGAACATTTTTTGTATCCAGGAAGGCCCGTATATGATCTGCAACATGTGGTCGTGCATTATCCTGCTGAAATGTAGGGTTTCGCAGGGATCGAATGAAGGGTAGAGCCATGGGTCGTAACACATCTGAAATGTAACGTCCACTGTTCAAAGTGCCGTCAATGCGAACAAGAGGTGACTGAGACGTGTAACCAATGGCACCCCATACCATCACGTCGGGTGATACGCCAGTATGACGATGACGAATACACGCTTCCAACGTGCGTTCACCGCGATGTCACCAAACACGGATGCGACCATCATGATGCTGTAAACAGACCCTGGATTCATCCGAAAAAATGACGTTTTGCCATTCGTGCAGCCAGGTTCGTCGTTGGGTACACCATCGCAGGCGCTCCTGTCTGTGATGCAGCGTCAAGGGTAACCGCAGCCATGGTCTCCGAGCTGATAGTCCATGCTGCTGCAAACGTCGTCGAACTGTTCGTGCAGATGGTTGTTGTCTTGCAAACGTCCCCATCTGTTGACTCAGGGATCGAGACGTGGCTGCACGATCCGTTACAACCATGCTGATAAGATGCCTTTCATCTCGACTGCTATTGATACGAGGCCGTTGATATCCAGCACGGCGTTCCGTATTACCCCCCTGAACCCACCGATTTCATATTCTGGTAACAGTCATTGGATCTCGACCAACGCGAGCAGCAATGTCGCGATACGATAAACCGCAATCGCGATAGGCTACAATCCGCCCTTTACCAAAGTCAGAAACGTGATGGTACGCATTTCTCCTCCTTACACGAGGCATCACAACGTTTCACCATGCAACGCCGGTCAACTGCTGTTTTTGTATGAGAAATCAGTTGGAAACTTTCCTCATGTCAGTAGGTGTCGCCACCGGCGCCAACCTTGTGTGAATGCTCTGAAAAGCTAATCATTTGCATATCACGGCATCTTCTTCCTGTCGGTTAAATTTCGCGCCTGTAGCACGTCATCTTCGTGGTGTAGCAATTTTAATGGCCAGTAGTGTATACGCCAACTTGGGTGTGTAAGCCGTTTTTCTCTGCATCGGACAATCTTTCCGATAACGCATCATTTAATTTACACCTGATGTTTTCCGTACGTTCGTAACTGCACCGGGAAGTGGACTAAACCTGTCAGGATAGACTATCCATGCTGCGCGTGCTTGGAGGTACTAACCAACCTAAAAACATGCTACTCGTAATAGCTGTAATTGTTAATCTGCAAATATCTGCACGGATACCCTAACACCCTATGTATGTAATATAACAGAAACTGCCAAACAATGCCCTCATCAAAGTATCAATATCTACGCCGTCTGTATCATATCAAGGTAAAAATACCTCTATCCTCACAATACTAAAAGATAAATATATTATTTTACCCCTCCCCTTTTGTTTACAGCTACTAAGCTCATGTTATCTGAAAATCTAAACCTTACTCCAGTTTTTCTCGTTGCATTTTGTAGGTGCTCAGGAGAAGTAACTCAACGCAACGCAAGCCATTGTCCTTAAGTATCCTTGACAGCTATCTGGGTGCTCCTCGGGTCCGGTACTAATTTGGGATCTCCGCGTTGGTGGTCAAGTGGCTGACGGCGAACATGAGCCGCCTCGCCGGTATCCTGACGTCACACGTGAACTTGTAGCCCAGCACCAACACATGCCGGCCTGTGTTGACTAGCACTGTAACGGAACCTTTTATGATATTAAATGCCCTCCGGTTAGACCTAAATCGTCTCTCTCCTTTTCTTTTATCGAGCGAGGTGGTGCGGTGATTAGCACACTGGATTCGCATTTCGAAAGACGATGGTTCAAATCCGCGTCCGGCCACCCACATTTAGGTTTCCCTAAATCAATCCAGGCAAATGCCGGGATGGTTCCTTTGAAAGGACACTGCCTGTTTCCTTCCCCATCCTTTAAACGTTTCGACTTTGTGTTCCATCTTTAACGACCTCGTTTCATTCCTCTTTTTTAGCGTTCTGTACCACAATCAGTAAAAACGGAACCCTTACAGCGTCACTTTCACGTCCGCCTGCCTATGTGTATTTCTGCCTGACTGTTAAAAACAATTTTTCTAAGGAACGTATAGACGTATCAAGTTGAAATTAAGGTCTACGGTTCTTCGTCGGTGTAAAAAATTAAAACTTCTAAATCAACGCTCAAAAGCAAAACGAGGATAATGGAATGAAGTCGAATTAAATCGGGTGATGCTACGGGAATTAGATTAGGAAATAAGACACTTAAAGTAGTAAATGAGTTTTGTTATTTTGGGAGCAAAATAACTGATGATGGTCGAAGTAGAGAGGATATAAAATGTAGACTGGCAATGGCAGGGAAAGCGTTTCTGAAGAAGAGAAATTTGTTAACATCGAGTATAGATTTAAGTGCCAGGACGTGGTTTCTGAAAGTATATGTATGGCATGTAGCCATGTGTGGAAGTGAAACGTGGACGATAAATAGTTTGGACAAGAAGAGAATAGAAGCTTTCGAAATGTGGTGCTACAGAAGAATGCCGAAGATTAGATGGGTAGATCATATAACTAATGAGGAGGTATTGAATGGAATTGGAGAAAAGAGAAATTTGTGGCACAACTTGACTAGAAGAAGGGATCAGTTAGTAGGGCATATTCTGAGGCATCAAGGGATCACCAATTTAGTATTGGAAGGCAGCGTGGAGGGTAAAAATCGTAGAGGGAGACCAAGACATGAATACACTAAACAGATTCAGAAGGATGTAGGTTGCAGTAGGTACTGGGAGATGAAGAACCTTGCACAGGATAGAATTGCATGGAGAGCTGCATCAACCCAGTCTCAGGACTGAAGACCACAACAACAACAATCAACGCAATCGGAAGATTCGGCCATTTGTGTCACATATTTTGATACTCGAAAACTTGCTCTTGGAAAGTTTTCGGTGGTGCTGAGCCACAGTAACGCAGAATTTTTTGAAAGAATACACCGTCATTTGACCGTATAGTATTGCATTTTTCTTCTCTGCAAGCTACATTTTGGTTTTCACGCCATTATCGAGTACAATGCTCTTAGAACATTAACATCATTTTCCTCCGCACTCTGCAGGATGACATGTGTGTTGAACCAACCTTCGTGTGGTGGGCAGATCTTCCACTTTTACCTTAAAATCTGAAAGTGTTTCGCCTGTCTAATATCTTGCTTATCAGGTGTTATGATATGCTCTCCCAAAAATAATAATAATTCTAAGGAAATACCATGTACTCATAGTGTCTTGTTTCGATTTAGACTTTCAATGTTCTGCGAATTCTTCTCGGTGTATCACATCTATCTCATCTTCATTTACCTTCTCTTCGCTTTTAACCACACTGTCTTCAATTTTCTTTCCTTTGTATAACCCTTCTACATACTCCTTCCAAAGTTTCCTTGTTTTTCTAGTAAATCTACATATACAGCTATATGGATACCCTGAACATCACACTTAAGTGCTTGGCAGAAGGTTCTACGAACCACCTTCTCAAGAATTTTCATTATTCCACTCTCGAACAGCGCGTGGGGAAAAGGAACACCTATCTCCTTCCGTGCGCGCTCTGATTTCCCTTATTTTATTATGAGGTTCGTTTCTCCCTATGTAGGTGGGTGACAACAAAATATTTTCGCATTCGGTGGAGACAGTTGGAGATTGAAATTTCATGAGGAGATTCCGCCACGACGAAAAACGCCTTTGTTTCAGTTATTTCCACCTCAAATGCTGCACCATGTCGGTGACTCTCTCTCTCTCCTGTTTCTTGATAATACAAAACGTGTTGATCTTTTTGGACCTTTTTCGATGTACTCAGTTAATCCTATCTGGTAAAGGATACTACACCGTTCATCAGTACTCCAAAAGAGGACGGAAAGCACAATATAGGCTGTCTCTTTAGTAGATCATTTGCATTTTCTAAGTGCTCTGCCAATAAATCGCAGTCTTTAGTTTGCCTTCCCCACAACGTTTTCTGTCTGTTCTTTCCAATTCACGTTGTTCGTCATTGTAATTCTTAGGTATTTGGTTGAATTTACAGCCTTTGGATTTGATTGACTTATCATACAGCCGAAGTTTAACGGATTCCTTTCAGCACTCACACTTTTCGTTATTTAGGGTTGTCTGCCAATTTTCGCACCATGCAGATATCTTTTATAAGTCGTTTTTAATTTGTTTTAAATTCTGATGACATTAATAAACGACAAACGATGCATCATCTGCAAACAATGTAAGACGGCTGCTTAGATTCTCTCCTAAATCGTTCATATAGATAAGGAACAGCAGATGGCGTATAACACCACCTTGGGGAAAGCCAAAAAATCATTTCTGTTTTACTCGATGACTTTCCGTCAGTTACTACGAACTGTGGCCTCTCTGACAGGAAATCACGATTCCAGACACATTCCATAAGCACGCAATTTGACTACAAGACGCTTATGAGGTACAGTGTCAAAAGCCTTGTGACTTCCCATCTGAGTTCTCATTGCCCATACAGTCGCTTCTCTTTTCTCTAAGCATATATTTAATTTCCTTATAAACGAAATCGATTTTTTCCCACGGCCAAGCGTGATTCTACAACTTCGAATTTCTCCTCTAATCGTTCCCCCTTTCCCACTTTGCTCTTCCTATAAATTTCATTTTTAGACATTGTATTTACTTTTGCCTGCATCATTTGCTACATTTTCGTGCTTCCTACTAACATTACGTAGATTTATTCATGTCTGCCGGATACGTTAAATGGGCCTTTCACGTCCGCTGCCATTCTGTTCTCGGTCTTCCTTAATGTCCACTCTTACTGGATTCCACGGCTTGGTACTGATTACAGACTTGCCGACTGACGGTTGTGCTTTTTATTATGTTTTTGGTCTAGATCCTAGGGATTCGGGTTAGTTGTTATTGTGGCCAGTCCTAAGACTGGTTTGTTCAGACCTCCGCGCTGTTCTATCCTATGGAATCTTCAGCTCTGGCTAAATGCAGCAACTTACATCCTTTTGAATCTAATTCTATTTACCTATTCACCTCTTGGTCTCTATCTGCAATTTTTACCTCCCCCTCTAAAAAAGCTATACACGTAGGTTTGCCTTTCCTTAACCTATTTTACTATCCTCTAAAAGTGCCTCACGTGTTCTTACATTTCTTCAGAATCCGAACTGATCTTCACCGAGTTTGGCTTTCACCAGTTTCTGCATTCTTCTGAAAAAATACGTTAGTATTTTACAGTCGTGACCTTTAAACTGATAGTTTGATAATATTCACACCTGTCAGCACCTGCTTTCTTTGGAGTTGGAATTATTATGTTCTTGAAGTCTGAGGGTATTTCGCTTATGTCATACATTAGACAATTTCGAAACTTACATATTTCACTTTGACTACGTCTTTTGGTTGAAGTCAGATCTCTTAATTATACATCTGTATTCAGTAAATGATTGAACTGAAAAATAATAAATAGTATTTTAGCACTGACACAATAAGTGACTCTCTGTGGCTAGATGACTCAGTTGCGTGCAGGGAGTTCGTATCCTTATAAATTTCTTGCAAAGCGCTGCACGATATGCGGATGATAAACGCGTCGTGCAGAATTTAGCAGCCCACTCAAGCTATCACTAATCAATTTCTGGTATGTCACACCTGTCTTTGAGTACGTGCTCAAATTAACTGGAACCATTGTCACTGAAATATATCTGTAGGAAAAATGTGGCTCACTCAGATGTAGGAAATTACTCAAAGATCTGTTTAGTGTTTGGTATTCTTACCAAACTATCAACAGAATTGGCAGAGAAGAATTAATGAAGAGAAACTTGTACGAAATTTTTGACGCTTTCGTGGACACATGTTATAGTGCCTGGTAGCTTTTGTTACCGGTTCCTCTGCCCAAGTGTGTTTGAAGATTTTTCTGACGTATCGCCAGAGCGAGAAGAAAACCACAAGCTAAACGAATCATGGGTTCCCGCGCTACAGCTAACGACCGTTACAGATTACGAGGGAAGAACCACAGCAGTACTGACCAGTGAAAGGTTCCGAGTCTTTGCCGTGTCTGGTACATATAGTCTCCCACCTTGGTATCGACTCCAATTCGCCACCAGCAGTGGAGGGGCAACGCCAGCCACTCGTGCAGACGAAATGTCAGAAAAATCATGAACATTGGTCGAAGACCCCGAGATAGAGGCCAACAGGCAGTGTGTGTAGAAAATCATGATTCATCACTGGCTTCTGCAGTCAGCCAGAGAGCGTCACACAAACGCTCAGTGAACATTCATCGTTGACGATCTAAGAGAGACGTCGCCGCATACGGAAACAATCGAAAAACTGATGTCCCAAACCCAGTGCGGAAACGTTCTGCTTCCTTGCACGTACAAATTGCGTAATAGCATGGGGGTGAACGTAAGAGCCTTTCTGCCTTAGATATAAGCGTGCTAACGATTCTTCTTCACACTGTCTATGAAAGAAAATGGAGGGGAAGAAGTGATATCGGCAGGTACACGGAAGTGGATAGGATGAAGTTAGATATAGTGACAATTAGTGAAGTTAGCTGGTAGGAGGAATGTGTGTGTGTATGTGTGAATTCGCAAGCGACCAAACTGCTGAGGTCATCGGACCCTGGACTTACGCACTACTTTAACTTAAACTAACTTATGCTAACACACACACACACACATATGCTCGAGGAAGGACGCGACCCTCCGGCGGGAGGGGCCGCGCAATCCGTGATATGGCGCCTCAAACCACGCGGCCACTCCGCGCGGTCTGGTGGGAGGAAAAGAACATCTGGTCAGGTGAATACGGGGCTTTAAATACAAAATCAAGTAGGGTAGTGCAGCAGTAGGTTTAGTAAATAAGAAAACAGGAATGCGGGTAAACTGCTAAGAACAGCATGTTGTTGTTGTGGTCTTCAGTCCTGAGATTGGTTTGATGCAGCTCTCCATGCTACTCTATCCTGTGCAAGCTTCCTCATCTCCCAGTACTTACTGCAACATACATCCTTCTGAAACTGCTTAGTGTATTCATCTCTTGGTCTCCCTCTACTATTTTTATCCTCCACGCTGCCCTCCAATGCTAAATTTGTGATCCCTTGATGCCTCAGAACATGTACTACCAATCGGTCACTTCTTCTTATCAAGTTGTGCCACAAACTCCTATTATCCCCAATTCTAATCAATACTTCCTCATTAGTTATGTGATCTACCAATCTAATCTTCAGCATTCTTCTGTAGCACCACAGCATAGTGAACGCATTATCGTAGCCAAGGTAAAAACTTAGCACATACCCACCACAGTAGTACAAGTTTAAATGCCAACTAGATCCGCAGATGATGGAGATATTGAAGAAATGTATGATGAGATAAAAGAAATTATTCAGATAGTTAAGGAAGACGAAAATGTAATTGTGATGGGGGACCGGAATGCGACAATAGGAAATGTAAGGGAAGGTAAAATACTTTGTGCATATAGACTGGGTGAGAGGAGTGAAAGAGAAAGCTGCTTGTTATAATTTTGCGCAGAGCATAATTTAATCATCGCTAGCACTTAGTTTAAGAATCATGAAAGAAGGTTGTATACATGGAACAGACCTGGAGACACAGATGGTTTCAGATTGATTATACGAATATAATGGTACGGCAGAAATGTCAGAACCAGATTTTAAATTGTAAGCGATTTACACGGGCAGATGTGGACACTGACCACAATCTATTGGTTCTGAACTATAGATTAAAACTAAATAATTGCAAAAAGATAGGAAATTAAGGCGATGGGACTTGGATAAGTTGAAAGAACGAGAAGCTGTTGAGAGTTTCAGTGGGTGCATTAGGCAACGGATGACTAGAACAGGGGAAAGGAATACAGTAGAAGATGAATGGGTAGCTTTCTGAGATGAAATAGTGAAGGCAGCAGAGGATCAAAAAGATAACAAGGCCTACTAGAAATCCTTGGATAATACAGGAATATTGAATTTAATTGATGAAAGTAAAAAATACAAAAATGGGGCAAATGAAGCAGACGAAAGGGAACTCAAACATCTAAAAATGAGAGTGACAGTAAGTGGAAAATTTCCTGATGAACATGAAGAGATTAGGCGGAAAACCAGTCCTAAGCAAAGAAGGAAATGATGAAAGGCGAGATGAGTATTAGAGGGTCTGTAGAAGGAAGATGTAAGCAATAATTCTAGAAATGGAGGAAGACGTAGATGACGTTGAGGTGGGAGATATCATACTACAAGAAGAAAATGATAGAGCACTGAAAGACCTAAATGTAAATGAGCTGGTTTTAAACATACACAAGAACATACCGACTCATCCGTCTTTCCTAGTAGTAGTAGCCGAGGTTTCCACAGCCAGGAAAAAATGGAAATACTGCTACAGTTTACCACTACGGTCTATATAAATGTATGCTCAGTTTACGTTAAGTTATACCGACTGTTGAAATTGCCTCATCGTACCTGAGTTTAATGACGAGGACTGTGAAAAGGTTCGCGTTGTATGTCACTGTGGCCTAGGCCTCGGTGTACCAGTTATTTGTCTAGGTTTCGTGTACTGGTGCTACTGGTTGAACCCAGGAGAAGCCTGTGCCGCAGCTTATCTATCCCGTGAGACAGAACTGTCTGCCTTAGCAGTCGTACACAGGCCCCAGAGACGACAGCTGCGACGCCAGACTGTTTTTGTGTTCCTCGTCGCGTTTCTTGGCTGCTTGTGAAACACATGCGTTAGCGTAGCGACAAAAACCAACCTGAAACACGAGCGCACGGCGAAAAACAGGTGGCGCCCGCTTGTCGATCCCAGGCGCGCAAAATAGCCCCATTCATTTGTGGCATTTTCGTGAAGAACAGACATTATGCAGACCTTCGCTACCTTCAATGAAACAACGTGGACAGATTACAGGATGGGTCAGGAGGAAAGTTACAAGCTCATATGGGTGATCCTGGATAAAAACTTCAAATGAATTTATGCCCTTTTCCTGACTATATATCTGACGTCAGGAAAAGGGCATCAGGCCCCTTTTCCTGAATATATATCTGACGTTGAATATCAAAAGCTCAGATGGAAACCCAGTTATAAACAAAGAAGGGAAAGCAGAAAGTTGGAAGGAGTATATAGAGGGTCTATACAAGGGCGATGTTCTTGAGGATAATGTTATGGAAATGGAAGAGAATGTAGATGAAGATGAAATAGGAGATATGATACTGCGTGAAGAGTTTGACAGAGCACTGAAAGACCTAAGTCGAAACAAGGCCCCGGGAGTAGACAACATTCCATTAGAACTATTGAAAGCCTTGGGAGAGCCAGGCCTAACAAAAGTCTACCATCTAGTGAACAAGATATATGAGACAGGCGAAATACCATCAGACTTCAAGAAGAATATAATAATTCCAAATCCCAAAGAAATCAGGTGTTGACAGATGGGAAATTACCGAACTATCAGTTTAATAAGTCACGGCTGCAAAATACTAACGCGAACTTTTTGCAGACGAATGGAAAAACTGGTAGAAGCCGACCTCGGGGAAGATCAGTTTGGATTCCGTAGAAATGTTGGAACACATGAGGCAATACTGACCCTACAACTTATCTTAGAAGCCAGATTAAAAAAAGGCAAACCTACGTTTCTAGCATTTGTAGACTTAGAGAAAGCTTTTGACAATGTTGACTGGAATACACTCTTTCAAATTCTGAAGGTGGCAGGGGTAAAATACAGCGAGCGAAAGGCTATTTACAATTTTTACAGAAACCAGATGGCAGTTATAAGAGTCAGGGGCATGAAAGGGAAGCAGTGGTTGGGAAGGGAATGAGACAGGGTTGTAGCCTATCACCGTTGTTATTCAATCTGTATATTGAGCAAACAGTAAAGGAAACAAAACAATAATTCGGAGCAGGAATTAAAATCCATGGAGAAGAAATAAAAACTTTGAGGTTCGCAGATGACATTGTAATTCTGTCAGGGACAGCAAAGGACCTGGAAGAGCAGTTGAACGGAATGGACAGTGTCTTGAAAGGAGGATATAAGATGAACATCAACAGAAGCAAAACGAGGATAATGGAATGTAGTCGAATTAAATCGGGTGATGCTGCGGGAATTAGATTAGGAAATGAGACGCTTAAAGTAGTAGAGGAGTTTTGCTATTTGGGGAGCAAAATAAGTGATGATGGTGGAAGTAGAGAGGATATAAAATGTAGACCGGCAATGGCAAGGAATGCGTTTCTGAAGAAAGAAATCGAGTATAGATTTAAGTGTCAGGAAGTCGTTTCTGGGCAGTCCGGAACCGCGCGACTGCTACGGTCGCAGGTTCGAATCCTGCCTCGGGCATGGATGTGTGTGATGTCCTTAGGTTAGTTAGGTTTAAGTAGTGCTACGTTCTAGGGGACTGATGACCACAGCTGTTAAGTCCCATAGTGCTCAGAGCCATTTGAATCATTTGAAGTCGTTTCTGTAAGTATTTGTGTGGAGTGTAGCCATGTATTGAAGTGAAACGTGGACGACAAACAGTTTAGAAGAAGAGAATAGAAGATTTCGAAATGTGGTGCTACAGAAGAATGCTGAAGATTAGATGGGTAGATCACGTAACTAATGAGGAGGTATTGACTAGAATTGGAGAGAAGAGAAAATTGTGGCGCAACTTGACTAGAAGAAGGGATCGGTTGGTAGGGCATATTCTGAGTCATCAAGGGATCACCAGTTTGGTATTTGAGGGCAGCGTGGAGCGTAAAAATCGAAGAGGGAGACCAAGAGATGAATACACTAAACAGATTTAGAAGGATGTATGTAGCAGTAGGTACTGGGAGTAAATGAGTGCGAATTTCAAATAACATCATCCAGGATAGAGTAGCATGGAGAGCTGCATCAAACCAGTCTCTGGACTGAAGACCAGAACAAGAACATACCTGACGTACATCTGTTTGAAAATCAGGTACGTGAGTCCCATATTCTTCACCACCAGTGACATGCGAACACAACCAATGTGACATTAGGTGACGTAGTGTTGTCGTTACTGCCCATTTTAAAGGGCCCTTCACTTTCGCATGGTGGGGCGTGAGGTCCTGCAAGTGAACACCTTGCTTACCTCACGTCTCAGCACTAGAATCGTTACACCAGTATATTATTATGTTGTTAAGTGTACAGGTGTGGAATATCGTGAGATGAACTTTGGAACTTTGCCTACGGGCTTTGCAACGGTAATTCCAGAGCTGCGGTTCGCGAATACAATTTCCTAATCGCTGAGTTCCGGATAGCGGTGTATTCAGCAGGATGTTTGACAGATTGTGTGAGCTTCCCAGCGTATCTGAATGTCTCGTCGAGCAGCAGTGAAGCTGAGAACTTCTTGAAATGGTATAAAACCAGTCCAACTACAAGCTCTAGAAGAACAGCTGCACAGCTTGATATTCGACAAAGGCGAGTGAGGCGGGCAGTACCGGAGCAGGGTCTGCATCTGTATCATCAGCAGAGTGTACATCTGTATATAGGAGATGTTGCCAAACGAAAGGAGTTCTGTCAGTGGATCACGAACGCTGCATTCGACTATTCTGTTCACTGAAAAGTCAAAATTTACACGCAGCCTCATTAATGACACGTGCAGCTCTCACTTTTGGACTGATCAAACTCTGCACTCTTCCGTGCAAACAAAACTTCAACGATGTTTCTCAGTGTACGTGTGGTGTGGTATCATTGATGACCAGCTCATCGGTCCAATTGTTTTAGACGACTTTCTTACTGGAGTACGGTATCTGGATTTCTCAAAACATGTCACCAGAATACTTGGAGGCTATTTCTTTGGCAACATGTCGTTTGCACTTTCCGCACGACGCAGCTCCTACACATTAGTACGGCCACCGAGCGAGGTGGCGCAGTGGTTAGCACACTAGACTTGCATTCGGGAGGACGACGGTTCAATCCCGTCTCCAGCCATCCTGATTTAGGTTTTCCGTGATTTCCCTAAATCGTTTCAGGCAAATACCGGGATAGTTCCTTTGAAAGGGCACGGCCGATTTCCTTCCCAATCCTTCCCTAACCCGAGCTTGCGCTCCGTCTCTAATGACCTCGTTGTCGACGGGACGTTAAACACTAACCACCACCACCTCCATTAGTACGGCCAGTGACGCAGGACCTCACTGACACGTTTGCTGATCGTTGGACATTCGGTCACCGTGGAGTCATTTCTCGGCCACCGTGATAGCCCGATCTTACTCCATTTGACAAATGTTTGTGGGATTAATTTAAGATCGAAGTCTACAAGCGCAGAGTCGACGCAAAGGAGGAACTTCTCCCTCATATTTTAGATGCGTGTCCTCATGTAAAGGACCATACCAAGGAGCTCAGATCAGCAACAAAGCAGCTGTCTACAAGGGCGGCAAAACGCATTGCAGTTGACGGTGGACTTTTCGAAGACCGTTTGTAAGGAAATGTACACAATTAAACAAAACATGAGATCACAATGTTTCATTTACTACTAACTGTATTTGTCCTGTTGTCCATTGTTTTCATTAGTTTCCTCGGGAACTGTTGAGAACCGGACATCTGTTTGTACGATGTTTCTTGTTCAGAATCACTAATACTATTATTCCTCAAATCATGTACCTTTCCTCCTGACTCGCCCTGTAAACGGAACGTTTGCAGGGGTTCTGTGAAACGTCTTTGTTCTACACGTATAGGGTATGATTAACAACACCCTCTTTCGTTGCCCAGATTCGTCTACGCCAGTAGCTTTGCACCAGTTATCCATGAGCGATATTAGACGTCTGCCAATAGCCCCAACGAAGCGTAACACCTTAATAAGCCCTCGCTTAAATTGTTTAAAACTTCTATTTTCGAAATGACGATAGGTAAATACTGCAAGGTATCCGAGAAGTCCCTGTACCCCTCTTGGCTATGTACACCTGAGAAAATAAATACCTCTTATATTGGTATACATGTTTTGAAGCTGACGAAAATGAGTGCTGTCAGTATTGCATCGTTTCAGTTGTGTAACCATGGATGATGTGAGTGGATACAGTTACACTGTTCAGGAGCGATTAGAGAGGTATCTGTGTGTACACCAACGTCCACAGAGAGGGAAAACAATGACGGAATAATGAGTGCGTTTGGAGATGGCTTTGGCAAGGCAGCATCTTGTCAATCAGTGCTGCTTGGCTCCGGAGAGCCTGCTTTGGTTTCAGGTGATGCCAGAGGCAGGCCGAGAAGTGCACGTAAGAAGACACGAGAGAAAATGTGTGTCGCCGTCCCTCGAACAAAAGCAAAACAGCAGCTCAAATTTAAGTAACGCGGTCAGCAATGGATAGCCACATTAAAAATTATAATGGTAAGATTTAGACGTGTCTGATCAAATTATCTGATAACTATTTAAAGCAGTGAGTTGTAGCCTGTCGCGCTTTGTTGGCACAATTTAGAAATGCCGTGTTTCGCACAAGAGTGTTATTTTTTCGTGAATGTGCGGTATATCGCAGATTACACTGGAGAAACTGGTTTTGTGTTCTAAGAGAAACCCCCATTTCTTCCAAGAGTTGCAAAGGAACTTGCCTCGTATCATATGGGTTGGGATTTACTTATGATACCTCGTCGACCATATTTTGTTGATGGGTACGTGTTTGGAAATTCTTATTTTCCAATGTTACAAACGTACTCAGTACCTCGTTTCGAAGACAAGGGTATCATGGATCATGTGTGGTTACAGTAAAAAGAGCGCCAGCACAGTTTCCTTGATGAGCAATTTCGAGCCGCTGGATCGCGAGTGGTATCTTCCTCTGTCTCTTCTTCCTTGGCACTTATATTTTCTAGCCTTTAAGGGGAGTCCGTCACTCCCCATTCTCTCTAGGTGTTCGTTCCATTTTTCCCTATACTCTACAATTTTATCATTTAGATTAAAAATTTTTAGTTCTTCTCTCGTATCTTGATTCCTTAGTCTGTCTTCTACTATTCAAGCTTTAACTCGTCCCAGGAATTTCATTTCTTGTGCCTGAATAAGGCTTTCTTGCTTTTTGCTAAACATCCAAGTTGCTAGACAACTCGTTACGGAATAATTAAGTACCTTGTTTCTAAACGTCAGTTCTAAACTAACGAAGAATTTCTCAAAAAAGTTAAGGAAATCTTTCGAAGAATAACGCCTGATGTGCTCCTCGAGATGCCAAGTAGGATATGGAGGCGCATAGATCTTTGTACAACGCACGATGATACAAATAAAGGCTTGCTGGATATTGTTACGTAAATGTACTCCAATATACAATAAACTGTATTAACATAGGCGTACGACGGCTCCTCGCACATACTATATACTTAGTCAACGTACAAAGGAGTAAAACACGCATATATGCTGTTGTATTATCAAACAAAGGAATAAAGAGTGAATGAGACGATTTGCGCTGCTAATTTGCAAAATTTATTTTTAATATCCAGGTTGGTCTTGTCCAATGTACGTCGGCTGAAAACCGACTTTAGAGAATGGAATCAGTTCTTTTAAGGATTTTTGTAATATTTCTTCAAAATGGCGGAGAGGATGTTTATGGATACATTTCTTTAACCTTATTTTCTAGCTTTACCTCGTGCAAACCAACAAACTGTACTTCAGTTCCAATTTCACTGTGTGAAAATAATTCTTTATTCTCTGTAAATAGTATTATCACTGAGAAATTTAGTTTGCAGTGTTCAAAATGATGACAATAGTCGCCAAACGAATTTATCACAGATGATGTTGTTTCAGAGAGTAACTACCTTTCATTGTGTGAGTTGAGCATCATTTTCACTTCTGGGACATCAAAACATCCGTAACAAAGCTGCATCGGCGAAGCTCCAATTTGCGAGTACACCTTCCTTTGCCCTCACTGTATTTCCTCGCAAGCTGAGCGGTTTTTGGAAATTACTAGATTGGCTGTTATATCGGCTTGTTCGATGTGTCAAACAACAGACTGGCGATGATTCGGTCTAACCACAGGACAACCAGCGCCGCAGAAAGTAAGGAAGCGCCCGTTGCGGTACGTTGTGGTCATCTTGGATAGTGTGCGAATTTCAAATAACGTCATCCATACATTCGTTTAAAAACAAGGACTTCCTCTAAACAACGTCTTGTGCTAATGCTAGTATATGAAAATATTAGGTTACCTACGCGTACTTATAAATATTGCAGTCTGCCAAAAGAGTGGTAAGAGAAATGATTTTTTAAAAAGAGAACTATGGCGACTGCCTCTGACACTTTTTATGTTTACTCCAACAGAAAATTTTATCTCTCTTTCTCCGCCCCCCCCCCCACCTCCTCTCTCTTTGTCTCACCCAAATGTGACAGAGCCACATAGCGAAAGCGCATCACAAAAATGCTACGGTTAACATTCCGGAAGCAAACGTTGCAAGACATGAAGAAGCATATTACAAATCAGAGAATGTAAGTAGGCTGTTTAGGTTCTTATATTGGTAACGCCGCCGCCACGTAGCGCTCTCTGTATGAAAATCACTGGCTGTGCTGTGTGCAGTCTGTGGCTAGTTTGCATTGTTGTCTGCCATTGTAGTGTTGGGCAGCTGGACGTGAACAGCGCGTAGGGTTGCGCAGTTGGAGGTGAGTCGCCAGCAGTGGTGGATGTGGGGAGAGAGATGGCGGAGTTTTGAAATTTGTAATACTGGATATTATGAACTGCTATGTATATTATGATTTTTCAACACTATTAAGGTAAATACATTGTTTGTTCTCTATCAAAATCTTTCATTTGCTAACTATGCCTATCAATAGTTAGTGCCTTTCGTAGTTTGAATCTTTTATTTAACTGGCAGTAGTGGCGCTCGCTGTATTGCAGTAGTTCGAGTAACCAAGATTTTTGTGAGGTAAGCGATTTGTGAAACGCATAGGTTAATGTTAGTCAGAGCCATTCTTTTGTAGGGATTTCTGAAAGTCAGATTGCGTTGCGCTAAAAATATTGTGTGTCAGTTTAAGCACAGTCATGTATAATTGTTCTAAGGGGACGTTTCAAGAAATTCATCGATGTAAAGTATTCTTCCTACCCGCTGTGCACTTATGACGGAGAAAAAAGTGATGTATCTATTTTTCAAAGCAATGTGCGAGTGTGTGTGTGTGTGTGTGTGTGTGTGTGTGTGTGTGTGTGTGTGTGTGTGCCTGTGTGTGTGTGTGTGTGTGTGTGTGTGTGTGTGTAGCTGCAACAAAAAGAGGCTGAGTAGCGCTGTGTCAGTTTTAATTTGTGCGAGTGGTTTCTGCCTCTTACAGCAGCAACTTCAGGGAGCTGCGTACGCAGACTGTAATGAAGCTCAGTGCGGGCTACGCTGAAGTAAACATTGGGTGCCAGGTGGTTGAGGCCTCTTATCGTGGGAGAAAGCTGTCGACTGGCAGAAGCGGGCCAGGTTGCGAATTCGGCCGGAGAAAGCGAGGTGAATGGCCACGCGGCCGGATCTGAAAGGGACATCGTGTGACTGCGCCGTCTCCAGCTTCTTCCAAGAGATTCGCATCCTCTTGAGCCTGCTACTGCACGTATTCTGCTGAAAGTTCGACACATAGGGTCTATGTCGCCTAGAAACTTGAACTGTGTGTAATGAAATGCAATCGTTGTCGCAATGCGGAAACGGAGCGATTTATTTGACGTCATTGGCTTTCAGGTCAAGGGTGGGTGCTTTCCAAAATGGCTAAGTTTGTAAACTGTTGGCATGCTGCCGCGTTTAAAGTATACCGTGGATGGCAAAATGGCGCTATCCGAAACCAGCGCCGAGGTAATTATGATGCACCACGGGCCATAAATGACAGGGGGCAACGATGGCTGTGGAGATACGTGCCGGTGGATAGATGGGCCTGATGAACCAGGGGGCTGCCAATAACGTCTTTTCAACGATCCAGTCAACGTCGCTGCGTATGGGTTAGGACTGTTGACATTTTTGAAAATATCGGAAAACCGATATATCGATATTTAAAAATATCATAATAGGACCTTGACATATCGAGAAAAAGAATCGATATGTAGACGAAAAACATCGAAGTACCGGCCAATAAATATAACGCCTTCACATTGTACGAGAATAAACAGCCAGTTTTAGAGCTGCATATTTAAGTCCCGATTTATTGCTGGATATTTTGTACGTCAGCAAGGCAGCAGACTGTCTGTCTCCCTTAGAGCAAGAACTGAAAGGAAAAGGATGCACGTTCAGGCTCGGCGATAACCACTTTGCTAACGACGGTAACTGTCTGAAAGTGGCACAGTAAAAGGTGTCCGATGAGTCCGTCGTTCGGTTTCGTAACATATCAGATTTGTCCGGAAGACGTTACGTCGATTTCCCTGTTTTTTCATTTCTGTCAACGTAAGCGATCTAGCATTTGTAGTGTCAAAACTGTGTGGCTAAGCTAAACGTTGTGGTTTCTGTTGGTAGCGCCGATTGCCGATTACGTCAGCATTTTCCCTGGCACGTCTCCGTTCACCCCAAAGACCAATCTTGTCATTTAGATTTTTGTTCATCATTTTCATCAACTGTTTTTGAAGAATTTCGATTTGAAGGAATAGCACACTAGTCGCGTTAATTTTTTTTTTTTTTTTGAACGCAACAGGTGTGCTATTTTTCCACGTCGGAAATCATGTCATTCGATTGACACTGCCAACCCTTAACCCCCCCGCCCCCCTTAGTGCAATCGAACTTCTACTGTGCCACCTATGATTGCTTCACACAGGCAAAGAGAAAGACTGGACGTGATGAGTAGTAAGACTCCTTCACACAGTGAAAGTAAAATTATATTCTACAACAGTTTCAAATGAACAATTTCAAATATTTACCGAAAATTGAGAAAAAAAGTAATATAAAATAAAAATGTCTCCAGTCGTTATTGTCATTTCGATATCGACATATCGGGGAAAAAATATCACCTATATACACTCCTGGAAATGGAAAAAAGAACACATTGACACCGGTTTGTCAGACCCACCATACTTGCTCCGGACACTGCGAGAGGGCTGTACAAGCAATGATCACACGCACGGCACAGCGGACACACCAGGAATCGCGGTGTTGGCCGTCGAATGGCGCTAGCTGCGCAGCATTTGTGCACCGCCGCCGTCAGTGTCAGCCAGTTTGCCGTGGCATACGGAGCTCCATCGCAGTCTTTAACACTGGTAGCATGCCGCGACAGCGTGGACGTGAACCGTATGTGCAGTTGACGGACTTTGAGCGAGGGCGTATAGTGGGCATGCGGGAGGCCGGGTGGACGTACCGCCGAATTGCTCAACACATGGGGCGTGAGGTCTCCACAGTACATCGATGTTGTCGCCAGTGGTCGGCGGAAGGTGCACGTGCTCGTCGACCTGGGACCGGACCGCAGCGACGCACGGATGCACGCCAAGACCGTAGGATCCTACGCAGTGCCGTAGGGGACCGCACCGCCACTTCCCAGCAAATTAGGGACACTGTTGCTCCTGGGGTATCGGCGAGGACCATTCGCAACCGTCTCCATGAAGCTGGGCTACGGTCCCGCACACCGTTAGGCCGTCTTCCGCTCACGCCCCAACATCGTGCAGCCCGCCTCCAGTGGTGTCGCGACAGGCGTGAATGGAGGGACGAATGGAGACGTGTCGTCTTCAGCGATGAGAGTCGCTTCTGCCTTGGTGCCAATGATGGTCGTATGCGTGTTTGACGCCGTGCAGGTGAGCGCCACAATCAGGACTGCATACGACCGAGGCACACAGGGCCAACACCCGGCATCATGGTGTGGGGAGCGATCTCCTACACTGGCCGTACACCACTGGTGATCGTCGAGGGGACACTGAATAGTGCACGGTACATCCAAACCGTCATCGAACCCATCGTTCTACCATTCCTAGACCGGCAAGGGAACTTGCTGTTCCAACAGGACAATGCACGTCCGCATGTATCCCGTGCCACCCAACGTGCTCTAGAAGGTGTAAGTCAACTACCCTGGCCAGCAAGATCTCCGGATCTGTCCCCCATTGAGCATGTTTGGGACTGGATGAAGCGTCGTCTCACGCGGTCGGCACGTCCAGCACGAACGCTGGTCCAACTGAGGCGCCAGGTGGAAATGGCATGGCAAGCCGTTCCACAGGACTACATCCAGCATCTCTACGATCGTCTCCATGGGAGAATAGCAGCCTGCATTGCTGCGAAAGGTGGATATACACTGTACTAGTGCCGACATTGTGCATGCTCTGTTGCCTGTGTCTATGTGCCTGTGGTTCTGTCAGTGTGATCATGTGATGTATCTGACCCCAGGAATGTGTCAATAAAGTTTCCCCTTCCTGGGACAATGAATTCACGGTGTTCTTATTTCAATTTCCAGGAGTGTACATCGATATACACGTGGGTTGTCCAGAAAGTAAGTTCCGATCGGTCGCGAAATGGTAACCACAGTGAAAACCAGAAACGTTTTATTTGCAACAGTTAGGTACACTTTCCACCTACTTCTGTACATAGTCGACGCTCCAATTTCGAGTGTTGTCGTAGTGTTGTATCAACTTTCCAACATCCAAGTCATAGAAAGCAGCCGCATGTGCATTTGGCCAGTTATCTGCACTGGTCTGCAGCTCGTTCTCTGTGGAAAAATTTTGTCTTCATAGCCAGCGGTTCTTGTGAGCAGAGATGAGACTCAGGGGGAGCCAATTACGGACTGTATTGTGGGTGGTCAAATACTTCTCATCTGAATCACTGCAGGAGCGTCTTCATTGCCCCTGCAGTGTGCGGCCGAGAATTGGCATGAAGAAGGAACTGCTCGACAGTTGTGTTATGTGGGCTGCATGACACAGGCGAAACCTCTAACCAGGCCCTTAAAATAGGCGGGAGATGCTATTCCGTACCCATCTTTACGTGCTCACTGTTCACTCAAAACTGAAAAGAGCGACGCGACACGATCGACAGACATACTAGGGACACTTCCCAACACATCTGTGCGAAGCTTTACCGGGTTTTCTCTGTGGTTTCCATTTCGCGACCGATAGGAACTTACTTTCTGGACAACCCTCATAGTATGGGCCCCTGCAGCGGGCTCCCCGTTCATGAACTCATGCTGACTGCTGTTCATCAGAGAAGAAGGCTGGTATTTGCAAGCCAATACCGCAACAGTAGGTCCCTGACTGGTGAGAGATGGCTTTTCAGAGAATTACGTTTTATGCTGTCGGACAGATGGCCGTTGGCGTATAAGGCGCTTTAGCAATAATATTGTCGGAAGTGTTCAAGCCGCAGGAGCGAAAGGGGAGACTTCTCATGGCATTCCCTGGGTGATCTCGTCATTCTGGAAGGCACAGTGCAACGTGTCACACAGCTCGCAGTGCACGTGCGTGGTTGGAAGAACACCAGGATGATTTTATCATACTCCCCTGGCCACCAAACTCCACAGATTTATACTCAATCGGGAATCTGTGAGGCCACTTCGATCGGCTGTTCGCACCACGGATCCCCGGCCGCGACACCTATAGCAGCTGACCACGGTACTGGAGTCGGCTTGACTCCACATCCCTGACGGTACCTTCCAAAAACTCACTGACTCTCTTCCTGCAAGTCCGCGCTGGAAAAAGTGGTTATTCAAGGTTTTGAAAGGTGGTCACATTAATATAACTGGACCGTGTACGGTTATTTGAAGGCAACAGCCTAGCTTTCTGCCGCGTACATTTATGTAATACTGCATATTTCTGGTCACCATTGTTCTGTTTGGTTTGATGCGACTCCTCACTTTTTCCCCCACCTACGTCCTTATTTATTTGTTGTTGTTGGACGTATTCCAGTCTCTGTCTTCCCTCAGGGTTTTCACTTTGTAGAGATCCCTCTAGTATCATAGAAGTCATTTCCTGATGTCTGAACACAGATGGTGACGTCTTGTCCCTTCTTATTGTCACTGCTTTTCACACATTTTTCTCAATTCTTATGGTATCAGTGCACATAATTTTGAACTTACTTGTATGGCACCCACTTCTTAAACGTTTCGATTTCTAACTCTTCCCGTTTGTTTTTAGTCATTGATTTATTTCAATACAATGCCTTTGTGAGGGATCTATATTCTCACACACCATGTAATTTACTACTTCTTTAGCATTTTCTAAGCTTCTAAGAAAAGTGCGACGTCATCCAGATGGGTACTAAAAGAAATCCGACAAATTTTGGGTATACGATAAATCGCACAAATCTAAGGGCTGTCAATTCGACTAAATACCTAGGAATTACAATTACGAGAAACTTAAAGTGGAGAGACCACATAGATAATATTGTGGAGAAGGCAAAACCAAGACTGCGCTTTGTTGGCAGAACACGTAGAAGATGCGCAAACCCACTAAAGAGACAGCCTACATTATATTTGTCCGCCCTCTGCTGGAATATTGCTGCGCTGTGTGGGATCCTTAGCAGGTAGGATTGACGGAGGACATCGAAAAAGTGCAAAGAAGGGCAGCCCGTTTCGTGTTACCGCCCAATAGGGGTGAGAGTGTCACTGATACGATACGCGAGTTGGGGTGACAGTCACTGAAACAAAGGCGGTTTTCTTTGCGGTGCGATCTATTTACGAAATTTCAATCACCAACTTTCTCTTCCGAATGCGTAAATGTTTTGTTGACACCCACCTACGCAGGGAGAAATGATCATCATAATAAAATAAGAGAAATCAGAGCTCGAACGGAAAAATTTAGGTGTTCCTTTTTCCCATGCGCCATTCGAGAGTGGAATGGTAGAGAAGTACTATGAAAATGGTTCGATGAACCCTCTGCCAGGCACTTAAATGTGAATTGCTGAGCAACCATGTAGATGTAGATGTAGATGGTCTTGCTTTATATTGTGTATCGATATTCATGCAGCAACAGCCGATTAACCCCTATCCATAAGTAAAAAAAAAAAAAAAATCTTTACCTGCTAAATGGTTTGTGAATCGTCGTTGATATAATGTCGCGAGCGCAATGGGTGTAATACTTGAAGCAGCGTAGTTGGTCGGCAGCACTCTTGAGATACAGTAGCGTTTAGAAGTGTGTCCTTCGATATAATGGGATAATGAATCTTGATTATTTTTTTTTTTAAAGCTTTACTAGCCAAGATCGCATACGGGACTGGAGTTTTTGTTCGACCGCCTCGTGGAAACTTTGACTGTCGCTGTTCAAATGTGTGTGAATTCCTAAGGGACCAGACTGCTGAGGTCATCGATTCCTAGACTTACACACTACTTCAACTATCTTAAACTAACTTATGCTAAGAACAACACACACACACACACACACACACACACACACACACACACACACACACACACACACACACTTTCCCAAGGGAGAACTCGAACCTCCGGTAGGAGGGGCCGCGCAACCCGTGACAAGGCGCCTCTAGCCACGTGGCCACTCCGCGCGGCTCTGTCGCTGTCATCGGACAGCCTGGCTACTGTGCTGTGTGTCTCACTTGGCATGCGCGACAACAGTGCTTGTCTGTACTTATGATTTGCTCGTGGTTCGAGTATGAGTTAGAAGCTGGCACTCTGTTGCGAATCGACAAAGTGTTCTCTTATCTTAATCGTTGCTGTGTATATTTCGACCTGAAGATGGCCCATAATGGCCGAAAGTAATAATCAGATTTCTTATACGCTACTTTGCTGATAAAGACTTCACAAAAAAATCAGCATTCACTGAAACAATAGCTCGCGTCTCTACATTGACAATGTCAGGTAACTACATAGGAATAAAACTGCATCCATCTCGAGAATATGTTCAGTCTAAACGCACGAGCCGTGTTTTCATAGTGTCTGAAGTTTCAGTTTGATGGATTCAGTCATGTTTTGTTTCATGCGGGATTTTTTCTAAATCAAAATCTAGCTGAACTGTTTTTTGGAAAAGGAACAAGTCCAAGAATAAATAATACGTATTGTTTAATATAATCCATTATGGAGTCGAGGTAGCAGTTGTCGTTATACTGGTTATTACTGTTAGCATTCAACCGCGATTCTTATACATATATTTTAACAACGCGTTTCAACAGACAATGCTCTCATCATCAGGTTGTAAAGTCTATGTCATGAAATTAAACGGACTAAAAAGACAAAATACCATCACAAATAGTTGGGAAGTCCATAGAATAGTAATATGAAAAATCTCTGTGAGTTAATTGCAGAAAGAGACAGTAATAGTGAAGAAGTGAGAATAAATAATGAGCGTGCAGTAGGCGAAATGGTAACAATAATGAACTCTCAGATTCAGTTGTGATGGGGAATGTTTGTAAATTCAAATTCTAGTGCGTTGAGTCTACACACTATTGTGAATGATTCTCGAACGTTGATAGTACTTGATAGTAATTAAGTAATTCTTCAGTATTTGAAACAAATGAACAGTAAATTAGACGCAAACGCCTTCGAAATGATTAATAAATTAAACGCAAATACCCATGAAATAAACAATCAATTAGACGGAGGCACCTAAAGTAAATAAAGAATACATCAAGGGATGAGATGCAATAGCTATTCTTGAATTTAAAATCGAGCTTCAAGAATCGATACAAAGGAATCTGTTTTTACCGTGGAGATCCACTTCCAACGTAAGCGTTTAATGAAAATCCGCTCCTCTTTCTTAGTTAGAACTAAATTGTGTCCACACCACTGATTTCGGGTTTTATATTAGGCCATTATCAACTGCCACTATAAAACATAATATGGATACACAAATAATTTATATAATATATGGGAAGCAACGCTTTTGTATGTTCACTATAAATGTAAAAATGTTACCTAACGTACGTTACGATGTAGAGAAGCAACATCAGTTGCTATGGGTTTATTTATCGATTGTCATTTTTTATTTGTAGTTTACTATTCCTACTTTAATTTACATGTTGTCATTTGGAGATAGTGACTGGAGTTGCGGACACTAGAAAATGGAGTGCCAAGTGGAGAAATGGCAACATTTCAGACGGATTCTTTTGTTTGAGTCCCAACGACGGATGACAGTAGTGGAGGCAGCTAGAAACATTTGCCCCGTGCATGGGGATAATGCCATTGGACAGACCACGGTAAGAAAATGGCTTCCTCGTTTTAAGGAGGATCGGTTTGACATTAGTGGCTCTCCACGTTCACGAAGACTTTCAGAGTTTGATGAAGATCATTTAAACGCATTAATCTACAATGATCAAGCCATAAGAACGCGGTTTCTATGAACAACATGTAAAACAGATTGTGTCCTGATATACTTCGATAAACAAGCGCCGGCTTTGAACTTGCAGTTAATGAGGCAAACTCATAGATAGTGTTTACAGTTCTAAACCTAAAGAAACAGAAGAACGAGGGACGTATGTCAGACATCTCGCAAAATGTTGGAAGCTTCAGGTAGCCGTGCTCAGTCCAAATACAAAACTGCTTAGCAGCTACCTTTTACGATTTCGCACACACTAGTTTCTCAGCAGCTGACATCATTGCCATTGAAGCTAAGGTATGCAACAACATTGATTTATGTAGAGGGTAGAGCTTTTTCTAAACGAACGTCTCACCAATGACTTACAGTAACAGAAGCTATCATAGTTCACTTCATTGCGATACGACCTTTTACGTGAGCACTTCCTTCTATTTGGTTACTTTATTACTGTGACAAACGAAAAAGAAAGTGTTACGAATATCTTTTAATTTATACGAGTTTCTGTAGATCGCAAGCAGAACTGGAAAGTAAGTGGACATGAAAGAGAAGCATATTACACAAAACGTATATTGTTAAAAATTGGTCAATATGTATCTAAGTCTATTATTTGCAGCTGGTGTTGTGTGGGAAGGTTGGAAACAGATACAGATAAACGACCAGGCTAATCAGAGGAGTAGCTATTATTTGTCCACACCAATAATTTTTCTGACCTGATCAACGGGGATCTCGTTTCTCCAATGATCATAATATTGTAGAGGTGTTGTTTGTCAAGATGTTGGATGCACAACATGCATCGTAGGTGCTCGACGGTAAGGCAAACAGACGAATATCTGCAGAAAGCAACCGTAAGATAAGGAATTGCAGTTTGTTTGCTGAGACTTATGTACATCACTATGCCCACAACTGCAAGGTTAGAGGGCAGCAAGCTACAAGCTGAGAATTAAAGGGACCTTACCAAAATTCGCATTGCGAGGAAACAACAATGGGCGTGTCCAGTCAACAGTGAAGGACAGCTGTGTGCTCCATATATAGAGAAACGAAGCTGGCATCACAGTCTTAACGAGAAGTATGTTGCTGATAACGTTTAAACTTTAATTAACAACACATGTATTGTTCTATGTGATCTAACAGGCATAATATTTACAGGAAGTAAGATTGTAACAGTTACTCGAGGACTGAGGGAAGGCCCCGATCTTGCCTCTGTTGTTTGATTTGTACTAAAGATTCTAGAGCAGTGGCTAGAGACAAACTCAGATTGTAACAAAACTGAATAAAATTCTAGAAAATACCGAGCTGAAAATCACAATAAATAAGTATGCAAGAAAAATAAAATGGTCAAAATAAATATTGCATATTGCTTTGTGTCAATACCAAACGTAATAGGAGATAAAACTGATTTTGTTCTGTCAATTACAGTCTTAAGAAAATAAAACTAAAAGATAAACAAATTCCCTCTTGCAAATAAACTTGTCGGGTTTGCCGCAGGATTGTACTGTCTAAATCCCACAATGTTTCACCGGTGCAACTGCTCGACGTCTTCAGGTGGTGTTAGCTGCTGCTGTCACCGCAGGAGTGCAGCACTGCGTTAGTGACAACAGCAGCACCTGAAGATTTCTAGCAGTTGCACCGATGAAACAATGTGGGATTTACACAGTAGAATCCGGTGGCAAACCCGACAAGTGTATTTGCAACAGATCCGTCGGGAAAAACCTGAAAGTCACACGTTTCCAATTGATAAAAACGAACATAAAAACAAAAAACAGTACCTTGGAATATGTTCCACTCCAAATACTACAGTTTCTTCTCACTGTCGTCTTGCATAATACATTATTTACGAACCAACTGGTCCTCTTTTCACTTTTGAATGTGGTTGGGCATATTCCTTGCCACATTGTCTAGATAAGCCTGTGGGATATTGTCACATTCCTCCACAGCGGCCTCTACAGTTCCCTGTATCGTCTCTGGTGGGACAGGGCGATTGCGAATCGCTCGTTTTAGTATGGCACGTGCATTCTCAATGCAGTTCAGATCTGGAAAATATGGAGGCAGTTCCATCCAACTGATTCTACGCTTCACTAGGATAGTGTTCACAAGATTGTGACGAAGATTTTCGTCCATCATCGTGAATCCGTCTCCATTACGTTCACCAAATGGAGCCACAATGCGTGCAGAGATGTCATTCTCTCACGTATTGGCGCAAGGGGTGTTCTGCGGCCACACATAATTCCACTCGAAAACTTGACTGAACCGCCCTGATAAGGGAGGCGACCTACGATACAGTTTGGGTGCAAATGTTAGCCCGCATCTCGTGGTCGTGTGGTAGCGTTCTCGCTTCCCACGCCCGGGTGCCCGGGTTCCCGGGTTCGATTCCCGGCGCGGTCAGGGATTTTCTCTGCCTCGTGATGGCTGGGTGTTGTGTGCTGTCCTTAGGTTAGTTAGGTTTAAGTAGTTTTAAGTTCTAGGGGACTGATGACCATAGATGTTAAGTCCCATAGTGCTCAGAGCCATTTGAACCATTTTTTTTGCAAATGTTGTCCCCATTGCCTCCACATCCGAATATCAGTATTGTCAGGTTCATGACAGGGTTCTAATTAGAAAAGAAGGTTGCTGCGCGGGATTAGCCGAGCTGTCTGGGGCGCTGCAGTCATGGACTGTGCGACTCGTCCCGGCGAAAGTTCGAGTCCTCCCTCGGGCATGGGTGTGTGTGTTTGTCCTTAGGATAATTTAGGTTAAGTAATGTGTAAGCTTAGGGACTGATGACCTTAGCAGTTACGTCCCATAAGATTTCACGCACATTTGAACATTTTTGAAAGAACGTTCTGTAACGCCGCTGCCAAGTCCGGAAAGAGAGGTTTCGTGCCCACGTGACACGTACCCCTCTCCAAATGCCTTGTAGCGGAAGAGACTTGAAAGGTCTTTTGGGTCGTGGAGCTATTTTGTGTCGTTTGTGTTGACACCGCTCTCCTGAAATTCCTTGTAACTGCCGCCGTAGATGCGTAGCATTGTACTCAGGGTTTCTTTTTTCTGTCCATTATAATTATCCGGGCTGTTATGCCGTGGTCGGTTGATGAATGCTGCGGTGATTCCCAACGTTTCGTCTCCGACTGCGGGAGACATCTTCAAGGGGGTCCGTAGCTTGATGGAAGGTCCAACACACACACACTGGCTCGCTACTGACTGCCGCTAAATTCCGTGTCCGCGCGCCCCCGCGCTGCGGCGTGACGTCACGTGTTTTGAAAACGTCAGTGCAATTGGCCGCTGTCCGTCGCCGTCGATCGCCGTTGCCATCACCCAGTAGTGGACGAGTGGTACACATCTTCTTTAACACCGGCATCCATATACCGTTTAATTTGACGCCCTCCTCCTTTCGGTTGAAATTATTTGGGTGTTTAGCGATTTCGATCGCCTCCCTGTAGAGCCTTTCGTAATATCCGCTCGTGGCCGCTAGTACTTGCGTCTCCTCGAAACGAATATTGTGGTTCCCTGGCTGGAAAGCATGCTCTGCAACAGCTGATCGTTCCGTTTCTCCTCTTCTACAATTTCCCTTGTGTTCTTCCAAACGTTTAGAAACAGTTCTTTTAGTGGTACCCACATAAACATCACCACAGCTGCATGGGATCCTATACACTCCAGATTTTTCCAATGGTTTGCGAGCGTCCTTGGCAGGCCTAAGGTATTCCTGTATCTTCCTGGTGGGCTTGTAAATTACGGTAATATTCCGCTTCGTCAAGATCCTCCCTATTCTTTCCGTTACATTTTTAACAAACGGCAGGAAAACCTTAGATTTTGCAGTAGCCTGTACGTCAGTATGATTTCTGCGTGGCTGCCTCAACGCACGTTTTATTTCGGCGGACGAATATCCGTTCTTCGTTAGTGCATTGTGGAGATGTTCCATCTCAGAGTCGAGCAACTCAGGTTCACAAATATTTCTAGCTCTGTCCGCTAACGTCTTGATAACACCCCGCTTCTGTTGTGGGTGGTGGTTCGAATCCCGGTGCAAATAACGGTCCGTGTGCGTGGGTTTGCGGTACACTGAGTGACCCAAACTACCATTTTTGTTTCTAAACACAAGCACATCGAGGAAATGTAGTTTGCCGTCTGCCTCCTCCTCCGCTGTAAACTGAATTCTTGAGTTTATACTGTTCAGATGTTCGTGGAACCGGCTTAGTTCCTCCCTACCATGTCTCCACAACACAAACGTGTCATCCACGTATCGGAACCATGCATTTGGTTTCTTGCTGGCAGTACCTAAGGCCTGTTCTTCGAATTTCTCCATAAAGAAGTTTGCAATTACGGGACTTAGGGGGCTTCCCATAGCCACGCCATCCGTTTGCTCATAAAACTGTTCATTCCACTTGAAGTATGTGGTCGTCAAACAACACTTAAACATCTCTAAAATATCGGCAGGAAAAATTCGATCCAGCTGTTCCAATACATCATTAAGTGGAACCATGGTAAACAGCGATACCACATCGAAGCTGACCAATATGTCATCCGGCTGGACCACTATGCCATTCAATCTGCTAATGAAATGTGTCGAATTCTTTATATAAGAGTCCGAACGGCCCACATGTGGTTTTAACAGCGTAGTCAAAAACTTGGCTAACGAGTAGGTGGGCGAACCAATGGCACTTAGTATCGGTCTTAACGGAACATTTTCTTTATGAATTTTGGGCAATCCATAAAGCCTCGGTGGTAGCGCAACCGAATTGCAGAGACCTTTCTGTACACTCTCTTCAATGGAGGACTTTTTTATTAACCGCGACACAGTTCTGAGAACGTTGTTAGTGGGGTCCTTATTCAGCTTCCTATATGCTTGCGGATCCAGTAGATCCGTAATTTTTCTCTGATAGTCGGCCACATCCATAACCACCGTTGCGCTTCCTTTGTCAGCTGGGAGAACCAAAATACTATCGTCGTCATTCAGGAGTTTTAAAGCTCTTCTCTCACCCACAGTTATATTACTTTTCGGCGGTTTTGCATTGGCTAATATTCTCACTGTTTCTATACGGATTTCTTCAGCTGTTACAGAATCTACACTGCGAATTCCTGCTTCTACATTGGCTATAATTTCTTCCGTGGGCACAAAACGCGGACTAACAGCAAAATTTCCTCCCTTGGCAAGCACAGATGTCTCATCGTCAGATAACGAACGTTTGGACAAATTGATAACGGTCCGGGAAACGTCTAAATGCCGAACAGTCTGATTAGGTAGCAAATTATCAAACTTCTTCTTCTGTCTACTAGACGTCGTCAACATACGCTTCCCCATGGTATCATGCAGTAGTCTATCAATTTTATCCCAGTCACCGCTGCACAGTTTATTACTGATCGTAATATGGAGAGACATTAACTTACAGTTTGTGCTTGCCAAGTCCCGTCGGGTCTGCTGAATGCGCTCTCGTAGTAAGGCCTCCTCAGTCCGTTTGAAAATGCGTTGTGCCTTTCCCGAATAGAAGAGACTGTGCAGCGGTGACTGGGATAAAATTGATAGACTACTGCATGATACCATGGGGAAGCGTATGTTGACGACGTCTAGTAGACAGAAGAAGAAGTTTGATAATTTGCTACCTAATCAGACTGTTCGGCATTTAGACGTTTCCCGGACCGTTATCATTTTGTCCAAACGTTCGTTATCTGACGATGAGACATCTGTGCTTGCCAAGGGAGGAAATTTTGCTGTTAGTCCGCGTTTTGTGCCCACGGAAGAAATTATAGCCAATGTAGAAGCAGGAATTCGCAGTGTAGATTCTGTAACAGCTGAAGAAATCCGTATAGAAACAGTGAGAATATTAGCCAATGCAAAACCGCCGAAAAGTAATATAACTGTGGGTGAGAGAAGAGCTTTAAAACTCCTGAATGACGACGATAGTATTTTGGTTCTCCCAGCTGACAAAGGAAGCGCAACGGTGGTTATGGATGTGGCCGACTATCAGAGAAAAATTACGGATCTACTGGATCCGCAAGCATATAGGAAGCTGAATAAGGACCCCACTAACAACGTTCTCAGAACTGTGTCGCGGTTAATAAAAAAGTCCTCCATTGAAGAGAGTGTACAGAAAGGTCTCTGCAATTCGGTTGCGCTACCACCGAGGCTTTATGGATTGCCCAAAATTCATAAAGAAAATGTTCCGTTAAGACCGATACTAAGTGCCATTGGTTCGCCCACCTACTCGTTAGCCAAGTTTTTGACTACGCTGTTAAAACCACATGTGGGCCGTTCGGACTCTTATATAAAGAATTCGACACATTTCATTAGCAGATTGAATGGCATAGTGGTCCAGCCGGATGACATATTGGTCAGCTTCGATGTGGTATCGCTGTTTACCATGGTTCCACTTAATGATGTATTGGAACAGCTGGATCGAATTTTTCCTGCCGATATTTTAGAGCTGTTTAAGTGTTGTTTGACGACCACATACTTCAAGTGGAATGAACAGTTTTATGAGCAAACGGATGGCGTGGCTATGGGAAGCCCCCTAAGTCCCGTAATTGCAAACTTCTTTATGGAGAAATTCGAAGAACAGGCCTTAGGTACTGCCAGCAAGAAACCAAATGCATGGTTCCGATACGTGGATGACACGTTTGTGTTGTGGAGACATGGTAGGGAGGAACTAAGCCGGTTCCACGAACATCTGAACAGTATAAACTCAAGAATTCAGTTTACAGCGGAGGAGGAGGCAGACGGCAAACTACATTTCCTCGATGTGCTTGTGTTTAGAAACGAAAATAGTAGTTTGGGTCACTCAGTGTACCGCAAACCCACGCACACGGACCGTTATTTGCACCGGGATTCGAACCACCACCCACAACAGAAGCGGGGTGTTATCAAGACGTTAGCGGACAGAGCTAGAAATATTTGTGAACCTGAGTTGCTCGACTCTGAGATGGAACATCTCCACAATGCACTAACGAAGAACGGATATTCGTCCGCCGAAATAAAACGTGCGTTGAGGCAGCCACGCAGAAATCATACTGACGTACAGGCTACTGCAAAATCTAAGGTTTTCCTGCCGTTTGTTAAAAATGTAACGGAAAGAATAGGGAGGATCTTTACGAAGCGGAATTTTACCGTAATTTACAAGCCCACCAGGAAGATACAGGAATACCTTAGGCCTGCCAAGGACGCTCGCAAACCATTGGAAAAATCTGGAGTGTATAGGATCCCATGCAGCTGTGGTGATGTTTATGCGGGTACCACTAAAAGAACTGTTTCTAAACGTTTGGAAGAGCACAAGGGAAATTGTAGAAGAGGAGAAACGGAACGATCAGCTGTTGCAGAGCATGCTTTCCAGCCAGGGAACCACAATATTCGTTTCGAGGAGACGCAAGTACTAGCGGCCACGAGCGGATATTACGAAAGGCTCTACAGGGAGGCGATCGAAATCGCTAAACACCCAAATAATTTCAACCGAAAGGAGGAGGGCGTCAAATTAAACGGTATATGGATGCCGGTGTTAAAGAATATGTGTACCACTCGTCCACTACTGGGTGATGGCAACGGCGATCGACGGCGACGGACAGCGGCCAATTGCACTGACGTTTTCAAAACACGTGACGTCACGCCGCAGCGCGGGGGCGCGCGGACACGGAATTTAGCGGCAGTCAGTAGCGAGCCAGTGTGTGTGTGTTGTACCTTCCATCAAGCTACGGACCCCCTTGAAGATGTCTCCCGCAGTCGGAGACGAAACGTTGGGAATGACCACAGCATTCATCAACCGACCACGGCATAACAGCCCGGATAATTATAATGGACATGATATTTCCGGCCGTGAAAGTTTACATTTTTCTTTTTTCTGTTATAAGCAGAATCGGTTCTGCACAGGTATTGTTTTACATTTGTGGCCACCTCTGTGTCAATCCTCAACCGCCGCGCGAGGTAAATGGTTCAAATGGCTCTGAGCACAATGGGACTCAACTTCAGAGGTCATCAGTCCCCTAGAACTTAGAACTACTTAAACCTAACTAACCTAAGGACATCACACACATCCATGCCCGAGGCAGGATTCGAACCTGCGACCGTAGCGGTCTCGCGGTTGTAGACTGTAGCGCCTAGAACCGCACGGCCACTCCGGCCGGCTAAAAGACGCGCGGGGTAGCCGCGCGGTCTTGGGCCCCTTGCCACGATTCGCGCTGCTCCTCCCGTCTGAGGCTCGAGTCCTCCCTCGGGCACTGGTGCGTGTGTTGTTCATGGCGTAAGTTAGTTTAAGTTAGATTAAGTAGTGTGTAAGCTTAGGGACCGATGACCTAAGCAGTTTGGTCCCATAAGATCTTACCACAAATTTACACTTTTTTTCCAATCCTCAACTGGTCCTGTCTCTAGAAACTTGTTCTAGATTCTAGAGACATCACTTTGAGTCATAATGAGATTCGCTGCGACGACCACCTGTCTCATTCCCTGCTCCGTTAGAGTGAATATTCGGAGTCTCTGATGGTACGTTAATTGCTGTCCGAACCATCCTGAAGCAACAAAACACCCGTAATGACACACAGCAGAGGTACTGCAATGTTTACAGGTGACCATAGACTGCAAATACTGCTTCCTCAAGTTAGAGACATGGACTGTTTCAGCTATAATTAAATTACAAACAAATCACTGTATTCTTATCGTAACGCATTTCTGGATCACAACGTTCAATATTAAAGTTTCGGCATTATGCAACATTTATTTTGACCGCTAATTTTCCAGTAGTCTGCTATAAAGGTTAAGAAGGAAATAATGTTTCACTTAAATATTCGGGTCGTTATATATATTAACAGATCTAAGAGTGGGCGGAAGACATTATTCAGAAACAAATCTAAGTCACTGGATGACAGCGGCACATAACACGGAACAGCATTAACACTATCTTTCTATCTTTTGCCCTTTTCTGGAAAAATTACACAAATTCGTACATACAACCACACAGACATCCAAAGCACAAACACAGAATGTGTGTATATTTTCTAGAGGAAGAGCAAGAGCTCGAAAGCTAGTGTGAATGCTGTTTCCTCTTACGTGTCTACGGCTGGGAGAAACAGCTGAAGTCAGCAAAATTAAAAAAGGCTCCGGGGACCCATGGAAAACCTACGTCTACATCTACGTCTATATGGATACTCAGCAAATCACACTTACGTCCCTGGCAGAGGGTTCATCGAACCACGTCCACAATAATTCTCCTTCATTTCAATCTCGAACAGCAGGCGGTAAAAACGAACACCTATATCTTTCCGTGCGAGCTCTGATTTCCCTTATTTTAATATGATAATCGTTTATCCCTATGTAGGTCGGCGTCAACAAAATATTTTCGTATTCGGAGGACAAAGTTGGTGATTAAAATTTCTTGAAAAGATTCCGTCGCAACGAAAAATGCCTTTGTTTCAATGACGTCCACCCAAAATCCTGTATAATGGCCGTGACACCCTCTCCCCTGTTTCTGGATAATACAAAAGGTGTTGCTCTTCTTTGAACTTCGTCGACTGACTCCGTTAATCCTATCTCGTAAGGATCCCACACCTCGCAGCAGTACTCCAAAAGAGGACGAACAACCGTAGTGTAGGCAGTCTTTTTAGTAGATCTGTTGCATCTGCCAAGTCTTCCGCCAATAAACGGCAGCCTTTGGTTCGCCTTTCCCACAGGATTTTCAGCGTGTTCTTTCCAATTTAAGTTGTTCGTAATCGTAATTCCTAGGCATCTAGTTGAATTTACGGCCTTTGGATTTGACTGACTTATTGTGTAACCAAAGTTTGACGGGTCCCTTTTAGCACTACGTGAGTCATCTGACATTTTTCGTTATTTAGGATCATTCGCCAATTTTCGCACCATACAGATGTCTTTTCTAAAGCGTTCTGCAATTTGTTTTGATCTTCTTATGACTTTACTAGACGATAAATGAGAGCATCATCTGCAAACAACCTACGACAGCTGCTCATATTGTCTCCCGAATCGTTTATATAGATAAGGAACAGTAAAGGGCAAACGCCAGAAATCACTTCAGTTTTACTCGATGTCTTTCCGTCAGTTACTACGAACTGTGACCTCTCTGACAGGAAATCACGAATCTAGTCATACGATGGTTGTAACTTTAATAGTGGCAACTATTTATTTACAGCTCGTACAAAATAGCTGCGTGTTTCAAAGTTTTACTGACCTTCAAAGTAGTCACCAGCATTGTGTATAACCCGTTGCCGCCGACGTGGAAGTTGTGGGATACTCTTAGCAGTGCCAGTTGTGTTGACAGTTCGAGCGGCGCGGTCTATCGCCCGACGAATTTGTAACAGTTCTGAAGCGCCGTGAAATGGTTCTCTCAGTATAGAAATCGAGTTGAACTTACGAGGGTTTAAGTCAAGGGGGGGGGGGGGGGGGTGCAATAGGTGATATATAGCTTAGCAGCTCCATCAGTGAAACAAATCAGTAACAGCTTGCACTGCACGTGCTTGAGCATTGTCCCGCCCAATGATGATCAGGTCCTACAGAAAGTGTCATCACTTTTGTCTCTAAGCTGGTCGTAGGTTGTGTTCCAAAAATGAACAGCATATTCGTCTGGCAATAAACACGCCGCTAGAACTGTCAACACAACTGCCACTGCTAAGAGTATCCTACGACTTCCACATCGCTGTCAACGGGTTACACACAATGCTGGTGACTACTTTGAAAGCCGGCCTGAGTGACCGAGCGGTTCTAGGCGCTACAGTCTGGAACCGGGCGACCGCTACGGTCGCAGGTTCGAATCCTACCTCTGGCATGGATGTGTGTGATGTCCTTAGGTTAGTTAGTTTTAAGTAGTTCTAAGTTCTAGGGGACTGATGACCACAGCAGTTAAGTCCATAGTACTCAGAGCCATTTGAACCATTTGAACTACTTTGAAGGTGAGTAAATCTTTGAAACACGTATATATTTTGTACGAGCTGTAACTAAATAGTTTCCACTATTCAAGTTTCAACCTTCGTGTAACAAACGATATTCCATAATCATGCAATTTTAATACAAGCCGCATGTGAGTGTTGAAAACCTGGAAATCTAGAAATGCGGAATCAATTTGAAACCCCTTGTCAACAGCCATCAACACTTGGTGTGAGTAAGGAGCTAGTTATGTTTCACAAAAACGATGTTTTCTAAATCCGTGCCGACTGTGTGCCAGTAGACCTGGAAATTGCGATAGCAGTAATGATCGACAAACCTACCATTCAGCGTCATTGACGTCCGTCTCTTATTAGAAAATATTTCCGTCTCTTATACGGTATTAGAAAATATTCTGTGCTCGAGGTATCTCGAACAGAATGGCCACATCTAAGGCAACCACCATTCATTCCTTGATTCCCGAAAAGCATTTGCCTCAGTGCCACAACAGCACAGGTTGACAAAATATGATCAAGTGGAGTATTAAACCAAATTTATTCTGGATTGATGATTTATTGGTAGGAAGGATCCAACATTTTATCTTGAATGGAGAGTCATCGAGAGTAGCAAATTCACCCGTGCCACAGGGAAGTGTACTGCAATACTGGCTGTGACTGTCGTAAATTAATGACCTGACAGACAATATTAAGAGAAACCTAATATTTTTTCAGATGATGCAGTTGCGTAGAGTTAAATTCTATCTGAAAAACCTGCTCAAATGTCCAGTTAGACTATATTAGGATTTCTAAGTTGCGCAAAGACTGACACGTGCTTTGAATGCACAGAAATGTAAGACTGCTCGCATCACAAAACGAAAAGTACGCAGTCCTGTGTCTACAATATCAGTTTGTCACATTTGGAGTCAGTCAACTCAAACACGTTCCTGAGTCTTATTGTCTGACATGATCAAAACTGAGGTATGCGATGTGTTGTACCGTAGCTGTAAATTCAGAAAAATCCTTCGTACTCGTATACATGAAATTTATGCGCAGTTGTGTATGATGGAACGAGGACATTGAAAATTTGTGGCGTATCGGGACTCGAACCCGTATTTCCCGCTTATCGCAAGCGGATGCCTTAATCGTTAGGCTACCCGACACACTCCGCTGCCATACCAAAACTTCCACACGTCGTCAACCATGTGGCTATGGATGCATGTGCAGAGGGATATTGCATCATACTTCTAAACAACAATGGAATTGCAATATCGAATTTCTAGTCAAGATCGCAATTTATTTTATTTGGTAGCTGGTTTCGACTTATACATGGTGGTCCATTGATAGTGACTGGGCCAAATATCTCAGGAAATAAGCATCAAACGAAAAAACTACAAAGAACGAAACTCGTCTATCTTGAAGGGGGAAACCAGATGGCGCTATGGTTGGCCCGCTAATGGCGCTGCCAGAGGTCAAACGGATATCAACTGCGTTTTTTAAATAGGAACCCCCATTTTTATTACATATTCGTGTAGTACGTAAAGAAATATGAATGTTTTAGTTGTACCCCTTTTTTCGCTTTGTGATAGATGGCGCCGTAATAGTCACAAACGTATAAGCACGTTGTATCACGTAACATTCCGCCAGTGCGGACGGTATTTGCTTCGTGACACATTACCCGTGTTAAAATGGACCGTTCGCCAACTGCGGAAAATGTCGATGTCGTGTTGATGTATGGCTATTGTGATCAAAATGCCCAACGGGTGTGGCTGTGTATGCTGCTCAGTATCCTGGACGACATCATCCAAGCGTCCGGACCGTTCACCGGATAGTTACGTTATTTAAGGAAACAGGAAGTGTTCTGCCACATGTGAAACCTCAACGACGACCTGCAACAAATGATGATGCCCAAGTAGGCGTTTTAGCTGCTGTCGCGGCTAATCCGCACATCAGTAGCAGACAAATTGCGCGAGGATCGGGAATCTCAAAAACATCGATTGCATCCGTACCATGTTTCTATGCACCAGGAATTGCATGACAACGGCTTTGAACGTCGTGTACAGTTCTGCCACTGGGCACAAGAGAAATTACGGGACGATGACAGATTTTTTGCACGCGTTCTATTTAGCGACGAAGCGTCATTCACCAACAGCGTTAACGTAAACCGGCATAATATGCACTATTGGGCAATGGAAAATCCACGATGGCTGCGACAAGTGGAACATCGGGGACTTTCGCGGGTTAATGTATGGTGCGTCATTATGGGAGGAAGGATAATTGGTACCCATTTTACCAAGGACAATCTAAATGGTGCAATGTATGCTGACTTCCTACGTAATGTCCTACCGATGTTACTACAAGATGTTTCACTACATGACAGAATGGCGATGTATGTCCGACACATAGATCGCGTGCGGCTGAAGGGATATTGAATAGCATATTTCATGACAGGTGGATTGGTAGTCGAAGCACGTTCACCGGATCTGACGGTTGGCTCTGAGCACTATGGGACTTAACATCTATGGTTATCAGTCCCCTAGAACTTAGAACTACTTAAACCTAACTAACTTAAGGACATCACACAACACCCAGTCATCACGAGACAGAGAAAATCCCTGACCCCGCCGGGAATCGAACCCGGGAACCCGGGCGTGGGAAGCGAGAACGCTACCTACCGCACGACCACGTGCTGCGGACCCAGATCTGACGTCCCCGGATTTCTTTCTGTGGGGAAAGTTGAAGGATATTTGCCATCATGATCCACTGAGAACGCCTGACATTGTCAATGCATGTGCGAACATTACGGAAGGCGAATTACTCGCTGTTGAGAGGAATGTCGTTACACGTATTACCAAATGCATTGAGGTTGACGGACATCATTTTGATCATTTATTGCATTAATGATGTATTTACTGGTAATCACCCTGTAACACCATGCGTTCTCAAAAATGATAAGTTCACAAAGGTATATATATCACATTGGAACAACCGAAATAAAATGTTCAAAGGTACCTATTTTCCGTATTTTAATTTAAAAAACCTACCTGTTACCAACAGTTCTTCTAAAATTGTGAGCAATATGGCTCAAATGGCTCTCAGCACTATGGGACTCAACATCTTAGGTCATAAGTCCCCTAGAACTTAGAACTACTTAAACCTAACTAACCTAAGGACATCACACACACCCATGCCCGAGGCAGGATTCGAACCTGCGACCGTAGCAGTCCCGCGGTGAGCAATATGTTTGTGGCTATTACAGCGCCATCTATCAAAAAGCGAAAAAAGTGGTCCAACTAAAATATTCATATTTCTTTACGTACTACACGAATATGTAATAAAAATGGGGATTCCTATTAAAAAAAATCGCAGTTGATATACCTATGGCAGCGCCATCTAGCGGGCCAGACAAAGCGCCATCTGGTTTCCCCCTTCAAGCTAGACAAGTTTCGTTCTTTGTAGTTTTTTCGTTTGACGCTTATTTCGTGAGATATTTGGCCCGGTCACGATCAATGGACCACCCTTCATACGCGACGTCTTCAGATCTGTAACACAGCTAAGTACATCTAAGAGGCACAGAAGTCCAAGTTGTTAATATAAGAATTCCAGAGAACGATACATACGAAAACAACATACACTGATTAGTGTACAACTCCCAAACGACGGAATACATCGTCGTAATTTGTGTGAGTAGGCTCTTTTGTTGAACAGTCTAACGAACTCCTGTGAGGTTGGCGCATAGCATCGACCAGTCTTCTGTCTTCCTCGACATGGGCACTTCCTTGTTTACGAATGCTTGCGTCATGAGAGACACAGGATGTTTATATCCTAGCTACGAATGTGCAACGTCTTAAGTTACTTTAGAGTTGATGATGATCACAGTGTCCACATACGTAAACTGTGTGATTCTGCCTGTATACATCACACATGACAAACTATTACATTGGGTAAGAGTTGCAGTCCCATCCTATACTTCCTTGTCATGCATTGTTGCACTGTAGAAGTTATTGTTACGATTTAAATGTGTTTTAGGATATATTACATCATTGTTCCCTTGTGTTGCGTAAGGAACGATACTGGTTAATCAGTGTATATTGTTTTGGTATGTATCGTGTGATGGAACTATTGTATTAACAATTTGAACTTCTATACCTTTCAGATGCAATTTTCTATATTGTAAATGTGAAGATGGCTTGTGTCTGAGCCGTAGGTAGTTATCAAATAAAATAAATTGCGATCTCGACTGTCAAGGATTTTTTTCTGAAGCCACAGCTTTAAATTCCTGGGTGTAACAATTTGTGGGGATATGAATTGGATTGATCACGTAGCAGGTAGCAGACATCTGTTCATTGACGGAATACTGAAGAAACGCAGTCAATTTGAATATGTGACTGCTTACAGAATCCTTGTATGTCTCATATGTTGTCAATTCGGTGTTCTTTCGTACACCTTTTCATGCGTGGAAATAAAATAACTCAGGCGAGTAAGGTGCGTGGTGCAGTGGAACCATGCCATTTTTAGCCAAAAACTGCCTAACAGGGATGGCTATGTGTGCAGTTGCGTTGTCGTGGTGGACGGACCAATCTCCTGTCTGCCACAAATCGGGTCTCTTTTCACGAAAACTGTTACGCAATCCTCTTCAAACTACCAAATAAAAGGTCTGATTGACGGTCTGGCCTGGGGGAACAATTTTTTTCAATATTTTCGTAATTCAGGCAGTTGATGAACATCCAGAAAGAAGTCTGTCATCAATCGACGTGTCGCCATTTTTAAATCGAGCAAACCACTCGTACACTTGAATTTTTCCATAGCGCCGTCACGGTTAGTTGTTTTCAACATAGTTTCAACAGCACTTTTACCGGGTAAACTTGCAATCACAAAACACGAAACAAGAACAAAACAGCGCCATCAAAATCAGCCACTGCAGATGAACAGAACAAGCCAGGTCGACAAAACAGGCAGCGCTATACACGCCTAGCAACAGAAATGCGTACTGCAGAAACTCCGCCCACGGCACTATTTCGTCCCCCCCCCCTCCCCTTCTATTGCGAAGCAATGTTGGGCAGACTTCGTTGTACAAAAGTTTCTTTTTAGTGATGAGAGTCTGTCAAAATGTGAACATTATGTGTGTGCTTATTTGGTTCGATTAATATTTGACTACATTTTCTAAGTGCTTGCGTATTTTTTGTGTCTGAGACAAACATCTAGGGTCTATAGAACACATTATAGGGATCTTTCATTCTCTAAGTAGGATCAGTGATGAATTGCCTCCGAAATCGAAGACAGATCGGCCAAATTATTCTCAGAGAACGTTCGTCCTAGCTGATCAGAACTGCGTCCATGATAAGGTCCCAGAACTAGTATCGTTTATTAAAGGTCTCAATGTCCAGACAGTGTTAGGAACAGAAAGCTGGTTGAAATTGAGAGTGATATACAGCTGGGATAGGTTAGACGTCAATGGTGGTAGCGTATTTATTGCAGTAAAGAATTCTGTATGTGAAATAGTCTGGTTGAATTTAAGCATTAAAGGTGGGTCCAACGTGGTAATTGGACGCTTTTATAGATAAAGAAAAAAAAAACTGAACTTTTCGAATCAGTTAAGGTAGACGAGGGCGGAGTGACCATTAGATTGTGATAGAATCAATGACTATGGGTACTTATGGGTACTGTGAGGACTGTTAAGAAAAATGGGAAAATATTTTTGCTTAGCAAGAGTGACCGAATCAAACCACAGGGTATCTTATTACTTAATATTAAATACTCAGTTCTAAGGACGAAAACGTGTAGCTCAGATGGATTAAATTCAGAATCATCGTTCAACACGCCATAGATAATTAGCTATGTTCTAAGTATGGTTATAACGGATGCTACGGAACCAAAAAGGGCTACATCACAGGTTTGAGCGAAGTAAAAACCGAAATGACAAAAAAAAAAGGTTGAACGAGGCAAAAACGAGCGTAAGAAGAGCAATGAAAACGCCCTGAATAAATCTGAAAATAAAATTTTGCCAACCGGTCTGACTAAAAACCCTAAGAAATTTTGGCTTCGTGTGAAATCAATGACAGGGTCGAAATTATTTATTCATCGCTCAGTGCCCATATAGACACCGAAACGGAAGCTGACAGAGAGAAGGCTGAAATATTCAATTTGATCCTCCGAAACTGTTTCATCGCGGAATATCGTAGTAAGGTCCCACCTATCAATCATTACACGAACGCCGAAACGGTAGATACTGAGGTAAGTCACCGCGGAACAGAAAAGGAACTACAATCGTTTACTATTAGAAAGGCATCCGGGTCAATCGTTTAGAGAAATAAAAAAAGGAGCTTACCGAATATCGGGCCAGATTTGTGACGAGATTCAAGATTTCCTTGAAGGTAGAATTCAACATGTCGCTCTTAACGGATCAAAATCCATAAAGATAATGTCAGGAGTACCCAAAGGAAATGTGACAGGACCGTTACTGTTTACAATATACACTCCTGGAAATGGAAAAAAGAACACATTGACACCGGTGTGTCAGACCCACCATACTTGCTCCGGACACTGCGAGAGGGCTGTACAAGCAATGATCACACGCACGGCACAGCGGACACACCAGGAACCGCGGTGTTGGCCGTCGAATGGCGCTAGCTGCGCAGCATTTGTGCACCGCCGCCGTCAGTGTCAGCCAGTTTGCCGTGGCATACGGAGCTCCATCGCAGTCTTTAACACTGGTAGCATGCCGCGACAGCGTGGACGTGAACCGTATGTGCAGTTGACGGACTTTGAGCGAGGGCGTATAGTGGGCATGCGGGAGGCCGGATGGACGTACCGCCGAGTTGCTCAACACGTGGGGCGTGAGGTCTCCACAATACATCGATGTTGTCGCCAGTGGTCGGCGGAAGGTGCACGTGCCCGTCGACCTGGGACCGGACCGCAGCGACGCATGTATGCACGCCAAGATCGTAGGATCCTACGCAGTGCCGTAGGGGACCGCACCGCCACTTCCCAGCAAATTAGGGACACTGTTGCTCCTGGGGTATCGGCGAGGACCATTCGCAACCGTCTCCATGAAGCTGGGCTACGGTCCCGCACACCGTTAGGCCGTCTTCCGCTCACGCCCCAACATCGTGCAGCCCGCCTCCAGTGGTGTCGCGACAGGCGTGAATGGAGGGACGAATGGAGACGTGTCGTCTTCAGCGATGAGAGTCGCTTCTGCCTTGGTGCCAATGATGGTCGTATGCGTGTTTGGCGCCGTGCAGGTGAGCGCCACAATCAGGACTGCATACGACCGAGGCACACAGGGCCAACACCCGGCATCATGGTGTGGGGAGCGATCTCCTACACTGGCCGTACACCACTGGTGATCGTCGGGGGGACACTGAATAGTGCACGGTACATCCAAACCGTCATCGAACCCATCGTTCTACCATTCCTAGACCGGCAAGGGAACTTGCTGTTCCAACAGGACAATGCACGTCCGCATGTATCCCGTGCCACCCAACGTGCTCTGGAAGGTGTAAGTCAACTACCCTGGCCAGCAAGATCTCCGGATCTGTCCCCCATTGAGCATGTTTGGGACTGGATGAAGCGTCGTCTCACGCGGTCTGCACGTCCAGCACGACCGCTGGTCCAACTGAGGCGCCAGGTGGAAATGGCATGGCAAGCCGTTCCACAGGACTACATCCAGAATCTCTACGATCGTCTCCATGGGAGAATAGCAGCCTGCATTGCTGCGAAAGGTGGATATACACTGTACAAGTGCCGACATTGTGCATGCTGTGTTGCCTGTGTCTATGTGCCTGTGGTTCTGTCAGTGTGATCGTGTGATGTATCTGACCCCAGGAATGTGTCAATAAAGTTTCCCCTTCCTGGGACAATGAATTCACGGTGTTCTTATTTCAATTTCCAGGAGTGTATATAAATGATCTAGTGGCTAACTGTGATAGTACCGTTACTATTTACAATGTACTCGTATATAAATGATACAGTGTATGGAAATGAGCTAGTGGCCAACTGAGATAGAACCGTAACTGTTTACAATATATATAAATGATTCAGTGGTTAACTGTGATAGAACCGTTACTATTTACAATGTACTCGTATATAAATGATCTAGCGGTTAACGTCCGAAACTCCCTGAGAAAAGACCTGCAGAGGACTGATGAATGATGCAGAGCCTGACAGTTGACTCTCAACGAAAATAAATGTAATATATTGTACAAACATAGGAGAACAAATCCACTACTGTACAATTGCCTATTGATGATAAATCACTGTAAACAGTAACTACTTTTAAATACCTACGTATAACCATCCAGAGTAACGTAAATTCGAATGACCATTTAAAACAAACAGTAAGAAAAGCGGATGCCAAGCCGAGTTTCGTAGGACGAATCTTGCGGAAATGTAATTCATCTAGAAATGAAGTCACTTACAAAACACTTGTTTGACCTAATCTTGAGTACTCCTAGTCAGTCTTGGACCCTTACCAGATTGGATTAATAAAAGAAATAAGCAAGATCCAAAGACGGCGGCGGAGCGTTAACGGAGCTGCTTAGCAGATTACAGTGGCAAGCGCTAAGGCACTTCACGTCTCACACAGAAGTTTACTGTTGAAATTCCGAGAGAGGACATGCCGAAAGAGTCGGCCAACTTTTTACTTCCTCCAACATACGTCTCGAGAAACAACGACAGCGAGAAAATCTGAAAAATTAGAGCGATACAGAGATTTATCGAGAATGCGCCTTCTCCCAATGGAACAGGAAATGAGGAATCAGGTGTTATATCAGAAGAACCCTTCGCCAAACACCAAATCAGTGTCGAAACAGGAACTACAGACACAACTGTCAGTACTATTTGAAATATTTTAAGGAATCGTCCATGTTCAACAAACGACGCAAAGTGTGTAACTGTACGCGCACATGAAAGACATCTCACGCGATTTGGCACGGGAGACAACTAGTCAGATACGTTAATCAACGTAGTGATTCGTGGTGAGACGATGCGCCTAATGTTAGTATTTTGGAGGACAATGAACGAGAACCAGAAGTAGAAAAGACAGAAGAACGTAAAGAAGAGCAGACATTGCCCGGGGTTATAGCAAATGAAGCAATAAAAGTTGGATTAGTTCGATTTCTTGTTATACGGGAAGAAAGCTTCTGAGAAAAATCTACTGATGAAGAGGACGAAGATGCCATTGCAGAAAGCGCAAAGAGAGAAGCTATTAATCTTTTTAAGTCTATCTTTGTAGGAGATGGTGGTTGGGACGTCAGCTCGTCAACTTGAAGCAAATAGCAGTACATCTTCAGCCATAAATTTCGAATCTTCACTATACTACCGGTTTCGATATTGTATTATAACAGTTAGAGTAATGAAGAGTACGAAATTTACGGCTGAAGGTATACTGCCTGTCTGCTTCAAGAAGACAGTGAAACTTCTTAATTTATTTAATTCTGAAACTGCTGAGTGACACTGAATGAAAGTTAACATTCTTAAACCGCTGAGTGAAACTGACGTCCTGTCACTTTGCTAGTCTTTATAATTTCAACTCTGAGCTACAGGAATTGCCCTGACAAACACAAATTTCTCCTATTCATTGTTGTTGTTGTTGTGGTCTTCAGCCCTGAGACTGGTTTGATGCAGCTCTCCATGCTACTCTATCCGGTGCAAGCTTCTTCATCTCCCAGTACCTACTGCAACCTACATCCTCTGAATCTGTTTAGCGTATTCATCTCTTGGTCTCCCTCTACGATTTTTACCCTCCACGCTGCCCTCCAATACTAAATTGGTGATCCCTTGATGCCTCAGAACATGTCCTACCAACCGATCCCTTCTTCTAGTTAAGTTGTGCCACAAACTTCTCTTTTCCCCAATCCTATTCAATACCTCCTCATTAGTTATACGATCTACCCATCTAATCTCCAGCATTCTTCTGTAGCACCACATTTGGAAAGCTTCTATTCTCTTCTTGTCCAAACTAGTTATCGTCCATGTTTCACTTCGATACATGGCTACGCTCCATACAAATACCTTCAGAAACGACTTCCTGACACTTAAATCTATACTCGATGTTAACAAATTTCTCTTCTTCAGAAACGCTTTCCTTGCCATTGCCAGTCTACATTTTATATCCCCTCTGCTTCGACCATCATCAGTTATTTTGCTCCCCAAATAGCAAAACTCCTTTACTACTTTAAGCGTCTCATTTCCTAATCTAATTCCCTCAGCATCACCCGACTTCATTCGACTACATTCCATTATCCTCGTTTTGCTTTTGTTGATGTTCATCTTATACCCTCCTTTCATGACACTGTCCATTCCGTTCAACTGCTCCTCCAAGTCCTTTGCTGTCTCTGACAGAATTATAATGTCATCGGCGAACCTCAAACTTTTTATTTCTTCTCCATGGATTTTAATACCCACTCCGAATTTTTCTTCTGTTTCCTTCACTGCTTGCTCAATATACAGATTGAATAACATCGGGGATAGGCTACAACCCTGTCTCAATCCCTTCCCAACCACTGCTTCCCTTTCATGCCCCTCAACTCTTATAACTGCCATCTGGTTTCTGTACAAATTCGCCCGGGTTCCCGGGTTCGATTCCCGGCGGGGTCAGGGATTTTCTCTGCCTCGTGATGGCTGGGTGTTGTGTGCTGTCCTTAGGTTAGTTAGGTTTAAGTAGTTATAAGTTCTAGGGGACTGATGACCATAGATGTTAAGTCCCATAGTGCTCAGAGCCATTTGAACCATTTTTTTTCTGTACAAATTGTAAATAGCCTTTCGCTCCCTGTATTTTACCCCTGCCACCTTCAGAATTTGAAAGAGAGTATTCCAGTTAACATTGTCAAAAGCTTTCTTTAAGTCTACAAATGCTAGAAACGTAGGTTTGCCTTTCCTTAATATAGCTTCCAAGATAAGTCGTAGGGTCAGTATTGCCTCTCGTGTTCCAACATTTCTACGGAATCCAAACTGATCTTCCCCGAGGTCGGCTTCTACACGTTTTTCCATTTGTCTGTAAAGAATTCGCGTTAGTATTTTGCAGCTGTGACTTATTAAACTGATTGTTCGGTAATTTTCACATCTGTCAGCACCTGCTTTCTTTGGGATTGGAATTATTATATTCTTCTTGAAGTCTGAGGGTATTTCGGCTGTCTCATACATCTTGTTCACCAGATAGTAGAGTTTTGTCAGGACTGGCCCTCCCAAGGCAGTTAGTAGTTCTAATGGAATGTTGTCTACTCCCGGAGCCTTGTTTCGACTCAGGTCTTTCAGTGCTCTGTCAAACTCTTCACGCAGTACCGTATCTCCCATTTCATCTTCATCTACATCCTCTTCCATTTCCATAATATTGTCCTCAAGTACATTGCCCTTGTATAGGCCCTCTATATACTCCCTCCACCCTTCTACTTTCCCTTCTTTGCTTAAAACTGGGTTTCCATCTGAGCTCTTGATATTCATACAAGTGGTTCTCTTTTCTCCAAAGGTCTCTTTAATTTTCCTGTAGGCAGTATCTATCTCACCCCTAGTGAGATAACCCTCTACATCCTTACATTTGTCCTCTAGCTATCCCTGCTTAGCCATTTTGCACTTTCTGTCGATCTCGTTTTTGAGACGTTTGTATTCGTTTTTGCCTGCTTCATTTACTGCATTTTTATATTTTCTCCTTTCATCAATTAAATTTAGTATTTCTTCTGTTACCCAAGGATTTCTGCTAGCCCTCGTCTTTTTACCTACAAGGTCATCTGCTGCCTTCACTACATCATCTCTCTAAGCTACCCATTCTTCTTCTACTGTATTTCTTTCCCCCATTCCTGTCAATTGTTCCCTTGTACTCTCCCTGAAACTCTGTACAACCTCTGGTTCTTTCAGTTTATCCAGGTCCCATCTCCTTAAATTCCCACCTTTTTGCAGTTTCTTCAGTTTTAATCTGCAGTTCGTAACCAACACATTGTGATCAGAGTCCACATCTGCCCCTGGAAATGTCTTACAATTTAAAACCTGGTTCCTAAATCTGTCTTACCATTATGTAATCTATCTAAAACCTGTCAGTATCTCCAGGCTTCTTCCATGTATACAACCTTCTTTTATGATTCTTGAACCAAGTGTTAGCTATGATTAAGTTGTGCTCTGTGCAAAATTCTAACAGGCGGCTCCCTCTTTCATTTCTTAGCCCCAATCCATATTCACCTACTACGTTTCCTTCTCTCCCTTTTCCTTCTACCGAAATCCAGTCACCCATGACTATTAAATTTTCGTCTCCCTTCACTATCTGAATAATTTCATTTATTTCATGATACATTTCTTCAATTTCTTCGTAATCTGCAGAGCTAGTTGGCATATAAACTTGTACTACTGTAGTAGGCATGGGCTTCGTGTCTATATTGGCCACAATAATGCGTTCGCTATGCTGTTTGTAGTAGCTTACCCGCACTCCTATTTTTTATTCATTGTTAAACCGACTCCTGCATTACCCCTATTTGATTTTCTATTTATAACTCCTATTCATTAATTACAAACAATATTCAAGGATAACGCAATCTGACTTCTTTAAAATTAACTGGAAAGAATGGCCTTGAAGTAGAAGAAATCCTAACAATAACCCATGTCACTTACCTCACAGAAAATCTTCATTACACGAACTACAGCAATAGAAGCACCAATACAGCCAGCTAAATAAAAAGGTTCTAGCTACTGTATGCTCTAACTACTAATAGGCATGTGGTTAGCAAAGGACAGATTTTGTTGCAGAGCAAACAATGAATTTAGCAGATTTTACCTTATCATGTGACAACCAGTTCGAAAATTTTATAATCGTTAGTAATTCCGTTATTATTTTACGTTAAATCGTCCAGATCGTCGGCTCGCGCTAATACTGCAAACCTCCAACACTGCTAATTATTAACCTCTAACCTCCGCCACTGCTGGCTACTCACTTCCAACTGCGAGTCCGACCAGCCACAGATTCTCTTACAGAGGGCACACACCGCTGTCAGTGATACTAATGCAGTCTATAGCGCTGCCAACACACGAAGACATAAATAGGCTACTTACAACAGTAATGTTGATGTTTTGATGTTGTTGGATGTTATGAGAGCAAAAATGTAGATACGGAAAGGGGGGAGGTCTCAGCGTTCGAAGAGGAAAATAAAGAATCTAGTACATTAAAAAGTGCAGTGAGCAAGAGAAAAGGATGTTATTTCTCTGAAGAAGATAATTTTAGCAATGATGAAAAAGAGAAAATAAAGAGGAATAAAAGAATGAAAATGAAGAGGAAGCGACGAAAGGAGATGGGAAAAATGTTTAGAAAGAAGACGAAGGAAAGGAGTAATAGTGGGGGCTTAGTATGGTAGAAGGTGAAGAAAGGGAAGAATTAGCAGCAGGAGTAACTTAAATGAGCAGTGGTATGCATTTGAAAATGCAAAAAAGCGTTGAAATTCGTCAGACGGACTAAACAGTAACTGGCGGACTGAGATTGCTTTCAGTGAGTAAAGAAGAATCACAAAGAGCCGCAAAAATTCATTTGCTAGGCCATGAAGAGCAGGTGAGTGCGAAACCAAGGATACCTACTATACACAGGTGAGTGCTAGTACCTCAAAGAAACAGAATCAGTCCCGAGAAAAGAATCAAGAAGCAATCTCATAAATCAAGTAGAGCCAGCACGTGGGCGGTGTCAGCTATATGTACCTAACGGAAGGTGGAAGACTGTTCTTTGAGAAAAGATGAAAGGGAAGAACAAATTCATGTCAGATTTCAGTCCTCGGCAATAACGGTGGGCAGGACACGAAACAGTGCAGAGTAGTGACTGTTGATATGATTGTTAGCCTTGGAGGGGCGTGGCTGTCTGGCCGCGAGTAGCGTAGTGCTCGTAGCAGACAAGTGAACGAAAAAAACAGAGAGCAAGTGACAGATCAGCTGAGAGCTGTCAACTGGGCGTGGCGTTGCACAGCGAACACAGATGGAGTTACTAGAGAGTTAGTGTTTGAATGGTTGAATGAGAATAAACTAAAGTTGTTATTGTAAATTTCAGTTGAGGTAATGTCTTGTAGGCTTTATATCTCACGCTTTCGGATGTTTTTCAAAATTTGTACTATGATTTTGAATACAGTGGGGTGACAAAAATGTGATAGCGATATCCACATGTACAGAAGGTGGTAGAATAGCATACACAATTTATAAAAGGGCAGTGCATTTGCATTGGAGGAGCTGTGAAAAGGTTTCCGACGTGATTATGTCGCATAAGAGGAATTAACAGACTTTGAATGTGCAAGGGTGGTTGGAGCTACATACATGGGACAACCCATTTCGGAAATCGTTAGGGGATTCAATATTCCGAGATACACAGTGTCAAGAGTCTGCCGAGGATACCAAATTTCAGGCATTACCTCTCATGACGGACAACGCAGTGGCCAACGACCTTCACTTAACGACCGAGAGCAGCGGTGTTTGCATCGAGTTGCCAATGCTGACAGACAAGCAACACTACGTGGAATGGTCGCAGAAATCGATGTAGGACGTACGATGAAAGTATCCTTTAGGACAGTGAGGCGAAATTTGACGTTAATGGGTTACAGTAGAAGGCGACCGACGCGAGTTCCTCTGCTAATAGCACGACTCGCCTGCAGTGCGTGTCCTGGGCTCGTGACCATATCGGTGGGACCCTATATTGGAAAATCGTGGCCTGATCGGATGAGTCCCGATTTTAGTTGGTAAGAGATGATGATGGGTTCGAGTGTGGCACAGACCTCACGAAGACAGGGACCCAAGTTGTCAACAAGGCACTGTGCAGGCTGGTGGTGACTCCATAATGGTGTGGGCTGTGTAAACGTGGAATCGACTGAGCCCTCTGGTCCAACGGAATCGATCATTGACTGGAAACTGTTATGTTCGGCTGCTTATAGATCATTTGCAGTCATTCATGTACTGCATGTTCCCAAATAATAATGTCATAATATCAGCGCACACTCCGCTGCAGAGTGAAAATCTCATTCTGGAATGTCATAACTGTTCGCGATTGGTTTGAAGAACATTCCGAGTGAATAATTTGATCACCCAGATTATCCTACATGAATCCCATTGAACATTTACGGCACATAACTTTGAAGTCAGTTCGTGCACAAAATGCTGCACCTGCAACACTTTTGCAATTATGGATGGCCCGGGTTCCCGGGTTCGATTCCCGGCGGGGTCAGGGATTTTCTCTGCCTCGTGATGACTGGGTGTTGTGTGCTGTCCTTAGGTTAGTTAGGTTTAAGTAGTTCTAAGTTCTAGGGGACTGATGACCATTTGAATTATGGATGGCTATAGAAGCTCCATATTTCTGCAGGAGACTTCCAACGACTTGTTGAGTCCATGCTACGTCGAGCTGTTGCATTATGCCTTGCAAAAAAGGAGCGACACCATATTACGTGGTATACCATGATCTTCATCAAATGGTTCAAATGGCTCTGAGCACTATGGGACTTAACATCTATGGTCATCGGTCCCCTAGAACTTAGAACTACTTAAACCTAACTAACCTAAGGACAGCACACAACACCCAGCCATGACGAGGCAGAGAAAATCCCTGACCCCGCCGGGAATCGAACCCGGGAACCCGGGCGTGGGAAGCGAGAACGCTACCGCACGACCACGAGATGCGGGCGATCTTTATCACTTTAGTGTTAATGTCTGAGGCAGATGCGACGAAATGTTGTCTGGTTGATAACTTTTCCTTTTCTTCTTTCGTTTATGCCATGTATGTTGAATGACATATGTAATCTTACGCAGGTTACCTGACTGTTGTAACTACAAATGAAAGTGGTGAGATGAGGAGAATGATAAGCAAATAATCGTAATATACATCCGTCCAGAAACCAACAGTTTTCGCAATATGACGTAGGCACATCTGCAGTCACGCCAGCGTGACAAACACTATTAACGTCAAAAGCTACGTTTCTTTCAGCATATCGCAAGTGAGGCGTAGATTAGAATGGGATAAATTGCGCTCGTTTGATTTTGTAACCATGCCGGATACCTAAGTACTGGTAAATATCGTTGTTCGTGTGTCGCCAATACCATGGTCTACCAGCTCCTACGATTGAACCTGTTGCATTCTCTTACAAGGGGACATTTAAAAGCTTTAGTGTATTACAGTCTTACTGATATTGTTGGTGAACTCCGAGGACACGTTGTGGACGGTTGTCAGTCTATATGGAACGCGTCTGTGAGCTTTGAACTTGTACGGGCGTTGATGAGGAAACATATTGAAACCTGTCTTCATAAGAACGGTGGCCAGGTGGAACATTTGTCGTAATGTGTCTTCAGGTGCGTACCTGCAATCGGATCCTTGGACCTTCTGTGTTTCTTTTGCCTCTGCTCGCCCCTTTCGTTTGTACCTATAACAGTTACACACCAAATACATCAAATATATTCGTACGTATATTTTCTGATGTAAAGGTACTATATACAAAGAAATTAAAATAAAGTAAAACAACGACCGATACAGCTGTAGTAGTCTGGCTAGTCTGAACTGACTGTATTGGTGTTTCCCTCAGGATATTATAAAAAGAGACGCAGGCTGACTCTGGCTTTTCAGAAGCCAGCTAGTGAGCATGCTTTTGGAACGGCCGGTAGGATTGTTGACGGCATCCATTTGGCCATTCTCTAGACATTGGCTGCGCGCCCAAACAGGAGGGGAGAAAACCGCCGACTCACCACAGACACTCGCAGCTGCCAGCTCGCATTCACACCCCAAACAGGCACGCGCCACAGAACAGTCAATGTGTGATTCGCAAAAAAAATGTTCCCCGCTAAGAAAAGTTATACCGCTGCCGAAAACTAACACTTCAGCAGCAAAAACATTGAAAATATTGAGGCTTTACCGACGGACTAGTTATAGAAATGCTGTTCCGTCTGCTACCAACTGGCTTCATTCACTTGATACTGAACTCTGATTAAATGTATCTATTTAATTAATAGTAATAATTTTAGGGTTTAACTTTTCTCCTTTTAGTTTTGCTGAACTATTAATTTCCATAATTTAAACATAATAGCTTTGTGCCAAATCCTTAAATGTATTGCTGCAGACTGTATGTATTCCTTAATATTTGCTGTTGTGGCCAATGATAAATGAAAGTTGTAGAAATGGTTCTTGGGCGAGACGTCGGATAGCCTTGTGAAATCTCCACAATAGCTCATAGATGCAATTGTTCGACCACGTGAGTCATTGGTTTCCAACCTTTCTGAGACAAATATCCCTGAATATAATCAATTAGCTAGTACCACCCCCCGCCTCCCCCCTCCCACCCACATTATCACTTCACCAAATTTTAGAATAACGAGGAGTATTCTTTGAACATCTTTATTTTTCAAACGACAAAAGGTAAATCATATTTACTTTTTGTAGGCATTCTATTAAACCACGAACTAATGAGTCAATGAGACAACTGTAACTCCGTATTTTTAACAAGCTTCTTTTTACAAAACTGAGGAATACTCAGTGGATCGTGAGTGCTACCTGCAAGTCCCTCTCAGAAAAGAAAGCTAACTATCCTCATTGAGGGCACACTCCTGTTACAAAACTAGCTTCCTCTGCGACACTCGTCTCTCTAGAAACACTTGCCTCACTCATATCACGTACCCCAGCTTAAACCAACCAAGTTAAAGCGTGTGCACTTTGCATATTGCTTGTGAATCACTTGGTTGCTGGACTCGTTACCTCTGGACGAACAGAAATTGGTAGACTTCAGGCTGACAATTATTCGCGTCCACTACCTCGAATAATAATAATATTTAAGTACTGTGTAAGCTATACATAGTTTGTTGTGATATGCTGTCAATTAATATGTTTATCTGTTGCGAAGTGAATAATGAACCAATTTCTAACCATTGCGGGAACTACCTACAACTCGAAGTAGGAATTTTCATGGAATATCCAAGAATATGTGAAGTATATGATATGTGAAGTATATGAAGTATATTTTGCTCTCGTACACGCGCGATACAAAGTATGTGTCAACTGGACGGACCATGTGAGGAAGATATTGTTCATACATTCGTTTCATAAGCTGTAACGTCCAGCACATTGTGTCACGCGGCATTGCCAGTATTACGAGTGCATGCTGAAAATTCATGCATCCGAATTTTTTATGGGAAAACTCTTAAAGCTTTTTAGTAAAACAGACTTTATTAACATTCTACATTACAGTTAATAAAAGGAGGAAACTATATATATAAAACGTCATAAAGAGGGGAATGTAAGAACATAATCGGCGGAGAAAATGGAGTACACTGACATGGAGGCGTTCATTGTGGGACAGTTAAAAATGTCGACATAAAGTCATGGAGCACATAAAATACACTGAAGTCACATACACAAAATAAATATTGGCCACAGTATTAAAACGCTCCAGAATGAAGACACCTGAAAACCACTGTAAAAGACAGAGCACACACGACGAAGAATAAAAGCTACCAGTAGGGACCTGCTGAGGGAGAGGAGGCCTGAGAGGAGGGAAAAAGAGGGGAGAGGAAGGTGCAGCAGGGAAGGGGGGGGGGGGGCTGGAGTGGGTGAGATGAAAAGAAAAGAGGGGTCGGTGGGCGCACCAAGGGGCAGAAGATGGGCAGGGTGGGAGATGGAGAGGGAAGGCAAGGCAGGAGGGAGATGCAGAAGGGGTGCACTGGAAAGTGAGGAGCAGTGGAGGAGGGAAGAAAACTGCTCAGGGGAAAGGAGGAGGAGGGGAGAGGGAGCCCTAAGGAGTTGGAGGTGTGAAGGTAGGGTTAGAGTTGGTAGGAAGGGTAGATATCAGGGTGAAGTTCATCATCTGGGAATGGAAGGTGCAGGAAGTTGTGCTGGAAAGGAGGTGGAGGGTGTGGAGATGGAGAGAGAGTGGGACACCATGGTAAAGGGGCGGCAATGGCCTGGGGGTAGAGAGGATAGAGGGCACCAGGGGATGTGGGGGGGGCTGATCTGCAGATGATGTACATACAAGTTGTGGATGTTTTCGAGGAAAAAAAGATGGTGTGGGAAGGGGATGATAGGGTCAGAAATCAAGGCGACGCTGGCATAACAAAGGATGGGGCGGATCAAGGACTTTTAGGTGTGAAGGATGGTGGAAGCATGCAGTCCCCACGTTCAGCTGGACAGGAGTTTCAGGAGGTGGAATCTATTGGGGGCTTTGTGTTGGATTGGGGAGTCCAGGTGAGGAGACAGTTGAGGATGAGGCCAAGATATATCAGGGTAGGAGTGGGGCGAATAGGACGACCATAAATGGTGAGGTAAAAATCATGGAGCCAGAAGGGGCAAGTGGTAAAACCTGTGATGTTTGTCTGTGTCTTGGAAGCATTGATGCGATGGAGCCACTAGTTGCAGCAGGCAGTGAACTGGTCGAGGTGGGTTTGAAGGGTACGTTGGGACCGTTGAAGGGTAGGATAAAGGGCTAGGAAGGCAGTGTCATCAGTATACTGGAGTAGGAGAGACTGCTAGTTCACAGTGTCGGCTTTATAGCAAAAACTGGCGTCAACGCGCATACGCATTGGCGCCCACCACAGGAGCGCCCTCTATCGACATCTGTGCCCTCTGAAAATACTGTACCATCTGTGGAGCACAGGCACTTGAGTATAGTGAAACTACATGTCTGCCCTCTGTCGGAAAGCGCGCATATGGAGCTGAAAACAAATGTCAGATGTCGCCAGACGTGCCATTATGAATACAATGTTTTCTCCCAGAAGAAATTAAAAAGACCACTGGGTCTCAAGCCTTGTCCAGTTGAAAGCATCCACCTCGATTTACATGATCTTGTGCTAGACGTATTTCCACAGATTCTTTGATTTCTGAATCTCAAAAAGATCTCGCTGGAGCCAAGATTTTTGTGGCAGAATAACACATAGTGTGACCCATGATGATGCAGTACTCAGTTACAAGCGACTTACTGGGTTGAGTAAGGCGAGTATGGCGTTTTTGCTATTAAACCGACACTCTGAACTAGCAGTCTCCAGTGGCGGACACTCACCTGAAGGTGATGGACTATTGCCAGTCGAAATACTGTGGCAAGAAGTCAACATGATCCGGCTGCAATCCTGAAACCTCACAGAATATTCAGTGCGCCAGGGAAACTTCAAGAATCACATGAGTTTGGTCCGCGAAGATGTGCGGGTGTTAAGTGCTGATCGCGAGGAGAGGAGATAGGGAGTTGTAGCGGGGTGTCGTGGCAGTGAGCTTGTACAGGAGGGAGGCAGAACATGGTGCTCTTGGGAATTATTTTATTGATCTAATCGGAGATATTATTATTACAAAAGGAATATTATCAGTATGCATTGAATGAGATGCATTTATTAAGATAGATACAATTTTGACAAGGTTGGTATTTAAGGTAACGAGTGAACATATTTTACCTTAGTGCGGCAGCATTTAGTTAGACATTGTTGGTTCAACACAGACATACAGATGAAGCATTTCTTGCTGTTTTTACAAAGTTTTGTCACAGTCAATGTTAATGGATTTGAAAAGGCGAAAAGACTTTTGTGTTAGAATGAATTTTCATGTTGAGTTACATTTTTGTATTTCTCAAGCGTTGATCTTATGTAATCCTAATTTGCAACGAAATGTTTTCTTATTACTTGCTATGCCTTCAACGTGAAATTTTGTAAGTGGGACGGTGTCAAGGAATTCTTTTTTGAGATGATTTTTTTATATACAGGTCTTTGAGAAGAATTTTTGTCTAAAGAGTAATTCACATTATCTTATCTCATTTTACCTGATGATCATTTTTTATGGGGATTAAATTTTATGAAAAACAAGTTTGCATTTTGCATGTATTTGAGACAGCGAATTGCACTACCGCGATTATCTGCAGTTAGCAGAAGCTCAGAAACTGAGACATGCCTTTCCTTCTTTTTGCAAGAGAACAGTTACACAGCGTTTTCCATTGCGACACAGGTAAGCCGAATGCAGGAGATAACGATTTTTCAAATTCGCATGGTCACGTAACCGTACTGAGTTTAATTATTCTCATTAAAGTTTGTCATTTATTTTGTAACAAACAGTGCTGGTTGAGAGAGGGGACATTAAATTTATTTTCTCACAATCAGGTCTGCTTCTTGTTCTCGCAAGCTGATTTAGTTCCTAACTGTAAACGTTAGGTGAGCTTATACACTTGTTTCTTTTTTATGATTGGAATTTTTTGGTATGCAACAGCTAACATTCATAAAAAAGAATGTACACTCAGAAAGAGGCAATCCAGAAGTAAAGCAAAAAGGGGCACACTCACAAAATCTTCCTTATATCTTTAATTTATTAAGATAACATTCATACATCACTTTCTTTGTCAGGCAGTATGTGTATAAAATGTTTAACAGGAAGTCATACCTGATCAGAAAGCAGACATGCAGAATATTTGTTGATGTATTTAGGAAGAGTCCATATGTAGTTTCTGCTCGCATTTAAAATGTTAACATTACTACTGCAGACTCTGATTAACTGTACTATTATGAAATTATGTGCCATAACTTAAGAGATAGTATTTGTAATTTTAAATGTCCTCCATGTCATGGTTATGAGGTGAAAGTATTTAAGGGTGTTACATCTTAGTTGACCCTTCTGTGCGTACCGAATTAACAATTAAGACCTTGTTTACTCCCCAAATATTGACCCTGCACTTTATTTCGGAAGTTGCAGTTTTACTGGAGCACGCTTCACTGTTATTAATTGTTAATTAATACATATAACTTATAATTTATTTTTATGTTGCTATTGCTTTTACTTACAGAACACAAAGACATCAAAAACAAGCTGTGTGACGAGGAAAAACATTTTTAAACATAAGATTTATATGCTTTAGAGATAATCAGTACATTCCTATCTGCAAAATAAAGATTCATCAGATATGACCCATTTACGCATATTTCTTCTTCTTTTTCTCTAGTGCTACTAATAATATTTTTGATGAGTTGGAACCTTTTTGCTGATTCGTCTGTCCCGCTCCCGGTGAAGTACAATGGAAGTTATAGCGTTGATTTACATAGTTTTCAAAACTCGGACAAGGGTTGGTCCCATGATTCGCTAAGGCTTTTACTATTGAGTTTGTTGAAACTGAGCCAAAAGCTTCCTCTAAATCTGCGGATCTTTTCCAAAGTGGGAGTTCACACTTTTGTCCCATTCTACAATTTTCTTCGCGTCTTACAAATGATCCGTTGTGGTACACCCACTTCAAATGCAAGCTATTACCTAGTTCAAAATCATTTTTCAGTTTAGTTGGTGGTATTTGTAGTCAGTATCTCATACGTTATAGATGGTAGGTAGTTTGTTCTATAGCTATTTCTGTTTTATCTGCTTTCTTTCTCGTGAATTAGAAAATCCACAACACTGCGCCAGTTTTGAGGTATCGCTTCTGACCATAGACATGTAATACGTAATTTCGCAAAATTTCTATGAGTACATAATGTATAACTAATAACATACCGTGCAGTTTTTTTATACAAAGACACATTTTATACAGTAAATTTCTTTCACGTATGCTTCCAGCGCTTTAACAAAAGAGAAAATTATGCTCTTTGACGTCCCACAGCTAAGGTTACATCGTTGTGTTTTCACCAGAAGCTTATTTCACTCTCTGAGAATGGACGTTGGGACAAAGGAGATAATGCTGTGCTTCTCGTCTTCTGTAAAGAGCTTTTGTTTTGTTTGCTTATAAACTTTCGCTTCTTTCCCTCCAGGGAACGAATAGAGTCATCAGCTCTTTCATCTTTATCCGCTCGACCGCTTTGTCGGCGCATTGTCCTTTAGAGCTGTGGCCATCCTATTTAAGCTCGACCAAGTGAGCGATCGCTCGGTTCTGCTCTTCATTTTTTCCATCGTTATGACTCGCTGGTAGGCGGTTACGAAGCAGATGTGGAACCGCGAAAGGCAGTGCCACTTCAAGTATCGATACGCTCCATCTTCGGACCTTGCCACAACAGCTTGTCGTACGTTTTGGTTAAGCGGTCATCTCTCTTAATGAGCTAGTACAGACGAGCTGTTTTCCTATCCAGTTTCTACGAGTATTAGGACCTTTTATCTGAACGGAAAGTGGAGCACACCTAAATACCCACTCATTATGCCTCAAAATTGGACTATACAAGCACGTAAGTATAAGCTATGAGTACATGAACCAACATGAGCTAAGTAAATAACAGCTATAAGTACATGAACAAATATGAGCTATAGAATAGATGGAAGTTCCTGGCTAAACGACAGTTTTTACGATAGTTGTGACTTACACCGCCGACCGGGGTGTCCGAGTGGTTCTAGGCGCTACAGTCAGGAACCGTGCGACAGCTACGGTCGCAGGCTCGAATCCTGCCTCGGGCATGGATGTGTGTGATGTCCTTAGGTTAGTTAGGTTTAAGTAATTCTAAGTTCTGGGGGACTGATGACCTTAGAAGTTAAGTCCCATAGTGCTCAGAGACATTTGAGCCTTTTTTTTTTTTTTTTTTTGACTTACACTAAGTTACGGTTGTCGGAATATAATTCATAACTGGTTTCGTGATATGAAATTCGGTATGTGCGTTTATTTTTTTAATTACATGGAAACCTTGATCTTGTATGGTGTCATAATACTCGGACATATGAATGAACTTTATTCAGAGAATCTTGGCAGAAAAGAACTACAGGCAGTAAATATTGGAAAATGCGGTTGTCCTGGGGTAAAACCCCTCAAATTTACGATGAAAAGTGCCACTTTATTCGAGTGTCTGCAGTTTTCTTCGGGCAGCGGTGCGGAATACACCGTCTGTCCAAAGCGTTCCAAGACTGATTTTATTCCTGGCGTACAAGCCAAATCAGCGAAGTGCCTACCGTGCCAGCTTGAACTAACGATTGTAAGCAACTTACACAGTGGTGACAAGTCATGGTACAGAGGTATGCAAGCATACAGACAGCGTTAGTATCGCATAAATAAGTTGCAAAAGGATAAAGCATTGGCGGATCTTCGTTCGTACTCAAGTCATTCATGCGAAAAGGTTTTCGCCTTGATTATGGCCGTGCGACGGGAATTAACAGGCTTTGAAGTAGGGGTAGTAGTTGGAACTAGACGCATGGCACGTTCCAGTTTGTAGATCGTCAGGGAATTTAATATTCCGTGATCCACAGTGTCAAAAGAGTGCCGGGAATTCCAAGTTTCTAGCATTACCTCTCACAACGGACAACGCAGTGGCCAGCGGCCTTTATTTAACGACCGAGAGCAGCGGCGTTTGCGTAGGGTTGTCAGTGCTAACAGACAAGCAACGCTGGGTGAAATAACTGTAGAAATCGATGTACCACGAACGTATCTGTTAGGACAGGCGGTGAAATTTGGCATCAGTGGCCTATGGCAGCAGACTACCTGCCTTTACTAACGGCAGCGCCTTTCCAGTGCTCATGACCATATCGGTTGGAACCTAGACGACTGGAGAACCGTAGACTGGTCAGATGGTCCCGTTATCAGTTGGTAAGAGCTGATGGTAGGGTCTGAGTGTCGTGCAGACCCCACGAAGTAACAGAACCAAGTTGTCAACAAAGCGCTGTGCAAGGTGGTGGTGAAGGCTCCATAATGGGATGGGCAGGACCAACTGAACCGGTAACTGACTGGAAACGGTTATGTTGTGCTACCTGAAGATCATTTGCAGTTATTCACGGATTTCATATTTCCAGACTGCGATGAAATTTTTATGGATGGTAATGGGCCCTGTCACCGGGCCACAATTGTCACGATTGATTTGAAGAACATTCTGGACAATTCGAGCGAATGATTTGGCCACCAATCCCTCATTTAGGGGCCATAATAAAGAGGTCAGCTCGTGCAGGACGCTTAATGCTGTGGTTATCAGCTCACTTTGCAGAATACGAACAAAATACTTAGAGAGAATAAGTTCTTTCCCCGTAGGCGATCTCCTTGGGACACAGGCTTGGATGGCTGTTGGGTAATGATAACACAGGCAGTGGTTGCTAATTAATATAATAAGTGAATAATAAAAAGAACCCTTGGTAGCATGGATATCTCAATGCACGTTTATTCCCTAAATAAAATTATGATACAGTCAAGACATTAAATACCATATAAAAAGAACAGGAGTAACTAACTGAAAATGTGCTAAAATTTGTTCCATTGCACATGTGTCTGGCTGGCGACTATAAAAAGAGGGAGATGCCAGCCACCATGTGATCAAAGAAATGTTAGGTAAATGTCCTATACACGCACGTTAAAAATGCTTAAACAAAAACCTGAGTAACACTTTAAAAAAATTTATTAAAAGAGAAGTTGACGTACAGGTAAATCGAAAAATGATCTGATAACCGTGAGTGGCTTGATTGCTGATTTAAAAAAAAAATCAACCAGCCTCTCTGAGACACGTTAAGGTAACCTACCCAATACTTTCGACAGGTATCCTGACAACACACAAACCTTAAAACATTTTACACATTATTTTTATTTAAAACAGTGAACAAATAAAAAAGAAAAGATGCTCTCTCTTGTCATAGTACAAAATGCAATCAAGTAAATTATGTCGCACAGACATGGGTACGCCTCAAGCACCGCACTCTGGTGGATCCTCCTGTCAGAGAAGGAACCAGTGTGTCAGGGGAGGGGGCCCTCTTCCCATCGTGTTAAAACCACTTATTTCCATCTGTGTAACTGGAACGATGTTCGCCACGGCAAACCTGTAGGCTTCACCCAGATTAGTTTGTTATTTTGCACCTTGAGTCACACATTCTCCCACTGACACATATCCTCCTCAACGTCGAGATATTAGCGCTCAGGGGAACAGCATAGGCAGTACGTTACTTTTCCTGCATGCGTCCCTTGCTGTCCCACCTCAAACACTGCCATCCCTCCTTCCTTTCAGTCCTTGCCACCCTCTACAATGTTATCCTTGCCACTGGTTTCTACCCCGACCTGTGGAAAACCTCCCGTATCCTGATGTTCTCCAAACCCAACAAGCCTCCATCTGATGCCTCTTCCCATCGTCCTATCTGTCTCACATCGGTGTTCAGCAAGCTCTTGGAATCCATCCTTATCCGGCGCATCCATCACCACCTCCGCCTAAACCACCTCCTCACCACCACCCAATGTGGCTTTCGACCTTCCTTCTCTGCCGATGATCAACTCCTCCACCTCACTCATCTCCTCTCCCTCCAGCTTAACAACTCCCGTCGCTCCGCCATTTTTGTCTCCCTCAACCTCGAAAAGGCCTACGACTGTGTCTGGCGTCCTGGTCTCCTTTTTAAACTCCAAACCTACACCCTTCCTGTCAACTACATCCCTCTGGTGGCCTCCTTCCTCTCCCGCCGCCCCTTCTATGTTACCATGCATAATGCCAATTCCCACACCTTCTACCCCTCTGTAGGTGTGCCCCAGGGCTCTGTCCTCTCCCCTCTCCTCTACCTCCTGTACATGGCAGATATGCCCCAACCCCCCCCCCCCCCCCCCCGTCCAGTACAACTCTCGCAATATGCCGATGACACCGCATTCCTCGCCCTCGCTCCTACCCTCCAACAGTCCCAACGCCTCCTCTAGAATCGTCTTTTTGCCGCATGGTGTAACCAGTGGCTCCTGAAAATCAATCCTTCCAAGACCAAGGCAATCATAGTAGGTCATATCACTCGCTCCTTCTGGCTCCCGTATTTCTCCCTTACTGTCTGCACCCGTCCTGTCCGCCTCACCCCCACCGTCACCTACCTTGGCCTCACCAGTGACTGTCACCTCACCTGGATCCCTAATCTCCACTCCATCCAATCCAAAGCCCACAACCACCTCCAACTCCTCAAACTCCTCTCTGGCCGGACATGGGGGTAGCACCCCTCTACCATCCTCCACACCTACAAATCCTTAATCCGTCCCATCCTCTGTTATGCCAGTCCCGTCTGGATATCTGCCCCCCCCCCCAAATTCTATAAGTCCCTCCAGATCCTTGAGCGTCATGCACTCCGCCTCGCCTTCTGTATATGCCTCCCGTCCCCCACGCGGATCCTCTATGACCACATTCCTTTCCCCCATCTGCTCCTACGCCTCAAACATATCCACATACTCTACACCTCCCACCACCTTGATCCCCCTCACCCCCTGGTTGCTCCTCTCCCATCCCCACCCCCTGCCACATCTTCAGTGTTGTGTCCCCCCTACCCTCCATCTCTACACCCTTCATCTCCTTTCCCAAGGTGGCTTCCATCAACTTCCCCTCCCGGATGATCGCTCTCTCCCTCCATTTATCCCTCCCATCAACTCTGATCTTCACGCCCCCTCCTTTCCTCCTTCCTTTCCCTGGGCTCCCTCTTCCCCCCTTCTATCCTGTGTTTTCTCCCCGCCTAACCTCTCCCTGCCTCCCTTCTCCCCCCCCCCCCAAGTCCTTTTGCATTCCCATCCTCTGCCTTCCCCACTCCCTGTCGCGTCTGCTCAGCAACCCCCACCCCTCTTATGGGTCCTCCATTGGCTCCTTCCCCCCCTCCCCCCTTCGCTTTTCCTCTCCTTCCCCCCTTTTTTATTTTCCTATCATCTGTCCAGTATCCCCCCACCTGCTCTCGGCTGTGGTACGTCAGATTTGTGCCAACTTTTTAGTGCAGTGTTTAAGTGAGTGTTCAGTGTTGTGCGTCTTTCTTTCCACAGTGTTGCGAACAGAAATCATGCTGTCGCTGGGTGTGAATTTTATATCTCTTGCGAACAGAAATCAGACTGTCGCCGTGTTTTTTAACTGTCCGTCTATTATTTTTCTGCTTCCTGTGTATTTTATTAGCGTCATCAACCTTTTGTTTTATGTTTTAAGTTCCACACTTTTCCGCCATTTTACCTTTAGGTCACCGATTGTATCGCCAACTTTTATTATTTATTATCTTCATCTTTTTAAAACAAATTCTGTAGGCTGAAGAGCGGCGTAATAAGCTGCTGCCAGCCCGCCCGCTTCAGCGGGAATCGAAACTCAATAAAGAAAGAAAAAAGAACCTGCTGTCCTGTCAGGTTGCTCATTTGTCATGATTCCCAGATGGGCCGGGGTCCAGCAAAATGATACTTCCTTCTCATGACACTACAGCATGTAAAGTGCGTTTTATATGTTTTAGACTACTTTCCCTGCCCGATACATTAGCTGAATGTTTTGTGGGGCACTAAGAGAATCAGAGGAAACGAGAAAGTTATTACGTCGATTTCACCTCATCTGCCCCAGAGCCTTTAGGATAGTATCCTTCACTGAGAGACTGAAAATTCTCCTGGGAGTCTAATCCTAAAGACATTGTCAGATAAGGCCCTGAGTTGCTGCCGTTACGCAATTGCTTAGACCAATCAGTGTAAATGTTAAATTTTTATTATCATTAAAATCTCCGAAAACGCTTGTTTAAAAATAAATTCTGGCATACAAGATTTCTTGTACGTTGACAAAGTTGAAGAAAAAAAGAAAAAAAGAAAAAGAAAAACAGCCTTAGCCTCACTACGAACTAGGGAAGATACTTACTTCAACATTGTGTTAAAACATGTAAGCCTGCACCACCGAGTTCTGCAAGCTGTTCCTTGGTTCTAATTTGAACAGTCTTGTTTCTCTTCCAGATTTACATACATTTATTCCGCTGATGCTCGAGCAAGACGATTAAAGTCAGGAGACTGAGGAACTGACCAGACATTGTATGCATGTTGTACCATGGTTAGAGGCTGTTTCCCAGTCTCGGCACACATGCCAGGCACAGGGCTCCTCCTGATGGCTCCAATCTAATGTCCTAATGATGAAAGGAATCCAAGGTCTTTAAGCAGAATGATCGTCTCACTAAGTCGGAGTTGGTACAACACATTGACTGAAACCTATCCATTTCAAGCAAAGTCAAAACTTGGTTTAGTCACCTATAAACTATCAAGTACTTTCGTTTCTTCCAGAGTTTAACCTCAAAGTGAGCCAACCAATAAAGTGTTATCAGCAAAACGGTGGTGGTGAATATTTACTCTATAAACACAAATTCTTTCTGTGTTTTCTCACTTCATTGCCAGAAAGTTTCCGCTAGTACTGTTGAGAGTAGTTTTGGTTATATGAACTGATTCCTCTCTCTCATTTCTGAATGTAATGATTGTGTAATGGTCGTTATAACCTTAACATATGTTCTTCAGTATACTAACATACAATATGCACGTCGGTGCCATAAGTTCCTTTAGACTTTTGAAGCGAGTGACAAGTGTATATCTGTGTCTGATACTCTATAATTTTCAAGTCTGCGACAGTATTATTCACGAAACTGTTTGGTCCGAGAGAGTGCGCGTATCGTTCGTTATTACCACAGTGTAATACGTACAGGCGCGACACACTCTGGTGCGAAAGTTATTACCGTTTGACAGCTGGAATGACACAAGCGGCGAAAAGCAGACAGTCAAAAGTGTCATAAGGACAGTATTTGTTTTTAATTATTTTTCTGCTTAATTAAAGCAATAGTCGTTATATTTTTGCATTCCATGCGTCAATAAATTACCAAGAATTTATCGTGAAATAAATGTAAAAACTGCCGAATCTCACTGATTCAATGACATAAGCTACAACTATGAAACGTCCCCTTAGAACAATTATACAAGACTGTGCTTAAACTGACACACAATATTATTTAGCGCAACGCAATCTGACTATCAAAGATCCCTGCAAAAGAATGGCCCTGAGTAACATTAAACTATACCTTTCAGAAATCACTTACCTCACAAAAATCTTCATTACTCGAACTACTGCAATACAGCGAGCGCCACTATTGCCAGCTAAATAAAAGATTCAAACTACAGAAGGCACTAACTACTGATAGGGATAGTTAGCAAATGAAAGATATTAATAGAGAACAAACAATGTATTTACCTTAATAGTCATAATATATATATAGCAGTTCATGACAAATTACAAAACTCCGCCATCTCTCTCCCCACATCCACCACTGCTGGCGGCTCACCTCCAACTGCGCAACGCTACGCGCTGTTCACATCCAGCTGCCGCTGCCCAACACTACAATGACAGACAACAATGCAAACTAGCCACAGACTGCACACAGCACAGCCAGTGATTTTCACACAGAGCGCTACGTAACGTTGCCAATAAGAAAACATAAACTGCCTACTTACACAACTTATTCATGAAGAAATACTTTTAAATATGTGTATAATTGCAGCATACTCCGCTGAAAACAAGAGAATATAAACATATATTTTATGCATGGGAAGCATACATTTCTATCTGTTCTTATTACAAGAGGCATTTCTCTTGAAACCTAAGAATTGTTTATGGAGTTTAATGACTAGCCCATTCTTACACATCACTCGGCTTTCTAATACACAAATATTTCTGTAAATGTAATAACTCTTGCTTCAAAAGCGAATGTGTTGAAAATTCTTACCGTTTGCAGCAACAATATTGTGAAATTGCTTTCGTCTGTGTTGGGAAACAGTTTTTCTTTTTACGTTTTGTTACCAATTCTGTGTGGTATACCCTTTAGCTACAAATGTTTTAGCATATGTGGTTCGTTAGGTAATGCAGGTGTTACGTTCGATACAGGTTTCCTACGTTCCACTCTGGAACTGAAACTAACAAAATTTCGTGTTTACTAACAATTTTTTAAAATTGAAGGAAAACGACATACTGCAGCAAATATCTGAGAGAGAATCGTTAATAAACAGACTTGTTATGTACCGTTTTATACCTCCCAGGCTTCTTAGGGAACTGAAGAATGACAAATGTTGTGTAATTTTTTAATTATTGTCGAATTTTAGGTCACTATATACGCTCTCCAATGTAAAGACTATGTTACAAATTGGTAGAAACGATACTGTTCGCACTCATCCGACATCGTGTTATAAGTGTCGCTTACTGGCCGCTTGGCGCGCCTCTGTCACAGTGGGTAGCGAACACGAGACTGAGTATCGCTACTGGTACGTAAGACTGTTGTTATTACGCTCGCCTGTCTTTGCTCATATAATTCTACACTGAAGAGCCAAAGAAAATGGTACACCTGCCTAATATCTAATATCGCGTAGGGCCCCCGCGAGCGCTCGGAAGTTCCGCAACACAACACGACGTGGCATGGACTCGACTAATGTCTGAAGTAGTGCTGGAGGGAATTGACACCATAAAGAGTACGAGTAAGAGTACGAGGGGGTGGAGATCTCTTCTGAGCAGCACGTTGCAAGACGTCCCAGATATGCTCAATAATGTTCATGACTGGGGAGTTTGGTGGCCAGCGGAGTGTTCCTGGAGCCACTCTGTAGCAATTCTGGCCGTGTGGGGTGTCGCATTGTCCTGCTGGAGTTGCCAAAGTCGGTCGGAATGTACTACGGGCACGAATGGATGCAGGTGATCAGACATACGTGTCACCTGTCAGAGTCGTATCTTGAAGTATCAGGGGTCCCAATCACTCCAACTGCACACGCTCCACACCATTAGAGCCTCCACAGCTTGAACAGTCCCCTGCTGACATGCAGGGCACATGGATTCATGAGGTAATCTCCATACCCGTACACGTCCACCCGCTCGATACAATTTGAAACGAGACTCGTTCCGACCAGGCAAGTTGGTGTCGGTGTTGACGGGCCCAGGCGAGGCGTAAAGCTTCGTGTCATGCAGTCATCAAGGGTACACGAATGAGCTTTCGGCTCCGAAAGCCGATATCGATGATGTTTCGTTGAATGGTTCGTACGCTGACACTTGCTGATGGCCCAGCATTGAAATCTGCAGCAATTTGCGGAAGGGTTGCACTTCTGTCACGTTGAACGATTCTCTTAAGTCGTCGTTGGTTCTGTTCTTGCAGGATCTTACTCCGGCCGCAGCGATGTCGGAGATTTGATGTTTTACTGAATTCCTGATATTCATGGTCCACTCGTGAAACGTCGTACGGGAAAATGCCCAGTTCACTGCTACCTCGGAGATGCTGTGTCACATCTCTCGTGCGCCGACTGTGACACCACGTTCAAACTCATTTAAATCTTGATATCCTGCCACTGTAGCAGCAGTAACCGATCTAACAACTGCGCCAAATACTTGTATTATACAGGCGTTGCTGACCGCAGCACCATATTCCACACGTTTACATATCTCTGTATTTGAGTAAGCATATCTGTATCAGTTTCTTTGGCGCTTCAGTGTAAATGATTTAGTGGTTAACTTTAGAAGCGCCATCACGCTGTTCACAGATGATCCTGGTTGTATGAAACGGTTTCTCAGAAAGGAAGGCAACCAGGAATTACGAATGTTGTTTAATTTCTGTAATGAATGTGGACTGGCTGTTGCCTAGAAAAGATTGCATCGTGAGAAATTTGTGAAATTTATATTCCATACGTTGTTGAAAGTGCATAACGAGGCTGATTTTTGAAATTTAGCATCTCAGACATTTGAAGATGCCGTCACCAGAATAATAGCTGATACACTTTCAAGTTTCTAAAACAAAAAGTAATAATGCAGTTCCGCTATCCTCATAGTACCATTATCTAAAGGGTCGAGTTAATGAGACTTACGTGGATTAACTGGGTTCACGCGCTTTTCCAAATTTTCCGTCGTAACCTTATAGAGTTCAATAGTGTATATATAAGCCTGTGTTTGATTGTATGTTTTATCTGTTTTAGTACTGGTCACTGTTGTGACATCCGTAATTACTGTTGTTCTGAGGGTTTTGCAGGACGGCCATTCAACCGCAGTTACTAGAGCGCATGAGGTGGTGAAAGGTTATTGGCTGGGAGTCAGATAATTTACTGTAAATTTTGAATTGTCACCAATAAGCGCAAGAAATCTACTGTGACTGGATTTGGAACATCCTTGCAGTTGAAATTAATTTTACTATTTACCGTTGTTTATGCAAACGCATTTAACATTTAGCTGTCTAAAACCTGGCATTTTGCCAGCTTTCGTATTCCAATTCATTCCTTAGTTTCATAACATAATTTCTTAATGTTGTACGTTGGGTTCTGCGTAGTTGCAGTAATGTTGCATTTCAGCGAACATTGCATGTATATTTCTTTTAAGATAGTTTTCCTTGCACAAATGTAATTGAATAACAGCGCCCTCCATTAAATTAAGAGCGTTCAGATGATCAGTCCTTGCATTTTATTTTAATCTGCTTGCGTGCTGTAAACTGTTTTGTTATTATTCATGCACTTTCACTAAACACTTGACAAGTGTGTTATTCGGTAAATGCAATAAGTCAACTTCTGCGCATTCTTTCCTAATAATGGCTCCTTTTAGCCTACATTGCACTGCTTTCTGGTTCCTGATCACCTGCTGCGTCTCGTGTTATCATTTTTCGAATTTTCTTAAGTAATGGCAAAAAGGTTATCTAATAATCCTTTGATTAAATTTTTTTGTAACTGTGTATTAAAACACCTTCTGTGTGTCCTGTTATTATTTTGGAAACTTCTTCAGTAATTTTAAAAATGTTATCTTGTTGATCTTTTCATTAAAAATTTTTGTAACTATGTATTAAACAGTTATCAATATAATCTTGTGGGGAATTCCTGACAAATAAATTTACTCCTGGCAGTTTCCACTCTATTTCTTCCCACTTACCATTGTTACATAAAAACACAGTTTACACAATGTGGATCTACCTTCGTTGTCAGAGTTACATGTTAGGCATCTAAAGTTGCAATACATAATCTTAACTGAGTTGAGCTAAAATTTGAAGGAGGTTTATTTTAAAGAAAAAGATTGTAAATGAAAAACCAGACGACAAGTATAATGCAATTAAACCAAAATGCTACAGACAATGGTTCTATTTGCAGACATTTACTTTGTACTTCTTTTAAATACTGCTATTTCTGACAATAAATTGTACATGTGAAAAATTCCGAGTTGCACCATGACTTGGATTCCATGTAAAGTTGAAACATCCCTGTAACTGTCTGTATAAGTCAGTCCGGAGGTTAGAGGAAGACAAGGGCAGATAACATGCAATGGGATGTCGCCTTGTAACCCTGCGAGTGAACCCTGCTGTTGAAACTAACCTTCTGGTTGAGGACAGTATCACTTACTCGTAATTCTGAAGCTTGTGGACAATGTTCAGCCGCACGATGAGTACCTCCTGGTGTGTTATGTGAGGGACGGCTGATGCAGGAAACTCATTACTCGCGCCGAGTTTCCATCTTAAGGCCCTTTTTCTGGTGTATCTCAATGATCTTTCATGAGTTACATTACAAGATGATCTTTCATGAGTTACATTACAAGATGCTAAGTTTAATTTGTTTGCAGATGATACAAACATTACAGTAAATCAAGTATAGTAAATGAAGTATAGTCTTAGAAATGTCGGCTAATGAAATTTTGATGGACATTAATAAATGGTTCCTAGCCACTAAACCCTGAAAAAACATCTTATCTACAGTTCAGAACTTGTAAAAAGTTTCTTGCCAGTATATACCAAAATTCGACAAGCAGATAAATGAAGTTGACAGTGTTAAGTTCTAGAGATCACAGATTGGCCATAAATTTGACAGGGAGGTGCATACCACAGAACTGCTGAAGCGCCTACATAAATCTCTATTTGCTATGCGAATGTTGTTAGACATAGGTAATATGAAAATCAAAACCTAGCCTACAATGCTTACTTTCATTCCATAACGTCATGCGGGGTTGTTTTCTGTCACGATAAAGTCTTTCGAGCCTAAAAACGTGCAATACAAATTATTTGTGGTATGAACTTAAGAATATTCTGCAGAGGACTGTTTAAGGAACTTGGGATACTAACTACTGTTCAAAAATGGTTCAAATGGCTCTGAGCACTATGGGACTTAACATCTATGGTCATCAGTCCCCTAGAACTTAGAACTACTTAAACCTAACTAACCTAAGGACAGCACACAACACCCAGCCATCACGAGGCAGAGAAAATCCCTGACCCCGCCGGGAATCGAACCCGGGAACCGGGAACCCGTACGACCACGAGATGCGGGCACTAACTACTGTATCCCAATGTATTTATTTCTTAATGAAATTTGTCATTGAAAATATATCTTTTTTTGAAAGTTACAGCTCAGTTAATGAAACCTGCACTAGAAATAAGAATAACTTTTACAGAAATTCAACAATAAATATTACTATTCAGCAATAGAAATTTTCAGTAACATGCCAATAGCCATAAAAAGTTTAACTGGCAATAAAGTTCTGTTTGGAAAGAGGATTTATTGGTGGCCAACTCCTTCTACTTCACTGATTAATTTCTTCGCAGGAACGATTGCTGCGTGTATATTATTAATAATATCACATAATTTGAATATTACGTACAATCGGGATCCCGTAAAAAATTTGTGCAGTATTGCGATCATTGTAAGTAAGTGCTGTAAAACGCTTTTTATTTTATTTTTATTTGATGATGTGTGGCTACAATAGCCTAAAAATTATCATAAGCATCTAAGTGTACTGAACATTTAATGTCTGGACAAGTTTTATTCCTTTTAAATGTAAATATGCTTAAAGCTTTTTATTCTTTTTTTCCACGTCCACAAAAGCAATTTCGTTTGGGATCCGTGGAAGGTACATTAGCATATCTGTTCTTATTTTGTAATTATTTATTGTGTAGTCTCGTTTCCTGATATATTCCACATTCCAGACGATCTGCTCACTATGGATCAGTTGGAATGAAAAGTACATCTACTCTAATCTAATCTAATGCGATGACAGCTTCGACAGAAACTCTTCTTGTTAACCCTGCGCTTTCTGTCGAGTGCACCAGCGGACAATAAACTGCTTACATTTCAGCAGGCTGATAGTATGTGTATCACCTCTACCGTTTGTGTGTTTCTGCATGTATACGGTGCTTTCAGAACTGATTTGAAATTTGTCACACTATTGATTAATGTATTTTTTTCCGCAGTTAGACTCCCATCAATTTCTATCCTTGATAAAGAAAGTTGTAACTGCAGCTTATCTTGATCCGACAAGGATATCGAAGATACATAAAATTATGTTTAATTTTAACGGCTTCAATAGCATGATTTTTATGTTACCCTGATGAGGGACCCTATAATATTAATAAGTATCGTCTATCGGTTCTATATGACTGAACTGTAGTCTCCCTGTGGCGGTATTTCACTGTAAATTACTAGGACATTTCCTATTTTAGGTAATTAAACGTCACCTCTATTTGCACTGAGCATCGTGAGTGATTATCATTGCCAACTGTTCTGTTGCGGACGTAAAAGGCGTAGAATTGCTGGTTGAGTTAATTGTGTATTCAGCTAGCAAGTATGGCAGGCAGCGTGCATTTACTGTTGCCAAACCCCGTCTCCGCACATCACTAACAATACGGAAAAAAGCAGAAATTACTACGTGTACGATACCATGTGCTCAAGATATTCACCATAGTTGCTGTATTCGGATACTATCGGGCTGTTTTTCTTTGATATAACCGCTATTTTGTATTTATTCTCATTTAACGAGACCAGCTATTCAGTGGACGAAGTGCAAATTTTGTGCAAGCTTTTATGCATTTTCTTACGATCGTCCAACGGCGATACCCCCTTGTAGACAACAGTCAGAAATCTTACAATGTTGCTGATCCTAACTGACAAATTGTTTATGTATATTGAGAATATGATTGGTCGATAAAGAAGAAGCATTTAATTTTTAATTCCCCAGCGTTATATTCCAAACGGCAGTATTTTACCGGTACACCTTTTAAGATTTTTGCACATAGCCTTATTAACAGAGAAAATATTATTAAGAAAAGTAGCCCGATGCGTGATAACGCACATTTATTTTTCAAGAGTACAGTCATCTCATAAATTTGACCAACGGAGCGAAATTGATATCATTGCAGATGGTTTTCGATATCGAAAATTTGAAGGCGTTGATTCTGAATTTTCATCCCGCATGTCCAGTTTTAACTTTACGAGTTACGGTTACCCATATAGGCATACACGTGAGGATAGTTGGCGATATTGTGTACAACAGCTTACGTATTCGCCATCAATCATCATAACGAAACTACTGATACGCGAGTGTAGCCGCGGATAACAGCTAGTTCTGCATATTAGCTCATTAATACTTAATTATTCGCAGACCTACTACTTACGTCGTTTTGCTTTTATAGAGATACAAACTCTTAACACAACATTTCAGAAACTGTCACTTATGAAACAAAGTACGTGCTTATGGTATATCATGACTTAACGTATGAATGGTGTGTTGCCTGTGTGTGAATTTCTGCTTGATGATGCAGGCACAATTCCTTGAAAACATACCGTCTGCAGCAAAAGAGACACAAAACACACGGAGACATATCCAATACGTATACAGCGTGGTCCATTGATAGTGACCGGGCCAAATATCTCACGAAATAAGCGTCAAACGAAAAAACTACAAAGAATGAAACTCGTCTAGCTTGAAGGGGGAAACCAGATCGCGCCATGGTTGGCCCGGTAGATGGCGATGCCATAGGTCAAACGGATATCAACTGCGTTTTTTAAAATTGGAAACCCCATTTTTTATTACATATTCGTGTATTACGTAAAGAAATATGAATGTTCTAGTGGGACCACTTTTTCCGACTTGTGACATATGGCCCTGTAATAGTCACAAACGTATAAGTATGTTGTATCACGTAACATTCCGCCAGTGCGGACGGTATTTGCTTCGTGATACATTACGCGAGTTAAAATGGACCAGTTTACCAATTGCGGAAAAGGTCGATATCGGGTTGATGTATGGCTATTGTGATCAAAATCGTCCAAGTGTCCGGATCGTTCGTCAGATAGTTATGTTATTTAAGAAAACAGGAAGTGTTCATCCACATGTGAAACGTCAACCACGACTTGCAAAAAATGATGATGCCCAAGTAGGTGTTTTAGCTGCTGTCGCGGCTAATCCGCACATCAGTAGCAGACAAATTTCGCAAGAATCGGGAATATGAAAAGAGTCGGTGTTGAGAATGCTACATCAACATCGATTGAACCCGTACCATATTTGTATGCACCAGGAATTGCATGGCGACGACTATGAACGTCGTGTACAGTTCTGCCACTGGGCACAAGAGAAATTACGGGACGATGACAGATTTTTTGAACGCGTCCTATTTAGCGACGAAGCGTCATTCACCAACAGCGGTAACGTAAACCGGCATAATATGCACTATTGGGCAACGGAAAATCCACGATGGCTGCGACGAGTGGAACATCAGCGACCTTGGCGGGTCAATGGATGGTGCGGCATTATGGGAGGAAGGGTAATTGGCCCCCACTTTATCGATGGCAATCTAAATGGTGCAATGTATGCTGATTTCCTACGTAATGTTCTATCGATGTTACTACAAGATATTTCACTGCATGACAGAATGTTGATGTAGTTCCAACATGATGGATGTCCGGAACATAGATCGCGTGCGGTCGAAGCGGTATTGAGTAGCATATTTCATGACAGGTGGATTGGTCGTCGAAGCACCATAGTATGGCCCGCATGTTCACCGGATCCGACGTCCCCGGATTTCTTTCTGTGGGGAAAGTTGAAGGATATTTGCTAGTTCTCGCTTCCCACGCCCTGGTTCCCGGGTTCGATTCCCGGCGGGGTCAGGGATTTTCTCTGCCTCGTGATGACTGGGTGTTGTGTGCTGTCCTTAGGTTAGTTAGGTTTAAGTAGTTCTAAGTTCTAGGGGACTGATGACCATAGATGTTAAGTCCCATAGTGCTCAGAGCCATTTGAACCATTTGATATTTGTTATCGTGATCCACCGACAACGCCTGACAACATGCGTCAGCGCATTGTCAATGCATGTGCGAGCATTACGGAATGCGAACTACTGTCTGTTGAGAGGAATGTCGTTACACGCATTGCCAAATGCATTGAGGTTGACGGACATCATTTTGAGCATTTATTGCATTAATGTGGTATTTTCAGGTAATCGCCCTGTAACAGTATGCTTTCTCAGAAATGACAAGTTCACAAAGGTACATGTATCACTTTGGAACAACCGAAATAAAATGTTCAAACGTATCTACGTTCTGTATTTTAATTTAAAAAACATACCTGTTACCAACTGTTCGTCTAAAATTGTGATCTACATGTTTGTGACTATTACAGCGCCATCTATCAAAAAGCGAAATAAGTGGTCCAACTAAAACATTCATATTTCTTTTCGTACTACACGAATATGTAATAAAAGTTGGGATTCCTATTTTAAAAAACGCAGTTGATATCCGTTTGACCTATGGCAGCGCCATCTAGCGGGCCAACCATAGCGCGATCTGGCTTCCCCCTACAAGCTATACGCTTTTCGTTCTTTGTAGTTTTTTCGTTTGACGCTTATTTCGTGAGATATTTGGCCCGGTAATGATGAATGGACCACCGTGTGTATACAAACACTTCACTTGAAAATGGGAACAAATTTCTTGAACGGGTCATAGTAAGTGCTGCAGTATTATGTTATTCAAACGATTATTGACAAGGCTGCTAGGCTTTACCAGAACATTGTTTACTGCGGATAAAATGCGAGGAAGACTGTTAGGAGTTGCTGTATGCACGCTGATAGGAAGATAACAATAGAAACGCGTGGCTGAACACTAACGCCGAAAACGACGCCCAGGATTCGAATGCCCGTTTGGCACACTGCTTCAGTCTGTCGTATACATTGATTCAGTTACTTCTGCGGAGAGAAATTTTGTTAGGACTACGTCAAAGAATGAATATGTTTTTCATAGGACGAAGCAGAATGCATCGGTAGTGGACATCTTCCCAGGTCTTCAGAGATTGACCCACAGCCAAAAGCAACTACAATCCTGACAAGTGATTGTCCTATCAATAACGTTGTCCACTTTCTGTATGTAACTATGTGTTAGAGGTTGTTTGTTGCGGTATTTGGCGTCATTACGTTCGTGCAAGCACCACAGCCCTGCTTTCACTTCATTAGAATTTAGGAGCGATACGTACAATGCATATTTTGTTGAGGCTACTGTCGGTGGCTTATGACGCTCTCGCGTTCTGGCGACCCCGCCAGGTCCCCGGGCGCCGAAAGACATACGTGTTGCTGACCCGCAGTCGGCATATGCGACGACGCGACGCGACATTGTGTGCAGTTGAGCCGCATGAATAATTCACCCCTCACACCAGCGGGGGCTATGTATGCGACTCTGAAGTACACTTATAAACTTTAATATTTTTTTCTGCGAAAATAGGGCATGTATAAAAAATGCATATTATTGTTCAACGTTTTACTGCCTTTCGAAGAACTCTTCCAAAAAAGTTGAAGCTACTTCTTTGCGTCTCTAATCCCACAGGCACGAGGAACATCAAGGAAAAAAGAAGATGCAAGCAGTCAAAAATGTCATCGTATGTTTTACTTAACGTAATTGGTTTCGTGCGTAATCAACAGCTTTATATGAAGCTGCTCGCGCTTCATGAATAGGATTATATAAGATAGGCGCACCATATACAGAGACATCGACAGACGGAGTGGCCGAGCGTTTCTAGGCGCTACAGTCTGGAGCCGCGCGACCGCTACGGTGCAGTTTCGAATCCTGCCTCGGGCAAGTATGTGTGTGATGTCCTTAGGTTAGTTATGCTTAACTAGTTCTAAGTTCTTGGGGACTGATGACCACAGCAGTTAAGTCCCATAGAGCTGAGAGCCACTTGAACCAGAAGACATCACGCTAATACTGTGTAACAACACTTCTGTTCAAGTGGTTCAAATGGCTCTGAGTACTATGGGACTTAACATCTGAGGTCATCAGTCCCCTAGAACTTAGAACTACTTAAACCTAACTAACCTAAGGACATCACACACATCCATGCCCGAGGCAGGATTCAAACCTGCGACCGTAGCGGTCGTGCGGTTCCAGACTGCAGCGCCTAGAACCGCTCGGCCATTCTGGCCGGCAACACTTCTGTCTTTGATGTTACGTTGTTGTGGCCTCCAATCCGAAGACTGGCTGTGGTTTAACACAGCCACTTCGTCTGTGCTTACCCATCTCAGTTTTCATTCATCTCGACCTGCTTGCTATATTAAAGCCTCTCTCTCTCTCTCTAACTCTCCCCCTCCCTCTACCCCCCTAAACACACACACACACACACACACACACACACACACACACACACACAAACACACACACACATATACTTCCACCCATTACAAGTTAACTCTTTAGAGATGGAAGAAGCAAAGAACAAATACGAGGCTGGAGAACCCTAGCTTACTTCGGTTAATAAAAAGAAGATATTAGCCTTGAAACGAAGCAAACTACAAATCTGGTAAATGTTTCTGAAATCACTGGAACTATATGGCCTTTGGGTAATCGATTCTGGGAACTGAGGAAAGGAAAAGCCTGAGTTCTTTTGAGACACTGTGTTACAGGCACATCCAGAAAATCAGATTGAAAATCATGCGTGGCGAAATCCTTTAAGGGGGGACGTTGATGAAAAACACACACTATTTCAAAAATGCACCAAATCCACAGTTTTGTAGATACGGCAATGAAATTTTGTACCACACTTTACGTGAAAGTAACACATTTACATATAAAATACTTTGATTATATACATTCAACTTTTTTTAATAAAATTTGAAGTTTTATTTTCAAAAAATAAGGCATGTTCCTTTTTCTCAGAAAGTATTCAAGAGATTTCTACAAAAAAATTCTCTGTTTCATCTCTTTATGTGTTGTAGGCTTCTCTCATGAGGTTTCTGAGTAGGTCAAATAAGAGAATTTTCGTAATTTTTTAATTATAGTTCCACAAGTACAATTTTAAAATCATGCAAAATTCCAAGGATTTTGCCATATATCTCAGCTTGCAATCAGAATTTCAAAATTTTCTCTTGCGACAACGTTTATTCGGTTTACAAAAATATGTGTTTAAAATTTCATGATTCTAGCATTCATAGAATCTGAGGAAAAGGTACATAACTTTAAAAAACAAACTTTTCAGGAAATACAATTTAAAGTTCAACCTAACTTTTTTCCTTATGTCACTTCTTCAGAAGGCACCACATTTGTACTCTTGGTTGTCTTTCCCTTGATGGCTTCTCTTCTGGTTTATTGTTGTCTGTCTTCTTTCCTTTACTGGGTCTTCAATTGACTTTTCAGCTGTAGAGACGCGCTGTAAATCTATTTTTTTCAGGATATCTTGAGTAAAATTTCCTATCTTGAAGCCCATTCTTTCTAATAACTTCATCCTCCCGACATTCCCATCATTAAATACAGTAATTGCGTCATAAGATGGAATTCTGACAACTGTAGCAGATGCAAATGCGTTTTTAGGGCATCGTTTCCATATGAGTGAATTTAGAGACTCATTTGGATCTTGGGTTTTGCCATAAACGCACTTTTTGAGAAGTGCAGGATCGGCCAAAGATGACTTATAAAACCAAAGAGAATGTATCACGGCCTTCTAGATGTATCTCGTACACGTTTGGTTGAAAGTAATACACAGAATCGTTGTTCACTGAGATCGTTTTGAAGTGCTGCTTCAAAACGTGGGTGTGGCAGGGAGGCCGCGTCACACTTTTAATAAATTTTCAGGCACTTCGAATGCCATTTCAACATTGAAACTTTCGGAACTCATTGTCCATGAGTTGTACTAACAAATAAAAAATAAATCTAAAGTTGACATTTTTTGGTCAATTTCATCAACGTCCCCTCTTGAAGAATGGGAGAGAAGTTTATCGAACTCTAGTGAAAGAGAGCAGATTATTTTTCATCTAATAGAAAAGGGGCCTCAAAAACAAAAACAGAAGGATGCGTCCAAGGAAAAATAACTAGAGGAAGACCACAACTGATGTGCAGAGATAAAACTGCAAAAGATGCTAGTTGTAAATCTCACATAGTCATTAAGAAGAAGGCAGAAAGGTATGAAGACTGGAGATCTGATGCTAATCAAACTGCTGCCGACCATTTATCGGAGGGAGCGCTAATAAGTGGAAAGAAAACGAGATTCCTTAAAACACAACAATACTAAAAGCAAGGCACCGGGAAAAAATTACCGCAGATGACAAACTACGGTTTTTAAAGAAATAGAAAAGTGATTTAATAAACAAGACAGTTAATAACATTAAATCAAATTTACAGAAAACAATTACACACTTAAATCTAACGAAAGACTATTTAAACCTGAAGTTACGTATTACAGGCCACTGAAGATGCTTCACAAATGAAAGGAGAGAAACGCGTATGACAATAAACAAACCGCCTTTCATTTAGTTGCGTAGACGGGACATACCTCCATAAATTGTGAAGCAACTAAGGGACGATGGAAAACAGAAAAGATTACTATTTATAGCGTTTCTGACAAACAACTCTTGTAACGGCAGCATGCTATGATCTCAAAAGCATCAAGTGCATCAATGAAGTCCAATATTTTAAATTTCTTCAAATGAAAATGGATGCAACGGTTTCTTGGAAGTATGTCTTTCGTGAACGTTTGCAGAAGGCAAGTACTGCAATGTTCAACATCAGCTCCAACGCAAAAGCAAGTTTACTTTTAACCCAGATGGGTTCCACAGGATTTGCATCATGCGAATTTGGTCTCCGAGACATCAATGTTCACTACAATGGTCCTCATACCACTGTAGCACGATTCTGGCTCAGACACGGGAAATTATACTGCTGGCAAATGATATCGCTGTCGGAGAAGACATCAAGCATCAAGGGATGCACGCGGTTCATAGCCGGCAACGTGTCTTCGATTACTACCAGAGGTCCCATGCAAGCGCAGGAGAACGTCTCCCATGGCATGGTACTGCTCCCACCAACCTGCGTCCGTGGTGCGCCGCACGTTTCGAGCCGCTGTTCATCTTCAGGACGGCGTTTGTGGAGACAATATCGACTTAGTATAGCAAAAATGCGGCTCACCCGAAGAGCCGACACGTTTCCATTGATCGGCTGTCGAATCCCGATAGTTCCCTGCCCACTGAAGATGTCATTGAGTGAACATGTGAACGTGCGGGGGTGGTCTGCTGCGAAGCTGCATATTCAACAATGTACGGTGGACGATGTGCTCCGAAACACCTTTGCTCTTTCAACAGGGACGCCACAGATCAATATCTAACCTCTTTTACAGGGCAGAAAAGCCTCCGGACTCCTCGTTCTGTGAAGAGCCGTGGGAGTCCAACCATTTAGCGCCTAATGGTACTTTCACTGTCCTTCTGCCTCTTTCTGTAGCGCGTGAGCATTCGACCAGCTTCACCGTTTACGAGATACTCTTTCACAGGCTCTTCATAATAATAATCTGCCCTTTGTCAAAGTCGCTTATCTCAGTGGATTTCCCCATTTGCAGCCCATATCTTCTCTAGGGTGATCCCCGTCTGTCTCTGCGGCGCTTACATTCTTTTCATAGCGCGTCACGTGCCCGCAACGTCACCGGGCGGCACACGACCTCGCGGTAGGCAGTTGTCATGATGTTCTACATCTACATCTACATCTACATCCATACTCCGCAAGCCACCTGACGGTGTGTGGCGGAGGGTACCTTCAGTACCTCTATCGGTTCTCCCTTCTATTCCAGTCTCGTATTGTTCGTGGAAAGAAGGATTGTCGGTATGCCTCTGTGTGGGCTCTAATCTCTCTGATTTTATCCTCATGGTCTCTTCGCGAGATATACGTAGGAGGGAGCAATATACTGCTTGACTCTTCGGTGAAGGTATGTTCTCGAAACTTTGACAAAAGCCCGTACCGAGCTACTAAGCGTCTCTCCTGCAGAGTCTTCCACTGGAGTTTATCTATCATCTCCGTAACGCTTTCGCGATTACTGAATGATCCTGTAACGAAGCGCGCTGCTCTCCGTTGGATCTTCTCTATATCTTCTATCAACCCTATCTGGTACGGATCCCACACTGCTGAGCAGTATTCAAGCAGTGGGCGAACAAGCGTACTGTAACCTACTTCCTTTGTTTTCGGATTGCATTTCCTTAGGATTCTTCCAATGAATCTCAGTCTCAGCATTATATGATCATTCCATTTTAAATCACTCCTAATGCGTACTCCCAGATAATTTATGGTATTAACTGCTTCCAGTTGCTGACCTGCTATTTTGTAGCTAAATGATAAAGAATCTATCTTTCTGTGTATTCGCAGCACATTACACTTGTCTACATTGAGATTCAATTGCCATTCCCTGCACCATGCGTCAATTCGTTGCAGATCCTCCTGCATTTCAGTACAATTTTCCATTGTTACAACCTCTCGATACACCACAGCATCATCTGCAAAAAGCCTCAGTGAACTTCCGATGTCATCCACCAGGTCATTTATGTATATTGTGAATAGCAACGGTCCTATGACACTCCCCTGCGGCACACCTGAAATCACTCTTACTTCGGAGGACTTCTCTCCATTGAGAATGACATGATGCGTCCTGTTATCTAGGAACTCCTCAATCCAATCACACAATTGGTCTGATAGTCAATATGCTCTTACTTTGTTCATTAAACGACTGTGGGGAACTGTATCGAACGCCTTGCGGAAGTCAAGAAACACGGCATCTACCTGTGAACCCGTGTCTATGGCCCTCTGAGTCTCGTGGACGAATAGCGCGAGCTGGGTTTCACATGACCGTCTTTTTCGAAACCCATGCTGATTCCTAGAGAGTAGATTTCTAGTCTCCAGAAAAGTCATTATACTCGAACACAATACGTGTTCCAAAATTCTACAACTGATGTTTTGGCCTATCAGTGTATAACCCCTTTTTAATAACTTATGCATTCCGTTCAGCTAATCTGCCAAGTGCTCCACCTCTCGGACAAAATAACAGTGACATCAGCAAACCCTAAGTTTTTGTGGGCTGCTCCCTGAACTTCAATTCCTCTTCAAAATCTCTTCTGTTACTGCTCGCTCAATGTCTACATTGAATAACATGGGGGATAGACTACAACTTTGTCTCACAATCTTTTCAGTTGTTGGTTCCTTTTCACGTTTTTGGACTATTAGAACCATAGTCTTGTTTCTTTACTAGTTGTAGATGACATCCAACTCCCTGTACTGATCTCTGCTACTTTTACAGTTTCAAAGATTGATCCCACTCAATATTGCTAAAAGCCGTTGGAGGAAATGGAGCTAGTTGCTGTTAAGAAAAGCCTCGTCTTCTATGAATGCAGTGCTCTATTACCTGGGGGAAAGACGTTTCCGACACGTGTTTCCGTCTGCAGTTTATTTTCCTCCTGTATACCGTACAACATTGGAGACTTTACAGGTTTTCAGGAGAAAAATAGCTGCGCATAGAAACCTGTGCCTGAAGCCGTCATCCAATTATGTGGCATTAGGAGTGATTTAAAATGGCCTGTCCATATAAAATTAACCGTCGGTAAAGCAGACGCCAGACTGAGATTCATTGGAAGAAAACAAAGGAAGTAGGATGCAGTACACTTGTTCACCCACTGTTTGAATACTGCTCACCGGTGTGGGATCCGTACCATATAGGGTTGATAGAAGAGACAGAGAAGATCCAACGGAGAGCAGCGCGTTTCGTTACAGAATCATTTAGTAATCGCGAAAGCGTTACGGAGATGATAGATAAACTGTGGTGTCACCGCCAGACACCACACTTGCTAGGTGGTAGTCTTTAAATCGGCCGCGGTCCGTTAGTATACGTCGGACCCGCGTGTCGCCACTGTCAGTGATTGCAGACCGAGCGCCGCCACACGGCAGGTCTAGAGACACTTCCTAGCACTCGCCCCAGTTGTACAGCCGACATTGCTAGCGAAGCTACATTGACAAATACGCTCTCATTTGCCGAGACGATAGTTAGCATAGCCTTCAGCTACTTCATTTGCTACGACCTAGCAAGGCGCCATTTATCCTTTGCTATGTATCTGATGAAGCATGAACCATCTGACCGATGTACACCAATTATGGAATAAAGTTAAGTATTACTTCAACTACGTACTTTATTTGCTACTATAATTTCCGTTAATTGTTCCAGACCTCACGCCAGTCTGCGTGAGCTTGCACGCGTGCATTTCGGCCTCCTCTAGTAACACGGTGTTGGCTCTTCTGCCAACACTACATAAACTCCAGTGGAAGACTCTGCAAGAGAGACGCTCAGTAGCTCGCTACGAGCTTTTTCTGAAGTTTCGAGAACATACCTTCACCGAGGAGTCAAGCAGTGTATTGCTCCCTCCTATGTATATCTCGCGAAGAGACCATGAGGATGAAATCAGAGAGATTAGAGCCCACACACAGGCATACCGACAATCTTTCTTTCCACGAACAATACGAGACTGGAATAGAAGGGAGAACCGATAGAGGTACTCAAGGTACCCTGCGCCACACACCGTCAGGTGGCGTGCGGAGTATGAATGTGGATGTAGATGTAGATGATGCAACAGAGCATCGCATTCATCGGAAACAAGGTCTCTCTTCGAAGCACCTAGCTCCATCTTCTCCAATGGCGATCATGGCAATCAATCGGCATCACTGAATAACAAGCTACATCGCCAGACGTTCCGTCTACTGTCCCACACAGTACAAAGTCACGTTTGCTGTGGAAGGGGTGGCCTAGATGCAGGCACTGGCGCCTATAATTTCGATGCTGTGTAGCGTCGTTGGATGATGTTTCCAGACATGTCTTCCTACCCTGGATTTGTTCCTCAAGACACCCTCTGCAGCCCCTCGAAGCTTGTCGCAACATTTGCGCGTCACCCTGAACATTCTAGTTTGCCCGTTTGATTGGCTCTACTTATACATTTTTCCTCTAAACAACCAGATTTAATTTGTCCCGCGTTTTCCAGGATTTTCTCACATGCTACAACGCTGCGCATTTTGTTGTTCGAGTAAATCGGTCGGATTCGACATGTGCTCCTGAAACAATTTTGCAGGTCAAAACCTAGTTTCGAAACCTGTCTTACCAGGGACTAGCTGAGTCACATGAGGTCACAATGACGGCAAGCCGCTGGCCGAGATGCTGGTGCGCTGGAGCGGGGAGGGGCAGAGCGTGAGCCGTTGCGTAGGCGGTTGCACAACGTTTGCCGGGCGGACCGAGCCGCCGGAGGTCGGTGGTCCCTTTGGCCAGATTAGGCGCGGCTCTTACAACGCCCGCCACCGGAACAGCGCGAGCCCCGAGGCTCGGCGAACGGGCACAGCGGCCGCACGTAGCGTATCGACCGCGGCTACACACTCCACTCCACTTTCCTGCGGAGCAGCCGCCGTCTCATGAATATAGCCGCAGGGTTGTGACGTAACAGGGACACCTGTTCAGCCGAGGGGATGTGCCTCTGCGAACTGCCAGGCGCCAGCACACAGGAGCAGTCACACGCCACTCCGGATTCACTAATGGGCACGTGGCGATGAAACGTTCCCTGTTCTTAAGCCGGGACAAACGCGGGTAAAGCCTTGCAGTTTTGACTGCTGATACACAACAATATTAAGAGCTCAGATGGAAACCCAGTTCTAAGCAAAGAAGGGAAAGCAGAGAGTATATAGAGAGTCTATACAAGGGCGATGTACTTGAGGACAATATTATGGAAATGGAAGAGGATGTAGATGAAGATGAAATGGGAGATACGATACTGCGTGAAGAGCTTGACAGAGCACTGAAAGACCTGAGTCGAAACAAGGCCCCGGGAGTAGACAACATTCCATTAGAACTACTGACGGCCTTGGGAGAGCCAGTCCTGACAAAACTCTACCATCTGGTGAGCAAGATGTATGAGACAGGCGAAATACCCTCAGACTTCAAGAAGAATATAATAATTCCAATCCCAAAGAAAGCAGGTGTTGACATATGTGAAAATTACCAAACTATCAGTTTACTAAGTCACGGCTGCAAAATACTAACACGAATTCTTTACAGACGAATGGAAAAACTAGTAGAAGCCGACCTAGGGGAAGATCAGTTTCGATTCCGTAGAAATGTTGGAACACGTGAGGCAATACAGACCTTACGAATTATCTTAGAAGCTAGATTAAGGAAAGGCAAACCTACGTTTCTAGCATTTGTAGACTCAGAGAAAGCTTTTGACAATCTTGACTGGAATACTCTCTTTCAAATTATGAAGGTGGCAGGGGTAAAATACAGGGAGCGAAAGGCTATTTACAATTTGTATAGAAACCAAATGGCAATTATAAGAGTTGAAGGGCATGAAAGGGAAGCAGGGGTTGGGAAGGGAGTGAGACAGGGCTGTAGCCTCTCCCCGATGTTATTCAATCTGCATATTGAGCAAGCAGTGAAGGAAACAAAAGAAAAATTCGGAGTAGGTATTAAAATCCATGGAGAAGAAATAAAAACTTTGAGGTTTGCCGATGACATTGTAATTCTGTCAGAGACAGCAAAGGACTTAGAAGAGCATTTGAACGGAATGGATAGTGTCTTGAAAGGAAGATATAAGATGAACATCAACAAAAGCAAAACGAGGATAATGGAATGTAGTCGAATTAAGTCGGGTGATGCTGAGGGAATTGGATTAGGAAATGAGACACTTAAAGTAGTAAATGAGTTTTGCTATTTGGGGAGCAAAATAACTGATGATGGTCGAAGTAGAGAGGATATAAAATGTAGACTGGCAATGGCAAGGAAAGCGTTTCTGAAGAAGAGAAATTTGTTAACATCGAGTATAGATTTAAGTGTCAGGAAGTCGTTTCTGAAAGTATTTGTGTGGAGTGTAGCCATGTATGGAAGTGAAACAGGGACGATAAATAGTTTAGACAAGAAGAGAATAGAAGCTTTCGAAATGTGGTGCTACAGAAGAATGCTGAAGATCAGATGGGTAGATCACATAACTAATGAGGAGGTATTGAATAGAATTGGGGATAAGACAAATTTGTGGCGCAACTTGACTAGAAGAAGGGATCGGTTGATAGGACATGTTCTGAGGCATCAAGGGATCGCCAATTTAGTATTGGAGGACAGCGTGGAGGCAAAAAATTATAGAGGGAGACCAAGAGATGAATACACTAAGCAGATTCAGAAGGGTGTAGGCTGCAGTAGGTACTGGGAGATGAAGAAGCTTGCACAGGATAGAGTAGCATGGAGAGCTGCATCAAACCAGTCTCAGGACTGAAGACCACAACAACAACATATTTTATTAATAGGATTACGGAGCAGTAATTAATATTTGTCATGTTGGAAATAATTGTGGTAGTAGGGAATTTCTGCACCAAAGTATTTTTGGCAGGAGAGACCGCACATTGATATAATTTTAAAAAGGGCGGGAGAGACCGCGTATGGATACATTTTAAGAAAAGAGCGGGAAAGACCCCGCACTGATACATTTTGTGATGGTAGCAGGGATTGTCTGCACCAGAAAGCGTTATTGGCGGGAGAGACCGCACTTTAGTGTTCGTAGGAAGTCAGTAGTAAGCGAGATGTGAATCGAGTCGGTAGCAAGTCTGAAGCGAAAGGTTGAGAGGAGCGGTGTGCCTGCCAGCCACCAGCTATGATTTACAAGAGATTATAAATGGATGTACAGAGACATCAGCTGACTATTATCATAAGAGGAACTAATATTATTGAATTATTTTTGAGAAACTGAAGACTATTGAAGGTATGTTTGCGCAATGCTAGTTGTAAGATTATTGTAAAAAGTAAGTCCCATTTGAACGTTTGTAAAATCATTTCATTCAGAATATAATTAATTTTTGCCAGCAATATTGCATTACTGATTATAATCCATCCCAAAAACCATCACCGTAAAACTCTACAAAATTTTATTGTCGTCAATAAAAAGTTTAACTATGTATTACGTAACTTCAGTCAAGTTAATTAAAGAGTAACGTCAGCTTTGCTATTAAAGAATAACGTCAGCTTTGGTAATAAATACAGCCACTTATTACGACAGCCCACTCGCAGCTAACAGAGTATAGTAAACCAGAGTAAGTATATTCATGTCGCAGCTCGATGTAGCAGTCAGATGGCGATCCAATAACAGTACAGTAAGGTAAGGAACAGTTTTGGGTTATTGCCGGTAACGACTGATTGGTTCAAATGGCTCTGAGCACTATGGGACTTAACATCTATGGTCATCAGTCCCCTAGAACTTAGAACTACTTAAACCTAACTAACCTAAGGACATCACGCACATCCATGCCCGAGGCAGGATTCGAGCCTGCGACCGTAGCAGTCGCGCGGCTCCGGACTGAGCGCCTAGAACCGCTAGACCACCGCAGCCGGCGTTAACGACTGAGGGCCACGACGACGACACATTCTATGTTTCGTCGAAATAATCAGAACATCACTTTTAATAAGCAGCATTTAAATTTGTATGCTAAGATTGAGAAAGAGAATTAATTTCAAGGGGAAGATTTCATTTGTTATTATTAAGCAAGAGACAGTAATTCTAAGGGAAGGTTTCGTAGGTAGTTGTAAAAGGGAAGGTTGCGTAACAAAAGAGATGTAGAGGAGACGGGAAGGTTTCAACTGCACTGATTGTGCAGTGTCCGGTATTTCTCATACTTTGCGGACCATTCTATCAAATAATGATCGATAAACATCAAGCAATCATTCCTTTCGGAAGTGACGTCTACCATCGACATCAATACTAGGTCACGAATATACTCTTGTATTCTTTATGGCATCGAATCAGACAGCCTCGGAATGTCATCTTGAGGAATTCCCTGCCATGCCTGAAACACACGCTGTGTGATTTCATGAAAACTGCTGGATGAAGGCTCGTATGAAAGTATTACCTACATATTTCCATCGCATCCCATGTATGCTGTACGGGCGACAAAACAGGGTACGAGACAGATCAGTCATTAATTCGTACATTCTTCAATGCGACTGAGATGGGCTTGTGGCGTTTGACCAGTTCCTTTACGGACACGTTGTCGTTGATGTGACAGAAACAAAGAGAAGCGAGATTCATCGCTAAATACCAGAGAATGACATAAAATGTTTGAACCCACTTAATCAACTGTTGGGCAAGGGAAGCAAGACCTCAGGGGTCGTAATGTCTGGCAGCAAAGACAACAAATTTAAAACTCCCATAAGGTATTTATTTTAACCCAGAGCGTTGCAAGGAAATCTGACATGTTACAATAACCAAACAGTGAAACATAAAATTACGCCTTTTGCAAAATTTTTAAAAAAGGATAACAATAAGTTTACTTTTATGTACACCAAACCTGATCTGATAGCACAATAAACCTTAAAGGAAAAATGCCTCAACTTCTTTAATTTTGACTTGATTCTTAATTGAATTAAAATTCATACTGACTGAATTATAATGCAAAAAACTAATTTTACCGAATCGGTAGTCACGTAACGAGACTATAAAAAATTGTTTCCTTCCTTTTTTGACATGGATTACAACCAATAAACTAATATCTGAGAAAAATGAGATATGTGTTTTACAACATGGAAATTCTGTGAGTGACATGTCTTTTCAAGTGAAAGTAACTGTAGGCAAATCACTCCTGAAGGAAAGGAAACAAACAGATTCCTCCGTCACCACACGAACCGGGCAAACACAGTACAGGAAGTAGCAGAGTGACACTTATAGGGTGACAGTTATTGAACAATATGAAATAAAATCGTCATAACTTCTGAACGGTTTGCGTTAGGACGTTCAAACTGCACAGTTGGCCTCTGGGCATGATGGGAATTAGTATGCGCATGCACCTAGCTGTTGGTGTAGCGAAGTCCTCTTTCATTTGGATGGGTTCGTCAAATTGACGCATTTGAGGGACTGAGAATCCACATTTCGCGGTCGAGAAGTCTCTTTAACGGTTGACTGTGTGGTGTGCAATGTCCAGTCATGGAATAATACGTGCGATATTCTTTGATGGGACGGTGGCTATCAAACAATACGTGAAGGTTCTGGAAGGTGCTTTCATCCCCACTATCCAAAGAAACCCTGATTTCGACAAGATGTGGTTAATGCAAGACAGTGCTCGACCCCATCGAAGCAGGAGAGTGTTTGATGTCCTGGAGGAGCACTTCGGGGACCGCACTGTGGCTCTGTGGTACCCAGAGGCCACTGTCACGGGCCTCGATTGGTCGCCATGTTCTCCGGATCTTAACACAATCGACTATTTTTGTGTGGCTACATTAAAGACAAGGTGTACAGCAATAATCCCAAAACTATTTCTGAGCTAAAGAGAGCCATTTAGGAGGTCATCGACAGCATCGATATTCCGACACTTCAGTGGGTCACGCAGAATTTCGCTATTCGTCTGCACCACATCATCGCCAATGATGGCAGACATATCGATTATGTCATAACCTAAAGCCGAATGTCTGTTGTGACGTTTAAATGTTGAATAACGTGTTTGCACGCTGTAGTTTGCAACAAATTCAATAATTGTCACCCAGTACGAACAATAGTCAGAACCGTTCTTTATACCAGTACGCACCAATTACGATAGTAAATATGCAGTCAATTTCCCTGAGACATACCAGTTGAGAACTATTAGTAACAACTTTAGCTGAATCACTGCAGTTCGTACAGTCCGTGAAGTTTAGAGTGAAAATTTAAAAAAGCACTTCAACGAACAACAGATCATGACCAGATTACGTAACTGAGCGTACATAAGTGTCGCTTGAGTTTATTTCAGATTAAACAATAATATCAACAGAGAAGGTTTTGATCAGTTAACTGTAGCCGCAACCGGTGTGTGGCTTTAATCGCAGCACGACCAGGAGCCAACTAGATATCAGGGGACACAGCGTTCAAACGCAAATCCTCACCAGTAACATCGACCGGCGCGCAGTCTCTCTGATGCAGTTGCATCCTTGACCTGTAGCGTAGTCCATAATCCAGCATGGAATCAACTCTAAAACGATCAGGGGCATTCTTCTCAAGACTGCACATCCTTTCTGTGCCCCGCTACCAACGGCCACTGGTTGCGCCAGCGTCGCGGTGTCTAGCCCCACTGACTGGAACCTCTTCCTGGCGGAAGCTGACCTAACCTAGCCTAACATCAGACACTCCACACTTCTCCCGTAGGCTCGGCCGCACTGCCCTTCTGCGGTCAGAGACAAAGCTCTTTTGGTACGACGAGATCGATTGCTTTGATACAACGGGACCGATCCGAGCCGGCCACGGCTCAACGTTCCAGTTCGCTCTGGCTCTATACAATCAACACTCGGTGGTGTGGTGTCAGCGGTCACTGACGGATGTCAGCTTGAGACCTCAACCCAGCTTGACGGTAATATGTTCCCGTCAATTCTGCCTGTTGCCTCTGCCCTGATTTCACTTGCTTTTCATCCATATATTCGTCAGAGGTAGTAGAACAGCGCAGCGATATTCTCGTGGTCTGCTCCTTCTTTAGAGACGCCTTCCCAGTTTTCTTGGCGCAGTGTTGTCCTCAATACATCGTGTCACCACTCGTTCTGCAGTCAGATCTGTCGATGTGATGCTCCCATATCCCTCAGGCGAATCATTCGACCTTTTACAAAGTCAGAAAGATGGTGATAAGCTGCTCGTGGACCCGTCTAGGCACCCTGTGTTGCAATCTCCGCCTGACAAGTTGTAATAACGTTACGCACACCCGACAGTCATCATGTACTCAGTTCTTCCTCCTAAGGAGCGGCTTTTTTCTGCACTGGAAACATCGCAAGAGGACGACATTTTTGTCGGCGGATCCCACAGGCGCGAAAATAATGGCGTATCAGTTTGGTGGTGTTCGGCTCAGGTGTTCATGGTTCAACACTGACCGTTTACGTCAGTGTATGAATGTGTCTACACAAGAAAATGCGCATCAGCGTTGTTGTTGTTGTGGTCTTCAGTCCTGAGACTGGTTTGATGCAGCTCTCCATGCTACTCTATCCTGTACAAGCTTCTTCATCTCCCAGTACCTACTGCAGCCTACACCCTTCTGAATCTGCTTAGTGTATTCATCTCTTGCTCTCCCTCTACGATTTTTACCCTCCATGCTGCCCTCCAAAGCTAAATTTGTGATCCCTTGATGCCTCAGAACATGTCCTACTAACCGGTCCCTTCTTTTTGTCAAGCTATGCCACAGACTCCTCTTCTCCCCAATTCTATTCAATAGTTCATCATTAGTTATGTGATCTACCCATCTAATCTTCAGCATTCTTCTGTAGCACCACATTTCGAAAGTTTCTATTCTCTTCTTGTCCAAACTAGTTATCGTCCATGTTTCCCTTCCATACATGGCTACACTCCATACAAATACTTTCAGAAACGACTTCCTGACACTTAAATCCATACTCGATGTTAACAGACTTCTCTTCTTCAGAAACGCTTTCCTTGCCATTGTCAGTCTACATTTTATATCATCTCTACTTCGACCATCATCAGTTATTTTGCTCCCCAAATAGCAAAACTCCTTTACTATTTTAAGTGTCTCATTTCCTAATCTAATTCCCTCAGCATCACGCGACTTAATTCGACTACATTCCATTATCCTCGTTTTGCTTTTGTTGATGTTCATCTTATATCCTCCTTTCAAGACACTGTCCATTCCGTTCAACTGCTCTTCCAAGTCCTTTGCTGTTTCTGATAGAATTACAATGTCATCAGCGAACCTAAAAGTTTTTATTTCTTCTCCATGGATTTTAATACCTACTCCGAATAATTCTTTTGTTTCCTTTACTGCTCGCTCAATATACAGAGTGAATAACATCGGGGAGAGGCTACAACATTGTCTCACTCCCTTCCCAACCACTGCTTCCCTTTCATGCCCCTCAACTCTTATAACTGTCCTCTGGTTTCTGTACAAATTGTAAATAGCCTTTCGCTCCATGTATTTTACCCTTGCCACCTTTAGAATTTGAAAGAGAATATTCCAGTCAACATTGCCAAAAGCTTTCTCTAAGTCTACAAATGCTTTAATCTTTTTCTTTAATCTTTCTTCTAATATAAGTCGTAAGGTCAGTATTGCCTCACGTGTTACAATATTTCTACGGAATCCAAACTGATCTTCCCCGAGGTCGGCTTCTACCAGTTTTTCCATTCGTCTGTAAAGAATTCGTGTTAGTATTTTGCAGCTGTGACTTATTAAACTGATTGTTCGGTAATTTTCACATCTGTCAACGCCTGCTTTCTTTGGGATTGGGTCGACTGAAATTATGCAGTGCGTTAGGCTAGATCATACACCAAAACACTTGCCATCTACTAAGCAGATTCTTTTACTTTTGCGGGGGGATACAAGATAGCGGAATTCTCCGATTAACTTCTTGTGTCTCTTTCTCACTGTGTGTGTGTGTGTGTGTGTGTGTGTGTGTGTGTGTGTGTGTGTTTGCATGTATATATAATCATAACGCATGTGAACACACACGCTGGAATGACGCTCTTTCAAAACTGATCACATTAATGGCTCTTTGACCATATAAATTACCTTCACAATTGAGATGTGTGTCACATACCTCAATTAAATTCTCGTTAGCCAAAGGTCTTTATCTAGTAAGGTAGTGCTCACACCTGTTATTCTTTGTGCCTCGGACTGCGTGATTCTTGGACACAGAGATGTCCCAATTTTCGGTTTTCTACAAGATCCATGACCTTACACACTTGGACTTTCGCGTACTGAACTGTCACAGCATCTATAATCTGAGGCCTCGGTCTGGTGGTGGATGCAGGCGGCGTCAACTGCGGATGGTATTGGAGAACAGATCAGGCGTCGAGTGGGCGACAAGACGTGCGCCTGCTGTGGTGGACTCAAATGGGAAGCAGATTTATGAGCTCATCTACGATGTACATTACAATTCATTATTCCATTAAATTTACAAGTTAAGATACTGCCCTGTGTATTTGTAAAATCTGTGGCCAAAGTATGTCATCGTCCACTTTAATCTACTTCCTGCATTCAGTCCTTGGTTTCCCTCTAATCTTTTTTTAGCACCTTACTATCCTTACCTCTATTGCGAAATGAACTTTTCCCTGATGTCTCAGAATGCGCCCTATCAATCTACACCTTCTTTTAGTCACATTCTGACAGAAAATTCCTTTCTTTCTTCCAGATTATAATTAGTTTGAGTTCTTTATTTATCCATCTAATCTATGAAGATCTACGAATATAATCTTCTAAAACACCAAAATCTTCTATTTTCTCTTGTCTGTATTGCTTGTAGTCCACATTTGGCGTCCATATTAATTAATAACAGTGTGCAAATACCCACGTGAGGCACTTTGTCGTACTCACCTTTGCTTCCAAAGAGCGGTTGACGATCCTGAAATAAAAGAAAATTTTATATTAATTTTCGTCGCTAACCTTAGAACTGAAATAGTTGGGAAAAGTTAATCTTCAGTGAAATTGGTGTCAGTTACGAAGTAAAGGTCGGATAACAAGAAAAAACTCTCAATCTCCCTTATAAAAAATGTGAAGAAGACTATAGCAATGTCGCAGAGTGAACACTATCGTGAAGCTTACAGACGGATTCAACTGTGGGCCTCGAAAGCTCAGTCGGCATGAGCATTCCCCACGATTTACATTTTCAGTTGGTAGAAGGTTGTTGGCTGTCAGCAAATTTCAAAATCGAATAGGTTTCGAGGGACTATTCTAAAATCTGGCAGTAGTTGTGGAAAATTGCAAGCTGATCAAATGTGAATAAGATGCTGTTTGCAGATATAAAGGAAAAGGTAAAGTTTCGCATTCTGGCCGTAGACGAGCCGACAGGGCCCCGACCGACCGCTGTGTCATCCTATGCTAATGGCGTCACTGAATGCGGTATAGAAGGGGATGCAGTTAGCACACCGCTCTGCCAGTCTTTGTCGGGTTTCTTGATCCTGGAACCGCTAATTGTGGGTCGATAGATTCCTCAGGTGTCTTCACGAGGCTGAGAGCACTCCGTACCAGTCCTTCTACCAAGGAAAAATCCTGGGAAATTCCAGGAAACGAACCCGAGTCCCCCACAGGGCAATCAAGAGCGCTGACCACTTAACTACGGAGACGGACATTTATAGAGATCCAGGGGGTGAAGATTATTTCCGTTTTGAATTTCAGTTAGATCGCCCTTGTCGTGTAGTCATATTTCATTAATTGCCATGTAAGATACTGAAGCAGTTGATCAGTTAATAAGTCAGAACACAGGAACTGAAAAATGAATTTTAGTTCCCAAATGTATTAGCCGTCGAGAAAGTGGTAAACATATGGTACCTGCAGACATATTTGACTCTTTCCTTACAGGATTAAGAGAACAGGTCGAGAACAAGTCAATGTTTTGTGCGGTCACGGTGAAAGCAAGGGAACTACAGAGAAGTTACAAATTAAGTCGGGTGATGCTGAGGGAATTAGATTAGGAAATGAGACACTTAAAGTAGTAAAGGAGTTTTGCTATTTAGGGAGTAAAATAACCGATGATGGTCGAAGTAGAGAGGATATAAAATGTAGACTGGCAATGGCAAGGAAAGCATTTCTCAAGAAGAGGAATTTGTTAACATCGAGTATAGATTTAAGCGTCAGGAAGTCGTTTCTGAAAGTATTTGTATCGAGTGTAGCCATGTATGGAAGTGAAACATGGACGATAACTAGTTTGGACAAGAAGAGAATAGAAGCTTTCGAAATGTGGTGCTACAGAAGAATGCTGAAGGTAAGGTGGGTAGATCACGTAACTAATGAGGAGGTATTGAATAGGATTGGGAAGAAGAGAAGTTTCTGGCACAACTTGACTAGAAGAAGGGATCGGTTGGTAGGACATGTTTTGAGGCATCAAGGGATCACAAATTTAGCATTGGAGGGCAGTGTGGAAGGTAAAAATCGTAGAGGGAGACCAAGAGATGAATACACTAAGCAGATTCAGAAGGATGTAGGTTGCAGTAGATACTGGGAGATGAAGAAGCTTTCACAGGATAGAGTAGCATGGAGAGCTGCATCAAACCAGTCTCAGGACTGAAGACCACAACAACAACAACGGTGAAAGCGTCACAAACTCTCAACAATCTCCAGTAAGTGAAAACAAAACAGCCTTATGCATCACCGGGGATTATTTTTAAATTCAGATCCCTCACCTTTCCGAAAGATTCCATTAATAATCTGCGACAACTCACATATTTTCACGTGTTGACCAAGAGGTCTAAATCAAAGATCATCGGGGGCAAGGGGACTACAGAGAAGTTACGCTTGTTTGTCTTTCACAAGTGAATTATGATGGCTAACACAAACGCTCCGTTAGAGGCTGTATTGTGGCTTTCGCAATAGTGAAGGGGATGTGACTGTAGGAATCTATACAAATGGAATGAAGAAATGTATACGTTACTGGGTATAAGAACATCCGGGCTTGCACTACAGAATTTTTGACAGCCAAGGGCCCATTATTGGTGAAAACAAACTGCACAACAATGACAGTGTTACCTTTCTAATGGGGTAGTCACTATCTAGACTTCAGTGTTTACATCAAGGAAACTTATTATTGATCGAAAAACTCGAAGAGAAATGTCATTTGATCCTAAAAGAGAGGCTGTTACATTCCATATAAACTACCTATCCTTGTTAGTTAATTCTAGTCACCGAAGTTATTTCAGGAAAGTTAGTCGTGATATGCAAATATGTCATGGGAATTTGTAAAAATATTTTTCACTCTCAGAGCAGATTAATTTGGGCTTACATTGCTTGCTTGGGCTGCTGAGTGTTGCCTTTCACTGATTCATCGGTATGAACTTAACATGAGAAGTCAGTGAACTGCGTACACTTCTCCAGAATTTGCAAATGAAAATGTCACTGACCATTCATGTTTACCAATATTTTGGTAGTTACATGTACGACATTATACGGTGTGTTTCATTCTTGCGTGAGATACGATAAATATCTTATGCTTGGCGTCTCACGCGAAGGTCATTGTGTAACAAGGGTGGCGCATTAGCAAGAGAGAGTAGATGTTCCCGCTTCTACATCTACATCTAAATAGACAGTCCACAACCCACCGTACGGAGCGTATCGGAGGCTACCCTGTACCACTGCTAGTCATTTCCTTTCCTGTTCTGCATGCAAATAGAGTGAGGGAAAGACGACTATCTACACTCCTGGAAATTGAAATAAGAACACCGTGAATTCATTGTCCCAGGAAGGGGAAACTTTATTGACACATTCCTGGGGTCAGATACATCACATGATCACACTGACAGAACCACAGGCACATAGACACAGGCAACAGAGCATGCACAATGTCGGCACTAGTACAGTGTATATCCACCTTTCGCAGCAATGCAGGCTGCTATTCTCCCATGGAGACGATCGTAGAGATGCTGGATGTAGTCCTGTGGAACGGCTTGCCATGCCATGTCCACCTGGCGCCTCAGTTGGACCAGCGTTCGTGCTGGACGTGCAGACCGCGTGAGACGACGCTTCATCCAGTCCCAAACATGCTCAATGGGGGACAGATCCGGAGATCTTGCTGGCCAGGGTAGTTGACTTACACCTTCTAGAGCACGTTGGGTGGCACGGGATACATGCGGACGTGCATTGTCCTGTTGGAACAGCAAGTTCCCTTGCCGGTCTAGGAATGGTAGAACGATGGGTTCGATGACGGTTTGGATGTACCGTGCACTATTCAGTGTCCCCTCGACGATCACCAGTGGTGTACGGCCAGTGTAGGAGATTGCTCCCCACACCATGATGTCGGGTGTTGGCCCTGTGTGCCTCGGTCGTATGCAGTCCTGATTGTGGCGCTCACCTGCACGGCGCCAAACACGCATACGACCATCATTGGCACCAAGGCAGAAGCGACTCTCATCGCTGAAGACGACACGTCTCCATTCGTCCCTCCATTCACGCCTGTCGCGACACCAATGGAGGCGGGCTGCACGATGTTGGGGCGTGAGCGGAAGACGGCCTAACGGTGTGCGGGACCGTAGCCCAGCTTCATGGAGACGGTTGCGAATGGTCCTCGCCGATACCCCAGGAGCAACAGTGTCCCTAATTTGCTGGGAAGTGGCGGTGCGGTCCCCTACGGCACTGCGTAGGATCCTACGGTCTTGGCGTGCATCCGTGCGTCGCTGCGGTCCGGTCCCAGGTCGACGGGCACGTGCACCTTCCGCCGACCACTGGCGACAACATCGATGTACTGTGGAGACCTCACGCCCCACGTGTTGAGCAATTCGGCGGTACGTCCACCCGGCCTCCCGCATGCCCACTATACGCCCTCGCTCAAAGTCCGTCAACTGCACATACGGTTCACGTCCACGCTGTCGCGGCATGCTACCAGTGTTAAAGACTGCGATGGAGCTCCGTATGCCACGGCAAACTGGCTGACACTGACGGCGGCGGTGCACAAATGCTGCGCAGCTAGCGCCTTTCGACGGCCAACACCGCGGTTCCTGGTGTGTCCGCTGTGCCGTGCGTGTGATCATTGCTTGTACAGCCCTCTCGCAGTGTCCGGAGCAAGTATGGTGGGTCCGACACACCGGTGTCAATGTGTTCTTTTTTCCATTTGCAGGAGTGTATATGACTCCATATGAGCCCTAATTTCTCGTATCCTATCTTCGTGGTTCTTACGCGCAATGTATGTTGGTGGCAGTACAATCGTTCTGCAGTCATCTTTAAATGCCGGTTCTCTAAACTTTCTCAGAAGTGTTCCTAAAAAGAACGTCGCCTTCCCTTCAGGGATTCCGTTTTGAGTTCCCGAATCACATACGTAATACTCACGTGTTTTTCGGACCTATCGGTAACAAATCTAAAAGCCGGCCTCTGAATTGCTTCGATTTCTACCTACAGCTCGACGTGGTACGGATCCCAAACTCTAGAGCAGTACTCAAGACTAGCTCGCACAAGGTCAAACACTCTTTGCTAAATTTCTCCCAATAAACCGAAGTCGGCCATTCGGCTTCCCCACCACAGTTCTCATATGCTCCTTCCATTTCATATGATTTGCAACGCTATGCCCAGATATTTAAAAGAATTGACTGCGTCAAGCACGACACTAGTAATACTGTATCGGAACATTACAGGTATCTTCTTCCTACTCATCCTCTTTAACTTACATTCTCCCACGTTTAGGGCTAGCTGCCATTCATCACACCAACTGGAAATTTTTTCCAAGTCGTCTTGTATCTCCCTGCACTCACTCAACTTCGACACCTTACCGTGCACCGCAGCATCATCAGCAAACAACCACAGACTGCTGCCCGCCCTGCCCGCCAAATCATTTACGTATACAGAGAACAACAGCTGTCCTATCACACTTCTCTGGAGCAATCCTGACGATACCCTTGTTTCTGACGAACACTCGTCGTCAAGAACAACATATCTGTGAACTTATTCCATATGCTGTACCTCCGTTAACGGCCTGCAACGGGGCACCTACATCTACATTTACATCTACATCTACATTTATACTCCGCAAGCCACCCAACGGTGTGTGGCGGAGGGCACTTTACGTGCCACTGTCATTACCTCCCTTTCCTGTTCCAGTCGCGTATGGTTCGCGGGAAGAACGACTGTCTGAAAGCCTCTGTGCGCGCTCTAATCTCTCTAATTTTACATTCGTGATCTCCTCGGGAGGTATAAGTAGGGGGAAGCAATATATTCGATACCTCATCCAGAAACGCACCCTCTCGAAACCTGGCGAGCAAGCTACACCGCGATGCAGAGCGCCTCTCTTGCAGAGTCTGCCACTTGAGTTTGTTAAACATCTCCGTAACGCTATCACGGTTACCAAATAACCCTGTGACGAAACGCGCCGCTCTTCTTTGGATCTTCTCTATCTCCTCCGTCAACCCGATCTGGTACGGATCCCACACTGATGAGCAATACTCAAGTATAGGTCGAACGAGTGTTTTGTAAGCCACCTCCTTTCTTGATGGACTACATTTTCTAAGGACTCTCCCAATGAATCTCAACCTGGTACCCGCCTTACCAACAATTAATTTTATATGATCATTCCACTTCAAATCGTTCCGCACGCATACTCCCAGATATTTTACAGAAGTAACTGCTACCAGTGTTTGTTCCGCTATCATATAATCATACAATAAAGGATCCTTCTTTCTATGTATTCGCAATACATTACATTTGTCTATGTTAAGGGTCAGTTGCCACTCCCTGCACCAAGTGCCTATCCGCTGCAGATCTTCCTGCATTTCGCTACAATTTTCTAATGCTGCAACTTCTCTGTATACTACAGCATCATCCGCGAAAAGCCGCATGGAACTTCCGACATTATCTACTAGGTCATTTATATATATTGTGAAAAGCAATGGTACCATAACACTCCCCTGTTTCAAGCCAGAGGTTACTTTAACGTCTGTAGACGTCTCTCCGTTGATAACAACATGCTGTGTTCTGTTTGCAAAAACTCTTCAATCCAGCCACACAGCTGGTCTGATATTCCGTAGGCTCTTACTTTGTTTATCAGGCGACAGTGCGGAACTGTATCGAACGCCTTCCGGAAGTCAAGGAGAGTGGCATCTACCTGGGAGCCTGTATCTAATATTTTCTGGGTCTCATGAACAAATAAAGCGAGTTGGGTCTCACACGATCGCTGTTTCCGGAATCCATGTTGATTCCTACATAGTAGATTTTGAATTTCCAAAAACGACATGATACTCGAGCAAAAAAACATGTTCTAAAATTCTACAACAGATCGACGTCAGAGATATAGGTCTATAGTTTTGCGCATCTGCTCGACGACCCTTCTTGAAGACTGGGACTACCTGTGCTCTTTTCCAATCATTTGGAACCTTCCGTTCCTCTAGAGACTTGCGGTACACGGCTGTTAGAAGGGGGGCAAGTTCTTTCGCGTACTCTGTGTAGAATCGAATTGGTATCCCGTCTGGTCCAGTGGACTTTCCTCTGTTGAGTGATTCCAATTGCTTTTCTATTCCTTGGACACTTATTTCGATGTCAGCCATTTTTTTCGTTTGTGCGAGGATTTAGAGAAGGAACTGCAGTGCGGTCTTCCTCTGTGAAACAGCTTTGGAAAAAGGTGTTTAGTATTTCAGCTTTACGCTTGTCATCCTCTGTTTCAATGCCATCATCATCCCGGAGTGTCTGGACATGCTGTTTCGAGCCACTTACTGATTTAACGTAAGACCAGAACTTACTAGGATTTTCTGTCAATTCGGTACCTAGTATTTTACTTTAGAATTCACTGAACGCTTCACGCATAGCCCTCCTTACGCTAACTTTGACATCGTTTAGTTTCTGTTTGTCTGAGAGGTTTTGGCTGCGTTTAAACTTGGAGTGAAGCTCTCTTTGCTTTCGCAGTAGTTTCCTAACATTGTTGTTGTACCACGGTGGGTTTTTCCCGTCCCTCACAGTTTTACGCTGCACGTACCTGTCTAAAACGCATTTTACGATTGCCTTGAACTTTTTCCATAAACACTCAACATTGTCAGCGTCGGAACAGAAATTTTCGTTTTGATCTGTTAGGTAGTCTGAAACCTGCCTTCTATTACTCTTGCTAAACAGATAAACCTTCCTCCCTTTTTTTATATTCCTATTAACTTCCATATTCAGGGATGCTGCAACGGCCTTATGATCACTGATTCCCTGTTCTGCACTTACAGAGTCGAAAAGTTCGGGTCTGTTTGTTATCAGTAGGTCTAAGATGTTATCTCCACGAGTCGGTTCTCTGTTTAATTGCTCGAGGTAATTTTCGGATAGTGCACTCAGTATAATGTCACTCGATGCTCTTCTGTCCCTGCCATCCGTTCTAAACATCTGAGTGTCCCAGTCTATAGCTGGTAAATTGAAATCTCCACCTAAGACTATAACATGCTGAGAAAGTTTATGTGAAATGTATTCCAAATTTTCTCTCAGTTGTTCTGCCACTAATGCTGCTGAGTCGGGGGGTCGGTAAAAGGAGCCAATTATTAACCTAGCTCGGTTGTTGAGTGTAACCTCCACCCATAATAATTCACAGGAACTATCCACTTCTACTTCACTACAGCATAAACTACTACTAACAGCGACGAACACTCCACCACCGGTTGCATGCAATCTATCCTTTCTAAACACCGTCTGTACCTTTGTAAAAATTTCGGCAGAATTTATCTCTGGCTTCAGCCAGCTTTCTGTACCTATAACGATTTCAGCCTCGGTGCTTTCTATCAGCGCTTGAAGTTCCGGTACTTTACCAACGCAGCTTCGACAGTTCACAATTACAATACCGATTGCTGCTTGGTCCCCACATGTCCTGACTTTGGCCCGCACCTGTTGAGGCTGTTGCCCTTTCTGTACTTGCCCGAGGCCATCTAACCTACAAAACCGCCCAACCCACGCCACACAACCCCTCCTACCCGTGTAGCCGCTTGTTGCGTGTAGTGGACTCCTGACCTATCCAGCGGAACCCGAAACCCCACCACCCTATGGCGCAAGTCGAGGAATCTGCAGCCCACACGGTCGCAGAACCGTCTCAGCCACTGATTCAGACCCTCCACTCGGCTCTGTACCAAAGGTCCGCAGTCAGTCCTTTCGACGATGCTGCAGATGGTGAGCTCTGCTTTCATCCCGCTAGCGAGACTGGCAGTCTTCACCAAATCAGATAGCCGCCGGAAGCCAGAGAGGATTTCCTCCGATCCATAGCGACACACATCATTGGTGCCGACATGAGCGACCACCTGCAGATGGGTGCACCCTGTACCCTTCATGGCATCCGGAAGAACCCTTTCCACATCTGGAATGACTCCCCCCGGTATGCACACGGAGTGCACTTTGGTTTTCTTCCCCTCCCTTGCTGCCATATCCCTAAGGGACCCCATTACGCGCCTGACGTTGGAGCTCCCAACTACCAGTAAGCCCACCCTCTGCGACCGCCTGGATCTTGCAGACTGAGGGGCAACCTCTGGAACAGGACAAGCAGCCATGTCAGGCCGAAGATCAGTATCAGCCTGAGACAGAACCTGAAACCGGTTCGTTAGACAAACTGGAGAGGCCTTCCGTTCAGCCCTCCGGAATGTCTTTCGCCCCCTGCCACACCTCGAGACGACCTCCCACTCTACCACAGGTGAGGGATCAGCCTCAATGCGGGCAGTATCCCGGGCAACCACAGTCGTAGTCCGATCGGGGGATGCGTGGGACGAGCTGGCCGTCCCCGACAAACCCCCATCCGGACCCCCACAGTGATGCCCATTGGCAACAGCCTCAAGCTGCGTGACCGAAGCCAACACTGCCTGAAGCTGGGAGCGAAGGGATGCCAACTCAGCCTGCATCCGAACACAGCAGTTGCAGTCCCTATCCATGCTAAAAACGGTTGTGCAAAGAACGTCTGAACTAATCTACAGAGAGCGCAAACAAATCGACACAAAATTTAAACGGTTATTAAAATACAAGATTGCCTAATAAATGCAGTAATGCTGCCACTTGTGCACTGCTGACACACTGCTCGGCGGCGGAAGGAGACTACGCGATTTTACACTATTCAGGTACTAAAACGCGATGCTACAACTCTCAAATACTATAATACGCCCGAAATTTATGAATTAAACAATGCAAGTACCAAAAACACGCAAAGAAATTAAGAATTAAACTATGTAACAAATGAGTGAGCTAGGAGTATACGACTTGCTGCTGCAGCTGCTTATCCAACGTCGGAAGGGAGCACAGTATCAAATGCTTTCCGGAAATCTATAAATATGGAATCTGAATGTTGTCCATCATCCATAGTTCGCAGTGTATCATGCGAGAAAAGCACGAGCTGAGTTTCGCACGAGCGATGCCTTCTAAAACTTGCTGATTCGTGGACATGAGCTTCCCAGTCTCAAGGAAGTTTATTATATTCAAGGATTCTGCAGCAGACAGAAGTTAGGCATATTGGTCTGTAGTTTTACGGGTCCTTCCTTCCCCTTGTTATATACTGGAATCACCTGCGCCTTTTTTCCAGTCAGTTGGGACTTTGCCCTGGGCGAGAGATTTGCGATAAATACAAGCAAGATCAGGGGACAGTGGCGTGGAATATTCTTTGTAAAATCGAACTGGGATTCCATCCGGACCTGGGATTCAAATATTGGTCAAACGACGGAATGTTTGTACTATTCTTCTCTGTGAACGATTTCTTGAAGGTGAAATTTCAAACTTCGGCTTTCATTTTGCTCTCTTCAACTGGCACTCCAGACTGGTCAACAAGGGACTGAATGAATGCATTAGATTCGCTTAGCGATTTAACGCAAGACCAGAATTTCCTCGGGTTCTCTGCCGATCTTTTGCTAAGGTGTGACGCTGGTAGGTGTTGTATGCTCCGCGCATAGATCTTTTCACAGACGCTCGAATCTCTACTAACCTTCGATTGTCGTCATTTGTGGGTTCCCTTTCGAACCGACAGTGCAACAGCCTCTTCTTCCTCAGCATTCCCTGAATTTCATTATTAAACCATGGGGGGTCTTTTTCATCCTTTATCTACTTACGAGGCACATAACTCTCCAGACCACGATTTACAGTCTGCAGAGACAGTTCTGTTGCGGTACGGTTAACAGGTGCCCCAAAATGTGGGATTGAAATATTGCGGCAACTGCAGACACACCGAAAGTTCAGCTACGCGGGACAGAACAATTCTTGTGGGCAAACAGACAGATTCACCGTGAGATTCTGACGGTATAGAGACTAAATGCAATATCGCGTCCACCCGCAGTGAAATGGTCACAACGATTTGACCAAGGCCACACAGATGTGGGTGATCAGATCGGCAAGTCCAAACATCAATTCGACAAGGTGAAGGAAACATTTCGGGGGGGGGGGGGGTTGGGGGGTGAAGGGGGGGGGGGGAATGAGATCTTCCAACGATGAGAAAGTTCACACAGCGTTTCTCGACTGTCTCAGTGACCAAGGACCGGACTTCTATCGTCGAGTAACTGAACGACTGCTACTACGTTCCGGCCGTTGTTTACAGAGACTTTGGTGACTACGTTGAGAAATAATGTCATCCGTCTGCGTTGCTACGACGTCTATTATGTGGTGTCACCGCCAGACACCACACTTGCTAGGTGGTAGCCTTTAAATCGGCCGCGGTCCGTTAGTATACGTCGGACCCGCGTGTCGCCACTATCAGTGATTGCAGACCGAGCGCCGCCACACGGCAGGTCTAGAGAGACTACCTAGCACTCGCCCCAGTTGTACAGCCGACTTTGCTAGCGATGGTTCACTGACAAATTACGCTCTCATTTGCCGAGACGATAGTTAGCATAGCCTTCAGCTACGTCATTTGCTACGACCTAGCAAGGCGTATTGTAAATAATGTACAGACAAGAGCTACATTCAACATTAATGGATTAAAGTTAAGTATTCTACCAGTTACCTCCTTTTTTGCTGGTCTCATTTCCTTGTCCTGTTACAGACCTCACGCCAGCCTGCGTGAGCTTAAACGCGTGCCTTTCGGCTTCCGTCATAGTGGGTTGGCTGTCTTGCCAATCCACAACGTATTACACCATTCTATGAAAGTTACTTGACTTACCGTGCCGCACTCAGCGGCCGCCTGGTTAGAGGCGCCATGTCACGGATTACACTGCTCCTCCCGTCGGAGGTTCGAGTCCTCCGTCGGGCATGGGTGTGTGTGTTGTTCTTAGCATACGTTACTTTTAGTTTAAGTAATGTGTAAGTCCAAGGACCGATGACCTTAGCTGTTTGGTCCCTTATGAATTCACACACACATTTGACTTGCAGTGATAACGTCAACTTACTTTTTGAAGTCCCTTCGCTGTACAACTCGAAGGTAGAGGAAAAAGATCCGGTAAAAGCGTGTCCGAAAACGAATATTTTTTTAAGCATAGGCCATCTTATGATCAGCAGACGAGCAGTGTTAGAACACGCCAGGGCAACCGAGAGCGCTAACGCGCTGCTTCTTGGATTCGGGTACGAGCGCCGGCCCTGGATCGAATCCGCCCGGCGGATTAGCGACGAGGGCCGGTGTGGCGGCCACACTGGACGTGGTTTTTAGGCGGTTTTCCACGTCCTACTAGGTGGATGCCGGGCTGGTCCCCACATTCCACCTCAGTTACACTACTCGCAGACATTTGCAACACATTCACACTATTTAACGATTTACACTAGACGCAGACATCTGGGGTATACTAATTCCGTCCCGGGGGTATGGGTTGGCGGCAGGAAGGGCATCCGGCCATCCCTTAAAAATTAACCATGCCAAATCCGTACTTAACACTGCCGACCCCGCGCACCAATGAAGATATAAATAGAAAACGGTAAAATTAAAACAATACAGATACAACAACACATAAAAGCGACGTACAATGCATATTTGCACCAGAAAAAGGCAGTAGCGAAAGAAAGAAAGACGAGCAGTGTTGGCAGTCTCATTGTTGGGGATCATTGCTCATTTATTACTGGCTATATTGCTCATTTATTACTGGCTATGCTTTTTTCTGAACTTAGTGCTCTGACAGATATTCTCAGACATTGGGCTTACAACTACCTCCTGCATCAGCCATTCCGTACGTATCGTTTCGAGGCGGTGCTGAGCAGCGGTACTGCAGAGTGCGAACAAAGCAGACAGTGAATCGGGGTCCTATTATTCCATGCCGAAAATGATAGACGCGATATTCTGGAGTGGCTTCGCCAACTATGTTCATCGTCAGGCACGCGCCACGTTCCAGACGCCGCAAATCACCAGAAAGTATGTTCAGCAGATGTGGTCTAGAGATTTCTGGACACGGTACCATTCACATTGAGAACAAGGTAGACGTGCGCACTTTGCACGCCGGATGTGGAGGAGCAAGTGGTGCGGTGTGTGGAGGAAGATACCGAACCAAGTGCGAGAAGAACTGGAGCTGCTGAAGGCATAAACCACACCCTTTATTTTCCCCCATCTGCACGAGCAGTTAACTGATCCACTTCACTCTTATCATGAGCTAGCTCTCAGGTCACAACAACGCCCTGTAAAATCGCTGTGTTGATGACGGATTATAAGACTTGAGCGGAGAAAATCCACAGTTAGCAGCGTGTATTTTATCTATGTATGATGTAAGGTTCACACCATGTTAACTCATGGATAGGACGGAAATACAGCACACAAACTTGACGACACCATTAAAATGAAGATATAAATAGAAATCGGTAAAATTAAAACAATACAGATACAACAACACATAAAAGCGACGTACAATGCATATTTGCACCAGAAAGCTCATCCGTCGGCGCACACCATCGCATACCGCAACTATTTCACAAACAATATTAGTAACAACTCCAAAAAACGTAAAATTAATACGTCCTTCCAGACAAATGACACAATTGTTGTCAGTGTTTCTTCCGTGACTGTACGACTTTCGTAAAAGAAAGAGCAACCCCCTTCAGTCACAATAGTGATTTTATTTCAATGCACAGCGCGTTTCGAGCCCTGGGTGGTCATCTTCAGGTACTTTGACAGTCCGCAACAATTGTTTTTCGAAATTTAGATTAATTCTGGTCCTGGTAAGATTACACTGGTATATTACAATGTGGCACTCGTGAGTACAAATAGGAAAAATTGCTGTTTCCAGTAGTATATATATGGTTTTGAAGTATAATATGAGTAGACATGTTTATGTACATATATACACCTTCAATTGTACAGCACATTTGTAAACAGAAGTCAGAACAAGCCAAAGAATTTAAATGTAAATATGCTGCATATGTACAAATATGCAGCTGTTGTTATTTCAAAGAAGATACAACGCTGTTGTATTATTAATTGTAAATAGATACCATTTACTAAACAAATATGTCCACTCACACTATACTTCAAAATATGTGTCCACTACCGAAAATAGTAATTTATTTTTCAGTTTGCCTAAATATTGTAATTTTGTACTTCAACACCATGTATCAACTACTGGAAACAGTAAGTTATTTTTGAGTGTATCTTAGTTTTGTAATTTTAAGTCCACAATGTGGCACTTTCTAATATACTAACGTAATCTTGCCTGGACCAGTATCAACTTAGGTTTGGAAAGTGCCAAAGCACCGGAAGATGAGCCCCCAGGCCTCGAAATGCATCGTGCACTGAAATAAAATCACGACTGCGACTAAAGGCTGTTGTTCTTTAATTTTTATTCGTTAAAAAAATTCGCACACAGCCAATGAAAGACGTTATACTAGATTTACTATTAAAAGACAAGAAAACCTGCATTTTTAACATCTCAAAAGTATCACACCGCAAGTGTGAGTCATGTAAAGTGTTTAGATGTGTAGGTGTATAAGTAATATGTAAAATATGTGTAAGTTTGTGGGTTTTTGTAGCGACGCATCGAGGAGCAGCAGCCGTGTTGGCCCTGGTCAGTCCGCTGTACGACCTCAGTGAGTCGAGACGGGCGCGGATGAGCGACGTGCCACTCGCGGTTAGACTGTATGATAATTTTCTGGTGACAGTTCTAGCGGCTCTTAAAGTTCTTCAAGAGTTCGGGAGCTTAGAGAAGTTCTCGACAGTTGTGGTCGTAGAGTAACTCAGAACAGCAGGACTATGAAAATTTCTACGTTGGTTCGTGGCCTTTGAAGAGTTATGCACAACCGATATTTAGAATATTAACTTTGAACAGCAACGTAGTGTGCCGGATTTCGTGGATTCTCGATCGAAGTCGCATGAGTTGCGAACCCTGCCAAGACGGGGAAAAATTGCAGAAAATGAGGGCAGGTATGGTTGTTTCGTGGAAGGTAGTGTATGTAGAGCGAAACAGAACTGGTGTGCAGCCCTGTACTTTGAACCACAAACGCGGGCTGGAAGCCTTAGACAGGTGTCACGTGCAGTAGACAAGTGGCGGAGGCCGCCTTACCTCTCTTGTGCGGCGCCCGGTGGTGGCGGTCGTCAGTTTGGCGCACTCCCACGCCGCTGTCTCCGGCAGGCTATTTTCGCTGCCTCTGGCCGACTGGGAAAGACGTAGGCGTTCTAACAGACGTTCCGTTGTTGTCGCCAGCGAGTTCGTTCCGCTCCACACCTGTTCAATCCGCACGACTCGTGCGTGTCGGTGCAAGTCTCCCTCCTCACGTGACAACTTCCCCACTCCGTACGTGACCCTTCACATGAAATACAACAGAGCAAGAGAGTAACGACTGTGGTGAGAGATAAGAGAACTAATCCAAAAACGAGCGGGTTTCACTCTTATCTACAGCTCTCCGATACGTCTGTTAGCAATATCCTGGTGTTTCTTCAAGTCCGATACCTTTCGCAATCACTTGCCACCAAAGAAGGTACCCAGGACTTGAGCTAGAGATGAAGGAAACAACTCACTTTAGTTCTGCAGTGAATGATGATGAAGCCTGAGACTTTTTCATGACTGTGGGTGCACCTGCTGCTAGTCAGTAGGCATCTTGATTTGGCTGACAATGAAGCCGCTCTTACAAACTCTCTGATCTGAAAACATGAAACCTACTGAAACTGCTTGCCAGAAGCGCACACTCCCTTGCCGAGTTAAAATTCCTGCTAGATGCAATCTATTCTTTGTGACAAGTGGTCAGATTCGATAGCGTGAGACTATCGATCCAGATCGTCTGTAAACAGCTGTGCAGGATGGTTTTCTTCTTTGTAAAGTTTTCACTTATAGTACAAATTATTTGGTTGATCTCGATACGCTGCAGGTGGCAGTGTCTGAGGAAGGTCCCTTCACGCAGACAGTTCATAGCCGAATGATGTCTGGATGAGTATTGTCCAGTTGAAAAAAGGCACCACGACCCTACTGCCGCATGAGACACACATGAGGACGCGAGATGTCCATGATGTGCCGATGTGCCGTCAGAGTTCCCTCTGTCACTGCCAATCTTGACCTTCAGGGGGCAGTCCTCTTTTGAAAATTTCAAAACATCGATTTTGTTTTTGCTTAAAATTTTCTCTGGGATGTCTACGCTATTGCGGTGTCCACTCTAAGATCGCCAGAAACTTCCTTATCGACTTACAATGCAATTTGTGAAACGTGTCTCCGAAAACCATTTAGCGAAGAAAAAAAAATAGTCGACATCGCGGCCAATGTGGCAGCACGTAATTTCAGCGACGACTGAACAAGCATTTTGAACGTGCTAGAAGTCGAGTCCGGGTCAGTCTGTTTCACCTTCAGCACAAAAGCCGAAGAAAAGCATATCGAGCGAGCAGAGTAGTGGATGATAGAAGCTGCCAAAGATGTCTGTAGAACCATCATGCCCACGAAGAAGATGGAAGGGGACTCCATTTTCGATTTGGAAGGATTGCTTTATGGTTCAGGGATCGCTGACTTGCTGACTAAAGATATGTGTACCTTAACTACAAGGAATGTAACTACTCTGCTCGCTCGATATGCTTTCCTTCCAATTCTGTGCTGCAGTGTAACAGGCTGGTCCGGTTCGAAGTTCAAATGGTTCAAATGGCTCTGAGCACTATGGGACTTAACATCAGTGGTCATCAGTCCCCTAGAACTTAGAACTACTTAAACCTAACTAACCTAAGGACATCACACACATCCATGCCCGAAGCAGGATTCGAACCTGCGACCGGTGCAGTCCCGCGGTTCCGGACTGAGCGCCTAGAACCGCTAGACCACCGCGGCCGGCCCGGTCCGAAGTTGTAGCACCTTTATAATGCATGCTAGGTCGTCGTTGAAATTACTTGCCGCCACTTTGGCAACCGTGTCGATTGTGAGTGGTTTCGGAGACACTTTCTTACAAATCGCATTGTAGCTCAATAACGAAGTTTCTGGCGAACTTGAGATGGACACCACAATAAAGCAGACATCCCATGGAACATTTTAAGCAAAAACAAAATGCGTTTTCTTCGAAAACTAATTTTTCAAATTGGCGGGAAAAGTAACTTAAGAACAGTACATACGATTTTAATCACAATTCGATGCCGGCATTCTAAACTGAACTGTATCAGCGTACCTAGCCGTTTTGCGATGTCTTCAAAAGTTTATTTTCGGTGCACGCTATATTCACGAAGTTTTGGGCGGAGGAAACGACTTTTTTTCAATATCACTATTTTGTTAGAACTTTTTCAATTACCTTATGTATTGACAGGAATGGGGGAAAGAAATACAGTAGAAGAAGAATGGGTAGCTCTGAGGGATGAAGTGGTGAAGTCAGCAGACGATCAAGTAGGTAAAAAGACGCGGGCTAATAGAAATCCTTGGGTAACAGAAGAAATATTGAATTTAATTGATGAAAGGAGAAAATATAAAAATGCAGTAAATGAAGCAGGCGAAAAGGAATACAAACGTCTCAAAAATGAAATCGACAGGAAGTGCAAAATGGCTAAGCAGGGATGGCTAGAGGACAAATGTAAGGATGTAGAGGCTTGTCTCACTAGGGGTAAGATAGATACTGCCTACAGGAAAATTAAAGAGACCTTTGGAGAGAAGAGAACCACTTGTATGAATATCAAGAGCTCAGATGGCAACCCAGTTCTAAGCAAAGAAGGGAAAGCAGAAAGGTGGAAGGAGTATATAGAGGGTTTATACAAGGGCGATGTACTTGAGGACAATATTATGGAAATGGAAGAGGATGTAGATGAAGATGTATTGAGAGATAAGATACTGCGTGAAGAGTTTGACAGAGCACTGAAAGACCTGAGTCAAAACAAGGCCCCGGGAGTAGACAACATTCCATTAGAACTACTGATGCCCTCGGGAGAGCCAGTCATGACAAAACTCTACCATCTGGTGAGTACGATGTATGAGACAGGCGAAATACCCTCAGACTTCAAGAAGAATATAATAATTCCAATCCCAAAGAAAGCAGGTGTTGACAGATGTGAAAATTACCGAACAATCAGTTTAACAAGTCACAGCTGCAAAATACTAACGCGAATTCTTTACAGACGAATGGAAAAACTGGTAGAAACCGACCTCGGGGAAGATCAGTTTGGATTCCGTAGAAATGTTGGAACACGTGAGGCAATACTGACCTTACGACTTATCTTGGAGGAAAGATTAAGAAAAGGCAAACCTACGTTTCTAGCATTTGTAGACTTAGAGAAAGCTTTTGACAATGTTGACTGGAATACTCTCTTTCAAATTCTGAAGGTGGCAGGGGTAAAATACAGGGAGCGAAAGGCTATTTACAATTTGTACAGAAACCAGATGGCAGTTATAAGAGTCGAGGGGCATGAAAGGGAAGCAGTGGTTGGGAAAGGAGTGAGACAGGGTTGTAGCCCCTCCCCGATGTTATTCAATCTGTATATTGAGCAAGCAGTAAAGGAAACAAAAGAAAAATTCGGAGTAGGTATTAAAATTCATGGAGAAGAAGTAAAAACTTTGAGGTTCGCCGATGACATTGTAATTCTGTCAGAGACAGCAAAGGACTTGGAAGAGCAGTTGAACGGAATGGACAGTGTCTTGAAAGGAGGATATAAGATGAACATCAACAAAAGCAAAAGGAGGATAATGGAATGTAGTCAAATTAAGTCGGGTGATGCTGAGGGAATTAGATTAGGAAATGAGTCACTTAAAGTAGTAAAGGAGGTTTGCTATTTAGGGAGTAAAATAACCGATGATGGTCGAAGTAGAGAGGATATAAAATGTAGACTGGCAATGGCAAGGAAAGCGTTTCTCAAGAAGAGAAATTTGTTAACATCGAATATAGATTTAGGTGTCAGGAAGTCGTTTCTGAAAGTATTTGTATGGAGTGTAGCCATGTATGGAAGTGAGACATGGACGATAACTAGTTTGGACAAGAAGAGAATAGAAGCTTTCGAAATGTGGTGCTACAGAAGAATGCTGAAGATAAGGTGGGTAGATCACGTAACTAATGAGGAGGTATTGAACAGGATTGGGGAGAAGAGAAGTTTGTGGCACAACTTGACTAGAAGAAGGGATCGGTTGGTAGGACATGTTCTGAGGCATCGAGGGATCACAAATTTAGCATTGGAGGGCAGCGTGGAGGGTAAAAATCGTAGAGGGAGACCAAGAGATCAATACACTAAGCAGATTCAGAAGGATGTAGGTTGCAGTAGGTACTGGGAGATGAAGAAGCTTGCACAGGATAGAGTAGCATGGAGAGCTGCATCAAACCAGTCTCAGGACTGAAGACCGCTACAACATATTTATGTTGATGAAAAATATATTGAAAATTATTCATACATGATTATTTTGTTACAGGTTCATTAGGAGGGCATCGAGAATTACCGCCGATGACCAATGAATGTTCCGGCTGCAGGGGGTCCTTCCACCTGGTGCAGCGGTTACAGGGAGCGTCTGATTTGGACACAGAAATGATTTCATAACAACAGGTGTGTAAGGAATAAAATTTTATCATCAACAGTTTTAGCATTTCTTTTTATTTTACTTGAAAAAGGTCACTGAAATCACCTACTTTTCGTGCATCCAAACAGGACTACACCCTTAAGTCACGCCTGACAACTCTCCAAACCGTGACGTCAGGAGTAACACCACCGTGACTCTCCACACCTTTGGAAGAATGGGACTGCTCCCCAAACTTCCGGTCAACTCGCTGGCGGTCGTCACGTGGGACTGTGTAGAATGAAGAATACAATGCCACACCATTCATCAGCAGTCCATGCTTCTGGTCACGGCATTACTTCAAATGCAGCCTTTGGTGTTGTTGTGTTAACGACAGCCTACGCAAGGGGCTTCATTTCCTAGTTCGGCTGCTCCTAGTTCGGCTGCTACTAGGATGATACAGAACGCTGCAGGGAGACCATTACTTGTTCTTGAATGGCAAACGCAGAAGTGAAGGGGTCACGACGTACTTGGTGCGCAATATGACGATCCTCCGTTCTTGTGGTCAGACGCGATCGACTGGAACCTTGACGACGTGACTGCCTGCCCTCGCATTCCCATGAAGTCTGACATCGGGCCACTGACACATCCGAATGTCCCATAAACTTGGATACTGCACGATTCGATCAGCCGCCGAAATGGAGACCCAAAATGAGGCCACTTCCAAACTCTGTCTGCTGCTGATAACGCTGTCTCGCACGAATACGCGGTATCTCCGTGTTCTTCAAAGAGATCGCTCGATGTATGATGCTGTTCACGTCCTTATATATCCTGCCTGGTAGCGACACTAAACACGGACAACACTAACGCATTCTGGTGGCCCTTCTACTTATCATAGAGAACTGCAACTCTAATCATTTACACACCCGTCGATGCTGTGTACGTGAACTAAATTATACTGACATCAAGGCCACGTATTCCGTGAGCTTGAGCCTTTTTTTCAGGCAGTATACTTCAAAATCGTGCTTACCATCCTGCAATGGAATTCAGGGACAGACTACGAAATTTGATTCGTGTAATCATTACCTTTTGGGAAGCATCTGTCCCACAAAGTCTAGAAACAGAGCACGTTAAATACGAAAACAAGTCGGAAAATAGAATATTGAATCGTGCAACCTCTCCAGTATTTTCGTTTTCGTCTGAAACTTAGCCCAACTTTACCTCCCACTCTATAAAAGTCTACGTATTACCAAAATGATGTCCGATGTTCCCACAAACTGTTATATAACTAATCTGAAGTGAACTGTAACTGACCTGAATGCAACTTGCCTTTATGCTAAATGCGCAACTGAAGTAGAAAAAATATCTGGCCCTAATCAAACTTTCCACTTACCTCGCGTCTTGACAATATCGTTGCAGATTTCTCGAAAGCACAACAGCCAACAGCAAGTAGGCAGCGCCTAAGCTAGATTTCCATTTCTAAATACATATTCAAATCGTTGCATGTGATAATGCGTGATGACAAATAGTGGGATGGGGAGAGTAACTATTCCAATGAAATGATGTCCCAAGTCAACGATTTTAGAAATAAAAACGTACTCAAAAAGCCAGAGTAAAACTTCGGCTGAAATTCACACACAACATAGATCTGAACAATAATATGCCTAACAAAGTGAGCAATGATTTAAAGAGGGTACAATGTTAACAGGAAATTTCTATAAAAATCAAACAGTTTACTCAGTTAATACGTTAATGCGTAACTAAGAGAAGTGGGGTGGTCTTCCTCTCAGATCTGAGCAAATGAACAAAGTTAACTGGCTGACAACGATCATTCTAACAAAGTAGCTGCGCAGTGCTGCACTCTTAACTCAAGCTTCTTCTCTTCAAAAAATAATAAAATTATTCAAAATTTATATTCTGTTTGCTTTATTATGTATGCATCTTATTCATTCTTGATGTCCTTTACAATCAATCTTTCTTCATCTAACAGATACAGGGTGTTTCAAAAATGACCGGTATATTTGAAACGGCAATAAAAACTAAACGAGCAGCGATAGAAATACACCGTTTGTTGCAATATGCTTGGGACAACAGTACATTTTCAGGCGGACAAACTTTCGAAATTACAGTAGTTACAATTTTCAACAACAGATGGCGCTGCAAGTGATCTGAAAGATATAGAAGACAACGCAGTCTGTGGGTGCGCCATTCTGTACGTCGTCTTTCTGCTGTAAGCGTGTGCTGTTCACAACGTGCAAGTGTGCTGTAGACAACATGGTTTATTCCTTAGAACAGAGGATTTTTCTGGTGTTGGAATTCCACCGCCTAGAACACAGTGTTGTTGCAACAAGACGAAGTTTTCAACGGAGGTTTAATGTAACCAAAGGACCGAAAAGCGATACAATAAAGGATCTGTTTGAAAAATTTCAACGAACTGGGAACGTGACGGATGAACGTGCTGGAAAGGTAGGGCGACCGCGTACGGCAACCACGGAGGGCAATGCGCAGCTAGTGCAGCAGGTGATCCAACAGCGGCCTCGGGTTTCCGTTCGCCGTGTTGCAGCTGCGGTCCAAATGACGCCAACGTCCACGTATCGTCTCATGCGCCAGAGTTTACACCTCTATCCATACAAAATTCGAACGCGGCAACCCCTCAGCGCCGCTACCATTGCTGCACGAGAGACATTCGCTAACGATATAGTGCACAGGACTGATGACGGCGATATGCATGTGGGCAGCATTTGGTTTACTGACGATGCTTATTTTTACCTGGACGGCTTCGTCAATAAACAGAACTGGCGCATATGGGGAACCGAAAAGCCCCATGTTGCAGTCCCATCGTCCCTGCATCCTCAAAAAGTACTGGTCTGGGCCGCCATTTCTTCCAAAGTAATCATTGGCCCATTTTTCAGATCCGAAACGATTACTGCATCACGCTGTCTGGACATTCTTCGTGAATTTGTGGCGGTACAAACTGCCTTAGACGACACTGCGAACACCTCGTGGTTTATGCAAGATGGTGCCCGGCCACATCGCACGGCCGACGTCTTTAATTTCCTGAATGAATATTTCGATGATCGTGTGATTGCTTTGGGCTATCCGAAACATACAGGAGGCGGCGTGGATTGGCCTCCCTATTCGCCAGACATGAACCCCTGTGACTTCTTTCTGTGGGGACACTTGAAAGACCAGGTGTACCACCAGAATCCAGAAACAATTGAACAGCTGAAGCAGTACATCTCATCTGCATGTGAAGCCATTCCGCCAGACACGTTGTCAAAGGTTTCGGGTAATTTCATTCAGAGGATACGCCATATTATTGCTAAGCATGGTGGATATGTGGAAAATATCGTACTATAGAGTTTCCCAGACCGCAGCGCCATCTGTTGTTGAAAATTGTAACTACTGTAATTTCGAAAGTTTGTCTGCCTGAAAATGTACTGTTGTCCCAAGCATATTGCAACAAACGGTGTTATTTCTATCGCTGCTCGTTTAGTTTTTATTGCCGTTTCAAATATACCGGTCATTTTTGAAACACCCTGTACACTCACAAGGCCACTCAGCACTGCTAGATACGTCCGTCCCCTACCACTCTTCAACTAAGAATGTACCAGACAGCTCAGAGGCAAAGACTGTGCTACGACAAGACCAAAGGCTGTTTAACAGTAACGTAACTTGCTCTCTTTCTGCCGTGCACATCGATAATATACAGAAACCAACACGCCTTACAACTGGCACGCAGTGGTATAACTCACTTGTTTATTTATTTTCTGATAATACAGTCTGTTTCTTACGTTAACTAGGATGGCGCCTGAGAGTAAAAATTATAGGTAGTAGCTGTAACGTTCCGTTCAGTTTAAGCTCTTAACTGAAAATATTTGAAAAATACTTGTGGAAATCAGCGACTACTGTTAGTGACGAATACACTTGAGGCTTCAGCAATCTCTCTGCTTACAACGGCACACTTTGTCGCTAACCCTCGTTACGAATAAGAGCAATAAGTAGGACGAACACTATTTTCTTTGGGCCTGGTGTGATACTACAAGCGACTTGGAAACACTTTATGCGCAAAAAGTTGTCAACTTGCAGTGGTATGCAACGTAACGCAATGAACGGACAAGTAACCAGAAATTTAGTAGCCTAAGCTGACGTTAACGTGAGTTTCTTCCTGCAGGATCTAGACCGCAATGAAACGTAACAATTTTTTTTTGCATATGTTGCTGTCCAGCAAGTAAGCTCGAAAAAAATTCTGCATCTCTTTGACCTGTATCTTCTTGTACGATTTTTTCCGTAAATGTTTTAAGAAATAGTATAAGTGGATTTTCATTGTGCAAAATATTTTATTTGGTCTAAACGTACGATATTCATTTAATGTATTTTGGACATGAAATGGATTTTGTATACGCAAAAAATGATGTTGGCACGCATATGCGGGTAAAACTCAAAGGAAAATATGTATTTTATCCAAATAATTGTCACAGAACGCTACACAGTGTGTAAACACAGAATTACAACCACCTACCTACATCTGACCATAAAGCTACGAAGCCACAATCCACCGTATAGATACGTGATGACGAAGTTGAAAAAAATTCTGATGAGATAAAACAAATTTTTCAATACATTGAAATGGAATATTAATTTAGAAAGTGAGGAAAGGGGATGAAGGAGAAAGAGAAGAACATTGCGTTGGGGGGAAAGATATGAAAGGAAAATCCGCTGGTAAAATTTTCGACAGACAACAGTTTGAACATTGGAAACAGTTGTTTCAAGAAGTATGAAGGATTATTGTGTACGTTCAAGAAACCTGGAGATATTAGAAGATTTCAGTTAGGTTTTGCAGAGTATTTCACAATTCCTATTAAAAGTTCCTATCGACTGTAGAAAGGGGTTAGTAGATAAAAGTTTTTATAAGAAACTCATATACGGAAATGTACTGTTTGGATATGTGATAAGTGTTTATAATCAGATCACTTTCAAAACTTCCGCTTCAGGGTACACACATGAACTGAGAAGGGGGCGCGGTCGTCAGACTGTTGTTGTTACATTATGACGTGACATACTACTTTCGTCCGATTAAAACGACAGCTCCGACATTGGTAACTAGGAAAGGGGAATGTGATGCTCCACGAACGAACCGCACTCTCGACTCTGAAGACGTCGTTCTTCCTGACACGAAACATCGTCCACGCCGTGGGCTCCTTGTAGTGCTCACATGTCAGAGCTCATTGACTCCGCTGCATTCCGCAGAGCGGGAGATTTGAAAGTGGAGTCATGTCTTATGTAACAGCCATTTTGGTAATAAACACACCTGTCGCTACCTGCCTTGTTTGGAAATGGGATTATTACATACTTCGTGAAGTTAAGGGTTTTCGCCTGTCCCATATACTGGAGTCTTGCACACCAAATGGATTGTAGTTTTGTTGTAATAGGCTCTCACAAGTATTTCAATAATACTACGGAAATGTCGTCTTTTAGTGGCTTCTTTCGTCTTAGATTTTTATATGCTCTCTTAAATTGTTCTCGCAGTATCGCATCCCCCGTATCTTATTTATTCTATTTCTCTTTCCTTTCCCACAATACTGTCTTGTAACTTCCTTCATATGTAAGCGGTACACTTTCTGAAGAGGGCTTCCTTATCAATACTCTATCTTCAAAGGTTCCTCTATGACGCCTAGGAGCCCTTAACAGGAATTGTAAAACACCTTGTATAATGGTAAGAGGTATGGAAATCGAATTTTAAATTCTAAATCGTTTTGACAGGTAGACGTGGACTTTGGCCCAATTTACTAGTCTAAATTTTGGATTAAACTGAAGAAATTGCAGAAAGGTGGGAAAATAAAGAGACGGGACTTGGGTAAGTAGAAAAAACCAGATGTTGTTGAGAGTTTCAGAGGGGGTATGAAGCAACAAAGGAGTGAAATAAGGAAAAGAATGCAATAGAAGATGAATGGTTTGCTTTGATAGATGAGACAGTGAAGACATCAGAGGAACAAAACCTAGTAGAAACCCTTTACAACGTACAAGTTATTAAATTTAATCGACGAAACGTGAAAACATGAAAATACGGTAAACGAAGAAGACAAAAGGAAACAAACATGTATAAGAAATGAGACTGACAGGAAGTGCAAAATGGGAAAGCAGAAATTTGTAGAAGAGAATTGCAAAGCAGTAGAACCATGCGTGACCATGGAAATATATAGGTTATGTATATAGAAAAATTAACGAAATACTGCGAGGAAAGAGAATCACCCGCATTAACATCTAGAGGTCAGACGGAAACCCAGTATTAAGCACAGAACAAAAGGTATAAAGAAGGAAGGAATATCAAAAAGCCATAAATTGATTTTAGGTCGCTTTACTCAAAAAGTACCGTTATCGCTTTTGGTACAATTCATCATCAGACTTCTTTCATGCTTTATCAAAAAACATCTCTCCAATTATGTCTTTGACAAAATTGCATATGTAGGAGGGTTAATTAAAGGAAATAAAATTGAAGACAATATTACGGAAAGGGTAAAGGAAGAGCGTAAATAAGTTAAGGAGGGTGTGATACTACGAGAATAATTTAAGAAAGCATAAAGAAACCTAGGTCGAAAGAAGGCACCTAATATAGACATTTCCTTAGTATTACTGAAATACTTGTGAGAACCTACTGCGACAACACAATATTGCATCTGATGTGCAAGATAGTGGTATGTGAGACAGGCGAAATCCCTCAAACTTCACGAAGAATGTAAGACTCGCAATTTCAAAGAAGGCAGATAGTGATAGGTGTGACAGTTGTGAATACAGCTTTTTCATATAGTATGGTTGCAAAATAGTAATACGATAAATAAGACTAAAGCGATGGTAATGGAGTGGAGCAGAATCAGTACACGTGATGCTGACGGAAATGGATAAGGAAAGGAATGTTAAAAGTATCAGATTATTTTGTTTTATTCGTATAACACAATAACTAACGATGGTGGAAGTAAAGCCCTGGTAATAACGGAATAGCTTACCTGACAAAGAGAACAATGTTAACACCAAAATAGATGTAAATGTTTGGAAGTTTTTCCTAATGCTATTTTTCTGCAGCGCATGTAGTCTTGTGCAGAAGAAAAACTTGGACAATGTTGTTGTTGTTATGGTCTTCAGTCCAGAGACTGGTTTGATGCAGCTCTCCATGCTACTCTATCCGAACACTGAAAAACAGGAAGAGAAGACAAGCGTTTGAAATGCGGTGCTACTGAAGAATGCAAAGAACAAATAGGTAGATCAGATAAGTGATGAAGAGGTATTGATGAAAATCGGGGAGAAGATGGGTTCATGGCACAACTTGAATCCATCTTCATGGCACAACTTGACTGAAAGAACGGATAATTTAATAGCTAAGAATAGTAGCCGGCCAGAGTGGCCGAGCGGTTCTAGGCGCTACTGTCTGGAGCCGCGCGACCGCTACCATCGCTGGTTCGAATCCTGCCTCAGGCATGGATGTGTGTGATGTCCTTAGGTTAGTTAGGTTTAAATAGTTCTAAGTTCTAGGGGACTGGTGACCTTAGAAGTTAAGTCTCATAGTGCTCAGAGACATTTAAACCATTTACTGATAGTAAATACAGAATTATGCGTAAGTACCATTGGGGTTTCAGAAGACTATTGCGCAAAACCTAGAAGATATGCAAAAAAATTACGCATATCAGTGGACAGAGCATCTCGTTTAAATTCATAATACACGCCATCGGTGTAGTTGCAGAGAGCACGACTAGGGGGCAGGCGTGTCAGAACATGGCGTGTTATGGAGCGATGCGTGCATTTTGTGTACTTGCATTCGTCACTTGTGTGTCAGTTGCAACGGTTCATTAGCGATTTCGCACCATATATCAGGTAAAAGCTATAACAAACAAAACAATCCATGGGTGGAACAACTAATTATTTGAGAGTGTCTGATTACATGGTGCGAAGAAAATATGCCGATCGGGATTGTCAGCAGCGAAGGTAAAGCGTGTGCTGGAATCATTTGTCAGGAGCGTGAAGATATCGATGACACACGGGAGCAGAGAACTATAGATACCTCAATCGAATGTGTGGCTCGTTTGTCGCAGACGTATGCTTGTAAATCAGGAACGCAGTCGTTAGTATTACATGACCTGACTACTCATGCCAATGAGCTAGTTCTGACTTGCAGCGGCTGCTGGAGGAAGACGGTTTTTCACAGAAGTTAGTAACCAGTGAAGAACAAAAATCTGCGCCTCATGTGTCCAGAAAGGTGAATGGTCATAACATGCACGCTTGGCACACAGAATATCCACTGAGATCTCTGTTGATCCAATGTGGACGTGGGACAGCGGATGGTCAAATATTTAACAAAGAAATTCACCAAACAGCCGTGAAAATTAAGAAGTTAACTTTATTTTTTCTGCCATTTTCGGTAATTCAATATGCCATCTGCTATTGATGTCAAGTCCTCGAAGAAAGCATTTGAGAATTCATCACATCCAGAAATAGATAGCCCCAGTATGACATTATCGATAATTTTGTGAGAGGTGTATATGGATCCTGACGATGGCATATTGAACTGCCGAAACTGGTAGTGAAAATAAAATAACTTCTTAATTTGCACGGCTGTTTAGTGAATTTCTTTGTTAAATCCACTGAGATGTGGAACACATTGGTGATTCAGCTGCAGTTAACGTCTTTTGTTCCTTGATTTCTTCAAACGTTTACAGACCTTTTCTCGTTTCAGAGGAAACTGTGACTGGACGTGCTACCAATATTACAGCAAGGCAGTGGGAACTTCATTTTGCAACAAATAGGAGCTCCACCAGACTGTTTCAGTGTTAGACTGGACGAACTTCCATCATGACTCCCATCTCATTTTAGTGGCAGCCACGGTCACCTGGCTTAACTCCAAGTGATTTCTTCTTATCAGATTATGTCGAAGATCGCATGCTCCTGCCTTCACTGCCACGTAATTTGGAAGAGCTCTAAGAAAGGTTACATAATGTCCCAGAGATATGAAGCATGACGTGTTGGGACGTTTATGGCAAAAGTTTGACTGTTGTACTGACGTTCGTCGCGTCACAGTTTGTTCCCATATTGAGCATTTGCGATGCAAGTTAAAAACTTGGATAGATGGCGTATTCGGTGATGTGTCTTTATTTTATGTGTGTCGTGTGGTTTAGCTAACACTTGGTTCAAGAATCATGAAAGAACGTTGTATACAAGGAAGAGGCCTGGAGATACTGGAAGTTTTCAGATAGATTATATAATCTTAAGACAGAGATTTAGGAACCAGGTTTTAAATTGTAAGACATTTCCAGGGGCAGATGTGGACACTGGCCACAATCTATTGGTTATGAACTGTAGATTAAAACTAAAGAAACTGTAAAAAAGGTTGGAATTTAAGGAGATGGGACCCGGATAAACTGACAGAACCAAAGGTTGTGGAGAGTTTCAGGGAGAACATTACGGAACGATTGACAAGAAGAGGGGAAAGAAATGCACTAGAAGAAGAATGGGTAGCTTTGAACGATGGAATAGTGGAGGCAATCGAGGATCAAGTAGGTAAACAGAAAAGGGCTAGTAGAAATCCTTGGGTAATAGAAGAAATATTGAATTTAATTGTTGAAAGGCGAAAATATAAAAATGCAGTAAATGAAGCAGGCAAAAAGGAATACAAATGTCTCAAAAAGAGATCGACAGGAAGCGCAAAATGGCTAAGCAGGGATAACTAGAGGACAAATGTAAGGATGTAGAGGTGTATATCACGAGGGGTAAGATAGATACTGCCTACAGGAAAATGACTTTTGGACAAAAGAGAACCACTTGTACAAATATCAAGAGCTCAGATGAAAACCCAGTTCTAAGCAAAGAAGGGAAAGCATAAAGCTGGAAGGAGTATATAGAGGGTCTATACAAGCGCGACGTACTTGAGGACAATATTATGGAAACGGAAGAGGATGTAGATGAACATGAAATGGGAGATATGATACTGAGTGAAGAGTTTGACAGAGCACTGAAAGACTTGAGTCGAAACAAGGCCCAGGGAGTAACTACATTCCGTTAGAACTACTGACGGCCTTGGGAGAGCAAGCCCTAACAAAACTCTACCATCTGGTAAGCAGGATGTATGAGACAAGCGAAATACGCTCAGACTTCATGAAGAATATAATAATTCCAATCCCAAGGAAAGCAGGTGTTGACAGATGTTAAAATTACCGAACTATCAGTTTAATAAGTCACGGCTGCAAAATACTAACGCGAATTCTTTACAGACGAATGGAAAAACTAGTAGAAGCCGACCTCGGGGAAGATCACTTTGGATTCCGTAGAAATGTTGTAACACGTGAGGCAATACTGACCCTACGACTTATCTTAGAAGCTAGATTAAGGAAAGGCAAACCTACGTTTCTAGCATTTGTAGATTTAGAGAAAGCTTTTGAGAATGTTGACTGGAACACTCTCTTTCAAATTCTGAAGGTGGCAGGGGTAAAATACAGAGAGCGAAAGGCTATTTGCAATTTGTACAGAAACCAGAGGGCAGTTATAAGAATCGAGGGGCACGAAAGGGAAATAGTCGATGGGAAGGGAGTGAGACAGGGTTGTAGCCTATCCCCGATGTTAAAAATGGTTCAAATGGCTCTGAGTATTATGCAACTTAATTTCTGAGGTCATCAGTCGCCTAGAACGTGGAACTAATTAAACTTAACTGACCTAAGGACATCACACACATCCATGCCCGAGGCAGGATTCGAACCTGCGACCGTAGCGCTCGCTCGGCTCCAGACTGCAGCGCCTAGAACCGCACGGCCACTCCGGCCGGCTATCCCCGATGTTATTCAATCTGTATATTGACCAAGCAGGAAAGGAAACAAAAGAAAAATTCGGAGTAGGAATTACTTTGAGGTTCACCGATGCCACTGTAATTCTGTCAGAGACAGCAAAGGAGCTGGAAGAGCAGTTGAACGGAATAGACAGGGTCTTGAAAGGATGATATAAGATGAACATGAACAAAATCAAGAAGAAGATAATGGAATATAGTCGAATTAAATCGGGTGATGCAGAAGGAATTAGATTAGGAAATGAGTCACTTTAAGTAGTAAATGAATTTTGCTATTTGGGGAGCAAAATAACTGATGATGGTCGAACTAGAGAGGATATAAAATGAAGACTGGCAATAGCAAGGAAAGAATTTCAGAAGAAGAGAAATTTGTTAACATCAAGTATAGATTTAAGTGTCAGGAAGTCGCTTCTGAAAGTATTTGTGTGAAGTGTAGCCATGTATGGAAGTGAAACATGGACGAAAAATAGTTTAGAGAAGAAGAGAATAGATGCTTTCGAAATGTAGTGCTACAGAAGAATGCTGAAGAGTAGATGGGTAGATCACATAACTAATGAGGAGTTACTGAATAGAACTGGGGAGAAGTGGAGTTTGTGGCACAACTTGACAAGAAGAAGGAATCGGTTCGTAGAACATGTTCTGAGGCATGAAGGGATCACGAATTTAGTACTGGAGGGCAGCGTGGAGGGTAAAAAACGTAGAGGGAGACCAAGAGATGAATACACTAAGCAGATTCAGAAGGATGTAGGTTGCAGTACGTACTGGGAGATGAAGAAGCTTGCACAGGATAGGGCAGCATGGAGAGCTGCATCAAACCAGTCTCTGGACTGAAGACCACAACAAAAACAATGTGTAGTTTTCGTGAAGTTATCTTCTGAAAAGCCAGAGCTACTGTATTTATGAATAACACTGTTGGTTTAGATTTTTTTGTCGGTGGAAACAACTAAAACCGGAAGGTTATGGCCGGCGCCTTCGGTTTTTCACCAAAGTCCAGCAACCACTTGAGGATGAACATTTCGCCTCCAGTCTGGTTTCTAGCGACGAAGCAACCTTCCGTTTACCTGGAAAGGTTAATCGTCACAATATGAGAGTGTCGGACATTGAATATCCTCATGAAACTGTGACGCATGAACGATATTCGCCGAAATTTAATGTTTTGTGTGCCGTTTTTCTTCTGTGACTGGAATGCGACGTTTATCTCTTATCTTGATTGTTGCAGTTATGAATGTTTCCAACAGCTGACTTCTGATTCCAAGAATTTCATCTTCCAACAAGACAAGGCACCTCATTGGAACGTCGCTACCTAAACGACGATTTTCCGCACTGGCGTAGTGGTGAAGATAATGAAGCTCTTTTCCCTTGGGCTCACAGGTCGCAGACCTAACGAGTTGTGACTTCCTCGTTTGGGGGTTCATTAAAGATCGTGTTTACGTACTCCCATTGGTAAGAACATTGCAGCAGCTGAGAGTACGCATGAATGCTGCTGTGATGACCATTGACAGGATCTAAATCTACATCTACATGGTTACTCTGCAATTCACCCTTAAGTGCCTGGCAGAGGGTTCTTCGGCGAGGATGTTGCTACAAAAGATAAGGAACGAACTTGACTAGCACTTGGACTTGTGTCGTGTGACCAGAGGGTTGCTCATAGAACACTCGTAGAATGAAAAATGCAAACTTGGTGAGATTACGATTCTATTCATGCGTCAGTCATATTTCTACCTGTAATACTTTGGGAAATAAAGAGCACTGAAAATGAATGAATTATTTATAGTAGCACTGTAGCCTTGTGGAGCGGATTGGAGCTCGTGGAAAAGCGAGTTCGGGTGGTAGCTTTCGTAAGGCTGATTACCACATTGAAAGTCAGGAATTCGTGATCGACATGTTATTTCCTTTGTATGAAAAGCCTACAAAGCATGCAAAAGGATGTTCCTGTAGGAGGACGTGGAATTCTCCTTACGCACTTTCTGATTTTCTCGGCAAATGTTGCGGATTGGTGATCGTGTACTTATTCAGTAGAAAGTGTCCGCATAGCAAAACTTAGGGCCATTAGCCAAATTTAGGTGGTATTGGAAAAAAGTGACACACTTGACTAGGCATAATTGATACCAATAGACTCCATTTCTTTCCGCGTGAATTTGATTCTTGAGGTTTTATGGGATTTCTTCCCTGTTGGCTCTAACTGTATTCCCGTTTAGTTGTGGGAGCGACTGTCGGTGTAAGTTGCAGCTGGAGGCGGTGAATGGACTGTCAGCGGTGAACATATTCCAGTCCTGTGCCGGGTCTTGGAAGATTCCCTGAAGGTAGTTAAATAGCTACATGGCTTTTAATCACTGACTTTCGAGAAGTGAGAAGTTTAACCTCCTGAGAGTTGGCGGCAATTGTCATGAATTTACTTGAAAGAGATTTTATATACTTGTTAAACAGAAGGTAGCGAAATCGAATCTAACAAATTTTAGAGTAAAGAAAACCATGTTTTTCAGGAGTGTCCATTACATTGGACGCTGGGGCGTTGGCAACATATCAGTAAGCATTAGAAAGAAAGTGAAAATGTAAAAAAAGTACTTTATTGGTAGTTTTCTTAACAAAATACAGTCTTATTGCACAGACATCACTTATATAACGATCATAAACTAAAAAAATGGCATAAACTACGGCAATTTTGTTTCTGATGATACTGGAGAAGCAGTTGTTCCGTGATGTCAGACAGAGGAAAGCTGAGCAGCCTAAGTACTTCATTTCCGTTTCCTTCGTGCAGCTAGTATTCTTACACCTCCTGCTATTTTTAAACTCAGTCATCCTTAGCAAATGGGCTGCAGTAGATGAGCGTGATTGTGAGCGCAATAGTTTTCAGCCTATTGGGAGTAGAGTCTTCGTCTTCTTCTTCAAAATATTGATCCTCTTGGCCACTTAACAAATAGTCTTCAACCGATAGTTTGAAATCTAGACATTGCGGGGTATTCTTTTTTGGCTGATCCCTCTTAATTCGCTCAATCCTGTACTGATTTCTGATATTAGCAAATCCCAGATCTACGAGTTCAAAACAGTTTTCACAATCTGCTTTGTGATTCTAATGCAGAGCCCTAAAAATCATTATCCTGTCAATTAAGAATGTGCCATACTTTTTTTATTGTAGCAGCCGATTGTTATTGGATGAGGAAACTGAATGTATCTCGCATCTTTCTCTGATCATCTTTTGCACTGATCCATAGCTGCTTCCCAGCCGCAGTAGATGGAGTTGTGGCTCGCGTCTGATCACAGCTTTTTTCTATAGAATCAGTCTTCTCTCAGTGTCTGGTCAACTCACATATGTCCTTGATTTGCAAGAATCATGTCCGCTGGCAGATGGACTGCTCTGGGTATTCACAGCTCCATTATTATTGCAGAAAGTGATTGTGCTTATAGAAAATAGTAATAATGTGTAAGATAATGCTGTTTAGCAACAATAACGACAAGAAGTGTACAGGAAATTAGCGACTTCTGATGCCAAGGAACTATAGGTCGAAAATGTGGCAAGCGTCCATTTCGTCCTAGCGTCCATTGAAGTGGACGTTACTTTTTGTAATTATAGTTAAAGAAATACGCAGTACTATCATAACTTACTACACAGTAAAACCATATAAACAAGAATTACAGCTATTGCCTACAATGAATTGTCGAGAAACACACGTTTGTGGAGGATTACTCACATACCATGGTAACAGAGCTGCTAATTGGCGCTAAGCGATTGTAATGACTGTTTCTTCCTCCAGATGACTGCACCATACTGTTCAAATGGTTCAAATGACTCTGAGCAATACGGGTCTTAACATCTGAGGTCATCAGTCCCCTAGAACTTAGAATTACTTAAACCTAACTAACCTAAGGATATCACTCACATCCATGCCAGAGGCAGGATTCGGACCTGCTACCGTAGCGGTCGCGCGGTTCCAGACTGAAGCGCCTAGAATCGCTCGGCCACACCGGCCGGCCCACCATACTGTCCATTTGGGTGGACCACAGCTACTATGACGGAAAATGCAGAATCTCTGATAGCAGGACACAAAACTCTATGTCCATTATAATGGACATCAGGTCTCAAGGAGGTTAACCATCATGTCTCGCGGACGAAAACGAGGCCGACGATCCTTGGACTGACTTTGGATGTGTAATGACAGAGATGTAATCGGGGACTTCCAATAAACGTTTCCGATTAATCTCCGAGGCAGAATGTCGCACAGTTTCCTCGCGCACCGCGCATCGCCACGAGTACATGGATTCTGGCCACGCAGAGCTACGAAAGCTTCTAGAGCGGACAGAAAGACCGTTTCAGTACATCCTCTCGTTTCTGTTCACTGTAATGAAGCTTTGTTCTTCCTCTACAATTCTTATCCTTTCCTCTGTGTCTCAGGATGAGCAGGGGAAATACACTACTGGCCATTAAAATTGCTACACCACGAAGATGACGTGCTACAGACGCGAAATTTAACCGACGGGAAGAAGATGCTGTGATATGCAAATGATTAGCTTTTCAGAGCATTCACACAAGGTTGGCGCCGGTGGTGACACCTACAACGTGCTTATGTGAGAAAAGTTTCCAAGCGATTTCTCATACACAAACAGCAGTTGATCGGCGTTGCCTGATGAAATGTTGTTGTGATGCCTCGTGTAAGGAGGAGAAATGCGTACCATCACGTTTCCGACTTTGATAAAGGTCGGATTGTATCCTATCGTGATTGCAGTTTATCGTATCGCGACATTGCTGCTCACGTTGGTCGAGATCCAATGACTGTTAGCAGAATATGGAATCGATGGGTTCAGGAGGGTAATACGGAACGCCGCGCTGGATCCCAACGGCCTCGTATCACTAGCAGTCGTGATGACAGACATCTTACCCGCATTGCTGTAACGGATCGTGCTGCCACATCTCGATCCCTGAGTCAACAGATGGGGACGTTTGCAAGACAACAACCATCTTCACGAACAGTTCGACGACGTTTGCAGCAGCATGGACTATCAGCTCGGAGACCATGGCTGCGGTTACCCTTGACGCTGCACCACAGACAGGAGCGCCTGCGATGGTGTACTCAATGACGAACCTGGGTGCACGAATGGCAAAACGTGATTTTTTCGGATGAATCCAGGCTCTGTTTATAGCATCATGATGGTCGCACCCGTGTTTGGCAAAACCGCGGTGAACGCACATTGGCAGCGTGTATTCGTCATCGCCATACTGGTGTATCAACCGGCATGATGGTATGGGGTGCCATTGGTTACACGTCTCGGTCACCTATTGTACGCATTGACGGCTCTTTGAACAGTGGACGTTACATTTCAGATGTGTTACGACCCGTGGCTATACCCTTCATTCGATCCTTGCGAAACCCTATATTTCAGCTGGATAATTGCATGGGGGCTTAATAAAATAAAAAAATTAAAATGCCAATAATTTTAGTTGCTGTATGTCCGATTACGCAAGTCTCGTAAACGGCTGGCCCTGACTGGTAATTGTTACGCTATCTGACTGCATAGAATGACAACAAAGAATGTAAGAAAATTTCTGTTAACACAATTAACTAATTAAGTCCCCAGCAACTATAAAACCTACGAAACCAACAAGCACAAGTGTAGCTGTTCTGTATGTGGTAGTATGACTCAACGCACATCTGGCACGGTTCTTCTTCAACAAGACAAGAATTTTTTAATACCAATTATACTGACGTGATAAAGGAAAATTAGAAATACTACAATTGCGCAAGAAATCAGAATTACACTCTAATACAAGGACACACGCCAGATGCTTTGTTGACTGAACCTGTAATGAAGCATTATTCAGGACACACAAATAATAAGAAAATAAAGAACAGTAGTTAGTTACCTTAATTTATATTGACGAAAAGCACTCAGATCATTTCAATATCTCCATTAGAATAACATCTGCTATCTCTCCCATCACATAGCTGCATAACATGGAACAACACTCACTACTACCTCATCTCATTCCCACTTCAGATACCAGCAGTGTCCACCACGACTGCTCGGCAAGAACTGCTTGCCACTACCTCTCAATGAGCACTGCCAGTGGAGGCGGCGGAACAATACTCTCTCTGGCGCGATTTTTGGCGCTGTGGCTCAGTGTAGCCACCTTTCATATGCCCTTCCTCCACGGGCTAGAATTTGATGGTATTTTTGCCAGCATTGGTGGTGAAAATACCACCAAATTATCAAAAAAAAATACAGACAAAAATAAAAGATAATATTAATACGTAAATATCATATAACTAGATAAAATTTTGGCTTTGCACTGACCTTTCAATAGCCTAATATATAAAATACACTAAGCAATACAAATTCTTTCACACATGTGACTTTACATAATAGTTTACAGAAATATCATGTGGTTAAACAATTCAATCGATAACGTCAGCAATGACGAATATGAGCAGGTAAGAGTCTTATAACTTTTCACAAACAGTAATACACAAAAAATCAGTTAATACAAATATTCACAACAAGTAGTTCACAGTTCCAGCAGTAGCACCCAGCACTGTTGAATAGGTGCTGACAGCAACAAGTGACATCATCTCAGTAGAAGCAGTCCATCAGTGGCACCCAGCATTGTGGAACAGGTGCAAACAGCAACAGGTGACATCATCTCAGTAGAATCAGTCCATCAGTGGCACCCAGCATTGTGGAACAGGTGCAGACTCCAACGGGTGACATCATTTCAGTAGAAGCAGTCCATCAGTGGCACCCAGCATTGTGGAACAGGTGCAGACTCCAACGGGTGACATCATTTCAGTAGAAGCAGTCCATCAGTGGCATCCAGCAATGTTGAACAGGTGCTACAGCAACAAGTGACACCATTTCAGTAGAAGCAGTCCATCAGTGGCACCCAGCATTGTGGAACAGGTGCAGACTCCAACAGGTGACATCATTTCAGTAGAAGCAGTCCATCAGTGGCACCCAGCAATGTTGAGTAGGTGCAGACAGCAAGAAGTAACATCATTTCAGTAGAAGCAGTCCATCAGTGGCACCCAGCAATGTTGAGTAGGTGCAGACAGCAAGAAGTAACATCATTTCAGTAGAAGCAGTCCATCAGTGGCATCCAGCAATGTTGAACAGGTGCTACAGCAACAAGTGACACCATTTCAGTAGAAGCAGTCCATCAGTGGCACCCAGCATTGTTGAGTAGGTGCAGACACCGACAAATGACATTAAACAACTATCACTGATCACACTGTTCCTCATCACAAATTAAACATGTCCTAGTGGCACCAATCATGTAGAAAAAGTACAAGTAACAGTCCATAATCAGTCACTATTTAGACAGTTCAAGCATGAACAATAGTTTGAATGCACATACAAATGCTTTTACAATGCTCTTACACTAAACATACAAATCATAACAAACACACAAATGATATCAGATAATTGTCATATTACTATTACAAGTACATAAACATCAGTAAACCTATAATATTTATGGGTGTCAGTGCAAGCCACTACAAACAAATAAAATAATATTTAGGAGATAGGTGGGTAGGATTAGGAAAGGAAAACACACAAAACACACTCACTCATCTTTCATCCACATTAAGTACTACTGTGTAATTGTATAGTGTTAACTGTCTGAATCCACTTCTGTCAAATTTCATGTTCATCATGTGTATCAAGTAATAGTGGCAGCAATGTATAACAGTCAATAATAGTTAAGTCAACGTCATAGTCATCATGTCAAGACCAATGTTTGCCAAGCCAGATCAAAATGTACGGTTGCTGAACAACTGTCAATGTGCCAAGATATGCAACTTCCTCTCTCCAAAAAAAATACATACTGCTTAGTGATTTAACAAATTGTGTGTAGACAATCTTCCTTCCATTTTAGTGTTCTAGTCTGCTATCTTCATCCTCCTTGTTCCATATAGACCAACAACAAAAAAAATATGCACCTCACTTACTTTACCTCTTATCCACACAAACTCCAATCAACTTCATATAATCTCAATAATACCTCAATAATACCTCTTCAATACGTCGATACATATAAACCTTAGCACCAATATCATTTCACTTCCATAACAACTCTTTCCTCAAGTCAGTCTCCTCGAATAAGTACAGATAAAATCCTAATGCAAACCTCCTCATCCCATACAATCCGAAGACACACTGTCAACACACAACCTCTGTGTAATCCATCTGACCAAAATCTTCTACTCATTATGAATTATAAACAAAGAATGCATACATGACCTCTAACAGACTTAGTTCGAATAACTCTCAGTAAGTAAGTCCGATTACGGAGTGTGAATGATCCTAATATTTCACAGTGTGTACACCACTTCAAGAATTATGACAAAGAGAAGCAAACATGTGGAGTATTTCTTGTGTCAAGTGTCACTTCCTATTTTAGTTGCTCACAAAACAAATGCAGTGTAATAACTGTCAATGGTCTAAACCTAGTTTTGGTATGTCATGTCGTTAGCTTCCTTTCTATTAGCACAAATTTATACAGATTCCATAAAACCTCCAGCTCATGTGACTTCTATGACGTTTCTTGTACTAAAGTCGCTCGTCGAATTATAGCAGTTCATTTTCTTATCTTAAAAATATAAGGCACTGAGCGTAAGCAAGGCAAGCAATAGCGAGTAAATATACCAGTAGTGAACAGAATGTCAACAAGTGGATGCAGCACAATTCTTACAACGAGGCTCTGCCAAGCGAACAATCTGTAACTAGTACCATAATGTAACCTAAACTCTATGTTTGTACACTGTACATCAGCATTACTATATACCAAATTGAAGTATAGTTATGACAACAAGCAGAAATGTGTAAATGTGCAATCCATACGCATAGCAGTAAACATATATCTTACGTACTAAACAGGTCATTAGCATCGTATCTTAATAAGTAAACATGAAGGCGCAAGCAGATAAATCACAAAGTATAACTTACATACCTAACCACATCAGCACAATTAATCAGGTGACAATTATAATTTAAATAAATAGGCACAGCAGGCACATAATTAAAAAATATGACATCAGTGAAAAAGCAGTGCAGCCAAGCGATGCATAATATACACAAGTAACAACTCAATTCATGGATAATCATTGTCAAAATCAGTTAACGTACGCAAGCACGTCGCTTCACAAGCAAATTCATAGAACATGTAATTAGCACAAAGTATGAATCACGTAATTGCGCAGCAAATTACGTCTAAGGTACGTACCTAAGTGGAAATATGTTACCTGAAAAATAAACTCAATTAATAGTTACCTTTTTTAGTTTATTACTTTCTTCTTCCAAATGACATTTTTCCTGAAATTTTCTCGATAGCAAGTCGTCTCAACGTCGGACACGCACAGAATTTACCTGAAGTTCTTAAATACCTTATAGAACCGTATCCTGAAAAATACTGAATGTTAATAACAGAATTTATCAAGTCACTATAGCTTTATACTGATTTTATTCGGAGAAATTAGACTGTGTATTTATTTACGGCTGTCAGTGCATTCGCACTGAGCGCTCGATCAGCTGTAGGCGCGTGACGTAGGAAGTGATTGTTTGCGGTCAACGACTGCCCTGTGCGGCGCGCAGACTTGACTGTTGCTTTGAGTATACGCCGCCGCCAAAACACAGCGCGGTATCCTTGTACTCTCCGCATGTTTACATGTAGCTGTTAGTTCCTCAAAAGTATGTCATTCTACAAAAAATTTTTCAAAAGTATATCATTCCACAAAAATTTTAACGTTAGATATATGATGTATTCCCTTAGAGCGTCGTGATTTAAGAGTTTCTACTTCGACAGTGTTATCATGAATAATTTTGCGAATTCTATATGGACCGTTATAAAGCAGAAAAAATTTGCGACACAAGCCTTTTCCTTTGTGAGACAATCGATGAGACTAAATTAACACCTTCTGACCAACTGACAAGATTTTTAAACGACCAGGACGCTTTGCTGATTTCACTCTTCTAGCAGCCGCAGATGCAATATTTCGTAGAGCCAGGTTGACAACTTCAGAATGCCGCAGTTTCCGTGTAGGCGGAAAAGGAACGATTTCAGAAATGCGATTTGTCGGTGCTTTGTTTTTTAATATCAGTATAGGTGGTAAAGAAGTTGAGTCGTTAGGAAGATCATTCAGAATGTTTTGAAAAATATGAAGATACTGACCCCAAGTTCTGTGATTCTGATGACAATAAAGACGACACAATTTATTGATTTCCTTCATCCATCTCTCTGAAGCGTTAGATTGAGGGTGAAAAAGTGAAATGAAAATTGGTTTAATTTTACGACGCTGTAGAGTACGAAGCCAAATTTTAGAACGAAACTGTGATCCATTATCTGATATAACCTTATCAACATGACCCACTTCTTTAAGAAAATGTTTAATGAAAGCGTTAGATACTGAACGAGCTGTTGCTTTGCGTAAAGGTGTAAAACACACATATTTTGATGTCAACTCCACTGCTACGAAAATGTACGCAAAACCATTAGTAGATCGAACCACTGGACCGAACAAATCAACTGCAGCCATGTCCTTTAATTTTGCTGGAATGATAGGAAACAACGGTGCTCTGTGAGAAACTGTCGGCGGTTTAGCCTTTTGACATAATTTGCATTTGGCAAGAACAAATCGAATACGTTTTTCCATATTATTGAAGTAGCAATTTTCTCGTAATTTATGAAAGCATTTTCTGGGACCAAAGTGCGCATAACTGAAATGCGTATACCAAATCAGCTTATTAACCCACTCATCAGGAATACAAACTAACCAAACAGAGTTGTCGACCGATTTTCGTTTGAAAAGAATGTCATTGCGAACTAAATAATGCTGTCTAATCGCTACGCTTTCCTTTCTCCTCCACTTCTCCTTAATGTCCTTCCAGATTGGATCCTTATTTTGCTCCTTAGCGATGTCCTGGAGCGAAGACGAAATAAAGTTCTCAAACGCAACACCTTGAATATACATCAAACAATAATTGTTTTCCTTGCAGTCCTCTTCAGCACTTCGTTTCAAACCCGTAGGTGCACGTGATAAAGCATCAGCAACAAAATTTGAAGAACCCTGTATGTAAACAATACTAAAATCAAATTCCTGTAGGTACAACGCCCATCGTGACAATCTGCCGTGAGTTAATTTTGTTGACATAAGAAATTCCAGAGCTCGATGATCGGTGTAAACCTTAGTATGTCTGCCAAACAAAAATGTGCGAAATTTTGTAAAAGCCCAAACAACAGCCAAAGCTTCAAGTTCCGTAATCGAATAATTCTTTTCTGATTTAGAGAGAACACGACTTCCAAATGCAATAGTCTTTTGTACTACAACGCCGTTTTCTTCTATCTCTTGAAATAAATGTGCACCTAGCCCTTTGTATGATGAGTCCGTCGCCAAACAAAAATCTTTAGATAAATCCGGGTGTGAAAGAAGTGGAGCACCAACTAAAGCATCACGAAGTTGTTCAAATTCTGATTGAGCTTCTTCATCCCAACACCAATTAGATTTCTTTCCAGATAGTTCACATAAACGAGGTGTGGTCAAATCGTCCAATCTAACAAAGCGTCTAAGAAAATTACAGACACCAAGGAAACTACGAACATCACGTTTTGTGGTAGGAACAGCATAGTTACGAATAGCGTCTAATTTCTCTGGATCAGGAAGAATACCTTCTGTAGAAATAATGTGACCGAGAAATTTCACCTGAGAACGACCAAATTCAGATTTTTCTAAGTTCACTGTAATGCCAACTCTTGCAAAAATACGTAATAATGAATCCAAAATTTTGTTGTGCTCACTCCAAGAACGTTTAGCAATAAGAATGTCGTCAACATAAGAAGTAATATTGTCACGAAGATAAACAGGTAAAATTTCATTTAAACTACGAATGAATGCTGCTGAAGATACAGTAAGTCCAAACGGTAATTTCCGAAACTGGTAACAGTTACCAAAGGCTAAAAAGGCAGTATATTTTCTACAATCAGGGTGGAGTTCTATTTGCCAAAAACTTGCGCGCATGTCAATCGTCGATAAAACTTTAATTCCATGGAAATGTTGAAGAAGTTCATCTAAATTTTGTGGGCGGTCAGTTTCAGGAATGATGATATTATTTATCTGTCTGGAATCCAGAACCAGACGAATTGATCCATCCTTTTTAAGAACAACGTGTAATGGGCTAGTATAAGGACTGACTGCAGGCTCAATAATGCCCTGATCTAACATGTACTGAAGTTCATTCTTAACCTTGTCTCTGTAAGCCAAAGGAATAGCGTACGTTTTTCCGCGAAATGGTGTGTGTTCTTTTACTTTAAATAAATATTGTAAGCCTTGTATAGTTCCCGTGTGATGACTAAATACTGTAGCATGTGAAGTCAAAATGTGGTGCAGCTCTTCTCGTGCAACGTCATCTGGCACTTCAGCTTTCTTAACCTTTTCATTAATTAATTCTTCGCTATTAATTATATCATCCATCGCGTCTCTGTATCTATTGTCATTGTCATGAATAAACACATTGTCGTCATAATGTTCAACGAAAACATCAGAAGTAAGAAACCTTAAACATTTTGTATCTGACTCAGATCTTGTTAAACACTCGAAAAATTTCAAACATTTCGGCATTCCGGCAACAGTCAAATTCACACTTCCTTCTTTAAAGTTCAAAATTGCCTTATGTGCGTTAAGAAACTCCATACCTAATATAATTTGTGTACTGAGTAATGGAACAATAATAAAATTAGCAGAAAATTGGTATCCTTGACAATTGAAATTTAGGTTGGTCTGTTGTTTAACTTCTACACCTTTTCCAGAAATCGCTCCTCGAATTGTAGTTTTAGAAATAGGTAACACAGGACAGGCAATAGTCCTTTCACATATACGAAAAACTGATTCACTAATGACGTTCAATGGGCTCCCAGAATCTAAAACTGCAGTGAACTTATTCTTACCCACACATACTTCAACAACAGGATGTAAAAATGCGTCTACATTATTTTCCTTTTCGTCTAACAAAATGTCTCTCATGTCTTCCAGGCGTACGTAGTGTAAAGCCGTAGTGTCATTACTTTCTGAACCGTCTATATTGCTGCCAGAAGCCGAAGCTGCTAGTCATTGTCGATTGTTTGCGTCACGTCTTTGACTATTCGCGTCATTTCGCGGATCCATTTCTACGATTTGCACTTGTCTCTCTGAAGTTCTGTCACGTGGAGGATGCCAATTAGGTCCCTCCTGTCTGTTAGATACAAATTCTTGGTTGTGTCTGTTATTAAAATTTCTGTTTTCCTGTCTGTCTGCATAGCTACTTCTTGTGTAATTTCGACTGTCACTTCTGAAATTATTGTTGTATCTACTACCCGGATTATTTCTGTAGTAAGAATTTCTATTACTGTTTGAATAATTTCTGTCTTGATAATACCGATTACTGTTTCCGTATGATTGATCATTCCGGTACGAATTACCGTTATTATAATTGTCTGTGTAATTTCTGTTAGAACGTCTGTTATTGTCATAAGACTGGTATCTATTCTCCTGTCTGTTTCGTCTGTCATTCTCAAAATTACCGCTATAACGTCCGTTCCGATCACTATCCCTTTTCTCTGAAAATCTATCATAATTACTGTTACTGAAAAAATTACATGTAGTCCCGTCGTCATTGTCGTACTCGAGTTCTTGTAGCAAAGTCTTAAAAGTCTCAATGTCGTCTTTACATCTTCCGGCTAAAGCAATTTGTCTTATGGATTGTGGCAGCTTGGTTAAACAAATGCGAATTAATTCAGTCGGGCTAGAAGGGTTGGAAAGGAACTGATTCTTTCGAATCATGTCTTCAAAATATTCCGCTGGCGTGCGGAATTCAGACTGTTTGAAATTACGCTGCATAATCAGACTGTTTGACTCTGTCTTGTGTGTTTTCGGACCAATATGCCGATAAAAATGCATGATAAAAATCATTCAGATTATTACAATCTCTAATGAGTGCGCGCATCCGCGTCGCCGGTTCGTTTTCTAAATATCCACACATAAATTCCAGTTTGTGACTTAGTGGCCAATTTGGTGGAAGTGCGTACATAAATTGATCTAACCATGAACATGGATGTATGTCATTCTTAGAATTGCGGAAGATCTTAAATTTCCGAACAGTCAAAAAGTGTTTATAGTCAAAGTTTTCGCCTCGTGGCGACAAAGACCTACCGCGTCTGTCCCACTCCCAATGTCGATTATTGTGAAGTTCGCGCGCCTGGCACTCTCTTGTTGCATCCCGTAAATGAAACAAATTACTTTCTTCAAACCCCTCTGCTATCTGTGATTCTAAATTCCTTCTGCTGTCTTTTCCTACGATTTCGCCTTCAATTTGATTCACTTGCTTTCGTAATGCCTCAACTTCCCTTTTAACGCGTTCATTAAATTTTCCCTGATTTTCAACATGTTTATTTATGTTCTGATACTCTTCGGTTTCTGCAAATGGCAATGGTGCTGTGTCATCTGAATCTTTGTCCCCATTTAAACTAAGACTTGTCAGTTTATCTGAAATCTCCTCAACTCTTTCCGATAAATCACCTATTTGTTCTTTCTGTTTATTTACGTCTTCCGTAAGTGTCGCGACTCGCGTTTCGGTATTGACGCATTTAGTAGTTAACTGTCCATACTGTTGTGTTAGGTTATTTAGTCTGTCATTTGGTACGGATTCCTCGATTCTCTCAAATATTTCTTCCTTATCTTTTGCACGTTGTAAATTTAACTCTGAAAATTTCTGTACTATCACGCGATCTCTTTCTTCCTGTTCTCTATCCTGTTCCTTTTGTCTGATTTCTACTGCAGTTAATCTATTATTGTGAGAATTCAAAATCGGTTGTACTTCTTCTCTGATTTCTTTCTTTAATTCATCTTTCATATTTTTGAAACATGTCCCTATTCGTGAATCTAACCGTGTTTCCAAAGTTCCCATCTCTGTTTTTAATTCAGATCCAAACCGTGTTTCCATTGTTCCCATTTGTGATCCCAGAGAGTCTAACCGTGTTGCCATTGTTTCCATATCTGTTTCTAATCGTGTTGCCAAAGTTCCCATCTCTGTTTTTAATTCAGATCTAAACTGAGTTTGCATTGTTCCCATATTTAATATAGCACTCATCAACTGCTCCAAAGTAACTGTTTCAAAATTCTTTTCACCCCTCACATTTCCCACAAAACCAACTTCCTTCTGCATAGCCATAAGGCCATCTGTGTTCGTACTGTTCCAGAATCTTCTGTCGTTAATCTCGAATTCTGTTGTGAATTTTCTGATTGAGAAAAATTTTGAAATGGTTCCGGACTATTTTCTCGACTTATTACGTTGTTTTCCACTTCATTACTCATAATACTGTTCTCCTGTGTTGGCGAGTTCGCCATGTCAACAATTTCGTTATTCTCACTATTCATCATTTTTGCCTTTTTCATCGATCGCGTAATCATTTACAAAATATACAAAACTCGTCACTATATGGAAATTGCACACAATGACACTTTATCTCCAACAATACCATTCACACGAAATGTTTCCTTCAAACACGATCAACGAACAATAGAAGAATGACAATCACCAAATCTACACATGCAATACAGACTACAACTATTAAGCTACAAATTACTACAACAATACTACTGTCTACTATTTTTACAATCAGAAGATTCCAAGGGACGATCCGAAGCAGCGGTCGCCACGTGCATGGGGGCTTAATAAAATAAAAAAATTAAAATGCCAATAATTTTAGTTGCTGTATGTCCGATTACGCAAGTCTCGTAAACGGCTGGCCCTGACTAGTAATTGTTACGCTATCTGACTGCATAGAATGACAACAAAGAATGTAAGAAAATTTCTGTTAACACAATTAACTAATTAAGTCCCCAGCAACTATAAAACCTACGAAACCAACAAGCACAAGTGTAGCCGTTCTGTATGTGGTAGTATGACTCAACGCACATCTGGCACGGTTCTTCTTCAACAAGACAAGAATTTTTTAATACCAATTATACTGACGTGATAAAGGAAAATTAGAAATACTACAATTGCGCAAGAAATCAGAATTACACTCTAATACAAGGACACACGCCAGATGCTTTGTTGACTGAACCTGTAATGAAGCATTATTCAGGACACACAAATAATAAGAAAATAAAGAACAGTAGTTAGTTACCTTAATTTATATTGACGAAAAGCACTCAGATCATTTCAATATCTCCATTAGAATAACATCTGCTATCTCTCCCATCACATAGCTGCATAACATGGAACAACACTCACTACTACCTCATCTCATTCCCACTTCAGATACCAGCAGTGTCCACCACGACTGCTCGGCAAGAACTGCTTGCCACTACCTCTCAATGAGCACTGCCAGTGGAGGCGGCGGAACAATACTCTCTCTGGCGCGATTTTTGGCGCTGTGGCTCAGTGTAGCCACCTTTCATAATGCACGACCGCATGTTGCAGGTCGCGTACGGGCCTTTCTGAATACAGAAAATATTCGACTGCTGCCCTTGCCAGCACGTTCTCCAGATCTCTCACCAATTGGAAACGTCTGGTCAATGGTGGCCGAGCAACTGGCTCGTCACAATACGCCAGTCACTACTCTTGATGAACTGTGGTATCGTGTTGAAGCTGCACGGGCAGCTGTACCTGTCCATGCCATCCAAACTCTGTTTGGTTCAATGCCCAGGCGTATGAAGGCCGTTATTACGGCCAGAGGTGGTTGTTCTGGGTACTGATTTCTCAGAATCTGTGGACCCAAATTGCGTGAAAATGTAATCACACATCAGTTCTAGTATAATATATGTCTCCAATGACCGTTTATCATCTGCATTTCTTCTTGGTGTAGCTGTTTTAATGGCCACTAGTGTACAATCGCCTGGCTGAGCGCCCCCAACCAAACGTGTTAATTTGAGAGTTATTTACGGTCCTTCAGAGCCTGCCAGGGCCCTGCTCTGCACAGTGGATCATCCACGGCGGCGCCGACCTGTGCTGTGCCCTAGTCTGCGCAGACGTATTTCGGTGCGGGGACGGTGCGTCGCGTGACGCCTCGGTCTTAGGCAGTCACGCCCACGCGCGTGCTGCCTCACTGCCAGCTACTGTTAGCGCCGATTAGCACTCGCCTGGTCAAGCGTAGGTCAGCCGCGCACCGGCAGACCGTGTCCTTCCTGCCCGTAAGCCAGCGCGGGGACGTCGCACTTCCTCACTGGCAAAGTGCTTATCTCCTTGCAGCAAACTATGAACTCGATCTCTCTGTTATGGATTTATGTGTGTGATAAATACAGAATTGCGGAATTGTGGTAGCAGTGGTCTTGTTTTATTATTTCATGGAGAAAACAGTGTAGAGCACACGCTACTTTGTACGAGGGACAACTACAGGCATAAGCAGACATCTTGAGTAATAGCCGCTTGGTTGCTCTTGTAAATAATTTATTTAACGACATATTTCGTAGCCTAGAAGCCACATCATCGGGTTAAACATGGTGAAACATGACAATAAAGTTGAAAAATGGACGAGACCGAACATTCCTTGTCTGTGGGTAATATTATAATCTTGCGCCATATATTCGTAGGACTGTTCGCTCCCATCCATGTTGCAACTTTCATGCCATGATTCACCATATTTAACCTGATCATGTGGCTTTTAGGCTACAGAATCAGTTCTCAAACATATTATTTACAAGAGCAGCCAACCGGTTATTATTCAAGAGATCTAAAGTACCTTTGTGTTATTTAAAGGTTATTGTATGTAAAAAATGACTACGTACTCAATGATCAAATTGAACTGAGAAACAAATTTTTCCTTCAGAACTTTGAAGATCTACTACTTCAAAACAAGTAACCACTCAACGAACCCTACACCGCCTCTCCATCCCCCCCCCCCCCCCCCCCAAACGACCCGCCTTCCTCTCCATACATCCTAACTACACCAGTTCCAACGTAATATCCTACCACAGAATAAAACCTGAACTATATTTCTAAATGTTAAAGCCCTCTACTGCTAACATAAATCAGTACTTTTATACATATTACTTCCAGCTGGAGCAAACTGAAGCTGCCTTTACCAATATTCCAGATCACTTTAATGTTAGAATAAAAATAAGTCAATAGTTAAAGAACTTTTGTTCATGGTTTTTAAATATAAAGTATACAGCCATAAAAACAGCTTTAGTACATTACAATCACTATAGCTTTTATATTTATACCTTTAGCTAAAATAAACACAATCTACTCTTGCTACTACCACAGATCATGTTAACATAACAACAGAAATAAGTCAACAGTTCATCTGAAGCTTGATTATTAATTTAAATTTAAATGTAAAGGTCCTAGTCTAACAGACAGCTGCATCTCACTGCAGATACAATAACTCTGTAGCATTGATTCATGGATATCCATGTTAATGCCAATCACATAAAAAAATGCTAGAAACTGCCTGTTTATACGTAATATACAAATAGAAATAAGATATCAGATCACCTGAAGTTTGTTCTTGTGGTAGTTCATTTATTTTATTTTGTGCTCTCATGTTATCGCCAGTCTGATTAAAATATTTGCCCTTGTATCAACCTTCATACACGTAAAGAAGAACAAATTACATCTCTGTGCAAAGTAGGCCTATGCCATACCTTTCTGTCAAGATCTTTGTTACAAGCAACAGTTGTAAAGCGCATGCTGGATGCCGGAAAAGTCTCACTGTCAGAGTGTAAATTAATATTGCTTGTGTGGAAGTGTGTGTAGTGATACAACAACTGGACATCAAAATGGAGGCAGGCAGGTGGACACTAACCGAAAAAAGCCGCCTATACTGCCGCAGTAAGTAGAAAACTAAATTTACATCCATATCGACAGATAAGCTATAGTCGTGGCAATACATTAAAGTGTGTCCCATCTTTTTGTCATAGAGCCAGCACCCAGAATTATGCTAGCAATAATCGTGTAACTTCCTGAAACCATCTGAAGATGAACCTGAAAAGGTTCAAAAACCGGTTCATGGAATACAACATAATTATTCAAAAAAGTGACTGGTTGCAGTTTTGTATAACATTTTTACATTCAGTATACAGTCACGTCTCTAAAATATCCGTAATGGATATGCATAATGACAGGTTATTGCACAAGAACTCTAGAGCATCTTTTTTTTTAACTTTTAATACTGTTTCTGATCTTCAGACCTGACACCTAAATACAGGGGGAATGATGTCACTGCCAGAGTCAGCGCGTCGTTGCAGTACTCTTAACGCCTTATTCTATACATGTTATAAAAAGGGGTGTATGTATGTGTGCATGTGTGTTCCACATCTCCTCCGAAACCACTGGACATCTTTCGATCAAACTTGGTGCGAATATCTCTCACTGGCGGGCAACAATCACTGTGAGGGTAAGAACCACCTACCTAGCATACGAGGGCTATTCGGAAAGTGAGGAACGATCGATCACGAAATGGAAACCACCGTGAAAATCCGCCGAGGCTTTTCACAGACGTTTTGGGCAGTGTCTCTAGTACGCCCGTCGATCGCATCAAGACGCTCTTTTCAGTTGCGAGCGCACTGTGAGTGAGTAAAGGTGCCTAGAACAACGATGTCTCCCGCCAAGTAGGAGGGCCCACCTAGAGGCTTCGCCTTTATGAATGCATCCCACCTAACACAACTGCCACGCACTTCCTTCTTCATGGCAATTCTCAGCCGCACTCTGCAGGGGCAGTGAAGATGCTCCAGCAGCCTTTTCAATGGGAAGTGTTCAATCACCCACAACACAGCCCTAACTGGCTCTTCCTGAGTATCATCTCTGTTCACATGAAACGCTGGATACGAAGACAGCACCTGGGCCCAGTCTACGCACTATAGACCAGCGTAGAGAATTATCGGAAAGCACAGGCTTCTATGACGATTGTGTTGGAAATTTAGTATAATGCACTGACAAATGTCAAAGTCGGAGAGGCGACTATGTAGAGAAGTACCTGGAAGGTGTAGCTAAATGTGCAAAGAAAACAGTTTTGATTTTCACCGTGGTTTCCATTTCGAGACCGATTGTTCCTTAGTTTCCGAACAACCCTCGTGTTAAGGAAATATGACTCCATAAACAATGAGATGCGTGAAAAACTGCTCTTCGCTCTTAGCTCTAGTTGCAATAAATATCGCAGACAGTATCCCCATGTGCCGTTAAACGTAAGTTCCATACATAGTTCAGGAGACATGACGTTAGAAACAATGAGATTTGTGAAAAACTGTCACATTGTACATGATATTTAAATTTATTACCTCTTTAATACTAACTCTATTCGCAACATGTTTTGCAGACGCTAATCCACACATGCCGCTGAAGTTACCTACAAAATTGTATCACTGTACGACCATAGGCCAAGAAAATTAATGACGTCAGAAACACTGAGATTCGTGACAAAATGCCACATCGTGCATCAAGTTTTGTTTGGTTAGTTCATTTGTGGGAGGGGATCAAACAGCGAGATCGTCGCTCCCATCGGATTAGAGAGGGGTGGGGGAGGAAGTCGGTTGTGCCCTTTCAAAGCAACCATCTCGGCATTTGCCTGAACCTATTTAGGGAGATCACGGAAACATAATCAGGGTGGCCGATGCGAGTTTCAACCGTCGTCTTGCCGAATGAGATTCCAGCAGGCTAACCACTACGCCATCAAGCTCGATACGCAAGTTTTAAAATATTTTTTCTTTCCTATTAAGCCATTCCTAAAGTCGAGTCAACTTAAGGAAATCCTTGACACCTAACTGCCCTTTTGACAGCTTCCAGCTGGTAAATGCGAACGATTGCAGGTGAAAACTATAACTGTCAAGAGCTATGATGAGGGGTTGGCATAGGAATGTTTACAAAATCGCGCTGTAGGCATGTGAAGCAGCTGCGCCCAGAGTACTGAAACTGTCAAGGGTATTGTACACTCCTGGAAATGGAAAAAAGAACACATTGACACCGGTGTGTCAGACCCACCATACTTGCTCCGGACACTGCGAGAAGGCTGTACAAGCAATGATCACACGCACGGCACAGCGGACACACCAGGAACCGCGGTGTTGGCCGTCGAATGGCGCTAGCTGCGCAGCATTTGTGCACCACCGCCTTCAGTGTCAGCCAGTTTGCCGTGGCATACGGAGCTCTATCGCAGTCTTTAACACTGGTAGCATGCCGCGACAGCGTGGACGTGAACCGTATGTGCAGTTGACGGACTTTGAGCGAGGGCATATAGTGGGCATGCGGGAGGCCGGGTGGACGTACCGCCGAATTGCTCAACACGTGTGGCGTGAGGTTTCCACAGTACATCGATGTTGTCGCCAGTGGTCGGCGGAAGGTGCACGTGCCCGTCGACCTGGGACCGGACCGCAGCGACGCACGGATGCACGCCAAGACCGTAGGATCCTACGCAGTGCCGTAGGGGACCGCACCGCCACTTCCCAGCAAATTAGGGACACTGTTGCTCCTGGGGTATCGGCGAGGACCATTCGCAACCGTCTCCATGAAGCTGGGCTACGGTCCCGCACACCGTTAGGCCGTCTTCCGCTCACGCCCCAACATTGTGCAGCCCGCCTCCAGTGGTCTCGCGACAGGCGTGAATGGAGGGACGAATGGAGACGTGTCGTCTTCAGCGATGAGAGTCGCTTCTGCCTTGGTGCCAATGATGGTCGTATGCGTGTTTGGCGCCGTGCAGGTGAGCGCCACAATCAGGACTGCATACGACCGAGGCACACAGGACCAACACCCGGCATCATGGTGTGGGGAGCGATCTCCTACACTGGCCGTACACCACTGGTGATCGTCGAGGGGACACTGAATAGTGGACGGTACATCCAAACCTTCATCGAACCCATCGTTCTACCATTCCTAGACCGGCAAGGGAACTTGCTGTTCCAACAGGACAATGCACGTCCGCATGTATCCCGTGCCACCCAACGTGCTCTAGAAGGTGTAAGTCAACTACCCTGGCCAGCAAGATCTCCGGATCTGTCCCCCATTGAGCATGTTTGGGACTGGATGAAGCGTCGTCTCACGCGGTCTGCACGTCCAGCACGAACGCTGGTCCAACTGAGGCGCCAGGTGGAAATGGCATGGCAAGCCGTTCCACAGGACTACATCCAGCATCTCTACGATCGTCTCCATGGGAGAATAGCAGCCTGCATTGCTGCGAAAGGTGGATATACACTGTACTAGTGCCGACATTGTGCATGCTCTGTTGCCTGTGTCTATGTGCCTGTGGTTCTGTCAGTGTGATCATGTGATGTATCTGACCCCAGGAATGTGTCAATAAAGTTTCCCCTTCCTAGGACAATGAATTCACGGTGTTCTTATTTCAATTTCCAGGAGTGTACTTACACATATGTACATTCTGCATATCTCTTGCTTGCCCGGCTAGCCGCGCGGTCTAACACGCTGCTTCCCGAGCGCGAAGGCGTGCCGGGCCTCGGCAATAATCCGCCCAGAGGGGAACCGAACCGAGCAATAACCCTGGGTACGGTGTGTGGCGGCAGTGAGGTGGGTGGACTGCTGCGGCCTGTTGTAGGATTGAGAACCGCTGAGGGCTATGGCGGGAAAAGCTTATCTGTCGTTTCTAGGTCCCCAGTTTAATACATATGTACATGCATGCATGCATATCTCTTTGTGCAACTGTTTCATAATTTCAAAACTGTTTTTACGAATACATGGAAATGAAACTTTTTCGATACTGAACTACAGATACTTCTAATATAAAACTGGAAAAAGGAATACCTGGGAAGTACTGGGTTTATCAGCTAATACCTGAATAAATTTCTACTTGAAAGAAAAAATGAAAAATCATACTTTTGTAACCAGTAATAAACTACTATAGAATACATAACGTCAAGTGTAAGATGTATTATTATACTTCTTAGGAGTGACTGGATACGTCATACATTTGCCAAAACAGTCATTTGACTAATTGAACTCTTACAAAAATGATTAAATGATTAAAAATTAAAAACGCATGGTGGCATACAACTTAAATAAATACATGCAATACAGTATAGCCTTACTCGTGAAATTCAGGGAACCTGAGGCCAATGACCTGCTGCCTCAGTTCAGGTGCCTTATCTGGAACTGCCTCCCCGCATGAACCATAGACCTTGCGTTGGTGGGGAGGCTTGCGTGCCTCAGCGATACAGAAAGCCGTACCGTAGGTGCAACCACAACGGAGGGGTATCTGTTGAGAGGCCAGACAAACGTATGGTTCCTGAAGAGGGGCAGCAGCCTTTTCAGTAGTTGCAGGGGCAACAGTCTGGATGATTGACTGATCTGGCCTTGTAACACTAACCAAAACGGCCTTGCTGTGCTGGTACTGCGAACGGTTGAAAGCAAGGGGAAACTACGGCCGTAATTTTTTCCCGAGGGCATGCAGCTTTACTGTATGGATAAATGATGATGGCGTCCTCTTGGGTAAAATATTGCGGAGGTAAAATAGCCCCCATTCGGATCTCCGGGCGGGGACTACTCAGGAGGACGTCGTTATCAGGAGAAAGAAAACTGGCGTTCTACGGATCGGAGCGTGGAATGTAAGATCCCTTAATCGGGCAGGTAGGTTAGAAAATTTGAAAACGGAAATGGATAGGTTAAAGTTGGATATAGTGGGAATTAGTGAAGTTCAGTGGCAGGAGGATCAAGACTTTTGGCCAGGTGAATACAGTGTTATAAATACAAAATCAAATAGGGGTAATGCAGGAGTAGGTTTAATAATAAATAAAGCAATAGGAATGCGGGTAAGCTACTACAAACAGCACAGCGAACGCATTGTTGTGGCCAAGAAAGACACGAAGCCCACGCCTACGACAGTAGTACAAGTCTATATGCCTACTAGCACTGCAGATGACGAAGAAATTGAAGAAATGTATGATGAGATAAAATAAATTATTCAGATAGTGAAGGGAGATGAAAATTTAATAGTCATGGGTGACTGGAATTCGATAGTAGGAAAAGGAGGAGAAGCAAAAGTAGTAGGTGAATATGCATTGGGGTTAAGAAATGAAAGAGGAAGCCGCCTGGGGGAATTTTGCACAGAGCACAACTTAATCATAGCTAACACTTGGTTCAAGAATCATAAAAGAAGGTTGTATACATGGAAGAAGCCTGGAGATACTGACAGGTTTCAGATAGATTATGTAATGGTAAGACAGAGATTTAGGAACCAGGTTTTAAATTGTAAGACATTTCCAGTGGCAGATGTGGACTCTGACCACAATCTATTGGTTATGAACTGCAGATTAAAACTGAAGAAACTGCAAAAAGGTGGGAATCTAAGGAGATGGGACCTGGGTAAACTAATTAAACCAGAGGTTGTACAGAGTTTCAGGGAGAGCATAAGGAACAATTGACAAGAATGGGGTAAAGAAATACAGTAGAAGAAAAATGGGTAGCTTTGAGGGATGAAGTAGTGAAGGCAACATAGGATCAAGTAGGTAAAAAGACGAGGGCTAGTAGAAATCTTTGGGTGATAGAAGAAATATTGAATTTAATTGACGAAAGGAGAAAATATAAAAATGCATTAAATGAAGCAGGCAAAAAGGAATACAAACGTCTCAAAATTGAGATCGACAGGAAGTGCAAAATGGCTAAGCAGGCATGGCTAGAGGACAAATGTAAGGATGTAGAGGCTTATCTCACTAGGGGTAAGATAGATACTGCCTACAGGAAAATTAAAGAGACCTTTGGAGAAAAGAGAACCACTTGTATGAATATCAAGAGCTCAGATGGAAACCCAGATCGAAGCAAAGAAGGGAAAGCAGAAAGGTGGAAGGATTATATAGAGGGTCTATACAAGGGCGATGTACTTGAGGGCAATGTTATAGAAATGGAAGAGGATGTAGATGAAGATGACATGGGAGATATCATACTGCGTCGAAACAAGGCCCCGGGAGTAGATAACATTCCCTTAGAACTACTGACAGCCTTAGGAGAGCCAATCCTGACAAAACTCTACCATCTGGTGAGCAGAATGTATGAGACAGGCGAAATACCCTCAGACTTCAAGAAGAATATAATAATTCCAATCCCAAAGAAAGCAGGCGTTGACTGATGTGAAAATTAGCAAACTATCAGTTTAATAAGCCACAGCTGCAAAATACTAACGCGAATTCTTTACAGACGAATGGAAAAACTGGTAGAAGCCGACCTCGGGGAAGATCAGTTTGGATTCCGTAGAAATATGGGAACACGTGAGGCAATACTGACCTTACAACGTATCTTAGAAGCTAGAAAAGGCACACCTATGTTTCTAGCATTTGTAGACTTAGCTTTTGACAATGTTGACTGGAATACTCTCTTTCAAATCCTGAAGGTGGCAGGTGTAAAATACAGGGAGCGAAAGGCTATTTACAATTTGTACAGAAACCAGATGGCAGTTATAATAGTCGCGGGACATGAAAGGGAAGCAGTGGTTGGGAAGGGAGTGAGACAGGGTTGTAGCCTCTCCCCGATGTTGTTCGATCTGTATATTGAGCAAGCAGTAAAAGAAACAAAAGAAAAATTCGGAGTAGGTATTAAAATCCATGGAGAAGAAATAAAAACTTTAAGGTTCGCCGATGACATTGTAATTCTGTCAGAGACAGCAAAGGACTTGGAAGAACAGTTGAACGGAATGGATAGGAGGATATAAGGAGGATATAAGATGAACATAAACAAAAGCAAAACGAGGATAATGGAATGTAGTCGAATTAAGTCGGGTGATGCCGAGGGAATTAGATGGGGAAATGAGACACTTAAAGTAGTAAAGGAGTTTTGCTATTAGGGGAGCAAAATAACTGATGATGGTCCAAGTAGAGAGGATATAAAATGTAGACTGGCAATGGCAAGGAAAGCGTTTCTGAAGAAGAGAAATTTGTTAACATCAAGTATAGATTTAAGTGTCAGGAAGTCGTTTCTGAAAGTATTTCTATGGAGTGTAGCCATGTATGGAAGTGAAACATGGACGATAAATAATTTGGACAAGAAGAGAGTAGTAGCTTTCGAAATGTGGTGCTACAGAAGAATGCTGAAGATTAGATGGATAGATCACATAACTAATGAGGAGGTACTGAATAGAATTGGGGAGAAGAGGAGGTTGTGGCACAACTTGACTAGAAGAAGGGATCGGTTGGTAGGACATGTTCTGAGGCATCAAGGGATCACCAATTTAGTATTGGAGGTCAGAGTGGAGGGTAAAAATCGTAGAGGGAGACCAAGAGATGAATACACTAAGCAGATTCAGAAGGATGTAGGCTGCAGTACGTACTGGGAGATGAAGAAGCTTGCACAGGATAGAGTAGCATGGAGAGCTGCATCATACCAGTCTCAGGACTGAAGACGGCAACAACAATCTGGAACTGGTTTTTTTGGACCCTCAACCTTCTTGCACAGTCGTTATGCCCCTATACTGGGTGAGGACTTGTCTCTCTTTTCCTGTATTATGTCTTTTCCGCGTTTGCAGAGTGCCCCTGCTGTCCTGGATTTGAATTCTACTAAATCATTTTGTTTGATACAGCGAACTTTGAAACTGTCGCTGTCCTCTCAGCAATTCGCAGACGAGCATTTAAATCTCCATTCGCATTTCGGGGATCTATCACTAACAAAATGAAAGTTTCAAAGTATTAGCAGTTCATTGGAATTTCCGCCTGGCAATGAAAGATAAATGTTGTCAGTCAAAACAGATGAGATAGGATGCACATATGAATAATTGGAAATCTGTTATAAATTGAAGAATTTATACGTAAACAATGAACACAGTTTAGCACTGTAGTATTTGAGTGCCACAAATCAACAGAAACATTTGCTTTCACTTCACTTGATTTCATATTTTCCATGTGTTCATAAAAGTATACAAACGTCAAATGATACGTATTTTACACACACATTATTTTCGAATTCGCTTGCATGTAGAACGAGTCTGTTACATGAAAATATGATTTACGTCACTTCACAGATACTATAGAAAAAATAAATAATTTCCAGAATCGAACTTACCTCTGTATGTTGCCGTAATTGTGCAACAAAAATACGGTACCTTCCTCTGTGTGTGTGTGCTACAAAGCCGGCCGGAGTGGCCGAGCGGTTCTAGGCGCTACAGTCTGTAACCGCGCGACCGCTACGGTCGGAGGTTCGAATCCTGCGTCGGGCATGGATGTGTGTGATGTCCTTAGGTTAGTTAGGTTTAAGTAGTTCTAAGTTCTAGGGGACTGATGACCACAGCAGTTTAAGTCCCATAGTGCTCAGAGCCATTTGAACCATTTTTTGTGCTACAAAGAAATGTGCAAACAAGAAGTACCTAAATCACTCAGGAGACGGAAGTACGATACATATCAGAGGCGTTGGTGGCTTCGTGTAGAATTTGCACCTAACGTCACTGGCACTCAAAAGTAATTAATCTTACATTTATTAGTATCGTTTTGGCATGACGCGAATTGGTGACGCGAGGCATTAAGGGGTAACACCGCTGTAAAATTTTGAAAAACTCATTTTTTAATGGCTTGAAAGACGCTTTGAACCCTCTACAATGTAAAATATCTGGTAAAAAGTCTAATCCCTGAAAAAAGTTTGTTCTGTGGAATTCCGAACTATAGTTAGAAGCAGTTGAAAACAATAATACGTTAGCTTGGTGTCAGCAAGCGTTGGTACGCATACGAAAAGTCAGTTCTTTCCCTTGTTTGCAGAACTGACTTTTGATAGTTTATTTGTGGTGTTTTAGTATACAGTTTTGACTTTCAAGTAAGAATGTGTGGTAGGAAAATGTACTATGGCAGAAAAGGGTACGAAAACGTCTTATCCAATGCGCTGTCGAAGCGGTATGTCATCAAATCGTCCAAAGAATAGATGAGGCAGAGAGTAGTTCGGAAGGAGTCAGTGGCTCTGCTAAAAAAACTGAGACAGTGACCAGGATTTTAATGTGAATTATGGACTGAGCTATAGAGTTATAAATTTTCTTGCCGCTTCCTCTGTTATTTCTCAACACGCCTAATGTAGAACGTGAAACACGATCATAACGTTGTAAGAACGAAGTCCTTGAGGCTTAGACTTCACAATAGATATTGCTTGTCCAATCTGCGCAGAAGTTGTTATATGAAGCAGTAAGTTTGTACGGAACGCTATGAAGTCAACGGTCAAATCGTCCTAGCAATGCGCCTGCTTGGAGTAGGGCTAAACGGAATTGTTAAGTTTTGTGCGTTCATTGAATTGCCACGACCGATTTTCCAGTCATTATGTGATAAAATAGTGGAATAGCAGATTAATGATAAGAGTTTTCTAAAAGTAGAAATTTTCATTTGTTCATTTCTAAGACACATTTCAAAACTTCAAACACGTTTTTCTCCTAAAAAGATTTTTCGAAACGGCACGCACTACACCTCCAACAATTTTCAATCTCTTTATCTGAAATTTCAGCCACAAATTTGGAATAACATTTCAAACTGACTCACTTAGGGGATTGGCGATTTGTTAATTTAAACAATATTTCTAGGAAATGACTGTCTTTTTTGTTTAAAATTGAACGACGTTATTCAAACATTCGCCAATTATACAAAAATTAATGTTTTTAAAAACCCCTTCATGGTTCACTAGCTACATTCATGTACACACATCAAAAAAATGTTTTGCATCACCTCGGTTTCGGGAGTTCCGGAACCGGTACAGAAAACTAGAATAGAGATCAACATAAATATCTTTTCCGCCCATTATACTGCTCATGAAAACCACACATTGCATGTTGTACCACCATACAGCGAGACCTTCAGATGTGGCGGTCCAGATTGCTGTACACACCGGAGCCTATAATACCCAGTAGAACGTCCTCTTGCATTGATGCCTGTATTCGTCGTGAAATACTACCCACAAGTTCATCAAGGCATCCAGATTGTCCCGCTCCTCTACGGCGATTCGGCGTGCATCCCTCAGAGTGGTTGATGGGTCACGTCGTCCATACACAGCCCTTTTCAATCTATCCCAGGCATGCTGGATAGGGTTCATCTCTGGAGAACATGCTGGCCACTCTAGTCGAGCGATGTCGTTATCCTGAAGGAAGTCATTCGCAAGATGTGCACGATGGGGGCGCGAATTGTCGACCATGAAGACGAATGCCTCCCCAGTATGCTGCTGGTATGGTTGCACTATCGTTCGGAGAACGGCATTCACATCTCGTACAGCCGTTACAGCGCCTTCCATGAACACCAGCGGCTTACGTGAGCCCCACATAACGCCACCCCAAAACAGCAGGGGTCCTTCACCTTGCTGCACTCGCTGGACAATGTGTCTAAGGCGTTCAGCCTGACCGGTTTGCCTCCAAACACATCTCCGACGATTGTCTGGTTGAAGGCATAAACGACACTCATTGGTGAAGAGAACGTGATGCCAATCCTGAGTGGTCGATTCAGCTGTTGGCCGGTCTGTGTGGCCGAGCGGTTCTAGGTGCATCAGTCTGGAACCTCGCGACCGCTACGGTCGCAGGTTCGAATCCTGTCTTGGGCATGGATGTGTGTGATGTCCTTAGGTTAGTTAGGTTTAAGTAGTTCTAAGATCTAGATGACTGACGACCTCAGATGTTAAGTCCCATAGTGCTCAGAGCCATTTCAACCATTTTCGGCATGTTGTTGGGCCCATCTGTACCGCTCTGCATAGTGTCGTTGTAAGAGGTCCGAGCAGATGTAATTTCGATGTATTGCTCAGGCGCTGCCTGCGATACGCAAGGTCTCTGACCAGAGAGCAGTGTTGACTGCAGTAGGAACTGTGTAGCTGTAGCAGTAAGTTGTTGCTAGTCTGGTCTGGAGTCTGCTCTGGTCTGGTCTGGTGTATCGCGTTGGCTGGCCCGGTCGCGGTGCAGCGATGCCGGAGCCTGAGTATTATTGTACAAGGTAAAAAAGCAGCCTCGCGCATATGTAGTAATGTTATCTCAAGTCGCATGTAAATGTTTTAAAACTCTCGTAATAATAATCTTCCTCATAAAAAGTAACTTTTAACAACCATTCATTTCAATTTAAAGAATTTACTAATTTCTCCCATCCATGATCATCCCGATTATTGCAATAGAAAAATCAGTTGCTCCCTTTCATAAATGACAGATAGGTCGGCCAGCATTGCACAGAGCTGTGCAGGAAAAATTTATTGTAAGAGCAGATATATCCGGCGACTTCATTGAGGTAAGAATTTATCCTTTTTTTATTCAGAATGATCTTTCAGGGCCATGACGCAGCACTGCTGTCGTCCAAAATTTACCAGATTAAATTCACAGTGAATTATTGAAAAGTCATAAGTGAGCGACAATTTAATTGAGAGGTTTAGGAATTTTTCTGTTTTGAGGTTACGCTCAATGTGAATGAATTTTGAGCTTAGATTAAATCAGAAAGAATTTTTGTGTGGAGGTTAATGTGAAAAGAATTTTGTAGGGAGGTTACAAATGAGAAAAGAATTTTGTGGGGAGGTTACACTAAATCAGAATCGTATTCATATTTATTTATTTTATTTTGTGGGGAGGTTACACTAAATTAGAATCATACTACTATTTATTTATTTATTTTATTTTGTGGGGAGGTTACATCGTGTCGCACAAATGGACATCACTAAGGACGTTTGGCATGAAGTTTCGCATCATGCAGCCTATTGCGCACAGTTTGAGTCATAACACGGCGTCCTGTGGCTGCACGAAAAGCATTATTCAAAACGGTGGCGTTGCTGTCAGGGTTCCTCCGAACCGTAATCCGTAGGTAGCGGTCATACCACTGCAGTAGTAGCCTTTGGGCGGCCTGAACGAGTCATGTCATCGACAGTTCCTGTCTCTGTGTATCTCTTCCATTAATACAAAAATAAATAATTGATGAGTTCTAATTACATGTGGTCAATACATCATTTTAAATAACAGGAATCCGTTACCATAGTAAATCCATATTTTATGCACCGGCGGATAGTGTACAGCGTCTACATCAGTGATCGTCAAACAGCGGCCCAAATCAAGTATTTGTGTGGCCCTAGATTCTCAGGCGTATTGTATGGTAATATACATTTAGCAACTAATGTCCCAATCCAAAAAGTTAACTGAAGTCAAGAGAGTCTCAAGACAGTATTTTCGTGCTCGGTAACAGAGACAGTAATATTTTAAGATGTGCTTAATTTTAATTGGTGTTCGTGAATTCGAGCAAACAGCGCGAGTTAGGGGACTGAGAGGGAAATGTTTTGTTATTTGTCTTCCAGTAGTGAACAGTCACGGACATGCGCGACTCCTATGCAAATGAGATACATACAGGTTGTTCCGTGATGATGTTACAAAATTTCCTGAACGATGAAGAAAGACAGACGTATCACTTTGAAGTAAGGGACCCTTACCCGGAAACGACAGAGTTGAATGTTATAAGTGAAAATCGTTGATACCTCTGACAGGTACCAAAACCGTTGTTGCTAAGATTGTGTGGTAGGCAGGTTTCTGAGGATTAGGTAGACAAAAACAAGAAAAAATGTTCATAAAACAAGAGCTCTAAAACGCATACCTTAAGAGCTACGAGCACTTGTTCACTTGAAGAGATATACACTCCTGGAAATGGAAAAAAGAACACATTGACACCGGTGTGTCAGACCCACCATACTTGCTCCGGACACTGCGAGAGGGCTGTACAAGCAATGATCACACGCACGGCACAGCGGACACACGCGGTGTTGGCCGTCGAATGGCGCTAGCTGCGCAGCATTTGTGCACCGCCGCCGTCAGTGTCAGCCGGTTTGCCGTGGCATACGGAGCTCCATCGCAGTCTTTAACACTGGTAGCATGCCGCGACAGCGTGGACGTGAACCGTATGTGCAGTTGACGGACTTTGAGCGAGGGCGTATAGTGGGCATGCGGGAGGCCGGGTGGACGTACCGCCGAAATGCTCAACACGTGGGGCGTGAGGTCTCCACAGTACATCGATGTTGTCGCCAGTGGTCGGCTGAAGGTGCACGTGCCCGTCGACCTGGGACCGGACCGCAGCGACGCACGGATGCACGCCAAGACCGTAGGATCCTACGCAGTGCCGTAGGGGACCGCACCGCCACTTCCCAGCAAATTAGGGACACTGTGGCTCCTGGGGTATCGGCGAGGACCATTCGCAACCGTCTCCATGAAGCTGGGCTACGGTCCCGCACACCGTTAGGCCGTCTTCCGCTCACGCCCCAACATCGTGCAGCCCGCCTCCAGTGGTGTCGCGACAGGCGTGAATGGAGGGACGAATGGAGACGTGTCGTCTTCAGCGATGAGAGTCGCTTCTGCCTTGGTGCCAATGATGGTCGTATGCGTGTTTGGCGCCGTGCAGGTGAGCGCCACAATCAGGACGGCATACGACCGAGGCATCATGGTGTGGGGAGCGATCTCCTACACTGGCCGTACACCACTGGTGATCGTCGAGGGGACACTGAATAGTGCACGGTACATCCAAACCGTCATCGAACCCATCGTTCTACCATTCCTAGACCGGCAAGGGAACTTGCTGTTCCAACAGGACAATGCACGTCCGCATGTATCCCGTGCCACCCAACGTGCTCTAGAAGGTGTAAGTCAACTACCCTGGCAAGCAAGATCTCCGGATCTGTCCCCCATTGAGCATGTTTGGGACTGGATGAAGCGTCGTCTCACGCGGTCTGCACGTCCAGCACGAACGCTGGTCCAACTGAGGCGCCAGGTGGAAATGGCATGGCAAGCCGTTCCACAGGACTACATCCAGCATCTCTACGATCGTCTCCATGGGAGAATAGCAGCCTGCATTGCTGCGAAAGGTGGATATACACTGTACTAGTGCCGACATTGTGCATGCTCTGTTTCCTGTGTCTATATGCCTGTGGTTCTGTCAGTGTGATCATGTGATGTATCTGACCCCAGGAATGTGTCAATAAAGTTTCCCCTTCCTGGGACAATGAATTCATAGTGTTCTTATTTCAATTTCCAGGAGTGTATTTCACGCCAGCGAAGATGACCAAGCGCTCAATGCTCTAAAGATCTGCATTTTAGAGCCTATGTTTACTCGTCAGTTTTTTTTGTTTTTGTTTTGGTCTACACTACCAGCTCTGAAAGTTGCCTCCCTACTATCTTAGCAACTACAATACCTGTACATCTATTCCACTATCACAGGTATCAGAAAGACTTTCGCTTAGAACTTTCGACTGGATTGTTTCCGTACCACGGTACCTTACCTCAGCTTGATACATTTACCCTTCTCCATTATCCCTGAAAGTTTTTAACATCATCACGGAATCACACTGTATTTGCAGCAGGGAATATGTAATTAAACTAGCCACGCTTTACTATGGTTCAGTCTGCTTAAATGAAAAAGGGAGGAAAGAGAAGTCCATGTTTCTAACATGTATGGGAATTGGATTTATGCCCTAATCTCCTTCTGTTCCCTGTCTCTGTCCATCTCCTCCTTCCCTCTCTAGACTTCAGTCTACTCCCATGCATAAACGCCACTGGCCTGGTGTGAATGATTTTGGCTACAAAGTGAAATGTACGGGCACGAAACCTAAGATTTACCATCACGGTATGGTAGAAGTCCGAAATTTCTCATTGTATGCATAAATTTCGAACTTTTACTGATAGACATTGGTAAATGTTAGGATTTAGCAATGCGAACTGGTAAAAGCTGGATCGAAGACACGAGCCTCCGTCGTGCAGGTTCAGAAAAGTCATTGTACACTAGGAACCAATTTACATTGTGCAAGGAAAATCTTACCAACGTCGAAAAAGCAGTAAGAGAAGAAATTAGTCTACTGGAAGTGGTTGCCAAACAATCTTTTGTTGGAGGACGAGGATTCAAAAACTGCAATTACTTAAAGTATTCAACTAAAAAATGCTTGTGTAAATCGTCTTCCATATTATGTAATTCGAAATGCCACAATAGTCAGCCTTGTTGTAACAAAAATTAAGGTTCACAAGGTAAATTTTTTTACAACATTTTTCACTATTGTGGAATATTGCTCATTATAACCACACTGGAATGCAAGAATGTTTAAAATACATAAATTTACAATAAATACAAACTATTTCAATAAATTACTAAGCTGATTTTTTAATGAATATGGTTTTTCCAGTTGGTACGGGTACGTCCTAAGATTTAACAACGTCTCTTGGTAAAAGTTCGAAATCTATGCATATAATAAGAAATTTCGGATTTTTACCTCACCGTGATGGTAAGTCTTAGATTTCACTAGTTAATTCTAGGATTTACGTCATCTTACTTGTACAGTTATATATATATATATATATATATATATATATATATATATGGCGCTGCCATATATATTGTGTTTTAACTGCTGAGCACGGAGTGACACATCTACAACGAGCACCCGGAGAGACAAAGAGAACTCCGCCACTGCCGGTCTCAAGCCCGGGCCCTCATCTCGCAAGTGATGAGTAAGGAGGAGGGGAGGAGTAACACCTCGTAAAAAAAAAAAAAAAAAAAAAAAAACTTGGGTCCATCTGGCTCCGGATGGTAGCACCCTGTGAGGGCCCCTGCATAGGGTTACATGCGAAGCCCCAAATCCAGACACGTCTGCGTGGCAGCCACCGGTACTCTGGTCAGCGTCTGTTGGCTCTGTGAGCTCGGCTGTAAGTTAATCTTCTGGAACTCAAAACTCCAGTCGAAATTATGTGAGATCCTTCGTGATTTCACCACCAATATCTCAACACAAACCAATAATCACGACAGAACAACGGGAAAGAATCCACAATCCACTACCCTGGGAAAAAGGAAACACCGATGGTGGAACATGACATGCGACAGGGCCATAGAAGACAGAATACAACCCTGGAAAAAATTTAACAGCCATAAACACAAGAAAAATGGGAGGACTTCAACAGGATACAGAAAAACACTTCAAAAATAATCCGAAGAGAAAAAAGAGGTTACGAAAACAGCTGGTTGAAGGAGATAGAAGAAGGCTTCACCAGAAACAACACGCGAAATTTTTACAGAGTATTCCGAGAAAATTTGACAGGATATCAGCCACCAAGCTTATGCTTCAAAAGACAAGATGGAACACTGGAGACAAATCCGAAGAAAAACTGTGAAATATTAGCCAGATACTTTGACACGTTACTTAACTGTGATAAACCAAAGCAGAGATTACAGTTTACAAAGCCAGTACTCAACCAGGTCTCAGAACCCCCAACATATGAAGAAATCATGGAAATAATAAAATCATTGAAAAATAACAGAGCACCAGGTGAAGATGGACTGATTGCAGAAATCTGGAAATTAGACCATGAAAACATTACACCCAAAATTCATAGTATAATCAAAAACATTTGGGAAACAGAAAAGATACCAGAAGAATGGAAGTCAGCCCTAATACACCCCCTCCACAAGAAAGGAGACAAAACAGACCCTAATAACTATGGAGGAATTTCGTTACTGCCGGTGGCATACAAAATTCTATCAAAAGCTCTGTTAAATCGCCTAGAACCTCAGATAGATCCACAGATCGGAGAATACCAAGGAGGATTCAGGAAGGGAAGATCATGCAGTGAGCAGATCTGGTGTCTGAGAGCATTATTAACAACGAGAAAGTCCAGAAACACCACAGTAACATTTGTTGATTTCAAGAAGGCTTACGATTCCATAGACAGAGAAACACTTTTTAATACTCTAGAAGAAATGAAGGTAGACAATACGACCAGAAAACTAATTCAGGAAACATTAACAAATACAAAGTCAAAAGTGAAGTTCATGGGCGAGATTTCAGAATCTTTCGAAATCAAGACAGGAGTGAGACAGGGAGATGGGTCACCCATTTTATTTAACGCCGTTTTATAGAAAATAATCAGGACGTGGTACAAAGGAGTCAATGGGGTAAAGATGGGGAGAGAGAAAAATAGAACCGTCAACATAAAATGTCTGGCCTTTGCCGATGATATAGCCATCATTACAAATGACAGAAAAGAAGCCAGAGAAGCCCTAGAGATATTGCATGAAATCGCAGCCAGAACAGGACTACAAATATCATATGAAAAAACCCAGTACGTGGACACAAAATCTACAGACAGAAGCCCATTGATAACAAAGTACGGAAAGATAACACAAGTAGAAAGTTTCAAATACCTGGGAGAGATTATACAAAAAACAGGACTGAATTCAACAGCCAATGAAGAAAGGGTTACAAAACTACAAAAAGCATACAGACTTACATGGAACCATTACAATAAAAGAAATATTTCCGTCAATGCCAAATTAAGACATTACAAAACAGTAGTCTTACCTGAGGCATTGTATGCCTCAGAAACAACAGTAATCAGAGGAAGAACTAAAATCAAGGAAATGGAAAAGCAAGAGAGGAAAATTCTGAGAAAGATATATGGGCCAGTTCAGAGACAGGGGATCTGGATAAAGAGACCAACAATGGAATTGTACAAACAGGCAGAGACAATTACAGACAATATCAGAAAAAGAAGGGCAAAATTCTATGGGCACATTCATAGGATGAATGAAAATAGGCTGACCAAGAAGATTTTTAACGTAGTGGTGACGAATAAGGTGAAAACTAACTCGGTAAAGGAAATCATGGAAGACCTCAAAAATCCAAACATCTCCGCAGAAGAAATATCAAATAGAGGAAAATACAGAGAAAAAATCAACAAACAGAAATTCGAAGAAACACCAAAAGAGAAGAAATCAGGAAAGAAGTGGACAGAAGAGAGGAAGAAGAAACACAGTGAATTTATGAGAGGTTTTTGGGAAGAGAAAAGAAAGAGACAGAAAAAAGTGCCATGAATTTGAAATGTACCAGTTTATGTACCATATTGTCATTGTGAATATTGATTGTGTTTTAACGCTCTCCTTAATGAGGAATTAAAGATAATATATATATATATATATATATATATATATATATATATATATATATATGGCGCTGCCGTATGTCAAACGGATATCAACTGTGTATTTTTTTTAAATAGGAACCCCCATTTCTTATTACATATTCGTGTAGTACGTAAAGAAATATGAATGTTTTAGTTGGACCACTTTTTCGCTTTGTGATAGTTTGCGCTGTAATAGTCACAAACGTATAAGTACGTGGTATCACGTAACATTCCGCCAGTGCGGACGGTATTTGCTTCGTGATACATTACCCGTGTTAAAATGGATCGTTTACCAATTGCGGAAAAGGTCGATATCGTGTTGATGTATGGCTTTTGTGATCAAAATGACCAACGGGCGTGTGCTATGTATGCTGCTCGGTATCCTGGACGATATCATCCAAGTGTCCGGATCGTTCGCCGGATAGTTACGCTATTTAAGGAAACAGGAAGTGTTCAGCCACATGTGAAAAGTCAACGACGACCTGCAACAAATGATGATGCCCAAGTAGGTGTTTTTGCTGCTGTTGCGGCTAATCCGCACTTCAGTAGCAGACAAAGTGCGCGAGAATCGGGAATCTCAAAAACGTCGGTGTTGAGAATGCTACATCAACATCGATTGCATCCGTACCATATTTCTATGCACCAGGAATTGCATGGCGACGACTTTGAACGTCGTGTACAGTTCTGCCACTTGGCACAAGAGAAATTACGGGACGAGGACAGATTTTTTGCACGCGTTCTATTTAGCGACGAAGCGTCATTCACCAACAGCGGTAACGTAAACCGGCATAATATGCTCTACTGGGCAACGGAAAATCCACGACGTCTGCGACAAGTGGAACATCAGTGACCTTGGTGGGTTAATGTATGGTGCGGCATTGTGGAGGAAGGATAATTGGCCCCCATTTTATCGATGGCAATCTAAATGGTGCAATGTATTCTGATTTCCTACGTAATGTTGTACCGATGTTACTACAAGATGTTTCACTGCATGACAGAATGGCGATGTACTTCCAACATGATGGATGTCCGGCACATAGCTCGCGTACGGTTGAAGCGGTATTGAATAGCATATTTGATGACAGGTGGCTTGGTCGCCGAAGCACAATACCATGGCCCACACGTTCACTGGATGTGGCGTCCCCGGATTTCTTTCTGTGGGAAAAGTTGAAGGATATTTGCTATCGTGATCCACCGACAACGCCTGACAATATGCGTCAGTGCATGTGCGAACGCTACGGAAGGTGAACTACTCGCTGTTGAGAGGAATGTTACCAAATACATTGAGTCTCTGCTTCAAGAAAAAAAATGGGGATTGGGCACTAAGCAACCACGGAAACGGCAAGGAACTTGCCAGATGTTTCAAAGAACTACTTAAATGTCCAGAGTCTATCCGACGATTCCGAGCACAAGAAACTCAGTGCACTAATCCAAATTCATTACCACTAGATGAAGAAGAAATTGCGACGAATCAAAACTCTAAAACAATAAAGCACGGGGGAAAGATAAGCAAAGCAGAAATCCTCAAATCAATAGCCTCAAACGCTGTAAAAGAAATCACCAAAAACGTGCAATATGTTCGGAAAATTGAACAATTTCCAGAAGACTGGAAAAACCGTTATACAAGGAGGGAGACAATACAGATGGAAATAACTACATGGGAATCTTAGAAATATTATTTGCTTACGAAGTTCTATCCCACTGTCTTCTCGATAGAACACAGAAACAACTTGAACCAAAAATTGAGAACATCAGGCAAGATTCAAGTCTTGAGCCTAAAGGTAATCCTGAGACGTCATAAAATTTGTAGCAAAAATTTAGCTTGGACGTTTGTTAATTTCAAAAAAGCGTTCGACTCAGTTGATCACGAGTAACTCTTCCCAATATTAAAAGAATAAGGTCAGAATCACAAAACAAACGGTAATAAACACGAAGTCCAAGGTTAAATACATGGGAGGACCTCAGATCCTTTCAAAATTAAAACGAGAGTAAGACAAGAAGAGGGGCTGCATCCATTAATTATCAGCTTTGTCCTTGAGAAAGTGTTATATGAATGGTGCAAACAGAATTTAGCTCCCAGAATTGGCCACCCAGTCATTCCTGGAAGAAACTTCAGAAAAAGTCGGTCTCCACATACATTTTGAAAAGACAGAATATGTGACCTCCAACAAAATTCATGAAGCACCGAAGTCCACGGAGACGAAATGTGGCAAAATTAAACGAGTTACACGATATAAAAGTCACAGTGAAACTATTCAGGAAAATGGAACTGAAACAGAAGCAAACGAAATTAGATATCAAACAATGGGAGCTGCGTACCGGCTTACAAAAAATATCTGCAACAAGAAATGTTTCTCCACCACACAAAATTCAGACATTGCAATATAGTAATCAAATCAGAATGCCTCTATGGATCAGAAACAGACATTGAAAAGATTGGAAAAAAGGAATGCAAAATCTTAAGAAAAATTCTAGGTTCAAATCCTGTAGACGAACAGTACCGACTCAGAAGAAACCTGGAGATCAAGTAATCTACAGATATCCATAATAACGTTTGAGACATTGAAAGAATTAACGCAGACAGACTTACAAGAAAAATAGGCGATTTCTTCGACAAAAAGAGTAAAGCAAAGACGGACACTATGAAATAGCTTGGAGAAATCAAAACTGATCTGAAATTGGCAGGAATTAGACCAGAAATGTCAAAACAGTGAAATATTCGGGTACATAATATGTCATTATACTTGCGCCTCTTAGCCTCCCTGAAAAATGTTTGGTAACTGAATTATAGAGAAAAGCCATCTTACATATTATACTGGACTCACAACTACATCTATGTTTACATGGTTACTCTACAACTCACACTTAAGTGCCTGGCAGAGGGTTCACTGAACCATTTTCATACTACTTCTCTGCCATTCCACTCTCGAATGGCGCGTGGGAAAAAGGAACACCTAAATCTTACCGTTCGAGCTCTGATTTCTCTCATTTTATTATGATAATCATTTCTCCCTACATAGGTGGGTGACAACAAAATATTTTCGCATTCGGAAGAGAAAGTTGGTGACTGAAATTTCGTAAATAGATCTTGCCGCAAAGAAAACCACCCCAACTCGCCTATCATGTCAGAGACAGTCTCACCCCTACTGCGCGATAACACGAAACGAGCTGCACTTTTTCAGTCTCCTCCGTCGATCCTACCAGTTAAGGATCCCATACCGCGCAGCAATATTCCAGCAGAGGACGAACAAGTGTAATGTACGCTATCTCTTTAGTGGGTTTGTCGCCTCTTCTAAGTGTTCTGCCAACAAAGCGCAGTCTTTGTTTCGCCTTCCCCACAATATTATCTACGTGATCTTCCCAATTTAAGTTGCTCGTAACGGTAATTCCTAGGTATTTAGTCGAATTGACAGCCCATAGATTTGTGCGATATATCGTATACACAAAATTTATCGGATTTCTTTTACTACCCATGTGGATGAGCTCGCACTTTTCTTTGTTTAGTGCCAATTGCCACTTTTCGCACCGTACAGAAATTTTCTCTAGGTCATTTTGTAATTGTAATTGATCGTCTCATGATTTTAGTAGGCATTATGAAAACGGGATCTAAATAAAAAATCTGAAACAAGAAATATATTAGAAAACAGAGAGGCTTATTAACAAAATGTGGAAATGCTTTTCCCGTTTTAAACGACGTATGAACGAGTACGTGTGTAGGAAATAATCTTCGATCTCTGAATAGAAATGAAAGACTCTGTTTCAAATGGCTCTGAGCACTATGGGACTTAACATCGGAGATCATCAGTCCTCTAGAACTTAGAACTACTTAAACCTAACTTACCTATGGACATCACACACATCCATGCCCGAGGCAGGATTCTAACCTGCGACTGTAGCAGTCACGCGGTTCCGGACTGAAGCGCCTAGAACCGCTCGGCCACCGCGGCCGGCTTAACACTCTGGTTTATGAACATCAAGAAGGATCTAGAGGAAATGGTCATACGGCCAGAAGATGCAAAAACACGAAACATATTGCTAGCACTTGTAGAGGCATTTGGAACCTTCTGAGATGAGAAAATGGTTGGATGAATATCGCGTTAAGCACAGTGAATAACGTAAAACGTAGGACTCTGCCGAAAAGCAACAAATGAGAACAATAGCCAGGTTACCTGTAGGCTTATAATGATTCTCAAAGACCTGACTACTGAAATAATAACAGCAATTACTACAATCACAGTAATAAAAAATACGGCCGCTGATGCGGTACTGCTGTGGCGGGATTCAAACTGAATTAGTAACTGCCTCCCACGTCACCAGAGTGAGAAGCTATTTATTAATGGAAGGTGTATGTAATGGACACGAAAGATAGATATACTTAATGTCTAGTCTAGAGCGTCATATATTCTGTCCCCTTACACGTCGTTGTTTCAGTACGATTGATTCTTAACGAACAGAAACTCAGCAACAGCATCTAGCGAGACGGCGGTGATACGGTGAACGGTAAAAAAATTATGTCAAGTTGATTGTAGAAGCCGTCAGCAAAACCAAGACGGATGTCACATTACTTGTTCTTCTCTGCCAATGATATCTGACGAATTTTAATAACTAGCCCAATTACAGATTCTAAACTTCGAAGACCGCGGACACGAAACATAGAGTACAACAAACACTCCAGAGAGCAACGAAAGGCGATGAACTCTTGTCCGTAAGTAAGTAGAAGGAAATCGAGTATTTTGGACGCTCGGTTTTTTTTTTTCGTTTGCTTGGTTTCACGTGGCCCACACGACAACCACTCCAATGTCAACCTCCTCATTCAGAATAACACTAATATCGAACGACCTTGGTTATTTGTTGGATATATTCTGATCTCTGTCATTCACTACAGTTTTTACCATCAATCGCTGTCTCTAGCACCACTGAAGTAATATCGTGATGTCTTAATAAGTGTATCACCTGTCCCTTGTCAGTGTTCCCCGCAAATCCTTTTCCTTGCCGATTCTGCGTAGGATCTCCTCATTTTTCATCCTATCAGTGGCCTTAATTTTCAGTATCCTTTCGTAGCTCCACATCGCAAACGCTTCGATTCTTTACTTTTCCAGTTTCCTCACAGTCCATGACTAACTGCACCTAACCTACACTCACAGAAATTTATTTCTCAAATTAAGGCCTATTTTGGATACTAGTAAGCTTCTCCTAGCGAGGAACGAAAACTTTGCTTTTGCTAGCATAATTCCATCACTTAGTGTATTATGTGGTATCCAGTTTTGATGTTAAGTTCATACTCAAATTCATCTCTGCTACTCCGCACTACTTTCGTCTTTCCTCTGTATATCTCACTCCACTCCGTACTCACTAGACTATTCATTCCATTCAACGGATCCTGTAATTTTACCTGAATTTTACTCCCACTCACGAAACGTTCTTTCATTTCCGTCATTGCTTCTTCGATGAGCAGGTTGAGCAGTAGGGGAGAAAAATCACAATCCTGCCTGACACCCTTTTTAATCCGAGCACTTTTTCGGAGTCCCAATCAGTACAAAATTTCAAATGTCGCTTTAGGCAGTACATCTACACCTATTATAGTTGAGTTCCAAAACTTGCCTGTTGGGCTTCCATTGTCACTATTCCTTCCTCGTTCTTTTAGGTATTGTATATTATCTGTCTTTTATTGTACCGTTTTTCTTGAAAGTTCGAATATCTTGTACTATTTTATGTTTTAGAACTATTTTTCTCGGTTAAAAAATCATACAATTGTGTCTTAATTTTCCTTAAATCTTAGCTCCATTATCAAGTGCAATGAAAAAAACCGCCTCTCTGGTGCGTTCAGAAGAGGCAGTGAAATGAAGGCAAGACAGATGGAAGAAAAGCAAGTAAACTGTTATTATTTCAAAAGTAATCGTCATAACAGTTAACACATTTATATTACTACGAGACAAGATGGTGAGTGCCTCCATAGAAAAATGTATACCGTTGTCTGCAGAGCCACGATTGTACCCAGATGTGAGCCTCTTCTTTCGAAGCAAATCGATGGTCACGAAAGCCTTTCTACAGGGCTCCAAAAATATGGAAAACCCAAACTGATCATCATTTAATAGTTCCTCAATTTCTTGCTCTGTCCTTCTGTAGATTATTCTTGTGATCAACTTTAAGGCATGAACTTTTAAGCTGATTATGCAATAGTTCTCCCATTTTGCAACGAAATAAGTCTCAGTGCTTGAATTTATCACCAAACACGTAGCACTGTGGCCAGACGTGGCGTCAGATGCAAGGAAAAAGCAAGGGAAAAAATCAAGCGAAAATGACATAAAACAAAGGCATATAGAACAACATGGAAAACTGGTGCCAGTCTAAGCACATGATGAGTGTTACGACTTACGAAGGCCTCAAGTAGGAAGTGTTTTTCATGGTGAAGCGCGATAGACTTGGTGTCTGTTGTGGTTGCTACACCTTCTGAACCGACGGAACTTATGCCTCATCGTGATTTGCGACATTAACACTTCCATCGGCAGTCCCCGGCTGCATGTGGTGCGTAAATCACACATTTTCTTTACGAAATTGGACACGCTTGACACTGCTGCGTTAACTCTGTTGGCGATTGTCGAAGAAAAACGGAGAAAATCGCGAAGAAGTTTCTAGACTCGTCCACGGCTTGAAGAGCGAACAGTGACACTACACAACAGTGAATGACGATCGAGATAGATACCTCTAAACGTTATTAATTAATTCAATTGAACGTCCCATTTTCAGTTTGAAATTGAATATAGTTGCAGAGCCAAATTTTTTTTTTTTTTTTTTACTTATCGGCCAAGTACAAGCATGACAAGTTGATAAAAACAAGAGATAGGTGCAAATACTTTACGCAAAGTTTCATAAAAGCGAAAGCTTCCAGTATTTACCTTGTGTTTACTTTCTGACATCGACAGGCAGTCACGTTAAGATTTCTGGCCACTGGGAAAAAAATACACTTATTGATATGAAGAAACAACAGTTCTTGGTTCCAGTGATAAAATTTCTTTTTTATTATTTCCCAATGACGTCTTTCACCTCTACTTAGGGGTCTTATGATTGGCTGATTTATGGCAGCGATGGGTACATGAGTCAAAGGTTTTAAACGCTGTGCGGTATTATTACAACGGCATGTGGCGCAGTCCAATGCAATCCAAATGGGATTAGGCCTACAGTAAAGCTTTACGTTATAAACGTGCTTGAGGTGTAGTGCATATTCTGCTTGACACATCATCCATTCATTGGCCTTTGCAACAAGAATTGCAGCAAATACATGATTTATAACAAATAACATCGGTTTTTACACATAATCCTGTTACATTAATATAAAAGACCCACAATCTTCCAGAAAAAAGGTGAAAAATATTTGGAAGGAGAGGGACGCAAACCTGCTACCTTTCTCTTCATATCTCACAGCTTCCGACACTATCAAGTTCGCTCCAACTTCGACATGGCAGCCACGGCTCTGTGTGTAGTAGGAAGTGTCCAAAGACTGTATCTACGACTGTCATTATTTTGTATTTGACGTGAAGATTGTACCAAAAAGACACGTCTTTAATATATCAACATTATGTCGTAACACTGGAACGGTGTACTTCCATGGCACACAAGTTATAAAACTAGAAACATCAACTACAGAAACCTTTAACCTACTGACAAGTAGCTTCCTGTCACTTTAACAAATCGTAGTTAACACGACGCTTGTTGTATAAATCCTCAATATGCTGATGTTTTGAAATTAGTCATATTCATACCACGTAGTCTGTGATAAAGAAAAGCCGCCAAACACGACGTTTAACGCCGTACTATATGGTGGCTCGTGACTTCTGTTTGTAACGTGAAAAACGAACTCGCAATCTCATTGGTCACGTTCCTCTCCGCGAGACGAAAATCTGACATGCTAGACTCTTTAACTCACGCGTCACACTTTAGTGGAAAGTGGAGTCCCACGCTGTGACGTCACCAGCACCTCGTCTACTTGCGTTCTCACGTCCCATGAGAGGACGGCTTATTAGTCTTTCTCTATCGTGGCACACTCCTCCACCAACGGTTTCTTCAGTGATCGCTGGACTTGTGCACCACCTATTGTAACCGTACGGTTCAACTTCTGAAGCTGACATAGTTGTACCACTGCGCTCTAAACAGTCGCAATGTTACCAGTTTCATCTCACATATTAAAGTTAAATGAAACTGGCGTGGAATCAGAGTTTGGCTAGAGAACTCTAAGTCAAATGTTAATCATTCTACATTAAGCAGGCGACGCAGCGTGCAGATGAAATGAGCCATGTGCAGCTTTCCTTTCACACCTGTTCCTCTCGCATGCAGGCCCGCCCTCGCGGCGTGACCTACCTCGCGGTTCATTGTCCGGTCCACTGTCGGCAACTACGCCTCTATAACCGGTACTCGCGCTGCTGTGGAACGCGCCGATAATTGCAAAACGGGTCGAACGAGTTTATGAAACGAAAGAGTAATAGAAAGCTTAATCGCAACTTGCAAAGAAAGTCCGGTCCACTTTTGCAGGCGTAGCCAACGCGAGCAGCGAGTAAAAACTTGGCAACTAAGATCAAGTCACGTCAACATACAAGAAGAACAACAGGAATACGCCCAAAGTGATACTTAATGAGCTGCTGGGGAAAAGAAATTTGCTTAGGTGCTCTAGCTTGCAAATCAGCTACTCGTGTGAAAAAGACTTTCATTTCCTGAGCGTTACGTAGTATACTCGGATTGAGGACAGTCTTTCTATAATTGGATGTCTGGCTTACACCACGGCAAGGATATGAAACGCCGGAAAACAAAAAACTGGGCGCAGGAGAAGGACTATTCTAATTTCGAGTCAGAATGTTCAACTTATGAGATTTAAAAATGTGTATTGTCACAAAGGTATGATAACTCTGGTGTCGTAAGTAAATTTGGAAGAGCTTGCTAAGAAAATGAAACTAAACTAAACTACGCAGGAGCAGGCCGTGAAGGTCCAACGGTACCGACCGGCCGCCATGTCATCCTCAGACCATAGGCGTCACTGGATGCGGATAAGTAGGGTCACGTGGTCAGCACACCGCTCTCCCGGGCGTATGCCAGTTTACGAGACCGTGCTTAGGAACTAGCAATTGAAATTACCTCTTCAAATGCTTGATTCTAATTTCTCAGTTTGTAGTTCACCATAAACACAACCGTTCGGCTAGTCTTCAGGCAAGCTTCATTTCCTGAGGTTGCACTTGGATTCCTTAACACCGCTTCTCGAGCGACTAAGTTCTTCCAGATCATCCATCCCAGTTTGCGGAAAGGACATAAAAGTTAAATCGACAGATGAAGTAAAAGGTGCTAGGAAGAACAGGCGAGAGAAGAAGTCTGTGCTAAAAAACTAACGAGGAGAAGAGACTAGTGAGTGAGATAACTCCTTAAGCTGAAACAGGGTGCAGCAATAGAGTCGAAAAATTTTAGGGGTTGTTTTTGTCATTGGAAAACAAAATCAGTCGTGCAGTTCCATGTGGTTCAATACGAAGTTTACTGTTTTTTTTTTTTTTTTTTTTTTTTTTTTTTTTTTTTTTTTTTTTTTTTTGCCTTCCATTGAATATAAGTGAAGCAGGATTAATTCAATTTGCGGATGTGATAAGTATTAGTATCAACCCGAATAAACGTGTAGTAAGAGTGTAATCAGTAAATGTTTTTAAAAGTACTACTAATTTTTTCTACAAATGGACTTCCTCTTAGTTAAAAAGAAAATGAGCCGCATTTACTCAGTTCTATACTTTAAAGGGTACCATATCATAAAAACACGGTCTCATTGCCCTTATTCACCTGACTCATTATTTACTTCTCCCGCCCTTACTTGAAAAAAATAAGTGGGCATCGAATGTCATCGCTTAAAGAAGCTGTTTATCTTCCCAAAGCCATGGTGTTGAGGTACATAACCGATAAAGAAAATGTCAGATTTCTTTCGGACGGATACAAAAGTGTATCAAATTTAAAGGAGAGTATTTTCAGAAGCAGTAAAATGATTCCTACCTTAAGATTTTCTCTTTTTATCTTGAAAGGTGGCTCTTCTACCACCTAGAGAAGAGTGTTGTACCTAGAGGATAGTGTACCTAGAAACACGTAATTGGTTTTGGCTGTTATTTTCTCTAGAGACCGATTTTAGAACCACAAGAACGAATGCGCTCTAGCGGAACGCCATATGCAATTACCGCCATTTCCTATGGTTTTCGTTGTTATTACACACGAGGTTGTGTTTTGTACAGAATTTGTGTAATATTACACTTTCTACACATATGTATACTATATCAAAGCTATTTGGAATACGCATACTATTAATTCGTAGGTTACAGAATTCCATGCTGAGGAAAGTTGAGAGTTGACAATAGTCTCTTAGGATTTAAAGGTTGGCTACAGCGTGCATACATAAGCACTGGAATCTAAGATATTGTTGTCGCGCTTCGCAGCGCACGGATTAATTTGTGGCAGTTTGGAAGCCAGTGTAGGAGCCCGCCTGCTGTGGTGCGCACGTGTGTTGGGCGAGGGGTCGTCGCCGAGCTGCCGTACTGCCGTGTCCGCCAGCAGCGACACAGGATTTGGTATTGAGATGATATTTTTTATAATTTGCAGCGCGCTTATTAATTTAAAGAAAAGGGTTTGTGTATGTGCGTAGCAGCAGACGGTAATTTTGATTATGATAGGAGTTGAATTCTTAAGGGGAACCATTGTTAGGCGAATAGATTAAGTATTGATTTTTGTCATTGATTTCTTTTGTAATTGTCAGGGAATTGTTTCACTGTGTATTTAATTGAGAAGTATTTCAGTCTGTCTCAAGAGTTTGATTAATTTGTAATGCCACTGGAGGCAGATTTACATACGAAGCGATTGTTCAAAGAACTTCTAGCGGTTTGTTAATTGAATGAGAAAGAATCGCTTTCAGAATATAGTTTTTTAAAAAAGGAATTACTTGTTTGGGTTATCATTTATCGAGTTTAGATTTGACCAAACCCATTCTCTTGACTTATATGTAGTTGTAGTAAGCAGCAGCAGCAGCAACAGCAGCAGCCGCCATACAGAACATGCATTGCACTCAGCATGAATAATAGGTTTTTTTATGTTTTTGTTAAATAATGGAATGCAGCAGATCAAGCAGTGGCAGCAGGAAGACCAAGTAAGTTATTTGTTGCGCACCAATAAAAAAAATAGAGTTCAGGCGATCTCTGTAACAGTGAAGTTAACAAGAGTACAAGCACGAGATTTTCAGTAGAAAACACGAGATAAGAAGATAGAGCTCGCGACTTTCAAAGTGCTATATTCTTTTAAAGTATTTGTTTAACATGTGGGCAGTTAAGTCACACTTCGTCGGTTGTGCACTGCGTTGTACCTTGAAACAGAAGAAGGTCTCTCACCATGGAATATGTGATACTTGCTAATGAAGTGAGTTTCTTTGGGGCCTTAAAGTTTCTTAACTGTCTGAACAGTATTGATTGTCTTGTAAATCGAAATTTGTGTTATTTCCCAGTAGCTTCTGTTTCAAAATATATATAACTTTTAAGTGATTATTGATAATACTTCTGCTTGATTTCATTTTACTTGCAGACAATTGGTTTGTAGTAGAGCAATTATGAACAGATAAATGATTAAATACAGTATTGGCAAGATTTTCCAGATTGCAAAGCTTTTAAAATTCAATAGAATATTTGTTCTTAGGCACATGACTATGTCGTACCTTGGAACACCTTTTTACATTTAGAAAAACCTTAATTTCTTGGAAAAGTTTCTGTATTTTCAGAAAAAGACTGCAGCACATAAAAAGTGAACGCTATGATATAAAAATGAAATAAGAAAGGTTATTTAACTTCTATTACAGGGCTAGCTACAGACGGAGGTCTGAAAAATGTACCAGATTTTCTTCTCTACTTCTCCATCCAGTACCAGAAAAGCGTTCTATGAAGGGCAACTGGATCAAAAGTAACGCTGTAGGTTTGGAGCATAATCCAGAACAATGCAAACAGTTTTGTGGGAAAAAAAAATTCTGACACATAGATACCGATCTATTGCTGTAACTAACAAAACTAATAATTACTGTTATCTTTTAAGCTACCATTACACAAAAGCAGGAAAAAGAAGGAAGAGAAATTTCTATACACGTAGGACGTAACAGGAATACACTGCCGGCCGAAGTGGCCGTGCGGTTAAAGGCGCTGCAGTCTGGAACCGCAAGACCGCTACGGTCGCAGGTTCGAATCCTGCGTGGGGCATGGATGTTTGTGATGTCCTTAGGTTAGTTAGGTTTAACTAGTTCTAAGTTCTAGGGGACTAATGACCTCAGCAGTTGAGTCCCATAGTGCTCAGAGCCATTTGAACCATTTGATTTAGGAATACACTATGATCGAAAAAGAAAGCAAATAGGCTACCATTTATCAAGATCTACAGGAAATTCGGTAATGCTAAGGCATCTGTTTAGGCCTCTATTTTTCCCGTCACGACGATTCACCTCCGCCTCTAGGGAATATTCCGCCGGTCCTCAACCAATTTGATCACACAGTTGGGGACCAAATGCGCCTGATTGTTTCTGGTCGCGTGCTCGCCGCTTTGTATCGGATACACTGCTTTTAATAGATACTTATGAATGGTAATGACTGTTAACGAGGCACTCGTATATTGCGCAACTGCCTGCGACCCCTCCCAAATTAAATGACTCACTGACAACCGAGGTCGTCCCGGCAGCATGGTGAGCCTCCGAGTTCGTCCGTCCTTTGCTCTGCGTGTGGGGGAGATGAGGGTTTCCATTAGCGTGATTCTGTCGGGCTGAAGTGGTGTCCAACAAAAAGATTTGCATAAGGGCACTGAGCCACACACAGAAACATCATTATTATATTTACAGTATGAGTTCCAATGAAAAGTCAACGCGTTTTACGTTTGCACCATGCAGACAAAACAGTGTTATGTCTACTTTGTGCAGGGTTCATCATTTTGTGGAACGATCCAGTTCTGTTTTCGTCATGCAGTAGGCTCTGAAGGTTTCCCCATAAATCACATCGTGAAAATGTGAAGGTGGTTGCCTCAGTAGGGTAATGGCTGATTTGCTTCCACCGCTCCCTTTCACCCTTTTCAACTGTCAACTGTTCCTTCATGTACCTCGTATAATACTGACGCAATTACAATTCAGGAGAAGCTGGGTTCGAACCATCGCCCAGTTCTCCAGATCTGGGTTTTCCATAGCATCTTTAGAGAGCTGAAGGCAAATGTCAGGTCAATTCCTCTGAAACGGCTTTGGACTTCCTTCCCAATTTCGGCGGAATTTCCACTATTTAATTCCTTAATGTAAAGAACAACCGCCTTCAATAATAACTGTGATTTTACTACAATTCAAGATGCATTTCGAGCCCTGGCGCCTCATCCTCATGTGCTTTGACAATCCACATCATTTTTTTCACAAATTTAATTTAATTCTGGTCCTGGTAAGATTACATTTGTATATTAGAAAGCGGCACATTGTGAATATAAGTTTACAAAACTAAGAAAACTCGAAAAATAACTTACTGTTTCCAGTAGTGGATGCACGGTTTTGAAGTACATAATTAGTAGACATGTTTGTGTACATATATGCACTTTCCATTATGCAGCAGGTTTTATACAGCAAGTCGAAATAAATCAGAGAATTTGGAATGTAAAGATGGTGCATTTCTACAAATACACACGTGTTATTGTTTCCGAGACGATACATGGGGGTTAAATATTAAATATTTACAAAACAAATATTTGTGAATGTCAATTTTAGATTAACAGCCTCAGTTGCACTGTTTATCTAGATTTACCTAGGTTTCAGTTGGGATAACCCAACCTTCTTTAGAATAAAAGGAACTACGATTTGTCCATAATGGACAAATCGTAGTTCCTTTTATTCTGAAGAAGGTTGGGTTATCCAAACTGAAACCTAGGTAAATTTAGGTAAACAGTGCAACTGAGGCTGTTGTTAATTTAAAATTAATATTTATACAGTTGCTGACAGCTCCGCGAAGTGTTGAAAATATTTGTGAACGTGTCAAATGTGGCTCTATATTATCAAATGGTTGCACAATTAAAGTTTTGTAAACTAATGTTCACAATGTACCACTTTGTAATATACCAATGTAATATTACCAGGACAAGAATTAACCTAAATTTGAAAAAATAAATCATATTGACAGCTGAAGCAAGAAGGGGTATCGTTCCAAATTCTGTCCAATTGGCGCCTTAGATCGTCGAATCCTGAGCTCGTTGGAGGACCCTGCCAATAATGCTCCAAACGTTCTGAGTGCGGATGGAAGGTCCAGCGACCTTGGCGGTCAATGTAAGCTTTGGCAGGCACAAGTAATAGAAACTCTCACCATGTGCGGACGGAAATTATCTTGCTAGAATGTAAGCTGAATATGGCTTGCCATGAAGGGAAACCAAACAGGGCGTAGAATATCGTCGACTTACCGTTGTCCTGTCAGGGTGCCGCAGATGAAAACCAAAGCGGTACTGCTGTGAAAAGAAATGACACTCCTGTCGGGCCGTATGGTGGGCAACAATGAGGTGGTAACCCACTACTGTCTGCGGCGTCTTCAGATACGTCTTCTCTGGTCATCGAAGCGGTGTCATTAGTGTGAAGACAATATCCTACTCCAGTCATTGAGATTCCAGGCCGAACGTGATTAGAGACGCCCCAAATGCAGATGGGATAGGCCTACGAACCTGACTGGCACCTGCCATAAGGCCCTACAAACAGTGCCATTTCATTCATCTCAGGACCACTTTGATTGTGATGTGTGCCACCCTTGCAGCATAGCGGTATATCGACGATATTCCAGTCCCTGTTTTATCGGCCTTCATGGCCAATCGCAAGCTTACATTTCAGCAAGATAGTGCCAGCCCGCACACGGCGTGAGTTTCTATCGCTTGTCTTCGTGTCTACCGAAGCCTACCTTGTGCAGGAATGTTGCTGGATATCGCCCCGATTGAGAAAATTTACAACATTACGGGAAGGGTCCTCGAACCAACTCGGGATTTTGACGATCCAACGCGCCAGTTGGACAGAATTTGGCACATCACTCAGGAGGACACACAACAACATCAATCAGTGGCAAGCCAAATAACTGCTTGCATAAGGGCCAGAAGTGGACCAACGCGTTATTGATTTTCTCAATTTGTGAAGCTCTTTGTGCCGGCCGGGGTGGCCGAGCGGTTCTAGGCGCAAGAGTCTGGAACCGCGCGACCACTACGGTCGCAGGTTCGAATCCTGCCTCGAGCATGGCTGTGTGTGATGTCCTTAGGTTAGTTAGGTTTAAGTAGTTCTAAGTTCTAGTAGGGGACTGATGACCTCAGAAGTTAAGTCCCATAGTGCTCAGAGCCATTTGAACCATTTGAAGTTCTTTGTCTTGAATAGATGTAATTATTTGTTTGTACATGTACATACCATCTACGGATTTCCATCTCATTCGGATAATTCCTTCGTGGTGTGTCGTTTTTTTGTCTTGCAGTGAACATCATTTTAGTCTTGTTATAATCGATTTTCAGTCCTATTTGTAGCCTTGATCTATTAATTTCTTCCAACCTTTCTGAAATTTCATCCGCACGTGAGGCAAAAGCCACAATGTGCTCACAGCAAAAGCATTTCGATCAATCATGGTTTAGCAACATCTATTTCTTCAGCTTTGATGAAACATAATATTCTTCTGTTAAATTTCTCAGAAACTTGATTCAGAGTAATTAAAGCTGCATCATTGACGTAATACTCTTTAGGGTATTGGTGTAGGGTGAAGCATTGTTTTGTTTCTCAATGGCTACTAGAACAGATGGTGCGACGAACTTTTCACCAACATAAATGTATGTCATGGTCGTAATTCATGTTCTCTGCTTCGGTTTATAATCTTGCTGACAACTTAAAAAAAACTATTAATGCTATTTTCACTTCTTGAGTACAGTTATATTTTGTTTTATTTGGTTGGCGATAATTATTTTCGTGAAGGTCAAATACAGTACGGGCCTATAATAGTCTTATCAGCTTACAGGGTTTTTATGTCTGTTTCGTCTCCTGTGAACCAGAAAAATTACAGCACTGCTCAAGATGTGGGGAATTCTCTAACTCCGCAAAAATTCTGTAATTAATTTTGGAAAGTTCATTGTGTATTGCTCTTTCTCCGGCTTCATTAACGTATGGTGAAATACTGTTATTTTCGGGGGTTATCTAAACTACATACATATGTTGGATTTTTATGACGGTGGAAGTTCTGCAGCAGGGACCCCTCACTCTTAGCAAATATGAGAAACAGTAATACTGAGACGCAAGATGCACCATGTCAAGAGACTTGCACCGGATGGAAACACATTTCTCTACCACAAAATAAAAGGCAAACTTTTAAATTTTGCCGTTATCGTATGGCAAATGAATGTACTCGTGTTCACGATGGATCAGGAGTTTGTTTTCTAACGAAATGGAGCCTTACCATATCTCCACGAATACGAAGTGTTATCTAAATGTATAAGTAACAGATCGACAGATTATTTATGAATCATCCCTTGTTTTTTTATAATGTTACACTAGTAGTTCAAAAATGGTTCAAATGGCTCTGAGCACTACGGGACTCAACTGCTGTGGTCATAAGTCCCCTAGAACTTAGAACTACTTAAACCTAACTAACCTAAGGACATCACACACATCCATGCCCGAGGCAGGATTCGAACCTGCGACCGTAGCGGTCATGAGGTTCCAGACTGTAGCGCCTTTAACCGTACACTAGTAGTGTCTACAGAACAAATTAAAGGATTTTTCCACCCTACTGATGCACAGCACATTCTCTCATTAAGTTACATTTCTCGCCTACACATGCTTCGACATATTTGTTCCATTATTTGCTGCCAAGGAGGGAAGAAAGCCAGTGTGCACTTCGTGTTCATACCGGGTGGAGTTATTCCAGACGTGGAACAGGTCCTTCCGGATGCCATAAAGAGCAAAGTGTGCAGCCAACTGCAGGTGGTGGCTCACTTCGGTGCCCATGACATGTGTCGCTTAGGTTAGGGAGAGATTCTCTCTGGTTTGAGAAGTGGTAAAGGCTACCAGTCTTGCTTGCGAAATGAAAGCAGAACTCACCATCTGAAGCATAGTCGACAGGCTGATTGCTGACCTTGGTACAGAGCCGAGTGGATGGTCTGAATCAGAGGCTTGGAACGTTCTGCGACAGTGTAGGCTTCATATTTCTCGACTTGCGCTAAAGGGTGGTGGGGTTTCGGGTTGCACTAAACAGGTGAGGATTCCATTACAACAGGAGACGGTTACGCGGATAGTGGGTACTATATGATTTGGACGGCGTTTTTTTTTAGGTTAGAGTACCTTGGGGAAACACGAAAAAGGCTTCAGTATCAAACAGTGCAGGCCGAACACAGGAAGAAACGTAGATACAGGAACCGTCGGCATAAGAGGTGTAAATTGTCGTAGCTGTGTTGGGACAGTACCACAGCTCAAAGCGCTAACAGAAAGCACTGATCCTCAGATCGTTATAGGACATTTTTTGCGAAGGACGTAACGGTGTTCAGAAAGGATAGGATAAATACAATCGGCGGTGGTGTGTTTGTTGCTGTTAGAAGTACTTTATATGGTAGCGAAACTGAAGTAGATAGTTCCTGTGAGTTAGTAATTAGACGTCATTCTTGGCAACCGGAATAAAATAATACACACATAAAAAAAAGTTTTGTATCACCTCCGTTCCTAGAGTTTCGGAGCCTGTACAAAAAATGGAACAGAGATCAACATAAACATCATTTCCGCCCTTTTTATTGCTCATGAAAACCACACATTGCATGTTGTACCACCACACAGCGAGACCTTCAGATGTGGCGGTCCAGATTGCTGTACACACCGGAACCTATAATACCCAGTAGCACGTCCTCTTGCATTGATGCCTGTATTCGTCGTGAAATACCATCCACAAGTTCATCAAGGCACTGTTGGTCCAGATTGTCCCGCTCCTCTACGGCGATTCTGCGTGGACCTCTCGGAGTGGTTGGTGGGTTACGTCGTCCATAAACAGACCTTTTCAATCTATCCCAGGCATGCTGGATAGGGTTCATGTCTGGAGAACATGCTGGCCACTCTAGTCGAGCGATGTCGTTATCCTGAAGGAAGTCATTCACAAGATGTGCACGATGGGGGGGGGGGGGGGGGGCGAATTGTCGTCCATGAAGACGAATGCCTCGCCAATATGCTGCCGATATGGATGCACTATAGGTCGGAGGATGGTATTCACATATCTTACAGCCGTTACGGCGCCTTCCATGAACACCAGCGGCGTACGTCGGCCCCACATAACGCCACCCCAAAACAGCAAGGAACCTCCACTTTGCTGCACCCGCTGAACACTGTGTATAAGGCGTCCAGCCTGACCGGGTTGCCTCCAAACACGTCTCCGACGATTGTCTGGTTGGAGGCATATGCGACACTCATCGCGACGATTGTCTGGTTGGAGGCATATGCGACACTCATCGGTTAAAAGAACGTAATGCCAATCCTGAGCGGTCCATTCGGCATGTTGTTGGGCCCATCTTTACCGAGTTACAGGGTGTCGTGGTTGCAAAGATGGACCTCGGCAGAGAGTAACAGGGCTCTGTCTCGCGAATTCTTCGGCAGGGGTCGTTAGCCGGGGACACAGCAGAGGATTTACCTCTACAGTGGTGCGCCGTGCGAGAGCGGCACGGCATTTAGGCCCTGTATTCAATGTTACAAATGTCGTGCTGCGGTTACTGTTATGGTATTAGACCAGCTTACTTCGAGTGGGCTGTGTCTGTGTTAGAATGTAGGGCATCTCCCTATTCTAAGATGTTTCAAGAAATTATCCATTCAGGTGTAGGGGGCCTGCCACTCTATATCATCCCCCCCCCTCCTCCCCCCACCCCACCCGCCGGCACCCACGAACTCTGGACCTTGCCGTCCGCAGGGTGCTTGCGTGCTTCAGCGATACAGATAGCCGTACCGTAGGTACAACCACAACGGAGGAGTATCTGTTGAGAGGCCAGACAAACGTGTGGTTTCTGAAGAGGGGCAGCAGCCTTTTCAGTAATTGCAGGGGCAAAGTCTGAATGATTGACTGATCTGGCCTTGTAACATCAACCAAAACGGTCTTGATGTGCTGGTACTGCGAACGGCTTAAAGCAAGGGGGAAACTACAGCCGTAATTTTTTTCCAAGGGCATGCAACTTTACTGTATGGTCAAATGACGACGGCGTCCTCTAGGGTAAAATATTCTGCATGTAAAATAGTCTCCTGTTCGGATCTCCGGGCGGGGAGTACTGAGGAGGTCATCGCCATCAGGGTAAACAAAACTGACATTCTGCGGATTGGGGCGTGGAATGTTAGACGCCTTAATTGAGCAAGTAGGTTAGAAAATTTATAAAAGAAAATCGATAGGTTGAAATTAGATATAGTGGGAATGAGGGAAGATCGGTGGCCGGAGGAATAGGACTTCTGGTCAAATAAGACAAGAAATTTGTGGCACAATTTCACCAAAAGAAGGGATCTGCTAATAGGACACATTCTGAGACATCAAGCCGGCCGCGGTGGCCGTGCGGTTCTGGCGCTGCAGTCCGGAACCGCGAGGCTGCTACGGTCGCAAGTTCGAATCCTGCCTCGGGCATGGGTGTGTGTGATGTCCTTAGGTTAGTAAGGTTTAAGTAGTTCTACGTTCTAGGGGACTTATGACCTAAGATGTTGAGTCCCATAGTGCTGAGAGCCATTTGAACCATTTTTTTGAGACATCAAGGGATCACCAATTTAGTAGTGTGTGTGTGTGTGTGTGTGTGTGTGTGTGTGTGTTTGGAGGTGGGGGGTTCGGTAAAACTCATACCGGGAGACCAAGAGATGAATACAGTAAAAAATTCAGAAGGATATAGGTTGCAGTAGTTATCCAGAGAAAAACAGGCTCGCACAAGATAGAGTAGCATGGAGAGTTGGATCAAAACAGTCTTCCGACTGAAGACCACAACAACTACAACCGTAACGAAAATGAAACTCACATGACTGTTTGCTCTTACATCAATACCATAATAAATGTTCAAAATGCCCACGATTACGTTCGACACATGCTTCATTACGGCGAATCGAGTTTCGTAGCAGTCGTTATGCTATTGCATAAACGTCCAACAATCCATTGACCTATATTACGCCACTTATGAAATCGTCGCCAACTGGAAAGTAAAATTTCACATGAGATAATTCATCTGCAGCGTCTACACACGACGGAGCTGATTTCAACACGCTGTCTGCAACGATAATCTGTCGACGACATTGCACCTCACCGCCTGTATCATAACAGATAAGGGTAGCTGCTTTAGCTCTCGTCAGAGACCAAAACAACTATTAAAATTGTAAACTTTCTACTTAGGACTTGATCAAAGAAACTAATCTTTAGTTTGCTTCTTCTTTAAAATAAATGTCAAGTTACTGATATTTTGTTATTAATGTAGACTTTGTTGACCTCCATTAGTGTAGTTGTTTCTAATCCTATGCCTATTTCTTTCATTCATAATTTTAGTGCTGCTGCCACTGCGTGATATTTTAAGTACCTTTTGGCGAGTGTGAAACATGCATGAATCGTAATTTCTGTGAGTGAATTTAACGTGTAATTATGTAGGCATTGTGTTTGTTCGAACTGTGGCGTCCGCCATTAAGCTGAATGCAACAGCCAGTGACAACAGAGCTGCTTACATCCGATTGGTGCAATAAACGCACATGCGAGTAAACATATGTCAGACTGAGCACTGTGTGTTCACTTAGAACCAAATGTCCTGTTGCCACAGCAACATAACCATATATGCAGGCAGTTGTACCGTACTTCACTGTGTATGCAGAGATAAATGTTAGGCAAAAGGTCAAACTTTTGTTAGGCGAAACCAGAGTGTTTTTGCTTTTTTTTTACTTTTTTACACCATTTCAGATTTGCATTGAGCAAGATTGACACAGTGTTTTATGGTAGTTTGGCGGGAATTCAGTGGCAGGGCTGAGTCACTATCACTGCGCATGGATTGATTCATAACTGAACTAGATAACATAGCAGGTTAGGTCTTAATTTTGTTAACTGTGTGTAGCTGGATCACTACAAGCTACCCTCGCAACCCCTTTTTCCTCTCCATAAATTAAATGAATACCTTGTAGCTCAGGGATAGAAAATCTCCCTTCCATCATAACGTTTAACGGAGTTGCAATAACGTCTGCACTGGTAATTCGACGGCTGTCAACGATCGGAGTATTACAATGACTTAACCACGCAGGGACTGATGGCCTTTGTAGTCTGGTCCCTTCAACTCCCACAAACCAACCAACCAACCAATTAACCACGCAGACCCTAGTTGCCTATGTGTTTGCGACTCAACGCTCGCGATGCCAATACGCGCAATGGGAAACAGCACGAACCGATTGCGTACATAAGTGCAGCTATGTTGACGGAGGGGGCAGAGTAGGCTCCTCGCAATATGTTGATCCTGTTTAATGAATTCTTGCAGTATTGTGCAGAATGTTTACACAAGTCTCGGCACCTGAAATCAATTAATTGTGCTCTATTAAGAGGACGTTTTTGCGTCATATATCGTTTACACCCTGTATATTGTGTTACAGTTAGCTTATTTATCGTACTGTAAAAACCTTGAATTGTAAAAGCCTTGACATTATAAATGGTTACATGGAGGCCGTGGCGTACCTTCTGCTTAACAAAGGTCGTTCTTGTGACCAGATTACAAAAAGAGCCTTCACTTTGTACAGCAGAAGTAGCTTGGTCACGTGCTCTGGAAATTAAAGTTGTAAACCTTGTATTTTGTTTTCTTTAAAAAGCATCTTTTAGACATTGAAGGTTTCTTGTTTCAAAGTTCACACATCATCACTGAGTTGTACGGGTTTAATCGGTTGAAAAATTTACTCAAATAGCTCAAGGTATTTAACTGTGAGTTTAATAATTGGTTTTGGTTGGTACTGCTTTTAATTAAATTCATTATTTCCTTTCGTCTATTGTGGGCGCATTGTATTGTGTAAGTTCAAATCTGCTTTCACACTCTTCGTTTTTGAATATTTAAATAAATTTGTCTAAAGTATTATGGTGTTTTGCCACTCCACCACCTAGCTCCCTGCTATTTCAGTCATGATAAAATACGCACGCAGGAAGCGTCGTCGGCTGAGAGTGCCTCTGAACAGAGGCGATGCGCCGCGGAGAGCGTTTCCGTGTTTCGGAGATAGTGTGAGGACATGGTCCGCCGGAAAAACTTCCTAACGCGAACAACACAGTGGCCGCGCTGGAAAAGGTTTCTAAAGAGTCAATGAGGGTATGCTGCCTTGAATGCTTTCACACGCTCTTATGGGCCTAGTCGCGAAACATGGGGACTGATCTTAAGATCCTCAGAGAAAACAACAGTCTCTATTAAAAAAGAAAAAAAAACTCACAACAGAGGGGAACTACCACATACAAAAAGCAATAATACAGGGAAAGAGGGTCTTGAACGAAAATACAGCACTGTGCAACAAAACACTGTTTGGATCACTCAATGAACTATGGAAAGGTGACTCCCTACAAAAAAAAAAATAACAAAAAAAACCTTCTGTTTTCTTGGTTCTCTCCCCACCCATCTTTCCATCTCTCTCTCTCCCTCTCACACGTACACACGCACGCACGCACGCACACACACACACACATACACACACACACACACACACACACACACACACACACACACACATTCATTCAAAACCAGCGCCATAACAAACACAAGACCAACGATAAACAAGTGAGCAGCGACAATAACATGACACATCTCACTGAGTGTATTGTCAGAAATGTCTGCTCAGACCTCATTTCGCCACATTTTGTGAAGGTGCTTGTGAGGTGAAGTAGTGAGCGGAAATTTATGAAAAACTTAGTGAAAGCAATGCACTAAATAGTAGCTGATTGAGACACCAACCAGGGACACGAAACAGGACCGAAAATGTAAGTACAGAAACGTACATAGCCTCTACCCTCGAAACAGCTCTCCAAAAATATGCAATAATTTTCTCCATGGCTAGTTTGCAGATGACATACTGTCAAAAAAAGAAAATACGAAAACGAACACTAAAATCGATGTACAATAGTACAGTTCAATTAACGATGTAATTTTAAGGCGAGTGTCCAAACAAAACGAAGGAAATTTCAAATATTGTATTTCTTAGGGCTACAGTAGTTAAATTATTACAAATGTGATAATGTACTTTACAGAAACAAAAATTTAGCCCACAGAGATGATACATTGGTGTCGAAACATGCCTGGGGAAAAATAAAAATAAACTAATTATGTTTGGATAAGTCGGCTGCGGTAGCCGAGCGGTTCTAGGCGCTTCAGTCCGAAACCACGCGGCTGTTACGGCCGCAGGTTCTAATCCTGCCTCGGGCATGAATGTGTGTGATGTCCTTAGGTTAGTTAGGTTTCATTAGTTCTAAGTCTAGAGGACTGATGACCTCAGATGTTAAGTCCTATAGTGTTTAGAGCCATTTGATTTTTTTGTGTTTGCATAAGGCTGATTTCCAAAACAAACGACCTTTTTGGTAGCTATCTTTACTTGAAAATGTAATGGCCAATGAAAATTGGGTGTTCAGAAGTAGGGCCAACACTAACGTTTGCTGCAGGCTGCACAGTCGTAGATTAAGAAATAGAATCCACATAGAATTGTTGAAATGTCAAGGCAGTTCGTGCAGAGGATATAAGAAAAAGTCGACAGCTTTGCCGTTCCTTTTCAGTGCCGTTATTTGTATTCATGTGGATTCATGTTGAAGGTATCACATATTTTGTACATCTACGGAAGTACATCATAATTTTTCCCTCGGACATTAAAACTCTGAGCACCACGCAAAATGTTACGCGCACAAGAAACTCCTGTGTTTATTTCCATTGGCTGTAGTCCATCTCTTGCTGTGCCTAACAACCTGATATTTCGTGGCCAAACAGACCTGTCTATCATCACATTTCACATGACTACCAGTGATTAAGCACTTACGTAGTTATTCATTTATTTATTCTTCACAATTACACGCTATTGTCTGGAAGGCTAACAAAGGCCGCAATTAATGTAAACTGAAGGTGGAGGTGGAGAAAGGAACCAATGATAGCAGCTACATCAGGACTTTGTGCGGAATCAGCGGCTACAGAGGAAAATGTGTGTTTGATCGGGACTCGAACCCGGGATTTCCTGCTTACTAGGCACTTACGTTAACCTCTGCGCCACACGAAAACGGTATTGATCGTAAATGCGCGTACTATCTCGGTTCGTTTCCTGTCCGACTCACATTCCTACCTAGCACCACTTAGCCACGGTTCTCGTCCATATCTTCCACGTTCGCTAGATTCTGATTCCCCCAGGAGGTCCTACGTAAATGTTCATCCGAATTGAAGGCTGTGGATTCCCTACTTGCCGGCCAGGGTGGCCTTGCGGTTCTAGGCACTGCAGTCCGGAACTGCGGGACTGCTACGGTCGCAGGTTCGAATCCTGCTTCGGGCATGGATGTGTGTGATGTCCTTAGGTTAGTTAGGTTTAAGTAGTTCTAAGTTCTAGGGGACTGATGACCTAAGATGTTAAGTCCCACAGTGCTCAGAGCCATTTTTTTTTATTCCCTACCCATCGAGACGAACTTATTATGTATGAAAGTGTCCTGTCTGTTCTTTCGGACGTGTAATCGACTGTCACACTGTAAACGTTGCTGACGTGCTTCCCTGCGGCCTTGTATTGTAGCGGACAACGTTTGTTGTTCCAGGTTGTACCTGCAAACATTACGAAAAGATCCTAACATCATAACAGTAATACAGAAAGCTAATGCTACAACAGTCAAAGGAGAAAAATTTAAAACTAATTTCTACCACTAAAAAATACTAATAACCCTTTGACAAATTGCTTAGCTACTTTTGGTACTACAGATTCTATGAGGAAAATTCGTAGACATCTATTTTTGTTCATTCGTTAAGGTACAATTAAACTGCAGCAGATTTTTCCGTTATTGCATCAGTCCTTAAACAGCCAACGGCCTTGCAGCAGTGGCAACACCGGTTCCCATCAGATCACCGAAGTTAAGCGCTGTTGGGCTGGGCTAACACTTGGATGGGTGACCATCAGGTCTGCCGAGCGCTGTTGGCAAGCAGGGTGCACTCAGCCCTTGTGAAGCAAACTGAGGAGCTACTTGATTGAGAAGTAGCGGCTCCGGTCTCGTAAACTGACATACGGCCGGGAGGGCGGTGTGTTGACCTCCTGCCCCTCCATACCCGCATCCAGTGACGCCTGTGGGTGAGGATGACACGGCGGCCGGTCGATTCCCGTTGAGCCTTCGTGGCCTGTTCGGACGGAGTTTAGTTTAGTTTTAATCAGCCCTTAAACTACCCGAGACAGCAAACGTTGTCCACTACATTCATAGGCCGCAAGGAAGCATGTCAACAGCGTTTTCAATGTGACAGTCGATTCCAAGATTTAATGTAACTTCTTATAATCCACAATTCCATAATCGCTTGCTCCAGACCGATGACGATTCTTGAAAACTGGTGCGTTCAGTGGTCGCCGAACTCAGTACCTGCACTCCATTTGAACAGAACGTTTTCCTGTGGTGTTGGAAGCATGCAGACGTGTCTTGTATTGGATCGTGAAGCCCTCCTTGGCCCTCCTCGATACAGCGGCTGCAGTATCGTCCAACGCACACCAGGTCGACCCGTTCCTCACTTCTACTTTGCGACGCAGCGTCGTCAACGCCCGACGACCAATACCCGCTGAATTTCCGTAGAGCAGGCTGTCCTACAATATGTGCTCCACGCTGACGCGGGAGCTACTGTCATTCATCTGTCTTCTAGTTTTGCACATATACGTAAGAATCTGGCCAAGACCTATCAGGTAATGTGTCAGTTCACTCGACGATTGAAGAAATGTGTATATGCATGTAATGCTTTGCCAAGTTGTAATTTGCAATCTTGTATTAACTTGTGCACATTGGCCTGAGTTCCAAGTATCCTTCGTAATTCCGTTTGATTACCTTTCTTCAAGCAGTGCAGGGCTTCCCTTCTCCTGATTTCCAAGTCCATTACTAGCAACGAAACATGAGCCTTGCCGAGGTTGGGTGTCTCAACGATACAGACAGTAGTGCTGTAGGTTCAACCACAATATACGGGTCTCAGTGGAGAGGCCAGACTAACCCGTGGTTTCTGAAGAGGGGCAGCACCATTTTCAGTAGCTGCAGGCGTAGCGGTCTGGATGATTGACTGATCTGGGCTAGAAACATTAGCCAACATGGCCTTACGGTGCAAGTGATGCGAACGGCTGAAAGTAAGGGGATTACAGCCGTCACTTTTTCCGAGGGCATGCAGCTCTACTGATCGTTTAAATGATGGGGTCAAAACATTAAGGAGGTGAAATAGTCCCCCAAACGCATTTCTGGATGGGGGTTGCTTAGGAATGTCATCATCAGGAAAAACAAAACTGTAATTCTACAATTAGGGGCGTAGAATGTTAGATTACTTAGCTGGGTAGGTAGATTAGGTAATGGGTTGGTTGAAATTCTATATACTGGGAATTAGTGAATTGCGGTAGCCGAATGAACAGAACTTCTGGTCATGTAAGTATAGGGTTACAAACACAAAATGAAGTAGGAGTAACGCAAGATTAGGTATAATAATGAATAAAACAATAGGAATGCAGGTAAGCTACTGTGAACAGTGTAGTGAAAGCATTATAGTAGCCAAGATAGACATTAATTGAACCAACATCCGGGGGTACAAATGGCAGGGGTCCCTTTAAACTGTTTTCTCACTTCGGACCGTGCGCCCTGTCCACACCAAGTACCTTATAATCCCGCGGTGGTCGTACTGTTCTGCTCCACACTGCTGCTGGCTTGCCTGAAATTATCTATCGAAATATGCAAGAGAATAAGGGGAGCCACTCAACCTGAAACACAACCCTGTCCTACGTCTGGTACGAACAACTGTATTCTGAGACGATAAGAAAATCGCAGGTTGCACTGTTTGCGTTCTCAGTCAAAACTACCTATCCCAGTTAACATTCTTGGTGATTATCTGTCAACAGTATCACTTGGACGAGCGTCCGCGTAACCGACGCGATGCGGGTGATTGTTGGCGATGCGGAAGCCGAATGAGCGAACGAAAATTGTTATGCTCGCCACGCATACACAGATATTTGGTACTAGTCTTCCTTGACACTAGTAATTATTAACACTGTTCATAGAGTTAAGTTTTCAGTTCTCAGTTCTCACTTGCACAAGCGTGCGTGTAACCGTCGCGGCGCGGCTGATTGATGATGCGGAAACGCGATGACCGAACGCACGTTGTCATGCTCGCTACAAGACACTGGCACCTGGTTGCACTCTTTTGCACTCTTTTGTTGTAACTGATTTTTACTGATTCACATTAGTTCATTCTAGGAGACCGAACAAGGCGCGGATGATTGATGCTGTACGGTACGACACGCAACGAGCGGATACACACAAACGTTATCGGCGACACTGCTCATATTTAATCACTTCTTTGCGCGCTTTTCACTGAAACCACTTCCGTATCTCATTGTATCATTGTAATAGCACTTGTAGCAACACTTAAACTTCCGTAACAATGCCTTTTACATGTAGAGATGCCTACAGCACAACATAACAGCTCCGTGTCCTATGCTTGAGTCTGCAAAAACGCGGCTACTCGCTAAGACGCTAAGAGACACGGCAACCAAGCCAGCGATACAACAATACGCTTACAGTCTACGGCAGAGTTAAAAGCTTATGTACCAACTAGCCCCTCAGATACCAAACAGATTAAAAGAATATGTGATCAGATAACATAAATTGTTCAGATAGTTAAAAACAAGAAACTTTAATTGTGATGGGGGGACTGCAATTCGATATGAGAAGGAAGGACAGAAGGAAAAATAGGAGAAGAATATGGAGAGGGGGAAAGGAGTAAAAGAGGAACCCGAATGCTAGAATTTGGCACAAAGCATAATTTAATCATCGCTAACACTTGGTTTAAGATTCAGGAAAGACAACTGTGTACGTGGAGAGACTGGGAGCACCCATACAATTTTAAACTGTAAGACATTTCCAGGGACAGAGGTGGACTCGGACCACAGTTTAAGGGTTATTAAATGTAGTCTAAAACTGAAGGTACAACAAAAATTAGGAAATTAAGGAAGTTCTACCTTGATAAACTGAAAGAATCAAAAGTAGTTGAGAATTTCAAAGACAGTAGCAGACAGCGATTGAAACAGGGGAAAGGAATACAGCAGAAGGTGAATCAGAAAAGGCAGGAGACGATCAAATAGGTAATAAGACGAGGCCTAGTACAAGTCATTGGACCCCATGGGAGATACTAAATTTAACTGGCGAAAGGAGAAAATATAAAAATTCAGCAAATAAGCACGCAAAAGCGGCTAAACAAATTAGATTGGCAGAAATTGCAAAACAACGAGCCAGGATAACCTGGGCAGCAATGGAAGGCTTTAGAAGTATGTGTAACTAGGGGAGACATAGATACCGCCTCCAGGAAAATTAAAGAGACCTTTGGAGGAAAGAGAAGCAGCTGTATCAATGTCATGGACTCGATTGAAAAGTCAGTACAAAGCAAAGAAGGGAAAACTGGAAAGTGGAGGAAAGATATAAGGGGGACTACACAAGGGAAATGAACTCGAATATAAATTACAGAAAGAGGAGAGGAAGTAGATGGTGAGATGGGAGATATGATACTGCGAGAAGAATTTCACAGAGCACTGAAAGACCTAAGCTGAAACCCTCAGAATTGTTCATGGACTTGGGAAAGGCAACCAATTATTCCACCTGGTGTGCAAATACATTAGACAGGCGAAATACCCTCACAATTCAGGAAGAATGTAAAAATTACAGTTATGAAGAAAGTGAATGATGACCAACGTCAATATTACCGAGCTGTCAGTTTATTAAGTTATTGTTGCAACATACTGACACGAATTATTTATAGAAAAATGGAAAACTGGTAGAAACCGACCTCGGGGAAGATGAATTTGGATTTCAGAGAAATGTAGGAATGTGAGTGACAATATTGTCCCAAAGACTAAGCAAATAGATTGAAGAAAAGCAAAGCTACATTTATAGAATCTGTAAATTTAGAGAAAGCATTTGACAGTGTTGACTGAAATGAAATCATTGTAAGTATGAAGTTAGCAGGGATTAATATGGGAAGCGAAAGGTTATTTAGAACTTGTGCAGAAACAATATTGCAGTTGTATGGGCCGAAGGGAAAGTCGTGGCTGAGAAGAGATGGGACAGGTTCATAGCTTATCGTCAGAGTTATTAATTCTGTTCTCTGAGCGAGCTACGAAGGAAACCAAGGAGAAATTTAGAAAGAATTAGAGTTCATGGAAAAGAAATAGGAAGTTTAAAGTTTTACGATGACAATGTCTTTCTCCCAGTGATGTCAAAGGATTTGGAAGAACAGTAGAACGGAATGGACAGTGTCTTGAAATGAGGGTGTAAGTTGAACATCAACAAAAGTAAAACAAGAGGAACAGAATGTAGTCAAATTAAATCAGTCGATGCTGAAGGAATTAAATTAGGAAAGGAGACACTAAAATTAGCGGATCTAGTATGCTATTCGGGCAGTAAAATCACTGATCAAATAAAATGGCTCCAAGCACTATGGGACTTAACATCTGAGGTCATCAGTCTCCTAGACTTAGAACTACTTAAACCTAACTAACCTAAGGACATGACACACATCCATGCCCGAGGCAGGATTCGAACCTGCGACCGTAGCAGCAGCGCGGTTCCAGACTGAAGCGCCTAGAATTGCTCTGTCACAGCGGCCGGCGGCAGCAGCTAAAGAAGGTGATGAAGGTCGAGCCGAGCTCTGGAGCTCTGCTGACGGGGGCCTCCTTTTGTTATTTGAAAAGCGGTTAAAAGGATAATTCACGGTGCACTATAACATAGTGCCTATTGATATTCTAGCCCTGTGGCTTTACTGTTTAAAGGAAAATTGGCGCAATATTATTGTGTCTTGTTCAGTGAATAATATGTATTTGTTTGTTCTGCAGTGTCCTTGGTTTTAGAGTGACCAATGATTGTTAGAGCGTCTTCTTTGAAGCCACGTGATTCTGTTAATTGGTAAACCTCTTGTGTGCACCCGCTTGGGATGCGATGTTATGAACTGAAGTGGTAACACCGGTAAGTGGCACTGTACCCGGTGGATATGTCATGGTACTGTATCAGATACTGGGTATGAATTTGAAATCTAATTTTGATTTAGTAAAGTGTATTTATCCTAACCTACGTAGATATGTTTTAGTCATAAACGAATTACGTCTGGTTACTGCTGAGTGAAATTTCCTGCTTTGCTTAAGCTCACCTACACTAGTGTTTCTTAAGGGGTTTTAGCAATATTTATTCATGTCTCAGGAGTTCCGTTTGTACCTGCAGCTTGTCAGTTACATGTACTCGCTTATCATCTTACCTAGACAGAGGCGTATGTATGTATTGTGTACGACAAAATCCATTCTAATTATCTCTGTTACCTTTATTAATCTTAGCGAGTTTCCCCTGATCTCATTAAAAGCCTTATATATATATATATATATATATATATATATATATATATATATATATATATATATATATATATATATATTTATTTATTTATTTATTTAAGTTTACTTTTAATTATTTGTTCTATCTGAGGTTACGAACTGTAGCTGTATTTATCTTGCTAAAGAGATCTCATCAACTGGTAGTGTATATTCTGTTATTACGAGTATTTGAGGGTACTGCCTCGCGTGTGATTTATGTTTACAGTTGATCGCGAAACACGCGAGTCTACCTTGGTGTTAGCAGCTGTGACTTCTGGGCTGCTACCTTGGCGGCATCCTGCCCAACGCCCGAGGTCTAAGTTATTGCTGCGGGAGGGATATGCCGCGTCGTCTGTCATACCCAGCGTAAGTTGAGTAGTTGTCTTGTACCTTGGAGCTGTACCCTGGCTGAGCAACTGCCGCAAGGGTTGTAGGCTGTCGAGTTTAGCGGGATTAACTAACGAACTTTTGTAAATAATAATCAAACTGTTGATCCTCTTACTGTTCACAAAAGAAGAGTGTTCAAATTCTCTACTAACTGTTCTTCATAAAATCGGATGTGCTCTGTATTTGGTAAATGTAGTTTCCCTTTACTGAACGATTGAAATTTCGTTGTTACTGCTCATAAACTCAGATGCTTTGTGTTTATTGAATACTGTTTCCTTTTGCTTATGGTGATAAATTTCAGCCCGCATCTCGTGGTCGTGCGGTAGCGTTCTCGCTTCCCACGCCCGGGTTCCCGGGTTCGATTCCCGGCGGGGTCAGGGATTTTCTCTGCCTCGTGATGGCAGGGTGTTGTGTGCTGTCCTTAGGTTAGTTCGGTTTAAGTAGTTCTAAGTTCTAGGGGACTGATGACCATAGATGTTAAGTCCCATAGTGCTCAGAGCCTTTTTTTTTTATAAAATTCAGTAGTTTGTCACTTTACATGTCACTGTAATTATGATGGATGCCATGTTGATCAGTATGTTTTTCTTAAATACATGTAAATTTGGTGAAAACGACGAACTATCTGGTGGGCCTCCCTCCCACGAGTTGACGTTTGATCCTTCCCTATCCTGAACCTGTTACCTGCGTTTCACATATCTGTCACTGAAGAGCCAGTAGGCTCATTTGAAGCAGAAAAAATGGACGATTACGCGTGTGAAGACGCGCCTTTGATATCCGCATTAGTTTATAGGTTATTGCAAATTAAATATTATAAATAATTTCTGAATTGTAAAAGTGAATATCTCGGCATCGCACTGTTCTATTGCAACAAACGAGGTGTCTACGGATACATCTCGTTGAACTGTATCGGACTGTGATAGTAAATTTACTGAAATTATACGTATATTTAAAGGAGACGCCGAAATGTGGATTTCGCAAATTAAATATAGCCTTTGTTACTAAATAAATAAAGAAACATTAAAAGTAGAGGCAGAAATGTAAACTTTACATATAAGGGAAATTATTTATTGTATAATTTAAATTGTTTCTTATTTTTACACTTACAAATCATAAAATGGAGACAAACCATAGAAATTATTATTTATAAATAAACTATGGTAGCTGAAAGAAAATTGACAACATCATAACATTTCTCGGAATATTTTAGTATGATTTGATGTGTAATGTATGTATAACCGATTAAAATTAAGAATTTCAGTAATTTTCGTATTCAGCAGTTTAACTAACTTGCGGCTGGTTGAGGTTTCCTGGGCGAACAGCGGCAATTTGGAGGAGAGCCGCCGTTGAAGGCAATGAGTCTGTGCTAAGGGAGAGTTTTACTTTATGAGCGGTGAAATAGCCGTTAGTTCGCGTGTGTGTGAATTATTCAGAGTTCCTACTTTCGGGCATAGATATTTTTCGGCATCTGATGAACTTTTTACTTTATGGGTTGTATGTGATACAAGCCGCACTCAGTGTGTAGCCATTTATAATTTTATACAGGGTGGTCCATTGATCGTGAGCGGGCCAAATATCTCACGAAATAAGCGTCAAACGAAAGATCTACAAAAAAGGAAATCAGCATACATTGCACAATTTAGATTGCCATCGATTAAAAGGGGCGCCAATTATACTTCCTCCCATAAACGCAGCTGATATCCGTTTGACCCACGGCAGCGCCATCTAGCGGGCCAACCATAGCACCATCTTGTTTACCCCTTCTATCTAGACGAGTTTCATTTTTTGTAGTTTTTTCGTTTGATGCTTATTTCGTGAGATATTTGGCCCGATCACGATCAATGGATCACCCTGTATACGGTAGAACTTTAACGGTTTTCTAAAGATAACTCAGGCAACTAAGCATGGTTTATTCAACCATCTCCACGATCTTAAGAAACCCGGACAGGCTCTGAAATTAATTTATTGTGAACTGGGACTTTCGATTTTCCTATGTTCTTGTTGGAAATAAACGCAAATTTGTGAAACTTTAGAAAAATACGTGAGTGAGCGATATTTACATAGCAAATCCTGTCTGCATTTATATTACATACTTTTATGGAATATTGGGTGCACTGTGACGAATGTGAGTTGACGCCCCGTAGACAAACGTAGCCAAACTTCTAAGTCCAACAACATTTACGGAAGTTGCGGTCGTGGGGGGGGATTGAAGTATTTGTGCTGCGTAATGTAGGGGTAAATCTGTTCCATCAGTAATACTTGGGGACTCTGAGCTGATACAGAACTTGTGAACAGTTTAGAACTTAATTTTCGGAGAGTTGGTGAGAGAGATTATATTTTGTTTCGTCATTCACACCACATAGACATTCCTACACAACCCGTGCGCTCACAGCAACAACAAATCTTGAGTAAATTGCAAACCTCTCACAGAGCATACTTATATTTATTTGCTGCACTGTATACGTTTCCGTGATCGAGGCTAGTACAATGGTAAGTAAAACGTAAGGACGAAAGTAGCTATTGCATATTACGTCACTGACAAGAAACATAGCTCGATGAAATTTGGCCCACACGCAGAAAGAACTGTTACAATAGAGTTCAGAAAGTAACTGGAAGAAATACGCTACGAAACTTTAATTCAATGACAATAATTACACTGATGTTACCGTGATTTATGGTGGTCCCCTCGACATTACGAAAGGCAGAACGTAGTTCTTAATAGTGTGTGCGACCAGCACTGACGTGAATGCGTGCTCATATGCTGGTCACAACACTGGTAAGGAGTTCCTGTGGTCGGGCTTTCCATTCCCCGAGAACAGCGACTGACAACGGCCGGACAGTTGGTGCATGTGGACATGACGCAATACATCTCCCCAACGGAACCCAAACGCGCACGATCGGATTTGAGTCGGGGCAGTGGGCCGGCCAAGCCATTCGCCACGTTCGAAGAGCTTCTCCACCTGCACAGTTCGATGCGCTGGAGCAGTGCCATTCGTAAAAACAAAGTCAGGGCCGAATACTGAAAAGACACTCGTGGGGAGAACTACAGCGTCACGATAACGTTGACTCCTGAGTGTACAGCGTTCAAGATCTGTAGGTCAGTATACCCAAGCAACTTCATTTCTCCTCACACAATAACACCTGGGCTACCAATTCCATCACGTTAGACAATGCTGACGAGAGATGGGAATACTCAGTGTGGCCTGGGACGATGTCGAACGCCTTAAGAAACGCAACCCAACATATGCCATCCACTCTGGTTGCGGATGACGTAACTTGGGTTGGGTTGCATGAAATAATTTCCGGACCAGTTTCATTTTGTCCGCCTATAAGAAGCCATAGATCCGCAAAGCTGCTCTAAAGACAACAGCAAGATAAATATCCCAACGGGAGTTACGAATTTGAGAAACTACATCTATATGTTTCTACACCTACATCTACAGGGTGGTCCATTGATAGTGACCAGGCCAAATATCTCACGAAATAAGCATCAAACGAAAAAACTACAAAGAAGGAAACTCGTATAGCTTGAAGGGGGAAACTAGATGGCGCTATGGTTGGCCCGCTAGATGGCGCTGCCATAGGTCGAACGGATATCAACTGCGTTTTTTAAAATAGGAACCCCCATTTTTTTATTACATATTCGTGTAGTACGTAAAGAAATATGAATGTTTTAGTAGGACCACTTTTTTCGCTTTATGAGAGATGGCGCTGTAATAGTCGCAAACGTATAGTTACGTGGTATCACGTAACATTCCGCCAGTGCGGACGGTATTTGCTTCGTGATACATTACCCGTGTTAAAATGGATCGTTTACCAATTGCAGAAAAGGTCGACATCGTGTTGTTGTATGGCTATTGTGATCAAAATGCCCAACGGGAGTGTGCTATGTATGCAGCTCGGTATCCTGGACATCAGCCGAGTGTCCGGACCGTTCGCCGGATAGTTACGTTATTTAAGGAAACACGAAGTGTTCAGCCACATGTGAAACGTCAACCACGACCTGCAACAAATGATGATGCCCAAGTATGTGTCTTAGCTGCTGTGGCGGCTAATCCGCGCATCAGTAGCAAACAAATTGCGCGAGAATCGGGAATCTCAAAAATGTCGGTGTTGGGAATGCTACATCAACATCGATTGCACCCGTACCATATTTCTATGCAGGACGAATTGCATGGCGACCACTTTGAACGTCGTGTACAGATCTGCCTCTGGGCACAAAAGAAATTACGGGACGATGACAGATCTTTTGCACGCGTTCTATTTCGCGACGAAGCGTCATTCACCAACAGCGGTAACGTAAACCGGCATAATATACACTATTGGGCAACGGAAAATCCACAATGGCTGCGACAGGTGGAACATCAGCTACCTTGGCGGGTTAATGTACGGTGCTCCATTATGGGAGGAAGGATAATGGGCCCCATTTTATCTATGGCAATCTAAATGGTGCAATGTATGCTGATTTCCTACATAATGTTCTACCGATGTTACTACAAGATGTTTCACTGCATGACAGAATGGCGATGTACTTCCAACATGATGGATGTCCGGCACATAGCTCGCGTACGGTTGAAGCGGTATTGAATAGCATATTTCATGACAGGTGGATTGGTCGTCGAAGCACCATACCATGGCCCGCACGTTCACCGGATCTGACGTCCCCGGATTTCTTTCTATGGGGAAAGTTGAAGGATATTTGCTATCGTGATCCACCGACAACGCCTGACAACATGCGTCAGCGCATTGTCAATGCATGTGCGAGCATTACGGAATGCGAACTACTGGCTGTTGAGAGGAATGTCGTTACACGCATTGCCAAACGCATTGAGGTTGACGGACATCATTTTGAGCATTTATTGCATTAATGTGGTATCTACAGGTAATCGCCTTGTAAGAGCATGCTTTCTCAGAAATGACAAGTTCACAAAGGTACATGTATCACTTTGGAACAACCGACATAAAACGTTCAAGCGTACCTACGTTCTGTATTTTAATTTTAAAAATCTACCTGTTACCAACTGTTCGTCTACAATTGTGAGCCACATGTTTTTAACTATTACAGCGCCATCTATCACAAAGCGAAAAAAGTAGTCCAACTAAAACATTCATATTTTTTTACGGACTGCACGAATATGTAATAAAAATGGGGGGTCATATAAAAAAGCAGTTAATATCCGTTTGACTTATGGCAACGCCATCTAGCGGGCCAACCATAGCGCCATCTGGTTTCCCCCTTCAAGATAGACGAGTTTCGTTCTTTGTAATTCTTTCGTTTGACGCTTATTTCGTGAGATATTTGGCCCGGTCACGATCAATGGACCACCCTGTATACTTCGGAAAGGTACTTTGCGTAAAACTATCAGTTTCCACCGTTCCTATTCAAGTCGCGACTCTTTCGTGGGAAGAAGGAATGTTGGTAACATTCCGTCCGAGCTCTAATTTTTCTAATTTTACTTCCGTGGTCTTTTCACGAGATACATGTTGGAGAAAGCAATATACAGTTTGACTCTTGTAGAAATATTCTGTAGACCACACCGTGAAGGCAACGCTTCTGTTGCAGCGTCTACCACTGATGTTTGCCGAGAGTCTCTGTGACGCTTTCGTGATGCAATGGCCCTGTATACAAACGCCCTGTCCTTCTTTGGATCTTCTCTACTTCCTGTACGAATCTTATCTGGTACGGATACCAGACTGACGACCATGAAAGTCTTATTAACTACCCCATTTGCGGGTGGGCTGTACAGCCTGAGGAATCTTCCAATGAATCTCAGTCTTCATAGTCCGTCGACTTCCAGTCGCATACTTACATACACATAGTCCCATATATTTACTGGGTCCGATTGCTTCCATTGATTGATCTGCAATCGTTCATCCATACAATAACGGATCTTAATGCCTATTAGTGCGTATTATGTTGCATTGATTCCAAAATTGCAGGACAATTACAGGAAGCAGTTACTTCCAAAAAATATCTAGGAGTATGTTTACGGAGCGATTTGAAGTGGAAGGACCACGTAAGATTAATCACGAGTAAGGCAGATGTCAGACTGCGATTGATGTGAAGAATTCTCAGGAAATGTAGTCCAACAAACAAAGTAGCTTACAAAACACTTGTTCGACCAACCCTTGAATATTGCTCGTGAGTACTGAATATGTACTAGGTAGGAGCGATTGAGGAAATAGAGTAGATCCATAGAAGGGCGGCACGTTTCGTTACAGGCTCATTTACTAGGCGCGAAAGCATCACAGAGCTCAACTCTAGTGGCAGACGTTGCAAGAGAGGCGTTCTGCATGTACTGTTAAAGTTACGAGAGCGTCCCCTGATAAAAGAGTAAACCACTATATTGCTTTCTCTTACAAGTAGCTCGCAAAAACACCATGAAGATAAAATTAGAGTTCTTCGAGCCCTTACGGGGACTTAGACCTACCAACAATCATTCTTTCATATGCGACTGGAACAGGAAAAGTGGAAACGACAGTGGTACAGGAAGTACCCTCCGTCACACACTGTAAGGTAGCTTGCGAAGTATAGATGTAGATGTGGATATAGGTTGTTTATATCGAGGGTCAACTGCGAACCCCTGCACCACACGTCGAGCCATTTCAAGTCTTCTTCCATTTCTCTACAGTTTTCTATCTTTGCGAAAAGCTTTATGGAATTTCCGACGGTATCTACTAGGTTATTTACATTTATATTGAAAGATAATGACGCTATAACGCTCCCTTGGTGCGCGAGCGAATTTGCTTTTGCGTCTGAAGGTTTCTCTCCGTTGGAAACAACATGCTGCGTTCTGTTTCTTAGAAACTCTTCAGTTCAGTCACACAGCTGGTGTGGTATTCTGTAAGCTCGTACGTTGTTCATCAGGTGGCAATGCGGAACTACGTAGAAAACTTCCTGTGAGTCACGGAACAACACGTCTTCTACGAGGACTTTCTAGGTTGGTAAGCAAGAAAATGCTGATGAGCGCTCTGCTACATGCCGCAGAGGAAACACAGGTAGATCTCAAACGGATAGTACAGATTTTAATAATACACAGAAAGAAAGAAGAGTAGGCCATTGTTTGATGGCTCTGGAGATCGGTAAAGATGTCTTCTGTTCTTGGGCACAGCTAGTTTTCTATTAAGCTGCAACAGCATCTGATTCGCATAGCAACAGAAAAAAACACAAATTACATTAACTGCGCACCGAAAATTTAATTATATGTTTGTGTAGTTCAGTAGATGTTTTTAAATGTGCCATACAAAGCTCAGCAGGGGCCTTGCGCAACAGAAAGCGCCGAGGAACACCTGCCACCACTTCCGGCGTGAAGCTGGTCTGGTCTGGCGCAACGCCCCGTCTCTGCCTGGCTGTCTCCTGTGTGAACCATAACAGCCCTTTACGACTCGCCCAACACGTGCTGCACACGCAGTGGACCGTCAGCAAAAACACCACTGTTTGTCCACATTGCGACACCGTGAAGCAGCCACGAAAACAACATACACTATTGGCCATTAAAATTGCTACACCACGAAGATGACGTGCTACAGACGCGAAATTTAACCGACAGGAAGAAGATGCTGTGATATGCAAATGATTAGATTTTCAGAGCATTCACACAAGGTTGGTGACACCTACAACGTGCTGACATTAGGAAAGTTTCCAACCGATTTCTCACTCACAAACAGCAGTTGACCGGCGTTCCCTGGTGAAACGTTGTTGTGATGCCTCGCCTAAGGAGGAGAAATGGGTACCATCACGTTTCCGAATTTGATAAAGGTCGGAGTGTAGCCTCTCGCTATTGCGGTTTATCGTATTGCGACATTGCTTTTCTCGTTGGTCGAGATCCAATGACTGTTAGCAGAATATGGAATCGGTGGCTTCAGGTGGGTAATACGGAACGCCGTGCTGGATCCCAACGGCCTCATATCACTAGCAGTCGAGATGACAGGCATCTTATCCGCATAGCTGTAACGGATCGTGCAGCCACGTCTCGATCCCTGTGTCAACAGATAGGGGACGTTTGAAGGCAACAACGATCTGCACGAACAGTTCGACGACGTTTGCAGCAGCATGGGCTGTCAGCTCGGAGACCATGACTGCGATTACCCTTGACGGTGCATCACAGACAGTAGCGCCTGCGATGGTGTACCCAACGACGAACCTGTGTGCACGAATGGCAAAACGTCATTTTTTCGGATGAATCCAGGTTCTGTTTACAGCATCATGATGGTCGCATCCGTGTTGGGCGACATCGCGGTGAACGCACATTGGAAGCGTGTATTCGTCAACGCCATACTGGCGTATCACCCGGCGTGATGTTATTGGGTGCCATTGGTTACAGGTCTCGGTCACCTCTTGTTCGCACTGACGGCACTTTGAACAGTGGACGTTACATTTCAGATGTGTTACGACCCGTGGCTCTACCCTTCATTCGATCCTTGCGAAACCCTACATTTCAGCAGGACAATGCACGACCGCATGTTGCAAGTCCTGTCCGGGCCTTTATAGATACAGTAAATGTTCGACTGCTGCCCTGGCCAGCACATTCTCCAGATGTCTCACCAACTGAAAACGTCTGGTCAGTGGTGGACGAGCAACTGGCTCGTCACAATACGCCAGTCACCACTCTCGATGAATTGTGGTATCGTGTTAAAGCTGCATGGGCAGCTGTACCTGTAGACGCCATCCAAGCTCTGTTTGACTCAATGCGCAGGCGTATCAAGGCCGTTATTACGGCCAGAGGTGGTTGTTCTGGGTCCTGATTTCTCTGGATCTATGCACCCAAACTGCGTGAAAATGTAATGACATGTCAGTTCTAGTATAATATATTTGTCCAGTGAATACCCGTTGATCATCTGCATTTCTTCTTGGTGTAGCAATTTTAATGGCTAGTAGTGTACTTTAGCATGTTGAGGAGCTATAGTGTGGAATAATTTGCACGATAGACGAGATTACCTTTCAAGACAATTTCAAGTTATTTTATTGAACTAAGTTCTGTGTTACCGCTCGATCTGAGTTAGGTAGTGAATTAGTATTCATGCGCCCGCTCGTTACCCCGATGTGCATTGACATGCAGCGATGTAGGCTGAGAGAGGGTGCGAATTTATCAAATATTGAGAAGCTGGTTGCCGCATCATTTCTACATTTATTTCATCCTGCTTTATATTCAGTCGCTCCTTCCTAAGTTGCATGAGAAAGAGAAGGTCGACTTCTTAAACGATACCAGATCGTACAACCAACGACGTAAGCTGCTTCTGTAAGTTCTGTAAGGTTGAATATGCACGCGATTCTCGTTGTATACTGAAAACTTGTTTCTATGTTTTTGGGGTGCAATATATTCGGTATGAAACAGTACCGCAATCTCACACTATGCATTAACGTCAACTGTTTGCGACGCATGTAAATTTGTGCCGGACCGGCATTCGAACCTCGATTTCCATCTTATCACGACCGACCACCTTAATCACTTCGGTTATCCGAGCACGCCTCCAAAACCGATCCAAACTTCTGTATGTCACGTAATCACAACTCTTAAATTCGTACAATTCCTGATTCTAGCACAGTTAAATATTATATCGTCATTTTAGCCCTTCGAGGTATGGATACATCATTGATAGTTACAATGTCTGTTTTTATAGTGTCTGTATCCTCACAATACAGTGTCCTTTATACATGCATATAATACCCACTGCCCTCAGTTATATAAGGAGCAGTGAAACCAAAAGCCCGCATCTCGTGGTCGTGCGGTAGCGTTCTCGCTTCCCACGCCCGGGTCCCCGGGTTCGATTCCCGGCGGGGTCAGGGATTTTCTCTGCCTCGTGATGGCTGGGTGTTGTGTGCTGTCCTTAGGTTAGTTAGGTTTAAGTAGTTCTAAGTTCTAGGGGACTTATGACCACAGCAGTTGAGTCCCATAGTGCTCAGAGCCATTTTTTTGAAACCAAAACGAGAGAAATGGAAAAACACCATCGCAGGCGCTCCTGTCTGTGATGCAGCATCATGGGTAACCGCAGCCATGGTCTCCGAGCTGATAGTACATGCTGCTGCAAACGTCGTCGAACTGTTCGTGCAGATGGTTGTTGTCTTGCAAACGTCTCCATCTGTTGACTCGGGGATCGAGACGTGGCTGCACGATCCGTTACAGCCATGTGGATAACATGCCTGTCACCTCGACTGCTAGTGAAACGACGCCGTTGGGATCCAGCATGGCGTACCGTCTTGAATGTACCGATTCCATATTCTGCTAACAGTCATTGGAGCTCGACCAACGCGAGCAGCAATGTCGCGATACGATAAACCGCAATCGCGATAGGCTACAATCCGACCTTTATCAAAGTCGGAAACGTGATGGTACGCATTTCTCCTCCTTATACGAGGCATCACAACTACGTTTCACCAGGCAACGCCGGTCAACTGCTGTTTGTGTATGAGAAATCAGTTGGAAACTTTCCTGATGTCTGCAAGTTGTAGGTGTCGCCACCGGTGCCAACCTTGTATGAATGCTCTGAAAAGCTAATCAGTTGCATATCACAGCATCTCCTTCCTGTCGGTTAAATTTCGCGTCTGTAGCACGTCATCTTCGTGGTGTAGCAATTTTAATTGCCAGTAGTGTAATTTAATCAGAACAGTATGTTTCATCAAAAATAGCTCCAAAACCAGACACGTCTTAACACTACAAGTACTTAAAGGATTTACAAACATATCAGAATCAATATGTATTGAAGCTGGCTGGCAAATTATTTCAGAGATAGTTGTAAAGTGAGTGTTATAGATCTTGAAAAAGATGAAACTGGTGTTAAAACGACATAGCACTTTTCAAGTTGTCAGTAAAACTCTTCTGTGCTGTTGCTGCAATGTCCGTACATGAAATTGTCCGATGTTACGGCTACTGTTGCAAATAGTCTTCCTCAGGGCTTTCTGCTGAGCTGTCAGCTCGGTCCAAAGCCCTGAGAAAGGCCATTTGAAAGAGTAGACGAAAAGTCGGACAATTTTATGTATGGACAATGCTGTCAGCAGGCCAGAACAGTTTTATTGACAGTGACAACGGCCGCGGACGCCTACGCTTACTTTTCAAGTTGTCAATAACAGACTGCTCAGATATCGTGTCTGCACTGGCGCCATACGCCGTACCTAGCCGCAACATCCGGGAGTCATCAAGTGAGACAATTCTTCCGCGACATCTGGCCACTCAGTTTATCTTCTAAATTAACTAGATTCTATACGCCTACAGAATCGCTGCAATCTTATGATTTAGGCACTGCAATGCTACAAGTCCTACAATTTATCTGGAAAAGATTTCAGTCGGAAGTCATGTTCCACAGTTTGGAGGAGAGCTTATATGTTGGAGACGAAGCAAGAGTCTAATTCCTCGTCGGAGAGGCAGATCCTAATTTCTATTGATGTATGCTACCTCAGATTATTTTTAGTTTTGAACTTCGATTTAGATTCTTTTGCTAGTTGAATTTCTGTGCACTGCAGGTGTTTCCTTCTTTAGCCAACTTAACGACTGGTGTACTTGTTGTGACTTGGCAAGACAGCCAAGTCACTATGCGAGGAAGCCGAAAGGCACTCGTTAAAGCTCACGCAGGCTGGCGTGAGGTCTGGAACAGTTATAGGAGTTGAGTCTAGTAAAACAGGAGGTAACTGGTAGAATACTTAACTTTAATTCATAATTAATGAACATCGGTCTGACGGTACAGGCATCATAAGATAAGTAGAAAAGGATCATGGCGCTTTGCTAGGTCCTAGCAAATGACGTAGCTAAAGGCTATGCTAACTATCGTCTCGGCAAATGAGAGCGTACTTTGTCAGTGAACCATTGCTAGCAACGTCGGCTGTACAACTGGGGCGAGTGCTAGGAAGTGTCTCTAGACCTGCCGTGTGGCGGCGCTCGGTCTGCAATCACTGACAGTGGCGACATCTACATCTACATCTACATCCATACTCCGCAAGCCACCTGACGGTGTGTGGCGGAGGGTACCTTCAGTACCTCTATCGGTTCTCCCTTCTATTCCAGTCTCGTATTGTTCGTGGAAAGAAGGATTGTCGGTATGCCTCCGTGTGGGCTCTAATCTCTCTGATTTTATCCTCATGGTCTCTTCGCGAGATATACGTAGGAGGGAGCAATATACTGCTTGACTCTTCGGTGAAGGTATGTTCTCGAAACTTCAATAAAAGCCCGTACCGAGCTACTGAGCGTCTCTCCTGCAGAGTCTTCCACTGGAGTTTATCTATCATCTCCGTAACGCTTTCGCGATTACTAAATGATCCTGTAACGAAGCGCGCTGCTCTCCGTTGGATCTTCTCTATCTCTTCTATCAACCCTATCTGGTACGGATCCCACACTGCTGAGCAGTATTCAAGCAGTGGGCGAACAAGCGTACTGTAATCTACTTCCTTTGTTTTCGGATTGCATTTCCTTAGAATTCTTCCAATGAATCTCAGTCTGGCATCTGCTTTACCGACGATCAACATTATATGATCATTCCATTTTAAATCACTCCTAATGCGTACTCCCAGATAATTTATGGTATTAACTGCTTCCAGTTGCTGACATTCTATTTTGTAGCTAAATGATAAAGGATCTATCTTTCTGTATATTCGCAGCACATTACACTTGTCTACATTGAGATTCAATTGCCATTCCCTGCACCACGCGGGTCCGTCGTTTACTAGCGGACCGCGGCCGATTTAAAGGCTACCACCTAGCAAGTGTGGTGTCTGGCGGTGACACCACAGTACTAACATCAACAATTGTCTAAATAAATACGAACTCAACTGGATTTTTTTCTCCGAACGAATCAGAATTCTTCGTTATCGCTAAAGGCAAACATCTTGTAGTACTAGCTACTGGTCTTAGCTCTATTTATTTTTTTCGTTGGGACAGCATTTATTTGTCCTGTTGAACGTGCCCATGTAAATGACAAGATGCTGTGACACGAGGAACAAATGCTGTCCTTCAGAAAACAAGTGGTAAGAAACGAAAAATACACAGCCAATAAGGAATCTATGTTTCAGAATACAGCAGTCTTTGTTCAGAGTTGGTAAATAAAATGAAGAGCACTGATGGTGACGCAGAAGAGGAAAAATCTGTTTGGGTAAAAGTGAAGAATTGTGTTTTTCCAACAGTAGGTGAAACCACGTCCTGTCGTGAACTAAAAACGTGGTCACTAGCGTAGAAGGCAGATTAGAGGATGACGATTTGCTTGAATGCTGAAACATGATAGGTCCAGCGAATGGCGAAACGCTGCGTGACTTGGGCGCCCCCTGCCGAGAATTGAGCGCTGGCCCACTAGAGCAGGTCAACGAGCGGTTGACGTGCAGACCGCAAGGTTAAAACGGGTCCAGAACAACACGAATTCCTCCGATGCGGGCACAGGCACCAGCCAGTAGACAACCCTGCATCCAACAGCCTCATCCAGCCCCCTCTCACACAGCTGTCGTAGATCGGATCCGCACAGTCCAGAACTGTACCAGCCCTTACAGATCGACTCCAACTCACCTTCCGCATATGTTTCCCTCCTTTCTTCTTCACCCCTTATGGAATAATCAAAATCTCTCCTCTTCTCGAGTTATTCAACCATTATTGTAAATCTTATTCCTCCGATAAATTCCATTGTCTCCTCACTTCTTGTAATGTGCCACTCAAAGCGGTGGGTACTTTAATGTACGGGCTGACAATTATTGAACTACATGAAATAAAATCGTCACAACTTCTGAACGGTTTGCGTTAGGACGTTCTAACTGCACGGCTGGCCCCAGGACGAGGTGGGAATTACTATGTGCTGTATGATTTGGTTTCGAGACGAAGCCCACTTTCATTTGGATGGGTTCGTCAATAAGCAAAATCGGCGCATCTGGGGGACAGAGAACCCGCATTTCGCGATCGAGAAGTCTCTTCGCCCTCAACGGCTGACTGTGCGGTGTGCAACGTCCAATCGCGGAATAATCGGTGCCATATTCCTTGATGGCACGGTGACTACCGAACGGTACGAGAAGGCTTTGGAAGATGATTTCATCGCCATTATCCAAGGTGACCCTGATTTCGACAAGATGTGGTTCATGTAAGACGGAGCTCGACCCCCATCGAAGCAAGAGAGTGTTTAATGTCCTGGAGGAGTAGTTTGGGAACGGCATTGAGGCTCTGGGGTTCTCAGAAGCCACTGGTATGGGCCTCGATTGGCCGTCATATTCTCCGGATCTGTACACATCCGACTCCTTTTTGTGGTGCTATATTAAAGACAAAGGTAAAGCAATAACCTCAAAACCGTGTCTGAGCTGGAGACATCCATTCAGGAGGTCGTCGACAGCATCGATGTTTCGACACTTCAGCGGGTCACGCGGAATTTCGGTATTCGTCTGTGTCACATCATCGCCAATGGTGGTAGGCATGACGAACACGTCATTACCTAAATACGAACACCTCTGCTGATGTTTGCATGTTAAATAAAGTGTTTGCACGCCGTAGTTTGTAACGAAATTACGTTTTTTTTTATATTGTTCAATAACTGTCGCCCTGTAACTGTATAATCAAAATACAGGGACATTTAACTGAACTGTCATATTGTCTTTAGTGAGTAAGTTATTAATTCATGACTTCTGATATAATTAAATTTTGCTCGAGACATTTCACTTTTATCTTTATCTACGATCATAATAGAAGCTGAAGAAATGAATTAAAATTTGTGCCAGGATCATTATTTGAAACTGGGTCTCCTTGCTTAAAAGACAGGTATGCTAACCATTACACCACCACAGCTTCCATCACCATTACGGCTAGAGACGCGACTCAAATATCTCAAGGTAAATTTATTGATATCAGACATATAAATCATATACGCATGAGGTACACCAGGATTTCCCCGTTACGTCCAACGCTGCGTTACTATTCCAATACCGGAGATCCTCGGCAGTAGTAACGACCTAAGAAGAGGAAAATAGGCTGAAGGTGTGAATGGAAGTTTGTTAGGGAGGGCATTGCTATAAGCTAGTCCCTGCAGCAATATTAGCTCTCATATTGTGGTGGTATAATGGTTAGCATATCTGCTTTCTAAGCAAGGACAAGTCCAGGCTACGGCACAAATTTTAATTGGTTTCTTCAGCTTCCATCATAATTCATGACGGTTAAATTGTGAATAACGCTTTTGTGTTAGTTCAAAAATGGTTCAAATGGCTCTGAGCACTATGGGACTTAACTTCTGTGGTCATCAGTTCCCTAGAACTTAGAACTACTTAAACCTAACTAACCTAAGGACATCACACACATCCATGCCCGAGGCAGGATTCGAACCTGCGACCGTAGCAGTCCCGCGGTTCCGGACTGCGCGCCTAGAACCACTAGACCACCGCACCGGCTTTTGTGTTAGTTATGCAGACGAAAGAGACAAGGACAGATGTTGTTCAGAGGTAGTGTTTGATGGTTTTAATTATGTTGCAACAGAATGCAATATAGAAGTCTTACTTCTACACCGTCTTTATTTTCTTTTTTTTTACAAGCACACTAGTCTGCCAGATACGGCGTCGTATAGTACCTATTATTTTATTTTTGACCATCGATTTCGGCCTAATTCAGACCTAATTTGGGTATTAAAACGATTTAACAATACATTCTACTATTTCAATACTTAATTATGGTTTAAATTTTCTATTTGAGTATGCTATCTTAGCCGGCCGGTGTGGCCGAGCGGTTCTAGGCCCTTCAGTCTGTAACCGCGCGACCGCTACGGTCGCAGGTTCGATTCCTACCTCGGGCATGGATGTGTATGATGTCCTTAGGTTAGTTAGGTTTAAGTAGTTCTAAGTTCTAGGGGACTGATGACCACAGATGTTGAGTATCATAATGCTCAGAGCCATTTGAACCATATGCTATCTGATCAAAAGTATGCAGACGATTACTAGTGAACACTAAGATGTGGTGTGTCCACCTTCGCATTTATGATGGTTTGAAGTCTGCTGGGAACACCCTCAATGAGGGGTATGAATGCGTGTGGAGGAAAGGCTGCCCATTCTTACTCAATAGCTGCAACCAGAGAAGGCAGAGATATCGGACGTTGAGGTCTGGAGAGAAGTCGAAGTTCTAACTCGTCCCAAAGGTGTTCCTTTAGGTTCACGTCGAACTCCGGGCTAGCCAGTCTATTTCAGGAGTGTTTTCGACCACAAAACATAGCGTCACAAACGCTGCTTTATGGCAGACTGTGTTGTTGTGCTGATACAATAATAAATCATCTCCAAATTGTTCCTTTACAAATGTACAGTGATGTAAAAGCGGTTCATATCCTACCGTATTTCGTTTTCATTTTTATTTTTATTTTTTTAGCGGAGTAAAGAGGCCACACCTTACCCACGGAAGACTACCTCCTCCGTACATCATTGTTGGCACTACACATGAAGAGAAGTAACATTGTCCAGGCTGTCGCCAAAACCAAACCCTCCCATCGGAGTGCCACAGGGTACAGCTTGGTTCATACTTCAAATAATTCCTTTACAGTTAGCCAATGTCCGGTGGCGTTGCTGTTGACACTGCCTCAGGCGACCCCTAGTACGGCTACAGAAAAGTTTGGATTATGAGGTGCTGTTCGAGTATTGTATCCCTTTGGTTTTAACTCCCTCGCCTGGACTGCTGGTAGCACACTGTCAGTATATAAGATGCCTATATAAGATGCCTAGTCTTTTGAGATTGTTCCTCCGTGTTTCCGCTTCACAATCACATCATCAACACTTGACTTGGGTAGCCGTAGAAAGGTTGAAATATACCTGTTAGATCTGTGGCTCAGGTGACAACCAGTGACTCGTCCACATTCGTAGTCACTGACTTTTCGACCGACACATTCAGTTGTTAGTGCAACACAACACTCCCCGCCTCCTTTAATAGTGGCTGAGCCGCCTCTAGTGACATCTAGATGTCATTTCATAGGGATATCAGCAAACTATTGTTAGATAGTGTATAACGTGTGTTATAGGAAGCATGTACTCTGTCTTGCAGTATAAACATTAATCAGCTGGCTACGAAAGGGCATTGCCACAGATTTTTCCTCGGTAGGAGAATTGGAACAGAGTGTACTCAGCGTCGTTACTGTAACTGGTAACGTATTTGAATGAGAAAAAACGGCTGGGCGGTCTGACAATGTCAAAGGTAATCATCGTAGCTCATACCACTCGCTCCTTCTGGCTCCTTGATTTCTCCCTTACCGTCTACACCCATCCTGTCCGCCTCTCCTCCACCCTCACCGACTTTGGCCTCACCATTGACCATCACCTCACCTGGATCCCTCATCTCTGCTCTACCCAATCCAAATCCCACAACCACCTCCGAGTCCTCAAACTCCTCTCTGTCCGGACATGGGGGTTGAACCTCTCTACCACCCTCCACACCTACAAACCCTTAATTCGTCCCATCCTCTATTATGCCAGTCCCACCTGGATATCCGCCCCCTCCAAATTCTATAAATCCCTCCAGATCCTCGAGCGCCATGCACTCCGCCTCTCCTTCCGTATACACCTCCCGTCCCCCACGAGGATCCTCTATGACCTGATTCCTTTCCCCCATCTGTTCCTATTCCTCAAAAATATCCGCATCCTCTACACCTCGTGCTGCCTTGATCCCCCTCATCTCCTGGTTGCTCCTCTCCTCTCCAACCCCTGCCCTCTGTCAAGCCTTTACCATTGTGTCCCCCCCCTACTCTCCACCTCTACACCCTTCATCTCCTTTCCCAAGGTGGCTTCCAGCGACTCCCCCTCCCAGATGATGCCCTCTCTCCCTCCATTTATCCCTCCTATCAACTCTGATCCTCATCCACCCGTCCCTTCCTCTGTCCTTTTCCCAGGCTCCCTCTCCCCCCCTTCCATCCTGCTGTTTTTTCCCTGCGTACCCTCTCTCTGCTTTCCTTCTATTCCCCCGAGTTCTTTTGCATTCCCCTCTTCTGCCTTTCCCCACTCCCTCTGCCCTGCCCCCCCTTATGAGTCCTCTCCCTCTGTCAGACCCCCCCCCCCCACCCCACGTCGTTTTCCTTTCCTCCCCCTTTTTTCCCCTCATCTGTCCAGGTCCCCCCCATCTGCCCTCCACTGTGGTGTGTCATTTTTGTGCCAACTTTTTAGTGCAGTGTTTCAAGTGAGTATTAAGTGTTATGCGTCTTTTCCGAAGTGTTGCGAACGAAAATCATACTGTTGCTGGGTATGATTTTTATATCTCCTGTGAACAGAAAGCAGATTGTCGTCGTGTTTTTTTTTAATTGTCTGTCTACTATTTTACCTGTCTGCTTCCTGTGTATTTTATTAGCATCGCGAACCCTTTGGTTTTTTGTTTTAACTTCCACAATTTTAAGTGACCGTTTTTATCGCCTGCTTTTATTGGTTATTATCTTCTTCTTATGTTACAAAAATTCTGTAGGCTGAAGAACGGCGTGCTAAGCTGCTGCCAGCCCGCCCCTTTCGGGGGGAATCGAAACTCAATAAAGGAAAAGAAATGACACTGTCATGGAGAGCGGTGCGCTGACCTCATGCCTCCCTATAAGCATCCAAATGAGGGCATAAGGCGGAGAATGACACGATGGGCCTGATCACAGAGTTACCCTCCTGCTTCCAAGAGGCATACCGCCACTTGCGTTCCAGTTTCCACTTCGCCTGACTGCTCTTTACTTCTGAGTTTGGTATGAAACGATCTTTCAGATCACACAAGATAGCATGCTGCTGAGGCTACGGTTAAATCATTCTCCTCTACTTAAATCACTGATTCCAGCTGTACTCCGCTACACATCCTTTGAGCATAGAGTGCTTCGAGCTATTCTTCCCCTGCAATGCAATTTTCACAAAACGTTAATGTACGAAATACTCTAGGCGGAAGTACCTAACGAGACAATAGACAATGTGATAGACAATTAAACTTACGGGATAAGGCAGTTACTGGCAGAACAAGTACGTATTACTGAAGATAATTTGTGTGACTTTTATGTAGAGTTAACACTCGGACGAGTATTGTTTAACACTAAAAATATTCGCAATTCAGTAGGTAGTCACATGTAGACTTATAATGGACACTAATATTTATGCTTGAAAATATCGTAAGTAATGTTTGATACATGGGTTAAAAAATGACTGGTGGCACAAATATTATGCAGCTTGCGTTGTGTAGCTGCTCATAGAAGATTGGAAACTCAGGACGTTACAGGAGGCCGTGCCATGTAGTGTTACCACATGTGTTTCTTCGTGTGATCCTGTAGACTGAAGAATAATGACTAACATGCCGATGACATCTGGGAAATAAACGACTTTTTTGTTTCTTTGTGGATTCACAGTTAGCTTATTTCGACATTGTGTCATTTTAAATCATATGCGTGCGCTAACTTCTCTATATCCCATTTGACAATGTGTAAGTATCAGATTCATCTTACACAAAGTAGATAAAGAGCATTAATATACAGCTTAAAACAGACCATTTTTTCATTTGTAAAATTGTTTTGCCACTTGAGACACTTTGAACACTGCAAAACTTTTGCCACATTGCTTTCCAGATACATGGATAGTCAAAATCAAGAGGTTGCATCACAACTCTTACGTAGCAGCTATTATCAAGGTCTTGCATGCTCGTACCTCATCGACTACTACCCATTGTCTGCACTGCAGTCTCAGGAGACTATATTTTCTGTGGTGTCACCGCCAGACACAACACTTGCTAGGTGGTAGCCTTTAAATCGGCCGCGGTCCGCTAGTATACGACGGACCCGCGTGTCGCCACTGTCAGTGATTGCAGACCGAGCGCCGCCACACAGCAGGTCTAGAGACACGTCCTAGCACTCGGCCCAGTTGTACAGACGACTTTGCTAGCGATGCTACACTGACAACTACGCTCTCATTTGCCGAAACGATAGTTAGCAGAGCCTTCAGCTACGTCATTTGCTACGACCTAGCAGTTTATATTGAGATTATATAATGTATCAACAAGAGCGATGTTCTCCAATTATGGATTAAAGTTAAGTATTCTACCAGTTTCCTCCTTTTTTTACTAGACTCAACTCCTATAACTGTTCCAGACCTCACGCCAGCCTGCGTGAGCTTAAACGCGTGCATTTCGGTCTCCTCTAGCTATACGGTGTTGGCTCTTCTGCCAACACATCATTTTCATTACTAGGCGGACTTCAGATAAAAAAATGACGTGTGACGAGGGCCTCCCGTCGGGTAGACCGCTCGCCTGGTGCAAGTCTTTCGATTTGACGCCACTTCGGCGACTTGCGCGTCGATGGGGATGAAATGATGATGATTAGGACAACACAACACCCAGTCCCTGAGCGGAGAAAATCTCCGACCCAGCCGGGAATCGAACCCGGGCCCTTAGGATTGACAGTCTGTCGCGCTGACCACTCAGCTACTGGGGGCGGACGGAGTTTAGATGAAACCTGGAGATAAGTTTACTAGTAAAATTATGATAACAGTATACAAAATACAGACTTTCGGCTGTGAGAGTGGTATCTGTGAGGAGGTACTGCTAGAAAAAAACTAGTAATACATAACCAGATTGTGGTAAAAAATGAACTTCTTGTCTATACTAACACTTTACCTTCTAACTTAAGAAGTAATGGAATGTATGGAAGATAGAAATGGAGTAACATTTGGAAAAACAGTTGATGTAGCGTAAGAGGAGTCACTGAAGTCATACAAATATGTGTGAGTGGCAATGACGGCGAATATGGAGTGTAATGATCTCATAGGTTCAGGAAGAGATAGAAGAAACTGCTGCTTGTCTGCGAAAGAGGTGACCCACACTGCTGCATTGTGCAGTGCGTGGTATTGGTATTCTAGGGCAGCAGATTAATAGGGCACTGTCAGTTAAAGGCAAAACCCATCTTGATAGCACACCGGAAAAATCGCTAGCTTTTCTACCAATTGTTGGCAATATTTCATTTAAATGGCCTAATCCCTCAAGAATTTCAGGTTAAAGTGGTTTTCCTTCAATAATCTGTAATTTCGGACTTCCTGGGATAAGTGAAGGACGATTAGTTATTGCGGAAGGCCGGAATCTAAAAAGTACCTTGCTAATCTGGTAGGGCTTATTTATGCCACACTAAGCAGAATGTAGACGCGAGCTGCACTGACCGTCAGCACAGCACTGGGCATATGGAACCAACCATGTCAGCTACTCCTAAACATTGTAGCCTGTCTCCACCGGACATTCTGTGGGGTATGATAAAGCAATAATTTTGGACAAATATCATTTTGGGGCTCCATTATTAGAGAATCCGTGGGAATACGGATTATACAAGATATGGGGAACTGTGAAACTAGCTACCAGTTGGATAATGCGTGGAATCCCATCATCTCCACGATTGTATCGAGACGAAGAAAACAGAACAGATTGATGGCTGCGACCAGAGGCAAACCTGAAGACAGCTGAGTTCGGCAGTTTCACAACCTGCCTGCAGGGTAGTGTAGGCAGTTCATCATCACTACCTTTCCGCTTGTGTGCAATATACATAGCGTGTTAATAAATTGCAGGGCGTGGAAGTCTTCAGTTTTTCACCTGAAGATGACCGGGAGTTGTCCAATAGAAATATCTTAGATTGTTGTTAAGGAAAGCCGGCAGCAAGCCCAAAACTTTCTTGAGTATTTAGTTCGCTGGGAAAATTTTAAATTTTACGTCTGTAGTAGGTTAGAATTACAGTGGAAAATGCATCGTAGACAAAGAAAGGCAAGTTGGTTCATGACGAGTTTATATGAGTTGCGAAACAGGTGACAGAAATGGTAAAATATCTGAACTGCGTGACATTCAGGGAAAGACATTTAAAATTTTGAGAAAATCTACGCCGTTTATTCTTTAACAGATTTGATGAAGCCTAGAGATGTTCTGCAGATGCATGCGTATCGCTTTCTTAGGAATCGTGAAAACGGAATTTGATTAATAACTACTCACACTGAAACTTCTCAGCGTTCATTCTTTCCGCACTCCGTCTGTGAATGGAGTTTAAGCTCACAGGACAAAATACAGTTTTCACTCCCTTTAGAAGAAAACACTGGTAGCTTTGGAACACTGCAGGTGGTGTACAATTGGTACAAGACGACGATGTGACCCTCTACCATTGATGTAAGTTGCGTCTGTGAAGTGATGTGTGTGTGTGTGTGTGTGTGTGTGTGTGTGTGTGTGTGTGTGTGCTAGTCTGCTGTCTGGAATAAGCGGAGTAAACTGGATCAGCGTGGAGATGTGAAAGAATGGCAAATGGGAGCTATCGCGTTTGGACATGTTCATCGCAACACTGTGAATGAAGTTACCCGATTTGTGGTATCAAAGCAAACTGTCGAAAGCTTCTACAAACAACCATGTAACGCAGCTTAAGAACAGTGATCAAAGAAGGATCTTAATTGACTGTCACGCCTTGTCAGTGGCTGTCAGTCTCAAATGCGACTGGGGTTCCTGCTGTAAGTGAATGCAGGCCCATGTCCACCAGTTTCCCACAAAACTGAGCCTTGTGCGCGCCTGTTTTCTGTAGCGCACATAAGATGTCGATAGCTGTGAGCCTGCTTTGCATGTCTTTGGCCGACGCCTAGGAACGACATGAGGCCGTCCCATGAGGTGGCGGGCCAGCGGACACTCGCGCTCTGATTTAAAGGCTGTGTGCGGGCTGGCTTGTTTAAGCCGTACGATCGTTGTGTCACAGGAGGACACATTGCAAGAATCTTTGGCAATTTTTGCCGTAGTGTAGTTTTTATCTATTCTACGTTGGGAAATGGGATGGACGGTTGAGCAATCATGGGCATGACATGTAGTGACTTGGTTGTGCCATCATTGCCTCGGTTGACTGGTCTCATTATTTCTCGTAATTGTTGTCAGATGTATGGTCATAATAACCATATTACACACATAAAAAAAATTGCATCACCTCGGTTCAGAGAGTTCCGGAGTCTGTACAGAAAATTGGAATAGAGATCAACATAAACATCATTGGAGCCCTTTTTATTGCTCATGAAAACCACACATTGCATGTTGTACCACCATACAGCGAGACTTTCAGAGATGTTGGTCCAGATTGCTGTATACACCGGTACCTCTAATACCCAGTAGCACGTCCTCTTGCATTGATGCATGCGTGCATTTGTCATGGCATACTATCCACAAGTTCATCAAGGCACTCTTGGTCCGGATTGTCCCACTCCTCACGGCGATTCGTCGTAGATCCCTCAGAGTGGTTGGTGGGTCACGTCGTCCATAAACAGCCCTTTTCAATCTATGTCAGGCATGTACGATACGGTTCATGTCTGGACAACATGCTGGCCTGTCTCTCTGTATCTCCTCCATGTACGAGCAACATCGCTTTGGATCACTCCGGGAACGTTGGACACTTTCCTTGTTGAGAGTTCTTCGTGGCCACGCGGGATTAGCCGAGCGGTCTGAGGCGCTGCAGTCGTGGACTGTGCGGCTGGTACCGGCGGAGGTTCGAGTTCTCCCTCGGGCATGGGTGTGTATGTTTGTCCCTAGGATAATTTAGGTTAAGTAGTGTGTAAGCTCAGGGACTGATGACCTTAGCAGCTAAGTCCCATAAGATTTCACACACATGTGAAAATTTTTGAGTTCTTCGTGGTACAAAGTAACAACGCAGACGCGATCGAACCGCGGTATTGACCGTCTAGCATGGTTGAACTACAGACAACACGAGCCGTGAACCTGCCTCCTGGTGGAATTACTGGAACTGATCGACTGTCGGACACCCTCCGTCTAATAAGCGCTGCTCTTACATGGCTGTTTACATCTTGGGGCTGGTTTAGTGACATCTCTGAACAGCCAAAGGGGCTGTGTCTGTGATACAACATCCACAGTCAACGTCTATCTTCAGGAGTTCTGGGAACCGGGGTGATGCAAAACTTTTTTTGATCTGTGTATATTCTCCAACTGATGTTCTACATTTGAAATTGATGTCGTAGTTCGTGAAACCTGTAATGTAACCACTTTCTTAAAGAAAAAAATTATGTTCTGTGACTATGGCTTCACTATAGTAGTGTCAAATAAACATTTGAATGTTTTTCTGCTGTACTTGTTGGAACCTTGCATTGAGGGTCATCGTGTGGTTGTGGAAAGAATTTAAATGTCAGGTTAAACGCGCCGAGTGATCAGCGAACATTATGTACGTGAAGTCCATGTTTTTTTATGCGTATTTGTGTGATGTTTCCATCGGTAGCGACTTGGCTTAATTTCTATGTTTAAATCTCCTATAAAGTGCACCATCCCCGCAATCGTTGTGCCCTATGGTACGTCTGTTGTTTAGTGTGTAGCAAGTGTCCTTTCTCCTTTTAGAGTGTTGGTCTGTTGTTTATGGACATCAGTAATAACTTATGGGGGGCTTGCACTATTTGCGCGTAGGACTGGTTTATGTTGCATTCATATTCTTCTATTCCGTTTAATGCTTCTACAGAGTATTTTTTTAGACCTGTGTTGGAGAGAATTATTGAGGTGTATTATGTTACAGGCAGTACTTAGAATCATTGTCATAAGTGGACTGTACATGTATGATCTCGTAACCTATCTGTACCCAGTTAGTCCTACTCATGTTCAAGAGCCATTTCGATGTGCCTGAAGGCACTGCATCCATACGTATAATTGTTCACTGATTTGTGTAGCTGACCAGTTCAGTAAAATGACATGTCTTATTGTAATACGGTGGGTGCTGGTTTTACGTTATCCATTTTCGTTAAGTTGATGCTTGTGCTGTTAATTGGCCTTATTCATCTGTTCTGTTAGTTTTTAGTGTAAGCGTTGAGGCGTTCCCATGTGTAATATTCTAAGCTCGATCGCCTTTAAAGCTATAGCTTTTAAGTTTTACTTGTTGACTGAATAGTAGCTCGTGTGGGCATATACCATGTAGTTCTTTCATTGAAATATTACGAAATGATTCGCCTTTACCACCCCTAATTCTGTTATCAGTGTTTCATTATTCATAGGTCTTTTTTTTTAATTCTACAGCATTACTTTTTACCAATAAACTTTTGCATTCAAATTGTCAGTTGTATTTGGATTTCGTCATGGTTAATTGTTATAACTGTGCTGATTTTTCTAACGGTGTTTAAACCATAAATTATGCATATCTCATCTGAAAAACTGTGGGTAACATGTACATCCAAGTAATCCATGCTCGGAGCTTTTTATTTTAATCTCGTCTTGCACGTTATTTAAGATGCCCTGGACTTTGCAGTTGAATCTAAAATTTCGAATCATAAAAAATGAAATCATTTTTGTCATTTGGCACATTTAGTTCTTGAATGTTGAGTGCTTCACCTCACTTGTTTAAGTTCTGCATTTTAATGAGTTGGTCGAACGTATTGTCATTTTCTGGGTTGCTGCACAAGTGGATATTCGAAGGATAAGAGTTTGCTAACATGTTTTCTTCTCTGTACTTGACTCTAAGTAACTATTATTTGCGCTACCGAACTATTATTGGAGGGTTTACTCATTACCTGTATTGCGTTTTGTACTTCTTATCACTAAACAAATTGTGTTGTAGTAAAGTTCGTTTGTCTAAAATTGTTTATATTCTCTGCCCCAGTAATCTTCCACTCCTCCGGCCCGCTCCCTGCCTTCAAACAAAGATTGCGGAGGGAACTGCTTGCAATGGTCATTTGTAGTCGTATATCTGGGATAAGGCGATTGCTCAGAGCGGCGCATAAAGTTAACGTCTTCAAAGGGCCAAACAACACAAACTGAACAACAGGTAGCTTGAGGCGTTATTTTGGTCCGTCAAGTTACGACTTCACCCCATTTTCAAATGAGACAAGGTATCATATGTACAGGTAACTAAATGAGATGTTTAGCACGCAGTGTGTGGAGAATATAGTTCAATCTGGAGGTGGTTCTATGTAGTATTGATTTTTTTTATATCGTGACTTGGGCGTAACCGTTCAGGTTATCGTGAACATGAAGAAAGATGTTCATTTCAACATTCTCGTCCACCGGTTACTGGTCTCTTTACTACGTTTTCACATTTAATATGCTGAGGACACTCCCGTCATCAAAGATGACCCAAATCGTGTTCACAGGGCGGCACGCATACGTTACATGTTTTACGAACTCTCAGCCACCCTACTCACCTCGACTGGCCCGCTAAATCATCCTATCTTAGTCCCCTAGAAAAAGTCTACGATTATTTGGATCAGTGGGCAGCTTTCAACATCCCTGCCACTGATCAATGAGTGACGTGAGCCACATGTAGCACAAGTGAAAAAACTTATAGACTCTCTTCCTAGCCGAATGGGATCTATTATCGAGGCTAGAGTCAGTGTTATATGTCGTTACCATGACGTCTTCTAGGGGTAAATAACTTTTTGTCTAGTATCCTCACTACCGCCACGATGACAGTACAATCCAGTCAGCAGTACTCGGTAAGCCCTTAGAGATGACAGGCTTAACCCACGGAAAAGCTCAGAGTAGCTTCCACCTGGTCAAATTTGAAAACGCATTAAGTTGAGGGAGGAACTTTCAGCTTCGAGAGACGACAATCGCCTCTAGATGTAAGAGGTGCCGGTTGACATTTTCGCATACAACGCCACAAAGCTGTACTTTACTGCAGCTAATTTAGACTATTTCTTCATGTGGCTGACTTTAAAATGGTATATACCGTGTGTCCATAGATTCAAAGTATGTTGACTTTATAATTCGTGTTAAGGAAGCAAGTAGCTCTGGCGTATGGCTCGAGGTCATCCAGCTTTCAGGCAACATATACCATATGACGATACAGGTTTTCTTGGCGAATTTCACTGATGAAAGCTGCTCGGGTTATAAGCTGAGTCGTAGCCTCGTGTAGTCGCAACGGTTAGACTAATTTCCTACTCGTAATCTTCAGACGAAGTGTCGAGTTTGTTATCTTTTTATTTTTTGTAAGGGGAAATGAAAAAGTTTCTGTTCGAAGGCCGTGCAGTCCGGAATCGGTATGCCAGTCAGGCAAAATCTCCGTCGGCACTCAGGCGATCATCCCACCGACGCAGCAGGTTGAAGATAAGATGCCCGTTTGGGGAAACACCGTGTCGCAACTGCCTGCTGCACGTCCTCGTCCGGCAGGAATCGTCCACATTTAAGTGCCTTTTTTAAGGAGCCGTAAGCGTGATAATCGCGTGGAGAGAGATCAAGATTATAGGGCAGTGCATCCTACTTGAGCTGACGTAATTTCTGCGTTACGACATGTCGGAAAGACACGAATGCCACGTTAATGCCTTGTCTACAGGTCGGTGCTTGTATAACAGCATCGGAGTCGCGCTAAGTTGCACACACGCTGCACCAACGCCCCCAAACGGAAAATTTTTCAACCCTTCTTTTAATTTTTAGTGGGGTTAAGGTGCAGTACGTCCCTTTATTTTCTCTGGAACGCAAAATCACCTGGCAAGGTCCCAATGGAGGGGCAATCGTGTGCCCTCGGATGTCGCCGCCGGTGGTGGGGTGGCTGCCTGGCGGTTGGAACGGGGTGGGTCCGACTGTTGAGTCTTGATGCTGCCCGTCTGTTCTATTTGGTAAGAGTAAACATGGGGCTCATAGAACATGGCCGCCGAAGTTTGGCTGATCATATATATCCCATGATACAATGTTTGTTCCTCAATGGCGATGATGCTATGTTCGAAAGCAGGTCGCCTGTTCACACAGCTGCATTGTCCTGGACTGCTATCTAAGCACGAGGACGAACTGTCGCTTCTACCATGGAGATCACAGTCACCAGATCTCGATATTATTGAGCCTTTGTGGTCTCCTTTGAAGAAAAGGGTGCTTCGTCGCTATCAATCCCCATTATCTTGCCGCAAGGATGGTGAAAGACTTGTAACCTCCCTCACACTTATCGACCTTAATGACAGTGAAAAATGAAACCGCGTGTACCTAATGGAAATTTGGGAAAAACAATCGTCACCGAAGTTAATCTGTCGGTAAAGAGGGAGGAAAAGGTTACATCTCAATGAAAGGAAAAATGCAAATGAAACTGGTGGAAATTAATTTTGAAAAGGGGTAAATTTAATAAAGAAAGTAAATGTGCGGCCGTTACATTAACAATTAGCTAGCGGTAATTAGATATTTGAGATTTGGGGGAAATTACGGTCGCCAGTCCTAAGGACAATTACTATAGTAACTAAAAAAGAAAGGTTATTACACACATAATTAGCACTAGAAGTGTGGCAACTGAAGGTTGACACATGTAGTGTGAAAACTGAAAGTTTGTCAGAAGTAATAAATTTCGCTACACTCTGACTTAATTTAGCAAAAGAATTAATAAAACCGGAAAATCGAAAGTTAATTTAGTGACTGAAGTTAATAGTGAGCTTTCTTTCTGAAGCACATCGAAATTCAGTAAAATACGGTTAGTCTTGGACTACCTCAACAATCATTTCAAAAGCTACTTGAATCTACACAATTTAGAAATAAGAGATTTAACTTTGAACTTGAATTAAATGATTCTGAACAATTAACAATAGTAAAATTTAGTACGTACCGAGCTGAGCTGCAGTCACAGGTAAGCTAAAATACGGTAACTAAACTCGCACTCTTAATTTGTGCTTGTGTAATCTAAATATTGTAGCCAGCTATGAATACCCTAACTGAACATTGAAATTAAAGCAGAGAAATCGAATGATGCTGGCGTTTGAATTTCAACGACACTCGGGTTCATTCCGGAAAAGGAAGGGACCCTGCTTGGTAATGCAATTGGGACAATGAGCAACAAAGGTTCATGCTGAGTTGCTCTAATTTTGTGATGCAACAATTTTAAAAGTTTGAAAAGCTGAGGTCTGCCTTACAGTTCTAAAACTTTACGTGCTTCCAGCCTTCTTTGATGGTTGATTGAAGGTTTGAAGCCGTCGATCGAGGAGGTGGCGACAGTCACTCATTGTCGGCCGCCGCTGTTGCAGAAGCTGGATGTTGGCGCGCCTTCTTCTCGACACGGTCACCAGGCGAAACGAGCTCTTGACGTGCGCCAGCTAATGCTTCCCCTCCGAGACACCGTGTCAGAAACTATCACAGCAAGTCGAGCGCAATTACATGCTGCCCAACCCCGAAAGCGCGGCAACTCGCGGGAGCTTCACACAACACACCTGCTCCACTGCACCACCCCAGCCAGACTCTCCCTCTGCCCCCGCTCCACGCGACAGAGTTAACACTACCAAAGATCTTAAACACTTTCGTTCTCCACACGACCTATCGATGTATTCGTTCGATAGCATAGTTTTCCCTAGGCCAGACCCAGCGTATAAAATAATATCCACAAAACAAACCAACATAAAAGCATAAATATATATATATATATATATACAAACAGTAAAACAATTACAATATATAAAGACACAGAAACGTCATATCTACAGGTAACAAAATAAGGAAAAAAATTTATAGTACAATAGATGGAAATAGGAGGATATGCATTTACGGCGTTACAGACTCCCTTGAAAACCATACTGGATCTGTATTTATCCATCCCGACTGAATGCTGTTTTGAATGTCAATGCTTTCCCTACACCGTATTAGGCATGTTAATATATTGTATTTTTAGTATTTCCTTATTCTTGTCCACCCCCTGCGTTTTTGCTAACGCCACATCCTATGCGGGACAGAGTTGGAAACCGCTGTCCCGACTGACAAGAGCGTCAAACTGCCTATATCCTTCTGTCTCGGGTTCTTCGGCCGACGTTCGTCTGACGATTTTACTGACGTTTCGCAAGCACTAGTGGCTGGCATTGTCAAAGCGTCACCCTCCATTGCTGGTGGTGAACTGGAGCCGAGCTCGCGGCCGCAGAGTATTTGTACCTGCTGCGCCAACGTCCGAGGGTTTCTCCGCGGTCATTTCCGGTGCGGTTCTCCTCTTGCTACCTGCAACGGTCGTTCGCTGCGGTACGGGAAGCCAGGATCCGTTTACCCTAAGGCTTTCCTCTTTCTTGTTGAAACTGTTCCAGTGTTTGTGTATTTCTACAGCTTGTCTAAACAAACGGGTGTGATAGTGCTTCTCTACAGCCAGAACTTATGTGTCGAAGAATTTTTTTACATGATCGGTCTCACTCTGCCACGGCCGATTTCTCCACCTGCCACAACCTGCAACCCGAGACAGAAGTAAATAGGCAGTTTGTCAACAACTGGCCACGAAAGCCTTAACAATTTTGACAAGATCGTCCTATACTCTTACTTCTACTGCCTCTTTACTTACCGAATCCCAGAAACCGTGGGTACGGCACAGCTCCTTTGCCTGTTCACAAACAGACGTGTGCTGCAGTGCTCTGCCAATGCAGACTTGCAAGGTTCCCCGAGGCGAACGTTCCTCACGAGTCCTGTACAGTGATGCGAGATGGCCGATGTACAGCATGGCACACTCCCAACTGATGCTGTAGACGCCAGCTGCCCGTAGCCCAAGTTGATCTTTAACTGACCCAAACTCATTCATGATTTTAACCGTTTTAAGCTTTCATGTCCACTAGATTATCACGAAATGATGGTTTTTATAAAAATGACTTGTAGGACGGTCTGCTTTTAAAATTTTACAAATGGCCAATATGTGACGGCATTGAGATGTTTCACAACTTGTCATTTGGTATCGTTACATTAGCGGCAGCTTAGAAACTGCCCCAGCCGTTTGCTTACAAAGGGCGTTTAAAAAACGGTTTTGTGAAGAAAAGTAAAAGTCACATTGAAGTTCGCTCTGGATGTATTATTCCATCTTCATAGAAGCTTAATGTCTGTGTTTCGAACCACTTCAATCAGCTTTTGAAGAATTTCGTTGAGGTCGTGTTTCCGGCAGCGATAAAATTCATGAAGATCGATTGTTGTTCCAAAAAACACGGAGGCTGTGCACGATAGTTGGTCGACATGTAGATCGTAGACTGCGATACATTCCATTTTACATCAATATCGATCTGTGGAAAACATCCGTTACCGAGGTATTCTACATCATTTGATCGAAATTCAAAAATAGTTGGTATCAATTACTGATGTAAGAAAACGCTCAGAAACTTCAAGCGAGGAAATCCAAAATGTGTCTAGAACGAAACTGGATACACTCACACGAGGCAGCAATAAAGCAGCAGTCAGCTGTTTGCGTGTTCCGAGATGAATCGAGATCGTCAAAAGAGGTTCGTTCGCGAGGCGCTTCCAGGAAAAAGATCCACTTATTTCTTTGGTTACGCCGCACATACTACGACCAGTTTTCTTCAGAGAATCGAAGAACAGTTAATGATTAATAGCACACAACAACTTCTTGTCACAGTTCATCGTTGTAATCAGGAAAAGAAACTAACCGGGAATGGCAGCTGTCATACAGCACGCCAGACGATTATTTGTCAGGGGAAAACATAGTATTAGTGTCTCATTGCCCGTACTTAGATGATTTATCACCAGATGATTGCCGGCAGGTGTGGACGAGCGGTTCTAGGCGCTTCAGTCTGGAACCGCGGGACCGCTACTGTCGCAGGTTCGAAACGTGCCTCGGGCATAGATGTGTGTGATGTCTTTAGGTTAGTTAGGTTTAAGTAGTTCTAAGTTCTAGGGGACTGATGACCTCCGATGTTAAGTCCCATAGTGCTCAGAACCATTTGAACCATTTTGAAGCAGATGATTTCTTTCCGTTCCCCTATGTCAAACAAAGAACGCGGGGACAGCGATTTCTATTACCTCAAGAATCTGTAGAGGCCTTTCAAAAGCACATTTGTGAGGTACATCTGCATCTACTTCTACGTCTACATTTACATGCATACATTCATACATACATACATACTCTGCAAACCACGGTGAAATGCATAGCAAAGGGTACAAAGTATTGTATACCATGTTATGGAATTGCATACATTCAGTATACCCTGTTGGTCCTATATGGCGTGGCTGCTACATTCTTGAACAGTATTCTTAGATGAGGCTCGCAAGTGATTTGTAAGCAGCCGCCTTTGTAGACGGATAGCATTTTGCCAGTATTCTTCCAATTAATCTATTTCTTACACCTACCTTACCTACGACTGAGTCTATATAATCATCCCATATCATATGCGTGTTTCTAATGATGCCATGGGATACTTACTACTTTTCTGAGATTTGTGGAGTGGATAGTTCATTTTTCTGTAAGTCTGAAGTAAGCTGCCAATTTTTGCAACACTGGGATAGTCTGGTCCCCTCGTCTCCTAGGTCGCCTAACACTGCACCGATGACTTTATTTCTGTGGTGGTTCGCCAAGGACAAAGTGTACCAAACGCTGGTCAACCACATCAACGATTTAAAGAACCGAATCGTTGCTTCCACTGCCACAGTTGATGCGGATATGTTGCACCTGGTGTGGGTAGAGCCTGAATATAGACTGGATGTTGTGCGTGGCACCAGAGACGCAAATGTTGAAACTGATTGAATGGCACCAAAAAATTGTGAGATAGTGTACCACATAACCCAAACATGGCGTGAATATCTTAATTAGTTTGGATCTATAATACATTAAAGATGTGGTTCTTGGGTCCTGCCTACTAGTCAAATATGCGGTACCTAGGAAACCTGCTTTCTCGGACCACTAGACCTCAATTCAAGCAAATCGTATTAATGAATTTTTATTGTTGTTGTTGTGGTCTTCAGTCCTGAGACTGGTTTGATGCAGCTCTCCATGCTACTCTATCCTGTGCAAGCATCTTCATCTCCCAGTACCTACTGCAACCTACATCCTTCTGAATCTGCTTAGTGTATTCATCTCTTGGTCTCCCCCTACGATTTTTACCCTCCACGCTGCCCTCCAATACTAAATTGGTGATCCCTTGATGCCTCAGAACATGTCCTACCAACCGATCCCTTCTTCTGGTCAAGTTGTGTCACAAACTTCTCTTCTCCCCAATCCTATTCAATACTTCCTCATTAGTTATGTGATCTACCCATCTAATCTTCAGCATTCTTCTGTAGCACCACGTTTCGAAAGCTTCTATTCTCTTCTTGTCTAAACTATTTATCGTCCATCTTTCACTTCCATACATGGCTACACTCCATACAAATACTTTCAGAAATGACTTCCTGACACTTAAATCTATACTCAAGGTTAACAAATTTCTCTTCTTCAGAAACGCTTTCCTTGCCATTGCCAGTCTACATTTTATATCCTCTCTACTTCGACCAACATCAGTTACTTTGCTCCCCAAATAGCAAAACTCCTTTACTACGTTAAGTGTCTCATTTCCTAATCTAATACCCTCAACATCACCCGACTTAATTCGACTACAATCCATTATCCTCGTTTTGCTTTTGTTGATGTTCATCTTATATCCTCCCTTCAAGACACCATCCATTCCGTTCAACTGCTCTTCCAAGTCCTTTGCTTCTCTGACAGAATTACAATGTCATCGGCAAACCTCAAAGTTTTTATTTCTTCTCCACGGATTTTAATACCTACTCCGAATTTTTCTTTTGTTTCCTTTACTGCTTGCTCAATATACAGATTGAATAACATTGGGGAGAGGCTACAACACTGTCTTACTCCCTTCCCAACCACTGCTTCCCCTTCATGTCCCTCGACTCTTATAACTGCCAGCTGGTTTCTGTATAAATTGTAAATAGCCCTTCGCTCCCTGTATTTTACCCCTGCCACCTTTAGAATTTGAAAGAGAGTATTCCAGTCAACATTGACAAAAGCTTTCTCTAAGTCTACAAATGCTAGAAGCGTAGGTTTGCCTTTCCTTAATCTTTCTTCTAAGATAAGTCGTAAGGTCAGTATTGCCTCACGTGTTCCAGTATTTCTAGGGAATCCAAACTGACCTTCCCCGAGGTCGGCTTCTACTAGTTTTTCCATTCGTCTGTAAAGAATTCGTGTTAGTATTTTGTAGCTGTGGCTTATTAAACTGATTGTTCGGTAATTTTCACATCTGTCAACACCTGCTTTCTTTGGGATTGGAATTATTATATTATTCTTGAAGTCTGAGGGTATTTCGCCTGTTTCATACATCTTGCTCACCAGATGGTAGAGTTTTGTCAGGACTGGCTCTCCCAAGGCCGTCAGTAGTTCCAATGGAATGTTGTCTACTCCGGGGGCCTTGTTTCGACTCAGGTCTTTCAGTGCTCTGTGAAACTCTTCACGCAGTATCGTATCTCCCATTTCATCTTCATCTACATCCTCTTCCATTTCCATAATATTGTCCTCAAGTGCATCGCCCTTGTATAGACCCTCTATATACTCCTTCCACCTTTCTGCTTTCCCTTCTTTGCTTAGAACTGGGTTTCCATCTGAGCTCTTGATGTTCATACAAGTGGTTCTCTTATCTCCAAAGGTCTCTTCAATTTTCCTGTAGGCAGTATCTATCTTACCTCTCGTGAGATAAGCCTCTACATCCTTACATTTGTCCTCTAGCCATCCCTGCTTAGCCATTTTGCACTTCCTGTCGATCTCGTTTTTGAGACGTTTGTATTCCTTTTTGCCTGCTTCATTTACTGCATTTTTATATTTTCTCCTTTCATCAATTAAATTCAATATTTCATCTGTTACCCAAGGATTTCTACTAGCCCTCGTCTTTTTACCTACTTGATCCTCTGCTGCCTTCACTACTTCATCCCTCAAAGCTACCCATTCTTCTTCTACTGTATTTCTTTCCCCCATTCCTGTCAATTGTTCCCTTATGCTCTCCGTGAAACTCTGTACAACCTCTGGTTCTTTCAGTTTATCCAGGTCCCATCTCCTTAAATTCCCACCGTTTTGCAGTTTCTTCAGTTTTAATCTACAGGTCATAATCAATAGATTGTGGTCAGAGTTCACATCTGCCCCTGGAAATGTCTTACAATTTAAAACCTGGTTCCTAAATCTCTGTCTTACCATTATATAATCTATCTGATACCTTTTAGTATCTCGAGGGTTCTTCCATGTATACAACCTTCTATCATGATTCTTAAACCAAGTGTTAGCTATGATTAAGTTGTGCACTGTGCAAAATTCTACCAGGCGGCTTCCTCTTTCATATCTTAGCCCCAATCCATATTCACCTACTACGTTTCCTTCTCTCCCTTTTCCTACACTCGAATTCTAGCCACCCATGACTATTAAATTTTCGTCTCCCTTCACTATCTGAATAATTTCTTTTATTTCATCATACATTTCTTCAATTTCTTCGTCATCTGCAGAGCTAGTTGGCATATAAACTTGTACTACTGTAGTAGGTGTGGGCTTCGTATCTATCTTTGCCACAATAATGCGTTCACTATGCTGTTTTTTTATTACAGTAAGATAAATAACAATACTTAACTTTGGGAATCTCCAGTGGTGTGTAAGCAATGGGCGACAGACAAAATAAGAAAGTCTCTTCAGCACATACAACTCTTAATACAAGTGAAACAATACAGTTCGTAAGTCACTGCTGTAGAGCTCGCAGAACGGCTGGTGTTCAACTCGTCTATGGCCAGAGGGAGCGGCGCTTATATTCTCTTCGCCTGGAGGCCTCTGCTGTCTCGATGTCGTCCTAGAGAGGGATCTTCCAGCGTACTATACTGGCTGACGTCGTCTCACAGCCCTCTCTGCTCTAACGTTCTTGAACGTCGTGCCAGCGCTTGACGATACGCCGGAACAGTGGTGTACTTTTTGAGACACCAACTGCACTAACTAGCCACATTGAGGGTGGACACTTGTTACAAAACATGACTTTCAAGCTGTCATGTGAGAACAGGGCAAGTTGGTTTCCGCGCGATCGATGTTTTCGAAAACCATGTTGGCTGGCGCGGAGGAAGTCATTCTGTTGGAGGTATCGCATTACGTTTGAGCTCTGAATATGTTTTAGGATCCTACAACAAATAGACGTCAAAGAAATTGAAAAACATCTTACCAGAATTGGTTTGAAAGCGTGCAAAAGTGTACAAGTTTTAAAGGTCGAATGTTTTGACAAATGATAGAACGACATGTAAACACGTTTTCTCTCATGCTTGTTGTTATAAAAGTAAAAGGCGGCCATCGTATCAAATCTGTGGAGGAGAAAGGAGGTTAAAGGGTACTGTATGGAGTGCGTACGTCAGTAGCTGCTGTGCATAAATGTATTAAACTGTGCACACATATGTGGTCTTACTAACATTGTGGTGTCTGTCCAGTAACCCACATTCAGCTTATACGGTAATATGTGAAGGTGTAGCAGCAGGAAAATCAGCATGAAGCAACTATAGAATTACACAGTATCAGGTTGTATCTGCCACTAACGCAACAAACGTGTATAGGTTGCAAATTAGATGTAAAAAACAAGAACAGAGTGTTAAACGAACCATTAGAGGCACCAAACACTGTCTAATATTTCTTCCAAGTCCTAAATACAAGGTGTGCCACAATTATTTTTACTTGGTTCAAGGGGCTGTAGAGGGGTACATAGTAGATAAAGTTTTGATATGAAAACTGTGTCCGGAAATGTGGTGTCTGGATGTAAAATAAGTTTGAAGATCGGGCCGCTTTCAAATCTACCCCTTCACGGTGCACACTAACAGGAGACAATGGGTTCTGACCTGTATGCTCTACAAGTTTCCATGGCAGGGGCAATGTTTCGAGTAGTCGTCTTCGGATTTTCTCCTACGTGACGAAACACCTCCTCTTCAAAGGCGATAGTGAGGCGCGTCCGTGGAACACCGCGAGACAAAGTAGCAGTTTCTCCCAGACGTTGTTGTGGTTCAGTCGTTCCCAACCTTACTGAGACCATTTCCCTGCAGTGCCATCAAATATTAGCTGTTACTTCCCCTTCCCCCCTCCCACACGTACGCTTCTCTCCTCGTCTTACCATTATTAACATTAAAACCTAAAATAAAAATAAACACTTTTGAATGAAGAAGAACTTTCTTTGAAGACTTTCATTTTTAGAATGATGCCAGGTAAATGATACTTATTTTTTGTAGGTGTTTTATTAAATCATGATCTGATGAATCAATAAAGGAAAATTTATTTCTAACATTTCCTTGCAGAATGATGAAGCAATTTTCAGTGCATCGCAACCCCATCTCAGAAAAGAAAGCTAACTAGCCACACTTGTTACAAAACATGCTTTCTCTGCACCACCCCTCTCCCTAGAAGCACTTGCTTCATCCACGTCCTGCACCCCTACCTAAAATCAAATTAAAACGTGTGCACATACACATGTCTACAGTTTGTAATTAAGTTAATCGCTGAAATGGCAGAAATGGCAGAAAAGACTTGAGGCTGCCAGTGCTTTGAGTCTTAACAGCGACACTAATGATGATAACAGTAATAATAATAATATACAGGTAATAATAGTAATATACAGGTGTTATTATTATTACTATTAGAGTCTAGGACCTATAGTTTGTAGTAGTCATTATATAGTTACTGTTGTGTTGTCCTGTCACTTAGTTCGTTTATTGTTTCGAATGAGTAATGAACCAATTTCTCGGCCGGCCGGGGTGGCCGAGCGGTTCTAGGCGCTACAGTCTGGATTCGCGCGACCGCTACGGTCGCAGGTTCGAATCCTGCCTCGGGCATGGATGTGTGTGATGTCCTTAGGTTAGTTAGTTTTAAGTAGTTCTAGGTTTTAGGGGACTGATGACGTCAGATGTTAAGTCCCATAGTGCTCAGAGCCATTTGAACCATTTTTGAACCAATTTCTTGTCTATTCCGGGAACTTCCAACAACTCGGAGAGGTCAGTTTCATGAGGTATTTGAGCATATGTGAGGTATGTGTCTCAGTTTTGCTGTCATGGACGTATGGTACAAAGTACGAAGTGCTGATGTACTGGGTAGGCTATGTGAGGAAAATGAGTGATAACAGTAATGTTCTTTTAAAAATTATTTAGTTTCGTGACAAAAACGCAATGGAATCCTTTTGTTTTTACACGCTGATGTACTGGGTAGGCTATGTGAGGAAAATGAGTGATAACAGTAATGTTCTTTTAAAAATTATTTAGTTTCGTGACAAAAACGCAATGGAATCCTTTTGTTTTTACACGCTGATGTACTGGGTAGGCTATGTGAGGAAAATGAGTGATAACAGTAATGTTCTTTTAAAAATTATTTAGTTTCGTGACAAAAACGCAATGGAATCCTTTTGTTTTTACACGTCAGAAAATTACTTATGAAATTTGTTATCAACAACCCGAGCAAATTCAAAAGTAATAGCAGTGTACATGGCTACAACACTAGGAGAAAGAACGATCTTCACTACTCAAGGTTAAATCTAACTTTGGCTCAGAAGGGGGTAAATTATGCTGCCACAAAAGTCTTTAGTCACTTACCTAATAGCAATAAAAGTCTGACAGGTAGCCATATAGCATTTAAAAGGAAATTAAAAGAATTTTTCAATGGCAACTCCTTCTATTCATTACATGAATTTTTGGATATAGTAAGTGGGTAATTCCCCCCACCCCCCCACCCCCCCCACCCACCCAAAAAAATTCAAAATATTAAGTGTCATTTAATATTTTGTGTAATGTAATATCTTGGATAGACACCTTTTATTAACCTGACACGTTCCACATCATTACGAAGTGTCGTATTCATGATCTATGGAACAAGTACTAATCTAATCTAATCTACGTTTTCTCCTCAGTGGGTAATAATCCACAGGTTGGGAACCACTGTTGTAGTTGGACGAAAGTGTTATACGATGTCGTAATCACAACAGGGACTGGTGCTTTCATCTTAATTAGAGTGCGTTGTGTGAAGCGGGAGATTTGAAAGTGATCCGATCGTCAAATTTAATTTATATTCAAACGGTACTACGCCGACCATGGGTTCCTAAGCAGAACTTGATCTACTAAGTCTCCTCTACAACCCCCAGAAGCCTGTAACAGGAATTGTGAAATATACCGTACACGGAAATGGCGCTCGTTAAAATCAAAGATCACATTTTTGGGGACTATTTCGTAGACTTTTGCATTTGACTGGAAGACAGCTATACGTTACTGGAGCAGCATAACTTCATCATAACACCATCAAAATGTTATAAACAATGTGGTAGTTGCAAAATTTTATCTTTTTATTTGCAACGTGTAAGAAGAACCGTCAGTGGAAATTCAGTAGCAGATGAGAACTGTACGATTGGTTGTAACACGGCCGGGAACATCTGAGGGGGGTTAATGAAAAAGTCATGTAATTGAGGCCTTCAGCGCTCGCTTGACAGACGAACTTAGCGTTCTGTCAGCTATTACTTAGTCACCAGCCGTAGGTTAACTTTCATCTGAAATAACAATATTGTAAGAGAAGGATCCATTTTACAGCCACTTTCAGTTCTGAAGTTGCGTTAAACCTACTGGACTGGCTAGAATGACAGTGTACATGTGTGGCAAAGGACGATCTACGTCATGTGTGGATTCTCTTAATCATTAAATTGTGTAATGTCTCCCAGTAAACGATGCAGGCTCGCATCACGACACATGGCAGAGTGGCAATAAGGGACTTCCTCTCGTAGCCAATAAAACAAAACAGCTGGTAGCCACTTACGTATGATCTGCATAGCAAATAGCAGAAGACAAGTGGACTGTGTCAAGTTGTTTTGTAACTCAATGTGAGAAATGAGACTAACAGCTAGATAATGTCTTTCTAGGAGCCTCAGCCCTCTGCTCTCTCTTCTTCGTTCTCTTATTCACAAACCACTGTCTTGAGGGGAAACCCAGATACATTTTTAGAAAACAATTACTAGTCTATAGTCTAACTTGATGATATCTCCATCTCTTCATTTCTGCACAGTTAGCCCGCTGAACATCTTTGCCGATCTTTTTGGCTTATTGTAGCATTCGTTTGCTCTTGCAAGTTTTCATCTATGCTCCTATTACCGCCGGCCGCTGTGGTCTAGCGGTTCTAGGCGCTCAGTCCGAAACCGCGGGACTGCTACGGTCGCAGTTTCGAATCCTGCCTCCGGCATGGATGTGTGTGATGTTCGTAGGTTAGTTAGGTTTAAGTAGTTCTAAGTTCTAGGGGACTGATGACCACAGATGTTAAGTCCCATAGTGCTCAGAGCCATTTGAACCATTTGAATTCGCTCCTATTACCAATGTAACCACCCCAGGATACCTTAACTCCTGTCGCTTTAACCTGGCGCTTCTTGTGGTAGGGGTTTCCAATAGACTTCTGCCCTCACCTTCCTGGTTCTTCTTTGTCCTTGCTTTACACGTTCAGTTACTATTTAAAATTCTTGTGTATCTTCAAATTTCAAACGCTTCCCGTATCTTTCTCTAACACCTTTTCACATTCATCATTTTACTGTTCCACAATGGACTGCTCAAGGATCTCGTTCAGGAAGTTCTTCCAGGTCAATGTCTGATATCAGTTCAGCTCATTTATTGAGGAACATTTCCTTCATATACTTTAGTATGATTGTCGCTTCTTCCTCCCTTCGCTCTTTCTGTATAATGGTAGTTTATATGGAGCATACTTCGTTCCCCTCATCACTCTTCATGTTTTTCCACTTTCACTTTTCTATTTGCTTTGGTTATTCTTAATCATTCCACGTAACAACCATTATCACTCCTCTTTACTTTCGCTAAATGGTCCATCTAACAGCAATTATCGCTCCTCTTTACTTTCGCTAAATGGTCTATATCCTTTGACAACCTCTGTGTTGCTAAACATTGCGCTAGCCATTTCATTTTTACTCTGAATTTTCACTGCATTAATTCGCTATATTCGAACGCAAGTCAATAAGTAATGGTTTCAAGTAGCAACCTTGATAACACATAGTTCTTCATATCAGTTATTCTATCTAGATCGTCCTCTTTTATGATTCCCACTTGATTTACGTAAACATTGTATTATAATTTGCTCTCTCGGTGTTTACTGACATTCTTTTCGCGGTTTCTGGCAAAACAAATATAAATAACTCCATAGACACAGGACTGACTAAGACAACTGTAGCAGCAGTGTTCTGCTACATGATTTCCTGAATTACTAATTTTGTTTGAGGAACAAGTACATGGAGCGAAATATGAGTGTTGCGTGCGACAGTAGAAAGACAAATACGTCAAACTTACAGAAGGAAACCTAGTTTCCTGTTTGTGTGTCACGATATCCACGCAACCAGTCTTATCAGTAGGAAAGTGTACAGCGTACCACATACGCGTAAAACGTTTTACTGATATCTTTTAGACAAATATTCAGAGGAGCAGGAGAAAACTTTAGTCCTTAAACGCACAAAATTCTATGTAGCCAACACGGCGTGACGCCAGCGTCGATACATCGTAAAGCAGATGTAAGAGGTTTCGAACTTGTCAGGAATAGGATACGCAATTACTTTCTGTTAGTGAGCGCCCTGTAAATTTACCGCTAATCATTACAATCAACTCCAAGAAGCCATGCAAAAAAGTCCGATTGGTGTGAAGTTAACTAATTCGTTGGATACGCAATTCCTTACAGCGCTACCACAAGACATAACAAGTAGAAATAACGCAATCTACATTCATCTACATCTACATGGACACTGCAAATCACACTTAAGAACCTGCCAGAGGGTTCATCGAAACACCTTCACAGTAATTATCTATTATTCCACTCTCGAACAGTGAGCGGAAAAAACGAACATCTTTCCGTGCGAGCTCTGATTTTCCTTATTTTATTATGATGATCGTTTCCCCCTCTATAGGTCGGTGCCAACAAAATATTTTTGCATTCGGAGGAGAAAATGGGTAATCGAAACTTCGTGAGAAGATTCCGCCGCAACGAAAAACTCCTTTGTTTTAATCATGTCCACAGCAAATCCTGTATCATGTCTGTGACACTCTCTCCCCTATTTCTCGATAATACAAAACGTACTGCTCGTCTTTGAATTTTCTCGATATACTCCGTTAATCCTAACTGGTAAGGACCGCACAACGCGCAGCAGTACTCCAAAAGAGGGCGTACAGGCGTAGTGTAGGCAGTCTCTTTAGTAGATCGGTCAGACCTAAGTGTTCTGCCATTAAAACGCAGTCTTTGCTTTGCCTTCCCCACAGCATTTTTATGTATTCTTCCCAATTTAAGCTGTTTGTAATTGTAATTTCTAGGTATTCAGTTGAATTTACGACTTGTAGATTTGTAGATTTGCCTGATATATTGTGTAACCGAAGTTTAGCGGATTTCTTTTAGCACTCTTGTGCATGAACTCACACTTTTCATTATTTTGGATCAACTGCCAATCTTTTCTAAATAGTTTTGCAATTTCTTTTGATCTTCTGGTGATTTTACTAGACGACAAACGACAGCATCATCAGCAAACAACCTTAGACGGCTGCTGAGATTGTCTCCTAAATCGTTTATGTAGATATGGAACAGCAGAGGGCCAAAACACTACCTTCCGGAACGCCAGAAATCACTTCTGTTTTACTCGATGACTTTCTGCCAATTAAAAGGAACTGTGACCTCTCTGACAGGAAATCGCGAATCCAATCACATAACTAAGAAAAATTTGGAAGTCTGTGTTAAGGACTATGGGACCAAACTGCTGAGGTCATCGGTCCCTAGGCTTACATACTAATTAAACTAAAACTAACTTACACTAAGGACAACACACACCCATGCCCACAGGAGAACTCGAATCTCCGACGGGGGGAGCCGCACGAACCGTGACACGCCACAGACCGCACGGCTACCCCGATCGGTAAGTAACTAAGACAATATTCCATAAGCACGCAATTTAACTACAAGCTCGTGAGGTTTAGTGTAAAGAGCCTTCTCGAAATCTATAAATACGGAATCAATTTGAAACCCCTTGTCGGTAGCACTCGACACTTCGTGTGAGCAAAGAGCTAGCTGCGTTTTGCAAAAAAGACGTTTTCTAACTCCGTGTCGACTGTGTGTCAATAGATGGTTCTCATACAGGTAATACATAATGTTCGAACACAATATATGTTACAGAATCACGCTGCAAATAGACGTTAACGATATGGGCCTGTAATTTTGTTGATTACTCCTACTGCCGTCACGTACATAAGGAAAGATTCTAGATCTGGTTTTTCATGCATATGTAAAACTTCAGAGTTCGTTGATGGTAAGAAGATCGTTTTTTGTTTCGTGTGACAACGAGAAACAATGCACGACGGTATTCGACAGCAGAGGAATTTTAGGCTACCAAGACCGCATTTTATCGCCATGTGAATATGGAAACGATAGGTTCAAGAGTATCATACTCAGTGTCATTCAGGGTCTCAATGGCCCCACGCAACTAGCGCCCGAGAGGACAGACGTATTGCTCGCTCGGCCGTAAGAGCTCCTACAGCCACTTGAGGTGCCATTGTCAAATGGCGCAAGCACCTGGCGTGTGGCATACCATTTGGTACACAACACAATTACTTCTGGTTCTCATAATCGGTGATCTGAACAGCAGCGGTTACCTTTCTGGGGGTGTCAAGGTTGGTAACTGTACCCTGTCTTCGCAGGCTGCATGACTTTTCTTTCAACAAGATAACACAAGAGTGCACGCTGCCCTTGCTGCCATGATATAACTCAATACCGGGGTATTCAAATGCTATTCCGGTCGTCCTGCTTGTTCATCAAACCTTGGACGTAAACTTGTAGCAACGTGAATATGGCTCATCACGTAACTAAACCTACTTGTTATGGAATAAACCTTTGTAGCTGCTGAGTTTCACTGGATCACCACCTGAAAGTGCTGTCTTAGGATCTGTCCTTAAAATGAATAGCCAGAAGCTCCTTTTATAATTTCGAAATTCACCAATCCTTAACTGCCTCCTTAAGGTCTCTTTACATTTTCTAATGTTTACAGACAGGTACTTAGTACGAATATATACGGCGCTTAATAGTTCTTTTCTCGTGAGATAGGTCAGAAAGTAAAAGAGCACACAATGCAGATGAATTAATCATAGGATGTTTCACATTAATTTACTAAATACGGCGCACAACAATTATTATAACCACCATCATTCCTCAGCTAAACCGAAACCATACATTTTCACGGATACAGCTCTTGTCTATAAAGTAACTGAGTCGTGATTAACCAAATCAAAATTTTAGCGCTAACTTGTCCCGAGGCTACATTGAACAAAGGTAGAGGCGAGATCAGCACTGTATGCAGATTTTAACAAGCCTGAGCGCAAACTAAAGTAAGACAGTGAAATGGCGCGAGCGTTCGCCTTATAAGGACTCGCTCCAGGATATTGTTTAACTTCTCTAATTTGTAATAGTCAATAAATTCTGTAGGTAACAATGTTTGCCTTTCACTGGGTGACAAGAATTTTATTATATTTTGTTTGTATATTATTTTATATGAGGAGCAGCTAATGAAGTATACAGTAATAATTTGTGCTTCCTCAAATGGTGCGAGATTAGCCGAGCGGTTTAGGGCGCTGCAGTCATGGACTGTGTGGCTGATCCCGGCGGAGGTTCGAGTCCTCCCTCGGGCATGGATGTGTGTGTTTGTCCTTAGGATAATTTAGGTTAAGTAGTGTGTAAGCTTAGGGACTGATGACCTTATCAGTTAAGTCCCATAAGATTTCACACTCATTTCACACACTCCTCAAATGGTTCAAATGGCTCTGAGCACTATGGAACTTAACTTCTGAGGTCATCAGTCCCCTAGAACTTAGAACTACTTAAACCTAACTAACCTAAGGACGTCACACATATCCATGCCCGAGGCAGGATTCGAACCTGCGACCGTAGCGGTCGCGCGGTTCCAGAATGTAGCGCCTAGAACCGCTCGGCCACCGCGGCCGGCTGTGCCTCCTCAGTGGGAATCCATAGGATCATGGTATTCACCTTGTATGTTAAAATTTAGTTATTGAATTTCTCATTAAAATGGGTGTCAATAAATTGAGTAAATTCAGCCAATCAAAAGCCCGTCAACAGATCCCAGAAATTTACAGCAGTTTGGCTACAATTAGCACTGAAAGTTTGGACCGGGTGAAATCTTCAATTAACAAAATCTTTTAAATTAATTAAGTTTGGGCTAACGTAAATACTTTACTGAAAAGAAGAAAAATAGTTCTTTAATTTGACAGTTGTCTTCCCCTCCAAATTTACCTATCAGCTTAAAAGATTTTCGCTATGGCTAGGTTTACGAACGTAATTAGCTCATTACAACCAGGACAACAGACTGAACGATCTGAATAACAAAGTTTTGTGGGGAGAATTGGTGTCTACGGTTTTGTTAATCTGCATAACAAATGCTTAATGTAGGAACTTAAAATACCGGAATTTTGAAAAGAAAGTTATTAAAAATTTTGTTTAGACTATAATATCTGAGTTTGGAGTGTACACAGTGTAGGATGATGGGAACTAACTTGGTTTGTCACAGGCTGTTGACAATTTGGAAGACGGGCGCCTACTCATAATGAAGATGTAGGAGAAGGGGCAGCACTTAGTCGCCATGAAGGGGCAACACTAAGTATCCTGAGTGGTAAACATCCTGGTTCATGTTAATGGGAACTTGAACGACTGGGCCCAAGTCAAGGTATGAAAACACCGGCAAAACATCACAGAGCCACCTACAGTCTAAATTACGCTCTCCACTTGCTGCGTCTTCAATACGTCGTTGGGCCGTCGGTGCCCTGGTCTGCTTGCATCATCTGAGAAGAGGCAGAGTCGGCTTCATCGACCCTCCTGTCAGCTGTTCTACTGTTTCTGTGTTGTTTGCCCCACTGTGGTGAAAGACTCTCCGCTCTCATTTAGCTATTCTAATTCTCGCAGTTCGTTCTTTTTTTCTTATTTTTCCCTTCCTTTTCTTGCACATAGTATAATCAGACGATCTTCCCTACAGGTCTAGCTTATTTTGCTTCCATTATCAAACGCAACGTCAGAATTGTCTCTCTTGCGCCTTTACCTCGCAAAAAGGGAAACTGATCCTCATTTATAGATCCACAGTTTTCTTTTCCTTTATTCAGTGTGCTATTCTTGTCGACAATTTGGATACAGGGCCTTTTCACTTGATAGTGCTCTTGCTATCTTAGGGATTGCGTTGGTATGTGGTATGGTATGCGCCCAGGCTCACACATTCTACAAACAAGCTTGAATAGTCTTTCCCCTGAGGGTGGCCACCGCAATAAGGACGAAACCTCGGTTTTAAGTGTTTTATAAAGTGACATCTCCCCCCATGAACCATGGACCTTGCCGTTGGTGGGGAGGCTTGCGTGCCTCAGCGATACAGATGGCCGTACCGTAGGTACAACCACAACGGAGGGGTATCTGTTGAGAGGCCAGACAAACGTGTGGTTCCTGAAGAGGGGCAGCAGCCTTTTCAGTAGTTGCAAGGGCAACAGTCTGGATGATTGACTGATCTGGCCTTGTAACAATAACCAAAACGGCTTTGCTATTTTGGTACTGCGAACGGTTGAAAGCAAGGGGAAACTACGGCCGTAATTTTTCCCGAGGGCATGCAGCTTTACTGTATGATTAAATGATGATGGCGTCCTCTTGGATAAAATATTCCGGAGGTAAAATAGTCCCCCATTCGGATCTCCGGGCGGGGACTACTCAAGAGGATGTCATTATCAGAAGAAAGAAAACTGGCGTCCTACGGATCGGAGCGTGGAATGTCAGATCCCTTAATCGGGCAGGTAGGTTAGAAAATTTAAAAAGGGAAATGGATAGGTTAAAGTTAGATATAGTGGGAATTAGTGAAGTTCGGTGGCAGGAGGAACAAGACTTCTGGTCAGGTGACTACAGGGTTATAAACACAAAGTCAAATAGGGGTAATGCAGTAGTAGGTTTAATAATGAATAGGAAAATAGGAATGCTGGTAAGCTACTACAAACAGCATAGTGAACGCATTATTGTGGCAAAGATAGACACGAAGCCTACGCCTACTACAGTAGTACAAGTTTATATGCCAACTAGCTCTGCAGATGACGAAGAAATTGAAGAAATGTATGATGATATAAAAGAAATTATTCAGATAGTGAAGGGAGACGAAAATTTAATAGTCATGGGTGACTGGAATTCGAGTGTAGGAAAAGGGAGAGAAGGAAACGTAGTAGGTGAATATGGATTGGGGCTAAGAAATGAAAGAGGAAGCCGCCTGGTAGAATTTTGCACAGAGCACAACTTAATTATAGCTAACACTTGGTTTAAGAATCATGATAGAAGGTTGTATACATGGAAGAACCCTGGAGATACTAAAAGGTATCAGATAGATTATATAATGGTAAGACAGAGATTTAGGAACCAGGTTTTAAATTGTAAGACATTTCCAGGGGCAGATGTGGACTCTGACCACAATCTATTGGTTATGACCTGTAGATTAAAACTGAAGAAACTGCAAAAGGGTGGGAATTTAAGGAGATGGGACCTGGATAAACTGAAAGAACCAGAGGGTGTACAGAGTTTTAGGGAGAGCAAAGGGAACAATTGACAGGAATGGGGGAAAGAAATACAGTAGAAGAAGAATGGGTAGCTTTTAGGGATGAAGTAGTGAAGGCAGCAGAGGACCAAGTAGGTAAAAAGACCAGGGCTCTTAGAAATCTTTGGGTAACAGAAGAAATATTGAATTTAATTGATGAAAGGAGAAAATATAAAAATGCAGTTAATGAAGCAGGCAAAAAGGAATACAAACGTCTCAAAAATGAGATCGACAGGAAGTGCAAAATGGCTAAGCAGGGATGGCTAGAGGACAAATGTAAGGATGTAGAGGCTTATCTCACTAGGGGTAAGATAGATACTGCCTACAGGAAAATTAAAGAGACCTTTGGAGATAAGAGAACCACTTGTATGAACATCAAGAGCTCAGATGGAAACCCAGTTCTAAGCAAAGAAGGCAAAGCAGAAAGGTGGAAGGAGTATATAGAGGGTCTATACAAGGGCGATGTACTTGAGGACAATATTATGGAAATGGAAGAGGATGTAGATGAAGATGAAATGGGAGATACGATACTGCGTGAAGAGTTTGACAGAGCACTGAAAGACCTGAGTCGAAACAAGGCCCCCGGAGTAGACAACATTCCATTGGAACTACTGACGGCCTTGGGAGAGCCAGTCCTGACAAAACTCTACCATCTGGTGAGCAAGATGTATGAAACAGGCGAAATACCCTCAGACTTCAAGAAGAATGTAATAATTCCAATCCCAAAGAAAGCAGGTGTTGACAGATGTGAAAATTACCGAACAATCAGTTTAATAAGCCACAGCTGCAAAATACTAACACGAATTCATTACAGACGAATGGAAAAACTAGTAGAAGCCGACCTCGGGGAAGATCAGTTTGGATTCCGTAGAAATACTGGAACACGTGAGGCAATACTGACCTTACGACTTATCTTAGAAGAAAGATTAAGGAAAGGCAAACCTACGTTTCTAGCATTTGTAGACTTAGAGAAAGCTTTTGACAATGTTGACTGGAATACTCTCTTTCAAATTCTAAAGGTGGCAGGGGTAAAATACAGGGAGCGAAAGGCTATTTACAATTTGTACAGAAACCAGATGGCAGTTATAAGAGTCGAGGGACATGAAAGGGAAGCAGTGGTTGGGAAGGGAGTGAGACAGGGTTGTAGTCTCTTCCCGATGTTATTCAATCTGTATATTGAGCAAGCAGTAAAGGAAACAAAAGAAAAATTCGGAGTAGGTATTAAAATCCATGGAGAAGAAACAAAAACCTTGAGGTTTGCCGATGACATTGTAATTCTGTCAGAGACAGCAAAGGACCTGGAAGAGCAGTTGAACGGAATGGACAGTGTCTTGAAAGGAGGATATAAGATGAACATCAACAAAAGCAAAACGAGGGTAATGGAATGTAGTCGAATTAAGTCGGGTGATGCTGAGGGAATTAGATTAGGAAATGAGACACTTAAAGTGGTAAAGGAGTTTTGCTATTTGGGGAGCAAAATAACTGATGATGGTCGAAGTAGAGAGGATATAAAATGTAGACTGGCAATGGCAAGGAAAACGTTTCTGAAGAAGAGAAATTTGTTAACATCGAGTATAGATTTAAGTGTCAGGAAGCCATTTCTGAAAGTATTTGTATGGAGTGTAGCCATGTATGGAAGTGAAACATGGACGGTAAATAGTTTGGACAAGAAGAGAATAGAAGCTTTCGAAACGTGGTGCTACAGAAGAATGCTGAAGATTAGATGGGTAGATCACATAACTAATGAGGAAGTATTGAATAGGATTGGGGAGAAGAGAAGTTTGTGGCACAACTTGACCAGAAGAAGGGATCGGTTGGTAGGACATGTTCTGAGGCATCAAGGGATCACCAAGTTAATATTGGAGGGCAGCGTGGAGGGTAAAAATCGTAGGGGGAGACCAAGAGATGAATACACTAAGCAGATTCAGAAGGATGTAGGTTGCAGTAGGTACTGGGAGATGAAGAAGCTTGCACAGGATAGAGTAGCATGGAGAGCTGCATCAAACCAGTCTCAGGACTGAAGACCACAACAACAACAACATAAAGTGACATGACAATAGACCCAGAATAATTTTAATGACACACTTGAATTTTGTTTGGGTGCGTTTTCCCCAAAGATTTCTGGTTTTCTGAAAGGGTGTTATCTATTTCTTCTATCTCATCCGATCACAAGCCTTCCAAGCTCTGGCACTATACTGGATCACTTATGTCTTCCATATTGATTCCTATTTCTCCATCTATATCCTCATCGCAGAGGCCCTCATTGTACTCTTTCTTCCAAACCCCTCTCTCTGCGTTTAACAGAGAGTTTCTCTAGCACTCTTAATCTTGATACCTTTGCTGTTAAGTTCAACGAACGTTGTTTTCACTTGTCTATATGCTGAATCAGTCCTTCCACCGACCATTTCCTTTTCGAATTCTTCGTGCTTTTCATATAGTTATTTCGCCTCAGCTTTCCTGTACTCCATATTTATTTCATTCCGAAGTGACTTACATTGTTGCATCCTCATTTTTTCTCGAATATTTTTACTCTTCCTTCTTGAAGTATTTCTTCTGTACCCAAGGTTTCTTCGCAGTTCACATCCTTGTACATATATTTTCATATCCAAATTCCTTGATTGGTAATTTTAGAGCAGGGTAGTCGTCTGCAATTGAACTATCTATTGCGGTATTCACTATAGTAGTATCTAAAGCCTTAGGGAACTTGAAATGCACTTCAGCATTCCTCAGTAATTCAGCATCCCACGTCTTTCAACAAAGACTCTTCGGAAGATTCTCTTAAAACTCAACCTACTCTTCATCAGTAGTAAATAGTTGTCTGAGTCCATATCTCCATCTAGTTACCTTCCATTAGGAATATGAATACAGTTGAGTCCCTATCTGTTCCTTGGTATGCTTTACGATTCAGTATCTTAATATCTGTGTGTCTACGATGTAATCCACCTAGAATCTTCCCGTGTCTCCAGGCCTTTTGTATGTATACTTCTCCCTCTTGTGATTTTTAAATAGTGTATTCGTCATTATTAGCCAAAATTTACTGCAGAACTCAATTAGTATTTTCCTATAGCTCATTATATACTGAATCATACGGTCAGTATCCCCACATACATTCTCTTCATCTTCTGCTTGTGACATAGGAATGTAAGTTATATGTGATCTCTTGTTTTTGGCGACGATTTGCTTTCGATTCTGACGAGAACAGTCTTATCACTGAACTGTTGACAGTAACTCACTCTCTACCTTCTGATTCATGTTGAATTCTACTCCCATCACGCCATTTTCAATTACCTTTTATATTACATACGTTTTATCACTTTCCATCTGACTTCCCTTTTTCTGATTTTCTAGCTTTCCTACCATATGAAGACTTCTGACAGTCCAGGCTCTGAATCGTATAATATTTTTTGTTGGTTATTCCATCTTTTTCTCATGGTAACCTCCCCCTTGGCAGAACCCTCCCTGAGATCCAAATGGGAGATTAATTTAAAATCATTTGCCAATGGAGATACAGTCATGATTCTTTTTCGTTTACAGGCCGCATGTCATTTGAATACATATTAGATGTCTTTGTTTCCATTGTCTACTGCATCCTCATGCCTTGATCATTGCTGATTCTTCAACCTTTAGCGGCAGTTTCACTCCCCAAAGGCAAGATGCATTGTTGCAAGATGAATTAGCTTTTTTCCTCTCGACTACTGTCGAGTCCATATTTTCCCATAACTCATTACACACTGAATCCCACGGTCAGTATCCCCATACACATTCTCTTCATTTTCTGCTTGTGACGTAGGAATTTAAGTTATATGTGATCTGTTGTTTTTGGCGAGATGCCTCGAAATTCTGTTCTCTCCTCAACTTCCTTCGGTAATGCCATTGGCAGAGCGAGGATGATTTCTTATACAGCAAGTCTTCGGCCACCGTTGCTGATGGTACACTCTTTTACACACTATCAAAAAATAAAATTGAACAAAATGTTCATATCACTCAGCATCGAGAGGGAATCCGAGCCCGATCTGGCCGTGGTTCAGGTAGAACTACGCACTTGCGAGCTGCATCCTCGTATTTTCAGGAGACTGGTTGATTCTGCATGACAACTTGGAGTTCAGCTGTCTTATAAATAAACTAATGTGCCGCATATTCAATGTACTACAACAATAAAAATATAGGGTTGGGAAATCTTCTCGGTTCTTCTAATTTGTCATCATTTTTTTTCTATAAATACTTATTTCACGTGTCTGTGTCCTCTGCAGACGTTGCAGACAATATAAATAGTAACCTTTCACTATACGCCGATGACGCAGTTATCTATAATGAAGTAGTGTCTGAAAAAAAAGCTGCTCAGATATTCGATAGTATCTTGATAAGATTTTAAAGTTTTGCGAAGATTGGCAATTCGTTTCAAATGTTCAGAAACGTAAAAGTGTGAACTTCACAGAACGAAGTTTTGTATCAGTGAGTCACGGTTGAAACCTGTCAGCTCACACAAATACCTTGGTGTAACACTTTGTAGGGATATGAATGGAATGATTACACAGGCTTTGCCGTGGGTACGGCAGGTGGCACACTTCGGTTCTCTGGTAGAATCCTGGGAGAATGCAATCAGTCTACAAAGGAGATTGTTTACAAATCACACGCGCAACACATCCTAGAATATTGCTCAAGTGCGTGGAACCCGTACCGAATACGACTAACAAGGGTTATTGAACGTATACAGATAAGGACTGCACGAATGGTCACAAATTTGTTTGAGCCTTAGGAGAGTGTCACAGAGATACTGAAGAAACTATAGTTACAATCATCTGAAGATGGACGCAAACTATTCCGAGAAACCTACTTAGAAGGTTTGAAGAATGATCTTTAAATTATGAATCTTGGGGTATTCTACAATTTCCTGTGTATCGCTCTCAAAGGGATCATAAGGGCAAGGTAAGATTAGTTGTCGAGCGTACAGAGGCATTTAAACATTCTTCCCGCTTTCCTTACGTGAAATGGACGAGAAGTAGTCCTAATCACTGGCAGATGCACTTCACTGTAGTTTTCAGTGTATGGATGCAGATGTAGAAGTTGAAGACATCTACACTCAAAGTTTGACAATATGTCACACTGTCTAGCTGAAATACGCCTTCAGGGTACTCTGACCATAGGAAAGGATCGTGATGCCCTGCAAGTAGTCCACCCAGCATAAAATTGCCATTGGTCCCTGCAGTCCGACAAGGCGTCTAGTTGGGATCATGTGTACACAGCCTAGACCATAAATCGACCGCCACCTGTCTGGACACAATTTTGTTGACAGTAACTTCACGGGGAATATGCCACATTCATCTACGATCAGCGCATTAATACGGAAACTCCTATTCATCGGACAATGTTACACGCCGTCACTATTCCAAGTCCAATGACGATGTTCGCTGGCTTATGCACTCGTTGAGCTCTGTGTCCAAGTGCCACCAAAGGTTCACGAGTGGCTCGTCGGGCCGCGCGGGATTAGCCGAGCGGTCAAAGGCGTTGCAGTCATGGACTGTGCGGCTGGTCCCGGCAGAGGTTCGAGTCCTCCCTCGGGCATGGGTGTGTGTGTTTGTCCTTAGGATAATTTAGGTTAAGTAGTATGTAAGCTCAACGACTGATGACCTTAGCAGTTAACTCCTATAAGATTTCACATACATTCTTTTCGCTCGTCGGGTGCTGCAGTCTATACTGTGCAAAGTCCTGGTAGAAATGGGCTCTCGACGCTTCACTTTCAAACCGGCTGTGACCTGACTCACGGTAGACTGTCGATAGATCCATATGGCTCTGCGGAGCTTAGATGATATCGTTCTCCAAATACCTGTGCTCGTTTTGCGCGACGGTTTAAGTCTATGAAAACACTGTCCCAACGATGTTGAAATTCATTGATGGCACTGCTGATGTCGGCACCCAGAACTGTTGTGTAATCTCCGATATGCCAAGACCAAAGCCTTCTGCATCGATTAACATCCTCCGTTCAAAGTCGATTATTTTGCCAAGTGCTGCTCCGTTCACGACACACGTTTCCGTGACAGGCTGCTGAGATGTCATGCCTGCACTTACGCCACTGACCGCATCTAGCCACAACATGCTGGCATCGTACGCAGCACGTATGTTCCAAGATATTTCAAGTCTCTGGACAGTACTTATTTAACCGCTAATAATTTTGTTTGATTCTCATTTACGAGATCATTAGAAAGACAGGATTTACGCTAGACGAAGCTGGCATGTCGGTAGGGAGTACGCCAGGCCAGGTCCGTGCGTGCAACCCGGAACGATGGGCAGAAAGCTAGTGCTAGTTCTTTACAGGGAAGAAAAATTCAACATGGATAGTGCAATACTGAAAGAAAAACGCCCTACAGCTTGCGGTGCGTCATTTTTTATGTCCACAGCACATCTTCATAATACGCAAAACCGTGGCATCCTATGACTACAACAGCAATGACATACCACAGAAATCACTCAACTCACACAAACATCTGAGTGTGCGATGTAAACTGGAACAATGACACAGACTCAGTCGTGAGAGAGGTAGCTGTCAGACTTCGGTTCATTGGCAGAATACGGAGGAAATGCAGCCAGTCTAGAATGGAGACTGCTTATAAAATTTGGTCACAGGATTGTTTCACCCAGAGAATGGTCTCAGGAAATGATGAGAAACTGAACTAGCGGAAGGAAGGAAGGAGATAATGGTCCACTCATACTGTCGTGTCAAATTAGTCTTTATGGTGTTCATTCAGTCCAACGTACCAGACTCTCAATAACGTGGTTTTAATCCACTAATATCCCAATCACAGAAGGCAGCATTATAAAATTGGTCAAAGTTCTTTATTAAGCTACCAGCACCGTTTCATACACTCCTGGAAATTGAAATAAGAACACCGTGAATTCATTGTCCCAGGAAGGGGAAACTTTATTGACACATTCCTGGGGTCAGATACATCACATGATCACACTGACAGAACCACAGGCACATAGACACAGGCAACAGAGCATGCATAATGTCGGCACTAGTACAGTGTATATCCACCTTTCGCAGCAATGCCGGCTGCTGTTCTCCCATGGAGACGATCGTAGAGATGCTGGATGTAGTCCTGTGGAATGGCTTGCCATGCCATTTCCACCTGGCGCCTCAGTTGGACCAGCGTTCGTGCTGGACGTGCAGACCGCGTGAGACGACGCTTCATCCAGTCCCAAACATGCTCAATGGGGGACAGATCCGGAGATCTTGCTGGCCAGGGTAGTTCACTTACACCTTCTAGAGCACGTTGGGTGGCACGGGATACATGCGGACGTGCATTGTCCTGTTGGAACAGCAAGTTCCCTTGCCGGTCTAGGAATGGTAGAACGATGGGTTCGATGACGGTTTGGATGTACCGTGCACTATTCAGTGTCCCCTCGACGATCACCAGTGGTGTACGGCCAGTGTAGGAGATCGCTGCCCACACCATGTTGCCGGGTGTTGGCCCTGTGTGCCTCGGTCGTATGCAGTCCTGATTGTGGCGCTCACCTGCACGGCGCCAAACACGCATACGACCATCATTGGCACCAAGGCAGAAGTGACTCTCATCGCTGAAGACGACACGTCTCCATTCGTCCCTCTATTCACGCCTGTCGCGACACCACTGGAGGCGGGCTGCACGATGTTGGGGCGTGAGCGGAAGACGGCCTAACGGTGTGCGGGACCGTAGCCCAGCTTCATGGACACGGTTGCGAATGGTCCTCGCCGATACCCCAGGAGCAACAGTGTCCCTAATTTGCTGGGAAGTGGCGGTGCGGTCCCCTACGGCACTGCGTAGGATCCTACGGTCTTGGCGTGCATCCGTGCGTCGCTGTGGTCCGGTCCCAGGTCGACGGGCACGTGCACCTTCCGCCGACCACTGGCGACAACATCGATGTACTGTGGAGACCTCACGCCCCACGTGTTGAGCAATTCGGCGGTACGTCCACCCGGCCTCCCGCATGCCCACTATACACCCTCGCTCAAAGTCCGTCAACTGCACATACGGTTCACGTCCATGCTGTCGCGGCATGCTACCAGTGTTAAAGACTGCGATGGAGCTCCGTATGCCACGGCAAACTGGCTGACACTGACGGCGGCGGTGCACAAATGCTGCGCAGCTAGCGCCATTCGACGGCCAACACCGCGGTTCCTGGTGTGTCCGCTGTGCCGTGCGTGTGGTCATTGCTTGTACAGCCCTCTCGCAGTGTCCGGAGCAAGTATGGTGGGTCTGACACACCGGTGTCAATGTGTTCTTTTTTCCATTTCCAGGAGTGTATTTCTCTGCTCAATCTGACACTATGCCATACCCTGTATAAAGAATGACAAAGCTATTGACAGCTACCGTTGTAGCATTACTCATAAACCGAGTTTGCTTGTACGAGGGTAATCCCAAAAGTAAGGTCTCCTATTTTTTTATATGTACAGAACTCTGTGTGGCAGTTGGTCACACTGTGCTTCACGCGCTGTGTGTAAACATGCGCATGCTTGATGATCGGCGGATCACCCTGGATGATCTCTGCACGTTGGTTCCTGAGGTTTCCCGAAGCACCGCTCACAGAATTTTAACGGAAACATTCAGCTACCGAAAGGTGTGCGCAAGATGCGTGCCACGTATGCTGACTGAGGACCACACGCGGCAACGATTGGATGCTTCCCGCACATTTCTTCACGGTCTTGCAGCCGAACAGGACAACTTTCTGTACTAAATTGTCACGGGTGATGAAACCTTGGCGTACCACTTTACACCTGAGACCAGGCAACAAACACGCCAGTGGCGGCATCCTTCTTCACCAAAGCCGCGGAAATTCAAACAGACACAGTCTGGCCTTAAAGTCATGACAACCGTTTTTTGGGATCGGAAAGGGGTATTGTTGGTCGACTTTATGCCCACTGGGACCGCAATTAACGCTGACATGTACTATGAGACTCTGAAAGAACTCAAACGGGTAATTCAGAACCGGAGAAGACGAATGTTGAGCAAGGGCGTACACATTCTCCATGAAACGCTCGCCCACACATCGCTCGGCAAACCGTTGCTCTCCTGCAGCGGTTTCAGTGGAACATAATTACCCACCCACCCTATAGTCCTGACTTGGCGTCCAGTGACTATCCCCTGTTCCCTAGGTTAAAAGAACATTTGGCCGGAAAGCGTTTCAGCTCCGACGACGAGGTGAAAGAAGAGGTTCATAACTTTCTGAACAGCATGGCGGCGAGCTGGTATGACATGGGCATACAAAAACTGCCACAGCGTCTACAAATATACATCGACAGAAATGGTGATTATGTCGAGAAATAGCTAAAAGTTCAAGCTGTAAACTGATGTAAACCACTGTAGAAATAAACAGGTCTATGTACTTATAAAAAAATAGGAGACCTTACTTTTGGGATTACCCTCGTACCTTCTGTTCTTTTCGTCGTTGTCACAATGCTCTACAACAACAGGTTTGGATTCGCACAATGAAATGCGAACGACGCTTTCGTTTGATTACCTAACTGTTGTGATTGGTTTTCATTGTATCCTTTGTTTCTAGGTGCGGCACTTGCGTGTTACGCAAATGGACACTTTGAAGTTAGAAGCAAAGGAAGCCGGTTCGAATCCTCGTACCGGAAGACATTTTCGCCGCTGTTATTAGCCGGTAAAGTGAAGAGAGAGTGTGACGTAAAGTTCCTGATCACCATACTTCGCACCCATGTCCAAAGCAGCGAACTCCATGTCATAATGAAATTTACATTACGTGCTGTTTGTAACCATGCATTTTATTTATAATTATGGTGCATAAAGCGTTGAAGCCTGTCATGTATTACTACAAATACTTTATGAACGGCACAAAATCATTTTACATTAATATGACGTATGAGTGTCTCATTTAGAGATGAAGCCAGTTGTAGAGGTTAGTTAGAAGGCGAGAAAGTTCACCTTCGAAGGAAACGCTCAAGCGTCGGGCAAGGAGCGTTGCTCCTTCAGCTGTTAATGGACCAGGCATTAGTACGAGACCGCCATGGGAGCCACGATGAACGGCCATGGCGTCCGGGACACGGTTTCCGTAGTATGTAACAGTCAGCTGGAAACAGTACAGCTCTGGAGGAAAGCGACAGGCTGTACTGGGTGGGGAACGAAAGCAGCAAATTTGACGAATTTGCCAAAGTTCATTTTACTACGAAAGGACTCCTCTTTAACTTGGCAATGTGGAACCACCCTCAGCGAACAATAAAGCACTGCAAGAGTGTGCTGTGTAGTATATGCGCCGAGGTTCAGTTATGATCGTTGTGGCGTTACCTATCTTGATGTCTAAAAATAATCAAATTATGAGCAACCCATAAATTACGCTACAAATCCATAGTATGGATTTCATGGATAACCACGATGAATTAAACTATCTGCGGTTTACTCCACGACTTTGGTCCCGAAGATCATTTATTTGTGCTAAGGATGTTTGGTTCAACGTATAAATTAATAAATCAAAAAATTTGTTCAGAGGAAGTGGTTTATTAGTATACACAGTTCACACAGATCGCATTTACAATAACAATGGACATCGGCCATGTTTCTACACTGTTGCCAACTTGAATTTGACAGATCCTTCACAAAAATAAAGAAATGGAGGTCAACGTCGACCCAGTTATAACTATCTGTGGCATGTCTGTCCCCATCACTTTAAGAGAGGTGAGGTCACAAAAGCGAAGTGTAAATATATACCAGAATGAGATATTCACTCTGCAGCGGAGTGTGCGCTGATATGAAACTTCTTGGCAGATTAAAACTGTGTACCGGACCGAGATGCCAACTCAGAACCATTGCCTTTCGCGGGCAAGTGCTCTACCATCTGAGCTACCCAAGCACGACTCACGACCCGTCCTCACAGCTTCAGTTCTGCCAGTACCTCGTCTCCTTCTTTCCAAAATATATAATTCAAAGTACAATAAAGCTGCATGGTAGCAAGCGCTATTTTAATTCATAATACTGTTGACATAAAAGACTTTGCTCTTCGTATATTAATGCAGTCAGAATGTGTACAAATGTCATATCAACAATATTTCAGTCAGTTGTTCCTTCCACGACTCGTTCTGCAATCTTTGCAAAATAAAATAACCGTAATTTTTACGTACTTTAGAACGAGTGTGGAATTGTGTGAAAAGTGTGTTAACTTGAAAGAATGGTTGTACTGATTTCAAAACTGGTCTTAGATTTTTCGAGTCAGCAAAATTTCCCAAGGTCTGGAGGATTTAATATTCCAATCAATAGTTTTACATTATTAATTTTATTAATATTACTTGATGCGTTTGGGTTCCAGTTGTATATATCGAACATTATCTTTTGTTCTCTAGTATCGTTTGAATGTTACCTTTCAAAACAGTCGTTTAAGTGAATTTTGGTATTGCATAACAGATCCCATTGTCAATACATGATACAGTTTCGTAATGAGCCAAAAAAGGGTATTCACCCATAAAAGCCATTATCCTGTCGTATTCTTTAGTTATTAGATCTTCAATTCAATTCAGTGAAATATGCGGTAATGAATTCATCTAGTTTTAATATTCGAACTATGGATTTCTTACAAGAATTTCAGAATATGATTTCAAAAGTATTTTTCGGTATCTAGAGAATTAGCACGCAATTAGCAAATTAGTACTGTTGTTAAAAACATATTTTACGTATAACAAAAACAGAATTACGAAATCTGTTTAAGTTAGGGTCAAAGAGTCTGTTGTAAGATATAGCAAACGACTTTGCTTTGGTAATCGATTACTGAAATTATATCTCTGGGAGATTGGTAATTATTCATTACTTAAACGCCTTCTGTCGCTATCACACTCACGTCGAACTTGCAAAGGGACGTTAAAGTTTAGTAAATCATTGACATCAAAGTCATTAGGGACAAAATATTACCTTATTTAGGCAGTGAATAGGATAGGAATTCGTTGTGCATTCGTCAAAAGAACGAATGGGGATTTGATCTTTATCGGTCGAGGTCTTCCACAGTTTACAGTATGGATGTTAAAGAAGCTATGCCCCAAAGCCGCTGGAAAAATCGGTCGAACAGCTTATCATTTGCTGCAGCTCGAAACGGTGATTTTGCATCCTAAAGAGTACGGGCTTGCAGGTTACTTCCAATAGCTAAACCACAGCAGATATTATTTCCCCGATGTCACGTGATGAGTAATAGTCTTCTATTGCTTACAAAAGATTCAAAGTAGAAAAGAAAAGGTACTGAACTATTCGTACATATAAACAACACAATAACAGTTCAAATGGTTCAAATGGCTCTGAGCACTATGCGACTCAACTTCTGAGGTCATCAGTAGCCTAGAACTTAGAACTAATTAAACCTAACTAACCTAAGGACATCACACACATCCATGCCCGAGGCAGGATTCGAACCTGCGACCGTAGCGGTCACGCAGTTCCAGACTGAAGCGCCTTTAACCGCACGGCCACACCGGCCGGCCAATAACAGTTCACACAATAGCGAAGTCATTTGTATAAGTACTGAAACACCATGATGAATACCCATATTCGCGGGTAATTCACCGTGCCATAACACACACTAACATGGCAGAAAGTACAGTACAACACAGTTAACTGCAGACTACTTAAGATCAGAACAATGTGTACCTAGAGTGCTGTGATACAGAAAGACATTAAAATACGTTGCTGTCACTGTTGGCCAAGCGTCAATTCAACTACTGTGCCCAATGACAGGACTTGCTTTGCATAGCCTCCACGTCCACCCATCCTAACGCCATGCGATTTTTTCCTTTGCGGCTTCATCAAGGATCGTGTGTACGTGCCTCCGCTACCATTAGACCTTTCTGAATTAAGAAACTGGATTGAAGCAGCTGTTGCTACAATCACTGAAGACACATTAACAACGTTTGGTAAGAACTCGGCTATAGACTTGACGTGTGCCATCTGACAAATGGTGCACACATTGAACATTCATAAGGCTCTTGGTAGAACTGTTTGAGTTGCTCTTTCATTTGACATATCATTTATAACTGTAAGTTTAATATAATAAGTATTACAAAGCGTTAAAACCCCGATATTCATTTATAAACACCTTGTACTCTCCGCATCATTTTATACTGGCGGGTCCGCTTCTCATGACGTGTAGAGACGAACCGCACTTTAAGTATGGGTGTCCGGATACTTTCCCATTAGGCAATGAACATTTCCGGAGCGTTGTATACTGAACTTCTTTTTCTCGTTTAGATGAATCTGTACAACTACCTCTCAAAATATTCGACATATTTATTCGACTTCCCGTATAAAACATTTATTTTGTTGCAGATTAATTTCTTCCCAAAATTAATGCAAAATTGTCTCTGGATCACTTAGCAGCAGGTTGAAACCACACAGCGAGCGGAAAGTGCTGATGCTATTTTACAGTTTCAGTGACATAATGTTAAGGTCAAAGATGACGTTGTCCTAAGCGATGGCTTCAATTTTAGTACAATGTTTTAAATTTATAACGAAAGGTAACTTCAGTAGGAAAAATAGTAGTCACTCATATTGAACGAGCAAATATTTTACCATTGGAGAATCAGTCCCTCCATTACGAATTGATTCAAAGGTGCCTCACGGACAGGACACATCTGCGAACTGCCTTTGAGCACATGGTGAAAATTTAGAATTCTTTTCCACGTTGCGTGTGACACTGAAGTCTGCTAACTCTTTTATTGCCGAAGAGAATCGGTACCATGCGTTAACGTTGTCTCCAGTCGAGCACGTGTGGGATATGATAGGATAACAAGTAATTCGTACCACTTGTCAACCAACAAATCTCACAAAACTACATGAAGAGATTGAGCAGGTGTGGCATAACGTATCCCAGGACGGTATTCGCCATCTGTACGATTGACTGGATGCCAGAACAGCGCTTGTAATAACGGTGCCACCCTGGAGGCTACTCCACGTACCAATATGGGTGTTCCAGCATGGGTCGATACCTGGTACCCACTAATCTGTAAATATAATTATTGCATGTATTCCATATGCACCGTAGGAACAATAGATGTTGAGTGAACTGGAAACCTCTATAGGGGTGTATTATTTTTTCCGGCAGTGTACATTCGTCTTGGCTCGTCATCACACATTCGAAATTACAGTACATCGCGTACGGTTCGTTCGAGGACCCACGTTTGTTTGTGCGTCTGTGCCTCTGTTGGACACTTTCAATGTTTTATAAAAGACAACATTTCGTATGTGGCCTGTTAATGAATGTGTTTATACATCTCGACTGTGATTTCGATCTAGTGTGCTATTTTCAGGCGATAGCGTGCTTCAGTGCAGCGTTCCTTTTAAGAATGCACTGACCTTATGTCAGTCATATTTATATAGAGTGTAAATTCTAAGTTGAAGAACCAGAATAACTCGAAAAATAAGCTTCACACGACAAAATGTGTAGAATCCAAAGTTGATTAGTTTCGAGGGGGACATCTGCTGGTGCTAAAACTAGCACGCTGGGGGTGGGACGGGAGGCAACGTCAAAATTTCAAATGGGAACGCCATTTTTTATTGCAGAATTAGACTCTACGTAAAAAATACGCACATTTTGTCTTAAACATTTGTTTTGATTCTTGGTAGTTGGCGCTGTAACTCAAGAAAACTTTTCTGAATCTGCGGTAAACATTAATATTTGGGTCAACATTTGTAAAACTCTAATTCCTCTGTCTCAAACCCCACTCTATGGGTAGAGAGGGAGAGTTATAGTTTCCGCGAATCAAAATTTACGAAGTAAATAACTATTTTCTATTATCTGTAACCATTTTCCACGCAAAAATGAGAATGTGGATTTTCTTGACTTACAACGCCAAATGCCAAGAATCAAACCAAATGTTTAAGACAAAATGTACGTAGTTTTTTATGTAGAGTCTAATTCTGCAATAATAAATGGGGGTTCCTATTTGAAATTTTAAAGTTGCCTTCCGTCCCACCCCCAGGGGGCTGGGGTGGCGGGCTAATTTTATCACCAGCAGATGTCCCCTCAAAATAATCAACTTTGGATTCTACGTTTTTTCGTGTGAAGCTTAGTTTTCGAGTTATTTTGGTATGTCAACTTAAAATTTGCACCCTTTATATTCCCTGTATATACTAGTAGTAAGAGAGGCGGTTTCATTAGCATAAAAGACTGCAACACTTCATGTATTAATTTCGCAGTTTTTATATGGAGTTAACGTTCTTTTACATGAATGACGACGACGCCTGTACACAAGGAATACATAAACATGATTGACCTGAGTAGAGTGACCTCTTTAAAAGGACGCTGCACTGGAGGACTTCGTAGTGAGCTACCTCTTGAAAATTGCATAACAGGCCGAAAGGTCGATGCACGAATCACACAAGAACTTCCACCGTCATACCTTAGCGAAAGGTCATGACGACAACACGAGAAAATTCTGGTGCTACGTAAAATCAGGAACAGGGTCGAATCCTTCTATTCAGTCACTCGTCGAACAGTCTGGTACAGCAATAGAAGACAGCGATAGGAAAGCAGAAGTTTTAAATTTCCGGTTACGAAATAATTCCCGCAGGACGGTCGTACAGACATACCGTCGTTTCGACCGTTGCATAGACTCTCATATGGATGACATCCCTGGCGCAGAGAAGCAACTGAAAGAGTTGAAAAGAAATAGTTTGCCACATCGGGATGGAATCCAAGTTACTGAGAGACCTCTACGGCATTGTCCCCTTCCTTAGCTTGCGAATCTCATGCCCAGGGCAGTGTACGGAACGACTGGGAAATAGTATACAAGAAGGATAAAAGAACAGATTACCAACATTACAGACGAATATCCTAAACATCGGTTTACGGCAAAATACTTGAACATATTCCAAGTTCGAATATAATAAATTCGGAAAGGATTTAAAAAAAGCATCGTTCGTGCGAAACACAGCTTGCCATTTTCTCTAATGGTAGCCAACGAACAACGGTTGAAGGGCAACAGCCAGAATTCATACTCCTGGATTTCCGGAAAGCGCTTGACACGGTTCCCCACTGCAGATTGTTAACAAACGTCCGACCATGCGGCATAGATTCCCAGATATGTGAGTGGCTTGAGGACTTCTAAAGTAGAGAACACAGTGCATTGTCCTGGACGGCGAGTGTTCGTCAGGAAAAAAAGGGTATCGTCAGGATTCTCTGTATACATAAATGATCTGACGGATAAGGTTAGCAGTGATCTGCAACTGTTTGCTGATGTAGCTGTAGTGTACGACAAAGTATCGTCGTTGAGTGACTGCAGAAGGATACAGGATGAGTTAGACAGAATTTCTATTCCGCGAGATGAATGGCAGCTTGCTCTAAATGTAGAAAAACGTAAGTTAATGCAGATAAGTAGGACCAACAATCCTGTGATGCTCGAATACAGTATTAGTGGTTTGCCGCTTGACCCAAACACGACGAAGCGATACGAAATGGAACGGACGCTTAAGGCTGGTAGTTGGGAAGGTGAATGGTCGGCTTCGGTTTATTGGGAGAATCTTAGGAAAGCGTAGCTCACCAGTGGAGGAGACAGTGTATAGAACACAAGTGCTACTCATTTTTAAGTACTGTTCGAGAATTTGGCATTCCCGCCAGGTCACATTAAAGGAACGCAATGAAGCAATGCAGATGTGTGTTGCTGGATTTGTTACGGGTTCGATCAACACGCGAGTAGGCTACTACGAAGATGCTTCTTGAACTGGGATGTAAATTCCTGGAGGTTATACGACGATCTCTTCGCGAAGTGCTATTGAGAAAATTTAGAGAACCAGTATTTGTTGCTCATTGCAAAGCTATTGTACTGCTTCCAACGTACACTCCTGGAAATTGAAATAAGAAAACCGTGAATTCATTGTCCCAGGAAGGGGAAACTTTATTGACACATTCCTGGGGTCAGATACATCACATGATCACACCGACAGAACCACAGGCACATAGACACAGGCAACACAGCATGCACAATGTCGGCACTAGTACAGTGTATATCCACCTTTCGCAGCAATGCAGGCTGCTATTCTCCCATGGAGACGATCGTAGAGATGCTGGATGTAGTCCTGTGGAACGGCTTGCCATGCCATTTCCACCTGGCGCCTCAGTTGGACCAGCGTTCGTGCTGGACGTGCAGACCGCGTGAGACGACGCTTCATCCAGTCACAAACATGCTCAATGGGGGACAGATCGGGAGATCTTGCTGGCCAGGGTAGTTCACTTACACCTTCTAGAGCACGTTGGGTGGCACGGGATACATGCGGACGTGCATTGTCCTGTTGGAACAGCAAGTTCCCTTGCCGGTCTAGGAATGGTAGAACGATGGGTTCGATATTTGGATGTACCGTGCACTATTCAGTGTCCCCTCGACGATCACCAGTGGTGTACGGCCAGTGTAGGAGATCGCTCCCCACACCATGATGCCGGGTGTTGGCCCTGTGTGCCTCGGTCGTATGCAGTCCTGATTGTGGCGCTCACTTGCACGGCGCCAAACACGCATACGACCATCATTGGCACCAAGGCAGAAGCGACTCTCATCGCTGAAGACGACACGTCTCCATTCGTCCCTCCATTCACGCCTGTCGCGACACCACTGGAGGCGGGCTGCACGATGTTGGGGCGTGAGCGGAAGACGGCCTAACGGTGTGCGGGACCGTAGCCCAGCTTCATGGAGACGGTTGCGAATGGTCCTCGCCGATACCCCAGGAGCAACAGTGTCCCTAATTTGCTGGGAAGTGGCGGTGCGGTCCCCTACGGCACTGCGTAGGATCCTACGGTCTTGGCGTGCATCCGTGCGTCGCTGCGGTCCGGTCCCAGGTCGACGGGCACGTGCACCTTCCGCCGACCACTGGCGACAACATCGATGTGCTGTGGAGACCTCACACCCCACGTGTTGAGCAATTCGGCGGTACGTCCACCCGGCCTCCCGCATGCCCACTATACGCCCTCGCTCAAAGTCCGTCAACTGCACATACGGTTCACGTCCACGCTGTCGCGGCATGCTACCAGTGTTAAAGACTGCGATGGAGCTCCGTATGCCACGGAAAACTGGCTGACACTGACGGCGGCGGTGCACAAATGGTGCGCAGCTAGCGCCATTCGACGGCCAACACCGCGGTTCCTGGTGTGTCCGCTGTGCCGTGCGTGTGATCATTGCTTGTACAGCCCTCTCGCAGTGTCCGGAGCAAGTATGGTGGGTCTGACACACCGGTGTCAATGTGTTCTTTTTTCCATTTCCAGGAGTGTATTTTACGCAGAATGGCCTTGAAGACACCAGAAATTAGGAAACGTACAGAGGCAAATAGACGGCTGTTTTCCCTTGGTTCCAATCGCAAGTGGAGCAAGGAACAAATTTCCCCCCCCTGAACCTTATGGAGGCTTGTGGAATATGTATGTACATGTAGCTAAAATCACGGTGGCGGTGAGTAAATACACTACTGGCCATTAAAATTGCTACATCAAGAAGAAATGCAGATGATAAAAGGGTATTCACTGGACAAATATATTATACTAGAACTGACATGTGATTATATTTTTACGCAATTTGGGTGCATAGATCCTGAGAAATCAGTACCCAGAACAATTACCTCTGGCCGCAATAACGGCCTTGATACGCCTGGGCATTGAGTCAAACAGAACTTGGATGGGGTGTACAGGTACAGCTGCTCATGCAGCTTCAACGCGATACCACAGTTCATCAAGAGTAGTGACTGGCGTATTGTGACGAGCCAGTTAGTCTGCCACCATTGACCAGACGTTTTCAGGTGGTGAGAGATCTGGAGAATGTGCTGGCCAGGGCAGCAGTCTAACATTTTCTGTATCCAGATAGGCCCGTACAGAACCTGCAACATGCGGTTGTGCATTATCCTGGTGAAATGTAGGGTTTCGCAAGGATCGAATGACGGGTAGAGCCACGGGTCGTAACACATCTGAAATGTAACGTCCACTGTTCGAAGTGCCGTCAAGGCGGAAATGAGGTGACAAAGACGTGTAACCAATGGCACCCCATAGCATCATGCCGGGTGATACGCCAGTATGGCGATGACGAATATCCGCTTCTGATGTATGTTCATTGTGATGTCGCCAAACACAGAAGCGATCATCATGATGCTGTAAACAGAACCTGGATTCATCCGAAAAAATGACGTTTTGCCATTCGTGCACCCAGGTTCGTCGTCGAGTACACCATCGCAGGCGCTCATGTCTGTGATGCAGGGTAACCGCAGCCACGGTCTCCGAGCTGATAGTCCATGCTGCTGCAAACGTCGTCGAACTGTTCGTGCAGATGGTTGTTGTCTTACAACGTCCCCATCTGTTGACTCAGGGATAGAGACGTGGCTGCACGATCCGGTACAGCCATGCGGATAAGATGCCTGTCATCTCGACTGCCAGTGGTACGAGGCCATTCGGATCCAGCACGGCGTTCCGTATTATCCTCCTGAACCCACCGATTCCATATTCTGCTAACAGTCATTGGATCTGGACCAACGCGAGCGACAGTGTCGCGATACGATAAACCGCAATCGCGATAGACTAGAATCCGACCTTTATCATAGTCGGAAACGTGATGGTACGCATTTCTGCTCCTTACACGAGGCATCAGAACAACGTTTCACCAGGCAACGCCGGTCAACTGCTGTTTGTGTATGAGAAATCGGTTGGAAACTTTCCTCATGTCAGCACTTTGCAGGTGTCGCCAAAGGCGCCAACCTTGTGTGAATGCTCTGAAAAGCTAATCATTTGCAAATCACAGCATCTTCTTCCTGTCGGTTAAATTTCGCGTCTGTAGCACGTTATCTTCGTGGTGTAGCAATTTTAAAGCCCAGTAGTGTACATTGAAGTAGCAAATCCGGTGGTGCTTCGCAGTTGCTAAATATATATGGTAATTCGATATACTTCCTAAACTCCTTCCTTCTCGTCTCTCTGCCCATCTCTTCCTGCCCCCACTCCTTGCCTATCTCCTTCTCCTCCCACCTTCCTCTGTGCATCACCTCCTCTCCCACTGTGTGCGTCACCTCCTACCCCCATCCCCCCCCCCTCATCCTCTCTGTGTCCACCTCTTCCTACCTCTCTTTGTGCGTTATCTATTTCCCCCAATTTCTGTGGATACGATTATAAAATATAGGACGATTCAGATCAGATAGTAGTATTCTAAACATAAGCAGACATGTCATAAATACAACTTTCCTCTTTTCCGTAAAACCGTCGGCGACGATGATAAAGCAGCAGATTGTTGCATGTACAATTTGTGTTTGAGATTGTATATATAAGGAGAAAGAAGAATGCGAGAAAAACAATGTGTACAATTGTTTACATGGACTCCTATCTAAGTTGAATCATACTTCAAGAAAGAAACGGTACAACACATTCTCACAGCACAGCACAGCATTTCCTTTCTCGCAGTCGGTTTTAAATAAAATTTATACATAATCATTTAAAAAGAGACATACTGTTCCTGGGACTACAAGTCCCACCGCCACACCTCCAAAGTGAATTGCAGTGATAAAGTCACTGCACAGTGGAAATTTACTGACCCACCAACACAGTTAGACCGCAACTGACCGGTGATGCTGTATTGTAACCTATCACCTCGGACTACAAGTCCATTTAAAAAAAAAAAAAAAAAAAAAAAAACATACTGTTCCTCGGGACACACCTGCACCTGCCCATGTTAGGCAATAAATTCTGCCTGACTCATGTAGTACTATCACCGTAAGAGGGTGGTACGGGACTACAAGTCCCACCGCCACACCTCCAAAGTGAATTGCAGTGACTAAGTCACTGCACAGTGGAAATTTACTGGCCCACCAACACAGTTAGACCGCAACAGACCGGTGATGCTGTATTGTAACCTATCACCTCGGACTACAAGTCCATTAAAAAAAAAAAAAAAAAAAAAAAAACATACTGTTCACCTGCACCTGCCCATGTTAGGCAATAAATTCTGCCTGACTCATGTAGTACTATCACCGTAAGAGGGTGGTACGGGACTGCAAGTCCCACCGCCACACCTCCAAAGTGAATTGCAGTGACAAAGTCACTGCACAGTGGAAATTTACTGGCCCACCAACACAGTTAGACCGCAACAGGCCCGTGATGCTGTATTGTAACCTATCACCACGGACTACAAGTCCATTTAAAAAAAAAAAACATACTGTTCACTCACGGTACGGGACTACAAGTCCCACCGCCACACTTTCACCTGCCCATGTTAGGCAATAAATTCTACCTGACTCATGTAGTACTATCACCGTCAGAGGGTGGTACGGGACTACAAGTCCCACCGCCACACCTCCAAAGTGTATTGCAGTGACGCAGTCACTGCACAGTGGAAATTTACTGGCTCACCAACACAGTTAGACCGCAATAGACCGGTGATGCTGTATTGTAACATATCACCCCGGACTACAAGTCCATTTAAAAAACCTCCTAAGTGAATTGCAGTGATGCAGTCACTGCCCTGTGGAAATCCACTGCCTCGCCAACACCGTTAGACCGCAATAGACCGGTGATGCTGTATTGTAACATATCACCCCGGACTACAAGCCAACATACTGCTGTCTCACTTTTCTAATCTAGATCGGTCCTCATTCCACGTGTCTTGAGAGTTATGAGCATGATCCATTTTTTATGGCGAAACTCACGGTAAGGGAGGAGCTGCTCGTCACACTTATCATGATCATTATGCACAATGTCTGACTCCACCGCATATCCCTTTCGCCACAATTACGCAACGGCTTCGAAAAAGGTGCACTGTTGGCAGCCGTGACTGTGGTGCTCCAAAAGATACGCCGTTCACCCGAGTTGGGAGAGACTGTACTGCATCATGCCGAAGAGGACGCGTCAGCGAGTACTCGAGCAATTGCGTGTGTACTGGACGTTGCTCCCAGCACCGTCTGCTATGTTGTGGTTGACCAATAACAACATCCAAACCACCTCCAACACTCCGTACCACCTCTAACACTCAAAGACACGCGAATGAGGCTCGAATCAGGTGAGAGAGGTAAGACAGACGTCAAATGACATAGCCAATCCGACGTAAGCACCTTCCCAACACGACCACCCTGTTGTAAACCTACCTAGCAAACATGCTTTCAAATGGCTTCCTACTCAAATTATTGTGTACTCACTCCCGTACTCAGGTCCTCTAACGGGAATATCCGAACACCCTGCATACGCATATATATCTATATATTTGTATATGTTGATCAACATATGTAACAATTTGAAATAAATTGATCAAGTACTGGTAACAAAGTTAAACAATAACTTGTCCTTATACGGAGTGATTTCTTTCACCGTGTACAAACTCTACGGACTGATCGACAAGAGGATACAGAACAAAAACAGGTCTAACGAACTTATGTCCGCAAATGCATGGTTTCCTTGTTAGAAAGCATTTATTCAATCAAATGGCTCTGAGCACTATGGGACTTAACATCTATGGTCATCAGTCCCCTAGAACTTAGAACTACTTAAACCTAACTAACCTAAGGACAGCACACAATACCCAGCCATCACGAGGCAGAGAAAATCCCTGACCCCGCCGGGAATCGAACCCGGGAACCCGGGCGTGGGAAACGAGAACGCTACCATTTATTCAGTCACACTTTGTTACAGAGACTGGTCTAATACGCGCTGTACCATGCAGCCACAGTTACAGTATGCATGGTTTCCTCCTAGAGGGTGGTACTGTTCCTCATACATCATGCTCTGATGCCCTCTCCTGCCATAGTCATTGGTAATGTTGTGTTCGATTCACTTCTGTAGCTGACCCAGAAGTGGATGTGATTCAGCGTTGTACACAATGGTTCCGTATTCGAATCGAGAGCTTGCCGACAAGGTGTTATACTTACAGAAAGGCAAATGACAACGGGTGGTGGGTAGTAAGGTTGTATTAGGAGACCTGCCCCACCGTCAAAAGAATTTAATGTTTGCAACAGTGTTTCGCCGTTTGTCTGAGACAGGATTGTTTCCGGAAACAGGAAATCATGATTTGACCTACCCGAAATGTTCGGACACCAGACTTGGACGAAAATGTGATTAACACCGTGGAAGGCGACCGCCGTGTTCCGCCAGCACAGGGTAAGCCAGACGACCATGTGGAACATTCTCCATGACAATAGTTCCAATCCTTATCACTTGCAGGGTGTGCAGGGTTTACTGACGACAGACTTCCCATATCGGGAGCACTTTAGTCACTGGTTTCTTCACTAGGCAATCACAGATTCCACGATATGTGTCATTTATCCTATTCACAGATGACACCACCTTCACGCGGAGTGGTATCTTCAACTTTCATAACGGTCATCTGTGGGACAGTATGCAGAACCCTCATGGTATGGCGACAGTGAATCATCAGCATCGGTGCAGTCGGAAAGTGTGGGCCGGGATAATTGGCGACCGTATTTTGGGACCAGTCTTCCTTCCACGTCGCCTAACAAGCCCGAACTCTCGGCGTTTCTTGCGACTGACTTTGCCTCCCCTAGCCGGCCGCTGTGGCCGAGCGGTTCTAGGAGCTTCAGTCCGGAACCGCGCTGCTGCTACGGTCGCAGGTTCGAATCCTGCCTCGAGCATGGCTGTGTGTGATGTCTTTAGGTTAGTTAGGTTTAAGTAGTTCTAAGTCTAGGGAACAGATGACCTGAATGTTAAGTCCCATAGTGGTTAGAGCCATTTGAACCATTTTTTTGTCCACCCTGCTGGAAGAAGTGCCACTGATGGTTCGAAGGGTTATGTGACTGCTACATGATGGTGCTCCAGCCCATTTCGTCGTTAACGTCCGGACTCATCTCAGTCATGTCTTCCCTGGTCGATGGATCGGATGACGGGGTCCAGTTGCACGGGCTGCTCGTTCACCGGATCTCAACCTGTTGGATTTCTGGTTATGGGTCCATCTCAAAAGTATCGTGTATGCAGAGCCCGTTCCAGATGTGGACAAATTGGAGCAGCGTATTCACGCAGCCATTGACACTGTTCGGATGCAGCCTGGCCGATCTGAAGGTGTGAGGCAGGAGATTGTACGGCGAGTAGCGCATCCGTTGACGCACATGGAAACAATTTCCAGCGCATACTGTAACTGTGGCTGCATGGTACAGTGCGTGTTAGATTGCAGTCTCTTGTAACCATGTATGATTGAATAAATGATCTCTACCATGGAAACCATACATTTCCAGACGTAAATTCATTAGACTTTTTTTGTTTCATATCCTCTCATCGATCAATCCCTACAGTTTGCACACGCTAGAAAAAATCACCCTGTACATTCAAATAACAGTCCCGCTGGAAAATGCTGTTCTTTTTTTAAATGTTGCCGGATTATGGAACATAATAAACGGAAAAACTACCACCAGCATCAGTATTCGCTGTTTATTGTGATACAACCTACGTAAAAATGCTTTAGTAGACACCTGATGATGGAACGTGATGCTGAAGCACGTCCTACCTGTCTTAAAAGGCAGTAATGGAAGCGAATGAAGTAGAGTGTTTCTTTGATGGTCTGATGAAATGTACATCGAAGAGACAAGAGCCTTGAGATAGCGACATGCACATATAAAAATGGCGGTAGTATCGCACACACGATGTATAAAACGGTACTGCATTGGTGGCGCTGTCATTTGCACTCAGATGATTCATGTGAAAATGTTTCTGACGTGATTGTGGCAGCCCGACGGGAATTAATAGACTTTGAACGTGGAATGGTAGTTGGAAAGACACATGGGACATTCCATTTCGGAAATCGTTAGGGAATTCAACATTCCCCGATCCATAGCGTCAGAAGTATGCCGAAAATACCAAATTTCAAGCTTTTCCTCTGGGGAAAGCAGAAAGGTGGAAGGAGTATATAGAGGGTCTATACAACGGTGATGTACTTGAGTACAATACTATGGAAATGGAAGAGGATGTAGATGAAGATAAAATGGGAGATACGATACTGCGTGAAGAGTTTGACAGAGCACTGAAAGCCCTGGGTCGAAACAAGGCCCCCGGAGTAGACAACATTCCATTGGAACTACTGAAGGCCTTGGGAGAGCCAGTCCTGACAAAACTCTACCATCCGGTGAGCAAGATGTATGAAACTGGCGAAATACCCTCAGACTTCAAGAAGAATATAATAATTCCAATCCCAAAGCAAGCAGGTGTTGACAGATGTGAAAATTACCGAACTATCAGTTTAATAAGTCACAGCTGCAAAATACTAACACGAATTCTTTACAGACGAATGGAAAAACTAGTAGAAGCCGACGTCGGGGAAGATCAGTTTGGATTCCGTAGAAATACTGGAACACGTGAGGCAATACTGACCTTACGACTTATCTTGGAAGAAAGATTAAGGAAAGGCAAACCTACATTTGTAGCATTGGTAGACTTAGAGAAAGCTTTTGACAATGTTGACTGGAATACTCTCTTTCAAATTCTAAAGGTGGCAGGGGTAAAATACAGGGAGCGAAAGGCTATTTACAATTTGTACAGAAACCAGATGGCAGTTATAAGAGTCGAGGGGCATGAAAGGGAAGCAGTGGTTGGGAAGAGAGTGAGACAGGGTTGTAGCCTCTCCCCGATGTTATTCAATCTCTATATTGAGCAAGCAGTAAAGGAAACAAAAGAAAAATTCGGTGTAGGTATTAAAATCCATGGAGAAGAAATAAAAACTTTGAGGTTCGCCGATGACATTGTAATTCTGTCACAGACAGCAAAGGACTTGGAAGAGCAGTTGAACGGAATGGATGGTGTCTTGAAGGGAGGATATAAGATGAACATCAACAAAAGCAAAACGAGGATAATGGAATGTAGTCGAATTAAATCGGGTGATGTTGAGCGTATTAGATTAGGAAATGAGACACTTAAAGTAGTAAAGGAGTTTTGCTATTTGGGGAGCAAAATAACTGATGATGGTCGAAGTAAAGAGGATATAAAATGTAGACTGGCAATGGCAAGGAAAGCGTTTCTCAAGAAGAGAAATTTGTTAACATCGAGTAGATTTAAGTGTCAGGAAGTCATTTCTGAAAGTATTTGTGTGGAGTGTAGCCATGTATGGAAGTGAAACATGGACGGTAAATAGTTTGGACAAGAAGAGAATAGAAGCTTTCGATATGTGGTGCTACAGAAGAATGATGAAGATTACATGGGTAGATCACATAACTAATGAGGAAGTATTGAATAGGATTGGGGAGAAGAGAAGTTTGTGGCACAACTTGACCAGAAGAAGGGATCGGTTGGTAGGACATGTTCTGAGGCATCAAGGGATCACCAATTTACTATTGGAGGGCAGCGTGGAGGGTAAAAATCGTAGGGGGAGACCAAGAGATGAATACACTAAGCAGATTCAGAAGGATGTAGGTTGCAGTAGGTACTGGGAGATGAAGAAGCTTGCACAGGATAGAGTAGCATGGAGAGCTGCAGCAAACCAGTCTCAGGACTGAAGACCACAACAACCAACCGCAGACATCGCAGTGGCCAACAGCCTTCACTTAGCGACCGAGAACAGAGGCGTTTGCGATGTCAGTGCCAGCATACAAACAGCACTGCGTGAAATAACCGCAGAAATGAATGTAGGACGTACGACGAACATATCCGTTAGGACAGTGCGGCGTAATTTGGCGTTAATGGACTCTGGCAGCAGATGATCGAAGCGAGTACCTATGCTGACAGCACGACATAGCGTGCAGCGCCTCTCGTGTGTTGGTGACCACATCGGTTGGACGCTAGACGACTGGAAAACCGTGCCCTGGTCAGTGGAGTACCGATTTCAGTTGGTAAGACCAGACGGTAGTGTGCGAATGTGGCGCAGACCCCACAAAGCCATGGTTCAAATGGCTCTGAGCACTATGGGACTTAACATCTGAGGTCATCAGTCCCCTAGAACTTAGAACTACTCAAACCTAACTAACCTAAGGACAGCACACAACATCCAGTCATCACGAGGCAGAGAAAACAAAGTCATGGACCCAAGTTGTCATTCAAGGCACTGTGCAAGCTGTTGGTAGCTCCATAATAGAGTCGGCTGCGTGTACAGGGAATGGATCGATTCCTTTGGTCCGACTGTACCTTGACTGGAAATGGTTGTGTTCGGCTACGTAGACCATTTGTGGCCGTTCATAGACTTAATGTTGCCAAACAATCAAGAGATTTTTTTTTTATGGATGGCAATGCGTCATGTCACTGGGCCACAATTGTTCACGGTTGGTTCGAAGAATATTCTGGCCAATTTGAACGAATGATTTGGCCACCCATACCACCCAACGGCCTGCCGTTGTGGCCGAGCGGTTCTAGGCGCTTCAGTGTGGAACCGCGCGACCGCTGCGGTTGCACACGGGCATGGATGTGTGTGGTGTCCTTAAGTTAGTTAGGTTTAAGTAGTTCTAAGTTCTAGGGGACTGATGACCTCAAATGTTAAGTTCCATAGTGCTCAGAGCCATTTTGAACCACTCAACGTGAATCCCATCGAACGTTTATGGGACACAATCGAGAGGGCAGTTCGCACCCAAAAGCCTGCCCGGTAACACTTCCGCAGTTATGAATGGCTAGAGAGGCAGCATAGCACAATATTTCCTGCAGGAGACCTCCAATGACTTGTTCAGTCCATGCCATGTCCAGCTACTGCACCACGCCGGACAAAAGGAGGCCCGAAACGATATTAGGAAGTATCCTGTAACTTTAGTCGCTTCAGTGGATTTGGTACATACATATTTGCAAAAATATGTATAATCTATAACCATCTGAATATTCGTAGAGTACCGGTACGAATTTGAAGTAAATCGGTTAAGAACTATTCGAGATTTTTTGTAACAACGTTTCCCCTTTATATATTACACATACAGGGTTATTACAAATGATTGAAGTGATTTCACAGCTCTACAATAACTTTATTATTTGAGATATTTTCACAATGATTTGCACACACATACAAAAACTCAAAAAGTTTTATTAGGCATTCACAAATGTTCGATATGTGCCCCTTTAGTGATTCGGCAGACATCAAGCCGACAATCAAGTTCCTCCCACACTCGGCGCAGCATGTCCCCATCAATGAGTTCGAAAGCATCGTTGATGCGAGCTCGCAGTTCTGGCACGTTTCTTGGTAGAGGAGGTTTAAACACTGAATCTTTCACATAACCCCACAGAAAGAAATCGCATGGGGTTAAGTCGGGAGAGCGTGGAGGCCATGACATGAATTGCTGATCATGATCTCCACGAAGACCGATCCATCGGTTTTCCAATCTCCTGTTTAAGAAATGCCGAACATCATGATGGAAGTGCGGTGGAGCACCATCCTGTTGAAAGATGAAGTCGGCGCTGTCGGTCTCCAGTTGTGGCTTGAGCCAATTTTCCGCGGGCTACGCGTGAAACTTGCCCTCACGCGTTCAACCGTTTCTTCGCTCACTGCAGGCCGACCCGTTGATTTCCCCTTACAGAGGCATCCAGAAGCTTTAAACTGCGCATACCATCGCCGAATGGCGTTAGCAGTTGGTGGATCTTTGTTGAACTTCGTCCTGAAGTGTCGTTGCACTGTTATGACTGACTGATGTGAGTGCATTTCAAGCACGACATACGCTTTCTCGGCTGCTGTCGCCATTTTGTCTCACTGCACTCTCGAGCGCTCTGACGGCAGAAACCTGAAGTGCGGCTTCAGTCGAACAAAACTTTATGAGTTTTTCTACGTATCTGTAGTGTGTCGTGACCATATGTCAATGAATGGAGCTACAGTGAATTTATGAAATCGCTTCAATCATTTGTAATAGCCCTGTAAATGTGATGTGAACAATGGACGTTGCCGTTGGTGGAGAAGGTTGTGTGCTTCAGCGGTACAGATTCTTTTGTATCCCGCCTGGATAGGAGGCTCGTGGGTCTGCTCCTGTAAACTGAAAGGTAGGCCGAATGTACGAAGCGAATAGCAGCAGGAAAAGGTGAAGTACTTCGGTACTGCTTGTAGATTTTACAAGTTTACTATAGTCAAAATTATGATTACATAATGGTTACTTAACTTTGGCTGAGATGAGCACGTAGGTGCGAAGCCGTACAGGTATCAACGCTAACAGCTACTAGTAGTTGTACAAACTATCGTTGAAGTAAGTAAGGTAACAAGCCCCCTATGAAGTAGAAGCTAAGTTGCTTGGTCGACGGCTCAGAATCAAATGGGTAGAAACAGGAGCTGCGCTCGTAGAGCCGCACAGCGCCGGTTAGAGGGCGCTGCCGTCGGTGTCGGTGTCGTAGTGCCAGCCAAAGAACTTGTACCTACGCCGGGGGCATCGTAGCTATCACAGATAGCCATACCATAGGTGCAACCACAATGGAGATGTATCAGTTCAGAGGCCAGACAAACGTGCGGTTCCTGAAGACGGGTAGTAGGCTTTTCAGTAGTCGCCTGATCTGGCCTTTGTAACATCAACCAAAGTGGCCTTGTTGTGCTAGTACTTCGAACGCCTGAAAGCAAGGGGAAACTACAGCCGTAATTTTTCCCGAGGGCATGCAGCTCTACTGTATGGTTAAATGGTGATGGAATCCTCTTGGGTAAAATATTTCCGAGGTAAAATAGTCCTCCATTCGGGTGGAAACTACTCAGGAGGATGTCGTTATCAGGGCAAACAAAACTGCCGCTCTATGGATCGGAGCGTGGATTTTCAGATCCCTTGGTCGGGCAGGTAGGTTAGAAAATTTGGAAATGTAAATGGATAGGTTAAAGTTAGATATAGTGAGAATTAGTGGAGTTTGGTGGCAGGAGGAACAGGACATCCCGTCATGTGCCTGCAAGGTTATAAATACAAAATAAATAGGGGCAGTGCAAGAGTAGGTTTAATAATGAATAAGAAAATAGGAATGAGGGTGAGCAACGGTAAAGACCATAGTGTACACATTGATGTAGCCAAGGTAGATACGAAGCCCACACCCACCGCAGCAGTACAAGTTTATTTGAAACTAGCTCTGCAGATGATGAAGAGATTGCAGAAATGTATGATGAGATAAAATAAATTATTCAGATACTTTGGGGAGACGAGAATTTAATAGCCATGAGGTACTGGAATTCAATAGTAGGAGAAGAAAGAGAAGGAAAAATAGTAGGTGAATATGGACAGTGGGTAAGGAATGAAAGAGGAAGCCGCCTGGTAGAATTTTGTAGAGAGTATAACTTAATCATAGCTAACACTTGGAATAACAATCATGAAAGAAGGTTGTATAAGTGGAAGAGGCCTGGGGCACTGGAAGGTTCCAGATACATTATATAATGGTAAGACAGAGATTTAGGAACCAGCCTTTAAATTGTAAGACATTTCCAGGGCCAGATGTGGACTCTGGCCAAAATTTATTGGGTATGTACCATAGTATAAAACTGAAGAAACTGAAAGAAGGTAGGAATTTAAGAAGATGGGATATCGATAAACTGAAAAAACCAGAGGCTGTAGAGAGTTTCGGAGAGGGCATTAGGGAATGACTGAGAAGAACAGGGAAAAAATACAGAAGAAGAAGAATGGGTAGCTTTGAGAGATAAAATACGGAAGGCAGCAGCAGATCAAGTAGGTGAAAAGACAAGGTAACCGAGGAGGTATTGAATTTAATTGATGAAATAAGGAAATATAAAGATGCAGTAAATGGAGCAGGTGAAAAGGAATGCAAACGTCAAACGTCTCGAAAATGAGATCGACAGGAAGTGCAAAATAGCTAAGAAGGGATGGCTAGGGACAAATGTAAGGATGTAGGAGCATGTATCACGAGGGGTAAGACAGATATTACTTACAGGATAATTAAAGAGACCTCCGGAGAAAAGAGAACCACTTGTATGAATAGCAAGGGCTCAGATGTGAAACCAGTCCTAAGCAAAGAAGGGGAAGCAGAAAGGTGGAAGTAGTACATAGAGGGTCTATACAATGGCGATGTACTTGTGGCAATATTATGGAAAAGGAAAAGCACATAGACGAAGATGAAATCGGAGACCTAAGTCGAAAGTCGGGAGCAGACAAGATTCCATTAGAACTTGGTTCAAATGGTTCAAATGGCTCTGAGCACTATGGGACTCAACATCTTAGGTCATAAGTCCCCTAGAACTACTTAAACCTAACTAACCTAAGGACATCACACACACCCATGCCCGAGGCAGGATTCGGAACTGCGACCGTAGCAGAGGCGCGGTTCCAGACTGTAGCGCCTAGAACCGCTCAGCCACACCGACCGGCTCTATTAGAACTACTGATAGCCTCGGGAGAGCCACCAATAACAGAACTCTACCATATGGTGAGCAAGATATATGAGACAGGCGAAAAATCTTCAGACTTCAAGAAGAATATAATAATTCCAATCCCAAAGAAAGCAGCTGTTGACAGGTATGAAAATTACCGAACTATCAGTTTAACAAGTCATGGTTGCAAAATACCAACACGAAATATTTACAAACGAATGGAAAAACTGATAGAAGCCACGGAGAACGTGGACTAGGGTAAGAAATGAAAGAAGAAGCCGTTTGACAGAATTTTGCATAATTTAACCATCGTAAACACTTGGTTTAAGAATCAGTAAAGAAGATTGCATACATGGAAGAGACCTAGAGATACCGGAAGGTTTCAGATTGATTATATAACGGTAAGACAGAGATTTCGGAACCAGATTTTAAATTGTAAGACATTTCTGGGAGAAGATGTTGACTCTCATCACAATTTATTGGTTATGAACCGTAGATTAAAACTGAAGAAACTGCAAAAAGGTGGGAAATTAAGGGGATGGGATCTGGACAAACCGAAAGGACCAGAGGCTGTTGAGAGTTTCAGGAGAAGCATTAGGAAATGGTTGACTAGAACAGGGAAAAGTAATATAGTACAAGAAGAATGGGTAGCTTCGAGAGATGAAATAGTGAAGGCAGCAGAGGATCAAATACTCGTAGCTAAAAAGACGGGGCCTAGTTGGAAACCTTGAATAACACAAGAGATATTGAATTTTATTGAAGAAAGGAGGAAATATAAAACTGCAGTAATTGAAGCAGGCGAAAGGGAATACAAACGTCTAAAAAATTTGATGGATTCGAAGTGCAAAATGGCTTAGCGGGAATGGCTAGACTCAAAGGTAAGGATTTAGAAGTATATATCACTAGGAAAAATATAGATGTCGCCTAGAAGAATATTACAGAAGCCTTTGGAGAAAAGAGAACTGCATATATGAACATCAAGAAATCAGATTGAAAACCAGTCCTAAACAAAGAAGGGAAAGCTAAAGGGTGGAAGGAATATGTAGACAGTCTATCAAGTGAGATGCACTTGGGGGCAGTATTATAGAAATGGAAGAGGACGTAAATGGAGATGAGATGGGAAATACGACACTGAAAGAGCAAGGTCGAAACGAGGCCCTGGGAGTGAACGAGTGGCCGTTATAACTGTTGATAGCCTTGGGAGAAGCATCCATCACAACACCCTTCCATGTTTTGAGCAAGAGGTATGAGGCAGACGAAATACCGTCAGACTTCAAGAAGAATATAATAATTTCAGTAGAAGCAGGTGCTGACGGGTGTGAATATTACCGAACTATCAGTTTAATAAATCATGGTGGCAGAATACTAACACAAATTCTTTACAGAAGACTGGAAAAACTGATAGAAACCGACCTCAGGGAATATCAATCTTGATTCCAGAGAAATGTAGGAACACGCGAGACAATATTGACCCTATGACCTCTTTTTGAATATAGGTTAAGGAAAGGTAAGTCTACGTTTATAGCATTTGTAGATTCAAAGAATGACCTTGTTGACTGGAATACTCTCTTTCAAATTCTAAAGGTGGCAGAGGTAAAATACAGGGAGCAACAGATTATTTACAATTTGTACAGAAACCAGATAGCAGTTATAAGAGTCGTGGGGCATGAAAGGGAGCAGCAGTGGTTGAGAAGGGAATGAGACAGGGTTCTAGCCTATCCACGATATTATTCCATCTGTGTATTGAGCAAGTAGTACCGGAAACAAAAGAAAAAATTAGGTGTAGGAGTTAGAGTTGAGGGAGACGAAATAAAAATTTTGAGGTTTGCAGATGACATTGGAATTCTGTCAGAAACAGCAAAGTACTTGGAAGAGCAGTTGAAAGAAATGGACAGTATCTTGAAAGGAGGACATAAGATGAACACCAGCAAAAGCAAATCGAGGATAATGGAATGTAGCGAACTAAATCAGGTGATGCTGAGGGGAATTAGATTAGGAAATGAGACACTTAAAGTAGTAGATGAGTTTTGCTAATTGGGCAGCAAGATAGCTGATGATCGATGTAGAGAGGGTATTAAATGTAGCCTGGGAATGGCAAGGAAAGCGCTTCTGAAGAGTTCTGATTTAAGTGTAAGGAACTATTTTCTGAAAGTATTTGTATGGAGTGTAGCGTATAACGAAGTGAAACATGGATGATAAACAGTTTAGACAAGAAGAGAATTGAAGCTTTTTAAACGTGGTGCTACAGCAGAACGCTGAAGATTAGATGGGCAGACCACGTAACTAATAAGGGGTACTCAATAAAACTGGGGAGAAAAGGAGTGTATGGCACAACTTGACTAAAAGAAGGGATTAGTTAATGGGACACATTCTGAGACATCAGAGGATCACGAATTAAGTGTTGTCGGGAAGTGCGAGGGGCAGGGGGGGGGGGGGTAAAAATCGTAGAGGGAGATTAGAGATGAATACAGTGAGCAGATCCAGAAGGATGTAGGTTTCAGTAGTTAGTCGGGGACTAAGAGGATTACACAGGATAGAGCAGCATGGAGAGCTGCATCAAACCAGTCTTTGGATTGAAGACACCAACAGCAACAACATTTGGATATCAAAGGTGTATAGCCTATGTCTGTCCATACGTTCATTACAGTATCATGCAAAAACTTTAAGTAATTTGATCAATTACTTTTCGAGATGTCTACATTTACATCTACATCGATACCTCGCAATCCACCCTACGGCGCCTGGCGGAGGTAACTCAGTATCACCACTAGTCATTTCTTTCCTGTTCCACTAGCAAATGGAACGAGGAAAAAACGACTGTCCATATGCCACCTAACTTCTAGTGCGTTAACTCTGTGGTCCACACGCGAAATGTACGTTGGAGTGAACAGAATCGTTCTGCAGTCAGATTCAACAGCCAGATCTCTAAATTTTCTCAATAGCCTTCCTCGAAAAGGACGTCGGCTTCCCCCTAGAGATTCCCATTTGTTTTTCCGAAGCAAATCTGTAACACTTGCGTCTTGTTCGAACCTACCAGTAACTAGCAGCCTGCCTCTGAATTGCATCAATGTCTTCCTTTAATCCGACCTGGTATGGGTCCCAAACACTCGAGCAGTACTCAAGAATTGGTCGCACTATCGTTCTCGATGCGATCTTCTTTACTACTGTGTAGTATTATGTACAGCAACCCCTCCGAAAAATGCTCTTCTTTCTAAGACATTTTGTGATTAAGGATGCAAGTACACAAGAGTATAACTTTCACCAAAATCAATATTAGATATTTATTGTCATATAAAAATACTGTACAAGGCACCTGATGATAACACAGTGCAGCCGAAACACGTCCTACCTGACCCACCTGTCAATAAGAGAAACGAATTAGGGAGAACGTTTCGCCTTCTGTCAGACTTAATGAAAGCCCGCAGTGTAAGGCGAGAGGCAGCGCCGGAGTATAAACAAGACGCAGTCCTACCTGTTGCGCGCACTGCGGTATCGACGCGGGGCGGGCAGCGGCGGCGTCGGCGTCGGCGTCGCGGCGTCGCGTAGGCGTCGCGTTCAGCTGTGCGGCGCGTTCGCCACTGGCGCGTTTCGCCGTGCGGTGCCGTGCCTTGCCCTGCCGCGCCGCTGCTCTGCTTCCACTGTGAGAGGCGGGGCTCTTACACAACAGCCGTGGGCCGCGCCGGCCCGGCTACCGCCACACCGCCCCGAGCGCCGCACGCCCGCCGCCGCCAGACAATGCGCATTGGGAACTGCGCCGGCCAATTTGCGTAGCCATTCACCTACTCTGCGCTGCCGGTAGCGTGCGCCGCGCCGTTCCTAGCTGAGCTCATTTTTCCTCCAGGTTCTTCACCGGCTTGGCCGCCCGACACGTGGGCTCTCCTCAAGGCCTTCTGAGGTTCCGCAACCGAGATGTTCATCTTGAACCTTAACCCTTTGAGTACCAGTAGTTTCTGCCCGAAGCCACCACGTCATTAACTTTGTTTTTCAGTACTAGCACCTTTAACATGAATCTGCCGAAGCTGTTGGATGACAGAGGTACACTGAGGTACTTCTATGAATATAGTGCATTGTATCAGTCACCTGCTAGAAAACAATTGTCGGCGCGGAAATTGCACTACGTGATTGTTTTTATTTTATTTTATGGTGACCACACTGAATAGATAATTGACAGCAAAAGTAAGCACAAGGTTTTCCACAAATATGTTACACACTTCTAGAAATATTAGAGGGGACTTAGTAGGTCAAGTTTTACATAGGAACCCATGTCCGGAAACGGCGCTAGAGAGCGTCAAAGCTGCAAGCGCCGGCGCCTGTACAAGCATACAGGGTGATTCCGTGATGATGTTACAAACTGTCAGGGATGATGTAGTAGAAGGACAAATGTATCAATTTCAGGTACTGGTTCCTGTACCAGAAACGAACGAGTCGGAAGCTACAAGCGAAAACTGATGCTTCGGACAGCGGAGCAGTACTGTGTTCCTAAGATTGTAGGGCAGGCAACTTTCAGAGGTGATAGTGCGGATCAAAACAAAAAAAAAACGTTTAGTAAAATGTATACCTTAAGGACTATGAGCACTTGTTCAATAGATGATATATATTTCACAGTAGCAAAGACGAACAAATGCTCATAGCTTCTCAGGTATGCATTTGAGAGCCCGTGTTTACTAGACTTTTTTCGTTGTTGTCGTCCACACCACCACCTCTGAAATTTGCTTGCCCTACGGTCTTAGCAACAACATTACCGGTACATGTATTCTACTGTCAGGGGTATCAGAACGGTTTTCACTTTCAACTTTCGACTCGTTTGTCTCCGGTACAGGGACATACATTTATCTTTCTCCATAATCCTTGAATCATTGTAACATCATCATGGAAAGACCCTGTATACAGGGTGGTCCATTGATCGTGATCGGGCCAAATATCTCACGAAATAAGCAACGAACGAAAAAACTACGAAGAACGAAACTTGTCTAGCTTGAAGGGGGAAACCAGATGGCACTATGGTTCCCCGCTAGATGCCATGGGTCAAAAGGATATCAACTGCGTTCTTTTTTAAATAGGAACCACCATTTTTATTACATATTCATGTAGTACGTAAAGAAATATGAATGTTTTAGTTGGGCCACTTCTTTCGCTTTGTGATAGATGGGGTTGTAATAGTCACAAACATATGGCTCACAATTTTAGACGAACAGATGGTAACAGGTAGGTTTTTTAAATTAAAATACAGAACGTAGGTAGGTTAAAACATTTTATTTCGGTTGTTCCAGTGTGACACATGTACCTTCATGAACTCATCATTTCTGAGAACGCATGCTGTTACAGCGTCATTATTTGTAAAGACCACATTAATGTAATAAACGCTCAAAATGATGTCCGTCAACCTGAATGCATTTGGCAATACGTGTAACGACATTCCTCTCAACAGCGAGTAGTTCGCCTTCCGTAATGTTCGCACATGCATTGACAATGCGCTGACGCATATTGTCAGGCGTTGTCGGTGGAACACGATAGCAAATATCCTTCAACTTTCCCCACAGAAAGAAATCCCGGGACGTCAGATCCGGTGAGCGTGCGGGCTATGGTATGGTGCTTCGACGACCAATCCACCTGTCATGAAATATGCTATTCAATACCGCTTCAGCCGCACGCGAGCTATGTACCGGATATCCATCACACTGGAACTACATCGCCATTCTGTCATGCTGTGAAACATCTTGTAGTAGCATCGGTAGAACATTACGTTGGAAATCAGCATACATTGCACCATTTAGATTGCCATCGATAAAATGGAGGCCAATTATCCTTCCTCCCATAAAGCCGCACCATACATTAACCCGCCAAGGTCGCTAATGTTCCACTTGTCGCAGCCAACGTGGATTTTACGTTGCCCAATAGTGCATGTTATGCCGGTATACGTTACCGCTGTTGGTGAATGACGCTTCGTCGCTAAATAGAATGCGTGCAAAAAATCTGTCATTGTCCCGTAATTTCTCTTGTGCCCAGTGGCAGAACTGTACACGACATTCAAAGTCGTCGCCATGCAATTCCTGGTGCATACAAATATGGTACGGGTGCAATCGATGTTGATGTAGCATTCTCAACACCGACGTTTTTGAGGTTCCCGATTCTCGCGCCGGCTAAAACACCTACATGGGCATCATCATTTGTTGCAGGTCATGGTTGACGGTTTACATGTGGCTGAACACTTCTTGTTTCCTTAAATAACGTAACTATCCGGAAAACGGTTCGGACACTTGGATAATGTCGTCCAGGATACCGAGCAGCGTACATAGCACACGCCCGTTGGGCATTTTGATCACAATATCCATGCATCAACACGATATCGACCTTTTCCGCAGTTGGTAAACAGTCCATTTTAACACGGGTATGTATCAGGAAGCAAATACCGTCCGCACTGATGGAATTTTACGTGATACCACGCACTTATACGTTTGTGACTATTACAGCGCCATCTATCACAAAGCGAAAAAAGTGGTCCAACTAAGAGATTCATATTTCTTTACGTACTACTCAAATATGTAAAAAAAAGGGGGGTTCCTATTTAAATAAAAGCAGTTGATATCCGTTTGACCTATGGCAGCCTCATCTAGCGGGCCAACCATAGCGCCATCTGGTTTCCCCCTTCAAGCTAGACGAGTTTCGTTCTTTTTAGTTTTTTCGCTTGACGCTTATTTCGTGAGATATTTGGCCCGGTCACTATCAATGGACCACCCTGTATACATAAATTGACAGATGCCGGCGCCTATAAGTTTGACGCTCTGTAGCGTCGTTTTATCGTGTTTCCGGACGTGTGTTCCTATGTAAAACTTGACCTACTAAGTTTCCTCTGAAACCTCCAGAAGTATGTAACATGAATTGTGATAAACCTTGCATATCTGAAGTTACTGTAACATGAATTTCAATTTCTTCTAATGCTTTTGCAACTGGTTTGTAAACGAAACCACTAGGGCAGTATGTAGTTTTTATACTAAAATTATTAAATTTTGGTCCCTATTTGCTTGTAATTTAGAACTATATTTCTTTTGCCGTTATGAGTTCATAGAAGTTTGGACAAGTGTAATTGCATCAAGAAAAAATACAAATTTGTTTCCAAGCACATCACATGAAATGACATATGGTTGAAAACTGTGCGTCCCAGATGTTCCAAAGTGGAACTACCTCAATTAAAAATTGATTGTTTACATTTTGCCAGTGTCTTCTTGTGTTCGTTGCTTACTATTGTAATAAACGTGAATTTTGTGAAAAATTTTAAAATTATATTCCAAAACAGAGTAACCTTCTTAAAAAATTAATTGTTTAATTTTTGCTAGTTAATTCTTGTATTCGTTGCTGACTACGAAAATAAATGTTAAATTTGTGAAAAAATTTAGAATTATACATATTTTTTTCACACTGTTAAGACTCAAAGTGTTAACTAATGAGGTGTGGTCTCTCAGATCGCGAGAAAATGTTCTCCAACTAGCTCTCCAAGGAGATTGAGAAATGGACGACGATTTTACAATAGGCAGTGATCACAGTTCTGCTCTCGAACAAGATGATCATTCAGAGGAAGAACTTGAGAACAATCGTGAAGGGGATCTTTCTGTTTCTCCAATAAAATACTTAAAGTGTTAATTAAAAGCAAATGTGCTCTGAGCGGTGACAAAGAAAAATGTAGATCCAAGTACTGAATATCAGTTTCACAGACTTTTTCTTTGTATCTATCGAATGGAATTTTTTATGTGCGAGTTTGAACGCCGGTATTTACATCTATGTGGAAAAAATGTTCAAATTTGTGTGAATTCCTATGGGACCAAATTGCTGAGGTCACTGGCCCCTCGACTTACACACTACTTAAACTAACTTATGCTAAGAACAACACACACAGCCATGCCCGAGGGAGGACTCGAACCTCCGGCGGGAGGGGCTGCGCAAACCTTGACATGGCGTCTCAATCCGCACGGCCAGTTCGCGCAGCTTTTATGTGGAAATTTACCTGCTACAGAGATGCTATAATTTTTCTGAATGCAGCATTCCGTTCTCTAATAGTCCATTTACGTGTTCTATTTAAAAAACGCAAAAATGTTTGTGACTTCGTGTGATAAAAAAATTTAAAATGATGCAGCCTTTGACGGGTGCAGTAAAATAAAGGAGAAGCATTTAAAAACACTTAATTTATTATAAAAACAAATGTTATATTTCAAACACAAAAAATTTGAAATGATTTGTGCCTTAAATCTTGATTTAAACATAGGGATCTCAGAGACTCCACCTCGTAGTATACGTTACAAAAAAAGTCGCCTCGTTGATTAAGGGTTAATTCAACAATAGATGCAATGTACGGGGTGGTCCATTAGACAGTTATCTACATCTGCGTCTACATCTACATCTAAAGCCTCCTTAAACAACCGTACGGTGGATGGCGGAGAGTACCTTGTACCATTCCTAAACATTTCCTTTCTTGTTTCTTTCGCAAATAGAACGAGAGGAAAACGACTGCCTAAAAGTCTCCGTACAAGTCCTAATTTCTGGCATCTTATCTTCATGGTCCTTTTGCTAAATGTACGTTGGCGGCAGCACAATCATTCTGCAGTCGGCCTCACATGCCGCTTCTCTGAATTTCTGCAATAGTGCTTTGCGAAAAGAGCACCGTCATTCCTTCAGGGATCCCCTTGAGAGTTCAAGAAGTAACACCATAATATTTGTGTTTTGATCGAACCTGCGGGTATCGGATCTAGCAGCACGCCTCTGTATTACTTCGATGTCTTCCTTTAATCCGACCCTGTGAGGATCCCAAACTTTCGAACAGTACTGTAGAATATGTTGAAACAGCGTTCTACGTGCCGTCTCCTTTGTGGACTTTCCCAAAATTCTCCCAATTAAACAAAGTCGAGCATTCACCTTCCCTAATACCAACCTTACGCTCTCATTCCGTTTCATAACGTTTTGCAACGTTACGCCCAGATGTTTAATCTATATGACCGTGTCAAGCTGCTCCCTGCTAATGCTGCACCCTAACTTTACACGATTGTTTTACCTACTTGTCCACATTAACTTACACTTTTCCTACATGTAGAGCAAGCTGCCGTTCATACAGAGCGGGTTAGAGCAATGGTTAGCACATGGGTTCGCACTCAGGAGGACGACGATTTAAACCCGCGTCCGACAATCCTGATTTACGTTTACCGTGATTTCCCTGAATCGCTTAAGGCAAATTCCGGGATGGTTCCTTCGAAAGGGCACGGCCGCTTTCCTTCCCCATCCTTCCCTAATCCGAGCTTGTACTCCGTCTCCAATGACCGCACTGTCGACGGGACGTTAAACACTAATCTCCTAATTCCGTTCATCACACCAACTAGAAATTTTATCTAAGTCGTCTACACCAACAGTTGCCCAACGACGGCACCTTCCCTTACACCTTTGCGTCATCAGCAAACATCCGTTACTGCTCACCCTGTCAATCAGGTCATTTACGTATACGGAAAAGCGGTCCTATCATACTTCTCTGAGGCATTCCCGACGATACCCTTATGTCTGTCGACCATTCGCCGTCGAGGACAATGTACTAGGTTCTATTACTTAAAAAGTATTCGAGCCAGTCACATGTCTGAGAACCTAAAGCATGCTCGGACCTTCGCCAGCAGTCTGATGATGATGATGTTTGGTTTGTGGGGCGCTCAACTGCGTGGTTATCAGCGCCCGTACAATTATCCAATCTTTGCTCAGTCCAATTTCGCCACTTTCCTGGATGATGATGAAATGAGGAGGACAACACAAACACCCAGTCATCTCGAGGCAGGTGAAAATCCCTGACCCCGCCGGGAATCGAACCCGGGACCCCGTGCTCGGGAAGCGAGAACGCTACCGCGAGACCACGAGCGGCGGACAACACCAGCAGTCTGCAGTGGGGCATCGAATCATACGCTTTGTCGTCACTAGCTATCATTAGATTTCGTTTTGCCTATCGTTGTGGTAGTTATTTCGGAACTTGACTGGTGCCGGCCGGTGTGGCCGTGCGGTCTAGGCGCTTCAGTCTGGAACCGCGAGACCGCTCCGGTCGCAGGTTCGAATCCTGCCTCGGGCATGGATGTGTGTGATGTCCTTAGGTTAGTTAGGTTTAAGTAGTTCTAAGTTCTAGGGGACTGATGACCACAGATGTTAAGTCCCATAGTGCTCAGAGCCATTTGAACCATTTTTGAACTTGACTGGTGCGTATTACCCAGAAGTAGTTGGAACAAGCAGTTTGAGGTCATGTTGCTTGTTATGTGTTACTAGAAAGTATGCTACAGAACAGCTTGTATTTGTTTTGATGACACGGAGGTAGCAAGACTATAATTACAGTGATGTTTGTGGTTTGTTTGTGGAACGTTTTCCAAACATTTAACCTCCATATCATCAAGACATTCGCAAATTAAATTTAAGATTTGAAAAGACTGGGTCAGTAGCAGAGCTTCCTCGTTAAATTAGGCTAAAATCTGCTACCACAGATGAGAATCTTAATGTTATCTCATAATGTTTTGTGCAATCACCAACTGAATCTCAAATAAAAGCGACCAAGGAGTATGAATCGCAAGATTCAGAAAAAGCTGGAATTGAAATCATACAGGGCTACTTTACTTCAAGGCCTAAATGTAAAATCTGAGAGATTCGAACGCGCACGAAGGCTTTCCGGCAGTCGTTCTTTCCGCGAACCATACGCGACTGGAACAGAAAAGGGAGTTAATGACAGTGGCACGTAAAGTGCTCTCCGCCACACACCGTTGGGTGGCTTGCGGAGTATAAATGTCGACGTAGATGTAGATCACGATTAGGACAGGCGTATGGAATTCTGCGACTTGTGCACAATCCGACAAGGAGCCGATCCTAAGTCTTACAAAAGCATTCTCTGGAAACTAAGCGACTTTTAAGGTAAAGGGAGAGTCAATCGACACAACTGTGTCTACTGTTTTGGAAATTTGTGGTAAGTTCCTATGGGACCAAACTGCTAAGGTCATCGGTAACTAGGCTTAACGCACTACTTAATCTAACTTAAACTAACTTAGGCTAAGGACAACACACACACACCCATGCCCGAGGGAGGACTCGAACCTCAGACTGGACAAGACGCGTGAACCGTGGCAAGGCGCCCTAGACCGCACAGCTGCCCCGCGTGGCCGTGTCTACTGTGATTCTACGAATCCGCATCTGACGATTGAGTCAGAGCTAAACTCTCCTTGGGTGAGGATATGGGCAGGGATTTTCAGCGGTGTGTTAATCGGGCCTTATTTAATTTAACAGTACCGTTCATTCCAAAAATTACCAAGACATGTTTCAAAAAGAAATTAGAATGATATTAATAACGTCAGCTGGGCACGGGCGTCGATATAGATTAACGGGGACAGGTGAAAATGTTTGCCCCGACCGGGAATCGAACCCGGGATCTCCTGCTTACATGGCAGACGCTCTATCCATCTTTTTTTAAATATATATCTCATTTTGTTCGCTCTTGTTCGTTGCATCTGCTCGGGGCGGACGTCGTGAGACATCCGTTTAAGTTCGTTGTTGATCGATTAGCTGAGTTTTTTTATTACAGAAGGCAGCTAACCCTCTGACCGCACTCGCTGCCGGCATCCATCTAAGCCACCGAGTGCACAGATGATAGTGCGACTGCAGGGACTATCTCGAGCACGTCTCCCACGAGACTCACATTCTCACCTTGTATGTCCACACAATACATTCGTAGTGTCCCATCCCAGCACTCTCATTACTCGTGGAAGACATTCTTCCAAGTCCCGTAAGAGTTCGGCGTATATGTGTGCATCCGCACAGAAGAAGGAGGTCGTGGTCGGTATTGCCAGAACTATATACTTATATGGATATGGTGTCTGTTCTTTCAAAAATTGTTGTTAGGATATGAAAATACCTCACTTTCTGAACATCTGCAGCTGGTCAAGGGAAAACTGACATGGCAACAAGAGGGAGCATACCCACATTACGGAGTTACTGTAAGAGACCTTCTAAATAAAAACTTGGGTGAATGGACTGACAGACGAGATACTATTAAATGGCCTCTGTGATCCCCATATATCACAGCCAAGGTTCTTTCACTCTGGGGTATCATAAAAAATGAGGCGTATTCCGTGAGCATTTGAAAGAACGAATCCAATAAGAATCGTACTAACATACCTTGTCACTGCAGATATATAAAGTGCTGTGTGCTATCATGATTACTGAAGATGTGCGATCTGAGTCAGAATTTCCAGATAACAATCTAAAATTTACGGCTATAAAATCAATTAAACCAAAAAAAATCAAAATGACAGTATTTCCCTTCCAGCAAATAGTTTCCAGTGAAGTTTTCTAATAGAGGTCTCTTCTTACGTTTCATACACAGTCTCTGAAGTCCCATCAACCTTTGTTAATCATTGACATTACCCATTATTCGTAGTATAATAATCATTAATACTCCTATTTGTATACTGTATCTACATAAGAGATTCTATTGCTTCATTTACTTTCCGATTCAGTTTTATTTGTGAACCTCCCACTTGTTTAACGTCTTGTTTACATGACTTGATATCGGATAGCGTGTAGCAGTGTAGATAACCCACTCCTACAACATTTCATTCTCGTAGTAGGTCCTTCCATTAAATGTATCTGGTCTTGACCAGGGGAAATCTTTTTCGCTGGGGCGAAAACAGAAGAAAGTGTCGCCGCAAGGTTTTGGAAGAGCTGTCGACCATTTAAAGTACAGGGTCTCACGCTAGTGACCCGGATGAACAGTCTGACGAGTATTTGCAGGGATTATCCTCCTGCCGAAGCTTTCGCAAACTATGAGTGGCAGAACGGAAAAACAGTGTCTTCAATAACAGAACAGGAAACCAATGTGGAAGGGGTGAGAGCTCTACTTTGTTATTCAACTTCAGGTGGAGTCTTCAACTGCTCACGTGCCGTTATGCTACGGTGTGTGGCCCCAGATACGCTTCCTACAACAAAAAAACAATGAAGAACCAAAGAAACTGGCCTAATATCATGTCGGGCCCCCGCGAGCACGCAGAATTGCCGCATCACGACGTGGCGAGAACTCGAATAACGTCTGAAGCAGTGCTGGAGGGAATTGACACCATGAAACCTACAGGACTATCCATAAATCCGTAAGAATACGAGGTGGTTGAGAGCAGCACGTTGCAAGGCATCCCAGATATGCTCAATAATGTTCATGTCTGTGGAGTATGGTGGCCAGCGAAAGTGTTTAAACTCAGAAGAGTGTACCTGTAACCAAGCAATTATAGACGTGGAGGATGTCACGTTGTACTGTTGAAATTGACCAAGTCCGTTGGAATGCACAATGGACATGAGTGGATGCAGGTGATCAGACAACATGCTTACGTACATGTCACCTGTCAGAGTCGTATCTAAACGTCTCGGGGGTCCTATATCACTCTAACTGCTCACACCCCACACCGTAACATAGCCTCCACCAGCTTGAAGGGTCCCCTGCTGATATGCAGGGTCCGTGGATTCATGAGGTTGTCTCTATATCCTTACACGTCCATCCGCTCGATACGATTTGAAACGAGACTCGTCCGATCAGGCAACATTCTTCCAGTCATCAACAGTTCAATGTCGATGTTGACGGGCCCAGGCTTTGTGTCGTCCAGTCATCAAGAGTACATGAGTGGTCTTTCAGCTCTGAAAGCCCATATCGACATTGTTACGTTGAATGGTTCGCACACTGACGCTTGTTGGTGGCCCAGCGCTGAAATCTGCAGCAGTGTGTGAAAGGGTTGCATTTCTGTCACGTTGAATGATTCTCTTCAGTCGTCGTTGGTCCCGTTCTTGCAGGTTCTTTTTCCTGCCTCAGCGATGTCGGAGACTTGATGTTTTACCGGATTCCTGATATTCACAGTACACTCGTTAAATAGTTGTATGGGAAAATCGCCGCTTCTTCGCTTCCCTGGAGATGCTGTGTCCCATTGCCCGTGCTCCGACTATAACACCACGTCCAAACTCACTTAAATGCTGATAACCTGCCAATGCAGCAGCAGTAACCCGATCTAACAACTACACCAGACACTTGTTGTCCTATATAGGCGTTGCCGACCGCAGCGCCGTATTCTGTCTGTTTACACATCTCTGTATTTGAATATGCATGCCTATACCAGTTTCGTTGGCGCTTCAATGTGTATAGATACTCGTTTCTCTGCAAACCTGCAATCTTTACCCTTCCCGTCAGAACACTGTGCTAAGCCCAACATATTTTCCAGTATTTCCAACAAACAAGTCTGTACATGGGAATGGGTCGACACTCGTTTCTCATTTTCTTATGCACTTATCGCATTAGAAGATACATTTTAACTTTGTGTTGACACTGAAACTTCCTGGCAGATTAAAACTGTGTGCCGGACCGAGACTCGAACTCGGGACCTTTGCCTTTCACGGGCAAGTGCTCTACCAACTGAGCTACCCAAGCACGGCTCATGTCCCGTCCTCACAGGTTTACTTCTGCCAGTACCTCGTCTCCTACCTTCCAAACTTTACAGAAGCTCTCCTGCGAACCTTGCAGAACTAGCACTCCTGGAAGAAAGGATGTTGCGGAGACATGGCTTAGCCACAGCCTAGGGGATGTTTCTAGAATGAGATTTTCACTCTGTAGCGGAGTGTGCGCTGATATGAAACTTCCTGGCAGATTAAAACTGTGCCACTACCGTCGGGAAACATAATCGTTATGATTTGCTGCACGTGGTCGCAACCAGTGTTCGAAACTCCTTGACTGTCATGGTGGCTTCCAAGAGTTCCACAGGAACCTTGGTTGCCCACGTGATTATTCCGTAGAGCACAACGGAGCCAGCTCCATCTTGTCTCCATTCCGCTGTACAGATGTCAAGGAGTTCAGGGAGCTGTTCTCCTGGAAGACGACGGATTCGCGCCCTGTCATCCGCATAATGAAGAAAGTACCGGGATTTATCAGACCACGCAATGCTCTGCTAGTGCACCAAAGTCCAGTGCCGAAGCTCACGTGCCCATTTGAGTCATAGTCGGCCGATGTCGCGGTGTTAACATTGGCACACGCAATGGTCGTCGGCTGTGGAGACCCATTGTTAGGAGTGTTCAGTGCACTGTGTGTTGAGAGACACTTGTACTCCACCCAGCATTAAAGTCTGGTGTTATTCCCGCCACAGTTCTCCAAATGCCCTGTTTCACCACTTTGCCCAGTTTAATAGGCCAGTAGTTTAATTATTATGATTGGTAAGCCATTTGTGAAAAACTTGCTTATACACTGTCCAGTTACATTAAATGACCACCGTCTATGTTCTACATCAACGTCTAATAGCCACTCGCAGAGAACCAAATGGCAGTACTAGCAGTTTAGGGTACATAAAGCGTGTACGTTCTGGCGAAGGGGAAAGGGGAAGGGGGGGGGGCGGCCCAATGAAACAGTGCAGTCGTTGTAATGCGGAAACGGACCGACTTATCTGACGTCCAAAAGGGCATAATCAAAAATGGTTCAAATGGCTCTGAGCACTATGGGACTTAACTTCTGAGGTCATCAGTCACCCAGAACTTAGAACTACTTAAACCTAATTAACCTAAGGACATCACACACATCCATGCCCGAGGCAGGATTCGAACCTGCGACCTTAGCGGTCGCCCGGTTCCAGACTGTAGCGCTTAGAACCGCTCGGCCACACCGGCTGGCAGGGAGCCTTATGGTCTGGAAATCTTTTCGTTGCATTCCGTGGATGATATGGTCATTCTGGAAGGCAGAATGGATCAACACAACTATGCATCTATTTTTGAGGATCATGTCCACTGCTACAAGCAGCTTATTTTTCCTCACCATGATGGCATCTACCAGCAGGACAATGCAACGTGTCAAAAAGCTTGCAGTGCACGTGCATGGTTCAAAGAGCACCAGGATATGTTTACCGTTCTCCCCTGACCACCAAATGCCCCGGATTTAAATCCAATCGAGAATCTGTGGAACCCGCTCGATTGACCTGTTTGCGCCATGGATCCCCAACCGAGAAACCTAGAGCAGCTGGGCTCGACACTGGAATCGGCTTGGCTCCCCATCCCTGTCCATCCCTTCTAGAACCCCCCTGACTCTCTCCCTGCGTATCTGGCAGCTGTCCGCTCAGCAAAACGTAGTTATCCAGGCTTTCGACAGCTAGTCACATTAGTGTAACTAGCCACAAATAATATACTACTTTTCTCAAAAGTGCAGTGCCTCAGTTTCTCTAAAATCATAGTGAAATACATGCACGTAACACGTCATGGAGCAGTAGAGGAATAGAGAGCGACTGCCGGCCGGTGTGGCCGTACGGCTCTGAGCGCTTCAGTTTGGAACCGCGTGGCCGCTACGGTCGCAGGTTCGAATCCTGCCTCGGGCATGGATGTGTGTGATGTCCTTAGGTTAGTTAGGTTTAAGTAGTTCTAAGTTTTAGGGGAGTGATGACCTCAGATGTTAAGTCCCATAGTGCTCAGAGCCATTTGAACCATTTGAATACAGAGCGACTCGCAAATGGCTCAACAGCTGTATTGTCGTATCGAAAATGTAATATTCGTATATTACCAAGAGGAGGCCGGAAAATTTGGGTCACAAATCTGCATGAAACTTCCTACAGATGTTCCTCATTAGAAACAGTGGACACCTATTTGGGCTTTTGCCTAAACAATCCGTAGTTTTTAAGAAGACTGACGCATAATTTATTTTTCCGTAACTCATACTGACTAAATGCAGTTATCGACGCATATAAGTAAACGAACGATAAAGGCGTCATTCTCCAGAATGCGGTCTTCCATCATTCACGAAATTTTTGCTTATATAAAACATTTTTTTTTTCAGAAAATAATAAGCATTTATTATAAATAATGTTATTTGTTTGCTAAATAAATTCTAATGTCGGCTGAGATCCCGTGCTATACCCGCAGGACATGACAGATAGTTTAATTTGTGGAAAGGGGCCAAAAAAGAGTGGCTGTCATTTGCAGTCGAACGTACTACTTTATTCATTTGACCAACATTACAAGAGTAAAGAAAACATTAAAAACAGAGCAACCCAAACATTAATTTTAGAACTTAATTCCCGGCCAAATGCGCCATTCAATCTCACGCCTCAAGGGCAAAACAACTTTAATTAAAAACCGGCTGAAGGCCAATCACTTAAGACTCCAAAACAAGAACTTGAATTTTAAAAGGCAGAAGGCCTTACCTTAAAACATTTCTCTAAATTAGGCTGAAGGCCCAAACAACTTTAATTTAAAATCGGCTAGAAGCCATACATAAACAAGTAAGAAAAGGCAGTACACCCAAGGGCGCTCAGAAGTTCCTAGGGTCGGCCTGGAATTCAAACACTAACGCTCGCGTAGGTGAGACAGGCAGTGAGCCCTACAATTCTCAATCCGAAGGCAACCCAACCGGCAGACAGTAACGGACCAAGCGACAGGATAACTTCAGCTCCACACGACCAGCACACAACAGGGAGTTCAATGCAACAACGTAGAAGGTATCGGCGCCCACAACGAGTTACACTTTCGGCTGTCAAACTACACGCCGTGCTGGACAGCCACAGCACGACGAGGAAAATACACTGCGCGAATTTACGTCAACGGCCGGGGCAGGTAACCGGAACGTTAACGGCCACAAGGCAGAAAATTCCGCTGGTACACTTCAATTCCAAAATAATCAAGTTAAGTTAAACTCCACAGGAGGGAGGCTAGAATTTCGCTAACTTGAAAACACACGTTATTGCTCACGGGAATGTCCCAACAGCCCACAACGAAACTCAAACGACACAGTGTGAACAGTGGATCGGTGAGCCACGGACCTCTTAGCAATGGGAACAACACCTCACACTCCGATCGCGCGTGGACCCCGCCAGCGGCCTCGGCCAGACACACGCCACGGAGACTTCCTCGCTATTCCACGCCAACCGACCAATTACCCGCACACAGCACAGCCGGAAACTGTGAGCGCGAGGCCAAAAATAGTACAGGGTTATTACAAATGATTGAAGCGATTTCACAGCTCTACAATAACTTTATTATTTGAGATATTTTCACAATGCTTTGCACACACGTACAAAAACTCAAAAAGTTTTTTTTAGGCATTCACAAATGTTCCATATGTGCCCCTTTAGTGATTCGGCAGACATCAAGCCGATAATCAAGTTCCTCCCACATTCGGCGCAGCATGTCCCCATCAATAAGTTCGAAAGCATCGTTGATGCGAGCTCGCAGTTCTGGCACGTTTCTTGGTAGAGGAGGTTTAAACACTGAATCTTTCACATAACCCCACAGAAAGAAATCGCATGGGGTTAAGTCGGGGGAGCATGGAGGCCATGACATGAACTGCTGATCATGATCTCCACCACGACCGATCCATCGGTTTTCCAATCTCCCGTTTAAGAAATGCCGAACATCATGATGGAAGTGCGGTGGAGCACCGTCCTGTTGAAAGATGAAGTCGGCGCTGTCGGTCTCCAGTTGTGGCATGAGCCAATTTTCCAGCATGTCCAGATACACGTGTCCTGTAACGTTTTTTTCACAGAAGAAAAAGGGGCCGTAAACTTTAAACCGTGAGATTGCACAAAACACGTTAACTTTTGGTGAACTGCGAATTTGCTGCACGAATGCGTGAGGATTCTCTACCGCCCAGATTCGCACATTGTGTCTGTTCACTTCACCAGTAAGAAAAAATGTTGCTTCATCACTGAAAACAAGTTTCGCACTGAAAGCATCCACTTCCATGAGCTGTTGCAACCGCGCCGAAAATTCAAAGCGTTTGACTTTGTCATCGGGTGTCAGGGCTTGTAGCAATTGTAAACAGTAAGGCTTCTGCTTTAGCCTTTTCCGTAACATTTTCCAAACCGTCGACTGTGGTACGTTTAGCTCCCTGCTTGCTTTATTCGTCGACTTCCGCGGGCTACGCGTGAAACTTGCCCGCACGCGTTCAACCGTTTCTTCGCTCACTGCAGGCCGACCCGTTGATTTCCCCTTACAGAGGCATCCAGAAGCTTTAAACTGCGCATACCATCGCCGAATGGAGTTAGCAGTTGGTGGATCTTTGTTGAACTTCGTCCTGAAGTGTCGTTGCACTGTTATGACTGACTGATGTGAGTGCATTTCAATCACGACATACGCTTTCTCGGCTCCTGTCGCCATTTTGTCTCACTGCGCTCTCGAGCGCTCTGGCGGCAGAAACCTGAAGTGCGACTTCAGCCGAACAAAACTTTATTAGTTTTTCTACGTATCTGTAGTGTGTCGTGACCATATGTCAATGAATGGAGCTACAGTGAATTTATGAAATCGCTTCAATCATTTGTAATAGCCCTGTACAAGGGTACGAATAGCGATACACGCTGCTGCTGACACTCGCGGGGAGAGAGGATAACAGCATAATCGCGATAACCACGGGAGACTAATCACAGAATAGCAACCGATGTTTAGTGCAAAGCACAACACAAGCCAGCCAGGGCTCATCGTCCTTATTATTTATTTTCTGCACTTTGTGTTCCAGAGTCTTGTGTTTCTGTTGTTACAAGTTCCTGACGAACGTCTGCGAAGCACAGAACGCTTGAGCTAAAATTCCACCATTGCTATGGACTAACGCAATATAAGTCAATTATGAGCCGAAAATTTAGGTTTATTATAATATACAGGGTGGTCCATTGATAGTGACCGGGCCAAATCTCTCACGAAATAAGCGTCAAGCGAAAAAACTAAAAAGAACGAAACTCGTCTAGCTTGAAGAGGGAAACCAGATGGCGCTATGGTTGGCCCGCTAGATGAGGCTGCCATAGGTCAAACGGATATCAACTGCGTTTATTTAAATAGGAACCCCCATTTTTTATTACATATTCGAGTAGTACGTAAAGAAATATAAATCTTTTAGTTACACCACTTTTTTCGCTTTGTGATAGATGGCGCTGTAATAGTCACAAACGTATAAGTACGTGGTATCACGTAAAATTCTGTCAGTGCGGACGGTATTTGCTTCGTGATAAATTACCCGTGTTAAAATGGACTGTTTACCAACTGCGGAAAAGGTCGATATCGTGTTGATGTATGGATATTGTGATCAAAATGCCCAACGGGCGTGTGCTATGTACGCTGCTCGGTATCCTAGACGACATTATCCAAGTGTCCGAACCGTTTGCCGGATAGTTACGTTATTTAAGGAAACAGGAAGTGTTCAACCACATGTAAACCGTCAACCACGACCTGCAACAAATGATGATGCCCAAGTAGGAGTTCCAGCTGCTGTCGCGGCTAATCCGCACATCAGTAGCAGACAAATTGCGCGAGAATCGGGAATCTCAAAATCGTCGGTGTTGAGAATGTTCCAGCCACATCGATTGCACCCGTAGCATTTCTATGCACCAGGAAGTGCGTGGCGACAACTATGAACGTCATGTACAGTTCTGCCACTGAGCACAAGAGAAATTACGGGACGATGACAGATTTTTTGCACGCGTTCTATTTAGCGACGAAACGCCATTCACTAACAGCGGTAACGTAAACCGGCATAATATGGACTATTGGGCAACGGAAAATCCACGATGGCTGCGACAAGTGGAACATCAGCGACCTTGTCGGTTAATGTATGGTGCGGCATTATGGCAGGAAGGATAATTGGCCCCCATTTCATCGATGGCAATGTAAATGGTACAATGTATGCTGATTTCTTACATAATGTTCTACCGGTGTTACTACAAGATGTTTCACTGCATGACAGAATGGTGATGTACTTCCAACATGATGGATGTCCGGCACCAGCTCGCGTGAGGTTGAAGTGATATTGAATAGCATATTTCATGACAGGTGGATTGGTCGTCGAAGCACCATGCCATGGCCCGCACGTTCACCGTATCTGACGTCCCCGGATTTCTTTCTGTGGGGAAAGAGGAAGGATATTTGCTACCGTGATCCACCGACAACGCCCGTCAACATGCGTCAGCACATTGTCGATGCATGTGCGAACATTAAGCAAGGCGAACTACTCGCTGTTGAGAGGAATGTCGTTACACGTATTGCCAAATGCATTGAGGTTGACGGACATAATTTTGAGCATTAATTGCATTAATGTGGTATTTACAGGTAATCACGCTGTAACAGCATGCGTTCTCAGAAATGATAAGCTCACAAAGGTACATTTATCACATTGGAACAACCGAAATAAAATGCTCAAACGTACCTACGTTCTATATTTGAATTAAAAAAAACCTACCTGTTACCAACTGTTCGTCTAAAACTGTGAGCCATATGTTTGTGACTATTACAGCGCCATCTATCACAAAGCGAAAAGAGTGGTCCAACTAAAACATTCATATTTCTTTACGTACTACACGAATATGTAATAAAAAATGGGGATTCCTATTTAAAAAAATGCAGTTGATATCCGTTTGACCTATGGCAGCACCGTCTAACAGGCCAACCATAGCGCCATCTGGTTTCCCCCTTCAAGCTAGACAAGTTTCGTTCTTTGTAGTTTTTTCGTTTGACGCTTATTTCGTGAGATATTTGGCCCGGTCACGATCACTGGACCAGCCTGTATAATTTAGAAATAGATTGGTACTAATTTCTGGCGATACAAGTATGCCAATTTTGTAAATATTCATAGTTCCTTCCATTACAAAGAAATAAAACTATTTAAAATATTGAAAACTCATGTTTTTGTGAAAAACGATATTTCACATAAGGAAACTCCGGAAGTAAACATGAGTCAGAGTTTGGTTGCCGGTAGGACGAATTTTCACCGCTTGCCCTCCGCACAAGTTAGAAGATCGACGGCAGTAATTAAGACTTTCGGGACACAGCTGTTGATATGACTTTTTGTGAAACGAGCTCCTGAATAATGAAATGAAGGACGCATGAGAGCAGAGTTAGCGCTTTGCGTGCACACGTGCTGTTAGTGTGCACTCCACTTAAATGAAACGCAACAAAAAGCTTCACTCGTTAGGACCACATCTTTCTAAAAGCACGCAACATGTGTTTCATCCTCACACGGCGGTAGCATAGCACTCGCAAACAAGTTCACCTACTTAAGAGATCGTCTGTGAAACTTGTGCAGAGAGCGTGGGCGTAATAGAGCACCTGTTTAGAAAATAAATTAGATAATAAGGAACAAAATGTGAATTTTAGTACAGGGTATTTTCCATATATCTTGTAGCCAAATTCTTTAATATGTATGTTAATGATTAGTTAGAGGTGCTGAAATGAATTAAATGATCGTATGGCATAGTTGGCCTGGAGGTCCCGTTCGGGTTTGGCTGCTAAGTGCAAGTGTTATATCAGTAGGTGCCACATTGGGCGACTTGCGGCCGATGATGAGGATGAAATGATGATGAGGACAACACAACAACCAGTCCACGAGCAAAGAAAATCTCCAACCCGGTCAGGAATCGAACCTGGCCCCAGTGTATGGGAGGGAAGAACCGAGCTAAGCAGGCGGACGGTTAATGGTGCTAACATACCGTTTACACATTCTGTTTTATAGGAAGTGGCTACAAATTAATTATCTACTCTGTTACTGTATTTTGTTGAAAGCGTTTACGTTCAGGACGGAAGGGATATATCATACATTCAGTGGAATCGAGGAAACTACAGGATGCAGTTTCAACGGAAACCTACACAAAAAATGTGTTTTGTACAAAGATATTGTTGGATACAGAGGAAAAAAAATTATTCAAAATCATCTTCTGGAGCTTACTTTGACACGTCTGAAACAAACAAATATATCAACCCAAACCGCCTTTCATCGTAATGAAAAGTTATAGCTTTGCGCACACTCTGGATGCAGTACTTGTCAATCTATCCCTCCCACAGCAGTTAGACAAGAAGACAAAGGCCATAGCAGTCTTCCATATTGGGGATACCAACACGAAGGTTTCTCCGTTAAAGTCCAGTGTGGAATTAGCCCTCACAAGCGAGAATCATTGAACTGACAATCAGTTCTGATTATGTATTTAGGTAATATGTACCTTTTTGAAGAAAAATGTCATTGGTTATTAAATTTCATTCATTAGGCGTGATCTACATAGGGGAATAACGGTTGATTGCTTTAATGGAAATCAAACTATAGGCCGTAGTAGTTCTCAGCACAAACTGAACAAAAGTGCTCCAGTCATTTCATTACAAACATTTTCAGCACATTGGCACTGAAGTGACGTTTTTCAGTCGGATGGATACGAAAATGTTGCATTAAAACTACTGGTCAAACTTCCGTCCATTTAAACATTCCTACTAAAATGAAAAACTTACATTCAATATAGACAAAGATTTTGTATCCCTGTCTCTCACTCAATATTTTTTTTTCTTCTAAGAACGTTTAGGTTTTCTGCACGTTACTAATATCGTCTTATAATTTTGTGTATTGTGAAGAAATATTTCAGTCATGATTTTAACTTACCATTACATCCACTAGTGTACATATATCCGATTATGATGTCTATGAAAAGTCTTTAGTGACCCTTGTGTTACAATATACCAATACTCCAGTACTTCGTCACATTAAATCCATTATCCACTTTCACAAACAAAACAAACTTACAAATTATTGATTAATATAGTTTATCATACATTGGTTTACTATTCTTCTAAGACAAATGGTTTAGTTATATGCATCTAATTTTTTCTGTGGACAAACTCTTGCAATAAATGAGTCATTATAAACAAAATATATTGTTCTGTGGTGGGTCTCACTAGTAATACCCAAGTGTTATTTATTCTCCCAACGTGAGCATTCAGACTGAGATACAAAGACTTGTTTGCACACGTACTCATAACTTCACAAACCATCAAACCATGCAGTTGGTGCCCATTTAATATCTCTTTATATTCTACTAAGTATCCCTGCACAATTCTATGAGTGAATTACGTTTTCTACTTGACCGTCTATATACTCGCAGAATCGATGCGAAAAGTAGTACAGTACTATAACTATTGCATGAGCGCATAATTTCTCTTTGTAATATTCTCTCTGGTGTGTTGAGGGGTCTTCTAGGATCTTCTCCGTGCCAAATAGCCGCATTGAATAATCGTAATATTGTTATCGAGATTACTGGAAGAAAGAGATTGAAAATATATTGTATGCTACTCAAGAAAATATATACTGAGCATTTACATCAAAGGTGTGTAAGGAATTTCATTATACTCGTATATGTATTCTCTGATTGGAAATTTGCACGGAGGTGTCGTTTCGTTGGTAATCAGAAGGGAACTTCCGATGAATTGGAAACGAACCTGCAATTATTAGATCCAAGAGCTCCATTATTTCCTCGGATAATTAAACTCTATCAAAGCAGACTTTCCGCTTGATCTGAGGTTTCCCTACTGACTTCGCAACGCAAGAAACCACGACATTTTATTTACACAGGTTTGCAGATCGCTTCGAATCATTTAGACTGCGGACAAGGAGAGTCATCGTCCGATTCTGATTAAACAAGTAAAGCTTAATTATAACTTTCTTGGGCGGCTGTGATGACTGTGATATAGCTGCTTATGAATGAGATAATTAATAAAATACTAATAACTAACTTTCCTCTTCACCAGCAACCAGTATAAACACAATATTAATAAAATTTATACCCACATTTATTTACAACACTTATTGCTGCAATGGAGCAGTTGCTCTGCACAACCACAAACATAATTTACATGCGCAATGAGAGCACATCGACTCTTTCTCTGTACAATAGAGCTGGAAAAATATTGTCATCACCCCTCAGAACGGTTACACAGACTCCGGAAGTGAATTTTTTTGTCCAAATACCGCTGATGCGAACGAATGAGTCACTGGACTTTGAAGGTGATCCCTACGTTCAAAACGCACTGTCAACTGTGGAAGTCAATATGAAGCAATAATATGCATACTTCGTAAATAAGTGCCATATACAATTTTCCCACTCATTTCCCATATACGTAATGGGTCCCATAAAATACAGGGCGATCAGAAACAGTCTGTAAATTTGGTCAGGGTGTTGCAGGATAGGTTGTGCTCAGAAATAAATGTTAAGAAAAGAGTGCGATACGTTCTGCAGTTTTCGAGTTAATGAACATTGAATTCTGCCAATCAGGCCGTTGTTTGCGAAAATTCAAGCGACCGGCCAGATAGAAATAATGTCAGTTGTTCTCTTAATATAGACAATAACGAACGAGACTGCTCAATTTTCTCTAGTTCGATCCCTACTACCGTCCCATATCCAGTTTTTGAATCGCTCTCTTGTTAGATTTTAGGGATCAAAATGAAGAACACGTTGCCGGCAGTTGTGGCCGAGTGGTTCTAGGCGCTTCAGTCCGGAACCCCGCTGCTGCTACGGCGGTCGCAGGTTCGAATCCCACCTCGGGCATGGATGTGTGTGATGTCCATAGGTTGATTAGGTTTAAGTAGTTCTAAGTCTAGGGCACTGATGACCTCAGATGTTAAGCCCCATAGTGCTCAGAGCCATTTGAACCATTTGAAGAACACATTTGGCTAATTTACGCGTACAGCGACCTGATTGGCTAACTTCGATGCTAATCAACTCGGAAACACAACAACGTACCTAATTTGTTTATCAATTATTTCTGAATAGAACTTGCTGTGCAACACCCATACAAGCTTTTCTGACTATTTCTGCCCACCCTGTATAATATACAAGGCGAAATTCAAATGTCACCCTACTTAACCCGCATTAAGCAACCTGTCCAGCCTAACATCAATACTATCCACCGAAATAACTGTTTACGTACTATTCTTACAGCAGAGGACATCATCAATTTCAGTATCACTCACCAAAACATTTAGCAGTACCAATGCTCTCTGGTATGTACAGGACTTTTCTGGTAGAATCTCCCACTAGAATTTGTCCATCATTTATGTGGCACTATTGCTCTTACTAAATAGTGACGAATCATACAGCTCTTCTTTGAATCTGTTCTATTACTTCGTTAGTGTAGAGCAATGAATAATACTCAAAAGTTATCGGACGATGGTTTTTACTAACTGTAGGACGATGATTTTGTAAATTACCTCTTCATTGCGTGATTATTTCCTTAGGATTCTTCCACTGAATCTGCCTTCGCCACACATAGTTATTCCCCCTTAAATCACTCTGGACAGAAATTCCCGGATACTCCTACACGCCGGCCGCAGTGGCCGTGCGGTTCTAGGCGCTCCAGTCCGGAGCCGCGCTGTTGCTACGGTCGCAGGTTCGAATCCTGCCTCGGGCATGGGTGTATGTGTTGTCCTTAGGTTAGTTAGGTTTAAGTAGTTCTAAGTTCTAGGGGACTGATGACCACAGCAGTTGAGTCCCATAGTGCTCAGAGCCATTTGAACCATTTCGAACTTCTACACTATATAAATATTGCCTCTACGCATACTACACTACAAATTCTCCAGCACCGCATTGTGTAGAGAAGGAGAACGGATTACCTAGAAAGTAAATCTGGATCACCAGCGTCAGGTTTCTCTTACCAGACGAATTCGGGATTTTTCTGACACCTAGTGGACTGTAGAGGTGACCGGTCCATGTTTCACGTTTGTGGTCCTACAAGTTCAGCAGGGATGCGGACTAATAATGTTTTGGACCATTATCATTGGAACGTCCCCTTAGAACAAATTGTACACGACTGTGCTTAAACTGACACACAATGTTTTTAGCGCAACGTAATCTGACTATCAAAGATCCCTGCAAAAGAATGGCCCTGAGTAACATTGAACTACACCTTTCAGAAATCACTTACCTCACAAAAATCTTCATTACTCGAACTACTGCAATACAGCGAGCGCCACTACTGCCAGCTAAATAAAAGATTCAAACTACAGAAGGCACTAACTACTGATAGGGATAGTTGGCAAATGAAAGATACTAACAGAGAACAAACAATGTATTTATCTTAATAGTCATAATATATATAGCAGTTCATGACAAATTACTAAACTCCGCCATCTCTCTCCCCACATCCACCACTGCTGGCGGCTCACCTCCCGCTGCCCAACGCTACGCGCTGTTCACATCCAGCTGCCGCTGCCCAACACTACAATGGCAGGCAACAATGCAAACTAGCCACAGACTGCACACAGCACAGCCAGTGATTTTCATATAGAGCGCTACATAACTTTGCCAATAAGAAAACATAAACAGCCTACTTACATCATGTACGGATGCCAGACTCATTCCATCGCTATTGAAGGTTATTTCAGGGCTGTGAAGTTCCTGGGTAGGATACTCTAACCTACTGTCCAGCTCTACATTCAACATTTTAGCGATGAGTTCGTCTTTCAAGACAATAACGCATGAACACAGCGCATCCACCTCACGAAGAGTTTTCTCCAAGTGGTAGGACTGAGCAGAATCGAATGGCCTGCAGTACCTCCTGGTGTGAACCCAGTGGAGCATCCTGGCGACCAATTGAAATCTGCAGCAAAATCTGCAGCACGTCGTCACAGGAATCCTGACACTCTGGATGACTTGAGGAGGGCCGCCGTTGAAGAGTGGAACAGTAACGGTTGCTCGAATACCTTGTGGACAGCATGCTGGGGAGAATCCAGGCATGCTGGAAAGCTTGAAGACATCCATCGACACCGAGGTCACTAGGGACGGAGTACAAGCTCGGATTGTGTCAGGGATGGGGAAGGAAATCGGTCGTGATCTTTCGAAGGAACGATCCCGGCATTCACCTGGTGCGGTTTAGGAAAATCACAGGAAACGTAAATATGTGTATGACCGAAAGCGAATCCAATGTGTTAACCACTGCGGCACCTCGCTCTGTGACAATGCTTGATCTTAGCAGCACTGTATTGACTACTACCCGGCAGCACATATTGGTTTCACAGATGTCCACTTTCGAAGAGACTGCCTTTGATTCACAGTACAGTTATTATCTTAGTTTCGCAAAATTCTTTCACATCTTGAAATTTCCTGGCAGATTAAAACTGTGTGCCGGACCGATACTCGAACTCGGCACCCATGCCTTCCCGGGCAAGTGCGCTTCCAGCCGTATTATCCAAGCACGACTCCCGGCCCGTCCTCGTAGCTTCACTTCTTGCAGTATCTCGTCTCCTCCTTCCAAACTTCACAGAAGCTCACCTGCGAACCTTGCAGAACTAGCACTCCTGGAAGAAAGGATATAGCGGAGACATGCCTTTGCCACAGTCTGGGGGATGTTTCCGGAATGAGATTTTCACTCTGAAGCGGAGTGTGCGCTGATATGAAACTTCCTGGCAGATTAAAACTGTGTACCGGACCGAGACTCGAATTCGGGAGTTCGAGTTCGAGTCTCGGTCCGGCACACAGTTTTAATCTGTCCGAAAGTTTCATATTAGCGCACTCTCCGCTGCAGAGTGGAAATCTCATTCTTTCATACCCTGTTTAAATCTAAGGCTACACACGCTCACATTTATGGAGGATGCATAAAACTATTTGGAATACACTACTGGCCATTAAAATTGCTACACCAAGAAGAAATGTAGTTGATAAACGGGTATTCATTGGGCAAATATATTATACTAGAACTGACATGTGATTACATTTTCAAGCAATTTGGGTGCATAGATCCTGACAAATCAGTACCCAAAACAACCACCTCTGGCCGTAATAACGGCCTTGATACGCCTGGGCATTGCGTCAAACAGAGCTTGGATGGCGTGTACAGGTACAGCTGCCCATGCAGATTCAACACTATACCACAGTTCATCAAGAGTAGTGACTGGCGTGTTGTGACGAGCCACTTGCTCAGCCACCATTGACCAGACGTTTTCAATTGCTGAGAGATCTGGAGAATGCGCTGGCCAGGGCAGCAGTCGAACATTTTCTGTATCCAGAAAGGCCCGTACATTACCTGCAAAATGTGGTCGTGCATTATCCTGCTGAAATGTAGGGTTTAGCAGGGATCGAATGAAGGGTGGAGCCACAGATCGTAACACATCTGAAATGTAACGTCCACTGTTCAGAGTGCCGTCAATGCGAACAAGAGGTGACCGAGACCTGTAACCAATGGCACCCCATACCATCACGCCGGGTGATACGCCAGTGTGGCGATGACGAATACACGCTTCCAATGTACGTTCACCGCGATGTGGCCAAACACGGAGGCGACCATCATAATGCTGTAAACAGAACATGGATTCATCCGAAAAAATGACGTTTTACCATTCGTGCACCCAGGTTCGTCGTTGAGTACACCATCGCAGGCGCTTCTGTCTGTGATGCAGCGTCAAGGGTAACCGCAGCCATGGTCTCCAAGCTGATAGTCCACGCTGCTGCAATCGTCGTCGAACTGTTCGTGCAGATGGTTGTTGTCTTGCAAACGTCCCCATCTGTTGACTCAGGGATCGAGACGTGGCTGCACGATCCGTTACGGCCATGGGGATAAGATGCCTGTCATCTCGACTGCTAGTGATACGATGCCGTTGGGATCCAGCACGGCGTTCCGTATTACCCTCCGGAACCCACCGATTCCATGTTCTGCTAACAGTCATTGATCTCGACCAACGCGAGCAGCAATGTCGCGATACGATAAAGCGCAATCGCGATAGGCTACAATCCGGTCTTTATCAAAGTCGGAAACGTGATGGTACGCATTTCTCCTCCTTACACGAGGCATCAAAACAACGTTTCACCAGGCAACGCCGGTCAACTGCTGTTTGTGTATGAGAAATCGGTTGGAAACTTTCCTCATGTCAGCACGTTGTAGGTGTCGCCAACGGTGCCAACCTTGTATAAATGCTCTGAAAAGGTAATCAGTTGCATACCACAGCATTTCCTTCCTGTTGTTTAAATTTCGCGTCCGTAGCACGTCGTCTTGGTGGTGCAGCAATTTTAATGTGAGAGAATCGGAGAGATTTGTTTGGTAACCGCGTCACTTCAATATCTGGCGACATCGCCTCAGCTCCATGATCCCCAGATTAGTACGGAAGATATGTCAAGGGGTGGTTTTACACTTGCTAAGGAAGACACAGAGCAAAATAATTCAATGAATTATCGATTAAGTTCACGGTAGCACAGCGAACGATACGCAGCGTGTAACAGGAAACCTCAACGGTGACTGGAACAATAAATATGTAGAAGGAGGAAGGAAAATTAGTGTTTAATTTTGCTATGCGACCGTTTTGTCAAAACTACTATGTGCCATAATCAGACTCAAATGTATTAATAAATCCAGCCGATCTAAATTAATCCCAAAGTAGAAACGAGACTACAAGTGTTGGTTAAAGTTAATGTCAGTTGTTGTCATATCTAACTGGAACATTTCCATATTAAATTCCTGTTCTGGAGGTTTGTTGAAATAAATTTGGTTGGGAGTGTTATCGAGTACAAGTTGAGCAGAGGGCAGTCGAATAGAGGAGAGACACTTAGGATCTGGCCATTAGAGGGGGCAAAAGGCCATTACAAATGACGAGCATCGCCAGGAGAAGGAGGAAGGCAGGTAGAAAGTTGGGAACAATATATGGCGTGAGGGCCAAGCTCTGCTGGAGAGGCACCATTCGTTTTGCGTCCTAAACGAGAGAAAGCTATTGCAACGTGTTTTTAATGCGGGCAACCTACTGGCTCCAAGCAGGCGCGCCACGGGAAAACAGTGAAAGGGAACGCAGTATCAGAGTCTCTGCACTCTTCAGTAAGCCAGTATTCAGGTAAACATTAGGACCTTGGCCGTGCAAAGATAAGATCTCTGATATGGGATGTGTTTAACAACATGGCATCCAAAGCCGTCACCGAGGCGCCTAGTTAAATGACTTGTTGTTTACCCTGGTAGGAAACAATAAGAGTAGCTACCATTGGATGAACAGGTACATTTTACAGCAGGAGAGCCGAAATTACTGTGTGTACATGGAGTAGTTCGTGTCGGCTGATACATGGAATAAACAGATGATGGGAATCAGAAGCTGCCTGTTTCTGAACTCCAGCACTAATGGAAGGGAGATTGTTGCATTATTAGAACAGACTTGATTGGTCGGCATTCAGACGAATCATTGTCATTGCTGCTCAAAATCGTGCACAAGCAAAATCTGCATCTAACTGATGGCAGTCTGTGGAAACTTCCATCCGAGACTCACCGTGGCACATTTCAGCCGAGATAGGGACTTGTTTCGGGCTCTGAGAGAGAGCAGCCTTCAGGGCAGGCCAATGGCACAATTTTCAGCTACCACAGCAGCCACTCGCTGGCACTAGCAATCCTATGTACAGTATGAAGAGATGATGAGCAACTACAGTGTTCACAAACCAAATGGTAAGATCTGTACGGAGTCCGGAGTTGATCCGAGTACGTTTTTAGGCAATCTTGAACTCAACATGTGCTCCATTGTAGCTTGAATTAATATTTAATCAACATAGTTATTTTCTATCTCTGTGCATTGCTGTTCAACCTGAAATCTATACCGAATTGTAATAGCTTCACTCAGTAGTTTGATTAACTCCCTGTTTCTACTATCTTGTGAGTTACAGCTCGAGTTTTCATATATGTTAGGGCCACCCTGTTTAATTCATTAAAGTCATTAAATTATTCGGTGCACGACACGTTGTGGCAGATGAAAGCCGGCGGAAGGTTCTTCTTTGATGTTCTTCCTACCCCTTTCAGTTAATGAAGCTTGCCATAGCTTTGTTCGATGTGTTGCAGATGCTGGCGGAGGTGTTGCGTGCATGAAGTTCCTTCTTAACATCAGCCTAGGTCATTGTGCTTCATGGCCGAACAGGGGCTGCCTGGGTCATGTTTCGTGCTTCTTTTTCTCAGTTTCTGCGGCTGTTCTTCTACGGATGCCATGTGGTGCTTTACTCATAATTTGATAGATTTTGGCAAAAGAAGTACGTCGTAAGCAGCCAGTCACAATGCGTCCACCCTCATTCAATGACGTGTCCACCTGTTTAGCAGGTGTGGAGTTGCGCCAGACTGATGCTGCAGAGAAGCACAGTGCCAAAGCGAATGTACGGAGCACGTTAGGCTGTGATCCCCAAGTGATGCTAGTAAGTTTACGTATGATGTCGTTTCGAGCAGTTACACTGTAGGCCATTAAAATTGCTACACCACGAAGATGGCATGCTACAGACGCGAAATTTAACCGACAGGAAGAAGATGCTGTGATATGCAAATGATTAGCTTTTCAGAGCATTCTCACAAGGTTGGCGCCGGTGGCGACACCTACAACGTGCTGCCATGGGGAAAGTTTCCAACCGATTTCTCATACACAAACAGCAGTTGACCGGCGTTGCCTGGTGAAACGTTGTTGTGATGCCTCGTGTAAGGAGGAGAAATGCGTACCATCACCTTTCCGACTTAGAGAAAGGTCGGATTTTAGTCTATCGCTATTGCGGTTTATCGTATCGCGACATTGCTGCTCGCGTTGGTCGAGATCCAGTGACTGTCAGCAGAATATGGAATCGGTGGGTTCAGGAGGGTAATACGGAACGCCGTGCTGGATCCCAACGGCCTCGTATCACTAGCAGTCGAGATGACAGGCATCTGTAACGGATCGTGCAGCCACGTCTCGATCCCTGAATCAACAGATGGGGACGTTTGCAAGACAACAACCATCTGCACGAACAGTTCGACGACATTTGGAGCAGCATGGACTATCAGCTCGGAGACCATGGCTGCGGTTACACTTGACGCTGCATCACAGACAGGAGCGCCTGCGATGGTGTACTCAATGACGAACCTGGGTGCACGAATGGCAAAACGTCATTTTTTCGGATGAATTCAGGTTCTGTTTACAGCATCATGATGGTCGCATCCGTGTTTGGCGACATCGCGGTGAACGCATATTGGAAGCGTGTATTCGTCATCGCCATACTGGCGTATCACCCGGTCTGATGGTATGGGGTGCCATTGGTTACACGTCTCGGTCACCTCTTGTTCGCATTGACGACACATTGAACAGTGGACGTTACATTTCAGATGTGTTACGACCAGTGGCTCTACCCTTCATTCGATCCATGCGAAACCCTACATTTCAGCAGGATAATGCACGACCGCATGTTGCAGGTCCTGTATGGGCCTTTCTGGATGCAGAAAATGTTCGACTGCTGCCCTGGCCAGCACGTTCTCCAGATCTCTCACCAATTGAAAACGTCTGGTCAATAGTGGCCGAGCAACTAGCTCGTCACAATACGCCAGTCACTACTCTTGATGAGCTGTGATATCGTGCTGAAGCTGCATAGACATCCAAGCTCTGTTTGACTAAATGCCCAGGCGTATCAAGGCCGTTATTATGGACAGAGGTGTTTGTTCTGGGTACTGATTTCTCAGGATCTATCCACCCAAATTGCGTGAAAATGTAATCACATGTCAGTTCTAGTATAATATATTTGTCCAATGAATACCCGTTTATCATGTGCATTTCTTCTTGGTGTAGCAATTTTAATGGCCAGTAGTGAACTTTCAGCCTTGTTTCCTGGCAATGGTCTTTGAATGTGAGGCTACGATCCAACTTTACTCCCTGGTATTTTGGAGTATCGTAGTGGCATAGGTGTTGCCCTCTCCAGATAGTACATAACTTCCTGCTGCCTTCCCGGTTTCTCAGGTGAAAGGCACGGACCTGCGTCGATCTGGGAGTTGGCTTCCGACGGTTATCATCAAAATACTTGCCGAGATCCTCGAGGGCTGCTGTCAACTTCGTCTCCACTTCTTCATAGGATTTGCCTTGAACAGTAGTTGCTGAATCATCTACGTAAATAAATATTCTTGGTCCAGTGTTGATTGGTTTGTCATTAGTGTAGCTGTTGTACAGCAGGGAACCAGTACGCTACCTTGAGGGAAACCATTCTTCAAGGTCCTTCATCGGATCTTCGTATGTAGTGTGACAAAAAGCCTTCCGTTTGACCTAGATGACCAGTGTTAAGCTGTAGTCTTTTCTAACTTAATGTACCTTTCTGATCAACTCCTTGTGGTTGACGGTGTCATACGCCGCAGACAGATCTACGAATGTCACTCATGTAACTTGACCTCTTTCGTATCCATCTTCTATATAATGAGTCAGATTGAAGATCTGACTGCAGCATGACCTTCTGGGCGGAACCCCGACAGCTCATTTATAAGGTTTTTATCCAAATGTTGTGAGATACGACTGAGGATGAGCCTTTCCAGGACTTTGTAGAGTAGACAAAGAATAGAAACCGGTCGGAAGTTCTTAGGACGAGTTGGTTCCGTTCGAGGCTTCAGAAATGCTACAACTTTGCCCTTGCGTCAGAACTTAGGGACCTTTAATTTTGAAATTTAGAATCCATTGCTTTGTTACTGTCCCAAACATTTCAGTTTGTTTGTTCTCAGATCGGTGAGACCATTAGAGAGGGATCAGAAGCCCAACTTAGGGAAGGATTGGGAAGCAAATCGGCTGTGTCCTTTTGAAAAGAACCATGCCAGCATTTACTTTGAAGCAATAAGGAAAACCGTACGTCTGGATGGGTGAACGGAGATCTGAATCTTCGTCTTGCCGAATGCAAGTGCACTGCACTAACCACTACTTCAGTCCGCACGGTAACAAACATGTAGAGAGAAACGCCCTTTACAGAGCTTAAATTTGTAAATTTCCGGACATCAATAACATGTTGGTTGTCTCTCATAACATGTGATCAAATGACTAAACTACTGTCAGAAATGTTCTTTTTGAGTCTCAAAGTTTTTTGGGGAATTTTCAAAACTTCCCTTTCCTTTTATAACTACAAAACAGCCCGTTCTTTCGTGTCGAAATTTTAAACCGGTTCTGCTTTTACTGAAGGTTTATTTGTAGATGAATCACTGTAGTTTCTCTTCATTCTTTCAGTACTATAGATTACTGCAGGTAAGTTGCTATCATGACATAGTATTACAAATATTTTGACATACTGAAGGAAATGAGAAAGTTGTCATTTTTCTAATATGACGACTCAGCACTAGAAGTTTCCAGACGCTGTTCCTCGGCCATCACTGCAAGCCGCACACGTAGTAATGGTTGCTGACTTGCCATTCTTTCCACAAGGCTGAGTGTCGGCAATTACGAGCTTCCTATGTGGGCGGCTAGTAGCCTGCGGTAAAGCAGGTCTGCAATTGTCTTATTTTGTGGACAGTCCTACAAAGGGCATGGCACCGAGCGCTTTGCTGGAGCCGCATCTACATCAGAACCATAAAATAAGGATAACAACACTACACGTCTCGACTTGCATTGTACGATTACAGTACATCCACCAAAATAAAAAAAAGTGATTCAGTCTATCTACAAGTTACTCAATCACACATTAACTACCAAACTGTTTGAGCTGTAATGTAGCTAATATTTCTAGATCAAACATTAGCGTATTGCTGTTTTGACATTTTTCACCATTTCAAGATAGCGGCAATTCATTTGATAGCATTACAAGAAATTTATCAGTTATGTTGTTGTTTATCAGCGAAGGTCTCTTCAAATCTAAAGATTGACAACATAGTACGGATTCCTAAGGAAATTTTTGCACAATGAAGTTCGTATGAACTTAACAGCAGCTTAACCTTTTTTCAGTCTGATTGTTTTAAACAGAAACCGGTTGACAACTTCCCTACTTGAGGTTCTGCAGCTTCGTTCGTATTATAGATGGCAAAAGAGAAAGACAATACACACAGATCAATAGGATACAGAGTCTTCGAGATATTGCGAAAGATAAACATTACTCAAGATTACGCAGGAACACTTTTAGCAAAGAATGGGAAGTGAAAGGTGGTGCAATATATAGAATGGTTGCATAATGAAATGAACTGGAAGACTATATTACGGGAAGGTAGAGGAAACAGTTGAGGTGAGAAGTACGATGATACAAGTTGAATTTGACAAGGTACTGAAACACCTAAGTCGAAACAAAGCACCTAAAGTAGAGATTGCTTTCAGAATTATTGAAATGCTTGGGACAACATGCCACGACAATAAAATATTCCATCTTACATACATAATATATATGAGACAGGCGAATGAAAGGAGAATGAAATAATTACAATTCCATAGAAGGAAAGTGCTAACAGCTTAGTGAACCGTCAGTTCAAAAAGCCGAGGAAACAAAACGGTAATACCAATTATTTACAAAAAAGTGTACGAACTGGTAGAAGCTGACCTCTGAGAAGATTATTTTAGGCTCCAAAGAAATGCTGGGAAGCGAGAGGCAGTGCTGACCAAAGGTTATCGTAGAATAAATGTTGAAGAAAAGGAACCCTACGTTTGTGGCATTTGACGATCTAGAGAAGGATTTTGACAATGATGACTAGAATACACGCTTTGCAGTTCTGAAGGAAGCGGGGATCAAATACATGGATCGAAAGGTTACCAACAATTTGTTTATAAATCAGGCTGCAGTTGCAAGTATTGAAGGATAAGAAAGGGAAGTACTAGTTGAGGAGACACAGCTGTAGCCTATCCCTGCTATTATTCAATCTGTACACTGAGCAAGCAGCAAGAGAAACCGATGGAGAAATTTGGAAGGGGAATTAAAATTCTGAAATCAGAAGCAAAAAGAATCTTTGCAGTTTATTGGAGAGGTTCTCATTATATCAGAGACAAAAAAGGCTGCGGGGAGCACTTGATGGGCTATGTAGTGTCTTGAAAAGATGTTATTAGAACCTTCAAAAGTACATTTCTAGAGAAAACCGCTGCAGATTAGGTAGATCGAATAAATTATAAGGAGGTATTGAATGGAATTCAGAAAAAAAGAAATTTGTCGCAAAACCTGATTAAAAGAAGAGGTAAATTGAGAGGACACAAATTTGAGGCTTGAAGGTATTTTCAGTTTGCTAAGGGAGGGACGTGAGGGGGTAAAATTTGTAGAGGGAGGGCATGGCTTGAATACTGTAAGCATTTTCAAATGTATAGTTGAGGATGATTGCACAGGATAGACTGCTAAGGAGAGTTGTATCAAACCAGTTTTTGGCCTGAAGACCACTACCACCACCACAACAACAACAGCAAAACTTTTACAGAGAAAGCATTCTTGGAAAGAGTCTTTTAGCATGGCAAAATGTGACATTACACGGATGAAAACATTAATGGTTAATGAAAAATCCAATTTTGTTGTTAATAGTTCTACTTAATCCATACTGGCTTCTTAAGCTGTGTGTCATGACTGATTCACCATCACCGATGGGCTTCCACAGTGGGCTCAATAAAAAGCCACACTTGAAGAAAGAAAAGTGTATTTTGAATATTGTTCGCTGTTGTGGGACCCTCAGCAACTTGAACTAGGGGAAGTGATAGAAGATACAAAGAAGTATTACCCACTTCATTATAGAGCTTTTTGTAGTTGCGACATACTAACGGTCAGCAAGCTTCGGCGGGAGATGCTCCAAGAATACTGCTGTGATTCGAAAAGTGACCCACTCCGAAAATTCCAAGAACACTTGCAATGTGCCAGTTCTGATCAAGAAATGTGATGTTCCTCCAAACAGCACCTAGTGATCCCCGGGGGAAACGAAATTCTGGTCGTGTGCAAAGGATTGCCGACAATCTTCCTTCCTGTATAACATACTCCAGTGGACCATGGAGGGGAGGGAGTTTGGGTTGACTGAAGTGCGGCGTGTGCCCTTTCCACTCCAAACCGTATGGTCGATCGTGTAGAACAGGTAGAGATGCAGAGGCGGTTTGTCCACACAGTGATGATGATGAGGGCCCATACTCCGGAGAGCGTAGGGGACGATGCGGGAGACATGCGCCGCCGTACTAGGCAAGGTCCTAGCGGAGATGGTTTGCCATTGCCTTCCTCCGACCGTAATGAAGATGAATGATGATGATGAAGACGACACAGCAACACCCAGTCATCTCGAAGCAGGGTAAATCCCTGACCCTGCCGTGAATCGAACCCGGGACCCCGTGTGCAGGAAGCGAGAACGCTACCGCAAGACCACAAGCTGCGGACGTCCACACAGTATGTGTAGCACAGTATGTGTAGCAAATGCCACAGGTCCCACCACAACCACGCTGCCCACTTCTTGGGGGTAGGGGGAATTAACCGTGTAAGAGATCACTGACGTAAAACTGTGTGCATTTTCAAACATTTGAAGAATACACTTGGCCTTTTATTTAATCAGGTCGTACAAAACACAACATTATAAAACTGTGCAGCTGCGATAACGCTAAAACAGCAATTTCCATACATATCAGTTTACATAATTGAACGAAAAAGGCGACTAAATGATCTTCGCCCGGAATTTGGCAACAGAAATTGCAACGACTTCAGCCCTCATCAGCATTTCATTGCTGCATGACTCAGGGTAGCAGTACAGTGGCACAGGTGATCTATTGTCTGTTGTCCGCCAAGTCCAATTGTGTTGATCCTACGGGGTGCGCCCATCTGACAAGTTTGTCCCTAGATTTACCAACACCTTATCTCAGCCTGTTCAGTGGTCTCCAGGTGGACCGTTCTAAAGCATCTCCAAGCGGTTGACACTCAGCAGGTTTCACCCAGTTTTGAAGCTACATCTAGCTGCTCATAGTTTTCTGGCAGCACTTGGAGCCATAATGAGTGCTGACGTTGACCAGAGGAGAGTTCTTTTGGATTTTAAACTAGGCCTTGATGGTTGATTGCCATAGAGTGTGTACAGATGATTTAGTTCAATGTTTTTCCTTTCAACCTCTGCTGCGACTTCACGACGTATATCAGGTGGTGCAATACGTGCTAAGCAACAAACCTTGCCTGTAGGTGACGGTGCCAGACTTGCAGTGATCAGCTGTGCAGCTTCTTTCAGTGTAACGTCCACTTGTTTTTCAGGGGCAGAGCTATGCCATACAGGACACGCATACTCCCCTCCAGAGAAACATCGCCATTCCGGAGGTTCTGATGAGATGAGGATCCCCGCAGTTACTGCCAGTGAGTTTCCGAATGATGTTATTTCGGGGTGACACTTATAGTTTAGTGGTGAGTCAGAGTTTGCGGTATATGAAAGGCCTATCTAAAGTGATAGCAACGCATTTAGACGTAAAGCAGTGTCCCACCTTGGCGCTTAATTCTCCTTCACTCAATTACATCTTACATTTAACATATTGGCAAAATAGTTTTATTTCCATTCTAGTGTTACTGCCTTCAACCACTATATGGTTGGCAGTGATTTTTTGAAACACAGTGTTGACAGAGCTTGACAAACATTGTCGATACACCCTTGTACCAAACATAGCAGGCCGCTAAGGTGAGTGAGAATCTAGCTCATCGCAGGAACATACTGCTCTGTCATACGTCATAGACCACCGATTGAGAGACGTTGATCAACGTTATGCTTAGCGTTGGAAGCTGCAAAATTTACAGAACTGCGATAAACGGGAGACAATGACCACACTACAGCATCTGAGTAGGTTATCCATTAAAGTAAGCATTTTAACATTACAGAAATGCCTTGAACACGACAGACCAACCAACGGTAAAGACCCAGTGGCTGAACAAGGAGCTTAAAACAGAATCACAAAGAACTAAGTGATTAGTATTGAGACAGTAGTAAGGTGTCAGGCAAATCCAACACCTTCCATGAAAACCCTGACATGATAAGCAAATCCAGTAGTATGTCACATAGCTCCGAATAAATCGTGACATTAAATTAACCAAAGTAATACGAGTAACGAGTGAGCAAATGGAATACCACAGACTAACACAAGAATGCCTAAATGCATGTCATACCTTCCCACCATGAGACAGACGCAGTTCCGAGGGGATAAACGAGAACAGAAGCCGAGAGCAGAACCGTGTTAAGCTGGAAGGCCCTACGATAAGGGACGGACGGACACCCACGTCGCCAGCTAACTGCTAGGACCACACCACCCGCAAGTTTTAGCTTGAGACTTTTTCGCGTTTCTGTTACGTTAGGACCACCCCCCAGCCCATGTTAAAAGCTAGAGCCCTCCAGAAGAACAGTATAGATCTTACAATAACACGAAAAGGGCTACACCACCCGCAAGTTTTAGCGTGAGACTTTTTCGCGTCTCTGTTACGTTACGACCACCCCCCCCCCCAGCCCATGTTAAAAGATAGAGCCCTCCAGAAGAACAGTATAGATCTTATGATAACGCTAAAAGGACCACATCAGCTGCAAGTTTTAGCGTGAGACTTTTTCGCGTCTCTGTTACGTTGCAAACTTTAAAAACATTGCCCCACCACGAAAAGTATAACGTTTCTCATTGGATAGACAGAATTTTTGTAGGTGGAGCTTAAGGTTAACATTGAGACTCTGATTGGTCAGATGAAAACACAGCCAGATAGTGTTTTTAAACCAACTTCGGTAAATAGTAGTAAGGAGAAGTTAGGAGAGAGTTGCTTCCGAGACGGTGAGGTGAGTGGAGCTGTGCTGTCCGCCGCCCCCTGATGAGCACCGACAAGGTAATGAACGCACGCAATGCCACATTTTTGAGCGCATAAGGCTTCACTCAGAACTGCATAAGTCTCATCTGTTACATCCCCTTTTTGCGTAATACTAATGTCGATCGTCAATTTAAGCTCATGGTGTTCACATTTGCCACTTGAAGTAAAAATCTGAAACGCGATGATTTTTCTGTTATATAGTTATTGAGAAGCCACATCAGCCACTGTAATTCACGACACGTTAGATAAGTAATTAAAGATAATTGAGGGTCACTGTAGACCATTTTGATAATTTGCTTTTTTGTGAAAATTAATTTAAAACCTAAATTATAGATGTGATACGGCATAGGTCATCCTTTGATCCATTATAGAACCTGGAAACCCATTCAGGGAATATTCGTTCACATTTTTGTTGAATGCAGTTGGTTTTTACCATCCTGTATTAAAGCATTTCCTTTTATCAATAGTGCAATTTATAAACGATGTTTTGTGAGTTGAATGAAATTTCCAATGGTAAACTTAACTGCTTTTTCGACGTTATTTTGCCAGCTAACTAAAAATAGGAAAGCCCTGAACCCCTTCCACTAAATTTAGTTAGTATTAAGATTCTTTTACAGGGAGTGCAGTGGAGCTGACGCTGAAATCATTAAGTATTTGGTTATATCATCGCTAGTCTCACTGAACTCTTCTGAATTCTACATATCATGTGTGGTCTGACGTCTCCTTACCAGCAACAGGTCCCAGGTTCAAACTAGTCAATTCCCTAAAAAACACGCTCAGAGCGTCGTTGCGCGAAAGTGGTAGGGAGACACGATATAGAACAAAACAGACACCACGCAGAATGTTTAGACAGTGTATGCGGTATACCAAAGACCTCACTAAAGCGACACCAACGCATTTAGGCGTAAAGCAGAGTCCCACCCAGGTGCCTTCATCACTCAACCATATCTTACATTTAACAAATTAGCAAAATATTTTTATTTTCGTACTAGTATTATTGCCTTTAACCACAATATGGTTGGCAATGATTTTTTTGGAATACATTGTTGACAGAGCTTGCTTGAAACTAATTTCACATTCTCGTATCAAACATCGTAGGCCGCTAAGAAGAGTGAGAATCTAGTCCACGGGAAATTAACCCGTCCCTGTCGAGAGGCAGATGATAAGTTGGAACTATGACTCCGCTATAGCTCATGATGGACGAGGAGACATAGGGGTTTTCTTCCAAAACGATGGAGGCTTATGACTGTACGGGTATCACTAATGTGACATTTGCCGTGTCGCTATTATGATGACAGATCTACTGCAGACAAATCGTCTTTAATCGTTAACCCTTTCAGAAACAATAAGTTTATTGTTACCAGCACATTTATTTTTTCCGCCACGCGTTTCAGAGGTTCAAACCTCCATCATCAGGTATTTATTGTGTTTATAAATTTGTGATACCTGCATCGCTGTCTCCAGTGGTAACAGGCTCCTTTTTCTGTCACAGTACATCAGATACTACATCACACGCACTTTGGACACAATGAAGTAAGCAGTCTGCATGGGTGTACCAAGTGCATGTGATGGAATGTGTAACCACTGGAGACAGTGCAACAGGTTACCCTGCAGTCGTAAACACAACTCATACATGTATTAATACACAAAATTTCGGCAACGCGATGGATGTTTCGACCTTTGAATCACGTAGACGAAAAAATTGCGCAGTACTAGGAGTAGTAGTAGCAGTAGTAGTTTTATTTATGCGTAGATCTCGTCACAAGGATAATGCTCACGTCTTGATATTGCAGTTTAAGGACAACAAAAATAAAGTAATTCCCATATACAAACAATTACAGACTTACTGCTCTAGAATGACGAGGATGGGACAGGTAGTCAACCGTGACCCTCTATAGTAGGAACCATTCCAGCATTCGCCTCAAGCAATTTAGGGAAACCATGGGAAACCTAAATCAGGATGGCTGGATGAAGACTGGACACTACACCCTCCAAGTTAACTGGCCACTCTGTTTAAAACAGAGCTATCTGCTTCAGATTAGCCCTAGTATACAATACTATTTTTAAAACAAGCTATACTGAAGAGCCAAAGAAACTGGTACACCTGCCTAATATCGTGTAGGGTCCCCTTGAGCGCGCAGAAGTGCCGCAACACGACGTGGCATGGGCTCGACTAATGTCTGAAGTATAACTGGCGAGAATTGACACCATGAATCCTGCAGGGCTGTCCATAAATCGGTACGTGAACGAGGGGGTGGAGATCCCTTCTGAACAGCACGTTGCAAGGCATCCCAGATACGCTCAATAATGTTCATGTCTGGGGAGTTGGGTATCTGGCGGAAGTATTTAAACTCATAAGATTGTTCCTGGAGCCACTCTGTAGCAATTTTGGACGTGTGGGGTGTCGCATCGTCCTGCTGGAATTGCCCAAGTCCGTCGGAATGCGCAATGGACGTGAATAGATGCAGGTGATCAGACAGGATTCTTACGTACGTGTCACCTGTCAGTGTTGTATCTAGACGTTTCAGGAGTCCCATATTACTCCAACTGCCCACGCCCCACGCCATTACAGAGCCTCCACCAGCTTGAACAGTTCCCTCCTGACATGCAGGGCCCTTGGATTCATGAGGTTGTGTCCATACCCGTATGCGTCCATCTGCTCGATACAATTTCAAACTAGACCCGTCCGACCAGGCAACAAGTTTCCAGTCATTAACAGTCCAATGTCGGTTGGTGGGCCAAGGCGAGGCGTAAAGCTTTGTGTCGTGCAGTCATCAAGGGTACACGAGTGGGCCTTCGGCTCCGAAAGCCCATATCGATGATGTTTCGTTGAATGGTTCGCACGCTGACACTTGTTGATGGCACAGCATTGAAATCAGCAGCAATTTGCGGAAGGTTTGCACTTCTGTCCCCTTGAACGATTCTCTTCAGTCGTCGTTGGTCCCTTTCTTGCAGGATCTTCCGGCCTCAGCGATGTCGGAGATTTGATATTTTACCGGATTCCTGATATTCACGGTCCATTCGTGAAATGGTCGTACGGGAAAATGCGCACTTCATCGCTACCTCGGAGATGCTGTGTCCCACCGCTCGTGCGCCGGCCATAACACCACGTTCAGGCTCACTAAAAATCTTGATAACATGCCATTGTAGCGCAGTAACCGATCTAACAACTGCGCCAGATACCTGTTGTTTTACATAGGCGTTGCCGACCGCAGCGCCGTATTCTGCCTGTTTACACATCTCTGTATTTGAATACGCATGCCTATACCAGTTTCTTTGGCGCTTCATTGTATTAATAATGATAAAAGACTGATGCTAAACTGTTCACTCATTTCTCATTCTCAGTCGCTGTACACATTACACACCCTATACACACAGTGCTTCATAACACTACACATACTATCTGCTGACTTCAGGACCATTTTGTGCACCAAAACTTCCCATTTAATATCCTGAAAAACTGGATAGGCGCCCTTATGTAGCGAGTGTGATTTTGAGCACAGAAAGAAAATAAGGCGTTAGCAGTGTATTCGTACACTGCATAGCTTTGGGAGCAAGATTTTGCAGAAAATGAAATAAAGAAAAAAAATCGTGTGAGAGTATTAATGCAGGGCATTAGATGTTTTAGTATCGTCATTATTATTTCTTTTACAGTTTTACCAACCCCTACGGTTTGTTATCTAAGTAGTCCTCCAATGTGTAGGATGTTTGCGTTAACAGGTACTTTTCAACTGCCTGTTTAAATAAATATGTTTTAGAAATTTCTTTAATCTTCTTTCGTAATTTACTGCACAGCTTTATTCGTTGGTAAAAATTACTGCCTTGAGTTTTATGTTCATTCCATATAGGTAAAAGTAAGTTTCATCTAGATTTTGTTCCGTGATTATGGACAGAGCTGTTTGTGCAGTAACTGCCAACGTTATTTTTAATTTGTACAACTGTTGGTAAATGTAGTCTCACGGTGCAGTAAAATCTCCAGTATTTTCGAACTCATCTTTACAATGAGTTTATTGTTTACTTCTTTAACAAAAATTCCTGCTGAAATCGTCCTGCAGGGATACTAGTAACAATGTTACTGTTACACAACATCGTTTTCCGACTCTGCTTTCAATTCTGGATTTCTTACTAGTCGGATGAAGGCTAATGGAAGTTGGAGCACTGACGTATTCTGTTTTTCAGTACACTAACATAGGCTGAATCAGTGTCTTGTTTCTTAGATGGTTTTACTATAAATTTTGCTGGAATTAAATTAAAAGCTATCTTAAAATCTATTAAGCCAAGGAATAATGATAACTCACACTTATTCGTCCGGTCTGTAGTGTCACTCACGACTTGCAAATTATGTATTGTCTGTTGCTATGTCTGAATAAGATCCAATGTTGTAGACGGGAAGTATCAACATGGCCGAGTGCGTAGATTGGAGAGCTGATCACAGTTTAGTTAGTGGTGAAGAGATAAGTAAACCGTTTAAAGTGCCCCATCTCTGAAGCAGTAGGCTATATGGCCTGATCACACAGGCAACATAAACGCAAAGAGTGGCGCAATATGTTCGGCTCGCCTGCAGGTACATGCAGTTCATAACAGGCTGCCTAACAACCGGCCATTAATATAAGCTCGGTGAAGTAAGAGTCGTGTCTGTTAGCTGATTACTAAACGCGATAATACTGTTGAAATTCACGGAGGGGATTGTGAAATATACTACAGGCACGTCGGGATCTGCTGTAAGGTTGCACGATGATTTTTTTTAATCCCAAGTAGGTCGGCTGCGCGGCTCAGACTAAAAATATCACAGGGAATCAGACGAGGAAATACATGTTGTGATATGTGAAAAAACAAGAGACGAAATCTGTTGTGGACTGGCAAGACAGCCAATCCACTAGGACGGGAGGCAGAAGGGCACGCGTTTAAGCTCACGCAGGCTGGCGTGAGGTCTGGAACAGTTATAGGAGTTTAGTCTAGTAACAAAGTACGATTCTTCTGGAATACTTAACTTTAATCCATATTTGGTGTACATCGGTCTGACGGTACAGGCATCACAAGATAAATGGCAATGGATATTGGCGCCTTGCTAGGTCGTAGCAAAAGACGTAGCTGAAGGCTGTGCTAACTATCGTCTCGGCAAATGAGAGCGTAATTTGTCAGTGAACCATTGGTATCAAAGTCGGCTGTACAACTGGGCCGAGTGCTAGGACGTCTCTCTAGACCTGCCGTGTGGCGGCGCTCGGTCTGCAATCACTGACAGTGGCGACACGCGGGTGCGTCGTATACTAGCGGACCGCGGCCGATTTAAAGGCTACCACCTAGCAAGTGTGGTGTCTGGCGGTGACACCACATTTTTCCCCCGCAAATCGGCAAACGGTTGTGTTATAAGGCTTCCGCCCGCCGTGGGGAGGACCCCATGTTGACGTATGCGACGAGGTGGGGAGCCTAACAACAGGCGAGGCTGTGCCACCCGCACCCTGCCATTCGGTCCGAGGGGAGCTAGGAAACGCCTGAAAACCTAGTCCAGGGTGCACGCCAACATGCGGTGTATGCGCCAGTAGATAGTCAGGAGAGGCCGAAGGGTCGACCTCCATCGGATCGGAGTACCCGACGGGCGAAGACGACAGATGGTCCGGAGCGGGCAAGAGTTCCATGGCGGAGGACAACTGGTCACGGGAAGCGATCGGCGGCGCGTGACCCAGGGAGGCGCCCGGCGGTTGCAGCGACGCGTCCACTGCGGGCGTCGCGGCGGGAGAACAGGCGGCGGTGGCGGCGGCGGCGGCGCGTCGCCGAAGGCAAAATGGAAGGCAGCGTCGGTAACACCTGGGGCTGAGGCGAGCCAGTAGATGGGTCCCCAAGGCGCTGACCTGACGGCACCTTCGCTGAAAGCAGACGGTGAGCGGCAGAACCCGTGCGACGACAGAGGCGCAGCTGATTGAGATGCCGACGCACCTCACCAGAGGCCCCCAAAACCAGATACATAGCGCGGCCGAGGCAGCGAAGAATGCGCCCTTCGAGCCAACGCCGTGAACCTCGATAATTGCGATAGTATACAACGTCGCCTGGGGCAAAAGCAGGTGTCTGCCGCTGCACAGGAACCTGATGCGGCGGATGTAGCAAAGACATCAAGGTTCGATGATGATGATGATGATGTTTGGTTTGTGGGGCGCTCAACTGCGTGGTTATCAGCGCCCGATCAAGGTTCGATGAGGGCGACCGTGAAGCAACTCAGCCGGCGAGCGACCAACTCGAGGCTGAGAGCGATACGAGGACAAAAAGAGCAATAACGCGTCCTCCCGAGAATGCGACTCTTTCAACTTCAACATCTGTGACTTGAAAGTCCTGACCAAACGTTCAGCGGCACCGTTTGACTGTGGCGAAAACGGCGCGGACGTCAGATTTTGAATACCATTGGCCTTGCAGAATGACTGAAATTCTGCAGACATGAATTGTGGGCCATTGTCGGAAACAATAGTCTGCGGAAGTCCTTCAATGCAAAAGATAGCGGATAACACTTGGATGGTGGTTGAAGACGTCGTGGAAGACATCCGGACAACAAAAGGAAAATTACTGAAGGAATCGACCACAACCAACCATCGAGCATTCCAGAAGGGACCAGCAAAATCGATGTGTAAGCGTTGCCAAGGGGAAGTGGCTTTCGGCCATGCAAAGAATTTCCGCGGCGGTGCAGATTGGTGTTCTGCACGTACCATGCAAGAAGAGCACATATTCGTAATCGCGGCATCGAATCCGAACCAAGTACAGTGCTGACGAGCAAGTTGTTTCGTTCGCACTATACCCCAATGTCGTTGGTGGAGAAGCTGTAAGACAGAGGACTGTAACGAACGTGGAACACGACCCTGGACTGATCATCATCAGAACGCAACAGCAAAACACCACGTCGTACAAAAAGTCTCTCCTTGTGAGCAAAAAACGGCGAACCAACGGGTCCTCGATCCGTGACTTTGACAAGGGCCATTGCGTAGCAACAAAATGCAGAACGGTAGCAAGGACAGGGTCGGCAGCTGTGGCTGTAGCTACACGACGAAAATCAGTCGTAAACGATTCGACCACGTCATCGGTTTCCGAATCAATGAACATGTAAGCAAGTTCGGAGGAATCGAATGCTCTATGCTCAGCAACAGGCAAACGGGACAACGCATCGGCGTTTCCGTGCTTAGCAGTGGACCGATACAAGATATCGTAGCGGTACCGCGAGAGGAAAATAGACCAGCGAATGAATTTCTGCGCTGTACACGGAGGTACAGGCTTGTTTGGATGAAAAAGCGATGTCAAAGGTTTGTGGTCTGTGATGATGGTAAAGTGATGACCATACAAGAAATCATGAAACTTTGTAACACCAAATACGAGAGCCAATGCTTCTTTCTCGATCTGTGAATAATTTCTTTGCGCAGACGAGAGCAATTTGGACGCAAAGGCAACAGGGCGATCATGTGATCCATCTTTGTGTGCAAGCACAGCACCGATCCCGAAATCCGATGCATCCACCATCAACAAAAGGGGTTTCTGGAGATCGAATAGCGTAAGGCAAGTATTGGAAAGCAACGCCGATTTCAACCGGCGAAAGGCACGTTCGCATTCCGTCGTCCAGACGAACGGAACACCCTTACGGCGTAAGCGATGAAGTGGAGCTGAAATGGAAGAGGCGTGGCGCACATATTTATGGTAATAATTTTTCCCAGCACACTCTGTAGCTGCTTCAAATTCTGCGGCGAAGGCAAGTCTTGTATGGCACGGAGGTGCTCGGGACTGGGATGTATGCCTTGGGCATTGAGTACATGTCCCAGATATGGCAAATCACGAGCAAAAAATACACATTTGTCCTTCCGCAAGCGAAGACCATTTTGTCGCAAGACCTGATATAATGCTCTGAGATTGGCTAAGTGTTCTTCTTTCGTCTTTCCGGAGATCACAATATCGTCCAGATAGTTTGCTGCAGTAGGGACCGACGCACAAACAGTTTGTAGATATTGCTGGAACAATGCAGGGGCGGATGCACACCCGAATGGCAGTCGTTTGAATCAGTACAAACCAAGATGCGTGTTAACCACCAAAACGCGCTGGGATTCGTCGTCCACCGGTATTTGCAAGTACGCATCTGCTAGGTACAACTTCGAAAAATATTTACCCGGGCACAGTTCGTCAAAAAGATCTTCCGGACAGGGTAAAGGAAAAGTTGCAGTCACTAGTTGTAGATTCACTGTTGCCTTGAAGTCCACACAAAGTCTCAATTTTCCGGAAGGTTTTTGCAAAATTACTAAGGGTGAAGCCCAGAGAGAAGCCTGCACACGCTCAATTACACCATGTGATTCCAAATCGTGTAATGTTTTTGCGGCCTCATCACGCAATGCGTGGGGAACATTGCGCGCTCTGAAAAACTTCGGTTGCGCGTTTACTTTCAGTTACAAATGTGCTTTATAGTTCTTAGCGCAACCAAGGCCCGGTGCAAAAATGTCTGAAAATTCTTCACATAGACGAGAAACGCCGTCCGAAGACACAGTCTGGTTCACTGATAGGACCTGATTGACTATAGACAAGTTAAACAACTGAAACAAATCTAAACCAAACAAGTTCACAGCAGAAGAAGAACGAAGGACGTAAAATGACACAAGTTTTGTTTGTCCCTTGTATGTTGCAAGAAGGCTGCACTGTCCTAACACAGGAAGCTTGTGACCTAAATAACTAGTTAGCTTAACATTTGCGGCACGCAACGGAGGGGCGCCCAGCTGTTTGTACGTGTCGTGATTGAGTAGGGAAACTGCAGCTCTGGTATCGAGCTGGAATGGTATTACTGTGCCGTGAATGTCCAAGTCCACAAAAAGTTCATTGTCCTGCTGACGACAAGAGCGACTGTCTCGTGCAACGTGAACTGACACTGGGACAGAATCACTTGCGACTTGGCGGGATTTCCGTCGATGTCAACACACACTTTTTGTGGGATGAACACAGTCATTGTTAGAGAGAGTAGCACTGGGTGGAGAGGAATTTACTACATGAATTTCCATGGGCGAAGGTTCACGAGCCCGAGTATTCTTGGTTCAATTCTGGCGCGAAGCAAAGGGCCTGAAATGGTTTTAAGTGTCCGATCGGACCTTTTTCTGGCAAACACTTTGAACATGTCCTTTTTTATTAGGGAAAAAGCAAATAGCTTGGCGTGACGGGCAATTCTCATGCGAATGTCTAGTAGCACACCGTGGGCATGATTTCACTGCATTTGTTTGCCGACGCGGGACAAGTCGCTGATAGCCCGGCGGCATTGGCGCAGCCGGGCGCGAGGACTGTTTACTGTTCCGTGCAGCTTGCCCGGCGGGCCGGTGAATGTGACACACAGGTGGCGAAGTTTCAAAAGATTCCTGAGTAAAGTCAAGTGTGTCCTGCCTATCCAATATGTCCATCACTTGTTGAAGGGGGGGATTGACTAGTTTCAAAATCTGTTCCCGTATACGAACATCAGAAACATTCTGTGCAATAGCATCATGTACCATAGTATCTGAATAAGGGAGTCCACATTCACACTCAAAAGCACAATCCCTAGTAAGGCCTTGCAAGGTTGCAACCCACTCCCTATTAGTCTGACCGGCCGTACGTTTCGTACGAAAGAAGGTATACCTTTTCGCCACTACATTGACTGAGTCTTTTAAATATGCATCTAATGCAGACAAAAGTTCTTCGTAGGACAGAGTTGCTACGTCGCGTCGGGGAAATAATTTCACTATCACACGGTACGTTTGCACCCCTACACACGATAAGAAGAAAGGCTGCCGCTCGTTACCTTGAATTCTGTAGGCGGTGAGATGGAATCCAAATTGGCGTGACCACTCCATCCAGCTTTCCAGTGCCACATCAAAAGGACGAAAAGGTGGTGCAACTGCGTGTTGTGGCTGCGGTAGCGGTGTAGCGGCGGCTGCCGCATCGTTTTGCATTGCACGTTGACCCTGGACGAGCTGTCCAAGAGTGTCTAGTAAGGCCTGCGTCTGCGGATTCTGCAAGCGATAAAATTCGGACAGTACATCTGGAGATTGTGGCGAAGCCACTACACAAGTAAAACAGGGCAGGAGCAGTAGTATTAGTACAAACGTGAATTGACTCGTCGCCAATCCTCGGCGCCAATTGTTGTGGACTGGCAAGACAGCCAATCCACTAGGACGGGAGGCCGAAGGGCACGTGTTTAAGCTCACGCAGGCTGGCGTGAGGTCTGGAACAGTTATAGGAGTTTAGTCTAGTAACAAAGTACGGATCTTCTGGAATACTTAACTTTAATCCATATTTGGTGTACATCGGTCTGACGGTACAGGCACCACAACATAAATAGCAATGGATATTGGCGCCTTGCTAGGTCGTAGCAAAAGACGTAGCTGAAGGCTATGCTAACTATCGTCTCGGCAAATGAGAGCGTAATTTGTCAGTGAACCATTGGTATCAAAGTCGGCTGTACAACTGGGCCGAGTGCTAGGACGTCTCTCTAGACCTGCCGTGTGGCGGCGCTCGGTCTGCAGTCACTGACAGTGGCGACACACGGGTCCGTCGTATACTAGCAGACCGCAGCCGATTTAAAGGCTACCACCTAGCAAGTGTGGTGTCTGGCGGTGACACCACAAAATCGGTTGTGAAACGTCGTAAATGTCTACAAATATTTACGGTGCTGATTGTTCAAAATATAAAACCATTGTGATAGAGAAGTGGGCGTGCAGAAACCAAATGCTGGGAAACGTCACATGACAGATACACCAGTCTGATTTCTTTAGTGTGTTAGGAAACCGCAGAATTAATTGGTTCAGTTACAAGTCTGAATTCCCAGTGTTAACTCTCAGATAAATCAGAGTCGAGGATCTTGCTACACACGTCATACACGAAACCGCATTTGTTATTGCACCTAAGCCTGCTAAAGGAGGTGCGCGTTAAGGGCTACTGACTGCGACTGGACTGAAGTTCCTTAACAAGCAAACTTCAGCATGTTAGACTGGATAGTATGGAAGATGCGCTTGTTGTTGGGCCCACAATAGGGCTGCTGCTAACACCCACAGTACAACCACGTCGGGGAGGAGAAATTATTAATATCGGCTCAGCAGAAAATACGGCATTGCGCATCCCCACGTACACCGATGAGCCAGAACATTACGACCACCTGTTAAGTAGTGTGCTGTTCCACTTTTCAAACACAGTACCCTTGGCATGGATTCTACAAGTCCTTGATAAGATTCCAGAAGTTTGTGGCACCGGATATCTACTTACAGTTCAAGCAATTCCCACAAATTACGGAATGGCGGTTAACGAGCATGTAGCTGGCGCCCGATAAGTGTTCCAGCAGGTGCAGATCAGGTCCATTTGTGGCCAAGGTATCAGTGTGAGTTCACTATAATGCACCTCTAACCACTGTAGCACGATTCTGCCCTCACAAGACGGACAGCTATTCTGCTCATTGATGTCATAGCTGTAGGGGGAGATTACAGGCGTGAAGCGATGCAATATTGTTCACATAGTTCACTGTTGTCATGTGCCTTCGATTACCCCACCACAGATTCCATGGAAGCCCAACTCAATCTTCTTCTTTTGCTGGTGCCCTATCCCACACCTTCACAGGGTCGCCACGGTTAGGAACAGATTTGGCAAGAATTAGTTTTTAAGAAGTGGCCGGATGCCTTTCCTGCCGCCACCCCGTACCCCCCAGGACGGAATTAGTGTATCACAACTGTTTGCGTCTGATGTAATCCATGGAATAGTGTGAACATGTTCAGATGTCTGCGAGCCGTGTAACTGAGAACGTGGGGACCAGCCCGGTATTCACCTAGCAGGATGTGGAAAACCGCCTAAAAACCAATCCAGACTGGCCAGCACACCGGCTGACGTCTGTAATCCGCTGGGCGGATTCGATGTAGGGCCGGCGCGCCTACCCGAGTCCAGGAAGCACCGCATTAGCGCTCTCAGCTGACCTGGCGGGTGGAAGCCCAACTCATTGTACCCCATTATATAAGACTGCCCTCACCGGCGTGCATGATAGGCGCGGTGCATGATTCGTGCCGCCATTCGCCTGGTTGACAGCATGGAAGAACCCAACCATCGATCTGGTTTAACAAGAAATGCGAGTCATTCGATAGGTGACACGTTTTTGTTGATCCACGGTGATAACTCAGCGATGCTGTGCCCTCTGAAATCGTAACTGACGACGTCGTGTGAAATGGAGCTCCATATTCAACAATACCTTTGAATAGTTTGCTCCGTAACAATTGTGCGGGCACCAGCATTGTAATCTTGTCGTCAGATCTGCCACAGGTCACTGCCTATCCTGGATTACGCAGTGGGGGATACTCCGACTTTTACGTCTTGTGATGAGACGTGGTCGTCCAGTACCACACAGCCCATTCGTTATTTCATCATCCTTCAACCACTTTCCATAGGTGCTCAAAATAGTAATAACCCAACAAGCGACCAAATTAGCTGCTTCAGTGATTCTCGTCTACAGCCGCAACGCCACAACACTGTGCCTTCTGTCAAAACAGCTTACATCAATTTCCGAAATTGCTGCACGATCTTCGCTATAATGACTGCCCATTCGTCTCTCTCCCACATATATCCTTTCCTTACTGTGCCATGTGCCCACAACACCACCAGGAGGCATTCAACCTCGCTGTGGGCAGTAGTCACAATGTTTTAGCTCATCAGTGTGTACTACAATGAGTGCTGTTGACAGGTAACAGTTATGTTCACGTATCAGGCGCTACCACGACTCGTTCAGCCGCATGCTCCTGTACTATCAGTTGCACGCTTTCCGGTCTTTAACCAATGCCCAAAATATGCAGTTTCAATATTTTGTTGGTATAGGACCAGCAACCCTTTTACTTCATGAAGAGTGTATTAGTGTATTACAAATCAATCACAATTGCAGCACAGATACTGTAGCTGCAATGAAACTGCCTGACCTTAATGAAAACAGTCTAAAATTGGCAAATACATGCATTACGCAGTGCCGGTATATAAATGCACAGTATGCGAGAGGTGTTCGGAAAGTAAGGTCGGATCAGTCGCGAAATTAAAACCCCTGTGAATTTTTTTTTTTTTTTTTTTTTAGCCACACCTTCCAGCTACATCTTTAAATACTCGCCGCTCCGACTTAGACATTTGCTGTGGCGTTGTACCAACTTTCCAGTACCCACGTCACAGAAAACAGCCATCTGTGCTATCCACCAATTCTCTAAGCTGGTCTGCCTTTCGTTATTTGTGCCAAAATATTTTATTCATAGCCAAGGGTTCATGTGAGCAGAGATGAACAACGGAGGGAACCAATTAAGGGCTGTATTGTGTGTGATCAAATATTTCCCATCGAAAACGCTGCAGGGGCGTTTTCATTGCGCCTGCAGAATGCTGTGAAAATTGTCTTGAAGAAAGAAACACATGACATTTATGTTATGTGGACTGCATAGCTTCAGGCGAAATCTCTCACCAGATCCACATACTTGGCGGGAGACACTGTTGTTTTAGGCATTTCAACGTAATCACTTTGCGCTCTGAACTGAAAAAGCGACGTGAAGCGATCGACAGGCACACTAAAGACACTACACAACACATCTGTGCAAAGTTCCATCGGATTTTCACGGAGGTTTCCATTTCGCGCCTTGTCAGACCTTACTTACAGAATACGCCTCTCACATATGCTCACCAGACATGTCATAACCATTTACTACCATCAAACTGAACTTTGATTCCGACTTACGTAGTGAGCATTATCTACCATCACTGTGTCATGTATGTATTTGAAAAGTGTAAATCTTTGTCATTAAGATTAGGCACTTTCTGTGCAGCCTGTAGGTCAGGCTTGACAATGAATCAGTCGGTGCTGAACTTGTAGCCAAAATATACGTACTGCAACTGTGACAGATTTGTAATACACTTTATAATGCCTAAAGGTTGGATGATAGGCACACTTTGGAACCATTCACACGAAACTAGTAAAACTGTTCGTCTTTTGAGATTAGAAAAAAAGGTGAATATAGACAGCTCAGGCTATTCCTAAACTAACTTAAGTTGTCGTATTCGAAGGACAATTGGTATTCACTTATCATCTTGCCTGGTAGACACAGATTTGCAGTACGTAACTGTAAGCACAGTCCACATCTGCGTCGCGTTCAGTTCCTGTTAACATGGACGCGCGTAATCATCCACGGCACGGTAACGAAGCAAACGTTTAAATGGCTCTGAGCACTATGGGACATAACATCTGAGGTAATCAGTCAAACGTTTATCCACTCGTGTTATACACTACTGGCCATTCAAATTGCTACACCAAGAAGAAATGCAGATGATAAACAGGTATTCATTGGACAAATACATTATACCAGAACTACATGTGATTACATTTTCACGCAGTTTGGGTGCATAGGTCCTAAGAAATCATTACCCAGATCAACCACCACTGGTCGTAATAACGGCCTTGATACGCCTGGGCATTGAGTCAAGCAGAGCTTGGATGGCGTGTACAAGTACAGCTGCCTATGCAGATACCACGGTTCATCAAGAGTAGTGATTGGAGTATTGTGACGAGCCAGTTGCTCGGCCACCATTGACCAGACAGTCTGAATTGGTGAGAGGTCTGGAGAATTTGCTGGACAGAGCAGCAGTCGAACATTTTCTGTATCCAGAAAGGCCCGTACAAGACCTGCAACATGCGGTGGTGCGTTATCCAGCTGAAATGTAGAGTTTCACAGGGATCGAATGAAGGGTTAGAAAATGGCTCTGAGCCATCAGTCTCCTAGAACATAGAACTACTTAAACCTAACTAACCTAAGGACATCACACACATCCACGCCCGAGGCAGGATTCGAACCTGCGACCGTAGCGGTCGCGCGGTTCCAGACTGAAGCGCCTAGAAACGCTCGACCACACCGGCTGGCCTGTGAATGAGGGGTTAGAGCCACAGGTCGTAAAACACTTGAAATGTAACGTCCACTGTTCAAAGTGCCGCCAATGCGAACAAGATGTGACCGAGACGTGTAACCAATGGCACCCCGTACCATCACGCCGGTATGGCGATGACGAATACACGCTTCCCATGCGTGTTTACCGCCATGTCGCCAAACACGGATGCGACCATCATGATGCTGTAAACAGAACCTGGATTCATCCAAAAAAGTGACGTTTTGCCATTCTTGCACCCAGGCCCGTCGTTGAGTACACCATCGCAGGCGCTAATGTCTGTGATGCAGCGTCAAGGGTAATCGCAGCCACGGTATCCGAGCTGATAGTCCATGCTGCTGCAAACGTCGTCGAACTGTTCGTGCAGATGGTTGTTGTCTTGCAATAGTCCCCATCTGTTGACTCAGGGATCGAGACGTGGCTGCAGGATCCGTTACAGCCATGCGGATATGATGTCTGTCATCTCGACTGCTAGTGATACGAGGCCGTTGGGATCCAGCATGGCGTTCCGTATTACCCTCCTGAACCCAACGATTCCATATTCTGCTAATAGGCATTGGATCTCGACCAACGAGAGCAGCAATGTCGCGATACTATAAACCGCAATCGCGATAGGCTACAATCCGACCTTTATCAAAGTCGGAAACGTGATGGTACGCTTTTCTCCTCCTTACACGAAGCATCACAACAACGTTTCACCAGGCAACCGGTCAACTGCTGTTTGTGTATGAGAAATCAGTTGGAAACTTTCCTCATGTCAGCACGTTGAGGGTGTCGCCACCGGCACCAACCTTGTGTGAATGCTCTGAAAAGCTAATCATTTGCATATCACAGCATCTTTCTGCTGTCGGTTAAATTTCGCGTCTGTAGCACGTCATGTTCGTGGTGTAGCAATTTTAATGGCCAGTAGTGGTTCAAATGGTTGAAATGGCTCTGAGCACTATGGGACTTAACTACTGAGGTCATCAGTCCCCTAGAACTTAGAACTACTTAAACCTAACTAACCTAAGGACATCACACACATCCATGCCCGAGGCAGGATTCGAACCTGCGACCGTAGCGGTCACGCGGTTCCAAACTGACGCGCTTAGAACCGCACGGCCACACCGGCCGGCTGGCCAGTGGTGTATCGTCATTTAGTGTACACTTCCTCTTACACTGATAGTCTACGTATAGTGTGTCTGACACGACACAAATACTCGAATGTCGATATTATTTACGTAACTGTTGTTCACATTACACAAGACGGGAGCAGTTGTATCCGAAATCACGATACAATATAGCTCAGTATCATTGCAAAGTTTCGGAAATGGCTTTACTGTTCATGAAGCACAAACCACTGACACATTCGGTAAGTGGCACTACTCTTTAACCAGAACTTCTCTTTGCAATAGTTATTTTCGCGACCACGGCTCCGATATGAACGGCAGGTAGCAATAAGACTACACGCTTTTGAACTGTTGCTCCGGAAAGTGAATGAACGTTATAAGAATGTTAGGACGCCAGGCGGCTACACATGTGTTAAGAACTTTGCTGAGCTAAAATTCAACTAGAACTTTATAAAACGGTCTTCACACTGGTTTGATAATGACCGCCACGAAATTATGTCATGCACATATTTCTTCATGCCCAGTTGTAATGTATATGTTCCAAATGCTGCCTTTTGCTACAATTTTTACCCTCTACAGATCCCTCTGGCGTAGGGCCGTCAATGACGTGCAAAACTGGACGCGTGCAGCGTGTGCGCCCCGGCGTGTCACTCGGCTTTTGTCGGCTCTTCTCGGAAGTACCCGGAACAGTGCGACATTCGATTTAGTATTGCGGCGCGGCATTTTGCAGTCGGCACAACTCTCTAAGTTCGGCAGAATCGTGGTGTCAACGCTATTTACCCTTCGCTGTTTGTTCATGATATAACGGACGTCCACAGGTCCATTGGCAGTTCACACAAAAGTGATCTAGTGATCATCTAGTGTCTATCGCCACACAATCCTTCAAAATAAATGGGAATGACAGAAGAATGAGAATTCTAAATTCGCATAAGCAACGGGTACTGCTTATTTGCTACAAAACAACATTATAGTGCCTCATAGAAAGAGTTTAAACTTTTAGATGGCAATGAGAGAACAAAAAGTTACAACGATCGACAGACATGATATATTGTTCTGCATATCAAGAAGCACTTTGTGCTAAATTTTCAGGCTAGAGCACTTGAAGAAATTGGTGGTACAAATAGTAAACTTTCTGAAGGCCTACCTATTATTCCATTTTCAGTTGTAACAATTTTCAAGGGAAATAAATGATGAATATGGAGACTTCATATATTATCGCAAAGTGCGTCGATTTAAATCTTACTATTGTTGAATTTATGAAGGAAAAAGGGGTGGAGGAACGAAAATTAGAACATCCAGAATGGATTACAGACTTCACATTTTAAGTGGACTTGACTGCACACTGCCCACGGTAAAGACATTGCAAGGGCCGGCCGCTGTGGCCAAGCGGTTCTAGGCGCTTCAGTCTGGAACCGCGCTGCCACTACAGTCGCAGGTTGGAATCCTGTCTCGGGCATGGATGTGTGTGTTGTCCTTAGGTTAGTTAGGTTTAAGTAGTTCTAAGTTCTAGGGGACTGATGACCTCAGGCCGCGCGTGATTAGCTGAGCGGTCTTAGGCGCTGCAGTCATGGACTGTGCGGCTGGTCCCGGCGGAGGTTCGAGTCCTCCCTTGGGCATGCGTGTGTGTGTGTTTGTCCTTAGGATAATTTAGGTTAAGTAGTGTGTAAGCTTAGGGACTGATGACCTTAGCAGTTAAGTCCCATAAGATTTCACACACATTTGAACATTTTTTTGATGACCTCGGATGTTTAGTACCATAGTGCTCAGAGCCATTTGAAAATTTCAAGGTAACTTTCTTCTGATTTGTGGGGATGCATTTAAAAAGAAAATCGTGTTGTAGAAGGGACACATTCTGGCCAAAACAGTACAGTTCCCCAAGCTCACTGGCGTTAAGGGGAGTGCGTGGTTCATTGTGACCCTGCAAGAATTACAGCGATAGTTTTATAAAGGATTTGATGACTATGTCAATCTTAAAAAGGATTTCGAGCTGTTTTCGAGACCGTTTGACGTTTCAGTTGACAGCACCCCTGTGCATGTGCAGATGTAACTGACTGAGCTACAAGGTAATTCCAGTTTTAATTACAAACCTTTTTATGTTTGTTCAGGATATCTACATTGCTATTTCGGGTAGATTTTCCGGGTCTCCATAATGAGATTACAAAAATGCTACAATAGGCCGATCGACATATTTGTGGGCAACACTTTTCTTCGATTACGAAACAAAATAAGTCACGATTATATGGCACCTCGAGGGTTAAATTCTGTGAAGTTGTGTGCGTTTTTCCGTATGCTAATAGTTTGTACCAGATAAAAATTATGTCTTTAGCGTGTCAGAAATAATTAATTAATACCGAAAACTGTTTCTTTTGTGATCTGTATTGTTGAGAAATGTGAAATATAAAACTAATTCATATGCAGAACGACCGTACTGCCATTTAAATGCAGCTCATTCACTGTTTCCCCCTCTCCCCCTTCCCCTCCTCGAGGCCAGACAACGTGGCGTGGCGAGGGGGGAGTGTAAAATGAGACATAGCGCTTTGGCCCTAGGGGCCGGACACGGCCCGCTAGCTGAAACCTCGACTAGCTTTGCTCTAGTGCGATACTGGTTGTTTCTTGTTCTCTTACAACACGTCCTTTTCTCCTGTCCCCTGTTCTAAGTACTGTTTTACACGTATACCTATCCTTGTTGAAATTTATGTCACATGGTCCACATCAAGTTGAAATTTGCGTCACATGGTCCCTTCGTGTAGTAAAATCGTTAAGCTTCTAAAACAAGGCACTCAAAAGATGTGGCCAGTTATGTAACATATTTTGATGCTCGCAAACTGAGTCATCAGAGCTTACAGGGTATTTCCTGCTGACCTACAACCATGAAATTTGGCAAGAAGCAAGGCTTCACAGTAGAAATAAAGGGAAAAATGGTAAAACACGAAATAATATTTCTTTTGCCATTTGTTATGCGACTTCACACTTAAGATTAAAACTTTCCCGCAAGGCCTGGATTTCCAAGGACTGATATCTTGCCAGTACAAATGTCTATAGTAGGTAAAAATCGTCGAGTCTGGCGATTGTCGGTATGAACGAACTGTCTATATACGTAACTAAGTTTGTAAGCAACCGTCAAAGTGTGGGTCCTCCTCAAACTTAGCCATTTTTTTTCTCCAGGCCGATGCAGCCTTCTACGACTTCCTCTTCTGTGCCAATCTCTTCATCTCAAAGCAGCACTAACGTTCAGAGTCACAGCAACCTCTAAAAACGTTTCATACTCATCAGTTTAACGCCTTCAGCCGCACCAGTATACTGCCTCGTTGCTCGTACTTGTCCTACTTGTGACATGGATGAATTTTTTATGCTGCATCATGTCTGCCTTGTGTGCTTGCATAAAAAATATACTAATGAACTATCCGTATAGCTAATCTGGGAAACATCAGTTAAAAAATACAAAGTGGCGACGTGGAATGATATCTAAGGCCTTTCGGGAGTCAAGAGAAAGGGCATCTTCTTCGCTGTGTACATTTTTCTGGAAATTGTAAGGAAAAAAGATGCCTTGGAATTCTAGTGAATTCTGCAGAGGACTGTGATGAAAAAGCACGCCATGAAGAATTACGAGACAGTTCCAAAGTTCCAGGAGAAATTGAAACGTCCCCTTTCAACAATTTATACACGACTGTGCTTAAACTGACACACAATGTTTTTAGCGCAACGCAATCTGACTATGAAAGATCCCTACAAAACAATGGCCCTGACTAACTTTAACCTATACCTTTCACAAATCACTTACCTCACAAAAATCTTCGTTACTCAAACTACTGCAATACAGCGAGCGCCACTATTGCCAGCTATATAAAAGATCCAAACTACAGAAGGCACTAACTACTGATAGGGATAGTTAGCAAATGAAAGATATTAATAGAGAACAAACAATGTATTTACCTTAATAGTCATAATATATATAGCAGTTCATGACAAATTACAAAACTCCGCCATCTCTCTCCTCACATCCACCACTGCTGGCGGCTCACCTCCAACTGCGCTACGCTACGCGCTGTTCACATCCAGCTGCCGCTGCCCAACACTACAATGGCAGACAACAATGCAAACTAGCCACATACTGCACACAGCACAGCCAGAGCGCTACGTAACGTTGCCAATAAGAAAACATAAACAGGCTACTTACATAGCCCCCATGCTCCCCACAAAAAATTTTACAAAATATTTTTGGGCAGTGGCCAATAATGATTTGAAAAAATTTTTCATAATTACAATAACAAAGATATCAAATGCACACACTTATTTATACAATGTTGGTCAAAAGCTAAAATTTTCTCACAGTCCATAAAGACAGTCCTGATCATTCATCACAGTAAAACTGCCGTTTCTTTTATCAAAGTCTGAGCAGTAAAAGACAATGCACACGGAAGTAGTGGATGTCCATGCAGTCTTGAAGAAGTAGTGTTGTCCTTCCAACAGAAAGACAGTGCTGACTCTTGACATGCTGACAGGTAATGGGCCACAACAATGCAAACCCACAGCAGAGTCAGTCGAAGTTGATGAATATTGGTAGGTAGGTCATCACAGAGTAGACCCACTGGAGTCCTGGTAGAGAGTATGGTATTGGTGGGCCACCAGAGGTGCAGACCCACTGCAGTCCTTGTAGAAATTGTGGACAGGCCCACTGTAGTCCTGGTAGAGAGTATGGTATTGGTGGGCCAACAGAGGTGCTGACCCACTGTAGTCCTTGTAGAGATTGTGGTATTGGTGAGTCATCATAGGTGTAGACCCACTGTAGTCCTTGTAGAGACGGTCAGCAGCCATCTGTTGCGACTGTGCAGGTGCACAATCACCATTGAAGAGTCTTGCGGATAATATAGCAAGTCCATAAACCACCACTCGTGCACTCACAAAGTTTTTTTTTCTAATTGTCCTTAGAACCAGCAATGCTGTTAACCAGTCCCTTGCTGAATTATTAACACACGTGCAAACACTATCAGTCCCTACTTCTCCATATACTATGACCAACAGAAACGTGTGCAGTGAAATGGAACGTACAAGTTACTTAATTTGATATGGTGTCAATTACAATTTTATAACATGAGAATACAATTACAGAAATACAGAAAACATCATTAAAGAACATAACAATACAGATAACATTTGTAGTACAAGCTTTACAAAAGAATAGAAATAGACATATACATCAGTGTTACAGGAATTATGACATAAGTAAATACATAAAAGATCAGAATAATTATTGAAACATCAACTTCACGCATGAGCATTAAAACAAAACAGAATAAATAATGTCTAAACATCTTTACAAAGTAAATAACATATTATTAATGCAAATTATATTTGAGGATAACAGTATTCCTCATCATAGTGAATGTAGCTGAGTATTAGAAAAAGAAAAAATTATATGAAACTACACAGAGGCAGGAAGAAAACACATACACAAGGGTACACAAACACATAGTGGGATAACACAAAAGGAAAGGACAGGGTTTGTTTCATTGAAGTATTTTGCAAACAAAACTTTCTTTGCTTCTTGGAGATCTCCCTTCATTCATCATTATTCCCAAAAAGTCCTATCTATACCTCCTTCCTATATTCTATTCATATTTCTTTCAAAATAATTGTTTCTCATTGTACAATACTCATTTTGGCCCAAATCTTTTTCATATAACGTCGCAATGCATTCTTTACCTATTCTCCATAGTCAGTTTCTTATATAGTCTACCCCTCTTAAGCTAACTTAAATCTACTGAGCTACGGTATTCCACAGGGTGTAGTGAAACGAGGTTTGAACTATTAAAGTGCAGAACGACAACACAAAAAGCTTATTAATTAAACATATACAATATGTTAGTACATTTATTAAGGAACAGACCTTATATGCCATTGAATAGAACAAGGCAATTTACATAAATATCATAATACATTGAGTAGCTCTCGTACTCAAAGGGTGCATCCACAGGTTACAAATCGTCAATACTTGAGTTCCATACTGGGCGTTCAGTTGAATTTTACGTAAGAAAGTGACTCTCGCCATCTGAAAGCAAACGATTTTAGGTTGGCCAGGACAGAGGCTCAAATTCTTATTGATCTAACTTGCATCTGTTTCTTTTAACTTTCTTCCAGCCCTAGCTTGTGCTAGGAATAGTAGTGAAGAAATTAGATCCGTTGCACAGGAATTACGTAATACACATGCAGACACAACAAAATTACTTAGAGATGAAATCAGTGCAGTTGCTAAACAATGTTCAGAAAACTCAACACAGTTACGCGACGAGTTTAAATTAATGTCAACAGAACTTTTACGCACTCTAGATGCGAAAGGCGACAAGAAATATGAACAACAGAACAGCCAAGTTGACGAACGTTTTAATTACCACCTACAAAACAGTGAAATGCGTTACCACAATTTCATACAGGAACACAACAAAGTAAAGAAACAAGTCATGGAAACAATTACTACACAGAGACAGGAAGATAAGTGTAAGTTGTACGTACGTAGACAACAACATTACTACAGTATCAGACGAAAGAAATACTATCAAACAGTTGAACACCGAATTGCATGATGAAATCTCCGATCTTAAAACAAAAACAGACACACACACAGTAGACTTTCAGACAGTGACCAGTAGACTTGAACAATTGGAATTATTACAGGATCCCGATGCCATTAAAGCAGACGTTAAGAAATTAAACAAAACCACACTTAAAATGCAAAAACAAATTGATGCTTGTGACACTAAAAATGACGATCAGGTAAAAGCACTGACAGAAAAATTTGATGAATTGGCCAGTCGTATTGACGTTATCGAAAATAACAATGGCACCAAATCGGACAATACCTCACCAATTTCGTTCAATCAAACACCCGAATTCCAAAATTTACAGCAGACGATCAGTGAGATAGTTTCGTCCAACAATACATTGCGTAGAAAATTGTCATCTTTACAGCAAGAAGTGACAGAAATGAAAAATGTTTCAGCTTCTAACACGTCACAGCATATGCCACATCTTGAACATTTGTCACACTCACACAGCCAGTATAATTTAAGTAATTTACAGAGAGTACGTGACTTAGATTTCGAACAGACGCAGACAAACAGATTCTCATGCAGTCAAGAATCTGCTCAGACATTCAGAGACGATAATTTTGATTACAAGCTCTTTCTATCCGTTAGGAAATTTAAGGTACTTAAAAATGACAGAACACAGATTCAGTCTTTGGATTGGATACAACAATTTAGTTTTGCTTTTGCATCAAGTTGGCCCGTAACACACAAACTTGAATTTATTTGCAGTTTTTTGGAAGGCGAACCAGCAACTCGTATGAGACCGATCGCGAGACAATGTTATTCGGTAGAAGAATTTCAGAATGCTTTTCTGTCAGCGTATTGGTCCAATACGACACAGCGCGGTATCAAGGATCAGTTAATTAGTTTACCGAATTATGGGAACTCAAATTTTCCCACTGTCACGCAATTTTTTGAACATATGGTACAACAAAACCAATATTTATGTGAGCAATACATTGAATTAGCACATATCCAATTATGTATTTCAAAATTACCACGATCGTTAAGAGTATCACTTTTAACAGGACAACAGAAAGAAAATGTTTCAGCATTTAGAAATCTGTTACAGCTTCTGGAAGTTCAGCAATCAGATTATTTCTTCATAAACGAAAATTTTTCACAACATAACCAAGGCCAACAAGCATACAGTAATTACGATCAACCACGCTATTTTAATAGCAAAGGTGATAGACGCTCTAGAAATGACAACCACCAGAACCTTAATAGCAGACAAAACTTTAATTATCAGTATCTTCAAAATTATCAACAACAGCAAACACATTTTGGCATACCTAACCAACAACGTAATGTGCAAGGTCAACCAAGCTTTAATGTTTCTCCGCCTACACGTATAGCGTCGGCTCCGCCAAACCGCAACGCACAGCAACTAGGAAATCACTACGTACAGAAGACACATCATTTCAACTCTTATCGCAACGCGCCGTATAGCAATGACTTTCATGACAAACTTAAAAGCAATGAGCACAGTTTTCAGCGTACATTTGATAATGGTAGGTCGTATCAGCAGCAGAATCATCCACAACAACATATTATCATGAATGGACCAGACAGTCGATATCATCCCGAACCTAATACGTCAGGACGAAGTACCAGAACAGTACAAATAATCGAAATGCCGCAGCATCCTCCTGCGCCGGCCGGTGTGGCCGAGCGATTCTAGGCGCTTCAGTCTGGAACCGCGCGACCGCTACGGTCGCAGGTTCGAATCCTGTCTCGGGTATGGAGGTGTGTGATCGCCTTAGGTTAGTTAGGTTTAAGTAGTTCTAAGTTCTAAGGGACTGATGACCTCAGATGTTAAGTCCCATAGTACTCAGAGCCATTTGAACCATCCTCCTGCAAATAACAGCAGGTCAGAAAGAATTTGACTAGATACAGTACAGGTTGCATCTTCCAGCAACGTAAGCAACACTTTTGACACACAGAATATTGTTCATGAAAATGTTATTACTTTTGACGACATCCGAGACACACTTTTGCATGAAAAACCAGTTTTAGAAAAAAACAATTTCCCACCCTGTTATTGAAGTAAAGATTGGATCATCCACATTTTCAGCAGTAATCGATTCTGGATCACCTATGTCAGCTATAAATGAAGAAACTTTCAACGAATGTAACAAAGAGAATACTTATCCTACGTCACCATTAGGCAAAAGTAAAGTAAAAGGAGCAGTATCTGGTAAAGGAGTAGATGTGAAATTACAGACACACTTATCATTTTGCATTGCAGGTCATGCGTTCCACATAAATTTTTGGATTGTTCCCTTATTGACAACAGACGTTAGTTTAGGTACGAATTTTTTGGTACAACATGAACAAATTATTGACTTTCAAAATTCCTATTTAATGTTAAAGGATGAAAAGGTACAACTGGCATTAGAATTTCAGCATGCTTTATCTGCAGAATAACGAGCAATTAATTGGACAGAGGTCATTTCACATTGTTCACAGATACGTATGTACACAACTACAATACACCAGACGAAGCCGATTATGACGTTATGCAAATGATTTCTGATGAAGTAAAACAGAGCAGTGCAAATATATGACGAACGTACGCAGCTACGCAAAATTCTTTTACAGCAAGCTCCCGTTTTTGGCAACATTCCCTGTACTATGTCCGGTTTTATGTATTAATTTCAAGTTAAACAGCACGACACATTTAAAGCCAAACATTATCCCATTCCATATATTCACAGAGAACAAGTTAAGAAAGAATTACAAGCTATGCTAGACCAATGAGTTACTGAACCGGCAGTTAGTCCGTACATAAACCCGCTCCATACTGTTAAGAAAAAGAATGTCTCACTTCGCCTCGTACTTGATTCGTGTCATGTCAACGACATTATTATCAATGAAACAGATCGCCCACAGACACTAGAAGAACTTCTACAGAAATTTCATGGTACTGCTATTCATCCCACATTAGATTTAAAATCGGGATTTTGGCAAATTCGGCTCCATCCGAACTGCAGATAGTACAAAGCATTTCTCTGGTTTGGTGATTGTTATCAATTTTGCAAATTACCGTTCGGTCTAACAATTTATTCAGCAGCATTTATTCGTGGTTTGAATACTACACTCCTGGAAATGGAAAAAAGAACACATTGACACCGGTGTGTCAGACCCACCATACTTGCTCCGGACACTGCGAGAGGGCTGTACAAGCAATGATCACACGCACGGCACAGCGGACACACCAGGAACCGCGGTGTTGGCCGTCGAATGGCGCTAGCTGCGCAGCATTTGTGCACCGCCGCCGTCAGTGTCAGCCAGTTTGCCGTCGCATACGGAGCTCCATCGTAGTCTTTAACACTGGTAGCATGCCGCGACAGCGTGGACGTGAACCGTATGTGCAGTTGACGGACTTTGAGCGAGGGCGTATAGTGGGCATGCGGGAGGCCGGGTGGACGTACCGCCGAATTGCTCAACACGTGGGGCGTGAGGTCTCCACAGTACATCGATGTTGTCGCCAGTGGTCGGCGGAAGGTGCACGTGCCCGTCGACCTGGGACCGGACCACAGCGACGCACGGATGCACGCCAAGACCGTAGGATCCTACGCAGTGCCGTAGGGGACCGCACCGCCACTTCCCAGCAAATTAGGGACACTGTTACTCCTGGGGTATCGGCGAGGACCATTCGCAACCGTCTCCATGAAGCTGGGCTACGGTCCCGCACACCATTAGGCCGTCTTCCGCTCACGCCCCAACATCGTGCAGCGCGCCTCCAGTGGTGTCGCGACAGGCGTGAATGGAGGGACGAATGGAGACGTGTCGTCTTCAGCGATGAGAGTCGCTTCTGCCTTGGTGCCAATGATGGTCGTATGCGTGTTTGGCGCCGTGCAGGTGAGCGCCACAATCAGGACTGCATACGACCGAGGCACACAGGGCCAACACCCGGCATCATGGTGTGGGGAGCGATCTCCTACACTGGCCGTACACCACTGGTGATCGTCGAGGGGACACTGAATAGTGCACGGTACATCCAAACCGTCATCGAACCCATCGTTCTACCATTCCTAGACCGGCAAGGGAACTTGCTGTTCCAACAGGACAATGCACGTCCGCATGTATCCCGTGCCACCCAACGTGCTCTAGAAGGTGTAAGTCAACTACCCTGGCCAGCAAGATCTCCGGATCTGTCCCCCATTGAGCATGTTTGGGACTGGATGAAGCGTCGTCTCACGCGGTCTGCACGTCCAGCACGAACGCTGGTCCACCTGAGGCGCCAGGTGGAAATGGCATGGCAAGCCGTTCCACAGGACTACATCCAGCATCTCTACGATCGTCTTCATGGGAGAATAGCAGCCTGCATTGCTGCGAGGGGTGGATATACACTGTACTAGTGCCGACATTGTGCATGCTCTGTTGCCTGTGTCTATGTGCCTGTGGTTCTGTCAGTGTGATCATGTGATGTATCTGACCCCAGGAATGTGTCAATAAAGTTTCCCCTTCCTGGGACAACGAATTCACGGTGTTCTTATTTCAATTTCCAGGAGTGTATACTTCCGACAGAACTTAAAGACAGAATCACAACGTATGTAGATGACATCCTTATCGCAGAAGCTAACTGGTCTGAACGCAATTTGATTATTGAACACTGTTGCATTCTTTTCGTGCACAAGGACTCACAGTTAATCTTAGCAAATCACACTTTGACAAAACTTCTATAAAATTTCTGGGATATGTAATTTCAGCAGAAGGCATTGCTCCTGACCCGGAAAAACTTCAAGCTTTACGTGACATTACTGTTCCAACCACTAAAAAACAACTACGCAGCTTTCTGGGATTAATTAACTTTTTCCGTAAATTTATTCATTACTCTGCTTTAGACACCCCTAGATTATGCCAAATGACGGGTAAAAACGCTATTTCGTCCTGGGATAGCCAAGCACAGTCTGAATTTGTTAATCTGAAACATGGCTTGTTGAACGCACCACTTTTATCACACCCAGATCCTACCAGAAATTTTTCCATTGCCACCGACAGTTCTGAACACCGCTTTAGGCGTACACATTTTTCAGAAAACTGAAGAAGACGATACTACAGTAATTAAAAACATCGCCTTTGCAAGTCGAATTCTGTCACCTGCTGAACGCAATTATTCTGTTACAGAACTTGAAACGTTATATGTTGTATGGGCATTTACCACATTTAGGCATTTTCTTTATAATTACTGTAATGAGATGACTTATGATTTATAATACTACACAAACGCTTTGTAACTAGACAACGAGTGCCAATAACTGTAATGAGATGACTTATGATGCCAATAATTACTGTAATGAGATGACTTCTTAACAATATACAACATACATGCTTTGTAACTGGCCAATGAGTGCCAATAATTATTCAAATCGGATGATACACTAGTGTAGTTCTGAATCATGACTAGCATATGACTTAATGTACCCTTCACCTTCTGACCTAATTACCAGCAATTACTGCGATATCCGTATGTCCTGTCCATCCTCATGATCATGGAGCACTATATTTGGTTTTTGCACTAATTCTACGTTAATGTAAGAGTATGGATTCTACAAGAATGTGGTGTTGACATCAAGCTGTCCACCACTCTTACCGAAGGAGATGTCATTATGGTCCTACTGTTTGGTGTACCTAATGTACTACCAAAATGATAACATACAATATTAATACATTTCAGTGTCTTGGCTACACTGATAAATACTTCAGGGAAGAGAACTTCAGATTGTCTCACTTGGTGTTGTGCTTCTGTAGAGAGATATGGACTATGCAGCTATGTGCAGCCCACTGTGCTACAACCATGATGCTATCCATCCCATTCCTTTCCTATTTCTTATAAAATGCACTTTATTTCATTCCTCAAAATGTTGAAATTCTTGTAAAATGATAAAGGCTTATACAGTGCATGTACACTCTATTTCATGTTCTGTACTCATTGCGTATACACTTTATCATTTCTCAATATGTTCTGTACTCAGTGCGTGTGCACTCTATTTAATTTCTAAATACGTTCTGTACTTATACACTCCTGGAAATTGAAATAAGAACACCGTGAATTCATTGTCCCAGGAAGGGGAAACTTTATTGACACATTCCTGGGGTCAGATACATCACATGATCACACTGACAGAACCACAGGCACATAGACACAGGCAACAGAGCATGCACAATGTCGGCACTAGTACAGTGTATATCCACCTTTCGCAGCAATGCAGGCTGCTATTCTCCCATGAAGACGAAAGTAGAGATGCTGGATGTAGTCCTGTGGAACGGCTTGCCATGCCATTTCCACCTGGCGCCTCAGGTGGACCAGCGTTCGTGCTGGACGTGCAGACCGCCTGAGACGACGCTTCATCCAGTCCCAAACATGCTCAATGGGGGACAGATCCGGAGATCTTGCTGGCCAGGGTAGTTGACTTACACCTTCTAGAGCACGTTGGGTGGCACGGAATACATGCGGACGTGCATTGTCCTGTTGGAACAGCAAGTTCCCTTGCCGGTCTAGGAATGGTAGAACGATGGTTTCGATGACGGTTTGGATGTACCGTGCACTATTCAGTGTCCCCTCGACGATCACCAGTGGTGTACGGCCAGTGTAGGAGATCGCTCCCCGCGCCATGATGCCGGGTGTTGGCCCTGTGTGCCTCGGTCGTATGCAGTCCTGATTGTGGCGCTCACCTGCACGGCGCCAAACACGCATACGACCATCATTGGCACCAAGGCAGAAGCGACTCTCATCGCTGAAGACGACACGTCTCCATTCGTCCCTCCATTCACGCCTGTCGCGACACCACTGCACGATGTTGGGGCGTGAGCGGAAGACGGCCTAACGGTGTGCGGGACCGTAGGCCAGCTTCATGGAGACGGTTGCGAATGGTCCTCGCCGATACCCCAGGAGCAACAGTGTCCCTAATTTGCTGGGAAGTGGCGGTGCGGTCCCCTACGGCACTGCGTAGGATTCTACGGTCTTGGCGTGCATCCGTGCGTCGCTGTGGTCCGGTCCCAGGTCGACGGGCACGTGCACCTTCCGCCGACCACTGGCGACAACATCGATGTACTGTGGAGACCTCACGCCCCACGTGTTGAGCAATTCGGCGGTACGTCCACCCGGCCTCCCGCATGCCCACTATACGCCCTCGCTCAAAGTCGGTCAACTGCACATACGGTTCACGTCCACGCTGTCGCGGCATGCTACCAGTGTTAAAGACTGCGATGGAGCTCCGTATGACACGGCAAACTGGCTGACACTGACGGCGGCGGTGCACAAATGCTGCGCAGCTAGCGCCATTCGACGGCCAACACCGCGGTTCCTGGTGTGTCCGCTGTGCCGTGCGTGTGATCATTGCTTGTACAGCCCTCTCGCAGTGTCCGGAGCAAGTATGGTGGGTCTGACACACCGGTGTCAATGTGTTCTTTTTTCCATTTCCAGGAGTGTATTATTTATCAGTAATGTTATATATATGTATATACCCTGTGACTGTAGACTTAGTGAACTAAATAGATTACAGAAAAATTTGTTGCTTATGGCAAGTCCAATTGATTTTAACCCCCCACCCCCACCCCCCCAATGGAGGGTTATGTAAGAGGTCCATGACTAAGGAATTTATTGCTAGCGCTCTCGAGCAGACGTAATTACGTTGGATTGCTCACGTGCTGTCTACGATATGTAAGCTATAATAGAATCGTAGACCAGAGAGCAGTGTTGGCTGCAGTTGCAGCTCCGGCAGTAGTAAGAGTAGTAGCTCGCAGTCGGGCGGTTGGGTCGGTCGTGGACAGCGATGGCGGTGGCTGAGCGGTGTATTATAAGGTAAAAGCAGCTGAGTGCATATGCAATTTGTAACAACTGATTTTGTACTATTCTTATATCAAACCCATGTAAATGTTTTTAAAAAATCTTTTAATAATAATCTTTCTTATAAAAATAACTTTTGACAGTCGTTCATCTGAATTTAAAGATTTTACTAATTTCTCCTAAGCATAGTCATCCCGATTATCGTAAAGAAAAATCGGTTGTTTCTTTTTATACATGACAAATCTAGCGGCCAGCGTTGTACTGGGCTGTGCCAGTAAAATTTCTTATACGAGCAGATATATACGCGTTATCCGGCGACTTCATTGAGCTAAGAATTTATTCAGAATGATTTTTCAGGGGCCATGACGCAGCACTGCTGACATCCAAAATTTACCAGTTTAAATTCACATTCAGTTGATTATTGAAAGGTTATATGTGAGCCACAATTTTATTGAGAGGTTAGTCACGTTTTTGTTCCGAGGTTATGGAAATAAATTGTTGGGAGGTTATACTAAATGTGAATGTTATATTTATTTAAATTGTTGGGAGGTTACACCTGTTTTGAAATGAGCAAATAACTTGCGGTTGTGTTAGAGCTGCCCTCAAGATCTGTGTGAGAAGGATTTGCGAGTGGATACTCCTTACAAGCTACAGTGTCAATCGAAAAGCTGTCAGTATCCGACCCCCGCTGCAGGCGACTATAGAACAGTCTTTGAAACCTGGTGGTAGTCAAGGGAAGGCAGGATTCGGTTACGGTTGTGGACGGGGCCGTAATCAGTTACTATTGGTAGCCCTTTACAATTACACACACTTTATTTTAAACCAATAATTCCAGACTCAACAATAAATAAAAAATACGACACGTCATTAGTGAAAGAGTAAACAACAGTGTAAATAATAGTGTTTTCAGTGAGTTAGCATTTAGCAAATCACCATTACATACAGATACAGCAGATAATGTTTTAAAAGCAAGCCACTGTGATCTGGGCAGAGTGCCCTACACGCAAGGAACGGCAATAAATTAAGAATTGTTTAAAACTCGCTGCAACTTATAAATCACAGGTATTGAAATATTAAAGGTAAGTCTCCACAAACACAGCAGACGGCATCAGACGCCAGGAATGGCAGTAAATAAGGTTTTAAAGCCTTACTGCGTAGATACAAATACCAAATTAGAATTTTAAGGCAAGCGACCACAATCATGTTAAGGCCTTACACACCAGGAACGGCAATAATAAAAAAAAATATTTTGAAACCTGTTGTAAAACAGCAAACACAATAGCAAAAGTTAATTTAAAAAACAAGCAACTGATCCAGACGGTGCTCCACGAATCGACCTTTGAGAAGGTCAGGCAACACTTTAGCGAGCGATGAGACAGGCAGCCAAGAGTTGCATTCACTTCACAAGACGACAACTCAGACTAGTGGCAGTCTAACGAATGGCTAATGGTAATCTTGCCGAAGCTACCTGACGTCCGATAAACCAAATGCAAGGATGGAACAATACACCAATGCTGGAACCGGCGGTCTGCACTACGTCCCCAGAATACGGTGTTTAGAGCGCCCAGAACGAGAACGGGACCACTACCATCAGAGTAGAAAGCACTCCACTCGCTGCTCTTCGTCTCGGCGACCTACGAGCAGCAAGACGAACCCAAGTCACAGGAGAATCGCGAGATATCACAATGGTGGAGGTTTGTCTACTCGGATTGAAATGCACTCATCTTAAAGCTTGCTGGGTCCGGTTTACGACGAGGTCGTGTACCTTCGTGACCACAGCCCTTCCATACGGCAGTACATGAGTGCCGCCAGCAGTCCCGGTGTGTTCTGGCACTGCGCGGACCTGGCTCCTGAGTCCCCAACCGAACTGGCCCACTCTCACGACCCGGAAAAACAAAGACGTCGCCTCAAAGATAGGGCAACAGTTACTACATATCGATAACCGCCGCTGCTGTCATTAGCGGACAGGCAACGCTTGCGAAACCCAGTGGCGCCAGTCAGCCCGAGAAGAAGACAAACAACCGCAACCATGCCAACTAAACGATACCGTCTGGCCTCCAACAGAGGGCGGAAACCTACAAACAGCACCAACGCGAGCCGCAGCACGGCTCGGTCTTCACTACACAATCTTCACGTCTTTGGTATCTTGCTCGATCTGAAGAAGGGTTACGTGGTACCCACTGCTGGAGTGAAGTTGTCTAGGAGTGGAAGGACCGGACCAGATAGGAGCTGAACATCATTCGTGGGAAAATTTTTATTAACACCTGCCAGCAGAATAATTAATTTATTAATTAGGCCGACAGTAACTTGAGATATTAATACAAAACTGATAATTTAAATAAAATTACTTAAAAATGATTTCTGATAATCGATAAACAATTTATCAGATATTTCAGTGAGATTTAATAACAGAAGGTTATTGTGTTCATTCAGATACTTGTTCTCAATTCTCCAAAAGTCATTCATGGGAACGAGATGAATGAAAATTTAAATTTACAACCAATGTTATTCTCTTTCCAAAAATACATTAATGTTGTGGGCCACTGATTACTATTGTTGAAATATTTATAGCAAACTTTAATAAGAGAAGCAAAATAATATTTCAACAATTCAAGTTCCATAAGAATCTCTTCAAAGGTTCTGAGGAAGCAGATAGGTAATCCACAAACATTTCATGAATGTGTTTGACTAAAATACAACAAATAATTGAGGTTTACCTAAAAAGGGGTTTATTAAAAGGGAACAAAGACAATTGAAGTGCCTTGATAAGAAACCATCACACCTCGGGCAATGCAGCCTGGATTAACGGAACCGCAATTACATAGGACAGGGCCGATACGTTGCTGGACTCACTCATTTTCTAAGCAACCAGCGGGAACACACCCCAAGGAGCAAATATACAATGATAGCCTGATGAACTGAGACATAATTTTAAAGTGAAACGAGTAAAAGTCTCTGTCCTCAGATTACACGCTGGTTGCACAGATAAAATATTTATGAAAAATTTCTAAAACATAATAACTGGCCAAGGCAACCACCCCCGCTTACATCCGACAGTGAAGTTCAGTGGCCAACCGACATTCAACTTCAAATCACTCCACGAGGCGAAAACGGTCGTGTAGGTGGAAGGAAGACGTGAACGTCTGACTGATGAACCTCACCTACGTAAACACAAAATATATGCAACAAGATTTGCGCCGGTAAAGCGCATGAGCTTGCAGGCTCCAAATAACTAAAGAAGGCGACTTGGCGATTTAATGCACAGTGTACCAGACACAAAAAAAAAAAATACTTTGAAAGTCCTATACAACGACGGATTACACATTAGAGCAATTTACAAAAAAATGGCTCTGAGCACTATGGGATTTAACATCTGAGATCATTAGTCCCCAAGACCTAGAGCTAATTAAACCTAACTAACCTAAGGACATCACACACACCCATGCCCGAGGCAGTACTCGAACCTGCGACCATAGCAGCAGCGCGGTTCCGGACTACGAGGTGCATTCAAGTTCTAAGGCCTCCGATTTTTTTTCTCCGGACTGGAAAGAGATAGAAACATGCGCATTGTTTTAAAATGAGGCCGCGTTCATTGTCAATACATCCCAGAGATGGCAGCACCGTACGGCAGATGGAATTTTACCGCCAGCGGCGAGAATGAGAACTGTTTTAAATACTTAAAATGGTGACGTTTTCCTTACTTGAACAGCGTGCAATCATTCGTTTTCTGAATTTGCGTGGTGTGAAACCAATTGAAATTCATCGACAGTTGAAGGAGACATGTGGTGACGGAGTTATGGATGTGTCGAAAGTGCGTTCGTGGGTGCGACAGTTTAATGAAGGCAGAACATCGTGTGACAACAAACCAAAACAACCTCGGACTCACACAAGCCGGTCTGACGACATGATCGAGAAAGTGGAGAGAATTGTTTTGGGGGATCGCCGAATGACTGTTGAACAGATCGCCTCCAGAGTTGGCATTTCTGTGGGTTCTGTGCACACAATCCTGCATGACGACCTGAAAATGCGAAAAATGTCATCCAGGTGGGTGCCACGAATGCTGACGGACGAACACATGGCTGCCCGTGTGGCATGTTGCCAAGCAATGTCGACGCGCAACGACAGCATGAATGGGACTTTCTTTTCGTCGGTTGTACAATGGATGAGACATGGATGCTATTTTTCAATACAGAAACAAAGCGCCAGTCAGCTCAATGGAAGGACACAGATTCACCGCCACCAAAAAAATTTCGGGTAACCGCCAGTGCTGAAAAAATGATGGTGTCCATGTTCTGGGAAAGCGAGGGCGTAATCGTTACCCATTGCGTTCCAAAGGGCACTACGGTAACAGGTGCATCCTACGAAAATGTTTTGAAGAACAAATTCCTTCCTGAACTGCAACAAAAACGTCCGGGAAGGGCTGCGCGTGTGCTGTTTCACCAAGACAACGCACCCGCACATCGAGCTAACGTTACGCAACAGTTTCTTCGTAATAACAACTTTGAAGTGATTCCTCATGCTTCCTACTCACCTGACCTGGCTCCTAGTGACTTTTGGCTTTTTCCAACAATGAAAGACACTCTCCGTGGCCGCACATTCACCAGCCGTGCTGCTATTGCCTCAGCGATTTTCCAGTGGTCAAAAGACACTCCTAAAGAAGCCTTCGCCGCTGCCATGGAATCATGGCGTCAGCGTTGTGAGAAATGTGTACGTCTGCAGGGCGATTACGTCGAGAAGTACCGCCAGTTTCATCGATTTCGGGTGAGTAGTTAATTAGAAAAAAAATCGGAGGTATTAGAACTTGAATGCACCTCGTAAAGCGCCTAGAACTGCCCAGCAACAGCGGCCGGCTCACGCGCAGAAAGCAGACCAATCACAATTACCGTATCACGCTCACAGCGGAGAGCCGGATCAGTCTTTACGGATGCCGCGTGGTCTCGCCACCGAAGGAACGAACTAAAAGGAACTCAACGAGCATACAAAGCCGCTTTGCGATGACAAAGAATGGAAAAATTCGAGCTGCCAGGAGATGTGTGGATAACGACCACCTACCGCTTGCCTCTAGACCTACTAGCTAGGGCATACCCACCTATGGAAACTAACATACGCCAACAACCGACAAGCGTCGGCAAGCCCCTGCAAATCAGCAATGTTGACTGGAAATACCTGCTGCAATTAAAGCCGACCAACAGGCTACAGCAGGGAAACCGATGAGCTCGCCCACTGACGCAGAAACAAATCGCCAACATCACCCTTCACTGTGCATGTGGTATATGACCTATCGGACACAAAAAAATGATAAACCTGACTGTTGCAGGTTGCTGACGCTGACCGAGAGATCAACACCGGCACCCAGCGGCAGCCGCCGAGCAAAAGCACCGCACAACGTCAAAGGTATCGACTTGCATGATACCCACTACTAACAAAGCCTACCCGTCGCAGGCAGCAAGACATCAGCTACTGCTCTTACCACCCGACCTAACTATCGCAGAGATTTTTCCCTTGACTCTTGCCTTGGCACTTTTTTCCCCCTGCCCTTCAAACCGCTACGCTTCGTTCGACTGTCGACCCACTCATCTCCAGATGAGCGCTTATTAATGGTTAACCTTAACCAGACGTACGTGAACATTGCAGTACCCTCATCCTGCGACACCTCGCTTTAGTGAAAACTAACCCTTATGCAGAGATGGCAGTAGACCTTTTGAGTTGGCCATCATACCAGTGTAGGCGTGAAGGAACTCCACCTCTTGTTGTGGCCTCTAGACCTGGTCGGCCAAAGGGAATAATGTGTCCACTCCCGTTTCCAGCGCAGTTCCCTCACGTCCTGAGGACGCTCAGCCAGACCAACTTGGAAGTCACAAGGGCGGTAGAACAAACAGCTGATCTGTTTCCCCGCAGACCTGCGCTGTCCGTGCTGCTTCAGACACTGCTTCTATCCGGAAAAACGGCCTCAACGTACTCGCGACAAACGTGCCACGCCCCCTTCACGCCAAAGATCGTGTTCCAGGGAACGTGGCGAGAGCTACCGATCGCGCAACGGTTCACTACGAAACCTCTCTACATCTACATGGATACTCTGCATATCACATTTAAGTGCCTGGCAGAGGGTTCATAGAACCACCTTCACAATTCTCTATTATTCCAATCTCATATAGCGCGCGGAAAGAATGAACACCTATATCTTTCCGTACGAGCTCTGATTTCCCTTATTTTATCTTGGTGATTGTTCCGCCCTATGTAGGTCGGTTTCAACAAAATATTTTCGCATTCGGAGGAGAAGGTTGGTGATTGGAATTTCATGAGATGATTCCGTCGGAACGAAAAACGCCTTTCTTTTAATGATTTCCAGTCCAAATTCTGTATCATTTCTGTGACACTCTCTCCCATATTTCGTGATGATACAAAACGTGCTGCCTTTCTTTGAACTTATTCGATCTACTCGGTCAATCCTATCTGGTAAGGATCCCACACCGCGCAACAGTATTCTAAAAGAGGACGGACAAGCGTAGTGTAGGCAGCCTCCTTAGTAGGTTTGTTACATTTTCTAAGCGTCCTGCCAATAAAACGCAGCCTTTGGTTAGCCTTGCCCACAACATTTTCTGCGTGTTCCTTGAAATTCAAGTTGTTCGTAATTGTAATACCTAGGTATTTCGTTGAATTTACGGCTTTTAGATTAGACTGATTTATCGTGTAACCGAAGTTTAACGAGTTCCTTTTAGGACTCATGTGGATGACCTCACACTTTTCGTTATTTAGGGTCAACTCCCACCTTTCGTACCATTCAGATATTTTTTCTAAATCGTTTTGCAGTTTGTTTTGGTCTTCTGATGACTTTATTAGTCGATAAACGACAGCGTCATCTGCAAACAACTGAACACGGCTGCTCAGATTGTCTCCCAAATCGTTTATATAGATAAGGAACAGCAAAGGGCCTATAGCACTGCCTTGGAGAACGCCTGAAATCAGTTCTCCTTTACTCGATGAATTTCCATCAATTACTACGAACTGTGACCTCTCTGAGGAGATCGCAAATCCAGTCATATAACTGAAACGATATTCCATAAGCACGCAATTGTACTACGAGCCGCTTGAGTGGTACAGTGTCAAAAGCCTCCCAGAAATCCAGAAATACGGAATCGATCTGAAATTCCTTGTCAGTAGCACTCAGCACTTCATGTGAATAAAGAGCTAGTTGTGTTTCACAGGAACGATGTTTTCTAAACCCGCGGTACTGTGTGTCAATAGACCGTTTGCTTCGAGGTAATTCATAATGTTCGAACACAATGTGTTGTTGTTGTTGTTGTGGTCTTCAGTCCTGAGACTGGTTTGATGCAGCTCTCCATGCTACTCTATCCTGTGCAAGCTTCTTCATCTCCCAGTACCTACTGCAACCTACATCCTTCTGAATCTGCTTAGTGTATTCATCTCTTGGTCACCTCCTACGACTTTTACCCTCCACGCTGCCCTCCAATACTAAATTGGTGATCCCTTGATGCCTCAGAACATGTCCTACCAACCGATCCCTTCTTCTGGTCAAGTTGTGCCACAAACTTCTCTTCTCCCCAATCCTATTCAATACTTCCCCATTAGTTATGTGATCTACCCATCTAATCTTCAGCATTCTTCTGTAGCACCACATTTCGAAAGCTTCTATTCTCTTCTTGTCCAAACTATTTACCGTCCATGTTTCACTTCCATACATGGCTACACTCCATACAAATACTTTCAGAAATGACTTCCTGACACTTAAATCTATACTCGATGTTAACAAATTTCTCTTCTTCAGAAACACTTTCCTTGCCATTGCCAGTCTACATTTTATATCCTCTCTACTTCGACCATCATCAGTTATTTTGCTCCCCAAATAGCAAAACTCCTTTACTACTTTAAGTGTCTCATTTCCTAATCTAATACCCTCAGCACCACCCGACTTAATTCGACTACATTCCATTATCCTCGTTTTGCTTTTGTTGATGTTCATCTTATATCCTCCTTTCAAGATACTGTCCATTCCGTTCAACTGCTCTTCCAGGTCCTTTGCTGTCTCTGACAGAATTACAATGTCATCGACAAACCTCAAAGATTTTATTTCTTCTCCATGGATTTTAATACCTACTCCGAAGTTTTCTTTTGTTTCCTTTACTGCTTGCTCAATATACAGATTGAATAACATCGGGGAGAGGCTACAACCTCGTCTCACTCCCTTCCCAACCACTGCTTCCCTTTCATGTCCCTCGACTCTTATAACTGCCATCTGGTTTCTGTACAAATTGTAAATAGCCTTTCGCTCTCTGTATTTTACCCCTGCCAGCTTTAGAATTTGAAAGAGAGTATTCCAGTCAACATTGTCAAAAGCTTTCTCTAAGTCTACAACACACAATATATGTTCTAAAATCCTGCTGCATATCGACGTTAACGATATGGGCCTGTAATTTAGTGGATTATTCCTACTACCTTTCTTGAATGTTGGTGTGACCTGAGCAACTTTTCAGTCTTTGGGTACGGATCTTTCGCCGAGCGAACGGTTGTACATGATTGTTAAGTGTGGAGCTAATGCTTCAGTATACTCCGAAAGGAACGTGATTGGTATACAGTCTGGACCAGAAGACTTGCTTATATTAAGTTATTTGAATTGCTTCACTACTCCGAGGATATTTACTTCTACGTTACTCATGTTGGCAGCTGTTCTCGATTCGAATTCTGGAATATTTACTTCGTCTTCTTTTGTGAAGGCATTTCGGAAGGCTGTGTTTAGTAAATCTGCTTTGGCAGCACTGTCTTCGATAGTATCTCCATTGTTATCGCGCAGAGAAGGCATTGATTGTTTCTTGCCGCTAACATACTTCACATACGACCAGAATCTCTTTAGATTTTCTGCCAGGTTTCGAGTTAAAGTTTTGTTGTGGAAACTATTATAGTCGTCTCTCATTGAACTCCGCGCTAAGTTTCGAGCTCCTATAAAGGATCGCCAATCTTGGGGATTTTGCGTCTGTTTAAATTTGGCATGTTTGTTTCGTTGTTTCTGCAACAGTGTTCTAACCCGTTTTGTGTACCAAGGAGGATCAGCTCCGTCGTTTGTTAGTTTATTTGGTATGAACCTCTCAATTGCTGCCGTTACTATTTCTTTGAGTTTAAGCCACATCTGGTCTACACTTATATTATTAATTTGGAATGAGTGGAGATTGTCTCTCAGGAAGGCGTCAAGTGAATTTTTATCTGCTTTTATGAATAGGTATATTTTTCGAGGATTTGGGGATTACAACATTCAATCTCGCTACGACAACCCCGTGTTCACTAATGCCTTTCGTAAGTAATCTAACTCGACAGCTCGGCTAGTGGGCATTCCGGGGACATCTCCCGTCTTTATAGTGACCATACTTCCTCGCTGCACTTTCAGATGCTGATATTTCACACCTCAGATATTTTGTATCAGGGGTAACTATTTCGCCATGTATGTGCTGTGGGGTCACCTTTTCAGCGGTGGGGTTTTAGGGTTTTAGCAGTTATCGTAAAATCCCATGGGACGATGACCTACAGACAGAAACACATACAATATTAATTTTAATTCTACGTATGAGGGCAGTCGCAGGATGAAGAGTGCAATTACAGTTATCAAAGAGATTTCCGCAGGGTACTGCCACAAAAGCGAGACAAAAGAGTGGGAATTTCACATAGTCATAATTCGAAGAACTCATTATATTAATTCGACCTAAAAGGCAGTGATAAAACAATAATTCTGGGAAGTCTTAAATTTTCATTTCGCTGATTTGCTAAAAATGTTCAGAGCTTTTCTACCGGGAGGATTGCGAGAGGACCTTCAACATCATGAAAGCCTGATAGTAGCAAAATCTTTAGGAGCAGTAAACGCTGTCAGTGCCTAATTTGTCTTGTCATAACTGCACTCAACTAAATTTTTTGCCTTCCTTTTCTCTTTTCTTTAGTCTTTTTCTAACGTAATGGAAATGAGTTACGAAAGAAAATTCTAAAATATTGTGAGGTCCCAAAATTAACAAGCCTTCTTCGATGTGTTACTACGTGGACGAAAATCGTCGAAAGGTGCTTCGGTTAGACGACGGAGTCGTTGTGTGTGAACAACGTGATGAAACAGAGTGGGTGAGGAGTTAATAATAACTGCGAGCAGTGAGCAGCAGAGGGAGGAGAGAGAGTTAATCTTGGAAATAGAATATTCTTTTACCAACAACTAGGCTCTCTTTTTCTCTCTGTCTCTCTCTCTCTGTCTCTTGCTCTCTTGTTTTGTCGGCCAAGTCTACCACACATATACGAGGGCTATCCATAAAGTACATTACGTTTTGAAATTAAAAATAAATAAAGTATTGGAAATTTATTTTATTATATACAGATGAAAGCCACACTTAAATACTACTTCTCTACATAGTTGCCATTTAAATTAAGGGCCGGCCGCGGTGGTCTCGCGGTTCTAGGCGCTCAGTCCGGAACTGCGCGACTGCTACGGTGGCAGGTTCGAATCCTGCCTCGGGCATGGATGTGAGTGATGTCCTTAGGTTAGTTAGGTTTAAGTAGTTCTAAGTTCTAGGGGACTGATGACCATAGATGTTAAGTCCCATAGTGCTCAGAGCCATTTGAACCATTAAATTAAGGCACTTATCGTAGCGATGGACGAGCTTGGAAATTCCTTCGTCGTAAAATTCGGCCGCCTGCGCCTTCAACCACGTGGTTACCTCTTATTTTGGGACAGAAAAGGTGTGATTTTTGTGAATTTCCTGGAAAGAGGCACTACAATAAACTCTCAAAGGTATTGCCAAACTCTGCACAACGTCAGAAGAGTAATACAAAACAAGCGCAGGGGAAAGTTGGGCTCAAAGATCTTGCTGATTCACGACAACGCCCGGGCCCACACGGCAAATGCCACTTTTGAAGTTCTCGAATCTTTTAAGTGGAAGTTGTTTCCTCATCCGCCGTACAGTTCCGACCTGGCACCGAGCGACTTCCACTTATTCCCAGCAATGAAGAAGTGGTTGGCTATGCAGCGTTTTGATGACGACGCACAGCTTCAAGAAGAGGTAACCACGTGGTTGAAGGTGCAGGCGCCCGAATTTTACGACGAAGGAATTTCCAAGCTCGTCCATCGCTACGATAAGTGCCTTAATTTAAATGACAACTATGTAGAAAAGTAGTGTTTAAGTGTGGCTTTCATCTGTATATAATAAAAAAAATTCCAATACTTTATTTATTTTTAATTCCAAAACGTAATGTACTTTGTGGATAGCCCTCGTATATATAATATATTTGCAGACGCGACTGCCTTTATAGCTTCACTGCGGATGCACAACACGGTCCGAACCTCTTGCGGAAATCAAGGAGTCGCTGTTACCAAGTTTTCGTTACCGCTACTAGCGCGTGAGAAGTAGAGAATTTGGATAGGAGAAGAAACGTGTCTGGCGGCTAAGGCCGCTAAGGCTTTAAGCGAGATATCAGAGTTCGCTTCCTAGTCAGGGACAAATTTTCGAATTTCATCATTGAATTATTTCGACGCCCGATTGCGAATAGTGTTGGTCGTTCCTTTGAAATTAGAAAGGTTACTGGTAAAGTGATATAAAAAGTGAAAATAGAATCTTAGGTTTTTTTTATTTACCTGTGAGTGGAAAATTTAAAAAGAACAATGCCCTTAGATAGCAATAAATGTTAAATGATATGCAATAATTTTTGTTTTAATACAGGTCTATCTGATAATTTATGAATTAAGAAATCTGAGATTATACACATTTTTATTACGTCTGGAAACGATTTTCATACCAGTGCACTTTCGGTCCGATGAATCATCGTAAGTATGCTTTAAGAAAATTCCAGTGAAATATAACGTCTCCATGACGTAGTACAGGTGAGCTATGAATAAACTGCGGTCATATTGCGCCCTCATGGTCGAAAATTTGAAACAGATGCTACTGCTCCCGTGATTTCATACAGGGATAGAAATAGTTTGCTGTTTACGTCTGAGTGCGAGAGGTGAAGTTTCAGAGAAACGCGGCAAGAGTGTCGCCAAGTTATTTTAACAGTATTTTCGCCAGCTGTGATTTACGGGCTCACTGTGTAACAGCTAGGCCGAGCGGTCTAAGGCGCTGCAGTCATGGACAGTGCGGCTGGTCCCGACGGAGGTTCGAGTCCTCCCTCGGGCATTGGTGTATGTGTTTGTCCTTAGGATAATTTAGGTTAAGTAGTGTGTAAGCTTAGAGACTGATGACCTTAGCAGTTAAGTCCCATAAGATTTCACAGACATTTGAACATTTGTAACAGCTAGACTGTTACAAATTTATCACGATTCCAGTAGATACGTGACAATGCCTACGAATCATCTAGTACAGCTGAAGCATCATGCAGTATTTTGCGATGATGATATATAAATTAGAGATAAATACGAACACTAATAGCGCCTGAAGAGACAGCACGTTACGTGAAATTTGACTGTGCTACTGTCACAACTATTCTGCACACACAGAAAGAATCCAGTAGCATTCAGTTACAAGGTTAGTGGTGAAATCCTGGAGCACATGGCAGTCTTTAAACAGACTGATGCGCAAGACTTAAGGACGAAAGTAATATTCGCATGATCTTTCACTGCCAAGTAGCATAGCTCGATGAGACTTGGACCATAAATACACTGAAGAGCCAAAGAAACTAGTATAGGCTTGCGTATTCAAATACAAAAAAATGGTTCAAATGGCTCTGAGCACTATGGGACTTAACATCTATGGTCATCAGTCCCCTAGAACTTAGAACTACTTAAACCTAACTACCCTAGGACATCACACAACACCCAGTCATCACGAGGCAGAGAAAATCCCTGACCCCGCCGGGAATCTTTATTTTTTTTTGTAACCATATATTCAAATATATTAACAACGATACATTAAAAAAAAGAGATTTTATTCTATTAATCTATTATATTCCTAGTGTCGGTTAATATTACTGTCATTTTATATATTTTCGTTTTTATATTTTCCTTTTTCGTTTTTCTCTTATTGTTGTTCCTTAAGTCCTTTTACATGGCCATTTGTCGTCTTTTTTTTTATATTTGGCATCGATGCATTGATTTTGAGTTTACGTTTCTGTATGTGATGCACTTGTGATGCCACAGGCACATTGTGTATTCTGCTTTGATCTCTTGCTCTAGTGACACTGTTAAGTGGGACAGTATGAGGGAAACGTCACCATGATAGGTGGAGCAGAAGTGGAAGAAACTTTTTTTTTTTTACATATACTACAGAATATACCTAAATTGAAGAAGAGAGAAAATTTTGTCATATTACATAAGAGAAGCAGAAAGGATAGTGTGAGTAATCAATAGAATTTTATAGGCACAAAGTAAAGGAAATCATTAAAAAGATATCTAATAATAATAATGAGTAGTTGGCACTTTCCACTACGTAATGCTTGTTTCCTATTCAGTATAGTACAAATAATGGAAGAAAAGTTAATTAAAAAAAACTGGTAGTACTACTGTGCATACTTTTGACACTGTTTCGGTTGCGAGCATGACAGATGTTTGGTGAGAAGCACTTTGTATCACTGATTTCACTAAGAAGAAACACTTTATACTACTGTACTTCACTATTTGATGCGATACTTCACTATCACTGCACACGTTATTCTTGTGGTGAGTGTGGTGAGGTGGCTGGTGGTGGTGCTGAGGGTCACAGGCTGAGAAGGACTCTGGCGATTGCTGTCTGCAGTGGAATCTGCAGGAAGTTTTTGAAGTTCTCGTGGTATCGCCTGTGCTGCTGGGCCGTCTTGTTCTCCTCCCAGAGGACCATCAGGAAGGCCAGCTGGTCGGTCTGCCTCCGCGCTACGATGGCGTGTGCCGTCATGGCGAGGATCCAGAGAGTCGCCAGTCGCTTGGGCCGTGGAAATGGGTTGCAGTCTGGGGCGGTGATTGCTTCCACTGGGATGCTTCCCGGCGCCGTTCTGTTGATGTGGGCCACCATCTGCTGGCACGCTTCCCAGATGTTGATGGCATTCCCGCACGTGAATCGGTGCTCGAGGGTGTCGGTCATGCCACATACGTCACACTTGTCACTTGCGACGAGTTTTATCTCCGCCAGTCTTTGGTTGGTTGGTACCGTTCTGTTAATTATTTTGTACCATGTCTCCTTCGCATGTTTAGGCAACACGTTTTCCGAGACGTTCCCCCATATTTGTTTCCAATTGTATTGCGGGAGTTTGTGTTCAATTTTGTTTTTTGCCGGCTTCCCCCTGAGGGCCCAGTATTTTCTCTTGGCTGTTCTGTGGCTGGGGTTCGCCACGGTGTCCAGAACGTAACTTTTGTTGGCGTAGTGCAGCCTGACGTGTCGCATTCTGAAGGGAATGTGCCTCGTGTCGACCGGCGCTTCTTGTGATGCGGGCTTGTATCTTCCAATTATCTTGGCTGTGACGCTGTCAGGGTTTTTGTCCTGGATGGCGAGCGTTCGTTTCAGTAGAAGGGCTGCACATTTGGTCTTTATATCAACTAGACCTAGTCCCCCTTCTTTCGTTGGCAGCGAGCACGTTGCTTGCGCCACTTTGAATATATTTCGACGCCACAACAGGTAGTACACTGCGCTCGTTAGTGCTCGCGCAATTTCTGTCGGGATGCTTAAGATTTGCGCCAGGTACCAAGCTTTCGACAGGATCGTCGTATTTATCACTTCTGTTTTCTGGTGGATTGTTAGCTTCCGGTTCGCGTGCTGTCTGGAGAGACCTCTTATGGTGTGTAGCACGTCCCTCCAGTTATATGCGGCCATTCTAAGTGGACAAGACTGTATATATATTCCAAGAACTTTATGGCTTTCTGCTATTTTATACCACTTGCTGTCTGGTTTGAGTCGTTGATTCCCTATCGGCAGTAGCACTGTTTTTCTGTGGTTAGTTTGGGCGCCAGACGCTTTTTGGAATGTATTCATGATGGTTTCTATTCTCCCAGTATCTTCCTGGTCTTCAATAAAGATGCCTAGGTCGTCAACGTAGGCTATACATGCATTTCGCTATTATTTTATAGTCGGCGTTGAGGACAGTAATCGGACGAAACTCTTCAACGTGGCGGGCGGCTCTCTTCTTAGGGATAAGTGTTACGGTCCCTTCGGTCAGCCCAGGTGGAATTTCCGCCCCGTCGAGTATCTCGTTCACCATTTCCGTGAATTGCCCTCCTAGCACGTCCCAATATGCGAGGTAGAACTCGAGCGGGATGCCGTCGGCGCCGGGTGCTCTTCCTCTTGCGCTGGTCCTCATCGTTTCTTTGATGTCATCCACGTCGACATTTTCTGTCAGCAACGCCCTGTCTGCGTCTGTGAGCACGTTCCTCGTCTGCTGGAGGATTTCAGCAGTTGCTGCGACGTCTGTCGCTTCTCGACGGAACATGTCTCGGAAATAGTCCTCGATGTGTTTTGTTAACTCCGTTTTCGTCGTGAGCGTCTTTCCCTGCTTGTCCTGAAGCTCACTTACGCACTTTCCTGCGCCTCTCTCCCTTTCCCTATTTAGGTGGTGCATGGTGAGTGGCTCTTCATCGGCCTGCCGCGGTGGTCTAGCGGTTCTGGCGCTGCAGTCCGGAACCGCGAGACTGCTACGGTCGCAGGTTCGAATCCTGCCTCGGGCATGGGTGTGTGTGATGTCCTTAGGTTAGTTAGGTTTAAGTAGTTCTAAGTTCTAGGGGACTTATGACCTAAGATGTTGAGTCCCATAGTGCTCAGAGCCATTTGAACCATTTGGCTCTTCATCCACCTCGCCATATGTTTTACTTCTGGTGCGGACGCCTCTTATTTGTTGTTTCTTTATTTGAAGGAGTTTTGCCTTGATTCTCCTCACTCGCGGCAGGTATTGCTGGTCGTCTGCTGGTGCGTCGAGAGCGTCTTTCAGTCACTGCTGGTAGAACTCGGCCGTGGTTCGCCTCCAGAATGACTTTTCCGCGCTGTATTAACCTCACGAGTAAAGAACTGGACGACGCCACGCTGTCAGTGTTGGAGAAAGGCCTGAATTTGGCCCCTACACCGAGGTATGTGCGTATCACCGAATTTATCTGCGCAGTCGAACAAGCAGTGTCCAGCTTTTCGGAGGATCAAGCTGAAGGGATTAGCGAAGAGGTCTCACATACATTGCGGCGGGCGCCGCCTCCACGAAGTAACATCTCCTCTCTCGAAAGGGCAGCCGTCCGGTCCATTAGAGAAGACGAAGATCTTGTAACGCCGGAAATGCATATCCTCCTATTTCCATCTTTTGTACTATAAATTTTTTTCTTTATTTTGTCACCTGAAGATATGACTTTTCTGTTTCTTTGTATATTGTAATTGTTTTGCTATTTGTATATACATGCATTTATGTCGATGTATAATTGGTTTGTTTTGTGAATATTACTTGTATTTATACGCTGGGTCTGGCCTAGGGAAAACTATGCTATCGAACGAATACATCGATAGGTCGTGTGGAGAACCAAAGTGTTTAGGATCTTTGGTAGTGTTAACTCTTCCGCGGGGAGCGCGGGCTGAGCAGACAGAGTCTGGCTGGGGTGGTGCAGTGGAGCAGGTGTGTTGTGTGAAGCTCCCGCGAGTTGCCGCGCTTTCGGGGTTTGGCAGAATGTAATTGCGCTCGACTTGCGATGATAGTTTCTGACATGGTGTCGCGGACGGGAAGCATTAGCTGGCGCACATCAAGAGCCCGTTTCGTCTGGTGACCGTGTCGAGAAGAAGGCACGCCAACATCCAGCCTCAGCAACAGCGACGGTCGACAATGAGTGACTGTCGCCACCTCCTCGATCGACAGCTTCAAACCTTCAATTAACCAACAAGGAAGACTGGAAGCACGTAAAGTTTTAGAACTGTATGGCAGAGCTCAGCTTTTCAAACTTTTAAAATTGTTGCATCACAAAATTACAGCAACTCAGCATGAACCTTTGTTGCTCATTGTCCCAATTGCATTACCAAGCAGGGTCCCTTCCTTTTCCGGAATGAACCCGAGTGTTGTTGAAATTCAAACACCAGCATCATTCGATTTCACTGCTTTAATTTCAAAGTTCAGTTAAGGTACTCATAGCTGGCTACAATATTTAGATTACACAAGCACAAATTAAGAGTGCGAGTTTTGTTACTGTTTTTTAGCTTACCTGTGACTGCAGCTCAGCTTGGTACGTACTAAATTTTACTATTGTTAATTGTTCAGACTCATTTAATTCAAGTTCAAAGTTAAAGCTCTTATTTCTAAATTGCGTAGATTCAAATAGCTTTTGAAATGTTTGTTGAGGTAGTCCAAGACTAACTGTATTTTACTGAATTTCGATGTGCTTCAGAAAGAAAGCTCACTATTAACTTCAGTCACTAAATTAACTTTAGATTTTCAGGTTTTATTAATTCTTTTGCTAAATTAAGTCAGAGTGTAGCGAAATTTATTACTTCTGACAAACTTTCAGTTTTCACACTACACGTGTCAACCTCCAGTTGCCACGCTTCTAGTGCTAATGATATGTGTAATAACCTTTCTTTTTCTGTTACTATAGTAATTGTCCTTAGAACTGGCGACCGTAACTTCCCCCAAATCTCAAATATCTAATTACCGCTAGTTAATTGTTAACGTAATGGCCGCACATTTACTTTCTTTATTAACTTTACCCCTTTTCAAAATTAATTTCCACCAGTTTCATTAGCATTTTTCCTTTCATTTAGATGTAACCCTTTCCTCCCTCTTTACCGACAGATTAACTTTGGTGACGATTGCTTTTCCCAAATTTCCATTAGGTACACGCGGTTTAATTTTTCACTGTCATTAAGGTCGATAAGTGAGGGGGAGGTTACACGTGGCGACCGTGACAGCACAATCTTCGGATTTGAGGTTGTTCTGGACACGAATTTTGCATTGTGCAAATCTCGTAACAAAGTACTGGTTACGAAATGGTCTATACATCAGCGAGAATATTAGTGTGAGGAATCCTAATTAGATTTGTGATTTGGCATTTATATTGAAAATTATTAATATGAGTGAAGGCAACAATTACCAAAATTTGGTAGACTTGGATAAGGAACAATCCGTCGAACAGTGGGAAACGCGCACCGCGGTACCCATTGTTCAGGGGCAGGCGGCTATCATGAAAGGAGCGACCGCCGAAACGCAACAAAGAGCAGAAATGGAATTCAAAACTTTAGAAAATGTTTCGGAATCGGAAGTGAAAATCAAATCTGAATCCCTTGATGACGAATACGGGGGGACAATTAAAGAGGAAGCCGCTACGGAAGTAAAACCGGTAGTTTCCGGGAATTTAACTGATTTATTGAATGTTTTGATTAATGAAATCAAGAGTCAATCGGCAGAAATTAATGCTCAGACTGCCAAGCAAGAAGCTAAGGCTGAAAAAATTGAACGGAAGCTAGACAATCAAAACAAAGCTATTAATGTTGCTAACAACAATGTTGGAGTTGTTAACTCAAAAGTTGATAAAATGAAAGAAGATATTGTTGTTATTAATACCGAAATCGGTAATCTTAAACAGGAAATGGTAAGCGTTCAGGCGGAAATTGCGAGCATAAATAAATAAATAAATAAATGCAGCTCTACTGTATGATTAAATGATGATGGCGTCCTCTTGGGTAAAATATTCCGGAGGTAAAATAGTCCCCCATTCCGATCTCCGGGCGGGGACTACTCAGGAGGACGTCGTTATCAGGAGAAAGAAAACGGGCGTTCTACGGATCGGAGCGTGGAATGTCAGATCCCTTAATCGGGCAGGTAGGTTAGAAAATTTAAAAAGGGAAATGGATAGGTTAAAGTTAGATATAGTGGGAATTAGTGAAGTTCGGTGGCAGGAGGAACAAGACTTTTGGTCAGGTGATTACAGGGTTATAAATACAAAATCAAATAGGGGTAATGCAGGAGTAGGTTTAATAATAAATAAAAAAATAGGAGTGCGGGTTAGCTACTACAAACAGCATAGTGAACGCATTATTGTGGCCAAGATAGACACAAAGCCCATGCCCACTACAGTAGTACAAGTTTATATGCCAACTACCTCTGCAGATGATGAAGAAATAGATGAAATGTATGACGAGATAAAAGAAATTATTCAGGTAATGAAGGGAGACGAAAATTTAATAGTCATGGGTGACTGGAATTCGTCAGTAGGAAAAGGGAGAGAAGGAAACATAGTAGGTGAATATGGATTGGGGGGAAGGAATGAAAGAGGAAGCCGCCTTGTAGAATTTTTCACAGAGCATAACTTAATCATAGCCAACACTTGGTTCAAGAATCATAAAAGAAGGTTGTATACCTGGAAGAATCCTGGAGATACTAAAAGGTATCAGATAGATTATATAATGGTAAGACAGAGATTTAGGAACCAGGTTTTAAATTGTAAGACATTTCCTGGGGCAGATGTGGATTCTGACCACAATCTATTGGTTATGAACTGCAGATTGAAACTGAAGAAACTGCAAAAAGGTGGGAATTTAAGGAGATGGGACCTGGATAAACTGAAAGAACCAGAGGTTGTAGAGAGTTTCAGGGAGAGCATAAGGGAACAATTGACAGGAATGGGGGAGAGAAATACAGTAGAAGAAGAATGGGTAGCTCTGAGGGATGAAGTAGTGAAGGCAGCAGAGGATCAAGTAGGTAAAAAGACGAGGGCTAATAGAAATCCTTGGGTAACAGAAGAAATATTGAATTTAATTGATGAAAGGAGAAAATATAAAAATGCAGTAAATGAAGCAGGCAAAAAGGAATACAAACGTCTCAAAAATGAAATCGACAGGAAGTGCAAAATGGCTAAGCAGCGATGGCTAGAGGACAAATGTAAGGATGTAGAGGCTTGTCTCACTAGAGGTAAGATAGATACTGCCTACAGGAAAATTAAAGAGACCTTTGCAGAAAAGAGAGCCACTTGTATGAATATCAAGAGTTCAGGTGGAAACCCAGTTCTAAGCAAAGAAGGGAAGGCAGAAAGGTGGAAGGAGTATATAGAGGGTTTATACAAGGGCGATGTACTTGAGGACAATATTATGGAAATGGAAGAGCATGTAGATGAAGACGAAATGGGAGATAAGATACTGCGTGAAGAGTTTGACGGAGCACTGAAAGACCTGAGTCGAAACAAGGCCCCGGGAGTAGACAACATTCCATTTGAACTACTGATGGCCTCGGGAGAGCCAGTCATGACAAAACTCTACCATCTGGTGAGCACGATGTATGAGACAGGCGAAATACCCTCAGACTTCAAGAAGAATATAATAATTCCAATCCCAAAGAAAGCAGGTGTTGACAGATGTGAAAATTACCGAACTATCAGTTTAATAAGTCACAGCTGCAAAATACTAACGCGAATTCTTTACAGACGAATGGAAAAACTGGTAGAAGCCGACCTCGGGGAAGATCAGTTTGGATTCCGTAGAAATGTTGGAACACGTGAGGCAATACTGACCTTACGACTTATCTTGGAAGAAAGATTAAGAAAAGGCAAACCTACGTTTCTAGCATTTGTAGACTTAGAGAAAGCTTTTGACAATGTTGACTGGAATACTCTCTTTCAAATTCTAAAGTTGGCAGGGGTAAAATACCGGGAGCGAAAGGCTATTTACAATTTGTACAGAAACCAGATGGCAGTTATAAGAGTCGAGGGACATGAAAGGGAAGCAGTGGTTAAGAAGGGAGTAAGACAGGGTTGTAGCCTCTCCCCGATGTTATTCAATCTCTATATTGAGCAAGCAGTAAAGGAAACAAAAGAAAAATTCGGAGTAGGTATTAAAATTCATGGAGAAGAAGTAAAAACTTTGAGGTTCGCCGATGACATTGTAATTCTGTCAGAGACAGCAAAGGACTTGGAAGAGCAGTTGAACGGAATGGACAGTGTCTTGAAAGGAGGATATAAGATGAACATCAACAAAAGTAAAACGAGGATAATGGAATGTAGTCAAATTATGTCGGGTGATGCTGAGGGAATTAGATTAGGAAATGAGACACTTAAAGTAGTAAAGGAGTTTTGCTATTTAGGGAGTAAAATAACCGATGATGGTCGAAGTAGAGAGGATATAAAATGTAGACTGGCAATGGCAAGGAAAGCGTTTCTCAAGAAGAGGAATTTGTTAACGTCGAGTATAGATTTAAGTGTCAGGAAGTCGTTTCTGAAAGTATTTGTATGGAGTGTAGCCATGTATGGAAGTGAAACATGGACGATAACTAGTTTGGACAAGAAGAGAATAGAAGCTTTCGAAATGTGGTGCTACAGAAGAATGCTGAAGATAAGGTGGGTAGATCACGTAACTAATGAGGAGGTATTGAATAGGATTGGGGAGAAGAGAAGTTTGTGGCACAACTTGACTAGAAGAAGGGATCGGTTGGTAGGACATGTTTTGAGGCATCAAGGGATCACAAATTTAGCATTGGAGGGCAGTGTGGAGGGTAAAAATCGTAGAGGGAGACCAAGAGATGAATACACTAAGCAGATTCAGAAGGATGTAGGTTGCAGTAGATACTGGGAGATGAAGAAGCTTGCACAGGATAGAGTAGCATGGAGAGCTGCATCAAACCAGTCTCAGGACTGAAGACCACAACAACAACAACAACAACAACAAATACTCGTTTTAATTCCGAAATTAGCAGAATCGAGAAAAGTGAAGGAGGAGCAGTTGCTCCGATCATCGAGAATCAGGTGACGGAACAAATTCAATTAGTGAAAAAAGAGGGTCAACAGAAGGTGGAAACTTTAAAGGCTTTAGTGTCCGAGGATGATGCTAAAGTGACGAAGCAGGCTAATACCTGCGAAGAAAAAAAAAAGGGAAGTAGAAAGGCTTGCGACAACCACTTGCCAAGTAATTACGAGAGTTTCGGAATTAGAAAAGAAACTTGACGAAAAACAGTGCTATGTGCCAATCTGTGCACATAGTTCGGAATTGTTGACGAAAGAGGAGCGGTTCGACGCCTTGAAAAAAGGCGGTATACACCAGACGGATTTCATTAAAAATTGTGAAAGAGTTTTACCCAGATCATGGACTAATGAGAGAAAAATTAATGCGATTATTGATGTGTTGGCTGGTGATGCCAAGCGTTGGGGCTTAAACCTCAACATTACGAACTTAACTTTTGACGAGTTTAAAAATTTGTTTCTGGCTGAATACTGGTCAGAGCAAAAACAGCAAAGTGTCTGGCGCGAATTTGTCGTATCGAGGCCTTTCGATGCGAATTCGCGCGGTTCGATGAAGGAGTTTTGTGAGGGCTGGATCCGCAAGTTGGAGTATTTGCGTGATCGCAGCACGGAATCCGAAATAGTCTGGGAACTCTACAAGAAGCTTCCAGATGATACAAACGCTACGTAGGAAGCAATTACAGGACAATAAATGATTTCCTGGAAAGAGTGGAGGACGAGGACAATTGGCGCAATAATCGCGACAATGGTAGAGGCCATGGTAACAACAACGGGTACCACAGCAACCACAACAACGATAACTATGGGAATAATGCATACCGCAATCTTGGCAGCAATAACAATAGTGGTTCGGGCCGTAATGACAATCGGTACGATGCAAATAATAACAGGAATGACGGAAACCAGTATCATACTAGCATGATACGGGCTTCACAGAATAGTAATAACGCCAGAGGGTGTGATCAGCCGCCTCAGCAGCATCCAGGGAGCGTATCTGCTGGGACGAGACAGGGAAACCATTAGCCGCGCCGGTGAGGGGCCGACCGGGCGTGGAGAAATTTTGGAGGCCCAATAACAGGAGAAAACCCAGGTGTCGTCGTTATGAAAATTCCGTATGGAATAATCAACGGCGGGAGAGTGTGCCAGTGTTAACAGAAAGGAGTGCGCCCACAAATAGTAGATCAGCTGTAGACATGGCAGTAGAAAATACATTCACTGTCAGTGAGAACAATTTAAGTAGTGTTCCGGAAATCGATTATAAAGTGGCAGCTGTAATACCCACAGCGGAACTGGAGATTGAGTTTAAGAATGATTCACAAGTGTTGAGAGAAGATCAGATGTCGGATAAAACGTCCGTCATCGAGCGAGGGGATGCAGAGAGGGATGAGGTCTGGTTAAGGCAGTTCGGTCGCTTATACGACGAACTAAGAGATTATAGGGGCCTGTATGGGAGAAGTGTTTATGGGGAGCGCGTGCAGGATTTTCCGCGTCTCGTCCCGCAGGAAGATAGTGTTTGTGAAATGATAGAAAGTTCTGGCCCTAACCGGCAGACTTTACCAGAAATAGTTAATGTAAATGGGGTGCACGAGCAAGATTCGTCGTGTTTCGTCCCGCAGGAGTTAGATGTGAAAGTAGTAACGGAAAGTTCTGGCCCTAACCGGCAGACCTTACCGAAAGTCGTAGTGGTAGAAGTAGACGACCCATCCGACGCAAACCTCCAGTTTAAACATTGCGAGAGTATTAGGAGAAAGATTACGAAAATTTTAGTGATAGCCGGACACGATTGGTAGAAAAGCACATAGATTACAGCTTGTATGAGGTTAGAGCTAACATTATACGGTCAGACGATAGCAGTGTGGGTTGCGCAGATCTAGAGGAAGTAATTGCAGATACTACTGGGCACATTTCTCTAGGTAGATTGGCAGTTGAGATCAATCTGACCAAATAGGAATCAACGAAGGTGACAATTAATGAATTGACAGCAAAGCAACACTCACTAGTTGACGTGTTACAGGAAAAGGTTTCGGTACTGGAGGCGAAGCTACAGACTAAGCCTCAGGACAAACGTGTTGAAATTAAAACTGTATGTGAACAGAGGCTGAAAAAGCCGCCAGATAAGCCGGATTTAGGATCAAAGCCAGATGGTTTTTTCTGGAATGACCTGGATATAGACGAGGATTTACTGTGGGAAAATAAAGAAACAGTCGAGGGCAAGTGTAGACAGATAGAGTGTCTGTTAATATGCACGGCCGACAACTAAACGTGTTAATTGACACCGGTGCAGAATTGAGTGCTGTATCTGGAAAAATATTTCAGTTACTGAATAACAGACCTTGAATCGTAGTTATGCCAGTAACAGGAGTGAAAATTATCGGTGCTACTGGGAAGGCCAGTAAACCGGTCACAAAACAGAATGTTGTCCACTTCGAGATATGTGGGGTATGATTTGAACAAGAGTTTGTCGTCGTGCCAGACTTAACTACGGAAGTAATTATCGGGTTAGATTGGCTATTAAAGTACCGTGCAGTGGTTAACTGCGAAAGCAAAACTTTGACATGTATGTCACAAGATAAAACAATAGTAGTTACCTTTGAAGAGACAAGAGACGGTGTGCATAGGCAATACCAGCCTGTACACATTGTTAACTGGCCGGATGCCATTGACGTAGGTATGAATTTGGACTACTGTAACGTGAGAAATCTCGGCATTGACAATAGCGTAGATAGTGCTTTGGAAAGTATTATAGACGGTGTGTCAAACGTAACACACGAACAAAGACGAGGCCAACGTTCCCGTACCTATTGCCATCACAACCATAAGGCATGGGGCAAATATGTAGCAGTATTTGAGAGAAATATGAACACCTTGAGACATGAATCGACGGGATTTTCTCCAGAGGAAATCCTGTTGGATGATAGAAGTAAAAGTTTAGTGGAAGAGATAATCAAATTTCCTCCACGGATTGACATTAGTATTGGTGTGAAAAAGATCGTTTGCGAGAAGTAATGAAGCTAAAAGCCGATGCTCGCATACGTCGTCATGACGCTAAAGCGCGTTTTCCTAAGTTTGCAATCGGAGACTTAGTACTTGTAAAAGCTCATGAGAAATCGAGCGAGATAGACAATGAAATCTCTAAATTTAAGTTTGTTTATAATGGACCATATAACGTCATTGGTATACCTCACACAAATGCTTCGTGCTTAGAGTATCCAAGTTCTGGAAAACTATTAGGTATACGGAATATTGTAGACTTGAAATTGTACCAACCTAGGATCGATTAATACCACACAATGGGTAATTTGTACAGTATGTAAATATAGAGTGTAATATTTAACGATTTGCTAGATTTCCATGCTTTTGCCTGACCAAGAGGACATTAAAGAAGTTGTAATTAATAAGAAATTAATTTTGACTAAATGATTTAAGAGCAACTGATTAGTAATCAATTGAAAAATCCAAGCTGCTAGTTTAAGTTTTCAGCTGAGTCACAGTAGATTAAGGAATGTAAATATGATTTTGTAACTAGCTGTAAGTTTTAATGAATCTGTAATTTACTAGTCATTGCCGATGTACTTAGACGCTGTTTTGAGTTTCAGGCTAGTACATGCCTGTGATGATGGACAGTGTCGAGTTATCCACTGTGATAGTGTTAATGAACTCCTTGAGATTACTCGGGAGTGAGTTTTTCCGAAAGAATTCAGTGAAACGGACGTTCTGGAAATGCCATTACACAGGCGAGTGAGATCAATCGTGCCGCACAGGCGGGCGCAACAATACTGGCCAAGCGGAGCAGCTGTCGGCTCTTGTGCCGCTGTCGGCTCTTGTGCAGCTGTTGGCATTCTTTGTACTTGCCGGTACGGAAGGCGGGGTTGTTTTTCTTCCCCAACAGCTGATGTGAAAGAATTCTGTTGTCAATATTTATGGTTTTTCGATCTACTGAATATTATTTTCTTGTTTAGCGTTAATTGGACTCTCATGACGAGAATATTAATTATGAAAAGGTTACATAAAAATGTGTATAATATGTAATTAATAATTAATTTGCGTATTTTGATCTACCTGTTTTTATGACCATGTACTCTGATTAATTTTGTAAATAGTATTCCATTTCTTGATAGTGTTACGAATTTTGACGATTTTTGGATAGCTAAACCATTTTCTATGTTTTCTATGAATTTTAATATGTTGTCAACCTGTTTTATTTTGTGCAAGATGACAGAGTGGAATAAGATTAGCAGTGTCTCCACTCAATTATTATGGTCTAAAAATTGATTTATGGTTAATTAGACGAATGCTAAATTTTGTTGATGTTTTGAGCATATGCATTTCCGCTGTTTCTTTTTTGGGACATTTTCTGAGTCTGTTTACGTTACACGAACATCCTCAGACAATGTGGGGCATATGTAACGCCTGAAATGCGTATCCTCCTATTTCCATCTTTTGTACTATAAATTTTTTTCCTTATTTTGTCACCTGAAGATATGACTTTTCTGTGTCTTTGTATATTGTAATTGTTTTACTATTTGTATATACATGCACTTATGTCGATGTATAATTGGTTTGTTTTGTGAATATTACTTGTATTTATACGCTGGGTCTGGCCTAGGGAAAACTATGCTATCGAACGAATACATCGATAGGTCGTGTGGAGAACCAAAGTGTTTAGGATCTTTGGTAGTGTTAACTCTGCCGCGGAGAGCGCGGGCTGAGCAGACAGAGTCTGGCTGGGGTGGTGCAGTGGAGCAGGTGTGTTGTGTGAAGCTCCCACGAGTTGCCACGCTTTCGGGGTTTGGCAGAATGTAAATGCGCTCGACTTGCGATGATAGTTTCTGACATGGTGTCGCAGACGGGAAGCATTAGCTGGCGCACATCAAGAGCCCGTTTCGTCTGGTGACCGTGTCGAGAAGAAGGCACGTCAACATCCAGCTTCAGCAACAGCGACGGTCGACAATGAGTGACTGTCGCCACCTCCTCGATCGACAGCTTCAAACCTTCAATCAACCAACAAGGAAGACTGGAAGCACGTAAAGTTTTAGAACTGTATGGCAGACCTCAGCTTTTCAAACTTTAAAATTGTTGCATCACAAAATTACAGCAACTTAGCATGAACGTTTGTTGCTCATTGTCCCAATTGCATTACCAAGCATTTTCCAGAATGTACCCGAGTGTTGTTGAAATTCAAACACCAGCATCATTCGATTTCACTGCTTTAATTTCAAAGTTCAGTTAAGGTACTCATAGCTGGCTACAATATTTAGATTACACAAGCACAAATTAAGAGTGCGAGTTTTGTTACCGTTTTTTAGCTTACCTGTGACTGCAGCTCAGCTTGGTACGTACTAAATTTTACTATTGTTAATTGTTCAGACTCATTTAATTCAAGTTCAAAGTTAAATCTCTTATTTCTAAATTGCGTAGATTCAAGTAGCTTTTGAAATGTTTGTTGAGGTATTCCAAGACTAACCGCATTTTACTGAATTTCGATGTGCTTCAGAAAGAAAGCTCACTATTAACTTCAGTCACTAAATTAACTTTAGATTTTCCGCTTTTATTAATTCTTTTGCTAAATTAAGTCAGAGTCTGACGAACTTTCAGTTTTCACACTACACGTGTCAACCTCCAGTTGCCACGCTTCTAGTGCTAATTATATGTGTAATAACCTTTCTTTTTCAGTTACTATAGTAAATGTCCTTAGGACTGGCGACCGTAATTTCCCCCTAATCTCAAATATCAAATTACCGCTAGTTAATTGTTAACGTAACGGCCACACATTTACTTTCTTTATTAACTTTACCCCTTTTCAAAATTAATTTCCACCAGTTTCATTAGCATTTTTCCTTTCATTTAGATGTAACCCTTTCCTCCCTCTTTACCGACAAATTGACTTCGGTGACGATTGCTTTTCCCAAATTTCCATTAGGTACACGCGGTATAATTTTTCACTGTCATTAAGGTCGGTAAGTGAAGGGGAGGTTACAATCTGATAGTTCTACCAGCGGACAAATGCAACGCAACGGTTCCTCTGTCACGTGATGACTATCTGGGAAAGATGGATCTCATACTTGAAGACTCAGCGTACAGAAAATTGCAGGACGACCCAACTGAACGGATAAAACGGAAGACGCTTTCACTGCTGAAGAAGAGTTCTTTACCTGACGACGTTCTCAAAAAACTACGTCCTGGTGCTGCCGTGCCACCGAGATTATACGGTCTACCCAAGATTCATAAGAAAGGCGTCCCGCTTCGTCTGATCGTGAGTAATTTGGGTGCTCCTACCTACAATCTAGCCAAGTATTTAGCATCTGTTCTTGGCCCTCACGTCGGTAAATGCGAACATCACATTTCCAATTCTATGGTGTTTATTCAGAGATTGAAGTCCTTGTCTCTTAGTCCCTGGGATTTGCTTGTGAGCTTTGATGTCGTGTCGCTTTTTACCCGGGTTCCTCTGGAAGAATCCTTGCAATTAATTGGTGAGAAACTGGATGAGGAAACAACCAGGCTTTGTCGCCACATGTTGACGTCGACGTACTTTTTATTCAATGACAAATATTTTGAACAGACTGACGGAGTGGCTATGGGGAGCTCATTGTCCCCAATAGTCGGCAATCTTTTTGTGGAAGATTTTGAGGACATGGCGCTGTACACAGCGTCCTTAAAACCAACCTGTTTCTGGAGGTACGTTGACGATACGTTTATGGTGTGGCCTCATGGGAGAGAAGCTCTTGACCGCCTCCTAGATCATTTTAATTCCCTGCATCCTAGCATCAAGTTTACCATGGAGGTGGAAAGTGATGGAAAGCTTCCGTTTCTGGATGTTCTGGTGTACAGAAAGGATGATGGGACACTGGGACACAATGTTTATCGAAAGCCTACGCACGCGGACCGTTACCTACATGCTTCTAGCTGTCATCCATCGTTCCAGCGTACGGGGGTCCTGCGGACGTTGGCGAGAAGAGCTTATGCCATTTCAGATGGAGAAAGCTTGACACAAGAATTGGACCATCTTAAGGTTGTGTTCAAGCAGAATGGCTATACAGATAAATAGATCCGTCGTGCTTTCCAGTTTGGACCTTCGCTTGAACCACCAGAAGATACCGCAAATCGGTGGCTTTTCTGCCTTTTGCTGGGAGAATTTCCTCGAAGATAGGAAGGATTCTGAAAAGATATCATATCAAAAGTATTTTTCGTCCGCCAGCCAAGATTAGAGCGCTCCTTAGCTCTATTAAGGATGACTTGGGTTTGAGGAAGCCCGGCGTGTACAAGATCCCTTGCCACTGTGGGAAGGCTTATATTGGTCAGACAATCCGGACCATTCAGGACCGATGTGTTGAGCATCAGCGGCACACACGGCTGCTTCAACCGGAGAAATCTGCAGTGGCGGAGCACTGTCTCACCGAGGGACACAGAATGCTGTATGACAAGACACAAACGGCTGCCCCTGCATCTCGCTATTGGGACTGTGTTTTAAAGGAATCCATAGAGATTCGTTTATCTGACAATCTTATTAATAGGGACAATGGTTATCTTTTAAGTAAGACTTGGGACCCGGTGTTATCTGACATTAAAAAACAACGGTCTGTGTGTCGATCGTCGGAATAAAATTTTTTAATTTTTGACAGCGGTATCTCGATCTCGCCTGTTTTCACCACTGGCGGCGCGGTATGTCTACTGCGCTAGAGGGCAGTTACGGCACCTTCTCGCGCACGCGTTGTGGGTCTTCTGCGGCCTATACCAGAACTCTCACCTGAAGATGGCGGCCAGTTGGACCGCGACAATATTGTGTCATGAAGACGTTATAATCCGGCTGCATACCCGAGAAGAATATTATCAATTATTACGCTGGGAAAGCCTTCGTAGTCAAGATTGTTTTAAATTTTAATTTTATTATTTGGTATATTATTACCTCTTTTCTGATTTATTCATTTTGTATCCTATCCATCCTCGTACGTCTTTTAACATCCCTATAGAATCACGTTTGTGCAGAATGTATTTTACTCACTTCTTTTTCAGTTGGAACTAAGGTTTTTCTGCCATAAAGCAATGTGGGCAAAGAGATTAGTTTACAAAATCTCATTTTCGTCTCGTTCCTAGTTTTGTTTGTAAAAGTTCTTTGAATGAACTTTGCTAAGTTCTTGCTGATGTGCTTGTCAAAGGAGGCAGTTAGTGGGATACAAGCTAAAGAATCACATCAACAAACCAGAAAAATGTACTGCAAGATTAAACGTAATTAGTGAACAACATTGGATAAAAACATCATGAACTATTATGGTATAACGAGGAAGTGAATGAAACTGAAGCAGAGAACACCCGCGGAAATGAAGTTTCAGAAGTACACCCTATAACATTATAAGAATTAGCTACCCTATTAAGATCTGAAAAAAGGCACCTGGATCATATGGGATGAATATATCGCGTACTGACCATGATGTTGTTTTTTAAGCGTTGAACAGCCGGTCGTAAACTCCTCGCCGCAAAATTTTCAGGCGCTAGCAAGTGGTTCTGCCTTTTGGGACGGAAGTTCACAAGCTGCCATCAATTTAATTGAGATATGACTCAGTCTCTGCCTTGGAAGGCAATCAACGTCATTACTGCTTGTAAATATCCCAACTGCTTAGGAGACTGAGGAAGTTGGACAGCTCATTCGACACTAATAACAAATATTAAAGTTTAGCAATGGGATATATTCTGTTACAGTTTTTAAATATACAGGGGAGAACAGCCTTCACTGACGAGGTAAAACTATTTACATACGGAGATAACAAGTGATCAATCAACATCCATACTAATATTATAAACGCGAAAATAACTCTGGTATGTTTTTATGATTAACCTGCTGGACAGTTTTCGATGATATCTGGCGCGGGGAGAGCTTGAATCCTGAAAAAGAACATAGGCTCCTTCAGAAACTAAAAAAGGAGTGAAACGTGTTTTTTTTACATCAGTGAACGTAAACTACGTAAAAAATTACTAAATTTGTTACAAAATTGTATATTGTACAGCTACTTCAATAGCACGATGCATAGATGCGAGCTCCTGCGCATGATTGTCTGGATGCACTGCTCGGGAGCGACGCCGTACGTGCTACGTCTTGTGCGTTGGCACAGCTTGGGACGGCGGAGGGCGGAGCGCACGTTCAAGCTATGCTTTCCCGAACCGGCAGACACGTGAGAGCAGCTGACGTCATTGCACGTACAACGGCTTAGTTACTCACCATCACTCGTCATACCAGTTCTCTTAACGTCATTCGATTTTGCTGATAAAATAGTAAAATCATGTTGCACTTTACCTTATCTGTACGTTGTAGAGATGGCATTCGATCTGTTCATACTGCTTATGAATGTCCACTACAAATTGTTGCGACAAACTCTTTGTTCATGTCCCAGTCACACTACTTCAAACTTTGTTTACAAAGAAACTTTAGAAGAAATGGTTCAAATGGCTCTGAGCACTATGGGACTTAACATCTATGGTCATCAGTCCCGTAGAACTTAGAACTACTTAAACCTAACTAACCTAAGGACAGCACACAACACCCAGTCATCACGAGGCAGAGAAAATCCCTGACCCCGCCGGGAATCGAACCCGGGGACCCGGGAACTTTAGAAGTAAAAAATAAATTTCAGATATACAGAGTCCCTGGCCAGCTCTAAATAAATAGCCGGGCAAAGTCGGGTTTCTCAGCTAATTTTTTAACCCGCTGGAGAGAGTTGAACTCATGAGGGAATCCCAGCGTACTAGAGAGAGGTGAGAAAAGTGAGAAGACTGTGAAGACAGCTTACTGTATGGTGAAGGATGTCGTCTCACGGCAGCAAAGTGACGAAGTCACACACGCTCATCTACGCGAACTACATTGTAATCTTCTGTTCAAAGCAATGAACAGGCAAACTGCAACCCGACTCATAGGATTCCCGTCGGAGTCGTCCTGTTGCTATCGTTGGTCGAAACAGAAACTGGTAAACTGGGGACGGGGAGGCTGCGATCTAACGTTTTATTGCTACTGAACGCCCGCACTAAGATGAGCTTCCGAGCTCGGAAAATAGGCCTAGTACCACCCACTGGGAGGGGCAGTGGCCAAGGACTGCCTGTTGGAACTTAAGTTACAGACCACATTTGCTGTCCACAGAGGTTTCCCATCCTGCCTTGATTCCACGCGACCACCTTCGTAGCGCTGCGCCTCCTCGAAGTAGAAGAAGAGCCGTTTCAATTTTTATCTGAATTAAATCATTGCCATTATTTAGGGCTATATACACTCCTGGAAATGGAAAAAAGAACACATTGACACCGGTGTGTCAGACCCACCATACTTGCTCCGGACACTGCGAGAGGGCTGTACAAGCAATGATCACACGCACGGCATAGCGGACACACCAGGAACCGCGGTGTTGGCCGTCGAATGGCGCTAGCTGCGCAGCATTTGTGCACCGCCGCCGTCAGTGTCAGCCAGTTTGCCGTGGCATACGGAGCTCCATCGCAGTCTTTAACACTGGTAGCATCCCGCGACAGCGTGGACGTGAACCGTATGTGCAGTTGACGGACTTTGAGCGAGGGCGTATAGTGGGCATGCGGGAGGCCGGGTGGACGTACCGCCGAATTGCTCAACACGTGGGGCGTGAGGTCTCCACAGTACATCGATGTTGTCGCCAGTGGTCGGCGGAAGGTGCACGTGCCCGTCGACCTGGGACCGGACCGCAGCGACGCACGGATGCACGCCAAGACCGTAGGATCCTACGCAGTGCCGTAGGGGACCGCACCGCCACTTCCCAGCAAATTAGGGACACTGTTGCTCCTGGGGTATCGGCGAGGACCATTCGCAACCGTCTCCATGAAGCTGGGCTACGGTCCCGCACACCGTTAGGCCGTCTTCCGCTCACGCCCCAACATCGTGCAGCCCGCCTCCAGTGGTGTCGCGACAGGCGTGAATGGAGGGACGAATGGAGACGTGTCGTCTTCAGCGATGAGAGTCGCTTCTGCCTTGGTGCCAATGATGGTCGTATGCGTGTTTGGCGCCGTGCAGGTGAGTGCCACAATCAGGACTGCATACGACCGAGGCACACAGGGCCAACACCCGGCATCATGGTGTGGGGAGCGATCTCCTACACTGGCCGTACACCACTAGTGATCGTCGAGGGGACACTGAATAGTGCACGGTACATCCAAACCGTCATCGAACCCATCGTTCTACCATTCCTAGACCGGCAAGGGAACTTGCTGTTCCAACAGGACAATGCACGTCCGCATGTATCCCGTGCCACCCAACGTGCTCTAGAAGGTGTAAGTCAACTACCCTGGCCAGCAAGATCTCCGGATCTGTCCCCCATTGAGCATGTTTGGGACTGGATGAAGCGTCGTCTCACGCGGTCTGCACGTCCAGCACGAACGCTGGTCCAACTGAGGCGCCAGGTGGAAATGGCATGGCAAGCCGTTCCACAGGACTACATCCAGCATCTCTACGATCGTCTCCATGGGAGAATAGCAGCCTGCATTGCTGCGAAAGGTGGATATACACTGTACTAGTGCCGACATTGTGCATGCTCTGTTGCCTGTGTCTATGTGCCTGTGGTTCTGTCAGTGTGATCATGTGATGTATCTGACCCCAGGAATGTGTCAATAAAGTTTCCCCTTCCTGGGACAATGAATTCACGGTGTTCTTATTTCAATTTCCAGGAGTGTATACTGTAGGCAGTACAGTTGAAGAACTGTGGATAACTCTAGAATGGGCAATCACAGAAGTTGGAAAGAAAAACGTAGGTACAAGGAAGGTCACTACGAAGAAACCATAGGTAATGGAAGAAATAATTCAGTTGATCGACGAAAGAAGGAAGTACAAAAATGTTCAGGCTAATTCAGGTGTACAGATATACAAGTCACTTAGGAGTGAAATAAATAGAAAGCGCAGCGAAATGGCGCCATGGAGACCGTAAAGAAATCTAAAAAGGAAATGATTGTCGAAAGGATTGACACAGCATTCAGAAAAGTCAAAACAACATTTGGTGAAACTCAAAGCAATCTCCGTAACATTAAAAGTGCAACGAGAATTCCGCAATTAAATGCAGAGGAGAGCGGATACGTTGAAAGAGTACACTGAAGGCCTCTATGAGGGAGAAGTCTGATGACGTGATAGCAGAAGGAACAGGAGTCGACAGGGAACCTACAGGGGACCTAAGTATTAGAATCAGATTACTCAAGCTCAAATAAGGCTGAAGGGATAGGCAGCATGTAATCAGTTTCTAAAATACAAGGGGCAAGTGGAAACAAAACTGCTTTTGTATCCCACCTCACCTGGAAGGCGGCTCGTTGAGTCTGCTCCTGTAAACTGAAGGGTAGGCCGAGGGTAGGAAGTGAGTAGGAGCAGGAAAAGGTGAAATGCTTCGGTACTGCGTATAGGCTATAGCTCTTTTACTCGTGTATGGACATATACAACTGATAATACTTAACTTTGGCTGAGGAGAACGTAGGTGCGAACCCGGTTGTATCAAAGCTCACAAAAGTTACACAGGCAAACTCTGTAGTGGCTCGCCCGTTATTAAGTAGAAGTTAAGTTGCTTAGTCCTGTACTCGGAAAAAAATGGGCAGAATCTGGAGAGGCGCTCGTAGATCTGCACAGCGCCGGCTAGAGGGCGCTGTCGTTGGTGTTTGTGTCGTAGTGCCAACCTAATAACTTGCACCTACGCCGTGACGTCGTAGCTGTCGATACTACAACTGCTATTCACGTTGGTGTGTAGAAGGTATGAGACTTTTGATATACTATCAGGCTTTCGGAAAAAGATCATTCACACAATTCCGAAGACAAGTGCGAGAATTATCATACAGTCAGCCTAACACCTCATGCATTAAAGCTGCTGACGAGAATAACATACAGAGGAATAGAAATGAAAATTGAGGATGTGTTAGATGAAAGGTAAAGGCAACGGAGAGGCAGCTCTGGCGCTGCAGTTGGTAATGGAAGCGAGACTAAAGAAAAATCAAGACACGTTCATTTGATTTGTCGACCTAAAAGACTTTTGGTAATGTAAATGGTGAAAGATTTTCGAAAGTCAGAGAAAAATCGGTGTAAGCGATAGGGAAGACAGGTAATATATAATATGTACAAGAAGCAAGAGAGAACAATAAGACTGGAAGACCAAGGACACAGTGGTCGGATTAAGATGAGTGTAAGTCAATGATTTCTGGTCAGTTGAGTATAGAGTAATATCAACTGCAGCAGAAAATGGTATAACGGGAGAAGGATTCGTTATGAATAGGAAGTTAGGGCAGAGTGTGTGTTACTGTGAACAGTGCAGTGATAGACTTGTTCTTATCAGAATCGACAGTAAACTAATACCGACAACGATGGTTCAGGTATGCATACCGACGTCGGAAGCTGAAGAAGAGATAGAGAAAGTATATGAGGATATTGAAAGAGTAATACAGTACTTAAAGGGAAATAAAAATGTAATAATCATGGGGACTGGAATGCAGTCGTGGGGGAAGGAGTAGAAGAAAAGGTTACAAAAGAATATGGGCTTGGGACAAGGAATGAGAGAGGAGAAAGACTAATTGTGTTCTGTAATAAATTTCAGCTAGTAATAGCGAATACTTTGTTCAAGAATAACAAGAGGAGGAGGCATACTTGGGAAAGGCCTAGTGATACGGGAAGATTTCAGTTAGATCACATTATGGTCAGACAGAGATTCCGAAACCAGATAACGGATTGTGAGGCTACTCAGGAGCAGGTATAGACTCAGACCACAATATTATAATACTGAAGAGTAAGCCAAAGTTTTAAGAGGTTAGTCAGGAAGACTCAAGACGCAAAGAAATGGAATACGGAAGTACTAAGGAATGACGAGACAGCCTTGAAGTTCTGTAAAACTCTAGATACAGCAATAAGGAATAGTTCAGTGGGCAGCACAGCTGAAGAGGAATGGGCAGTTCTAAAAAGGGTGATCACCGAAGTTCGGAAAGAAAAACAGAGGCAGAAAGAAACCATGGGTAACAGAATAAATACATCAGTTGATCGATGAAAGAAGAAAGTACAAAAATGTTCAGAGAAATTTAGGAATACAGAAATACAGGTCGCTGATGAACGAAACAAACAGGAAGTGCACGGGAGGTAAGACGAGATGGCTGCATGAAGAAACTGTAAAAGAAATGATTGTCAGAAGGACTTACTCAGTATAGGAAAGTTAAAACAGCCTTCGGTGAAATTAACAGTAAGGGTAGCAACATTAAGAGTGCAATGGGAATTACACTGTTAAATGCAAAGGAGAAAGCGGATAGGTGGAAAGAGTACATTGAAGGCCTCTATGAGAGGGGACATTTATCTGATGTGATAGCAGAAGAAACAGGTGGCGATTTAGAATAGATAGGGGATCCAGTATTAGAATCAGAATTTAAGAGACCTTTGGAGGACTTAAGCCCAAATAAGGCAGAAGGGATAGATAGTATTCTATCAGAATTTCTAAAATCATTGGGGGAAGTGGCAACAAAACGACTATTTACCTTGATATGCAGAATGTGTGACTCTGGCGACATCTGACTTTCTGAAAAATATCGTCCACACAATTCCGAATACTGCAAGAGCTGACAAGTGCGAGAATTGTCGCACAATTAGCTTAACAGTTCATGCATCAAAATTACTTACAAGAATAATGTACAGAATAACAGAAAAGAAAATTGTTGTTGTCTTTAGGAAAGGTAAAGGCATCAGAGAGACAATTTTGACATTGCAGTTGATAATGGAATCAAGACTAAAGAAAAATAAAGGCACGTTCATAGGATCTGTCGACCTGGAAAAAGTGTTCGACTATGTCATACTGTGCAAGACGTTCGAAATTCTGAAAAAATATGGGTAAGCTGTAAGCAGAGACGGGTAATATACAATATGGCAAGAAGGAATAATAAGAGTGGACGACCAAGAACAAAGTGGTCGGATTAAATGAGTGTAAGACAGGGACAGAGTCTTTCGCCCCAACTCTTGAATCTGCACATTGAAGAAGCAGTGATGGAAATAAAAGAAACGTCCAGGGCTGGAATTAAAATTCAAAGTGACAGGATGTCAATGATAAGATTCGCCGATGACATTGCTATCATGAGTGAAAGTAAAGAAGAATTACATGATCTGCTGAATGGAATGAACAGTCTAATCAGTACAGAATATGGATGGAGAGTAAATCGAAGAAAGACGAAACTAATGAGAAGTAGTAGAAATGAGAATAGCGAGAAACTTAACATCAGGATTGACGGTCACGAAGTAGATGAAGTTAAGGCATTCTGCTACCTAGGCAGCAAACCAACCAATGCTGGATGGAGCAAATTGGACATCAAAAGCAGAAAGGGCATTCCTGGGCAAGAGAAGTCTACTAGTATCAAACAAATCCCTTAATTTGAGGATAAAATTTCTGAGAATGTACGTTTGGAGCAGAGCATTGTATGGTAGTGAGACGTGGACTGTGGAAAAACTGAAACAAAAGAGAATGGAAGCATTTGAAATACGGTGCTACAGACGAATGTTGAAAATCAGGTGGACTGATAAGGTAAGGAATGAGGAGGATCCGCGCAAAATCGGCGAGGAATGGAATATATGGAAAACACTGACAAGGAGAAGAGACAGGATGATAGGACATTTGTTAAGACATCAAGGACTGACTTCCATGGTACTAGAGGAAGCTGCAGAGAGCAAAAATTGTAGAGGAAGACAAGGATTGACATACATCCGGCAAATAATTGAGGACGTACGTTGCAAGCGCTAGTCTGAGATGAAGAGGCTGGCACAGGACAGGAATTCGTGGCGGACCACATCAAACCAGTCAGAAGACTGATGACCAAAGAAAAGGGTGGATTGGTTGGTTGATGGGGCCAAAGGGCGAGGTCGTCGGCCACATCGGATTAGGGGAGGATGGGGAAGGAAGGTGGCCGCGCACTTTCAAACGAACCATCCCAGCATTTGCTTGGAACGATTTAGGAAAATCACGGAAAACCTAAATCAGGATGACAGGACGTGGGTTTGAACCTCGTCCTCTTGAGTACGAGTCCAGTGTGCTAACCACTGCGCCACGTCGCACGGTGTGTACGGTGTGTAAGGCACGGTTGCAGTCTTCCGCCTGCACTGTTCAATCTGTACATCGAAGAAGCAATGACGGAAGTAAAAGGGATGTTCGAGAGTGGGATTAAATCTCGAGTTGAAAGGATATCAATGACAAGATTTGCTTGTGACATTGCTATCCTCAGTGACAGTGAAGAAGAATTAGAAGGTTTTGAATAGATTGAGCAGTGCAATGAGTACAGAATGTCAAGAACAAAGGCGAAAGAGAATAGCGAGAAACTTAACATCAGAATTACGGATCACGAAGCAGACAAAGTCAAGGAATACTGCTGCGTAGACATCAAAATAACCAAAGATGGACGGAGCAAGGAGGACATAAAAAAAATCAGAGTATCACAGGCATAAAGGGCATTCTCGGCCAAGAGAAGGCTATTGATATCAAAAATAGGCCTTAATGCGAGGAAGAAGTTTCTGAAAATGTACGTTTCAAGAACATCATTATATTGTAGTGAAACATGGATTGTGGGAAAACCGGAACCGAAGAGAATCAAAGCCTTTGAGATGTGTTGCTACAGAATAATGTTGAAAAATAGGTATACTGATAATGTCAGGAACGAAGAGGTTATCTGCAGAATCGGGGAGGAAAGGAATATAAGGAAAACACTGACAAGAAGAGGGGACAGCATGAGGAGACATCTGTTAAGACATCAGGGATTCACATACATGGTACTAACAGTAGGGGGAATAATGTAGAGGAAGATAAAGGTTGGAATAGACCCAGCAAATAATTGAGGACCTAAGTTGTAAGTCGCATCAACCAGTCAGAAAACAGACTAAAAATGGTCTTGAGCAGACAATTAAATCATTTCAGAACGTTTATGCCCCAATTTAAACTTATAACTCGTGTTCCTCGGGGTGCCAGGAACCTATTACATTCTCTTTTCTCTCTGAGTTTTAATCAGGGGAATTAATAACGCGATAACCAGTTCGGAGTCAGTCAGTCGCTACGAGTGTGTCTGGAATCTGCGATGATATTACGAGGTGCATTCAAGTTCTAAGGCCTCCGATTTTTTTTCTAATTAACTACTCACCCGAAATCGATGAAACTGGCGTTACTTCTCGACGTAATCGCCCTGCAGACGTACACATTTTTCACAACGATGACGCCATGATTCCATGTTAGCGGCGAAGGCTTCTTTAGGAGTCTGTTTTGACCACTGGAAAATCGCTGAGGCAATAGCAGCACGGCTGTTGAATATGCGGCCACGGAGAGTGTCTTTCATTGTTGGAAAAAGCCAAAAGTCACTAGGAGCCAGGTCAGGTGAGTAGGGAGCATGAGGAATCACTTCAAAGTTGTTATCACGAAGAAACTGTTGCGTAACGTTAGCTCGATGTGTGGGTGCGTTGTCTTGGTGAAACAGCACACGCGCAACCCTTCCCGGACGTTTTTGTTGTAGTGGAGGAAGGAAGTTGTTCTTCAAAACATTTTCGTAGGATGCACCTGTCACCGTAGTGTCCTTTGGAACGCAATGGGTAAGGATTACGCCCGCGCTGTCCCAGAACATGGGCACCACCATTTTTTCAGCACTGGCGGTTACCCGAAATTTTTTTGATGGCGGTGAATCTGTGTGCTTCCATTGAGCTGACTGGCGCTTTGTTTCTGGATTGAAAAATGGCATCCACGTCTCATCCATTGTCACAACCGACGAAAAGAAAGTCTCATTCATGCTGTCGTTGCGCGTCAACATTGCTTGGCAACATGCCACATGGGCAGCCATGTGGTCATCCGTCAGCATTTGTGGCACCCACCTGGATGACACTTTTCGCATTTTCAGGTCGTCATGCAGGATTGTGTGCACAGAACCCACAGAAATTCCAACTCTGGAGGCGATCTGTTCAACAGTCATTCGGCGATCCCCCAAAACAATTCTCTCCACTTTGTCGATCATGTCGTCAGACCGGCTTGTGCGAGCCCGAGGTTGTTTTGGTTTGGTGTCACACGATGTTCTGCCTTCATTAAACTGTCGCACCCACGAACGCACTTTCGACACATCCTTATCTCCATCACCACATGACTCCTTCAACTGTCGATGAATTTCAATTGGTTTCACACCACGAAAATTCAGGAGACGAATGATTGCACGCTGTTCAAGTAAGGAAAACGTCACCATTTTAAGTATTTAAAACAGTTCTCATTCTCGCCGCTGGCGGTAAAATTCCATCTGCCGTACGGTGCTGCCATCTCTGGGACATATTGACAATGAACGAGGCCTCATTTTAAAACAATGCGCATGTTTCTATCTCTTTCCAGTCCGGAGGAAAAAAATCGGAGGCCTTAGATCTTGAATGCACCTCGTATTTATTGATTGTTACCTGGAGTGGCGTTTTGCGACCACACACGCTTGTCCCGACGCTTGACAGGATGGCTAAGGTCGTTGCGTTAGAACGAGAATAAAGTAAAAAGAGATTAGGATGCATATGCAGGCATTTAGAATCCATTCTTCCTCACTCAATAAGCGTATGAAACAGAGCATAAAATGTTTAGTGATTATTATATGACGTCCGTTATGTACTGAACAGTGCCTTGTGTAGCGTTTACGTAAATGCAGATAGCAAAAGCACCACGAGAGCCAGCCTAATGCATCATCTACACATAGTACACAAGAGAATATATGAGAGCAGATCAGTAGGTCGTGTTGTGGGAATGAAAAGATAACTGGATCTACTCATTTGACCTAATTTCGCCGAGACCTGATTTATCGCATGATCTGGGATGGTGTCATCATTGATAGATTGGTAGCAGGTCAGACACACATATACGTGATCGGATGGTCAAATGTCCGCTCCTTTGTTGATCATATATCATGACAACAATGTCTTACTCAATGATTGATAGCCAGGACGGTCAGTTAACACCATCTGGACTACAAAACATTCGATCTCACGTGTGACATCACGCAATTCAGACAAGCCCTCTAGTTTTACATCGATCTCTTACGAAGCCATTGTATTAAGAGTGCTTTTTTTATTGATGAAATCCGACACCACATTTCGCTATCGTGATTTATTTGATGCAAATTAAGTTAATGAGAACTATATTAGTTACCATTAAAACAGAGCGTAAATACTTATTTACACTTAAACGCCCGATCTCGTGGTCGTGCGATAGCGTTCTCGGTTCCCACGCCCGGGTTCCCGGGTTCGATTCCCGGCGGGGTCAGGGATTTTCTCTGCCTCGTGATGGCTGGGTGTTAGGTGCTGTCCTTAGGTTAGTTAGGTTTAAGTAGTTCTAAGTTCTAGGGGACTTATGACCACAGCAGTTGAGTCCCATAGTGCTCAGAGCCATTTGAGCCACATAAACATAGCTCGATGGGAATGCAGTCACGCTTGTGATTTAACAATTTGAGAGAGTATTTCGATTTAACCACATTTGCAACGCAATCGCATAGAAAACTGATCACTTTAAAACTGATGTGTTTCGAAAGTGCAAGTTTCCATCTTCAGACTCAGACACAGGAATCAGAACATCAACGAATAAATTTTTCATACTGTTCTTAGCTTACTTTCCTTGGTCATCTTCTTCCTGGGCACCACGTCCGTTGTGCTCGCACATTGAGTTGAACTATGCATCGTCCTAGAACAATAACACATCTGACTTCCAAAAGCTGCTAGTTTTCCTGCTTGTCCTCTGTGCCAGGACTAAGGCGTGTCAGCCTTTCAACTGAATCATTCCCTGCTAACGTTAAATCGCGGGGTAACTAACCCTCAAAGACATAGTTACGAGATTAGTCAATGATTATTTGTAGCTCTTCATGTCGAAGTATCTACCTGTCATACGCTTAGCAACACTTGATCTGAAGGAATGATGTACAGGGCGTTACCGGCGTAATAGTACATTTTTGAGAAGGGGTAATATAGCCACTAATTCGAATGAAACATTCGACCCAACATGTGGCAAATTTGTGTTGTTTATAAAAGTGCATGAATGGCGCAGAGACTGCACTGGCGGAACGCACGATGCCAAAGTAGTGACGCTTCCGCCTCATATGGCAGCATTTGTACTCGCTCTGGCTTGATATGTTACGGCAGGTGGTAGGTTCCTGTTACGTGCTACATTGTGCTACAACCCAAGCAGTGACACAGCCAACCACTGACAGCAGAACACCATGCAGCAGGATGCTCCACCAATACTGTTCCAGCACTCTCCTGCAGAATAACGCCTATGGTCGGGCAGCGAATCACTTGGCTGGATTACGAATAGTGCTTTTTAACAATACAGTCCCTTCGTTCCTCAGTTTTGCTGTTGATGAATGAGTGGATCACATTGTTAAAAAGTAGTCCAGAGATAGCAGTTACTGAATGCTGGCATCCATTTCGATTGCACATTAGATGGGATTCTTCCTACATGTCGGTCATATGACCTGAAGACAGCACTGCGAAACATCAAAACTGATCGCGTAAGTAAAATAAAATTTCAAATGTAGAAAGCTGAAGGTGGTTTTGATTTGACGTTTTATACTGAACAGCTGAAATCCCTCAACCATTCTGTGTAAGGACACACTTACAAGAATTTTAACGTGGTCCAAAGCAGCAAATGATCCTTATGCTATTTCAGTGCTCCTATTTCACACCCTCCTGTGGGATGATCAATGAGGGGTACGAGAATGACATACACGAGAATAAAACGGCAAAGCGTCTGTCTAAGACCCTCAATTCAGCAAAACCCTCGGCAGCACCTGCCCACAATTATTGACAATGTAGAGAATGTACTTGTACAGAGAAAAGCTGCAAAGTAGACTGGAGTGTCTGCAGGCAGGCAACTACTTAACACACATCTGAATGGTCGCCTGCTGAGTATTTTGCAGGTTTTCTCTGTAAAGGCACGTTTTTAAAATATTCAATAACTGAAGGTGTGTGCCACCGAGGGTTTTGCCGAACTGGGGTCTTAGAGAGACCTTTTAGCGTTGTATTCACACATGTGCCAATTTCGCAACCCACCTGTGCACCTGAGTAAAAATGGAGAGTCACTGTACTCTAAAGGGGCGAGACGACGTTGAGTGAGGTTGCAGCCCCACTACGCCCTTCGAAAAGGATCGAATCGCCCAGGATGTTACAGCAGTGCCAAAGGTTGTCAAGAACGTTGTCCTTTTGCTTGTCGCACTGAAAACTGTTGTTTCGGATCGCGATATGTCTGGGAATCAATGTGCCAAAGAAAAGTGTGGTTTGATTGATGCCCTTTATGTCACCACCTGAGGCCCTTTCGTTTCGATTCAGAGGGTGGAGTAACTGATATGTTTTCCTCGGACACTCGTAAGAAAACCACTTAATTTCAACGCTGGGCATCGCGCCTCCGACTTCCATTGCAGAAGCGTAAGAGCAGGGAGGAAATATGGGTAAAAGGCGTGAAACGGTCTTTCGTATCGTGTGACACGTCCACAGTGGCGTCGGGCAGACCTGTCGTGAAATTTGGTGCCGATGTGACGTCATTAGCCCACTTTACGCGTCACATGAACTTGTGGGCTCTGGCCTGTTGCGGATCCACCGACACCTTGCTGTTTGAAACGTTGTCGAGCTCAAGAGTGACGTCGCAGTTCGCCACGCTTTTGCACCATTGCAGAGGAAGGTGGTTGGCACGTTTGAGTCAAATTTTTAAACTTATACCTTGGAATAAGTTTCGAAAAAACGATCCTTTAGTTCTGTTGTGCGGTGTAGTTGATACAGAAAATCAACGATTTACTAAGAATATATAAAAAATTATGTGTAACACCGCTCATATTTACAAAACAGTTTTGAAGCGAAGTATATACTGCTGCATGATGAAACTGAACGCAGATGATATACACAGAAGGACAGGCAGTTTCTGTTTTGCTAGTTCTCCGAGTGGTGTTCGAGCTCATTCCACATTACTAACTGATAAGACAAGTATAATCAAGCGCAGAAAGCCGGCCGCTGTGGCCGAGCGGTTCTAGACGCTTCAGCCAGGAACCCCGCTGCTGCTACGGTCGCAGGTTCGAATCCTGCCTCAGGCATGGCTGTGTGTGCTGTCCTTAGGTTAGTTAGGTTTAAGTAGTTGTAGGTCTAAGGGACTGATGACCTGAGATGTTAAGTCCCGTAGTACTTAGAGCCCTCTGAACCAAGCGCAAAACATTTCAAAATATTCGTCTGTGAAGAGGAGTATTTGACTAACAGAACTAAGAATTTCGTCCGCGACTGCTAATATTCATTGGGAACGAATGTATCTTTGGCAGATCACTAAGGAAATATGGTAGGATCGGTCTTGTTCTCAATGGAGAGTGTGTAAACCACTTGTCACCATGACCACGACTGTTAGATTTCTTTCGCGATATGCCTCAATACTGAAAAGTATTCCTTTTGTAAAGTGTGTAGTGTTTCGACATATATCTGCAGTTTGGTTTTCGCGACGTGTAACTGGAGTCACCCCAACAGATACTGCTCGTATCGTCTTTCACACGACACTCAATGTCGATCTGTTTCCTGTTATGGGCAAAATTATTTTTAAAGCAGATTTTATACGTGACCATTCGACAGAACGGTCCCAAATTAGTCTAGCGCGATATTCGTTTTGACACTGTGCGTTAAGAGAGACTAAAACACGACGAACAACCAATACTCTAGCAGTGACTGAGCAGCTTTGCTACATGGAGGTAGTACTCAGTGCACGCCAGAATACATAATTGGGTTAATGTGCTCATACATGGCGCTGTTTGTTTGGAGAGGAGTAGGATTTTGCCAAAGAGTACACATTATTTGTTATGTTCCTTATCAATCTAATAAGTCGTCACACACTCACTCTTCCTCTTGCTGGTACAAACGATTAATTTCGTTTCTTAAACATATCAAATTCGTCTAACTTGCCAGCTCACAACTCTTTCACTCTTTTTTTTCAAAATTGGCTTTTCGGTTTCTACTTTTAGTTAAACTCACATCCACTCTCACTAACTTTACAAACCAATGTACACTGGTGTCCCAAAATAAAGCGACAAGCCGAAATTTTGAGAAGTTATGTTTATTTTGCCTTGAAACGGTATAAAACGATGATAGTAAAATAGAAACAATGTAAAGAATACAACATCTAAACAGCTGAATATGCATGAAGACAGACAAAAATATTCTTCGTTTTTTCCAACTTAACCGATATGCACACACTTACCGACAACTGGTTAACGTGTTCAGTATGGGTTGTAACCACCAGCAATTACAGGCTTCACAACGACGGGGCATCCTGTGAATAATTTCATAAATCTCGTGCAGAGGCAGTAATGCCTTTTCCTCCTGTGGAGCTGCTTGCAAGCCCAGGAGAGTAGTTGGTGAATGGTGACGTGATGCAACCCTTCTCCCTAGGGCATCGGAGATGTGCTCTATGGGATTCATATCGGGAGAGTGAGCAGGCAACACCAAGCGTGCGATATCTTCCGTTTCCAAGAAGACATCAACCACCCGTGCTCTATAAGTTCGAGCATCATCGTCCATCAGTACAAAGTCTGGGCCCACAACATCCCGCAGCAACCGCACTTAAGATACCAAGATCTCCTCACGATACCTGACAGCAGTTAAACCTTGCCGATTCATCTGTACATTTTCATGAAGAGGTGTTCGAGTGGTCAACATAATCCCTGCCCACACCGTTAGGGACCCTCCTCGATATCTCTCTGTTTCCACAATTTTAGGATTCCAAAATCGTGTTTCACGTTCCCTCCGGATTCTAATCCGCCGAGAATTATTCTCCAGACAAAATTGGGACCCATCTGTGAGAGGAACATTGGCCCACTGTTCGACCGTCCGGATGGCATGTTGATGACTCCATTCTAGACGTTCTCTTCTGTGAAGACGCGTCAGAGCTACAATACAGAAGGTTTCCGACAATAAAGGCCACTCTGCCGAAGCATTCTGTACGCTGTTTGCCTCGCTATCATCTGTCGAGTGGATGCTGCGACGGCAGATTCCAGTTGCTGTGCAGTGCAAAGGTGGTACCATCGTGCTCTTACAATAACTGTCCTCTGTTTCTGATGTCACACGTGGTCGGCCTTGCCCTCGTCTCGGATACAGTTTCGGTCTCTATAAATTGTCACCACATTCGAGAAACATCAGACCGATTCACATTACTTGGTATTCAGACAGTTTTACTTTGCATACATGCAATAGATAAGACCAACTGTCAGAGTTGAGTGGGGAGGAGCCTCGAGTAGCCGTAGATGTAGGCAACTTGCAGCAGTCCTCAGCAATTAGGAGGCCTAGGTTAGTTGCAAAGTCTCGCAGAAAGAAGGTTCTGCTGCTAGGTGGTTCCCACGGTAGAGGTGTGGGCCAGCAGTTGCAGGAAGTGTTGGGGAGTGAGTACCAGGTCACCAGCATTGTGAAGCCTAGTGCAGGGTTGGCTCAGGTGACTGAAAGCATAGGGGAGTTATGTAAGAATTTTACGAAAGAGGATCAGGTAGTGATAATGGGTGGAGCAGGGAACAGTCTCGATAGGGACAGGGAATATGATGTCAGTGGTGACTTGGTTAAGATAGCTACTCAAACTGGTGGCACTAATGTGCCTTTCGTGCAACTGTTTCAGCGTCATGATCGGCCTCACCTTAATGCGGCTGTTTGGCGCGTTAATGTGGGGCTGAGGAGGGCACTGATGGCGGAAGGCATGGATCATATCTCAGTGGTGCCAGTTGGGTCTATCAATAGATAGGGTTTCACTAGGCATGGCCTGCACCTCAATAGATATGGGAAGAGGAGGCTGGCTAAGCTTATAGGTGACAGCGCAGTGGGTGGTGGTGGTGGTGGTAGTAGTGGTATCACTCATGGAAAAATTCCTGTAGTAGTTGGTGTTAGAGCTGCACCTTTTTTAGACTGAAGTCAGCTGATAGGTATACCTGCTTAAAGGAAGTGCCTCTAACTAAGGGCTCACCTCCAGAGGATGTAATGTTTCCAAGTAGAGAAGGAATTAGCTTATTTCATCAAAATATAAGAGGTATTAGAGATAAAGTTAGTGAACTGCTAATAGATGCTAACTCTGAAATTATTGGTATATCAGCACACCACTTAAATAATTTGACAATTCAGAGGCTTCCTTTACCAGGCTACAGATTAGCTGGCTGTTTCTCAAGGAGTTCCTTGCGGGGTGCGGTCATTAGTTGAATTTAGTGAAACTAAACTTCTAATTGCTGTTGTTTATAGGTCCCCTAACTCCGACTTCAGAGCATTTTTGCTTAAGCTAGAGAGGGTTCTTGATTCACTTTGTAGGAAGTGCCAGAAAGTAGTTGTATGTGGTGACATCAAAATTAATTTTGTACATGATTGTGCAAGAAAAAGGATGTTGGTAGATCTCCGAAATTCATATGACCTGATGCAAACTGTGTTTTTTCCAACTAGGGTGCAGGGGAACAGTAGCACAGTCATAGACAATATTTTTATTCATTCTTAATTACTAGATGGGCATTCTGTTAGTAAAAGGGTGAATGGCCTTTCAGACCATGATGCACAAATTTTAACATTAAAAGGTATTTGTACTCAAACCAATGTCGTATTTAATTAGAAACTACGTAGGAAAGTTAATCCAACAGCAATAGAGAGTTTTTCAAAACTTGTCAAGGAACAAGAGTGGCAAGATGTTTATAGTACCGATAATATAGGTGATAAATACAATGCTTTCCATAACACATTTCTCATGCTCTTTGAGAGTTGCTTTCCATTAGAACATTCTAAACGGGGTACTGGCAGTAATAGACAGCCCGGTTGGCTGACTAGTGGGATAAGGATATCATGTAGAACAAAGCGGGAATTATATCAAAATGTTAGAAGTAGTCACAATCAAGCTACAGTAGCCCATTACAAACAGTATTGTAAGGTGCTTAAAAATGTTATTAGCAAGGCAAAACGTATGTGGTATGCAAATAGGACAGCTAATTCACAGGATAAAATTAAAGCCATATGGTCAGTTGTGAAGGAAGTGTCTGCTCAGCAGCACAAGGTCGATGATATAAAGTCAGTTAGTAGTAATAATATTTCTGTTACTGATAAATCAGATATATGTACAGTATTTAACAACCATTTTCTGAGCATTGCTGATGAATTAAATAAAAACTTAGTTTCTACAGGAAATCATATAAATTTCTTAGCAAATGCCTTTCCAAGATTGACGTCTGAAATACTCCTCTGTGATACAGACAAAAGGGAGATTGAGTCAATAATTAAATCACTGAAGACTAAGGACTCTCACGGTTATGATGGAGTGTCTAGTAGAATATTAAAGTACTGTGCTGCACATGTTAGCCCTGTATTTAGCCATATTTGTAATTTTTCCTTTAGGAATGGTCAGTTTCCTGAGCGATTAAAGTACTCAGTAGTAAAGTCGCTTTATAAAAAGGGAGAAAGGGATAATGTAGATAATTTTAGACCTATTTCTATGCCATCAGTGTTTGCAAAAGTTATCGAAAATGCTGTGTATGTAAGGTTAATTCATCAATTTATATCACACGATTTGCTATCAAATGTACAGTTCGGCTTTAGAAGTCGTTTGACAACTGAAAATGCTATATTCTCTTTTCTCTTGAGGTACTGGATGGGCTAAACAAAAAGTTTCGAACGCTTGGCGTATTTTTTGATTTAACAAAGGCATTTGACTGTGTTGATTTCACTATATTGCTCCAGAAGCTGGACCATTACGGAATAAGGGGAGTAGCTCACAATTGGTTCACCTCTTACTTTAGCAACAGGCAGCAAAAGGTCATTATTCACAATGTTGATAACGGCTGTGATGTGGGATCTGAGTGGGGTACTGTCAAGTGGGGGGTGCCCCAGGGATCAGTGTTGGGGCCGCTCCTGTTCCTTATTTATATAAATGATATGCCCTCTAGTATTATGGGTAACTCTAAAATATTTCTGTTTGCTGATGACACTAGCTTGGTAGTAAAGGATGTTGTGTACAACATTGACTCGGTTTCAAGTAGTGCAGTACATGACCTCAGTTCATGGCTTGTAGAAAATAAACTAACACTAAATTACAGTAAGACTCAGTTCTTACAGTTTCTAACACACAATTCAACAAAACCTGACGTTTTAATTTCACAGAACGGGCATATGCTTAGTGAAACTGAACAGTTCAGATTTCTAGGTGTTCAGATAGACAGTAAGCTGTCGTGGAAAGCCCATGCTCAGGATCTTGTTCAAAGACTTAATACTGCCATTTTTACTATTGGAACGGTATCAGAAGTGAGGGATACTTCGACACGAAAATCAGTCTACTTTGCTTATTTTCATTCGCTTATGTCATATGGTATCATATTTTGCGGCAACTCTTCCCATTCTAAAAGGATATTTTTGGCTCAGAAACGGGCGGTTCATGCAATAAGTGGTGTGAGTTCACGAGCTTCTTGTCGACCTCTGTTCACGAGTCTGGGTATTTTGACATCGGCCTCTCAATATGTATATTCCTTATTGTCGTTTCTTGTTACTAATATTAGTTTATTTCCAAGAATAAGCAGCTTCCACTCGGTTAATACTCGGCAGAAATCAAACCTCCATTTGGATCCGACGTCCTTAACTCTTGTGCAAAAAGGTGTGCAGTATACTGCTGCATGCATTTTCAATAAGCTGCCACTCGAATTCAAAAATCTTAGCAGTAATCCACGCGCTTTCAGATCGAAACTGAAGAGTTTCCTCATGGGTCACTCCTTCTATTCTGTCGAGGAGTTCCTTGAAAAATTAGCTGATTCTCATTATATTGCTGATAGCGTTTGCTTAAACTTATGGACTGACTTTCTTTCAGGTTCATGAGCATTTATTTTTATCTGTTATTACTTTCATGTTGTAAGTTCACGTACTGACACGTTCCATGACCTTGGAGATTTGGTCCTCAATTTGGTCCTACGGAACTTGACATGTAAATAAAAAATAAAAAATAAATTAAGCCATCGGGCCACATGAGTTAGCAACTGTCCTATTTTCTTTCTTCGTATGGTCCTCCAACGCAGTCTGATAGGCATCTTCTCTGTGACATACTGCACCATCCATGACTGTGTGTACAGTGATTGTAGATGTGGGTCTACCGGCAAACATTGCCCTTTTTGATAGGTGTCGTGACGGCATCGTTGGCGTTCAAAATGGCTCTGAGCACCATGGGACTTAACATCTGAGGTCATCAGTCCCCTAGAACTTAGAACTACTTAAACCTAACTAACCTAAGGACATCACACACATCCATGCGCGAGGCAGGATTCGAACCTGCGACCGTAGGGGTCGCGAGCCTCCAGACTGAAGTGCCTAGAACCGCCCAGCCACACCGGCCGGCATGTCATCGTTGGCGTGATTGTCCGTTGACCGGAATGCCATCTTCCGTGAAGAACACGAACGTACGGACATCTATTGACAGTTTGTATGATTATATCGTGAATTAGACACTGGACTGGTAAATAGCGGCCTGTTACTTTAATTTTGGACTCCAGTGTACTATTACTTTTTTTTACTCACTGATGACTTAGGCTCACTCATACCGTTTCAGACTTAAAATATTCGTTAATCATTCATTCTTACTTAATTTTTTTTACCTCACTCATTCATACCTTTTTACGAACATAGATACGTTATGTACTTGGCACAAAAGTATATGCAAAACTCAAGGCATACCGAAGATCCAAAGCACAAGTTCAGATGTTCACAGTACTAGTGACCATAAACTATCTTACAGAAGGTTCAAGTCCTCGATATGATCACAGCTGTTCACATTTGCTCTTCCTTCCTTGACAGTGTCAAATACCTCTTCTCACTGGAAAAAGTGTTTCATTCCATCCACAATGTTCTACATTAAAGTTAAAAGTATACTTCCTTCATGGATCAAAGTTCAAATGGCTCTGAGCACTATGGGACTTAACTTCTGAGGCCATTAGTCCCCTAGAACTTAGAACTAATTAAACCTAACTAACCTAAGGACATTACACACAGCCATGCGGGCAGGATTCGAATCTGCGGCCGTAGCGGTCGTGCGGTTCCAGACTGTAGCGCATAGAACCGCTCGGCCACGCTGGCCATCACATCACCTTGGAAACCGTGCGTATGGTTGCAATTGTCTCAATGGTCATTATGTATGAAAACACAGTACAATTATCACATGAGAAACGTGTAGTGGTCTGTTGGCATAAGCTATGTGCGGTCGCCACATGATATCAACGTTTTGCGTATGTAGACAGGGCTGCTGGAGCACGCCTGTCTTTTTCTCCATTTTTTTGGCTTCCGAGTAGCAACTCGATTTAGCCATCAACACAGAGTTACTATGTACGAAGAATTGAATAAAAGGATACAGAAACGCATATTTACAAGTAGAGAAAGCTCAAAGCATCAAAGCTGTGTCCAGTACATATTTGCAACAATTAGAACAAAAGATAGTTAAAACTGTGATGAGTTGCAGTTTACACCATTCCTGAAATATCTTTAGAAGCAAGACAGTAAAATAGAATATGCCCACCATTAAAACTTACATATTGTGCCCAATACTCTTATGAAACATAACAATCAGTGCACAAAGGTGAATGTCTGTGGCAAATAAAAGAGAAATAGCTGACTGAGGAAGGTGGTATCCCATATTCAGCAATGTCTTCAGAAAGTCCAACAGTTCGTAGTCAAATCTGGGCCACATAGGTAGCATGCGATTGACATCAGTTTCCGATTCCGGATCACACTCACATGCCAGTGAAGCGTAAAGGTGATCCGATGTAAATGTTGAGGAAAAGAGGCTTGACTGAAGCGAAGTCGGATGACAGTAGAAATCGCGAATCGGTCCAAGTGTTTCCTCGTGAATCATGGCTATGAAGACTACCGAAATTGGAGCACTGCGTAATAACCGCCTTTCGTTTGCCGGGCAACGTTCCACATCTCTTGCCATTGTTGATTTGCATAACCCGTGACCTCATGTAAGTAGTCTGTGAAAGGTAATTTTAGATCCAGGTCAGTGCCTAAAGATGTCGCTTGCTTGGCTAATGCCGGCTAGTGTGGCCGAGCGGTTCTACGCGCTTCAGTCTGGAACCGAGCGACCGCTACGGTTGCAGGTTCGAATCCTGCCTCGGGCATGGTTGTGTGTGATGTCCTAAGGTTAGTTAGGTTTAAGTAGTTCTAAGTTCTAGGGGACTGATGACCTCAGATGTTAAGTCCCATAGTGCTCAGAGCCATTTTTTGATTGGCTAATGCATCAACTTCCTCATTGTACAGGATATCTACGTAGGAAAGCACCCACAGCAAATGGATTGTCTACCCCATGCGTGTGCTGTCCAAGATATGGCGGTTAGTTGTTTTGGTCCACCTCCGGTGTTGAATACACTACTGGCCATTAAAATTGCCACAACAAGAAGAAATGCAGATGATAAACGGGTAGTCATTGGTCAAATATATTATCCTAGAACTGACATGTGATTACATTTTCACGCAATCAGGGTGCATCGACTCTGAGAAATCAGTACCCAGAACAATCACCTCTGGCCGTAATAACGGCCTTGATACGCCTGGGCATTGTGCCAAACAGAGCTTGGATGGCGTGTACATGTACAGCTGCCCATGCAGCTTGAACACGATATCACAGTTCATCAAGAGTAGTGACTGGCGTATTGTGACGAGCCAGTTGCTCGACCACCATTGACCAGACGTTTTCATTTGGTGAGAGATCTGGAGAATGCGCTGGCCAGGGCAGCAGTCTAACATTCGGGTAGTAAAACATCTGAAATGTAACGTCCACTATTCAAAGTGCCGTCAATACGAACAAGAGGTGACCGAGACGTGTAACCAATGGCACCCCATACCATCAAGCCGGGTGATACGCCAGTATGGCGATGACGAATATGCGCTTCCAATGTGCGCTCACCGCGATGTCGCCAAACACGGATGCGACCATCATGATGCTGTAAACAGAACCTGGATTCATCTGAAAATATGACGTTTTGCCATTCGTGCACCCAGGTTCGTCGTTCAGTACGCCATCGCAGGCGCTCCTGTCTGTGATGCAGCGTCAAGGGTAACCGCAGCCATAGTCTCCGAGCTGATAGTCCATGCTGCTGCAAACGTCGTCGAACTGTTCGTGCAGATGGTTGTTGTCTTGCAAAGGTCCCCATCTGTTGACTCAGGGATCGAGACGTGGCTGCACTATCCGTCACAGCCATACGGATGTCTGTCATCTCGACTGCTAGTGATACGAGGACATTGGGATCCAGCACGGCGTTTCGTGTTACCCTCCTGAACCCACCGATTCCGTATTCTGCTAACAGTCATTGGATCTCGACCAACGCGAGCAGCAATGTCGCGATACGATAAACCGTAATCGCGTTAGGCTACAGTCCGACCTTTATCAAAGTCGGAAACGTGATGGTACGCGTTTCTCCTCCTTACACGAGGCATCACAACAACGTTTCACCAGGCAACGCCGGTGAACTGCTGTTTGTGTATGAGAAATCGGTTGGAAACTTTCCTCATATCAGGACGTTGTAGGTGTCGCCACCGGCGCCAGCCTTGTATGAATGCTCTGAAAAAACTAATAATTTGCATATCACAGCATCTTCTTCCTGTCGGTTAAATTTCGCGTCTGTAACACGTCATCTTCGTGGTGTAGCATTTATAATGGCCAGTAGTGTATTTTGAAGGATGCTTTGGAAGTCAGGCACAATTAATATCTTTAGGAAGGAAGTGAAGAGACAAGCTTGAGAGTTTCCAGAAGTGCTACTGTCCCTGCCGTAAATATGAGACGCTAGGGGGCAGTTTCATCTGAATCTGAGGGCAGAGAGAAACACATCCGTATTATTTAAGTCTCGGAACATCCTGCTGTGCGTTCGCTCGTGGCGGGGCGGTGAAGGTTCTCCGCAATTACCTTGGGGCTAGGACATGCGCGATGAGCCCATTCACTGGCAAGTAGGCAGGTGTCGAGCTATTGTCCTCGTATAACCTTGCGTGGGCTGGGGGAAGGCGGCCTGCCACGGTACACGCCGAAGCTGTCAACCTGCCACACTGTTTACTTGTGCAACTGCGAGTACGTCAGACGTATCAGGTTACTCATTCCAACTCTCTAGTGGCTTCTGCGGTTCTCATGTGCCTGCCTCCAGCGTGTGACTGGGGTGATCTCAAACGGCTTACAACACATAAAGTCATAAATTAATGTCACAATCCAAAATAAACTCTGATACACTCTGTTCCTATTACACTTCCTCCGGTACTAAGATGTTCTAAATTTCTACAAATGAACATTCCTAAGTCTTTTACCAATTTCTATTATTCATTGCTGTCAATTCTTAAACAGATCTGTATCCTTTTAAAGATTTATCTTCATACACTTAATTTACGTCAAGACACTTAAGGGGCTCCGGAACGCCCTATACTTGCAATGTTAAAATAACGCTTATAAATTACATCTTTCCTAACAAAGTATTTGAGGTAGGAAGTTGAACTTTTTACAGATTATTTATTGGAATATGGGCTACAACTTAACACAGGGATTTTACAAAATTTTAGTTCAGTTATTAAAGATGATTTTTTTTCAATTGTAATGAAAATTCACAACATTTTTTTGCAATTTTTTATTTATATATTTAAAAATATACAGTTTTTTGGAAAAAGGCTGTGTTAAATTATGCAGAAGGTACTGTGTAACATTTACTGAAAGTTTGAAACAAATATGTTTGGAAGATCCTTAGAAAACATGTAATTAGTATGAGAAAATAAAAGTTTTGGGAATCGAGTGACAAAGATTGGATTAACTTTTTAGTGCATTCCAGGTCCATAGGATGGATTATCTTCATCCTCTGCAAACTCCTCCTCCAGCTTCCTCTTTTTCCTCCTCCTGTTTATTCTTGCTTGTATTTCTAGACTCTTTACAGCCCTGTTTGCAGCCCGAAGGCGTTCCTTGTCTAAAGCAAGCATCGCTCGTACCGTCTTAGAACCTATCTTCATTCCCATATTTCTAAATACCTTGCACCTTACAACGTAGCCATCATTGAAAGTCGCAACAGAGCTTTCAGGGCACAGCTAGTGAATGCCAAACCTCAGTAAACACAGAGCTGTTTCTGAGGCAATAGTCGGCAGTATGAGATCACATTGTTGCCTAGCGTTGTCGCAAGCCACCCCCCCCCCCTCCTTGTCCCTGCCCAAAAAATTATATATGTATTTCCACGTAAAGATATGTATAACTAACAAAATAACATCACTGCAATCAAGGGCGTACAATATTTTAGAACATTAGTGTAGTCCTTGAAGGGAGACTGCCTTATCATCATGAAGGAACACGTTACTAAAATAATATTTCAGTATCGTAGCACTCAAATTCTCAGGGTAAAAATAAAACACTATAACTAATAACTTTACTTTTACTCATTATTATACTTCAACAAAACAGAGACTCAAGAAACAGAATTAATTACGAATATTTTCGAGATAACGACAGAGTAAATAAATATGAAACAATCGACAATCACACCAGCGATATATATTGAACCATCACAGGTTAGCCACAACACATACTTTATCTCACATCACTAAAATGTACCTGATGAACACGGACGTTAATAATAACACCATTTGACAGCAGTTTAACAGCGCCACAGTGGGTCACGCCCATGTAGAACACATTTCAAAAAAAATTTAAAAATATTTGTAGTCTTCGGAATTGAATAAATTATATATCTATTAAAAGATATATAATTTATATATAAATATAAATATAAATATATATATATATATATTATATATATATATAATATATATATATATATATAATATATATAATAATAAAAATCGAACTTTTCATGGTTTTGAGCCTTTCCGGAGCCCCTTAAGTCCTAATCTCAATCCTCTTATTTCAATTTTTTAAACTCATTCGGTTATTTACTATTCACAGGCACTACTGGTCAACACAGAGAAGTCTAGTGATACCTGGTAGATGACATTATCCCTCTGCTTGCCTAAATGTAGACTGTGGCCACCCTACATGTTCCACTATCTCATCGTATTACATATCTCCTGTCCTCTTCATTCGTTGATTTTCATCTGAGAAGTTACACTGAAGAGCCAAATAAACAGGTCCACCTGCCTAATATCGTGTAGGGCCCCGCGAGCACGTAGAAGTGCCGCAACACAACGTGGCGTGGAGTCGACTAAAGTCTGCAGTAATGCTGGAGGGAACTGACACCATGAATCCTGCAGGGCTATCCATAAATCCGTAATAGTTCGAGGGAGTGGAGATCTCTTCTGAACAGAACGTTGCAAGGCATCCCAGATATTCTCATTAATGTTCATGTCTGGTGAGCGGCCAGCGGAAGTGTTAAAACTCAGAAGAGTGTTCCTTGAGCTTTTCTCTGCCTCGTGATGACTGGGTGTTCTGTGATGTCCTTAGGTTAGTTAGGTTTAAGTAGTTCTAAGTTCTAGGGGACTGATGACCATAGATGTTAAGTCCCATAGTGCTCAGAGCCATTTTTTTTTTTTGTTCCTGGAGCCACTCTGTAGCAATTCTGAACATGCTGGGTGGGCGCGCAGCATAGTATATGCAAGTATAAAATTATGGAAATGAATGCTTCAAACCAGCTGCAATAAGGTAATACCTTTTTTTAAATATCTTACGCCACAGGCCTGTTTCGGCTCATTGCCAACATCAAGTGACGTCTACTTGGAAGTGACGATAATACTGCATCTATAGCAAAGTATTTCTGTCATGTCTCGGTATGTATAACAGTTTTTGTAGTTACGAAACGTAAAAATGCTCTTTTGTCCGAGGTTTTGGTAGTTCAGTAAAGAACTGACAAACTGAACTATCAAAATATCCTATAAAAACTTATTTTTACGTTTGGTAACTACAAGAACTATTATACTTACCGAGGCATAACGGAAAGACTTCACTATAGATGCAATATGGTCGTCACTTCCAACTAGATGTCACTTGATAATGGATAAGCCGAAACAGGCCTGTCATGTAAAATATTAATAAAAAACCAACATGTAACCTTATTGCAGCTGGTTTGGTGCATTCATTTCCAGAAATGAATTTGCTGCTAAGATATCTGCTTTTCTTCGGTCGTTTCATCTCTCTCATAGGTAGCAGATGGGTAATCTACAATTTCTCTTATCCGGTAATCCTCTTTAGCTAATCTTTCTCACATCCCACTAGACAGTTTTCCTTTAGAGTGACCTCATTAAATTTCTGCACTTCCTGGAATTCCCAAATCATATTTGCTGTCTACAGTTTTCCTTTAGAGTGACCTCATTAAATTTCTGCACTTCCTGGAATTTCCAAATCATATTTGCTTTCTAATTACTTCCACTAAACAGGCCACCCAACAGATCGTCTCTGCTTCACTATCACTATCTGCAAGCTCTTCGTTGTTGTTCCCTTTCTTCTTTGTTCCTAGCAGTAGCACATCTGAACATTTTCCAGGGTCTAAAATGTCCTCATCCTCGTGTTTAACAGAGCATCAGCAAATCCTTCCAAGTTAAAAATATGATAATCTTCTGTTGCATTGCATCCTACGTATTCTGTCTCTTCCTCTTCTGATTAGCTGGTCCACGCACCTTCCCTTTCTTCGTCTTTGCCATTTTCTAAATAATCTTTTTCACCACCTTTGATGATCAAAACTGGAGTCACAGCTTCTATTAAATCATCTGTTTGAGCCTCCTCACAATTTCCTATTGGTTTATAGTTAAATTCACATAGTGCTTGTCCCACTTATTCTTCTTCGTTCCCTAATATCAATCCCTTTTCTTTTTCAGTGACAATCAGGCTTAATGAATAACTTTCTTCTGCCTGTATTTCTGCATAATCCACGAATTTTACCTCAATCTTCTCATTATTCAAATTCACCAGCGCAGATCCCTCTTTCAAATGTACGAGTAGTATGATGCAGTTATGTTCCAGGAAATAGAGTCCTAATATGGCTTTCACCGTCCACTTTTTCGCAATCAAAAAATTTGTACCACATGCATGTGACTGGCATTCAAAATCTACTCTCACCTGCGTCTTAATCACTGCACAGTTTTCGAGTTTTCGTTCACTGACCTTTATTCTCATACCCTACATCTTAAATGATAGCCACTATTTCTCCCCGTAACAGAACTTTTAGATCTCCTTGTCCAATACCAACACTTGCCTACTTAAATCGAGTACGCTCTGCTTTACATTTTCTCTCAAGTTCACTAGTATAATCGAATACGCAGTGTCCTCTGTACTGCTATCAAATTGTTTGATTCTTGCTGCTAATGCTTCCTTCAGTTCGTTACAATTTATGTACTCTGATTCTGGTAAGCTGGCTGTAGCAACTGTGATGTCGGAACCTTCGTTGCTAGTCAGCTTCTCTATGTGTTTCCGTCGCCTGTTTTTATTGCGTCTATCCCACACGTTTCCATTCCTTTGTGGCGGATGTCTCGCTCTCTAGTTTTGGTTATTTTCTTGCTTATTTTCAGGTGGAAAGTGCGTGTGAATAAAGTGCACAAGTTCCATTGCTTCTCCACTTTGGTTGTAACCCAGTACATGCAATAAATGTTGAATGATGATGATATTTGTTTTATGCGGCGCGCAATTGCGTGGTTATCGGCGCCCGTACAAATTCCACTTTCACGGATAATGTTGAAATGAAGAGGGCAACACAAACACCCAGTGCCCGGGCGCAGCAAAATTCCCGACTCGACCGGGAATCGAAACCAGGACCCCATGATCCAGAGACAGCAACGCTAGCCACTAGACAACGAGCTGCGGCCAATAAATGTTGGAGTCCACGTACATCATGCATGTCCCTACTGGCGATAATAATTTGCCTCTGAATTTGATGTGAACGTTTCGTCAGACAAATATGTATCAGTTTTCTTGGCTCGTAAGACAGTCTAATAATTGGTTTCTGTCGACCATCTCGTTGAAATACTGTATTGGGTCCGGCCACCTCCAATCTGCGTGGTGTTGCATCTTCAGTATTCCCAGTTTAACGAGATCCTGTTTGGCTTTTGGCCAATACTCATGAAGGGAACTATCCATATGTCTCACACTCTTCTGCGATCACTCTTACTCTCGCTGTTGCACAGACAAAACGTATCTTCAGAACATCTGGTAATGAACTGGATAAGGCCTCTCGGAACGGCTCAATCCAAACGTTTGGCTGCAAGCGATTCGATACATCCTGAAAAAATGGATATTTAACAGTGATAAAAACTATTGTCTGATTTCTTCTTCACCTTTTCAAGTTTTCGACAGTTGCGATGGTAACTACAAGAGGAGTCGAATGTGTCGGTAATCCTCTGATGTGACATAACCTGTATGTAAGCTGTCTCAGTTCTTCCACCTCTCGATTTTTCTCTTCTTCTCTGTTGATCGTAACGTTCTCTCTTCCACTACAGCTGGAATTTGTACTGCTTTCCTTCTCTTTCATTAGCACATCTAGCGTTTCTGTGTTCTTTCGATTAATGGTAGTCTACATCTCCTATAACTGTATCGAATCATTAACCTTAATGTTCGCGTGGGCTCATAGGCACTGTGCTTCAATCAAATGAAACTATGGGTCGTTTCAGACAGCATATATACACTCCTGGAAATTGAAATAAGAACACCGTGAATTCATTGTCCCAGGAAGGGGAAACTTTATTGACACATTCCTGGGGTCAGATACATCACATGATCACACTGACAGAATCACAGGCACATAGACACAGGCAACAGAGCATGCACAATGTCGGCACTAGTACAGTGTATATCCACCTTTCGCAGCAATGCAGGCTGCTATTCTTCCATGGAGACGATCGTAGAGATGCTGGATGTAGTCCTGTGGAACGGCTTGCCATGCCATTTCCACCTGGCGCCTCAGTTGGACCAGCGTTCGTGCTGGACGTGCAGACCGCGTGAGACGACGCTTCATCCAGTCCCAAACATGCTCAATGGGGGACAGATCTTGCTGGCCAGGGTAGTTGACTTACACCTTCTAGAGCACGTTGGGTGGCACGGGATACATGCGGACGTGCATTGTCCTGTTGGAACAGCAAGTTCCCTTGCCGGTCTAGGAATGGTAGAACGATGGGTTCGATGACGGTTTGGATGTACCGTGCACTATTCAGTGTCCCTTCGACGATCACCAGTGGTGTACGGCCAGTGTAGGAGATCGCTCCCCACACCATGATGCCGGGTGTTGGCCCTGTGTGCCTCGGTCGTATGCAGTCCTGATTGTGGCGCTCACCTGCACGGCGCCAAACACGCATACGACCATCATTGGCACCAAGGCAGAAGCGACTCTCATCGCTGAAGACGACACGTCTCCATTCGTCCCTCCATTCACGCCTGTCGCGACACCACTGGAGGCGGGCTGCACGATGTTGGGGCGTGAGCGGAAGACGGCCTAACGGTGTGCGGGGCCGTAGCCCAGCTTCATGGAGACGGTTGCGAATGGTCCTCGCCGATACCCCAGGAGCAACAGTGTCCCTAATTTGCTGGGAAGTGGCGGTGCGGTCCCCTACGGCACTGCGTAGGATCCTACGGTCTTGGCGTGCATCCGTGCGTCGCTGCGGTCCGGTCCCAGGTCGACGGGCACGTGCACCTTCCGCCGACCACTGGCGACAACATCGATGTACTGTGGAGACCTCACGCCCCACGTGTTGAGCAATTCGGCGGTACGTCCACCCGGCCTCCCGCATGCCCACTATACGCCCTCGCTCAAAGTCCGTCAACTGCACATACGGTTCACGTCCACGCTGTCGCGGCATGCTACCAGTGTTAAAGACTGCGATGGAGCTCCGTATGCCACGGCAAACTGGCTGACACTGACGGCGGCGGTGCACAAATGCTGCGCAGCTAGCGCCATTCGACGGCCAACACCGCGGTTCCTGGTGTGTCCGCTGTGCCGTGCGTGTGATCATTGCTTGTACAGCCCTCTCGCAGTGTCCGGAGCAAGTATGGTGGGTCTGACACACCGGTGTCAATTTGTTCTTTTTTCCATTTCCAGGAGTGTACACTGTTGTTGTTGTTGTTGTGGTCTTCAATCCTGAGACTGGTTTGATGCACCTCTCCTATATACACTACTGGCCATTAAAATTGCTACACCAAGAAGAAATGCGGATGGTAAACGGGTACTCATTGGACAAACATGTGATTAAATTTTCACGCAATTTGGGTGCATAGCTCTTGAGAAATCAGTACCCAGAACAACCACCTCTGGCAGTAATAACGACCTTTATACGCCTGGGCATTGAGTTAAACAGAACTTGGATGGCGTGTACAGGTACAGCTGCCCATTCAGCTTCAACACGATACTACAGTTCATCGAGAGTTGTGACTGGAGTATGTGGCGAGCCAGTTGCTCGGCCACCATTCACCAGACGTTTTCAATTGGTGAGAGATGTGGAGAATGTGCTGGTCAGGGCAGTAGTCGAACATTTTCTGTATCCAGAAAGGCCCGTACAGGACCTGCAACATGCTATCGTGCATTATCCTGCTGAAATGTAGGGTTTCTCAGGTATCGAATGAAGAGTAGAGCCACGGGTCGTAACGCATCTGAAATGTAACGTCCACTGTTCAAAGTGCCGTCAATGCGAACAAGAGGCGACCGAGACGCGTAACCAATGGCACCCCATACCAACACACCGTGTGGTACGCCAGAATAGCGATGACGAATACACGCTTCCAATGTGCGTTCACCGCGATGTCGCGAATCACAGATGCGACCATAACGATGATGTAAACAGAACATGGATTCATCCGAAAAAATGACGCTTTGCCATTCGTGCACCCAGGTTCGTCGTTGAGTACACCATCGAAGGCGCTCCTGTCTGTGATGCTGCGTCAAGGGTAACCGCAGTCATGGTCTCCGAGCTGATAGTCCATGCTGTTGCAAACGTCGTCGAACTGTTCGTGCAGATGGTTGTTGTCTTGCAAACGCCCCCATCTGTTGACTCAGGGATCGAGACGTGGCTGCACGATCCGTTACAGCCATGCGGATCAGACGCCTGTCATCTCGACTGCTAGTGGTACGAGGCCGTTGGGATCCAGCACGGCGTTCGTATTACCCTCTTGAACCCACCGATTCCATATTCTGTTAACAGTCATTGGATCTCGACCAAAGCGATCAACAATTCGCGATACGATAACCCGCAATCGCGATAGGCTACAATCCGACCTTTATCAAAGGCGGAAATGTGATGGTACGCATTTCTCCTCCTTACACGAGGCATCACAACAACGTTTCACCAGGCAACGCCGGTCAACTGCTGTTTGTGTATGAGAAATCGGTTGGGAACTTTTCTCATGTCAGCAACCTTGTGTGAATGCTCTGGAAAGCAAATAATTTGCAAATCACAGCATCTTCTTCCTGTCGGTTAAATTTCGCGTCTGTAGCACTTCATCTTCGTGGTGTAGCAATTTTAATGGCCAGTAGTGTATTATTATTTGCATAAAATACTTATGGCCGGGTTTTAGAAAGGATCCCCCCTTTCGTTAGATACTGAGGTGATTTTCCAATACAGGTGGAGAAAATCGGCAATACTGTTCGTGTTTAGAGGGAACAGTAAGTGCTTGAGGCGTGGATGGGAATCTAGATTTAGGAGGGAGGTGTGCTAGGGTAGTCCGTACAGTTGTAGAAAGCCACAGTGCCAGAGGGGCGTAGTGGCTATCGCATGTGCCTAATTAGCAGGTGATGCGGGTTCGACTCCTGGCCTCGGTAAAGAGTTTCGTTCGTGGGTCCTGTCTGCATATGTACATAAAACCTTAACGTTTTTGTTAATTATTTTTCCAAATTTTCCTTGGTTTCCTTTATTGATTGCTGAATATACATACTTAATAACATGAACAATAGGCTGAAACTCCGCCTGACTGCCATCTCGTCTACTACTTCCGTTCGACTCTTAAAACCGCAACCTGGTTTCTGTACAAGCTCTAACAAGGGAACCTCCCCATCGCACCCCCCTCAGATTTAGTTATAAGCTGGCACAGTGGATAGGTCTTGAAAAACTGAACACAGATCGATCGAGAAAACAGGAAGAAGTTGTGTGGAACTATGAAAAAAATATAAAAAATGAGTAGTCCATGCGCAAGATAGGCAACATCAAGGATAATGTGAGCTCAGGAGCGCCGTGGTCCCATGGATAGCAGCATCTGCGGAACGAGGGGTCCTTGGTTCAAGTCTTCCGTCGAGTGAAAAGTTTAATTTTTTGTGTACTTGGTGTATTTGGACAGCAAGTTCAGCAACAGGTGAATAGGGTACTTGTGCAAACGCCGAATGTCATTGTGAATTGCAGTGCGTTAGGAAAAATGGAGAAAAGACTAGTGAAAGACTTTAATGAACGTGTGATTGCCCCTTACGCGGACAAAGATTTTGCCTTACTCCTTGACAGCTACACAGGACAGAAGGATCAGGCGTTGTACAATTTTAACGTGGGAGTATACGTGATTACCATTCCTCCAGGTTGTACATCTCTTGTGCAACCGTTAGATGTGTCTGGTTTTCGGCAAGTGAAATACTTTGTGAAAAGATTCTATGATTTTGCGAAGCTGCACAGGTACACAAAGCAGTATTGTTTACGTGGTCGATTAGATTAGATTAGATTAATAATTGTTCCATAGATGATGAATACGACACTTCGTAATGATGTGGAACGTGTCAGGTTAATAAAATATGTCTGTACAAGATATTACATTACACAAAATATTGCATGACACTAATGTTTAAGTGTCAATTATCAAAGTTCAGGCACTCACACATAATCAACTTCGCTCTCCAAAATTCCGGGACATGTTCAAATTTGCTTGGACATATGGAGGATTTGACGGTCTACACACGGAAAAATTTGAAAACGTTAAAAACATATGTTCTGACAGAGCAGAGGGAAAAATATGCGACTGTGAAACAGTTGCATTTATTTGTTGCAGTTTATGTGACAAACTCATATGTTTTCATCACTTTTTTGGGAGTGATTATCATATCCACAAGAAAACCTAAATCGGGCCCGGTAGAAGAATCTTTTTACCCATTCGCCAAGTGTACAAGTTAGGTGGGTCGACAACATATTCCTGTCATGTGACACACATGCCGTCACCAGTGTCGTATAGAGTACATCAGACGTGTTTTCCTGTGGAGGAATCGGTTGACCTATGACCTAGCGATCAAATTTTTTCGGTTCCCATTGGAGAGACACGTCCTTTCGTCTACTAATCGAACGGTTTTGCGGTGCTGTCGCAAAACGCAGACACTAAGCTTATTAGAGTGAACAGAGACGTCAATGAACGAATGGACTGATCATAACATTGTGAAAATAAAGAAAGTGAAATTTTCACTCGAGGAAAGACTTGAACCAAAGACCTCTCATTCCGCAGCTGCTCACGCTAACCACGGGACCACGGCGCTCCTACGCTCAGACTGTCCTTGATGTTGCCTGTCTTGCGCATGGACTACTCAGTTTGTATATTTTGCTTATTTTTTTCATAGTTCCACGCAACTTCTTCCTGTTTTCTCGATTGGTCTGTGTTGAGTTTTTCAAGGCCTATCCACTGTGCTAACTTATAACTAAATCTGAGGGGGGTGCGATGGGGTGGTTCCCCTGTAAGTAATCTTCCACACCCTGTTACATGCATTTCGACAGTGCTGACTGGAATACGCTCTTCGAGATTCGTGAGGTAACAGAGGTCACCTTAAGGATCTCAAAGAGCGTGTTCCAATCAGCATTGTCAAAAACATTTCTTTAGATACACAGTTGCCATAAACGTTGGGTTTATCTCATAGCAAGTTTTAGTTTATATTGTAAATAATTTAGGTCATTTTATTTGTCGATTTATTGGGACTGTTCTTGTTAAAAAATTGTCAACAATCGTTACCGACACATTTCTCAAATGTATTGTGAGCTTATTGATAATATGCTTGGCTATCCACAGGAACAATGCGTTAGGACACAACTTTTTACCAGCGTTGTATGTTTTCGTATAGTCCCATTTATCTTTGCGTGATTTCTAGCTTGGCCGACACCATTGTGAATTATATTAGCTCTTGCTGTGCTGTCAAAAGACGTCCTCCTACTATTGTAGAACTCGAGAGAGTAAAAGCTAGTGCTAAGAGTTTGTTTGTGATGTTAGCTGTCTCTGTTCTCAGCACTGGCTGCATGCCGGGATTTCAGACCCCTGCGTCCAGAGCGCGCCGGCTTGTTTGTTTCTGTCTAACTAAGCTTATTATTGCAGCCTCGGCTGTTTACGAATCCTCCCTAGCCACCTTTGTAATCGGCGCTCTATCGTGACCCCCTGGAAAGCGTATTTCACGCAGTCTATAGACCGGCGGAGTTATTGTCGCCTGTCCCGGTTCTCGGACAGTTTTATGTCCCTCCAAAATACGACAGAGTGTTGTGTAAGGATGGGTGGGAGCCTCCTATTGACAGATGCAACTGGAAGTTAGCCAGACGCGTGTTGCTTCCCAGAGGACTTGCTGCCAAAATTTTACGACCCTTCCTTTACACGCTTCCCAGGTGCGGCTGTAAAACACCTTTTGCTGTTTCATAGAATTCCCTCCTTTGTCCGTCAGGTGATGAGTATTTTCCACGTATATAGCAAATGTGGCACAATCGTCGTAACCTATGTATTACTTGCGCTCGATGGTTATAAGAAACCTCAATAGTTCCCGCAGAAGTTACTGTGCTCATTCAAGTTAGGTTTAAGTAGTTCTAAGTTCTAGGGGACTTGTGACCTAAGATGTTGAGTCCCATAGTGCTCAGAGCCATTTGAACCATTTTTTTTTTTTGCACTTAACTGCTGTGGTCATCAGTCCCCTAGAACTTAGAACTACTTAAACCCACTAACCTAAGGACATCACACACATCCATGCCCGAGGCAGGATTCGAACCTGCGACCGTAGCGGTCACGCGGCTCCAGACTGTAGCGCCTAGAACCGCACGGCCACTCCGGCCGGCCTGCAAACGTGCTTAGCCGACACCACTATTGACTACGTCATCATGAAAACCGCGACACATTTTATATGTCTGTAACTCAGTTAAGGTTACTCATGCACGTCGTGTGCATCGCCATGGAAAATTTTTTAAATTAATTGTTTACACCTATGTTTGTAAAGGATATGTCGGAGAAGCCTTACTAAACAAAATTACAATCCGCTTGAGGCAAAGGGCCGCGCGGGTTTAGCCGAGCGGTCTGAGGCGCTGCAGTCATGGGCTGTGCGGCTGGTCCCGGCGGGGGTTCGAGTCCTCCCTCGGGCATGGGTGTGTGTGTTTGTTATTAGGATAATTTAGGTTAAATAGTGTGTAAGCTTAGGGACTGATGACCTTAGCAGTTAAGTCCCATAAGATTTCACACACATCTGAACATCATCTGAGGCAAAGGCCGGCCGCGCTGGCCCAGCGGTTCTAGGCGCTTCAGTCCGGAACCGAGCGACTGCTACGGTCGCAGGTTCGAATCATGCCTCGGGCATGGCTGTGTGTGCTGTTCTTAGGTTAGTTAGGTTTAAGTAGTTCTAAGTCTAGGGGACTGATGACCTCAGATGTTAAGTACCATAGTGCTTAGAGCCATTTGAACCATTTGAGACAAAAGTGTTGTGGCTTAGCCTTTATAGTTGCCAGACGTCTGCTATTTGCTCAATGGACTTTTTCTCATCACTTGACAGACACCATTTGATGCTACCTCGATGGCTCATCGCTGTTGCCTCAAATATATGGCAAATTAATGCTCTTTTTCATTTTTATTGAATTATGCTGTTACATTATGCCTCATAATCAGATTTTATCTTTAACAGTTTTCTGATCATTGCCTTTTAACCGAAACACTAAATAATTGCGGTAGTGACTGCTTTTTAGTATCAGCATACAGAATATCATATTTTATGAAGGGAGGCAAATTAAGGTTTAAGGCGGGACCGCCGTGAAAATGCAGTACTGTAGTTATTTAACTTTATGTGCTGAACTTGCATTTATTTTTAGCAAAAATTTTTAAAGTTGTGTCCAGAAAAATCTACAATTATTTATTACACAAAAGTTTTAAACAACTGCAATCACTGCGGCAAATTTCTTAAATAATCTATACAATTATTATTATTATTGCCATGGTAATATTACGAGTGGCATTGCCACTAAAGCAGAACTAAACATACTAAAATGTAAACTTTCACGGCCGGAAATATCATGTCCATTATAATTATCCGGGCTGTTATGCCGTGGTCGGTTGATGAATGCTGTGGTGATTCCCAACGTTTCGTCTCCGACTGCGGGAGACATCTTGTGTTGGATCTTCCATCAAGCTACGGACCCCCTTGAAGATGTCTCCCGCAGTCGGAGACGAAACGTTGGGAATCACCACAGCATTCATCAACCGACCACGGCATAACAGCCCGGATAATTATAATGGATAATGGACAGAACTAAACAGTTTCCGAAATTCCTTCACCAAAGAAGATAAAGTTAATATTCCTGAATTCGAATCGGGAACAACTGCCGCCATCAGTAACTAAGAAGTAGATATCCTCGGTGTATCAAAGCAGTTTAAATCACTTAATAAAGGCAAGACTTTCTATCCAGACTATATACCATTTAGGGTCCTTTGAGAGTATGCTAATACGATAGCTTTGTATTTAGCAATCATACACAACCGCTCGCTAGTCGAAAGATCTGTATCTAAAGGCTGTTAACTTAACCTAGTCACACCAGTACCGAAGAAAGGAAATAGGAATAATGCGCTGAATTACAGCCTCATATTCCTAAAGTCTATTTGCAGCAGGATTTTGGAACATATGCTGTATTCGTGCATTACGGGTTACCTTGAAGAAAACGCTTTATTGAGAAACAATCTATACGGATTCATAAAATATCTTTCTTGTGAAACTCAAATAGCTCTTTGTTCTCATGAAGTAGTGAGTGCCATCGACAGGGAATGTCAAATTTTATCCATATTTTTAGATTCCCAGAAGCTTTCTAATCAAATGGACTATCGTCTCAGTTGCGCCACTGGATTCGTGATTTCCTGTCAAAAAACAATAGAAGTTCGTAGTAATAGAAGGAAAGTCATCGAGTCAAACCGAAGTAATAACCGATGTTTCGCAAAGAAGTGTTACAGGCCCTCTCGTGTCACTGCAGTTCCTGATCTATAAATACGTTTTAGGAGACAAATCGACCCACCCTCTTAGATTTTTTGCAGAAAATGCTGTCATTAACCGTCATATAATGCTTTCAGATTATCAAAACAAACTGCAAAACTATTTAGATAAGATATCTGCACAGTGCGAAAAGTGGTAACTGATTCTAAATAATGAGAATGAGAAGTCATCGACACGAGTAATAAAAGAAATCTGTTAAATTTCGCCTACAGGATAAAACGCACAAACGTAAAGTCTGTAAATTCAATTAAACTCTTAGGGATTACAATTACGTATGAACTAGATAATAGTTTCTTTTATTTCGTCTGTCTCAGTAGCAATGATATAAAATTCAGCTGTAGTGGTTATCGTTTTTCGAAAAATTACAAAGAACAGTAATGCGTACCAACAGTATTTATGTCCATGTTTTAGGTATTCATAGGCTTATAGACATACTTGTTTTCAGCCGTGATTATTCATACAACATGGCGCCAGAATGCACAGTAAATTATACAGTGGTCGACAAGTGCCGTCACTGATCTTAGCCTATGCGTCTGTTGCTATTGACTGACACAACCAAACTGCCAAGTATTACCTACAGTAGTCAACACGACACCCTTGTAGGTGTACCCCTCATACATACGCGAACGCGTATGTGGCTGCTTATTAGCTTTCACGGTGCTGCCCCATCATTCTCGTTTTTATTGATAAGATTTTAAAACTAAAGAAGTATCAGATTTCCATTACAGAACATGTTGACGATTTTGTTTTAGAAAATAATGTGGCATTCAAATGAAAATACCAATTTTACATTACAGGAAATGTTAATTTTTTTTAACATAATAACGTAGAGTCTAAATGGAACATGCAAACCTAGGAGGCGACGATATAGGTCGCCTCCATGTATACAGCACTGTATTTTTGTAGCAGGGTATAGTACGAAGCATTACTACTTTGCATACAGGGAGTCAATGCTGAAACCTAAAATATGGTGTTCATTATTGCACGTTATCCACATACTGTCTAAATTAAAAAAGATGAAAGACATAAAACTGTTACAGCTTTACAAATTACATTATTAGTGTAACTTTAGGTATCAAACCCACAGTAACGCATTAAGCAAACATTACACAGCACCATATTGACCATCATCCGACACAATCATCAGTCATGGCCCGAAGGCCGCTTTCAAAGCCAAATCTTATTTCTGTGTTGAATATATCAACATAATAATTGTTGGTAAACGTATTACATAAAATGCTGGTAACATGTCGTTGCATAGGGCTACATTTACAAAAGAGAATGTTACAACTGTTGTGGGTTGGCAGGAGAGCCAACACCGGGTTACTAGAGGAAGCCGAAAGCTACGCGTTTTAGCTGACGCAGGCTGGCGTGAGGTCTGGAACAGGACAAGGAAATTAGACTTTAGAAAAACGGACGTAGCTGGTGGAATACTTAACTTTAATCCATTAATGATGAGCGTCGCTCTTGACTGTACATGATTCATAATATCAATAGTAACTGAACATGGCGCCTTGCTAGGTCGTAGCAAATGACGTAGCTGAAGGCTATGCTAAGTATCGTCTCGGCAAATGAGAGCGTATTTTGTCAGTGAACCATCGCTAGCCAAGTCGGTTGTACAACTGGGGCGAGTGCTAGAAAGTCTCTCTAGACCTGCCGTGTGGCGGCGCTCGGTCTGCAATCACTGATAGTGGCGACACGCGGGTCCGACGTATACTAACGGCCCGCGGCCGATTTAAAGGCTACCACCTAGCAAGTGTGGTGTCTGGCGGTGACACCACAACAACTACTACCCACCATCACGAGGCGAGCAGATTTTGGCCATAAACATTTGAACAAATGTGTCGGACGACTATGTATGCGCTTATTCTAAGCGCAATAGTAATACAACATAAGCTTTTGGCTCAGAAAGGGAATAACCGTATGTACCGCTGTCACATGCGTACTGTATCATACAGTGCTAGGGTTGTGGAATCGAACTCCTTACCACCTTTCGTACCATGCTTTAAAATTTTTCTTATTAAAATAAAATCTCTTGTTTCATACAAGATTCATGAATAAAATATGAACGTACTGTAAAAACATGAAGTACATGCCAACAATGTTATCATATATGAAACCTTCCTAAATTTCAGTAATAAACTGTTATTGTAGGCTAATTTCTACGGATAGTACCTGCGGTATGGCGCCAGATACTATAGCACCTTGAACTCCATTAGCCTAGTTATTCCTAGTCTAATACAGTCTACTGTAAGGCGGTCCTGTGCTCTAATACTCATTACAGGTTTTGGTCTCAAACCCACAATCCCTTATACATCTGGTGCTACTCACTATGGTCCAGAAATATTACAAACCACTTATTACTTACTTGAAACTTCCTGGCAGATTAAAACTGTGTGCCCGACCGAGACTCGAATTCGGGACCTTTGCCTTTCGCGGGCAAGTGCTCTACCATCTGAGCTACCGAAGCACGACTCACGCCCGGTACTCACAGCTTTCCTTCTGCCTTGCAGGTTCGCAGGAGAGCTTCTGTAAAGTTTGGAAGGTAGGAGACGAGATACTGGCAGAAGGAAAGCTGTGAGTACCGGGCGTGAGTCGTGCTTTGGTAGCTCAGATGGTAGAACACTTGCCCGCGAAAGGCAAAGGTCCCGAATTCGAGTCTCGGTCGGGCACACAGTTTTAATCTGCCAGGAAGTTTCATATCAGCGCACACACCGCTGCAGAGTGAAAATCTCATTCTATTACTTACTTATTACTTACACAAAAATGGGAATGCAATTTCAAGTACAAGTGGCTTCCTGTGGCGATCTTTATGGCGATACTACATGCCATTAACAACCGAAACTACCCAATAAATCATATCTGATTCAAACATGAAGGCATATAAGCAACGTAACAGTAGTTCATCAGGTCATACTGACAGCTAAAATTCTAGCGAAGTGCCAAGGTACGGATCATGGCTACAGGTTACTCACGGTCATGACCCCGGTACCACACGAATACGGTGCCTACACAAACCAGTATATTTATCAGTTCTAACCAACTAGAAAAATTCATAGGCTATAGTAGACATTTCCTCGCTGTTTCCTGGGGCAGCATGCCTCGAATAGGCAAATTACGAATAACTGAAACTGTAACAATCACATAGCTAATGTTGTGTGGAAAAGAAACGAAAGAGTGCGATTTAATGGTAGAACACTTAGAAAATGTAACAGGTCTACTAAAGTGACTCCTTACACTACGCTTGTCGGCCCTCTTCTGGACGATTTCTGTGTGGTGTGGGGCCCGCATCAGACGGGATTGACCGAAGACACAGAAAAAGTACAAAGAATGGCAGCTCTTTTAGCATCATCGCGAAATTCGGGAGAGAGTGCCACGGATACGATAAGCGGATCGGTGAGGTAATCATTAAAGCAAAGGCGATTACAGTCGCAACAGAATCTTCTCATGAAATTTCAGTCACCAACTTCGTGCTCAGTGTGTTGTTGGCGCTTACCTACATAGAGAGGAAAGGTCATCACAATAAAATAAGAAAAGTTAAAGTTCTCTCGGAGACATTAAATTGATCGTATTTCCCGCGTGCTGTTCAAGAGTGGAACGGTAGAGAAATAGCCTGGAGGTGGTTGAATGAGGCCTCTGCCAGGTACTTAGTTGTGAATTGCAGAGTAATCATGTAGCTGGAGATGTACAGTCTTAGACAATAAAACTGACAGCCGGCCGGCCGCCACAGAGACTAAGTCCGAGTCATTCACTTAAGGTGGCCAATAAAACTGACCGCCCCTGACAACTCTACGTCCGGCCATATGCACAATCTGGCAACACTGTAAGATGCGGAAGTGTTAGGAGGAAGTGTTGTCTACTTTCCGAGACATTGTCGGACTGTGTGAGCCCGTGGTCTAGTGCAGTCGGCTTTCAGCCGTGATACCGTGCGGACGGGCTCGGCGCGCCGGGCAGTGCTCCGCAGGTGTTGTTGTTTACCCGCTAGCGCGCGGTCGCGTCGTTGTATTGCCGTATAGTACCTGTACCGACCCGACATGGCGTTCTCATATCGAAAATCAAACTAACGTTCAACGCATCGTACACGAGACCGAAGGCCCATGAAATTGAACGGTTTCTACGAGACATCACGCACATAGAACCACAAGAACTGATAGGAATTCATCTGTCTATTGTAACCAGCACAGTGTACCTCAAACTGATTGATGAAGCGGCGTGCGACAGATTACTCCAACGATCTGCAAACGGCTTTCGCTTCTGCCACGCAGACGGTAACGTGAGCGTGGTAGGAGTTGACCATGCCGGTCTGGGGGTGCGTACCGTGCGCATCTTTGAACTACCGTTCGAAGTTCCTGCCAACCTAGTCGTTGATGCGCTGCGGCCATACGGCACAGTTCTGAGCCACACAGAGGAGAAATGGAACACATTCGAAACGTACCCTGTCCTTAACGGGGTACGACAAGTGCGCATTGAACTTAAGAAGCACGTTCCATCGTATGTTTTCGTTGGTGGCTGCCGCGCAATTGTTATATATGATGGACAACCGAGGACCTGCTCGGGCTGCGGCCAGGAAGGCCATGTTAGAACTGAGTGTCTGCAGCGCCGCCTCGTTCAGGTGCCCCGCAATGAACTTCCCCAACGACCCACTATGACCTCTCTCCCGCTAACATACGTGGAGGCGGCACGCCATGATGTGATGGATGATCAAAACCTGCTACCTCCTCAAGTCGCTGCCAGCTCCGTTGGAGAGTCAGCGCCGTCGACGACGCCGCAGCCCAACGGTGCCGAGGTTCCTCCAGCCTCTGCCCACCGCAGCGTCGTGGGCACCCAGCCACCGTCACTGTCGGAATCTGACACAGGGGTTCCTAGCGACCGAGACTGTGTCGAGCCCCGCCCTTTAGTGGATGTCGAATCTCGGACCAGAAAGCAAAGATCACCCAAGCGACACAAGAAGAGGCGATTGTCAGCTGAAGAACAGGACAGGGATGTGAAGCCGTCGGAAGACATCGACTTCGTTGACTCGTCCACAATTGCAACGGCCTCCAGTGGCATCATTCACCAGAAGGTGCCTGAAGACAAGGAACACTCTCCTAAATCTGGTGGCCCAGAAAACGAGGCGCATTGCGTCGACTCCTGTGAAACCGACCAGCCCCCAATGACATCACAATCGTCTCTTGGTGATTGGGCAGACGATATGGAGGCAGATGATGCAAAGCAAACATTGATATCTCCGCCAGAGCCCATGGCTGACATTGAGCCCGGAGGGCTCTGCCAGTTAGGGACTCATACGGCACAGTAATGCACAGCATGCAGATGGCTGGCTGTGTGGTGTGTGAGATCACTGTGGGCTTGCACCGGCAGACTGCCTCCGCCACTTGATATGTCTCAGTCATACCGTGTGGGAACAGTCAATGTAAATGGTGTCCACTCCACTGTCAAGACCCGCATGTTACACGACATGATCAGAGCGGCAGACTTGGACATTGCCCTTCTCCAGGAGGTCCGTCCCGAGCTGCGTTTAGACCTATATGGCTACACCACCTACAGCCTACCCTTAGGTGATGGTGCAGGAGGAACGGCCATCCTTCTCCGAGATGGCATAGACGCGACGGACGCGACGTACTTGCCGAACGGGCGAGGCATCGCACTCACACTTGGCGCAGTCCGCCTCATTAACGTCTACGCTCCCTCCGGTAATTCGCACCGTGGTGACAAGCATGTCTTCTATTCGGAGGAGATAGCCCCACTTTTGCAAGGAAATATGGACCATTACATAGTGGGCGGCGATTCTAACAGTGTTCTGCGGCCCGAGGACCAGATACCGCATTACGTCCCATGCCCGGCTCTACAAGCATTGATACGTGACCTCGCGCTCCACGACACATGGTTCTTACATCACGAGAACCAGAGTGGATATACGCACTTTACCAGCCATTCTGCCAGTCGTCTGGACCGGATATACGTCTCGCGTGCCCTCCGCACAGCAACCCGTGATGCAGAACTCTGGCCGACGGCCTTCACGGACCATCTCGCGTACATCTGCACTATCACCTTACCCCGACAACTCACAAGACTCAGCAGGGGCCCGTGGACGCTGAACGTCTCCCTCCTTCGCGAGGAAGCGTGTCGGCGAGCAGTTACTGACACGTGGCGTCGATGTATCAGGCGCCTGCCCATGTATGCTTCCACGTTGCTGTGGTGGCTGGGATGTGTCAAACCTGCACTCCGAAAGACCTTGATGGCCTATGGGCGTGACAGATCGAACTGGCAAAGGGCAACATCGGAATTTTACTATACAGCGTTACGTGAGCTGGCGACGCAACCGCCGTCTCCCGAACGTCAGATGTCAGTACAACGCATCAAAGCTCGTCTACTTCGCATCAGGACCGAGCAGCTCGAAGGTGTCCGCATCCGTGCGCGAGTGCAAGACTGTATCCCCAACGAAACAGCGTCAGTGTATCACATTGTGCGCGAGAGGCGCCACCGCAAACGTCAGCCCATTACGGCGGTAAACACGGAGGAGGGCGGCCGCGCAGTGACACAAACGGACATCGCGCACACGTTCGCCAGACACTATGGGACCTTGTACATGGAAGATCCGCGAAATGTACGTGATTATGACGAGCTGTTGCACGATTTTCCCGCCCATCGGGACGTGGCACCCGATGATAGTCTGCTGCTGCCCATTACACCCGACGAGCTGACATCGGCCTTGGCACGTGGAGCACCGAACAAGTCGCCTGGACCGGACGGTTTACCCCTGGAATTCTACCGCACTTTTTACCACCTTATGGGTGACAAGTGGCTCCAAATGTTTCAAGACCTGATCCGTCCTGATTTCACTGTCCCCACAGAATTCACAGACGGCATCTTGATCCCAGTACCGAAACCGAATGGTGGTTGTAGGTGGCAGGACTTTCGCCCAGTTACACTCCTCAACAACGGCTACAAGATCTTCGCCCGTATCCTCCGCGTGCGTCTCCACACCGCTATCGGGAAAGCCATCCACACCGATCAAACATGTTTAGGTGGTGTCAGCAACATTCATACGGCGTTAGGAGCATACCGCGACGTAATTGCTTTGACGGCGGCCTGCAAAATACGAGGCGCCCTTGTCGCCGTAGATTTTGACCACGCATTCGACCGCGTCAACCACGGCTTCTTACGCGCAGTTTTGCAACGCATGGGCCACTCTCCGGAGTCTGCAGGTCCTTCGACTGGTCCACGGAGCGCGCTCCCGCATGATGGTCAACGGTTATCAGTCTGGTCACATTGTTGTTGGACGGTCAGTGCGACAAGGGTGCCCCCTGTCGGGTATATTATTTGCTGCAGCGCTTGAACCAGCTTTACATGGTCTACGACAGCGATTAACTGGTATCTCCTTGCGGGACGAGACCTTTCGTTGTGGTGCATTCGCCGATGACGTGGTGTTCCTGGTCAGATCAGAGGATGAAATGCATATGGCGCTACAGTGGCTACGCCAGTACGGAGCGGTCGCTGGGAGCGTCATCAACGTGAAGAAGACAAAATACATGGATGTCGGAAGGGGGCTTTCCCACACAACGGCGGTGCCCTTTGACAAGGTGCCCGTACTCAAGTGTTTAGGAGTGCAATTCTATAGCAATGTCCGCCGCACGGCGGCGGCTACGTACCGCCGGCTCCTACACCAGACACGTGCTCTGCTGCAGGACAACAAACTGCGTCGCTTGGATATGCTTCTCAGAACACGTTATGTCAACACCTATCTTGTCTCAAAACTGAACTATTTTGCGCATATCCTTCCCTTGACGGCTACGATGGCCGACAGATTTCAAGCAGCATATGGACATTTCGTAAGCACCGGTCTGGTTTTTAAAGTCCGATACGCCACCCTGACGCTGCCGCAGCGGGCGGGCGGTATCGGTTTAATTCATGTATATAACCGTGCGCGATCGCTTTATCTCAACACTATGCGTCGCAGGTGGACCTCTGCCCACGCCACTCTGACGGGCACCCTGATAGCGGAAGTGGCACCACACTCTCTGCATCCCCCGGTTTCTGTAGGACACATTTCACCGGCACTCACCCACATCAGACAGTTCTTGATTGACTTCAGCTACTTACGGTCAGAACTTCCGACAACACGGAAGCCCAGCACAAAAGACTATTATCGCATCTATCAACAGCAGCAACCTGTAAATACGGTCACCCAGAAACATCCTGAAGTTGCCTGGAACACGGTGTGGCGAGCGGTACACACGCCTTTTCTACCTACGACGGTGCGTTCATTGTGGTACGTAGTTGTGAATGGGAAGTTCGCTACTCGTCAGAGGCTACATTCCATACATCTGGCGGACGACCCCTTGTGTCCGACATGCTCAGTCGCTGACTCGGACGCACACCGTCTGACGTGTGCCGCGACCAGCGAGTGCTGGCTACTGACGCAGCGCATGCTGGCGTTACTCTTGCGGCGATTGCCGGAGTCTATCTCCCCTGATGAATTATTGCGCCCCGACGGCGTATACTTTCTATCAACCAGAACGAACGCCGTTAACTGGCTAAAAGGCATGGCCGTTTACTACATATTTTGCGATGCTCCCAAAGGCACACTCGACTTTTGGTCCCTATTGATGACGACACATGCAGCTTTCAGCCGCCACCCGAAGTACAGAACTCGTTTCGCAAATTATTTAGGTTCATTATTTGCGGATCCTCCTGCTCACTGGGGCGTTCCGGGTATGCGACGCTGAAAATGAAGAAGAATCCTGGAGCATATTGATCCTCTACGGACGGAATAGGGGGGAACCCATCCCAACAGACGAGAAGACGACTCGGACGCACGGCTACGGCAGTTGTAGGATCTTTCTTTGTAATGAAACAAAAATAAATCTATAAAAAAAAAGTTATAAAAAATTTAAAAAAAAAGAATAAATAAATACATAAATAAATAAAACAACATCGACAAACCCACTACATCCTCTTCCTGATCCTTCGATCCTCGAACTCGAACACGTTGCTTGGGCGTGGCGGCGGGATGGCCAGGCTTCGGGTGTCGACCCCTGCCCTAGCCGTCGTCCTGCTCCTGCAGCGGTTCATTAGAATTTTAAAAAATAAAAAAAAAGTGGCAAGCGTCGTGCGTTCTAAACTTATAGTCGCCTGTTCACGTCCAACTGTATTTTTTTTTTTTTTTTTTTTTTTTTTTTGCCGCAGTCGGTCTAAAGGTATGAGTCTGACTGAACATCGAAGATAATTCGCTTAACATTCTACCCACCAGCAAGTACCCAGTATTCCAGAAACAATTCCGCAGGACAGTTCATGGCTGCGCTGCGGTCATAACAGCTTACGCTCGAGCGTTTCCTCGCGCTGCAGCGGCTACCGGCCACCGGCCAGACGCCACCCGCCGCCTGAAGTCCGGCGCCGCCCAGGTGAACGCGGCGCCACGCTGTCAGTGTATGTATCAACTGTCATTTTCGAATTTGAAGTTCTAGTTATCATCTTGCAGTTAAGCATTGGATTTTGCATACTAGAAAATCATGAACTACAGTTAAGCATAGTAAAATTGAGTCGCAAGTGGAAATAGGTGTAACATCTGCAACACAACGTTTACTTTTGGTGTAACAGAGGGGTGAATGCAGAAGAGACAGCTAGAAAGATTTGAATTGTGTGTGGAGCGAGTGCGTTTGGGAAAAATACGCCAGAAAAAGATACTCTTGTTTCAACAAACATCGTTCTGGCATGAATGATTTTCCACATTATGGAAGTCTCGACTACTGATATAAGTGATAGATTACCATTTTACCATCATGCGACATTTGCATTCAACAGGCAAAGTTCAGAAGTCTGGTGTAGGAGTACTGCATGCTCTAATTCGAAACAACAAAAATCAACGGAGTGACTATTATTGAACGTCATCAGGTCGATCATTGAGCATTCGTATGCAGTACTGTTACTGGTGACGTGGTATGATGCCTGTATCGTTAACTTCCTAAGAAGAAATGAAAGGCTGAGCCCCTCCAAAAGACATAACCTCGAGCAAAGAGTAGTGTGAACATAATATTTTCATCTGATAGCTCCAAAAGTGTGTTTTGCGCTACGAATTATGCCCCAAGTGCTGTGTGCAACACAGCTGGAATTTGTTGCCAACAACTGAGACACCTTTCGGTCTCAGCGTAAGAAAATCGACCAACACAACTACGAAAGCAGCTTGCGCCTGGTAGCCAAACATGTTTCTTGGGAACAGGCTACTTCCTAAAGTGGGAAGACATTCTTTTGTGGTTGAATTGTTGGCAAATGTCAGTCAGACGTGTGCCGTCGGTCTAAGCGTTTCGGTGTGTTGAATTAGTACCAATGATTTTTCTACAGGTTTTTTCTGTCCCAAATAGAGAGTGTAAGTCTCCAATTAGTATTTTCACGTCATCTTGGTGAATTTTGCTCATAGTATTTTCGAGTGTGTTCCACAATTTTTCGACATTTTCGGTGTTTTCCTTATTTTCGATGTTGGTGGGTGCATGTGCATTTATGAGTGTATATTTTTTATAGGGGCTCTGAATGAGCATAGTCATAACTCGATTGTTGATGGGTGTGATTTCTTCGACAGAGTTGTTGATATATCTGTGTTCGAGAAATGCAATGCCGAAGATTGGTGCGCCTTTCGCTACCGTTTGTTGTATTTTGCTCTTGAAGATGCAATGGTTTCCGTAATGCAAGTTTTAATTGTCAATTAATCGTGGTTCTTGAAGAGCAAGGATGAGAATTTTTTAGCGGACGATTTCTTTTGTGAGATTATTTAGGTTTCTTGTTTGGAGCAATGTATCGATGTTTAGTTTTCAAATGAATGTTTTCTGCTTGTAGGGAAATTTACCAGAGATCTTCGATATTCTCTGCCGTGCTAACCTGGACTCCCCAGAGTGCGAAAATCCAACTGCCGCCTGTCGGTGGCCAGGTTGTGTACCACCTGGGGTAAAGTTAGCTTTGCTTGCATATTTCACGTTTTCTTGTGTTTCATTGGTTTGGCCTGGGTGATACCGGGACCAGACAGGACCAGAGGGTGTTGAAGCCTTTGGAAGCAAATATTTTCCGTCAAGCTCATTGAGATAACAGACGGTGACCAGAGTAGCGGTAATTTAAACTCAGATGTGTCTCGATTTTGGGTTCAACGGATTGAGTAGCCGTTCAGGATTGTGTTAGTATTTGGTTCACCCCAAGTATTTGATTTCCTTGGTACCACCCATATGGGGGAGGGTTTCCCCTATCGGCCACACGGGATTTTTATTATTATTATTATTGTCATTATGTCATCAGCAAATCTAAATATGGAGTATCTTCCCACTACTAAAATAGATGTGTATTGTTCGATTCAATATTTCCATCAGATAAATATGGGTTATAATTACGTTACATTGCTGCTAGTCGACATATTTCTCACTTTTTCTTAGACAGTTGCTAGCTGTTACTCCATCATAGGAATTTATGTGCGCAGCATTGTTGCAATACACACGTTCAAATTATCCAATTTCTGTAATTTCATTTCGATACAAGATCGTCCTAATCGGATTCAGCCAGTCAGTCTTAATTTGGATATCCGACTACGACTCTCATCATATGATAGACTGGGTGAACCACATTCTTAATCGGACTGTTGAATCCAGATCACTTATCTACGACAGGGAATGAATTCTTAAACACTGCGGAAAATAATAATCCAATGTGCTTATTACAAATACATTATTTAAATAAAAATATATGAACTAACGAGATAACAGATTATTTACAGGAGCAGAGACCCATCCATCATAGCAGAGCAGTGCGAGATTGGTTTCAGGGCCAAGAGAGGATAAAGCTGTTGCCGTTTGTTCCACGATCACCGAACATCTTCCAGATAGAGAATATGTGGGCAGACGTAACAAGGTCATTGCCATGTGTTCCTACAAATGCGAGCGACCTTTGGACGATTATAGAAAACGTATGGTGGGAAGTAAACCATCACGCTACACTGTCGACGACTTAATGAAATCAATTCCCCTACGCCCTCGAGAAATCTTACATAATGATCGTGGGTCGGTTGGTAACTAAAAGTATACTCGTCCACAAAACCCATGTGGACAATTATCTGATAATCAAAAATATGGTTCAAATGGCTCTGAGCACTATGGGACTCAACTGCTGTGGTCATAAGTCCCCTAGAACTTAGAACTACTTAAACCTAACTAACCTAAGGACATCACACACATCCATGCCCGAGGCAGGATTCGAACCTGTGACCGTAGCGGTCGTGCGGTTCCAGACTGTAGCGCCTTTAACCGCTCGGCCACTCCGGCCGGCATCTGATAATCGGTCAAGCTTTGCTTTGTCACAGGTCTTTAGCATACAGCAAGTCCATTTACTTTCAGTTCCCTCCTTACAATTCTTGCAATGCAAGGTAACTGAAAAATCTCATCCACTCGACGCCAAATGAGGAACTGACAGTGCATGTGTTGTTCAACACACAGTAGTTGTCACCCTCACTCGAATCAATGACTGTGTGTGTGTGTGTGTGTTTTCGTGTTCACGCACAATCTGAATCAATACTATTAACATTAGAGAGACAACCAACAATAAATATTGCATCAAATATGACTGTAAAGTATTTTAATGCCTTGGGAAGTTACAAACTGAATTTTTACCCATCCCACATCCTGCGTATTACGTTAAGTAAGATGTATTAACTCCATAGTATCGTTAGCAGAGACAGTGCGCTCTTGTCGAGGCTCGCGACAAGTGCAGCGATTAGCAGTGCCCAATGCCGCCGCGATTTGTTTATGTTGGCTGAGCGTGGACACTGCAGCAGACGCTTCGCCCTAAAGAGAAAGAAATCACCTTGGCTCTGACTGCAGTGAGCGGATATCACTGGAGGCGTGTTCTTATAGTAACCAACGTGAGACTCTACTCACAGGTGCCATGGAGCAATTGCAACGGGTATCATGTCATTAGTCATCAGAACATTAACCAGTTATGAAGTGTCCACTCTATTTGAATCCCAAGAAAATAGGAACCTTCTCACAAAGGAATGTGAGGTGATATCAAAATTTATCCAACATACAAAAATTAACTGCAAGGCTTTCCATGTATGCAATAATAGCACACAAGGAAATATTATGTCTTGGAAGCGTATATTTCATTTCCTCTTCTCATATTAACGCCCTTGTTTTAATATGAAGTGAAAAAATACACACTAAAAACTAAAGTTCCTGAGAAGCATATAAGTCATTTCCTCTTCTCATATCACAACTTTTGTTTTAGTATGAAGTAAAAAAATAAACAGTTTAGAGTTCTGAAGCATAATATGACACCAGATTCTTATCGTAGGCGTTATCGGAAACGCCAAAAGCAGCGAGCTGTCCATTCTTTTGTCCAACAGTCTGTTTTCTTTCATGTATTACTCCCGCTAGGAGATTCTTAATTAAGGACTTGTGGGCATCAAGTTCTTCAGCAGAACAAGCCTTATGTTATTGTGCTAATTACGGTATGGAAAAAATGCAACAAAGACGAGTTCCGCTAGAGCAGTGAGGATATTTGCACATGTGTGTATTCAGCAATGACTGCCAGCTGCCACAACACTTCACAGAATCCTTGCGGCAGGCAACACAACTGTGCGTGCACTTCAGACTTCATTCAGTAAGACGTCAGGAGATGGATGGAAACGTCAAATTAACGTCGCTTTCCGAGTCGTATTCAATCCAGAATGAGGTGTTATTAAGGTAGTTGAGCGTTCTAGCAATTACACTTTTATGATTCCCATATGAGTATTTCGATAGCCAAAAGAACCCGTTAGTGTGAAACTATCGGGAACTGCATTATATCAAACTGCAAGAACTTGAGACAATACTTGGACTCTTCTCTTCGCAGGGTGACCTATTACTGTTATTTAACATTCTCTCCGTCCTAGTCGTAATGCAAATGGAACTTCAGAGGCGCTTTCCGCTATTCTTGACAAACATCAGCAACTTGTAATCACTGAGAGTCATAACTGCGTGTTGATAATGGTTCAGGTTGTCAGTAGCTGTGGTGGTGTTATGCTGTCAAACTGCTTACAGTAACGTTAATGGTGGCGCACATAATTTAGCGCGGACCACCTACTTAAGTAAAGATGGTGTTGTGGCGTCATCGCTTGTCTTTATTTGGCCTCAGCTTGAGTAATCCGATTCAACGAACATAGTACTCCAATTGCGGGCTCCTAATACAGTATGACTGCAGAGATTATCGTGCGGGTATTGCATTAATTCTGCAATGATGTGCTTAACAAATCTTACCCTCAGCTATGCAGCTGAAATGACTCATTACACAGGTACTCCATGTTGCACTTGGGTAAGTGATCAGTTAGCTGCAATCCTGCTTGTACTGTTCGTAAATACTCGTAAACTTCAGAAATGGTTAAAATGGCTCTGAGCACTATGGGACTTAACTTCTGAGGTTATCAGTCCACTAGAACTTAGAACTACTTAAACCTAACTAACCTAAGAACATCAGACACATCCATGCCCGAGACAGGATTCGAACCTGCGACCGTATCGGTCGCGCGGTTCCAGACTGTAGCGCCTGGAACCGCTCGGCCACCCACCCTGACCATTCGTTATTTGACTACATATGAACTACAATCTAATTCGCATGTATATGACATGGGTTAGCGCCGGCACAAAGGTATGACTAAGGGTTGGATGCCGTTGAAGTCCTGTTACATTGATGGCAAGACAAATGTTCGCAAATCACCTCTATTGCCTCAAAAAACAATTGCATCTTAAATATCGAAGGACCGACGTCCACACTGTCACAGCGCGTTGAAATACAGCAACGACGGCAGATGAAAATTTGTGACCGACTGGTTTTCGAACCCAGACCTCCTGCTTACTAGACAGACGTTCTGATCACTGGACTATTTTTTTTTTAATGTTTGATAAGACTTTCAGCACCAGGTAGGCGGAGGCAAAGAGGGCAGGGGTCGAAGATCCGAGGCCTGGCCACAGTGCCTTTCCCATACCTGGCACTGAGCAGCTGCATTATTTCCATGTATTCCATGTTTGCACCCGTATATTCTTTTAAATTGTAGAACAAAATTGACGTAGTAATTGAGGTAAAATAAATTACAGATTGCCGCCTCCAATGGCGTGCGTTCCTTGTAGAACATAACTTATAACAATGGAAAGGGTGACGGAAAAATACATAACAAATATATTCACATTTTAATTTATTATGCACTGGATGCATATGAGGTCTGTAATGAAGCCATATATTTTTCAACAAATGAAAGAAATTTCGGAGCCGGTGGGATTTTGCCAAATTAGAACAGTTCTGATTTTAGATCCAACATAAAAGAATATTCCAGGAATAAAAAAAGTGAAAGAATAGTATTCCTCTTCTAATGAATAAAACTGCCCACCTCTTTGTAGCCCACATAAAGCAATAGATAAAAAATTATAAACCATTCCTTATATTTGTTATTCTTCTTCAGCTTAAAATGTTCTATTGTAATATAGAACATGTACTCTACTAAGTTCTAAGTTTTGTTTGTTGAAGCGTGTATTCGTCATCGCCATAGTGGCGTATCACCCAGCGTGATGATATGGGGTGCTATTGGTTACGCGTCTCGGTCACCTCTTGTTCGCACTGACGGCACTTTGAACAGTGGTCGCTACAATTCAGATGTGTTACGACCCGTGGCTCTACCCTTCATTCGATCCCTGCGAAACCCTACATTACAGCAGGATAATGGACGACCACATGTTTCAGGTCCTGTACGGGCCTTTCTGGATATAGACAAAGTTCGACTGCAGCCCTGGCCAGCACATTCTCCAGAACTCTCACCAATTTAAAACGTCTGGTCAATGGTGGCCGAGCAACTGGCTCGTCACAATACGCCAGTGACTACTCTTGATGAACTGTGGTATCGTGTTGAAGCTGCATGAGCAGCTGTACCTGTACACGCCATCCAAGCTTTGTTTGACTCAATGCCCAGGCGTTTCAAGGCCATTATTACGGCCAGAGGTGGTTGTCAGCAGGATAATGCACGACCACATGTTGCAGGTCCTGTACGGGCCTTTCTGGATACAGACAAAGTTCGACTGCAGCCCTGGCCAGCACATTCTCCAGAACTCTCACCAATTTAAAACGTCTGGTCAATGGTGGCCGAGCAACTGGCTCGTCACAATACGCCAGTCACTACTCTTGATGAACTGTGGTATCGTGTTGAAGCTGCATGGGCAGCTGTACCTGTACACGCCATCAAAGCTCTGTTTGACTAAATGCCCAGGCGTATCAAGGCCATTATTACGGCCAGAGGTGGTTGTTCTGGGTACTGATTTCTCAGGATCTATGCACCCAAATTGCGTGAAAATGTAATCACATGTCAGTTGTAGTATAATATATTTGTCCAATGAATATCCGTTTATCATCTGCATTTCTTCTTGGTGTAGGAATTTTAATGGCCAGTAGTGTATATCGTGTCAACCGATTCCCGTTCTATTAGGATAATTCATACGGGGGCGTCGTTTTATAACGTCTGCGAGTGTAAAATGCTTGCTACCTTATTGAGCGTTAAAACGAAGGAGTATTCTGCCTCAGCGTGTATATGAGATTCCGCCAACCTTGTGTGCGAACACACAGCTGTGCTTGGCTTGCGCCTCTGGTGAGACCCGAGTGCTTTTGCTGGGTTAATGAATTGGGGTTTCGCGTGGCACGTGCTGAGCCGTAACGTCGTCCGGTAGGTGCGTAAGAGGAGAACGGGGCCTCATTAGCAGGGGCGGTGCGCGCCCACGGGGGAACCCGACGCCCGCCTTGCCAGCGGCCGTGCGCTACACCGTTCCCCAAGGTGACCCCGGGCGCTGCTGCCCCTGCTGCGGATGGCTCCCTACCAGGTCAGCATAGCTGGTCACCAGCCGCCGCATCCATCAGCTTCACGTTGAACTCTGATTATGTGGCTGCAATGTGACGTGTAACGCTCGCTTAGGTTACCAGACCGTCAAATACAACTAACATTACATTTTCCCCTTCTTTCGCCCAGTTTGTTAACGGGTTCCACATGTACACTTACGCGATAAAAATCATGGCGTGTTGATATGCAGATAGACAGATGGCTGTAGTATCGGGTACACAAGGTATAAAAGGGCAGTGCATTGTGGGAGCTGTCATCCGTACTCAGGTGATTCATGTGATAAAATTTGCGACGTGGTTATGACCGCACGACGGGAATTAACAGACTTTGAATGACACACACACGGGACATTCAGTTTCCAGAGTTGTTAGGGACTGCAATATACGAGGGTGAGTCAAATGAAAACCATAAATACCGGGTGATCAAGAAGTCAATATAAATTTGAAAACTGAATAAATCGCCGAATAATGTAGATAGAGAGGTACAAATTGAGATACATGATTGGAATGACATGGCGTTTTATTAGAATAACAAAAAATACAGAAGTTCAAAAAAAATGTCCGGCAGATGGCGCTTCATCTGATCAGAATAGCAATAATTAGCATAACAAACTACGACAAAGCAAAGTTGATGTTCTTTACAGGAAATGCTCAATATGTGCACCATCATTCCTCAACAATAGCTGGAGTCGAGGAATAATGTTGTGAACAGCACTGTAAAGCATGTCCGGAGTTACGGTGAGGCATTGGCGTCGGATGTCTGGTCTGGGGACCTGGGAGGCCAAGCATGACGAAAGTGGCGGCTGAGCACACGATCATCACCAAACGACGCGCGCAAGAGGTCTTTCAAGCGTCTAGCAATATGGTTGGTTCTAATAAAACCCCATGTCATTCCAAGCATGTGTGCCAATTTTACCTGTCTATCTACATTATTTCGTGGTTTATTAAGTTTTCAAATTTATACTGACTTTTTGATCACCGGTATTTTTTGAATATTATTTACTGAGCAGAAGTGGTACAAAGTTGTATCACTATTCAACATAATCTCCCCCACGCTCAATGCAGGTCCTCCAGTACTTACAAAGTGCATAAATTCCTTCAGAAAAAAATTCTTTTGGTAGTCCGCGCAACCACTCATGCACCGCGTGGCGTACCTCTTCATCAGAACGGAACTTCTTTCCTCCAATTGCGTATTTGAGTGGCCCAAACATATGGATATCACTTGGGGCAAGGTCTGGTGAATATGGTGCATGAGGAAGACACTCACAATGCCGGTCTGTGATTGTTGCAACTATTTTACGGACAGTGTGGGGCCTTGCATTGTCGTGTTGCAAAAGGACTCCTGCCGACAGCAATCCACGTCACTTTGATTTGATTGCAGGCCACAGATGATTTTTTTAGGCGATCTGTGTATGATGCACTGGTGACAGTGGTCCCTCTAGGCATGTAATGCTCCAAAATCGCGCCTTTTTCGTCCCAAAAGAGAGTCAGCATAACCTTCCCTGCTGATGGTTCTGTTCGAAACTTCTTTGGTTTTGATGATGAGGAATGGCACCATTCCTTGCTCGCTCTCTTCGTTTCCGGTTGGTGGAAGTCAACCCAGATTTCGTTCCCATTATCGATTCTTGCAAGGAAGCCATCACATTCTCGTTCAAAGCGCCGAAAAAGTTCTTCACAAGCATAAACACGTCGTTCTCTCATTTCAGGAGTCAGCTGCCGTGGCACCCATGTTGCAGACACTTTGTGAAACTGGAGCACATCAAGCACAATATGGTGTGCTGACCCATGACTAATCTGTAAACATGCTGTGTCGTTCAGTGTCACTCGACGGTTTTCCTTCAATATGGCTTCAACTGCTGCAATGTTCTGTGGAATCACAACTCGTCCCTGACCTGGACGAAGAGCATCTTCCATTAAAGCACACCTTTTGTGAACTTCCTTCTCCATTCATAGACTTGCTGCTGTGACAAACATGAATCACCGTACTGAAGCTTCATTCGTCGATGAATTTCAATAGGTTTCACACCTTCACTACGCAAAAACCGAATAACAGAACTCTGTTCTACGGTGCAAGTCGCAAGTGGGGCGGCCATGTTTATACTGATACCGCGACGGTATGTGTGCATCTGCACTATGCTGCCGCCTACAGGCCATTTTGCACTCTGTTTGTAGCACGCTTACCAACTTACAGGATAACGGCGCGAAATTTGGATTTGTTATTGCAAATGTAAGGTTTTCATTTGACTCACCCTCGTACTGAGATCCACAGTGTCAAGATTGTGCCGAGAATACCATATTTTAGGGTTGTCCTCTTACCATGCTGTGGCCGACCCCTACACTGAATGACGGATAGCAGAGGCGTTTTCATATAGTTACCAGTGCTAGCAGACAAGCAGCATGGGTGAAATAACCTCAAAAATCAGTATGGGACGTCCGACGAACGTATCCGCTAGGATAGTGCCACCAAATTTTGCGTTAATGGACCGTGGTTCAAAAATGGTTCAAATGGCTCTGAGCACTATGGGAGTTAACATCTGAGGTCATCAGTCCCCTAGAACTTAGAACTACTTAAACCTAACTAACCTAAGGACATCACACACATCCATGCCCGAGGCAGGATTCGAACCTGCGACCGTAGCAGGTCTGCGGCGCAGACCCCACGAAGCCTTGCACCCAAGTTGTCAGAATGGCACTGTGCAACCTGATGATTGCTCCATAATGGTGTGGAGTGTGTTTACATGGAATGGAATGGAAAAGATTATGTTCGACTATTTGGAGACTTTTTGAGGCCATTCATGGACATCAGGTTCCCAAACAACGATGGAATTTTTTATGAATGACGACGCGCCATGCAACAGGGCCAAAATTATCCGCTATAGGTTTCAAGAACATTCTGGACACTGCGAGCGAATGATTCAGCCACTCAGAATGCCCGACTTGAATCGTATCGAACATTTATGGGACATAATCGAGAGGTCAGTTCGTGTACAATATCCTGCATCGGTAACACTTTCGCAATTATGGTCGGCTATGGAGGTAGCACGGCTCAATATTTCTGCAGCAGACTTCAAATGACTTGTTCAGTCCATGCTTCGTCGAGCTACTGCTCTAGGTCTGGCAGAAGGAGGTCCGTCGCGATATTAGGAGGCATGCCATGATTTCTGTCACCTCTGTGGATTTTCTGTGACTAAAGCAGTTTTCAGTATGTTGTTGTGGTCTTCAGTCCTGAGACTGGTTTGATGCAACTCTCCATGCTACTCTATCCTGTGCAAGCTTCTTCATCTCCCAGTAACTACTGTAACCTACATCCTTCTGAATGTGTTTAGTGTATTCATCTCTTGGTCTCCCTCTACGATTTTTACCCTCCGCGCTGCCCTCCAATACTAAATTGGTGATCCCTTGATGCCTCAGAATATGTCCTACAAACCGATCCCTTCTTCTAGTCAAGTTGTGCCACAAATTTCTCTTCTCCCCAATTCTATTCAATACCTCCTCATTAGTTATGTGATCTACCCATTTAATCTTCAGCACCCTTCTGTAGCACCACATTTCGAAAGCTTCTATTCTCTTTTTATCTAAACTATTTATCGTCCACGTTTCACTTCCATACATGGCTACACTCCATACAAATACATTCAGAAATGACTTCCTGACACTTGAACCTATACTCGATGTTAACAAATTTCTCTTCTTCAGAAACGCCTTCCTTGCCATTGCCAGTCTACATTTTATATCCTCTCTACTTCGACCCTCATCACTTATTTTGCTCCCCAAATAGCTAAACTCATTTACTACTTCAAGTGTCTCATTTCCTAATCTAACACCCTCAGCATCATCCGATTTAATTCGACTACATTCCACTATCCTAGTTTTGCTTTTGTTGATGGTCATCTTATATCCTCCTTTCAAGACACTGTCCATTCCGTTCAGCTGCTCTTCCAGGTCCTTTGCTGTCTCTGACAGAATTACAAAGTAATCGGCGAACCTCCATGGATTTTAATACCTACTCCAAATTTTTCTTTTGTTTCCTTTACTGCTTGCTCAATATACAGATTGAATAACATCGGGGATAGGTTACAACCCTGTCTCACTCCCTTCCCAACCACTCCTTCCCCTTCATGCCCCTTCACTATTATAACTGCCATCTGTTTTCTGTACAAACTGTAAATAGCCTTTCGCTTCCTGTATTTTACCCCTGCCACCTAGAGAATCTGAAAGAGAGTATTCCAGTCAACAATGTCAAAAGCTCTCTCTGAGTTTACAAATGCTAGAAACGTGGATTTGCCTTTCCTTAATCTATTTTCTAAGGTAAGTCGTAGCGTCAGTATTGCCTCATGTGTTCCAATATTTCTACGGAATCCAAACTGATCTTCCCCGAGGTCGGCTTCTACCAGTTCTTCCATTCGTATGTAAAGAATTCGTGTTAGTATTTTGCAGCCGTGGCTGGTGGTTTATGGACTTGCTATATTGTCCACAAGACTCTTCAATGGTGATTGTGCACCTGCACAGTCGCAACAGATGGCTGCTGGCCGTCTCTACAAGGACTGCAGTGGGCCTGCACTTTTGATGACCCACCAATACCATTATTTCTACAAGGACTGCAGTAGGTCTGCACCTCTGATGGGCCACCAATACCGTAATCTCTACCAGGACTACAGTGGGTCTCTTCTGTGATGACCTACCTACCAATATTCTTGAACTTCGACTGACTCTGCTGTGGGTTTGCTCTGTTGTGACCCATTACCTGTCTGCATGTCAAGAGTTAGCACTGTATTTCTGTTGGAAGGACTACACTACTTCTTCAAGACTGCATGGAAATCCATGTGTGTATTTTCTTTCACTGCTCAGACTTTGAGAAAAACACTGCAATTTTACTGTGATGAACGATCAGCACTGTCTTTATGGACTGTGAGAAAACCTTTGCTTTTGAGCAACAGTATATCAATAAGTGTGTGCATTTGATTTCTTTGTTATTGTAATTATAAATTTTTTTTCAAATCTGTATTGGCCACTGCCCAAAATAATTCGTAAATTTTTTTGTGGGGAGCATGGGGGCTATGTAAGTAGGCTGTTTAGGTTTTTATGTTGGTAACACCACGTAGCGCTCTGTATGACAATCACTGACTGTGCCGTGTGCAGTCTGTGGCTGGTTGGCATTGTTGAAATATTCGCTATTGTAGTGGTGGGCAGTTGGATGTGAACAGCGCATAGCGTTGCGCAGTTGGAGGTGAGCCGCCAGCAGTGGTGGATGTGGGGAGAGAGATGACAGAATCTTAAGAGCGGACGATCTGGACGTGTGTCCGCCAGAAAGAGTAAATTTGTAAAACTGGATATCATGAACTCATGTATATATTCTGACTTTTTAACATTATTAAGGTAAATACATTGTTTGTTCTCTATCAAAGTCTTTCATTTGCTGACTATGCCTATCAGTAGTTAGTGAGTTCAGTAGTTAGAATCCTTTATTTAGCTGGCAGTATTGGCGCTCGCTGTATTGCAGTAGTTCGAGTAACGAAGATTTCTGTGAGGTAAGTGATTCATGAAAGGTATAGGTTATTGTCAGTCAGAGCGATTCTTTTGTAGGGATTATTGAAAGTCAGATTGCGTTGTGCTAAAAAAAAAAAAAAAAAAAAAAAATATGTTTCAGTTTAGTGATGGTCAGAATAAGTAAAGAGTGAACTGTCTGAGTACGTTCAGTTTTGCTGAGCTGTTTGAAAATAAAATAACGTACGAGGTTTATCAGCACAGTAATTCACAAATTTTTCTAAGGGGACGTTTCAACTTTTCCGCCAGAGCGCAGATCGGATGGCAGGGGAACGGCCGGAAGCTTGACGTCCCCTGCAGCCACAGCTTCCAGCCCGGCTATGCGCCCACATTCCTGCCTCCCCCGCCGTGGTCGCACTCCCTGCACGACGACGGTCCGTCGCTTTGTGGGGGATGGGGGGGATGGGGGGGGAGGAATGTTCTAGCGTAACCACAAGTGCCGAAACGATGATGAAGAACGCTAGAGAAGAGAAGGTGGTGAGACGATGTAGGCCAATAGTGCGCTGATATTGCACAGGATTTTTAAAATACCTCTATCCAAAACACTTTGCCGCCTGTAGATGTTCTCCTTTATTTCGTGGTACTTCTTCACGTTTTGGCAGCTTACTATCCTCGTCTAGATTTTCATCCTGACGTTGCCCTTATTCACCTCTTTTTTTTTGGCTTTGTACGTCCATTCTCTCACTTAAATCTTTATTTTGCCCACTTAAATTATTATTCATTGGCCTGATTTCTGTCTTCATTTCTTCAATGTGGGACACTGTGTTCTTAAGGTACTCCATCAATGGCTCATGACCCTTAAGTCAATTATCTTGCCTTTCGTTTTCATGCATTTGTGTATCAGTGGAATTTGAGCGTTTTGAAGCCTCTCGTGCACAACCAGTATCCATCGTTGTACAATCGCTAGGCGTTTCACTTTTCTCAGTAACAGTCACAATACCTCGCCTATCCTGTTTACACTATGTGGTATTTACATGCCCGAAACTGAGGCGCACATTCGCTAATGCATCTGTCTCATAGACAGTGTGCGATTTGCAGAGGGGGGGGGGGGATGGGGGGGATTTCCCCCCCTCTGCATCAGACCATCCCCTCCTCTGGTTTTAGTTTATGCATCCCAACCTGGGATGTTTATTTCCCAAGCAGTGGAGTAAAACTTTATATATAATTTAAATTTGTGGAGCCGAGCACTGAAAGTTTTTAATACAGTCTTACTATTAATACTATTATTATGCTCGGTTCTTAATTCTGAAAATGTGATATTTAGTAGGTAAGCATTTCTAAACATTTAGAACTAAATGACAAGACGACGCACGCCACACTTCCGTAGCATGCCACAATGTTGCAAGACGTCGCCCCAGCGTAAACGAGGCTTTCTAAGCCACGTCTGTATTGCATGGTGGATGTGATGTGTTGCGTACGAAACTAAAACCTGCAATCAGATCCAAACGACGTGGAAAACTGTGAAGAAGTGTCATCCTTCAGCAAGATAACGCTCCCCCACATTCTGCCAAACGGACAGCCGACGCAATAAAGGAGTTGAGATTCGAGGTGCTGGAACACCCACCATACAGTCCAGACCTGGCTCCAAGCGATTTTTACATGTTTGGACCCTTAACAGAAGCACTACAGGGAAGAAGATTTGAAAGTGATGAAGACGTCATTGCTGCGGTGCAAAATTGGTTACAGGTGCAACTGATGAACGTATTTTCTGATGAAATAAAAAAAAACTCGTAAAACGTCGGGAAAACTGCATTAAAGTCCAGGGAGGTTATGTAGAAAAATAACGCATGTTTTAGTTTTCTGTCATCAGAATAAGTACAGCTTTTCACAAATGTGCCTTTACTTTTTGAATTCCCCTCATATACCTGTATGTCGATGATTTTGTAAATAAGCTTCACCTATAATGTACTTTTAAAGATATAACAGGGGATGGCTTTTCTGATAGTGCATACGCGTGAATAGTGAGTTTCGGCTTTAACATCTATTTATAAATAACTGTTTAACCATGGGTAACGTCACGGTCAAAGCTAGTATATAATTTTATTAACCCCCTAAGACATCCCCCCCACTGGTAAAAGCACAAATCGCACACTGCTCATAGTCACATGCATCTTGCGCTTGTAATTCTGCTGATCCTTCTCACAGATTACACTTCGTTCGCCTTTAACTACTCTTAGGTCAGTTGCATGATGCCATTCCAGATAGACTTACCACACACACGCAAAATTACATAGTTAGCACCCACAAAATATCAATTTCCGTACTGTTGCCCCCACAAAAATCAGAGAAGACACAAAATTGTCCGAAAAATTCCAGAATCACAACATTTAAAATAATTATCAAAAGTACAAATCAAATTCCAAACAAACATTATCGAAAGGACACAAATCACAAGCAACCCATTATCACACAACGCTGAAAGGTTACGAAAACCATTTGAAGCTGAAAAATTAGTTTTTTTGTTCTTACGTTAGTGTTCAGAAACGTCATACGTGTGTTGTTCTGTTACGCATATTCTGTTATTAATCATTCTATTTTTTATTATTTGCTTGCTAAGGCGAACATCTTTCGCATTGGACTGCCATTACTATAGGTTATTACCTACACTTTTTTGCATTTTTTAGTCACTCGTACGTGCTATACTTTAGTTCCTCTCCATGCCGTGTTATGCGCTCCCTTTGTAAGGTTTCCTGCAAATATGGTCAGCAGCGTTACTACTCAGTCCACTTGCCGTAGCCGTGCGGGTCACAGAGGCGTGCTGTCTCTGCTTTCGGTATGTACCAGCCTGCAATGTAGGCGTTTCCTTATGGTTCGCCATATCAGGCTGTAAGCCGATTTAGGCTGAGAGGTGGCAGAAGCCCCTCTCATATTTCTATCTTACTGTGAGTAATTCGATTTTCCTCTCTAATTGCATGCGGTGAAAAGTTGCTATTCCTTCACACGCGGACTTCCCACGCAGCGTCTTTCGTCACCTGGGTGGTCCGGTGACAGGCCGGCTCTGCTGATCTTCAAAGGGTTAAGCCGACAGGTGTGAGGGAGTTGAGTGAATGCTTTCCAGACGCCGACATTGTCATAATAGCGGCGGAGACACGCCCGCAGGGGCCTGAAGGAGTGGCTGGGCTAGAGATTCCGTTACTTCGCAGAAACTTAGCGAAAACACTTTCTGGCGGGCTACCAGCGAGGCGTGGGAATGACTTGTGTTCCCAGGCAGTCTGGGCGGGCAAATTCCCGCGTTTTCTGCAAAATCGTAACTGTGATTGGCTTGCTCAGGGCATAGCTCCGTGACGTAGCAAAATCGGCACAGAAATTGGCACCAAGAATCTCCATTGGTGGAATGGTAGTGCTTCGGCAATAGAGTGGAATTCTCCGGCGGTTTTTGAGTTGCTGATTGGAACGTTTAACCATGGCCACTGTCATGGGGGCGGGAATGTTCTGTGTTCGGCTTGTACTTGTGCTCTTGAGAGAGTCGGCTCTCGCCTTTCGGTCAGAGTAGTACAAGAGTATTTACAAGACTGAGCTCTCGCTGCTCTGGACAGCCTGCCTTCCGTTGGCTGTCTAAAATACTTTTATTTAATTGTAACTGTTTGACGAAGTTGCTGAAGTTTCGACTTCAACGTAACTTTCCGAGTACAGTTGACAATTGAGCGTTCTGCGTACAAGTGGCCTATGTTGTCTGACTTGAGCAGTTTTGGCTAAAGTTGACTGTATCGGAGTTACTGTGTGACTTCGCTTGTTAAAATCAATCACTGTACCGTCAATGATTGTGTGGCGAGCCTTTTCGTCTCCCTCAGAGACACATTGTATTGATAGGAAGCCTTTAGTCTGGAACAACCAGACCAGGATACTCGCGACATTATCATCACCACGACGGGACGTCGAAGCAACCAGCCATCGCTTCCGGTACGCCAGATCGAGTTCTTGCAGTTAAGAAGACAGCTTGGTAATGTATGTCCGCAGCACCGGCAGCTTAGGGAATTTTGCTAGGTGATAATCAGAGCTCAGCAGAGCGCGCCTGTTCGTCTTTTCTAACTTTGTTCTGTCTTGGGTGTTCATTGTCTGAGTTCTCACTACTGTAGCAGCAATTAATGTTGGGTTGGCTGTGTGTTTCTCTTAAGATTTGAGTTGCAAGTAACTGGCTCCACATACCACTTCGTCACAAATGTCACAATCTAGTTTAGGGACAACTTCACCTTCACAGCATTTATTTGAGTGTCCAATTTGAGCCAATTTGATGTATTGTAAATGTTTCATGTATTTTGTTTATTATTTTGAGTTTAGACACAATAAATCATATTGTTATTTTGGACAGAACTGTCATTCTGTTAATTGGTAGAGCAACCCTTTCATTTCTCACTACGTTAATGAAACTTCCCTTCATTTAACTTATTTATCAATTTAAATTATTGCAGGTGCCAAACTCTTTTCTACTCCACTTGCAAGGTGGATTACAGTCAGTTTATGTATGAAGATTCTAGAAGAATTTAGTGTTAAATACACTGCTAGCCCCGGCACCTCACAAGGCTAGCGCATGACTTGCACCTAATTTGCATAGTGCCTTTATATTTTTTATAGACTGCATGCATTCTCGGCGGCAATTTTGGGTCAAGAGGCATTTTCCCAGTCCGCGATTGAAAGTTGGTGTTCTTTGCAGCCACAATTTGGGATGTTATTTGACGGTCCACCCATGACATATGTTTGCCTACTAATTGTCTGGGCATGGACACCACGTCCTACCACTGCTAGATACGCTATTTTTTAATCATTTTATCAGATTTCTCAGTTTCTGCATGTTATTATTTAATTTTTAAAACTTCTTAATTTTTTAAATTTCTTAAATGTGTAATGAACTATATTACAACTGTTGTTATATCTCAGATTTCAGATAAACCTGATGATGGGGAAAAGATCCTGAAACAGTGGTGTCGTATAGCGACTTCTGTCGTGCAAGGCTTCAGTCAATAAACTTTTTGTACATCTGCGAACATGTTGCGGGACGGGTATGGATGTCCTATAAATAAAACTTTATTTTTCTTTATTCTTCATTTTATTCCCTCCACAAGAGTAAGTCGTGGCTGCTCTTGAACCTAATTACGAGGGCGAGTCAGTAACTAAAGGAAATGGGCACTGAGTCAATGAAGACTTGCCATACCCTCATGTTTCTCTTGTTCGTTAGTTGCGTTGGTTCAGAGACAAGTTGTATTCGTATTGCTTCCAGCAGACTATATTACGAATGCCCAGTTTTCCATATGAAATAAGGAAGAAATGAGGAAAGTAATTCGGTTTCTCTGCACTGAAGAGATTAAAGCTGCGGAAATTATTCACAGTATGTAACTGCAGATTGGTGCTAGCTATCTTGTGAACGAAAAATTTACGAGTGAATGAATCGTTCAAGAGGTAGACATGTCTCTGTCTGCGACGAATAGCGTTCAGTTGAGTCATCCACTATGAGAACGAAGAGGAACATCGAGACAGCTGAGCCAATGATTCGCGATGATGATCGTGCCAGAACTGATGATATTTCACGTGAGTTCAACATTAAGTACGGTTCAGCATTTGCAATCGTCCATAAATCTCTAAACTAACGTACGGTTTGTGGCCATTGGGTGCCACATCGACTGACTGACAAACAACGACAAGAATATTTGGAAGGGCCGAAAAAGGACGAAGATTGAGGTCATTAGCATCGGGGTGCAAGCGGTGTTTCGACGGCCGTACCATTCTTTTTTTTAATGTGATACCAGAGAACGTGGTGCCACATCAAATTCAGAACCGTAAATCACGACCACATACATTAACGAGAGCTCGCTGCAATCCGTGACGGCGTATGGGATGCTCTTTTGTAGACCATGCTTTCCCTCCCAGCACAGCAACGCCCTCACGCTGAGGTCAAGATAGTTTCGAGCTAGCACGAGATAAGTCTGTTCGTGACCTCATCTGAAGGAGGCAACATCATGGTATCGGATCAACGTGACTGAGTTTCTGAAGGATTTCTTCATTTAAATGTTGAGTACTGTACAGCAAGAGAACAAATGATGCTTTAATAGTCAGTAATAACTGCAGCATATCAGGAAATTCTGTGGCAAAGATCTGTGTTATAGTTAAGTAAATCTTTTATTCATCTACGTGTTCCAGTTTGATGTACCAACTCACCGAGCAATAAAGGAACCCACAGTTGTGGCCCGACGAAAGTACTTTCACCTGGACGCAACAGTAACCATCCCGAAATTTGCCTGGAACGGCTTAGGGAAATCACGGAAAACCTAAATCTGGATGGTCAGAAGGGAATTTGAACCGTCGTCCTCTCGAATACGGGTCTATTGGGCTAACCAGTGCGCCACCTCGCTTGGTAGAAAGGCCTAAATCAAATTTAAGGTGCTTCGAAGAGGAAGCCGAATACCTTCCTAGTCGATTGTGACCGACGGTGAGACGTGGGTCCATGTTACAAAGCACGGAGTAAGCGACGAAATATTCATCTTCACCTCCAGCCAAAAAGTTCTGAAGCCAAACTTCTGCAGTAAAGGTAATGCAATTAATATTCTGGGATACAAACGGTTCCCTGCCGATTCGTTGCGTTTCTGAAGGTCAAACAATGAGTTGTAAAAGCTATGTAAACTGCTGCGAGATCTGAAACGGGAAACCAAAACGAAGAGAAATGTGAAGCTTTCAAGAGGTGTCATTTTGGTGTAAGGTAAAGCCCAGGGTCGAACAGTCGGGGAAGCAACCTAGTGCATCAGAAGCTGCTGAGCACCAAAACCAACAGTTCTGGCCTAGTATGAAAAGTTTTCACCTCTTCGGCCCGATAACGGAACATCTACTTGAATTCAGGTTTTCATTAATTTAGCTGTGTTAATGGTGGTATACCAGAGAATAAAGAGATATGCTTGAAGTTCTCTTAGGCTGTAGGTAGAGCAATGAGGAATAGCTCAGTAGGCAGTGCAGGTGAAGAGGAATGGTGACCTCTAAAAAGGGAAGTTGGAAAGAAAACATAGGTACAAAGAAAGTAAATGCGAAGAAACCATGGGTAGCAGAAGAAATACTTCAGTTGATCTATGAAAGAAGAATATACAAAAGTGTTCAGTCAAATTCAGGAATGCAGCAATACAAGTCGCTGAGGAATGAAATAAACAGGACGTGCAGGGCAGCTAAGATGAAATGGCTGCATGAAAAAATTGAAGAAATCGAAAAAAAAATGATTGTCGGAATGACTGCTACGGGAATTCCACTGTTAAATGCAGAGGAGAGAACGGATAGGTGGAAAGAGTACATTGAAGGCCTCTGTGAGGGGAAGATTTGCCTTTAAACGAAACAGGAGTCGATCTAGAAGAGACAGGGGATCCAGTATTAGAATCAGAATTCAAGAGAGCTTTGGAGGGCTTAAGATCAAGTAAGGCAGAAGGGATAGTAACATCCCATCAGAATGCCTAAAATCACTGGGAGAAGTGGCAACGAAACTACTATTCGCGTTGGTTTGTAGAATGTTTGAGTCTGGCAACATACCATCTGACTTTCGGAAAAATATCATCCATACAATTCCTAAGACTGCAAGAGCAGACAAGTGCGAGAATTACCGCAAAATCAGCTTAACAGCTCATGCATCCATGTTGCTGGCAAGTATAATATAAAGAAGAATGGAAAAGAAAACTGAGGATGTGTTAGATCAGTTTGGTTTGTGGAAAGGCAAAGGCACCAGAGAGGCAGTTCTTACGTTGCTGTCGATAATGGAATCAGGACTAAAGAAAAAACAAGACACGTTTACTGGGTTTGTAGACCTGAAAAAGCGTTCAACAATGTAAAATGGTGCAAGATGTTGGAAATCCTGATAAAAATTGGGGTAAGCTGTAGGGAGAGACGGGTAATAAACACTATGTACAAGAGCCAAGAGGGAATAATAAGAGTGGACGAACAAGAACGAGATGCTCTGATTAAAAAGAGTGGAAGACAGGCATATAATCTTTCGCCTCTATTGTTCAATTTGTACACCGATGAAGCGATGGTGGAAATAAAAGAAAGGTTCAGGAGCAGAAATAAAATTCAAGGTGAAAGGGTATCAATGATACGATTCGCTGATGATATTGCTATCCTGAGTGAAAGGGAAGAGAATTACATGCTTTACTGTATGGAGTGAACAGTTTAATGAGTAGCACACTTCTATAACTTCGTCTACTTTGTGACCATGAATCCTTACGTTAAGTTACTCGCTGTTCTCATTTCTGCTACCTCTCATCACTTTAGTCTTTCTTCAATTTACTCTCAATCCATATTCTGTACTCATTAGACTGTTCATTCCACTCAGCAGATCATGTAATTCTTCTTCACGTTCACTCAGGATAACAATCTCATCGGCGAATCGTATCACTGATATCCTTTCACCTTGAATCTCAATTCATCTCCTGTTCCTTTATTTTAATTTCGACATTGCTTTTTCGATGTAAATATTGAACAGAAGGGGTGAAAGACTACATCTCTGTCTTCCACCCTTTTTAATTAGAGCGCTTAGTTCTTCGTCGTTCATTCTCAGTCTTGTTCATCCGTATCTTCCTACACCTTACCCCAATTTTTCACAGGATCTTGCACCATTTTAAATTGTCGGGCACTTTTTCAATGTCTCAAATCCGATGAAAGTGTCTTGATTTTTCTTTAGTCTTATTTCCATTATGAACCGCAACATCAGATTTGTCTCTCTGATGCTTTTACCTTTCATAAAACCAAACTGATCGTCATCTAGCACATCCTCAATTTTCTTTTCCATTCTTCTCTATATTATTGTTGTCAGCAACATGGATTTATGAGCTGTTAAGCTGATTGCGCGATGATTCTCGCACTTGTCAACTCTTCCAGTCTTCGGAATTGTGTGGACGGTATTTTTCCGAAAGTCAGATAATATGTCGCCATACTCATACATCCCCCCCCCCACCCCATGAACTATGGACCTTGCCGTTGGTGGGGAGGCTTGCGTGTCTCAGCCATACAGATGGCCGTACCGTAGGTGCAACCACAACGTAGGGGTATCTGTTGAGAGGCCAGACAAACGTGTGGTTCCTGAAGAGGGGCAGCAGCCTTTTCAGTAGTTGCAGGGGCAACAGTCTGGATGATTGCCTAATCTGGCCCGGTAACACTAACCAAAAAGGCCTTGCTGTTGGGGTACTGCGAACGGCTGAAGGCAAGGGGAAGCTACAGCCGTAATTTTTCCCGAGGGCGTGCAGCTTTACTGTATGCGTAACTGATGATGGCGTCCTCTTGGGTAAAATATTCCGGAGGTAAAATAGTCCCCCATTCGGATCTCCGGGCGGGGACTACTCAAGAGGACATCGTTATCAGGAGAAAGAAAACTGGCGTTCTACAGATCGGAACGTGGAATGTCAGATCCCTTAATCGGGCAGGTAGGTTAGAAAATTTAAAAAGGGAAATGCATAGGTTAAAGTTAGATGTAGTGGGAATTAGTGAAGTTTGGTGGCAGGAGGAACAAGATTTCTGGTCAGGTGAATACAGGGTTATAAATACCAAATCAAATAGGTTTAATGCAGGAGTAGGTTTAATAATGAATGAAAAAATTGGAGTGCAGGTAAGCTACTACAAACAGCATAGTGAACGCATTATTGTGGCCAATATAGACACGAAACCCACACCTACTACAGTAGAACAAGTTTATATGCCAACTAGCTCTGCAGATGTTGAAGAAATTTATGAAATGTATGATGAGATAAAAGGAATTATTCAGGTAGTGAAGGGAGACCAAAATTTAATAGTCATGGGTGACTGGAATTCCACAGTAGGGAAAGGAAGATAAGGAAACGTAGTAGGTGAATATGGATTGGGGCTAAGAAATGAAAGAGGAAGCCGCCTGGTAGAATTTTGCACAGAACATAACTTAATCATAGCTAACACTTGGTTCAAGAATCATGAAAGAAGGTTGTATACATGGAAGAATCCTTGAGGTACTAGAAGGTTTCAGATAGATTATATAACGGTAAGACAGAGATTTAGGAACCAGATTTTAAATTGTAAGACATTTCCTGGGGCAGATGTGGACTCTGACCACAATCTATTGGTTATGAACTGTAGATTTAAACTGAAGGAACTGCAAACAGGTGGGAATTTAAGAAGATGGGACCTGGATATACTGAAAGAACAAGAGGTTGTACAGAGTTTCAGGGAGAGCATAAGGGAACAATTGACAGGAATGGGGGAAAGAAATACAGTAGAAGAAGAATGGGCAGCTTTGAGGAATGAAATAGTGAAGGCAGTAGAGGATCAAGTAGGTAAAAAGATGAGGGCTAGTAGAAATCCTTAGGTAAGAGAAGAGATACTGAATTTAATTGATGAAAGGAGAAAATACAAAAATGCAGTAAGTGAAGCAGGCAAAAAGGAATACAAACGTCTCAAAAATAAGATCGACAGGAAGTGCAAAACTGCTAAGCAGGGACGGCTAGAGGACAAATGTAAGGATGTAGAGGCTTATCTCACTAGGGGTAGGATAGATACCGCCTACAGGAAAATTAGAGAGACCTTTGGAGAAAAGAGAACTACTTGCATAAATATCAAGAGCTCAGACGGAAACCCAGTTCTAAGCAAAGAAGGGAAAGCATAAAGGTGGAAGGAGTATATAGAGGGCCTATACAGGGGCGATGATCTTGAGGACAATATTATGGAAATGGAAGAGGAGGTAGATGAAGATGAAATGGGAGGTATGATACTGCGTGAAGAGTTTGACAGAGCACTGAAAGACCTAAGGTAAAACAAAGGCCCCGGGAATAGTCTACATTCCATTAGAACTACTGACAGCCTAGGGAGAGCTAGTCCTGACAAAACTCTACCATCTGGTGAGCAAGATGTATGAGACAGGCGAAATTCCCTCAGACTTCAAGAAGAATATAATAATTCCAATCCCAAAGAAAGCAGATGTTGACAGATGTGAAAATTACCGAACTATTAGTTTAATAAGTCACTGCTGCAAAATACTAATTCTTTACAGACGAATGGAAAAACTAGTAGAAGCCGACCTCGGGGAAGATCAGTTTGGATTCCGTAGAAATGTTGGAACACGAGACGCAATACTGACCCTACGACTTATCTTAGAAGAAAGATTAAGGAAAGGCAAACCTACGTGTCTAGCATTTGTAGACCTAGAGAAAGCTTTTGACAATGTTGTCTGGAATACTCCCTTTTAAATTCTGAAGGTGGCAGGGGTAAAATACAGGGAGCGAAAGGCTATTTACAATCTGTAAAGAAAGCAGATGGCAGTTATAAGAGTCGAGGGACATAGGGGAGCAGTGGTTGGGAAGGGAGTGAGACATGGTTGTAGCCTTTGCCCGATGCTATTCAATCTGTATATTGAGCAAGCAGTAAAGGAAACAAAAGAAAAGTTCGGAGTAGGTATTAAAATCCATTGAGAAGAAATAAAAACTTTGAGGTTCGCCGATGACAGAGACAGCAAAAGACTTGGAAGAGCAGTTGAACGGAATGGACGTTGTCTTGAAAGGAGGGTATAAGATGAACATCAACAAAAGCAAAACGAGGATAATGTAATGTAGTCGAATTAAGTCGGGTGATGCTGAGGGTGTTAGATTAGGAAATGATTAACTTAAAGCTATAAATGAGTTTTGCTATTTGGGGAACAAAATAACTGATGATGGTTGAAGTAGAGAGGATATAAAATGTAGACTGGCAATGGCAAGGAAAGCGTTTCTGAAGAAGAGAAACTTGTTAACATCAAGTATAGATTTAAGTGTCAGGTAGTCGTTTCTGAAAGTATTTGTATGGAGTGTAGCCATTTACGGAACTGAAACATGGACGATAAATATTTTAGACAAGAAGAGAATAGAAGCTTTCGAAATGTGGTGCTACAGAATGCAGAAGATTAGTTGGGTAGGTCACATAACTAATGAGGACGTATTGAATAGAATTGGGAAGAAGTGGAGTTTGGCACAACTTGAGCAGAAGAAGGGATCGGTTGGTAGGATATCAAGGGATCACCAATTTAGTACTGGAGGGCAGCGTGGAGGTTAAAAATCGTAGAGGGAGACCAAGAGATGAATACACTAAGCAGATTCAGAAGGTTGGCTGCAGTAGGTTCTGGGAGATGAGGAAGCTTGCACAGTATAGAGTTGAATGGAGAGCTGCATCAAACCAGTATCAGGACTGAAGACCACAACAACAACAAAAACAACTCATACATTCTACATACCTACGTAAATAGTCGTTCTGTTGCCACTTCCCCCAATAATTTTAGGAATTCTGATGGGATGTTACTATCCCTTCTGCCTTACTTGATCTTAAGCCCTTCAAAGCTCTCTTGAATTCTGATTCTAATACTTGATCCCGTATCTGATCTATATCGACTCCTGATTCTTCTTCTGTCACATCAGGCATATCTTCCCCCAAATAGAGGGCTTCAATGTACTGTTTCCATCTATCCGCTATCTCCTCTACATTTAACCGTGGAATTCTCGCTGGACTCTCAATGTAAACACCTTGCTTTTAATTTCACCTCTTACATGGTGAGTCAGTCCTCCCTACAATCATTTCTTTTTCGATTCCTTCACGTATTTCATGCAGCTATTTCTTCTTATCCTGCACTTCCTATTTATTTATTTCCTCGGCGTCTTGTGCTTCTCTGTTAGAGAAATTTCCCTGAAGATTGATGTTCTTACTTCTTTCATAGATGAACTGAAGTATTTCTTCTGTCACCCATGGTTTCCACGCTGTTAACCTCTTTGTACATATGTTTTTCTTTCCAACTTTTATGATTGCCTTTTTTAGAGATGTTCATTTCTCTTTAACTGTAAAGCCCAATGAGTTATTCCTTATTGCTATATAGCAGGTACCCTTTGAGAACTTCAGTCGTTTCTCGTCATTCATTGTACTTCCGTATCCCACTTCTTTGCATACTGATTCTTGTTGACTAATCTCTTAGCCGGCCGGTGTGGCCGTGCGGTTAAAGGCGCTTCAGTCTGGAACCGCGTGACCGCTACGGTCGCAGGTGCGAATCCTGCCTCGGGCATGGATGTGTGTGATGTCCTTAGGTTAGTTAGGTTTAATTAGTTCTAAGTTCTAGGCGACTGATGACCTCAGCAGTTAAGTCGCATAGTGCTCAGAGCCATTTGAGCCAACTAATCTCTTAACTTCAGCCTATACTTCCCCACTACTACATTTTGATCTGAGCCTATATCCACTCGTGGGTACGCTTTAGAATCGAGTATCTGATTTCGGAGTCCGTGTCTGACCATGACGTGATCTAACTGAAATCTTCCCGTATCACGGCCTTTTCCAAGTATGAAGATGCCTATTATGCGATAGTTCCCTAATATGAGACACCCCAACTGTGCTCATGTTAGGGGTTACACTCCGGCACAGAGTTTCCTAAATACGTCTATTGCGTGCCAGACGACGACACAGCGAATAGGACGCCATAGTTGAGCCGGACATGGTACGTAGAGGTTGATACAAAATTTCTTGTGTTTGGAGTTTTTGCGACATCGGTGTTAAGACAATATTTCAGCTTAAAGGTGAGTGGATATTACTGCACTCTTTTATTGTTGTTGTTTGTCACGGAATTATCTATAATTATTGACATTTAGGTTCATTTTCTAACGAACATTGTTAGCAAGTGCGTGATTCTTTGTGTAAGATGGCGAAGTTCGTTATATGCGATAGTATGGTGATCCAAATACGCGACAGTGTCGCATATTACGATACCTATCGCATATAGAGCGAACTCGTTCTCTCACGATATGTTATACGTAATTTACGCAATACTATCATGAGATAACATTATTTTATAATTTATTGTAGTAAAATTTTGGCAACTGCGTTTATTTTAATTCGATTAAATTATCATAAACAGGAATTAATTTGACTAGTCTTATGATTAGAAATTGGAATGTTTTCTGGAACTTTGTTTCAAGGCAGTATTTTCCTCAGAAGTTGATCAATATTACTCCAAATTCAAAGTACTCCGTTCACAGTACTTATAAAAAATAATCTAACAAATAAAATCATAGAAGTTGAAGTCCTTTAAGAAGTGTGTCTGATTATTGTATTTATTCTTTGTAGACGGCATTGGCACCTAAAAGGAAAACATGTAGTAAAGATGTCATGGTTCGTGCCATTACATGTGTTAGAAATGGCGAGATGGGGTACTTAAAAGCCTCAAACGTTTTTGCAGTACCAAGACGTAGTTTGGAAAGGTATGTGAAGGATAACACTCGTACATCCGAGAAGCTGGTTGGTGTTAATCTTGGCAAAAGGCCTGTTCTCTCATCTCAACTGGAAGATGAACTAGTGAAATACTGCCTTGCAATGGAAGAGCGATTTTATGCTCTTAAATGTAAGCCGGCCTATGTGACCGAGTGGTTCTAAGTGCTACAGTCTGGAACCGCGCGACCGCTACGGTCGCAGGTTCGAATCCTGCTTGGGGCATGGATGTGTGTGATGTCCTTAGGTTAATTAGGTTTAAGTACTTCTAAGTTCTAGGGGACTGATGGCTTCAGAAGTTAAGTCCGATAGTGGTCAGAGCTATTTGAGCCATCTTAAATGTAAGGACATACGAAGCATGGCCTGCCAGTTAGCTGTCAGGAATAGGTTGAAGAATCCCTTCAATTCAGAAAAGGCTTCAGCAGGAAAGAAGTGGCTCCGAGCTTTCCTTAAGAGACATCCCATTTTATCAATGAGAACTCCTCAGGGTCTTGCAGCAGCAGGAGTGAAAGCTTTCACTCCAGAAGATGTGGGGAGGTTTTTTGATATTTACGAATCTGTGCTATCTAAAGTCAACCATAACCCACATCGAATCTTCAATGTTGACGAAACCGGGGTGACGTCTGTGTAGCACAAACACAGCAAGGTTATTGCTATGAAAGGGAAGAGACAAGTTGCTGCCTTGACTTCAGCAGAAATGCGAAATTTCATCACAGTTGTAACGTGTATGAACGCAGCTGGAACTAATCGTCTTCCCAAGGAAGAATATGAAGCAGGAATTGATGGACTGTGCCCCTGCAGGATCAATATCAGCTTGATATCCAAGTGGCTGGATACCAACTCACATTTTTACTCAGTGGTTTGATCATTTTGTGAGTCATGTAAAGCCGTCTTAAAATGGCCCTGTCATTTTGATTCTTGATGGGCATTATTCCCACACAAAGAATCTCGATGTGTTAGATAAAGCACGTGAAAACAATGTTCATGTTGTATGTTTGCCACCTCACTCAACGCATTAAATGCAGCCACTTGACGTCGGATTTATGGGGCCTTTGAAAACCTACTATGCCCAAGAGATAGAAACGTGGGTGGCAAGTAACCCATGTCGTATTATCACCCCATTATTAATAGCCAGGTTATTTGGGGCAGCTTACAACCGAGCAGCAACAATGGAAGAATCTGTGAATACCTTCAGAAAAACAGGTCTCATCCCATGCAACAGAAACATCTTTAGGGAACATGAATTTTCAATTCATCGCCATGCTGACGCTCTTCAAGAAAGAGATGCCAAAAACGAACATGAAACTACTGATGGTGATGGTCAAGCTGTCAGCCCGGCAGACATCAGACCTCTCCCAGACATCGCAAAACCACCTGGAGATAGTCAAATACGTCAAACATCGCGTTAGTGCTCTGCTGCGTTACTAACTTCAACTCCTTATGTGAAGCAATTGCAAAAATCTAAACAGAAGAAATCAGAGGCTGAAGCTAAGAAAGCAGCCAGAAAGTTATTTGGGGAGAAGAGTGGAAAATCTTCAAATCGTAGACCTAAAGCAGAAGAATCGTCTAGTGACTCAGCATCCGATGTCCATCTTGATGACAGTGGGGATTCAGACAGCAGTGATGACGATGACGCAGAGTGTCTGTTCTGGGCGCTTTTCTGAAGACAAACACGGGGAGAAATGGGCACAGTGCAGGCAATGTTATTGCTGGGCTCATGAAGATTGCGGTGTCACAGAAGACAATTTTGTTTGCCACGGATGTCGAAAATATAAACCTAAGTAGTGTGAAATGAGGGAAGGATAACAGAAATGAATGAACATGTAAAAATTGTATATTCATATGTCATTATTCTGTAATAAAATAATTAAAGCAAAATATTATTACTGTCTCATATTATGAAACCTTGATCTCATTTCTACGAAATGCCTTATTTGTTAAGATTTAATAACTACTCCGAAACATTGTTTATTATTGCAAATACGATAATTGTATGATAAAATTAAATAATGCAAGATATTATTACCATCATAAAAAACACAATTGTACTTACTTTTAGGTCTTTCAAATGGGTTTACAAAAGTGTGTCTCATACACTCCTGGAAATTGAAATAAGAACACCGTGAATTCATTGTCCCAGGAAGGGGAAACTTTATTGACACATTCCTGGGGTCAGATACATCACATGATCACACTGACAGAACCACAGGCACATAGACACAGGCAACAGAGCGTGCACAATGTCGGCACTAGTACAGTGTATATCCACCTTTCGCAGCAATGCAGGCTGCTATTCTCCCATGGAGACGATCGTAGAGATGCTGGATGTAGTCCTGTGGAACGGCTTGCCATGCCATTTCCACCTGGCGCCTCAGTTGGACCAGCGTTCGTGCTGGACGTGCAGACCGCGTGAGACGACGCTTCATCCAGTCCCAAACATGCTCAATGGGGGACAGATCCGGAGATCTTGCTGGCCAGGGTAGTTGACTTACACCTTCTAGAGCACGTTGGGTGGCACGGGATACATGCGGACGTGCATTGTCCTGTTGGAACAGCAAGTTCTCTTGCCGGTCTAGGAATGGTAGAACGATGGGTTCGATGACGGTTTGGATGTACCGTGCACTATTCAGTGTCCCCTCGACGATCACCAGTGGTGTACGGCCAGTGTAGGAGATCGCTCCCCACACCATGATGCCGGGTGTTGGCCCTGTGTGCCTCGGTCGTATGCAGTCCTGATTGTGGCGCTCACCTGCACGGCGCCAAACACGCATACGACCATCATTGGCACCAAGGCAGAAGCGACTCTCATCGCTGAAGACGACACGTCTCCATTCGTCCCTCCATTCACGCCTGTCGCGACACCACTGGAGGCGGGCTGCACGATGTTGCGGCGTGAGCGGAAGACGGCCTAACGGTGTGCGGGACCGCAGCCCAACTTCATGGAGACGGTTGCGAATGGTCCTCGCCGATACCCCAGGAGCAACAGTGTCCCTAATTTGCTGGGAAGTGGCGGTGCGGTCCCCTACGGCACTGCGTAGGATCCTACGGTCTTGGCGTGCATCCGTGCGTCGCTGCGGTCCGGTCCCAGGTCGACGGGCACGTGCACCTTCCGCTGACCACTGGAGACAACATCGATGTACTGTGGAGACCTCACGCCCCACGTGTTGAGCAATTCGGCGGTACGTCCACCCGGCCTCCCGCATGCCCACTATACGCCCTCGCTCAAAGTCCGTCAACTGCACATACGGTTCACGTCCACGCTGTCGCGGCATGCTACCAGTGTTAAAGACTGCGATGGAGCTCCGTATGCCACGGCAAACTGGCTGACACTGACGGCGGCGGTGCACAAATGCTGCGCAGCTAGCGCCATTCGACGGCCAACACCGCGGTACCTGGTGTGTCCGCTGTGCCGTGCGTGTGATCATTGCTTGTACAACCCTCTCGCAGTGTCCGGAGCAAGTATGGTGGGTCTGACACACCGGTGTCAATGTGTTCTTTTTTCCATTTCCAGGAGTGTATTAGGCACCTTTCCTCTAGCTCCTCCTCTTGTGGTTCTTGAAGAGAATATTCGCTATTGGTAGCTGAAATTAACTCAGTCTTTCCCCTCAGTTATTCCTTGTCCCAAGCCTATATTCTTCTGTAACCTTTTGTTCTACTTCTTCCCCTACAACTGCATTCCAGTCCCCCATGATTATTAGATTTTCATCTCCCTTTACGTTCTGTACTACTGTATGAGTATCCTCATATATTTACTTTCTCTTCATCTTCGTTTACTGTACCCCACCCCTAATGAACTCTGCAACATTCATGGACTGAGGTGACAAGAAGAGAGAAACCTCCCAATTACGTGCCGGATCTGCTTTTGCCAAGCGTAGTGCAGCAACTCGACTGCGGCGTGGACTCAACAAGTCGGTGGAAGTCCTCCGCAATAATACTGAGACGTGTTTCCTCTGCAGCTGTCCGTAAATGCGAAAGTGTTGCCGGTGCAGTACTCTGTGCACGAACTGACATCTACACTACTTGCAATTAAAATTGCTACACCAAGAAGAAATGCAGATGAGAAACGGGCATTCATTGGACAAATATATTATACTATAACTGACATGTGATTACATTTTCACGCAATTTGGGTGCATATGTCCTGAGAAATCAGTACCCAGAACAACCACCTCTGACTTTAATAACTGCATTGATACGCCTGGGCATTAAGTCAAACAGAGCCTGGATGGCGTGTACAGGTACAGCTGCCCATGCAGCTTCAACACGATACCACAATTCATCAAGAGTAGTGACTGGTGTATTGTGACGAGCCAGTTGCTCGGCCACCATTGACCAGACGTTTTCAATTGGTGAGAGATCTGGAGCATGTGCTGGCCAGGGCAGCAGTCAAACATTTTATGTATCCAGAAAGGCCCGTACAGGATCTGCATTATCCTGCTGAAATGTAGGGTTTTGCAGGGATCGAATGAAGGTTAGAGCCACGGGCCGTAACACATCTGAAATATAACGTCCACTGTTCAAAGTGCCGTCAATGCGAACAACAGGTGACCCAGACGTGTAACCAATGGTACCCCATACTATCACGCCGGGTGTTACCCCAGTTTGGCGATGACGAATACACGCTTCCAATGTGCGTTCACCACGATGTCGCCAATCACGGATGCGGCCATCATGATGCTGTAAAAAGAACCTAGATTCATCCGAAAAAATAACGTTTTGCCATTTTCGCACCAGGTTCGTCGTTGAGTACACCATGGTAGGCTCTTCTGTCTGTGATGCAGCGTCAAGGGTAACAGCAGCCATGGTCTCCGAGCTGATAGTCCATGCTGCTGCAAACGTTGTCGAACTGTTCGTGTAGATGGTTGTTGTCTTGCAAACGTCCCCATCTGTTGACTCAGAGATCGAGACGTGGCTGCACGATCCGTTACAGCCATGCGGATAAGATGCCTGTCATCTCGACTGCTAGTGAAACGAGGCCATTGGAATCCAGCATGGCGTTCCGTATTACCCTCCTGAACCCACCGATTCCATATTCTGCTGACAGTCATTGGATCTCGACCAACGAGAGCAGCAGTGTCGCGATAGGCTACAATCCGACCTTTATCAAAGTCGGAAACGTGATGGTACGCATTTCTCCTCCTTACACGAGGCATCACAACAACGTTTCACCAGGCAACGCCGGTGAACTGCTGCTTTTGTTTGAGAAATCGGTTGGAAACTTTCCTCATGTCAGCAAGTTGTAGGTGTCGCCACCGGCGCCAACCTTGTGAGAATGCTCTGTAAAGCTAATCGTTTGCATATCACAGCATCTTCTTTCTGTCGGTTAAATTTCGCGTCGTAGCTCGTCATCTTCGTGGTGTAGCAATTTTAATGGCCAGTAGTGTAGATTTTGTCCCATAAATGTTCGATTGGGTTCATGTCGGGCGATCTGGGAGGTGAAATGATTCGCTCGACTTTTCAAGAATGTTCATCAAACCACTCGTGAACAACCGTGGCCCAGTGACATGGCTCTTTGTCATCCATAAAAATTCCATCGTTGTTTGGGAACATGATGTCCATGAATGGCTGTAAGTGTACTCCAAGTAGCCGAACACAAACATATCCAGTCAGTGATCAGTCCATTCCACGTAAACACAGGGCGCACCATAATGGAGCCACCTCAACTGTGAATTTACTTTCAAAATCTTTTCGTAAAGAATTTACTTTATTTAGTAGCGATTCACCAAGAACATTAACACATTTACTCACACTATGTGAGCGTGGAAGTATTTGCCAGTGAGTAACAGATGAAAACAAATTTCTTTCAACAAATGGAAATTTTATTCCTAAAAAGCCTTTATATATTTAAAAAAAAAAAAACAGAAAGCACCCTGTAAATATCAAGGTTTTTTTTTTTTTTTTTTTTTTTTTTTTGCAGTATGAGCTTTCGGGCTGAGAAACTTGCCGCTCCCCCTTTTAACACGGCCGTAGTCACGACCGCTCACAACAACCTCTGAAAGACTACACTGGTGCAAATTGGTGCAAATCTGCAACACAACAGATTACTTTAAACTAAAAATTTTAACAACTGACACAAACACATAAACTATGCATCCCGTAGGAGGGATGGGAATGGTACAAAACTCTAACATTTTTAAAAAAAAATTACTTGCCACCGAAAGTGCAACTTGTTTTTAAAAGAAAACTCTTACGGTGGAAGGGAGGCAACTTTATGCACTAAAATTACCATTTAAATAAAACTCATGAAATGCAGTCTTACATAAAATATACAAACATGCTCTACATTACACATATACCGCCTCTCAAGATGATAAGCAAGATAAAAACATATTTCAGGAATTCGGCCTTTACACCTTAAGCAATAAATTCGTTAACACCGAATCCGACAAACATGACAGAGGCAGCTATTAACATATGGCAGATTGACAGACAGACAGACAGACAGACACTAACTGCCGAACAAACGCGGACGGGAGACAGACGAGCAATCTGGGGACGAGAGACTGACCAAGAAAACAAGTAGAATTTAACAAGTAAATGAAACAACATATCACGAATCACCTAACTTCTAATAAACTGCAATGTCTGTCGAAGACCTGGCGCAGCACCCCCAAAACGCTCTTCCGAACCGTCCGCTGCCAGCCGCTTCAGCGGACGCAGGGAGGCGCGCCGATCTCCCGTCTCACGGCGTCGCAGCTCGCGCCGGCCAGACCGATGTCGTGGGTTGACTCCTGTTGCTCCCGTGTCGACCGCGAAGTCACTACCCCTCGCTATACGCCGCGGCCCACTGGACTCACGTGGCGACCTCACATGTGCCAACGCTCAAGACGGACAAGTCATCCTATGTCTTAGTGCCCGACCCACCAACCGATCGATCCAACCACCAGTGACCATTGCCTGAACAAACTCGAGCACACTGGCGGCCTAACACATACTAGCACTCCGGACGACGGACAGGCACTGACTACCCCAAACTGACTCGGTTGACCAACTGACCAGACTCGCCCCCTAGCAAGCTCATAGCACCCCTTAAATGCACGTGAACAGGCTACCTTTCCCCTTTCCCACCAGAGGGAGACACCAAAGCTGCGATTGACACATCCGTGCCACCGCCAGAAACGGAGGGCGACTGGTTCACACTACGCGCTGCGGCGCGCTCTTCAAAACAGCACGTTTTACCACGGCTCATCACCACCAGTTTGCACAGTGCCTTTTTCAGAACTAGGGTTCATAGTTTTCTGGATTCAGCACCTCACTCGAACTCTACCAGCAGCTCTTACGAGCTGAAACCGGGATTCATCTGTCCAGGCCACAGTTTTCCAGTTGTCCAACATCCAGTCGACATGGTCACGAGCCAGGAGAGTTGCTGCAGGCAATGTAGTGGTGTTAGCAAAGGCACTCGTCGTCTGCTGCCATAGCCCACTAACGTCAAATTTCGCTGCACTGTCCTAACGGATACGTTCGTCGTACGTCCGACATTTCAGTGTTATTTCATGCAGTGTTTCGTGTCTGTTAGCACTGACAATTCTACCAGCCGCCGCTGTTCTCGGTCGTTAAGTGAAGGCGGTCAGTGATTGCGTTCTCCGTGGCGATAGCGGTACACTTTTGACACTGTGTATCTCAGAATGTTGAATTTCCTAACGATCTCCCACGCATCTAGCTCCAAGTACCATTCCATGTTCAAATTCTGTTCATGCCTGTCGTGCGGCCGTTGAAAGTCTCGAGCTCTATCTTCTTAGCTTGTGTTTTCTACTGAAAATCTCGTGCTTGTACTCTTGTTAACTTTGCTGTTACAGAGATCGCCTAAACTTTATTTTTTTTTATCGGTCCTGTGCGCAACAAATAACTTACTTGGTCTTTCTGCTGCCACTGCTTGATCTGCTGCATTCCATTATTTAACAAAAACATAATAAAACCTATTATTCATGCTGAGTGCAATGCATGTTCTGTATGGCGGCTCCTGCTGTTGCTGCGGCTGTTGCTGCTTACTACAACTACATATAATTCAAGAGAAGGGGTTTGGTCAAATCTAAACTCGATAAATGATAACCCAAACAAGTAATTACTTTTTTCAAAAACTATATTCTGAAAGCGATTCTTTTTCATTCAATTAACAAAACGTTAGAAGGTCTTTGAACAATCGCTTCGTGCGTAAATCTGCCTCCAGTGGCATTAAAACAATATTACAAATTAATCAAACTCTTCAGACAGATTGAAATACTTCTCAATTAAATACACAGTGAAACAATTCCCTGACAATTACAAAAGAAATCAATGACAAAAATCAATACTTAATCTATTCGCCTAACAGTGGTTTTCCCTTAAGTATTCAACTCCTATCATTATCAAAATTACCGTCTGCTGCTACGCACAAACACAAACCCTTTTATTAAATTAGTAAGTGCGCTGCAAATTATAAAAAATATCAACTCAATACCAAATCCTATGTCGCTGCTGGCGGACACGGCAGTACTGCAGCTCGACGACGACCTCTCGCTCAACACACGTGCGCACCACAGCAGGCGGGCTCCTACACTGGCTTCCGAACTGCCACTCATTAATCCGTGCGCTGCGAAGCGCGACAACAATATCATAGATTCAAGAGCTTGCGTATGCGCGCTGTAGCCAACCTTTACATCCTATGAGAGTATTACCAACTCGCACCGTACTGGATATCATTTCACATGAACCACATGAGTGGAAATGACAGCTCGGTCAAATCACTGACCTTTTCCACTTTGTACGTGATAATCCCGCCATCTGTATATGTGCATATCGCTATCCCATGACTCTTGTCATCTCGGTGTAAAGTAGCATGAAGTTCATCGCTCATTGCTCTACACGTATCTCGAACTGCGCGCTGCAGAGAGGCGCAGCAAGTGGCGCAACTGGCTGGAGCGTCACGTGAAACACTGCTACTCGGCACCACACACCTACTTATGTGGGCATCATTATACCACGTGATAACGGCCACTGGCTGTCGGCGGGGATTCCCCCACAGAAGGCCGTCGTGGTACGCGGCTCACTGTTACGTGGGGCCCCTATTCTGTCGCGCTACGTCTCCGCCCTTACCCCGTGCTGCTCCAGTAGAATGGCATTCTTTGAAATGTAACGACTTCTTTCTGGCTGTGCGCCTTCCATGGAAATCTCCGCTATGAACCCCTCGTCGCACTGTGTGTCACAAAAATCAAGTTTCTCAGTTTCGATAAGGCTTTCAGCGAAGTGCATGTCTAGTCGTGGGCGCTCACATGAAGTTCACCCACCTACAAATACCAGCGAAACTGCTTCTCTGACTTTATTCGCATCGGTGCCTTTCCTTTGGAAGGGTCTGATGTTATAACTGGATCTGGAAAACTCGCAAATGGCCTGGATCTCGGCGCATAGGTTCCGCAGAAGCAAAAAGTGAACTTAAAAAAAAATGTGTTTCTGCAAATTGATTCACAACACATGACGCATTCAAAGATATCTACAGCGGAAGAATGTGAAAACTACTGCACGGTCAGTCTATTACCACATTCGTCATGAGTTGGGAGAAGGGAAAATTGAAAGTACATTGGGAGAGGATCAGTTTTTTTATAATGGGCAGTCGGATGAAAAGGAGACAGATGGGAAGAAAGCAAGTAAAGTCTTTATTATTTCGAAAGAAATCGTCATAACTGTTAATACATTTATCTCACTTTGAGACGAGACGGTCAAAGCCTTCGCGGAAAAATTTTTGCGGTTGCATGGTCTAACAATACTACCACTTGCAAAGTAGGTTGGAAATCAGATTAATAATGTTACTCACACAACATATGTTCACTTTATCGGGCAACAACAACGCTATTGACTGTGGATGGTATCGTCAGAATGGAAATAATGAAGTCACTGTAAAAAAGTCATTAATTTTGGCATTTGTCTTGAATGGATTCCCACGTAGATTTCGTCGAAGTTGTTATGGCTCATCTTGTTGATTCTAGGGTGATTCCACTTTGACTGCTAGAAGGCCCAGACCTTTATTTTAGCAATATTTGAAGACAACAAATGCGTTTTTCAGGAAATTCTTAATTATCAAACAATCCCAGATCAGAACAATGGCATAGTAGAAATAATTTTTGACTTGGTGTTCACGATCCACATTTTTATTAAACTTCTTATAAATTCACATATACTTCTTCTTAATTCTCACATCATCAAGAAAACAGTTTTGTATAAATCTTCATATATTTGATTTCCACTTTAACCAAACACAAGGCTTGACTGTTCTTTTACAAAGCGAAATAACAACATAACTTCTGCAAAGTGAAACAAAGACTGCTACGTGCGCATTCGCCCCAAAACGGTTACAAGTAAGTCAAATTTTTATGACAGTCTCACAGAAATGAATACACACAAGAACCATATCACTGTAATATATCGATACATCGGAGTACCTGCACATTAATAAAAGCAATTGTGAATATTGTCACAAAAATATGTCTGTTACTTCGCAGAAAAGTGGTACGATATTACTGGTATCGAGAACTGGGGTTGGAGTGCCGTAATGGTCACGTAAATAAAGAACCATTACAATGGTCCTCACGTCACCAAGGTTGCTTCGAATACGATGCAGAAGTTTCGCTGAGAAGCCCTTATACGTCCTCCATACAGTCCCGATCTCCTCCCATGCAATTTCCATATTTTTGGCGCCCTGAAGAAAGGTATTCGTGGCCGTCGACTTGCTTCGAACGAAGAATTGACGCCTGGCTACAATCATGGTTCCGCAGGCAACCGCAACCATTATTCCATTAAGGCATTGATAGTCCTTTCTCACAGTGGGATAAATGTATCAACAGTCTGGGCGATTACTTTTGAAATAATAAACAGTTCACTCACTTTTTTGCATCTGTCTCGTTGCCATATGACTGCCCCTCGTAGGAGAGGTAGCTGCACTCTGCATGTATTTTTAACGGTGCCGTAATTTAAGAAGAAAAATAAAACATACATTCCATTGAAGAGCTTAGAGAACGATTTTGATAATAATATTTCCATGCTTTGACAATGTGGTATCAAGTACAGGGATATAAAAGTAAGCTACCCTCCTTATGAGAGGCAGATTACCGAGCACTGTCTGAACGACAAGAGATGAAAAATCAGGAAAAGTTAAGGTGTGGCGTTACTCCTGATATTTAATTTGGCGAGGAAAGCAAAGAACTATCGCGAAGTTGTTCGTCGCGATAAAAAGCACAGCGTGATAGGACTTGCTGTTTGCATAAGGATTAAAAAAAATTTATTCGAATGCTTAATGAAGTTGAACATATACTGTAATCCAATTATAATCAAGAAGTAATGGGTGTGTGCTGCAGATGGATATAGTAAACTTTGACTAGACACTCTTCAAGAAGTTGTCGAATTTTATTATGTCAAAAGTAGAGTAAAACGAGAAGGAAAATGCAAGAAACATACAGCAAGAAGAACTGCAGACGGCTAAAGAGCTTTCAAAACTGAACCAGCTGCCAACATCCGAAATGTAACCCTTGAGGCCACTGCAAGATCCAAGATGAGTTGCGTTTGGAGTGCAACTCGGTGTAGAGGCGAATCATGGATACGAATCATGGATAACGGAGGAAAACAGAGATGAAACGAATAAAAGCCTTCGAAATATCATGTTGGCAGAATTCTTTTATTATTATTTCATTTTTATTTATTTATTTGAGTCATATATTTTCCGATTGGTTTGATGCGGTCCTCCGCGTATTACCTCTCCTGTAGCAACCTCTTCATCTCAGAGTAGCGCTTGTATCTTACGTCCTCAGTTATTTTCTGGATGTATTCCAATCTTTGTCTTCTGTAAGTTTTTACCCCCTACAGTTCTCTCTACTACGAAAGTAGTTATACCTGATGCCTTAACACATGTCCTTTGACTTCTTCTTACTAGTGTTTTCTTTCTTCACCGATTGTGCTGAGAGCCTCTTTATTTCTTGTCTTATCAATCCACCTGATTTTTAACATCGTTCTGTAGCACCACAGCTCAAACGATTCGATCCTCTGCCGTTCCCGTCTTCCCACATTTCATGATTCACTTCCACACAATTCTGTACCCCATATGTACATTCTCAGGAATTTCTTTCTCAAATGAAGGCTTGTGTTTCATACCAGTGGACTTCTCTTGGCCAGAAATGCCCTCATTCCCCGCGCTAGTCTGCTGTATATGTCTCTCTGGCCTTGTCCATCGAGGGTTATGTTGCCTCTAAGGTAACAGAATTCATTAACTCCGTCTACTTTGTGCCCCACCGATTTTGATGCTAAGTTTCTCGCTATTCTCATTTCTGCTACTTCTCATTACTTTAGTCTATTTCCGGTTTACTCTGTCTATATTTTGTGCTCATTACACTGTTCATTCCATTCAACAGATCCCGTAACTCTTCCTCTATTTGACTGAAGATAGCAAAGCCTTCCGCGAATCTTGTCATCGATATCGTTTCATCCTGAATTTTAATCCCACTTTGAGGCTTTTATTTTCGTCATTGCTTCTTTAATGAATAGTTTGAACAGTAAGGGGGATAGAATGTGTCCCTGTCACATATCCTTTTTCATCCGAGCACTTCGTTCTTGATCTTGGTTCTTGTAGATATTGTGTACTACTCATCTTTCCCTGCAGCTTACTTCTATTTCTCTAAGAATTCCAAACGTTCCACCGTTTCACATTGTCGAACTTTGTTTTCTGTATCGACAAATCCTGTGAGTATATCTTGATTTTTCTTTATTCTTGCTTCCATTATAAAGCGCAAACTCAGAACTGCCTCTCTGGTGCCTTTCCTAAGGTCGAAATGATAGCCATCTAACAGATCCTCAGCTTTCTTTTCCATCCTTTGATATATTATTCTTGTCAGTACCTTGGCTGCGCAAGCTGTTGAGCTGATTACGCGATAATGCTGTCACTTATCTGTCTTGCTGCCTTTGCAATTGTGTGGATAATATTTTACCGATAGTGTAATGGTATGTCGCCAATCTCATAGATTCTACTCTCAACTTGAATTAATCGTTCGGTTGCTACGTCTCGCAATGATTTTAAAAATTCCTATGGAATATTATCTATCGCTTCTGTGTTATTTAATCTCAAATCTCCCAGAAGTATCTGAAATTCTAGTACTGTATCCCCTATGTCTTCCTTATCACATTCAGTTTCTTCTTCTATCAGGCCATCCGACAAGTCCTTCAATGTACTCTTTCCATCCATCCGCTCACTTCTCTGCGTTTATCAGTGGAATTTCCATTGCAGTCTTAATGTTTTTACCCTTAATTTTAATTTCAGGAAAGGTTGTTTTGACTTTCATTCTATAGGAAAGTCTAGAAGATAAAATGGATTGGTCTTTTAAGGAATGAAGAAATGCTGCAACGAGTCAACATGAAAAAAATCCCTAATAAATACACAGTGATAAAACAGAACGTTTGAGCATGTAATACGACGTGAGTCGTTCGTGGAAACTGTAGCTGAAAGGAATGCGGAAGCGAAGGTATGGGTAAATAACGCAGATCAATTGATGACGTCTTATTGAAATGAAGAGGATAGATAACAAGCGTTAGGACTGTAATACCCTTTGTTCTTTTCGACATTTCAGGGGTTCAACACAGGCACAGCGAAGTGTCAGAAATATGAATACACATGTATTCAACAACATGTCCAGACATTTTGTCGTCATGCTACTTTGACTTCTCTACTCCTTGCTTCGTCTGATCCACGAAATACAGTAAAGGGATTTTACATATTTCGTGTACGAAAAACTGTTTGACCATATCCATACAAGGTGCTCGGAAGAAACCTATGGCTTGGTTCTCGGGGTGGTTCAGCTTACCAACCCCTCCAGCTTTTAACGTTTTTGGACTTATTTTTGTATCTTTTTGCTTATCTTTATATTATTATACTTCAATTACAATTTAATATTAACTTTTTAACACACTGCGTTAGATTACTACCGACTGATTGCTTGAGCGACCGTAATGAAAATAACAGTACGAAAATGCTGGGTTTTCTTTCAGTGGTACTTAAGATGCGCGGTCAGCTCGAATGCTTGTATGCTGTTTTTCTTGGCAGTCCTGTACCCGCTGTCGAAATGCGCTCTCACGCTGCCAGAAAAAAAAACCTAAAAAACGCCGTGGATGCGCGTTTAAGTTACTTGAGCCTCCGAGCAAACTTTTAAACAACAAAAGGTGGAAACAGTGAAGTCTGTGTCGAGATTACTAGATTCCGACCTAGAAGATGACAACAAAGTATAAGATAAGTAAGTATTACGTGAAATCGTGGATATTTTGTAGATGGCGCGGTGCTAAGTCGAAACAGTAGGAGCTGCTTATAATGTAGAGCTGATGGAAGTAGTGAAACCCCTTGATGTGCTCCAGGACCGTCGTGTCCCCCCTTTGCCAGTCATGTCATACAGCGGATCAATCACATAAGCACACCTGTCAGTATTGCAAAAGGCTGTGTTAGACATATTGGTGGAACTACGATACTGCAGTTTGTCTACAATAAAAAATGCTTTGAAAATACTTGTAGGGCTGAATGCTGAACGCTGGTCAAGTATGTAAGAGCAGGCATAGGTCGGACTTCAGCCCTTTTAACACAAGAAACTTTCCAATCGAAATCGACTAGTGGAAATGCGTGAGACTTTCATGCCAACGTGTAAATCAACAGCCAACCACATCGCGAATGTGCCTGTGACGTCAATGATTACACCAAGTGTCGAGTTTTAAATTTCCGAGTGTGGTACAAGTTGCGTGTGCCCTAAAACATGGGACTGTAGTGGCGTCTGCTACGATAGCTATTCTTTCCGAGCTCACTCCTATTAAAGAAATTATGTGCTCTCGCGTCTTCTTAATCTTTATTGTGTTGTTTACTTTATTTTCGTGACGCACTGAAATGGTTGCACGAGATCCTGATAATTTTGCTAGTACCCTTATCCTGGCACTCGTGATGTAGTGGCTATCGTTGCTGTCTGTGGATCACGGAGCCTCGGGTTCGATTCCCGGCCGGGTCGGAGAGTTTCTCTGAATGTTTGTGTTATCATCATTCGGAAAAGTGGCGAGACTGGGCAGTGGAAATACTGGGAATTTGTACGGGAGCTGATAATCACGCAGCCCCACTAACCAAATATCATTATCATCGTTATCCTAGAAGAGAGACGAAACCTCTGATACTAAAAAGGTATTTACGTTTTACATTGTGTATAAATAAGAACGCAAATCGATAAACTTGTTTCAATGAAAATTAGTTCAACACTGAAAATTCAAAATTATTTGACGAGAAAAATAATTTTTGATGCTAATTGGCACTTAGCAAGGGAACGAGATACAAAAGATAAAGGTGCTATTAACTGCGTTATAGGCATTCACAAGTGTATACTTCCGCGAACAAATAAGTTATATATTTTGAAATGTTTTGACGACACTTTTCCTATTCTTTCACTTTTCGGAAGAATAGAGAATTTCCACACAACCTTCTGCAAAAACATCCACTATGAATGTGGCTTTGGCATTTTGTTGCTATATTTCTATTTTATCGTAGAAAGGCCAGTCCCTCGTAACCTGATGTTCACTGTTCAAGTGCCAAAGTAGACAGCAGACACACACAGTTTTGGCACTGACATGCGAACGAAATGGACCACTCGCTACCTACAACGTACAGGAATAAAACGCCAGGGCCGCTGCAGTAGGCTCACTTGGCTGGGTAATCAATTGAGACAAGATTGTTGTTCGTGTAACATGGGCTTAATAATAGGCAGTGCACGTGTACAAGACACTGCAGGACGACTGTTTACAAACATGTCTCCCTCGTATGAGTTACGAGAATGCCGAGACATCTAAACCGGCGCACACTCTAAAAAAGATATCACATCTCTTACAAAAACTTATTCAGAACATTGCAAGGAGGAGTTTTATAACGTACTATACAAATTTTCTCCAGAAGCTGAAATAAATATAAAATTGGATTATCTGTATCTAACAGTGCTCAAAAGCATAAAAGCCATTATCTTCTCCGCGCTCCATATCTGAACCGAAGGTGAGTGATTCACAGAGTACAGCTGTGGACGCATATGTGGAAATTGGTGCAGTCAGCCAATACCTTCAACTGAAATATATCTAACGGAAAGTTCATGTAGGAGGGACGTTCAATAAATAAGCAACAATTTTGTTTCGGCCAATGCTGATTGAAAAAAATGCTTAATTTGCTGTGGGACATCGTGGAATTTTCCCACTTGACCCCCTATAGTTTCATGAAGTTCAGATAGGTGGTGGCGCTACATGTACCTTTCAAAATGTCTGTAATGGAGATGCGTTCCATGCACAGAGCTGTTACTGAGCTTCTTTTGGCGGAAAACCAAAACATCCAGATATTTGTAGACGCTTGCAGAATCTCTGCGGAGACCAGGCAGTGAAGACATGCACGATGAGTCTTTGGGCGAGGCAACTGTCACATCGCAACAAGGTCGCGCAAACCTATCCGATCTTCCGCTAGCTGGCCGGCCGCACACAGCTGTGGTTCCTGCCATATTGGAACGTGCGGACACTCTCATTCCTGGGGATCGACGGATGACAATCAGATACCTCACTGCTGAACTGGACGTCTCTGTTGGTAGTGCTGACACACTCGTCCACTAGTTGGGGTACTCAAAGGTGTGAGCCCACCACCTAACAGAAAACCACAAAGAGCAACGAAGGACGGTCTTTGTGGAATTACTTGCACGCTACGAGGCTGATCGTGACAATTTTTGTCGAAAATCGTCACAGGCGTTGAAACACGGATTTGCCGCATCAAACCGAAAACTAAACGGCAATCCATGATGCGGCGCACCACTCCTCCGGAGAGAAAATGTTCGAAGCCGAGCCCTCGGCAGGTAAAGCCATGGCGACGGTCTCCTGGAACTCTGAAGGTGTTATACTGTTTGATGCACTTCCTAATGCTGCAACCATCAACTCTGAAGCGCACTGTTGTTCCCTCAAGAGACCGAAGAAACGACTTCGGCGTGTTCGTCGCCACAAAAGTGCAAGCGAACTCTCTTTCTGCGTGACAACACAAGGCGTCAAACAACTCTGCGCACCCGTGAAGAGCTCACAAAACTTCATTGGACTGTTCTTCCACATCCACCTACAGCCCAGATCTCGCACTTTCCGACTTCCATCTTTTTGGCTCAAGGAGGGAAGCAACCCGCGAGAAGCAGTACCTGGATGATGCGGAGTTTATTGATGCATCAAGACATTGGCGCCGACGTCGACCAGTAGAGTAGTACCATACGGGCATACAGGTTCTCCCGGTAAAGTAGCATAAGACCGTCGTATTGAATAGAGATTACGTTAAAATTAAGATTCTGTAGGCAAAAGAGTGTAGAATAATATGGCGTATAGCAATCGTAAATGAAACAATTTGTTTTCAGGAGGAAAAAAAAAAAACGAAATTGTGAAGAGAAGTTGACTACCACTAGTGACACACATATTTTTTGTCTATAGATTGCAGGTACTATATTTTTCACCTCTCCTTATTACGACTATTGGCGTCTCCAGCATTACATCTATAAACGAAAACTACACATTTGCGTAGGAAGTAATATAATGCTAGTAACACACTGAAGAGCCGAAGCAACTGATACACCTGCCTGATACCATGTAGGGCCCCCACGAGCACGCTGAAGTGCCACAACACGACGTGGCACTTAGTGCTGGAGGGAACTGTCATCATGAATCCTGCAGGGCTGTCCTTAAATCCTTAAGAGTACGAGAGGTTGGAGGTCTCTTCTGAACAGCATGTTGCAAGGCATCCCAGATATGGTTAATAATGTTCCTGTCTGGGAGTTTGGTGGCCAGCGGAAGTGTTTAATCTCAGAATAGTGTTCCTGGAGCCGCTATGTAGCAATTCTGGATATGTGGGGTGTCGCATTGTCCTTCTGCAGTTGCCAAGTCCGTCGGAATGCACAGTGGACATAAGTGGATGCAGGCGATCATACAGAATGCTTACGTACTTTCTACCTGTCAGAGTCGTATCTAGACGTATCAGGGGTCCCAAATCTCTCCAACTGCACACGCCCCACATCATTAGAGAGCCTCCACCAGCTTGGACAGTCCCCTGCTGACATGCAGGTACCTTGGATTCATGAGGTTGTCTCCATACTCTTACACGTCCATCCGCTCGATACAATTTGAAACGAAACTCGTCCGACCAGGCATCAACAGTCCAATGTCGGTGTTGACGGTCCCAGGCGAGGCGTAAAACTTTGTGTCGTGCAGTCATTAAGGGCACACGAGTGGGTTTTCGGCTCCTGACGCCCACCCATATCGACGATGTTTCGTCGAAAGGTTCGCACGCTGACACTTGTTGTTGGCCCAGCGCTGAAATCTGCAGCAATTTGCGGAATGGTAGCACTTCTGTCACGTTGAACAATTCTCTTCACTCGTCATTGGTCCCGTTCTTGCAGGATCTTCCTCCGACCGCAGCGATGTCAGAGATTTGATGTTTTACCGTATTCCTGATATTCACGGTACACTCGCGAAATGGTCGTACGGGAAAATTTCCACTTCATCGCTACCTCGGAGATGCTGTGTCCCATCGCTCGTGCGCCAACTATAGGAGAACTTTCAAACTCACTTAAATCTTGATAACCTGCCATGTAACAACAGCAGCCGCATTCTGCCTGTTTATATACCTCTGTATTTGAATACGCATACCTATTCCAGTTTCTTTGACGCTTCAATGTATAATGCACAACTTTGGATGGAAAATGGCTCTTCAGACACGAAAATATAAACATAAATTTTGTCATCAAAGTGCAGCATGCAGTGCAAAGGTAAGTGCCAAACTGAACACTGCGATAGATACCTAAAGTAACAGCAAATCCGATGAGCATTACATAAATAAGACAATAATCAAATAAAATTAGAAAAAATCTCTATGTCTAATAAAGCACTAACATTAGTTCTCTATTAAACAGAAAACAGGCAGCCGAATGTAATTACGATACAACAAATCTTTTTAATGAAAAAGAACAGGCAGTCAAATTTATGAGCTAATTATGTTACTTGCAAAAATTTATCATAAATTGAGATACAAATTTAACAAAAAACAATAGGAAGTAACTCCACTTCTTGGTGAACGAAGGAAAACAGTTTAATTCTTACATATATAGCTTAAAAAGAAACAGCGTACATGTAAGAATGGTCTTAATGGTAATTAAAAGAAATAACGGAGTGGAAATGTGTTATGGGGGAGATGAAGGATACACACCAAAGTGTAGGGTAGATACGTAATCTGCACCGAATTTGTAAACGTATTCATAGCTTATTACGGTATATTAATAATTTTTATTTATGGACCGTCTGACAGCAACTGAATAAAACACAATATTTTAGTGCCATACGCGTTTCGCCTTTATTTTCTGCAAGGCATCATCAGTGGCAGGTTGCGTGGACAATTTCCTACATATTACGCTCCTGTTGCATTTTTGGTGTTGTTCTTCTTCTTATGAACGCCAATTTGCGTTTTTTTTCGCCATTCCACAACACTATGCACAGAACGCTTGTTTTAAAGCAAACATTGCTTTAAAACAAGCGTTCTGTGCATAGTGTTGTGGAATGGCGAAAAAACGCAAATTGGCGTTCATAAGAAGAAGAACAACACCAAAAATGCAACAGGAGCGTAATATGTAGGAAATTGTCCACGCAACCTGCCACTGATGATGCCTTGCAGAAAATAAAGGCGAAACGCGTATGGCACTAAAATATTGTGTTTTATTCAGTTGCTGTCAGACGGTCCATAAATAAAAATTATTAATATACCGTAATATTGCGCGCAACTGAGGAGGACAGGACTATAAAAGTTGAAGATGTATTTATAGCTTGTATAAGAAAGTGCAACGACGCAAAGACACATAGACATAGAGGAGAAAAAGAGATTTTCACGTTAACGATTATACATATACATAAGTGGGTGAATCAAGGAATGTAACATTCATCTTTTTATCAGTGAACATGAGCCATCTTAAAAAACCATTAACGTATAGCTATATCAATAGCATGAGACATTACGCCTCTCTGTACACGTCGTGCGTTGGGGCATTTTAGAGGGGGGAAAGCATGTAATGAACTTTACCTGAACAGGCAGCCCCGTGAGAGCGCCGACGTTATTGCACGTACAGTAGTTACCTACTCGCCAGCAAAATAATGGTTTAAATAGGTATGAGCACTATGGGACTCAACATATGAGGTCATCAGTCCCCTAGAACTTAGAACTACTTGAACCTAACTAACGTAAGGACATCACACATATCCATGCCCGAGGCAGGATTCGAACCTGCGACCGTAGCGGTCGCGCGGTTCCAGGTTGAAGTAACGCAACAGCCCTCGGACGAAACACGTACACTTTTATTACAATGTGTTCAGTCTGTTCTGTCATCGTACAGTACGGTGTGGAACAAATGCAGAATGTTTCCTTGCATGTATTTTTAAAAATTTTGACCATCATGATAACAACGGAGTGTAAAGCGAGGCACCATCGACTGTCTTACACGCTCAAGAATCCCGGGTGTTTGGCGTACTACTTGCACGGTTGCAACCAAATCCGTGCGAATATCGACCGGAGCCCCGTAAACTAGGTTCTTCACGTGCACCCACAAGATTATTATTTTTATATCTGGTGGCCGAGCTGGCCATGGAACACGACCACTGCGACCAATCCATTGTCGTCCAAATTGTACTCCAATGTAGCTCCTAACACAGAGCGCAAAGAGTACCGACGTCTTGTTATGTTGAAATCACGTGAAGTGGCAAATTATCAGCGGCACATCCTCTAGGAACTGTGGGGAAATTGCACTGTTGTGCGCTATTTTCAGTGCAATAGAGATATAAATGTAACTGGGGCAAGAAACCAAACTAAATGCAGTTATTCTGTAACGAGTACTACAAAAATACTCAGAAGATATCCGAGGACAAGTTGTGAAAGTTTTTCGGTGGAGTTTTGCTTCACCCTGTATATTGACTTTGGGGCACTGCGAATCAAAGACTTCCTGTGTGTCCAACGGTGCCTTAATTGCTGTGACCTAGATCACTTACCAAAGTGGTGCAGAGAACGGCAAGTGCCTTTTGCCAAGTGTGGCAAATCAGGCCACAAGAAGTCTGATTGTAGGGAATCCGAAAGCGTAGAGTGCATATCGGAATCCATTGATGTAGCCGACAATGTAAAATTATCTTCTAGCAATCTAGATTGATTAAAAATTTGACGTACACTGAATTCCACATTACAGTCGAAGCCTCCAGGTTCAAACTCATCAACGACGGACCGACGGGTAAACGTCAGCAGTGTCTTGCGCTGACATTGACAACACATTTCAAGTTTAGTACAGGACACCAGCGTACAGTCTGTTCAGCGGAAAATGAATGCCGTGACATCCATTAACCTTGAGGTTTTAATTCTGGTGATCATTTATTTCTTTTGTGTGATTTCAAACTGTCCGAGCCCTGTGCATCACGACGCCGAGTCATCGCACAAGAGTGATGTCACACCTAAAGGACATCCGCTGTTGACGTCTGCACGGAAAACAGTCCGTGTCTTGTGGCGGTCTGTCTCCACTTGGACTACCCGGTGACGACGGTAGCTCAGCGCTGTTCGCGAGGGGCAATTAATTTACGTTATAGCATACAACTCGTCTTTTAGTGATGTAGCGCAAAACATTAATTAATAACTGCGTGTTCGACTGTAGGAGAATGACGCCCCAGACGGATCGTCAGACACATGAGGTGAATATAAGGACATCTGTCGGAAGACAATCTAAGCGTCGGTAATAACGGTTAGAATTGTTAACAAATATGGCTGTGAATTAAATTATTTTATGGTAATTGAAAATAGCTTACCCTCTCGTATGATGAGGCTAATTTAAATAGAGTTATGAAAGCTGCATGCTGTTGTTGTGGTCTTCAGTTCTGAAACTGGTTTGACGCAGCTCTCCGTGCTACTCTATCCTGTGCAAGCTTCTTCATCTCCCAGTACGTACTGCAGCCTACATTCTTCTGAATCTGCTTAGTGTATTCATCTCTTAGTTTCCCTCTACGATTTTTACCCTCCACGCTGCCATCCAATCCCTTGATGCCCCAGAACATGTCCTACCGACCGATCCCTTCTTCTTGTCAAGTTGTGCCACAAGCTCCTCTTCTCCCCAATTCTATTCAATACCTCCTCATTAGTTATGTGATCTATCTTCAGCATTCTTCTGTAGCACCACATTTCGAAAGCTTCTATTCTCTTCTTGTCCAAACTATTTATTGTCCATGTTTCACTTCCATATATGGCCGCATTCAATAAAAATACTTTCAGAAACGACTTCCTGACTCTTAAATCCATACTCGATGTTAACAAATTTCTCTTCTTCAGAAACGCTTTCCTTGCCATTGCCAGTCTACATTTTATATCCTCTCCACTTCGACCGTCATCAGTTATTTTGCTCCCCAAATAACAAAACTCCTTTACTACTTTAAGCCTCTCATTTCCTAATCTAATTCCCTCAGCGTCACCCGATTTAATTTGACTACAATCCATTATCCTCGTTTTGCTTTTGTTGATGTTCATCTTATATCCACCTTTAAAGACACTCTCCATTCGGTTCAAGTGCTCTTCCAAGTCCTTTGCTGTCTCTGACAGAATTACAATGTCATCGGCGAACCTCTAACTTTTTATTTCTTCTCCATGGATTTTAATACCTACTCCGAATTTTTCTTATGTTTCCTTTACTGCTTGCTCAATATACAGATTGAATAATATCGGTGATAGGCTACAACTCTGTCTCACTCCTTTCCCAACCACTGCTTCCCTTTCATGTCCCTCGTCTCTTATAACTGCCATCTGGTTTGTGTACAAATTGTAAATAGCCTTTCGCTCCCTGTATTTTACCCCTGCCACGTTCAGAATTTAAAGAGAGTATTCCAGTGAACAATGTCAAAAGCTTTCTCTAAATCTACAAATTCTAGAAACGTAGGTTTGCCTTTCCTTAATCTAGCTTCTAAGATAAGTCGTAGGGTCAGTATTGCCTCACGTGTTCCAGTATTTCTACGGAATCCAAACTGATCTTCCCCGAGATCGGCTTCTACCAGTTTTTCCACTCGTCTGTAAAGAATTCGCGCTAGTATTTTGTAGCCGTGACTTATTAAATTGATAGTTCGGTAATTTTCATATCTGTCAACACCTGTTTTCTTTGGGATTGGAATTATTATATTCTTCCTGAAGTCCGAGGGTATTTCGCCTGTCTCATACATTTTGATCACTAGATGCTAGAGTTTTGTCAGGACTGGCTCTCCCAAGGCTGTCAACAGTTCTAATGGAATGTTTTCTACTCCCGGAGCTTTGTTTCGACTTAGGTCTTTCGGTACACATAAAATAAACCCATAAATTATTAATACAAAGAGAAAAAAAGCAAGTTACTGAAATACATAACATATAAGTTATTGCTAAGTTATTAATTTCGATTTACTTGTAATAGGATTCGTATGAAGAGACTAATTTGGCTCAAATTGTGCACCTTCCACATCTCTATATCCTTATATGTGGTTTGACCTTGTTTCAGTGCTTTACATAAAATCAGTGAAAAAACGGTTTCGGGCGTCCGCCTGCTTAGCTGCGTGGTAACGTGCATACCTCTCGTGCACTGGGTCCCGGTTCGACTCCCGGACGGGATAGAGATTTTCTGCGCTTGGGGACTAGGTGTTGTGTTGTCCTCATCATCGGCAGCAAGTCACCCAGTATGCCGCTCACTGAAATAAGACTTGCACTTGGCAGCCGAACCTGACTGGGACACCCCGGCCAACAATGCCATACGATCACTTCATTTTTCACCGGTTTCAGGCTAGGCTTAGGCCACCATCAGCTGAAGTTCACTATGCATAGAACGATCAGTTGACCTCAGTCGCTAAAACTGCTAGCAAATGATGGTGCCGTCTGAAGATGGAATAAGCCTAGACTGAAAACGGTCATTTAAATGATCAAGACTGTTGCTTCCTGGCAGATTAAAACTGTGTGCCCGACCGAGACTCGAACTCGGGACCTTTGCCTTTCGCGGGCAAGTGCTCTACCATCTTAGCTACCGAAGCACAACTCACGCCCGGTCCTCACAGCTTTACTTTTGCCAGTATGTCGTCTCCTACCTTCCAAACTTTACAGAAGCTCTCCTGCGAACCTTGCAGAACCAGCACTCTTGAAAGAAAGGATACTGCGGAGACATGGCTTAGCCATGTCCCAAGTTCGAGTCTCGGTCGGGCACACAGTTTTAATTTGCCAGGAAGTTTCATATCAGCACACACTCCGCTGCAGAGTGAAAATCTCATTCTGGAAACATCACCCAGGCTGTGGCTAAGCCATGTCTCCGCAGTATCCTTTCTTTCAGGAGTGCTAGTTCTGCAAGGTTCGCAGGAGAGCTTCTGTAACGTTTGGAAGGTAGAGACGAGATACTGGCAGAAGTAAAGCTGTGAGGACCGGGTGTGAGTCGTGCTTCGGTAGGTCATATGGTAGAGCACTTGCCCGTGAAAGGCAAAGGTCCCGAGTTCGAGACTCGGTCGGGCACACAGTTTCAATCTGCCAGGAAGTTTCATATCAGCGCACACTCCGCTGCAGAGTGAAAATCTCATTCTGGAAACATCCCCCAGGCTGTGGCTAAGCCATGTCTCCGCAGTATCCTTTCTTTCAGTGGTGCTAGTTCTGCAAGTTTCGCAGGAGAGCTTCTGTAAAGTTTGGAAGGTAGGAGACGAGATACTGGCAGAGTAAAGCTGTGAGGATCGGGCGTGAGTCGTGCTTCGGTAGCTCAGATGGTGGAGCACTTGCCCGCGAAAGGCAGATGTCCCGATTTCGAGACTCGGTCGGGCACACAGTTTTAATCTGCCAGGAAATTTCATACCGGCGCACACTCCGCTGCAGAGTGAAAGTCTCATTCTGGATCAAGACTGTTGTTTTTCACTCATTTTATGTAGATTACAAGATCACTGTTTTCCCAAATATGTTACCAAAAATTTTCAATATTTTACGCTGTGGTACAGCTTCAACGACAAAGATATGTTTTTCTGAGTGATCTTGGCATCTCACACTACATGCAAAAAATCTTTTACCAAGCAGTTCGAAAGGTCGTTCATGTGTTTGACAACGGTAGTTACCTGTAGTCAGATGACGGTCTTTTAATTAGAAAACTGTTTCACAGACTAAATGTATATTGTAGGACGCTAAGTTGGTGCTTTCATTCTTAATCATGCAGTGGCATTTACTCTTCTTAATCTAATCATCATTAGAAGTTTGCCCCTCACATCGGAATTTTGAAGAAGAGCAGCTTTTCTCTATTTTAAACAGTGGCCGGCCGGAGTGGGCGCGCGGTTCTAGGCGCTACAGTCTGGAGCCGGGCGACCGCTACGGTTGCAGGTTCGAATCCTGCCTCGGGCATGGATGTGTGTATGTCCTTAGCTTAGTTAGGTTTAATTAGTACTAAGTTCTAGGCGACTGATGACCTCAGATGTTAAGTCGCATAGAGCTCAGAGGCATTTGAACCATTTTTTAAACAGTGAAGCAGGAGAAAAATATTTCGTGGACTTAATAAACGGACGAGTTTTTTATTTTATAGAAATCTCTATACGTATTAAGACATTTTTTCAGTTTCGTACAAGCTTATGCTGTGACCTAGTACAGCTTACCTTGCCAGAACGTAATTGATTACTACATAAGTTTCCTTCTCAGCATGCACCATGTGGAAGTGGAAGACGAAAAAGGGAAAACGGTAGTGGTACAAAGTACCGTTCGTAAGGTGCATTGTGGTGTAAGAAAGGAATGTGCTAAGATGCCATTGCGACATCAGGTGATGGTATCATGTAAGCATTAAATGAGCGTAGACTAGCATACAAGAAACTACGCAAAAATGCGTCAATATTAGCGTCAGAGTTCAAAACGTGCCGCCGTTCTGTACACAGAAACAGTTTGGAACATATATTACTCCGTAAAAAGTAATCTACTGAACCCTTCTACCCTGTGCATGGCTTCTGGCCGTTAGCCTGGCCGAATACAGAGTCATACAAGTTGTACTCAGTAAGACAACTGAATGTGTTCGGCCGTATGGTGTGTTTACTTAAATATTCGGATGTATCATATTTCCCGTGCAAATCTACATTTAAAAATCAGGAACACCATAGGAATCTTCTGTTGATTTGCACCTCTCACTTTCAAATGAATACGATGACTTCCTAGAATTAAAAAGAACTTAATGTAAAAATTACGGAACACTAGGTGGAAGATGTGCGTTACAATGTCTGCCGTCACGCGCAGGATCAAATACATTACCTGCATATCATAGCACAGCTGCCTGTTTTTGATAAAGGAAATGAATTTCAAAGTCCTCATCGAAACTGTTCTTCATAGCGAGGCTCAGATACTTTCGATACCTACCGAGTACAGGTGACGATAGAAAAGTATTAGATCCAGTGAAAGACTGCGCACCTGTACTTGAGGGAAAATTCCAGATTTAAACAGCAGTGCTTTGAAGTAAATATTTTTGAAAAGCCTGAAGCTGGCGATGTTCTAACGGACCACTTAGAAAGAGAAGAATATGTTTTCCCGGCCGATTATTCTTTTTCCCACTTACGTCTATTAATTGAGTTTCCCCTTCGTACTGCCAGAAATCGTCTTGAGTGCTGTAAGGGCATCACTTAACACATAAATGAGGTCGTTCGGATGTGTGTTTACGACGATTGTAACTTCCCCATCTGTATTTTAACGGTTCTGCTGTATTCAGAAGTGGAACGGATTTATGGTGTACACCAGGTCACTAAAAAATTAACGAAAAGAACGACACCGTGTGCCATGCAAAGCCATATTCCTGATGATATCGTTATACGATGAACATTTATTGTAGTGGAGCCAAATATTTTTGAGTAAGACGAAAATAAAAATTTAGAAAGTAAGTCGAATGTGTACTAAAGTGTATCAGTTGGAGCACTGAAACTCAGAAATCGGTGGTGATCATAAATAATGCACCGCCTGACATTAGCGCCGTAAATCTCCGGCTGGTAATTTAGGCTTGTATTTCCATAAACAACTTGCTGTGGATTCGAGGAAGGTTCTATAAATCTGATTAAGTCTAATTACTTTCCCAGTCTTGCGTAATTGATTTTAGCGTCTGATAACCACGACGGAAAGTGCACCACGCGCCTACGTGCTATAGGCTTTGCGGGATGCCTGCCTCCCCAGGCGTTCCCAGCGAGGGCTCCTCGGCGCTTCCGGGAAGGAAGAGGCGCGATACGGAAAAGTCAGCTGCTGTCACAGACGCCTGCGTCACTCCAAGAGTTTAGAACACGGTATAAATACATTATGCACAATACGCACAAGCAGTCTGTCCACCTCCATAAGTCCCAGCTGGACTAATTTGTCGCTCGGTTAGGCAAAAGATCTTCAAATCGCAGACGTATACATTGAAATTTACATTTTTTGAGGTACTTACATGCTGACAGAACAGAGGTTACGACGAACAGATTCGCGGTAATTTGAGCGTGCGTGCGCAGCCATTTGTCCTATGTCCCAACCATCAGTGAGACAAGGACAGATGTCCACTTACATTGTGTTGTGACTTGTTAAGTTCCAAACCATGCACACGGTAAGCAAAACCTTCTGCAGATACTGCACAGGCTATAGCACATTTCCTATAAAAATTACGAATCTATAGAGGCTTTTTCTGACTGGGTGATTGCTTGGCGCTGCCGAGTTATACGGAACATCTATGACACAGGAAAATGTATCTAATATATCTGTAGAGTAAAAACAAAGTTATTATGATTACATATGTTTAAAATTTTAATTACAGCATGAAAACTCTAAAGCATAATCTTTCAAAAATTCGCTATATCACTAATTCAGCAGGAAACCTTCTTATAAACAACATTTATAGCATCCTCATCTAGAGCTTAAATAAACAGATTTTTATACAGTATGACTAACAATGGACCAGTTTAGTGCATGTGTATCTGTGTGTGTCTGTCTGTGTGTGGGTAATAATGCAGTGGATTACAAAATGTAACAAAATTTGACATTACCGGTGACTGTGTAAGCAGTCAGTCACTGTCAATTGTTTTGTGACCCTATCAAACTCTATATTTGCCGCATGTTATTTACTTATCCTTAAATTTATATGTGTCACACTTCCTAGTACTGGTGTCTGTACATTTAACTATCTGCATATGTGAGTCACAAATCTATTGAAAAATGCTTTTTGGTGTATGGCAGTGGTTAGGGATATTTATTTCGACATCTGAGTCACCCGTTTGCATTTATATGAAACTGCGCGCACTTCAGCGTTCTCAACCGCTTTCAGCTAATGGCACTGCAACAGTTTTTCTCACCGGTGGATTTTACCAGCTCGAACATGACAACTGTGGTTGTTAAATTAGGTCAAATGTAATGTTCTATGGTAATCACAGCACCGAATGGAGTTGAAATCATTTCGAGTGTTTTACTACACAGCAAGACGGCAGGGAGGAAAGATGTAAGCTTCATTGTAAACAAGAAAATTACAACCAAAGTTATACATACAGAAGAAACCTCAGACAGAACAGAAAGAGCTGTTTCAAAGATAGTGTTGCACGGAATCATTAAATTCCGTTCACCAACGTGTTCATATTTTGACGAGAGGGTAAAATACGGAATTTTAATGCGAACATAGGTAAAAACTGAAAAAAAAAATGATTCTTTACTCAGAAGCTTAGGATATAATGCCAGAAATGGCAGGGGCATACGCTAGCTGAGTTTGACTAGAAAAACAGTATGTTGATTCTAACACATTCTTTCAGAAATATATAAATAGAAAAAGGCTTGGGAGGCAGGTCAAGGAAGTAAAAGTGAAACCGGCTGTATCTTAGCAACAACAAAGCAATTGTGTGCGATATGGCGATACTAAATCACTTTAGAATTGAAAGTGGTCATAAATTTTCAAGATCGAGATTAAAAATGGATACAGAGACACAGACGCGTCAGTCAGAACACCGTAAAGGTATACATTGAGAATTTATCTAAGAATAGGGACTACAACAGATTAAATACAGTAACAAATTTAGCGTCTTATGAAATGAATATTACGTAAACATTGAAATGAGGGACAATTATTTAACAAAAGTACATATAAAATCTAGAAAATGTGTTGCATTTGTGACGAAGACAGAAAACAAAAGTTAAAATTGATCAAGGCAATTATCAAACAGAAAGCGAAAGTTAAAAGTGAAGAACACGATAGATATTATAACAAGAACACGACAGATTATGATGTATTATACAAAACTAGCAAGAATGACTTGAAATGGAGAATGATGAAAAAAAAAATCTAGTAACAAAGTACAAAATACTTAAGCATTCACGTTGATTAATGGTTTGTCCCTTTCAACCAAGTCTAATTTATTCGTTCGTATGTCAGAAGATATATCTGAATCAGTATAGCGAATCTACAAGGTGTTCCACTATCTTTGTTTGGGAAATATTCAAACAAATTATTTTTGTTGTTAATATTTGCAGACATTTTTCCTTACTTACTAGTTCAATACTCTTTGCCTTGTGGAGAATAACAACTATTACTGGTCTTTTGTTACTGTTTGTTTCAACCAAATATGTTTCAAAGAATTGTTGAAGGGATCTTCAGTGGTCTGAAAGGAAGTTATTATTAAATTAATTACTTATTTAATCGTTAACATTTTGTTTTAAATTGTTTTGGTGGGATACGTAGTATGACACAGCAGGCCTTTAGGTTAAATAGTTAGAAGGAAGAAGTATGCAGATTTAGCATTCACTTTTATCTTCACTATCCTCCGGGGTATATCCCTTAGCTCTGCTGTTAGGACTCCATTACCTAAAAATCGTGAAGTTTTCTCACACAGATGTTTCCACTGAAACTGATTTAAGTATACTGATTGTACAGTACTTTATCTTTCTACCAGAGTAACTGGGGGATCACGGAGGTTATGCTCTGTGGACGGTAGTAGCGGAGTGTATAGGAATGGGGGAGAAGTGACGTGGTAGACAGGTGCAGTGCCCAGAACTTTGAATATTTTCACTGTTAAGCGCATTATGGTGTTTGTTTTAGGGGTCTTTAAACTTTTGAGAGGGTTGCATGACTGCTTGTTGTTAGACGCTGTATGCTTTTGTCTGGAAGTGTAATGAACTTTAATTAATTTCCTAATGTTAACCATGTCTGGGCATTTTTAACTCAGTATGAACTGTGTAACTTTATTAAAATACAATGCAATCAAGTGTCCTGAAACGCACGGCTTAAAACTGTCATTCGTATTAATCAGTATTCATTCACCAAACTTCAGCCCATCATTTACAATTATTTCTCATGTTGCAGCCCCACATTGATTTACGATCGATTTTCTCATGCTCGAGTTGATGATGTGTGACCCACCCTAATGGCAAATGCGACGAGTCATCTCATCTGAAGTGTCATACAGTAGTGTGGCACAGTACCTCCGGACACTTTTACAATTACAAATGCAGCTCTTTTGTTTTGATCAAGTAGGGATACGGAAATAACGTTCTGTCACGAACACGCAGATTCGTATAGGGAGCGCAGGAGCGCCTCGGACTGTTCACTAAATTCCAGTGTCAGTCGTAGCAAGTGTGTGGTGCGTTGTCCCGGTCAGGTGTACTTTTAAAATTCCGAGAACGCGAGTTCTGCGACGAGATAAGCTATGTGTTACGTCGTACGATGTACCCGGGCTCCTACGTAATGGGGATGATCGCTTATACGTCACGAGAAGCGGATCCGCCAGCACGAAAGGGGGAGTGGTGTGTTGTCAGCAGAGAAGGGTTGGCAAGGACAGCTCAGTGACTTCACATGTGGACTAGTCACTGGGCATCACCTGAGTAATAAATCCATCAGGGACATTACGACCTTTCTAAAGCTGCCCAAGTCAACTGTTGGAGACGTGATTGTGACGTGGAAACGCGAAGAAACAACCACAGCCAAACCGAGACCAAGCAGACCTCATGTACTGACGGACTGACGGCCAGAGACCGTTGAGCGTTGGGGGGAGGGGGGGGGGGGAGAAGGGGGGTGAAGGTTTTATAAGGTCGCATAAAGCCAGCGTGAGTTCCAAAGTGCTACCAGTAGTCCAGATAGCACAAAGACTGTGCGTATGAGTTAAACAGATTGGGTACAGTGGTAGAGAAGCTCCTCCTAAGCTACATTTCCATAGTCCATGAAAAGCGACTCCATGAAAAGCGACGCTTGAAATGGTGTATAGAGCGACGCCACTGGTGAGTGGATGACTGGATAGGAGTGATTTGGAGTGATGAATCACACTGTACCCTGTTTCATTCCGATGGAATGGCTCTGGTTTGATGAATATCAGAAGGACATTGCCAGGCATTGTGTGTAGTACTAACAATGAATTACGAACTAGAGGGTGTTACGGTATGGGGAAATGTTTTGTTGTTAGGTGTGGACCCTGTACCAGACCGATAGAAAAAAGCACTCCGCCTTCAGACCACGCGTGGACTACCGGGACCAACCGACCGCCGTGTCATCATCAAGGGAGGATGCGGATAGGAGGGGCGTGGGGTAAGCACACCGCTCTCCCGGTCGTTATGATGGTATTCTTGACCGAAGCCGCTACTATTCGGTCGAGTAGCTCCTCAATTGGTACCAAGAGGCTGAGTGCACCCCGAAAAATGGCAACAGCGCATGGTAGCCTCTATGGTCAACTGTCCAAGTGCCGACCACGCCCGACAGTGCTTAACTTCGGTGATCTCGCGGGAACCGGTGTATCCACTGCGGCAAGGCCGTTGCCGTTCCAGACCGATGCAAAACCTAAATGCGGAAGGGTATGACTACATTTCACAGCATTGTGTACAGCGTACAGTCGACGAATAGTTCATAGACGATGATTGTATCAACGTGATAATGCACACTGTAATGAAGCAGTATCTGTGAACTATAACGTTCAAGAAATGGATTGGCATGCCGAGAGTCCCGCTCTGACCTTAATGGAACACCTTTGGGATGAGGCAGAAAGTTTACTTCGCTCTGGGCCGGCCGGTGTGACCGTGCAGTTCTAGGCGCTTCAGTCTGGAACCGCTTGACCGCTACGGTCGCAGGTTTGAATCCTGCCTCGGGCTGTATGTGTGTGATGTCCTTAGGTTAGCTGGGTTTAAGTAGTTCTAAGTTCAAGGGGACTGGTTGAAACGTCCCCTTTGGAAAATTATTAATGACTGTGCTGATAAAACCACTTACGTTATTTGATTTTCAAACAGCTGAGCAAAACTGAGCGTGTTGAGACATTTCTCTCTTTACTTTTTCTGATCATCAGTAAACTGACACACAATATTTTTAGCGCAACGCAATCTGAATTTCAATAATCCCTACAAAAAGATGGCCCTGACCATCAATAACCTATTGCTTTCATGAATCACTTACCTCACAAAAATCTTCGTTACTCGAACTACTGCAATACAGCGAGCGCAAATACTGCCAGCTAAATAAAAGATTCTAGCTACTGATAGAGATTTTGATAGAGAACAGACAATGTATTTACCTTAATAGTGTTCCATATATATATATATATATATATATATATATATATATATATATATATATATATATATATATATATTCTCAAAACTCTGACATCTCACTCTCCACATCCACCACTGCCCAACGCTACGTGCTGTTCACATCCCACTGGTCAACACTACACAAGCGAATATTCCAGCAATGAGTGCAACCAGCCACAGACTGCACACAGCACAATCAGTATTCTCATACAGAGCGCTACGTGGCGTTACCAACATAAAAACCTAAACAACCTACTTACATAGCCTACTTACATGATGACCTCAGTTGGTAAGTCCCATAGTGCTCAGAGCCATTTGAACCAATTGAACCACTTCGCTCCAGACCCTGGCGTCCAGCATCACTACCTTCTCCTAGTTCGGCTCATGAAGAAAAATAATCTGTCACTCCTCCGCAGACATTCACACACCTCACTGAGAACGTCCTCAGCCGAATACAACCCGTCATAAATGGCAAAGGGTGGTCCACTAATAGGCGTCCGAATGCGTTTCATTACATAGCGTACACATCACTGAACGACCATGACTGAAAAATCTGAGAGAATCTAACTCATATGAAATTCCCTACGCACTATTCGCGCATGAAACAGGGAAAGGGGGCGGAAGGAGGGAAATGACAGTGATATATATACATTTTTATATACGCTCCACTAGTCACTGTACTTTGCGTGACAGAGGACGCTTCCTGCCAGAATCAGCGATTTTCTTTTCTCTTCAATTCACTACTGAAAGAAAGGTAAATACTTGTAAGTTCTTTATATACCCTGATCCCTCTCATCTTCTGATGATGAAGTACGCGATGCTGGCATCAGAACTATCGCACTGTCTTCCTCGAATATCACCTCTCGAAATTTACCCAACAGGGTTTCTCGAAAACAGCGTCGTATTGCATCTAAAGAGTAGCGGAGTACTCGGCGCTGCCCAGGTATGTATTTATTCCAGGTCTATATTAAAATTGCTACACCACGAAGATGACGTGCTACAGACGCGACTTTTAACCGACAGGAAGAAGATGCTGTGATATGCAAATGATTAACTTTTCAGAGCATTCACACAAGGTTGGCGCCGGTGGCGACACCTACAACGTGCTGACACGAGGAAAGTTTCCAACCGATTTCTCATACACAAAGAGCAGTTGACCGGCGTTGCCTGGTGAAACGTTGTTGTGATGTCTCGTGTAAGGAGGAAAAAGGCGTACCATCACGTTTCCGACTTTGATAAAGGTCGGATTGTAGCCTATCGTGATTGCGGTTTATCGTATCACGACATTGCTGCTCGCGTTGGTCGAGATCCAATGACTGTTAGCAGTATATGGAATCGGTGGGTTCAGGAGGGTACTACGGAACGCCGTGCTGGATCCCAACGGCCTCGTATCACTAGCAGTCGAGATGACAGGCATCTTATCCGCATGGCTGTAACCAACACTGACTCAAAGGAAGGCCTCGGCGCTTGTTCGTGACGTCACGTCAGCTAGGCACGGCGAACGCCAGGTCTGTTGCAGGCAGAAACGCCTGGACGTGCTTATCTCTATGAATCTCTTATTTTTGGACAAACTGTTTGGTATTGTTTTGAATTCTGCGGTTTTATTTAGATCAAAGATTTTCTTACTATCGTAAAGCTACAAATGAAGATCATAGTTCTGTATTATTGAATCCTGTCGAAACAAACGTAGATCAATATGAGAAGATGCTTTGCCCCATTTCAAGCTTCGGAAATTTTACATTCAAGAAACTATATTTACTTGATCCATTTTGCTATCGAAACTTACCCCAACCCTCTTACAATGAACTCGTTTCTTTTATTTATTTATTTTCGTTTGATGTCACTGTAAATGTGAACTAATTTACATGTGTAAATGTCCAACTGTTGCCAGTCATTAGATTACAGTCGTTTTCAACGGAAGGAATTCTAAACAGGAAACAAAATAGCTTCATACGTCGAAAATACTGCTGAGCTTAAACGTTTTTAAACATGCACATTAGAGAAGATAAATATTCCTCTCTTGCAACTGAAAGGAGAAACTTTATAAGATGAAAAAATTGTAATTGATAAAACAAGTATCTCTCTTTTGCCTCTTCTTCTGTCCCCCTCCCCCAACGAGTACAATCGCAAGATATTTTATTAACATTCAGTGCTCCTCACCCCATAGTCAACCAAGATACCTAAAGAAGAGCACCAATAGTTCACAGTTTATTGTAAAAGCAACCCAGTACAAACGTAACTTCCTCAGATATCCAAATAAGGTAAAGAAGCACGAATTCTGTTGCTGCTGGACCATGAAGTTGTTTTAGTATGTCAATCCTTAAAACAGATGGAAATTTAAGTTCAGGAGCACACTATTTGTTAAGAAGTGTAATGAATTGCACAATTAATTGATTGTAGAAATCTCTCAGAACAACGTGTGTTGGTCAACTACTGCCAATAGTTTCACATTTTCTTGTGTCAGAGAGGGAGACACCACCATTATGAGTATGCCAGCAACAGACCTGGCGTTCGCCGTGCCTAGCTGACGTGACGTCACGAACAAGCGCCGAGGCCTTCCTTTGAGTCGGTGTTGCTGTAACGGATCGTGCAGCCACGTCTCAATCCCTGAGTCAACGGATGGGGACGTTTGCAACATGGTGTGGGGTGCCATTGGTTACACGTCTCGGTCACCTATTGTACGCATTGACTGCACTTTGAACAGTGGACGTTACATTTCAGATGTGTTACGACCCTTCATTCGATCCCTGCGAAACCCTACATTTCAGCAGGATAATGCACGACCGCATGTTGCAGGTCCTGTACGGGCCTTTCTGGATACAGAAAATGTTCGTCTGCTGCCCTGGCCAGCACAGTCTCCAGATCTCTCACCAATTGAAAACGTCTGCTCAATGGTGGCCGAACAACTGGCTCGTCACAATACGCCAGTGACTACTCTTGATGAACTGTGGTATCGTGTTGAAGCTGCATGGGCAGCTGTACCTGTACACGCTATCCAAGCTCTGTTTGACTCAATGCCCAGGCGTATCAAGGCCGTTATTACGGCGAGATGTGGTTGTTCTGGGTACTGATTTCTCGGGATCTATGCACCCAAATTGCGTGAAAATTTAATCACATGTCAGTTCTAGTATAATATATTTGCCCAATAATTACCCGTTTATCATCTGCTTTTCTTCTTGGTGTAGCAATTTTAATGGCCAGTAGTGTATCATACACCTGAAGCGGTGTTTTTCATCATGATATAATTCTGCAGCTTTGGATGACCACAATCCAAAATGTACTGCAACATACTGTCTGGAAAGAATCGCTGTTGGGTTAAGTACAACCTGTTAATCATAAGGGTGAGGGTGAGGGTGAAACAGAAATGTAACATACGACACACTGCTGCCAAAGTTAATTCATCCAGTATTTGAGAATTAAAGCACTTAGTGACTTACAACAAACTTAAAGCATAATTTCAAATCCGTACTAAACTTCTTCTTACTAACAACCCCCACATAATGATTAAAGGGAGAAGTTTACAGCTTACCATGTATTCGACGAACATGTGGTCAGGAATTATGTTTTATTTTATTCGCAACTTACTTTGTAGAAAATATTCACATATACCACAGAACGAACCTGCAAAAATATATTTTACGATACATAGTTCAGGAGATAGGACGCCATGAACATTGAGTTGCGTGAAAACGAAACTGTATGCCAGATTAGCTAGAGATACAGGCGAAATACGGGTACCAATACGCGTGAAGTACGTTACACAGATGAGGCAAAACATTATGCCCACCTGCGTAATAGCTTGTTTGTCCGTTTTTCGTATGAAATACACTCCTGGAAATGGAAAAAAGAACACATTGACACCGGTGTGTCAGACCCACCATACTTGCTCCGGACACTGCGAGAGGGCTGTACAAGCAATGATCACACGCACGGCACAGCGGACACACCAGGAACCGCGGTGTTGGCCGTCGAATGGCGCTAGCTGCGCAGCATTTGTGCACCGCCGCCGTCAGTGTCAGCCAGTTTGCCGTGGCATACGGAGCTCCATCGCAGTCTTTAACACTGGTAGCATGCCGCGACAGCGTGGACGTGAACCGTATGTGCAGTTGACGGACTTTGAGCGAGGGCGTATAGTGGGCATGCGGGAGGCCGGGTGGACGCACCGCCGAATTGATCAACACGTGGGACGTGAGGTCTCCACAGTACATCGATGTTGTCGCCAGTGGTCGGCGGAAGGTGCACGTGCCCGTCGACCTGGGACCGGACCGCAGCGACGCACGGATGCACGCCAAGACTGTAGGATCCTACGCAGTGCCGTAGGGGACCGCACCGCCACTTCCCAGCAAATTAGGGACACTGTTGCTCTTGGGGTATCGGCGAGGACCATTCGCAACCGTCTCCATGAAGCTGGGCTACGGTCCCGCACACCGTTAGGCCGTCTTCCGCTCACGCCCCAACATCGTGCAGCCCGCCTCCAGTGGTGTCGCGACAGGCGTGAATGGAGGGACGAATGGAGATGTGTCGTCTTCAGCGATGAGAGTCGCTTCTGCCTTGGTGCCAATGATGGTCGTATGTGTGTTTGGCGCTTGCAGGTGAGCGCCACAATCAGGACTGCATACGACCGAGGCACACAGGGCCAACACCCGGCATCATGGTGTGGGGAGCGATCTCCTACACTGACCGTACACCACTGGTGATCGTCGAGGGGACACTGAATAGTGCACGGTACATCCAAACCGTCATCGAACCCATCGTTCTACCATTCCTAGACCGGCAAGGGAACTTGCTGTTCCAACAGGACAATGCACGTCCGCATGTATCCCGTGCCACCCAACGTGCTCTAGAAGGTGTAAGTCAACTACCCTGGCCAGCAAGATCTCCGGATCTGTCCCCCATTGAGCATGTTTGGGACTGGATGAAGCGTCGTCTCACGCGGTCTGCACGTCCAGCACGAACGCTGGTCCAACTGAGGCGCCAGGTGGAAATGGCATGGCAAGCCGTTCCACAGGACTACATCCAGCATCTCTACGATCGTCTCCATGGGAGAATAGCAGCCTGCATTGCTGCGAAAGGTGGATATACACTGTACTAGTGCCGACATTGTGCATGCTCTGTTGCCTGTGTCTATGTGCCTGTGGTTCTGTCAGTGTGATCATGTGATGTATCTGACCCCAGGAATGTGTCAATAAAGTTTCCCCTTCCTGGGACAATGAATTCACGGTGTTCTTATTTCAATTTCCAGGAGTGTACGTCAATGATTCTGCTTATCGGTAATCCGATAGTTTGTAGGTAGGTTCGTGGAGGAATGTAGCATTAAATGACTACGCATGGGTCATGTAATTCGCGTATGGCAACGACGAATACACACTTCCAATGTGCGTTCATCGCGATGTCGCCAAACACGGATGCGACCATCACGATGCTGTAAACAGAACCTGGATTCGTCCAAAAAAAATGACGTTTTGCCATTCGTGCACCCAGGTTCGTCGCTGAGTACCCCATCGAAGGCGCTCCTGTCTGTGATGCAGCGTCAAAGGTGACCGCAGCCACAGTCTCCGAGCTGATAGTCCATGCTGCTGCAAACGTCGTCGAACTGTTCGTGCAGATGGTTGTTGTCTTGCAAACGTCCCCATCTGTTGACTCATTGATCGAGATGTGGCTGCACGATCCGTTACAGGCATGCGAATAAGATGCCTGTTATCTCGACTGCTAGTGATACGAGGCCGTTGGGATCCAGCACGGCGTTCCGTATTACCCTCCTGAACCCACCGATTCCATATTCTGCTAACAGTCATTGGATCTCGACCAACGCAAGCAGCAATGTCGCGATACGATAAACCGCAATCGCGATAGGCTACAATCCGACCTTTTATCGAAGGACGCATTTCTGCTCCTTACACGAGGCTTCACAACTACGTTTCACCAGGCAACGCCGGTCAACTGCTGTTTGTGTATGAGAAATCGGTTGCAAACTTTCCTCACGTCAGCTTGTTGTAGGTATCGCCACCGGCGCCAGCCTTGTGTGAATGCTCTGAAAAGCTAATCATTTGCACATCACAGCATCTTCTTCCTGTCGGTTAAATTTCGTGTCTGTAGCACGTCATCATCTTGGTGTAGCAATTTTAATGGCGAGTAGTGTAAATACATATTTACGATCCCGCTAGTTTCGTGGCGTTAGAGCCTCATGTTCAGGGATCTGTATATAGACAGGAGCAAAACGTGAAAAGATCCTCCTTCGGCCAAGATATAGTTGTACCGTAAACCAAAGAAAGTAGGAAAATTTTGTACACACCTTTATTTCATAACATAGTTTAAAAATATTTAATGTTAAAATACGACAGAATTCTGGGAACCTCATTCGGATATCGGAAGCCCAGAACAAGAAAAAAATGGTAAACCAGATGTATGTAAAAGTATAAAACAAGTCACACGTGTAGGTGATGAAAACTGACGTTAGGTTGGTAACGTAAAATAAGTGTCTACAAGTTCTATATTTGAGATTTATTTTGCAGTACCAGGTTGAGGAAGGTTTTCGTCAACTCCACATATTATTTGTGTTATACTTTCACATCAATCCAGTTTATCGCTTTTTTATTATTCCAGGCTTCCGTTATAAGAATAATGTGCGCTGTATTCTAAGGTATCTTAGCTTAAGTACCCACTTCTTGAGAGACCGAACATGTTTATTACAACTGGACAGAGAATGCTGGGGCATCTACTCCTTATCGCTTGAGCTAAGTTATGGAATAGACATGAGTACATAATTTTCCTATGTAGTTTCCTGTACAGTTCAACTACATTTTAACCGGAACTGTGTCTTTAGACATTTTGCTGTTGTATATGTACAGAGCCAACGCCTTTGCTGCAGTGGTAACACCGGTTCCCGTCAGATCCCCGAAGTTAAGCGCTGTCGGGCGGGGCTAGCTCTTGGATGGATGACCATCCGGTCTGCCGAGCGCTGTTGGCAAGTGGGGTGCACTCAGCCCTTGTGAGGCAAACTGAGGAGCTACTTGATTGAGAAGTAGCGGCTCCGGTATCGTAAACTGACATAAGGCCGGGAGAGCGGTGTGCTGACCACATGCCCTTCCATATCCACATCCAAGGACGCCTGTGGGCTGAGAATGACACAGCGGCCGGTCGGTTCCGTTGGGCCTAAATGACCTGTTCGGGAGGAGTTTAGTTAGTTTTATATATAGGGTGTTACAAAAAGGCACGGCCAAACTTTCAGGAGCCCGCATCTCGTGGTCGTGCGGTAGCGTTCTCGCTTCCCACGCCCGTGTTCCCGGGTTCGATTCCCGGCGGGGTCAGGGATTTTCTCTGCCTCGTGATGGCTGGGTGTTGTGTGCTGTCCTTAGGTTAGTTAGGTTTAAGTAGTTCTAAGTTCTAGGGGACTGATGGCCATAGATGTTGAGTCCCATAGTGCTCAGAGCCATTTGAACCAAACTTTCAGGAAACATTCCTCACACACAAATAAAGAAAAGATGTTATGTGGGCATGTGTCCGGAAACGCTTAATATCCATGTTAGAGCTCACTTTAGTTTCGTCCACCTACGCTCAATGGAGCACGTTATCATGATTTCATACGGGATACTCTACCTGTGCTGCTAGAACATGTGCCTCTACAAGTACGACATAACATGTGGTTCATGCACCATGGAGCTCTTGCACATTTCAGTCGAAGTGTTCGTACGCTTCTCAACAACAGATTCGGTGACCGATGGATTGGTAGAGGCGGACCAGCTCCATAGCCTCCACGCTCTCCTGACCTCAACCCTCATGACTTTCATTTATGGAGGCATTTGAAAGCTGTTGTCTACGCAACCCCTGTACCAAATGTAGAGACTCTTCGTGCTCGTATTGTGGACGGCTGTGATACAATACGCCATTCTCCAGGGCTGCATCAGCGCATCAGGGATTCCATGCGATGGAGGGTGGATGCATGTATCCTCACTAACGGAGGACATTTTCAACATTTCCTGTAACAAAATGTTTGAAGTCACGCTGGTACGTTCTGTTGCTGTGTGTTTCCATTCCATGATTAATGTTATTTGAAGAGAAGTAATAAAATGAGCTCTAACATGGAAAGTAAGCGTTTCCGGACACATGTCCACATAACATATTTTCTTTCTTTGTGTGTGAGGAATGTTTCCTGAAAGTTTGGCCGTACCTTTTTGTAACACCCTGTATACAGATGTACCCCTGAAGATGTAGCTCTAACGCCATGAAACTAATTTGATCATAGATGAATATCTAGCACAGAGCTGAAGCTTTTTTTATCGTCATACAGAGAATAACTGATAGTTGTTCGATGTTAGGTGGAAGTCGGTTCAGTGGTTTAGGAAGAGACACGGGACATACATACATACATCACCGTCATCATTTATTGGACATAAACAGGACATTTAGGCCCATGGCAGAAGATAAAAATATGCAAATGCATAGACATAAAACATAACGAAATGATCAAGACATCCAGTCCACGAATCACAGATGTACACACATTTTATAATATGTATGTGTTCCCCTTTACGAGAAGCACTATTAAATTTTTAAATACCAACCCGAAAAAATAAATACCCACAGTTATTTTGTCTGTTGCCTGCAGGCGTACGCGTGCGCTCCGGGTTCAGACTGAAACTCGCACGCCGCGATACCGCAGCACGCCGCTAGGGAACTCGAAACAAAAGAGCGCAGACGGCGCAGAGCGCTGGCGGAGTGGGCGTGGCCTGCCTCAGCCTGCCGCGCTGTGGCGCCACCAGGGCCGGGCTGCGGTGTCGCGGAGCGCGCAGTGCAGTGCCAACCTGGGCTGCATTCACGCACCTGGAAAACGTAGGAGTAATCCATCTAACTACAGACCTATATCACTGACGTCGGTTTGCAGTAGGGTTTTGGAGCACATACTGTATTCAAACATTATGAATCACCTCGAAGGGAACGATCTATTGATACGTAATCAGCATGATTTCAGAAAACATCGTTCTTGTGCAACGCAGCTAGCTCTTTATTCGCACGAAGTAATGGCCGCTATCGACAGGGGATCTCAAGTTGATTCCGTATTTCTAGATTTCCGGAAAGCTTTTGACACCGTTCCTCACAAGCGACTTCTAATCAAGCTGCGGGCCTATGCGGTATCGTCTCAGTTGTGCGACAGGATTCGTGATTTCCTGTCAGGAAGGTCGCAGTTCGTAGTAATAGACGGCAAATCATCGAGTAAAACTGAAGTCATATCAAGTGTTCCCCAGGGAAGCGTCCTGGGACCTCTGCTGTTCCTGATATATGTAAATGTCCTGGGTGACAATCTGAGCAGTTCTCTTAGGTTGTTCGCAGATGATGCTGTAATTTACCGTCTAGTAAGGTCATCCGAAGACCAGTACCAGTTGCTAAGCGATTTAGAAAAGATTGCTGTATGGTGTGGCAGGTGGCAGTTAACGCTAAATAACGAAAAGTGTGAGGTGATCCACATGAGTTCCTAAAGAAATCCGTTGGAATTCGATTAGTCCATAAATAGTACAATTCTCAAGACTGTCAATTCAACTAAGTACCTGGGTGTTAAAATTACGAACAACTTCAGTTGGAAAGACCACATAGATAATATTGTGGGGAAGGCGAGCCAAAGGTTGCGTTCATTGGCAGGACACTTAGAAGATGCAACAAGTCCACTAAAGAGACAGCTTACACTACACTCGTTCGTCCTCTGTTAGAATATTGCTGCGCGGTGTGGGATCCTTGCCAGGTGATATTGACGGAGGACATCGAAAGGGTGCAAAAAAGGGCAGCTCGTTTTGTATTATCACGTAATAGGGGAGAAAGTGTGGCAGATATGATACGCGAATTGGGATGGAAGTCATTACAGCAAAGACGTTTCTCGTCGCGGCGAGATCTATTTACGAAATTTCAGTCACCAACTTTCTCTTCCGAATGCGAAAATATTTTGTTGAGCCCAACCTACATAGGTAGGAATAATCATCAAAATAAAATAAGAGAAATCAGAACTGTAACAGAAAGGTTTAGGTGTTCGTTTTTCCCGCGCCCTCTTCGGGAGTGGAATGGTAGAGAGATAGTATGATTGTGGTTCGACGAACCCTCTGCCAAGCACTTAAATGTGAATTGCAGAGTAGTCATGTAGATGTAGATGTAGATGTAGATGTAGGTTGGTGCGTAACTTCGTGGCGATTTTCCGTAAGTTTAATAAAGACAGCAGATGCACACATATTCTTCTTCATTATTTATGCTGGGGTAACTTTTCGATGCTGCGGCTGTTGAAATCACGTGATTTTGAGCCGAAGGACTCGTCGAGCCATGTTCGGAGGGCATTTTAATCCGAAAAGGAAGCTCCTAAAAGACTGTTCGATACACAGCGGAAAAGGTGAAAATTTGAGGGCGCAGGATCAGGTGCCTTAGGTGGGTGCCGAATGATTTCCCAACCCAACTGCAGTATAGTGCTTTTGTCAGAAGAAGGCGGGTGAGCGTTATCGTGGAGTGGCATCAGGCAGTCTTCCTGGTCGTTGTTCTTGGATTGCTCCTGTAAGGTGTCTCAGTTATCGACAATAAATGCCAGCAATGGCGGTTACTCTTCGGGTAAGAAATTCGCTGCACACCGCACAGTCGCCGTTGCACCAGATACGTAACATTATCTTATGTGTGGCTCGGTAAACTTTCTCCGCGTAGAAATTGATGAAATTCATGTCGGGTCTCCAGACGGAACATATCGTCATCTTGACACAGCATTTAGAGGGTTCCCCTGGCCGTTATTGGGACTGTATGGCGAAAGAAGCTGTTGGAACCAGGCTGTCTGACAATATTATAAAATGAGATAAGGGGTATGCTTCAAGTAAGAGTTGGAACCCAGTTTTGTTTGACATTAAAAGCAACGGTCACCAAAACCTGTCAATAGTGTTTGATATCGGTCTATCGTTTCCGAGAATTTTCACCACCGGTGCGCTGTTGTGCCTTGCGGTAGAGGGCAGTTGTGTTCGCGCAAGCGCAGTGGACCTACGGGCGGTATATAAAAGAGCCGTCGTGGGCTGTTTGGTTTCAGTTCCGGCGAGTCTGCACGACGGTTTACTCACATCAAGATGACAGCCAGGTGGACCGCCGAAACATTGTGTCAAGATGACGATATGTTCCGGCTGGAGACCCAACATGAATATCATCATTATCTTACGTGGATGCACACACGAGAAGTTGTTGCTTCGTTTGGGCTCAACATGTTATGACTTCCCTGCACGCTGTGTGGTTCTTTAGTCGATACAGGACCGAGAAACAGATGTCGTTCATAAACAGAGAATTCAGATGTTACTTTCATCTACGTCTAATGTCAACTTATAGAAATAATACATAGCTTTGCCGCTCTATTTGCAGCTTCAGTTGCTAACTGTAGATCTGAATGTACAAATATATACAGATACAAAAGATGTGTAAGGCTGTCACTCTTCAATACACTGTCTGCTCAGAAGACATACATCTTCATCTACACCTACGTGGACACTCTGCAAATCACACTTAAGTGCTTGGCGGAGGATTCATCCAACCACCTAAAGAATATTTAAATATTGTTCCAGTCTCGAATATCGAGCGGAAAAATCGAACATCTATATATTTCCGCGCGAGCTCTGATTTCCCTGATTTTATTATGATGATAGTTTCTCCCTAGGTAGGTCGGCGTCAACAAAATATTTTCGCATTCGGTGGAGAAAGTTGTGATTGAAATTTCTTGAGAATATTCCACCGCAACTAAAAAAGCTACTGCGTTTGTATGATGTCCACCCCAACTAATGACAGTGACACTGGCTCCGCTATTTCGCGATAATCCTAAATATGCTGCTCTCCTCTGAACTTTCTCGATGTACTCCGACCGCGCAGCAATACTCCAAAAGAGAACGGACAAGCGTAGTGTAGGTAGTCTCTGTAGTAGATCTTCTAAGTTTTCTGCCAATAAAAAGCAGGAGTCTTTGGTTTGTCTTGCCCACAACATTTTATATGTGCTCTTTCCAGTTTACGTTGTTCGTAAAGCTATAGAGCACTGGCCACTAAGAAAGTCTTTAAATGTTATTCAGCAGGCAAACATACACTACTGGCCATTAAAAATGCTACACCACGAAGATGACGTGCTACAGACGCGAAATTTAACCGGCAGGAAGAAGATGCTGTGATATGGAAATGATTAGCTTTTCAGAGCATTCACACAAGGTTGGCGCCGGTGGTGATACCTACAACGTGCTGGCATAAGTTTCCAACCGATTTCTCATAAACAAACAGTAGTTGACGGACGTTGCTGGTGAAACGTTGTTGTGATGCCAAAGGTCGGATTGTAGCCTATCGCGATTGCGGTTTATCGTATCGCGACATTGCTGCTCGCGTTGGTCGAGTTCCAATGACTGTTAGCAGAACATGGAATCGGTGGGTTCAGGAGGGTAATACGGAACGCTGTGCTGGATCCCAACGGCCTCGTATTACTAGCAGTCGAGATGACAGGCATCTTATCCGCATGTCTTATCGGATCGTCCAGCCACGTCTCGATCCCTGAGTTAACAGATGGGGATGTTTGCAAGGCAACAACCATCTGCACGAACAGTTCGACGACGTCTGCAGCAGCATGGACTATTAGCTCGGAGACATTGGATGCTGTTACCCCTGACGCTGCATCACAGACAGGAGTGCCTTTGATGGTGTACTCAACGACGAACCTGGGTGCACGAATGGCAAAACGTCATTTTTTCGGATAAATCCAGGTTCTGTTTACAGAATCATGATGGTCGCATCCGTGTTTGGCAACATCGCGGTGAACGCACATTGGAAGCGTGTATTCGTCATCGCCATATTGGCGTATCACCCGGTGTGATGGCATGGAGTGCCACTGGTTACACGCCTCGGTCACCTCTTGTTCGCATTGACGGCACTTTGAACAGTGGAAGTTACATTTCAGATGTGTTACGACCCGTTGCTCTACCCTTCATTCGATCCCTGCGAAACCCTACATTTCAGCAGGATAATACACGGCCGCATGTTGCAGGTCCTGTATGGGCCTTGCTGGATACAGAAAATGTTCGACTGCTGCCCTGGCCAGCACAGTTCCAGATCTCTCACCAATTGAAAACGTCTGGTCAATGGTGGCCGAGCAACTGGCTTGTCACAATACGCCAGTCACTACTCTTGATGAACTGTGGTATCGTGTTGAAGCTGCATGATACCTGTACATGCCATCCAAGCTCTGTTTGACTCAATGCCCCGGCGTATCAAGGCCGTTATTACGGCCGGAGGCGGTCGTTCTGGGTACTGATTTCTCAGGATCTATGCACCCAAACTGCATGAAAATGTAATCACATGTCAGTTCTAGTATAATATATTTGTGCAATGAATACTCTTTTATCATCTGCATTTCTTCTTTGTTTAGCCTTTTTAATGGCTGCTAGTGTATAAAAATAGGCTCAGTCCATGAATGCTCGAACTTAGAACAGCCGCCACTGGAGCTCTGGAGAGGCAGCGGCGTAATCGTTCGTGGCAGCACCCTCGTGCCGCGGTGGCGGTTGTAGGAAGCGCGGCGCGTATCTGGCGGCGCGCGTATTTGAACATGCTGCCTACCGGGTGGCGGCCGATACTCGCTGAACCATACCTTTATTTTCATTGTTTTAGCATAAAAACAGCATTTCTCGTCAGCAGTAAAGATACGGTGTTATTCGCGAACTAACTGATAATGATCAAGCAGAGATGCACGTATGGCCACCAGCTGATATTGGTGATTTTGGCTCTGCGCATGCAGTACACATACCCCGATTTTTGAACCTTCGCCCATTGCACGATGGTGGTACGGTGACAGCTCATCACATTTGACGTTGATCATTGTGGATCAGTGGGTTTATATGATCTTCGTGTAACCCAGAAGGTCTTCCTGAGCACGGAGAGTCACTGATGCTAAACAATCTTTCTAAAAACGGGAAAACCGTGTTCTTGACGTATCCTGTCCAATGGAATTATCTCTATACACGGCACAAATATTTCTGGCTTCTTCCATTCTGTCACCTTGTAATGAACTCAAAACGAATGACGTGTCGGAACTGTTCCCATTTCCCCACTTGACACTCCATTTTCTAGCGTCCACAACACCACTCACTATCTCCAAACGACAGAATATGTAAACTCAAATAGCAACACTGAACTACAATAAAGGAATATGACAATCGATAAATAAACCCATTTGTTTTTGTTGTTGTTGTGGTTTTCATTTCTGAGACTGGTTTGATGCAGCTCTCCATGCTACCCTATCCTGTCCATCTTCTTCATCTCACAGTACTTACTGCATCCTACATCCTTCTGACTCTGCTTCGTATATAATAATGTCGTTTGACGAGGGCCTCCCGTCGGGTATACCGTTCTACTGGTGCAAGTCTTTCGATTTGACGCCACTTCGGCGACTTGCTCGTCGATGGGGATGAAATGATGATGATTAAGACAACACAACACCCAGTCCCTGAGCGGAAAAAATCTCCGACCCAGCCGGGAATCGAACCCGGGCCCTTAGGATTGACATTCCGTCGCGCTGACCACTTTTTTTTTTATTTTGTAAATCTCATTTTGTTCGTAATTGATCGTTGTATTTGTTTGGGGCGGACGTCCTATGACACTTGTTGAAGTTCATCGTTGATCCATAAACTCAGTTTTTTTATTACAGAGGGCAGCTAACCCTCTGACCGAATACGCTGAGCTACCATGCCGGCGCCACTCAGCTACCGGGGCGGACTAATTTGCTTACTGTATTCATCTCTTCGTCTCCCTCTACGATTTTTACCCTCCACGCTGCCCTGGTGGCAGGAGGAACAAGACTTTTGGTCAGTTGAATAAAGGGTTGTAAATACAAAAGCAAATAACCCCATAACAATAGGAATATCAACAGGCAAATCAAAAACGTTGCATCGTATACACCGACTTAATAATAACGATAATAAGTAATCGATAATAATAATAAAAACAATAAAAATTACGGTAATCTTTTTTTGAGTTGACAGAACTTATCTGTCACATTTCCGTACGGGTTACACCGATCTGTTGCGATCCTGCCAGCGTCTCTCCGAATTCTTTCGATGTCTGTCATGCTGCGTACTTCATAAGGACTGTTAACGTTGGACCAGCACTCTAGAATGGGTGGAACCAGCACCCATTATGCAAGTTCCTTTAAATATGCACTGCACGTTTCCAAAACATTTCCAACAATTTCTAGTCTTCTATTCATCTACATTAATTTTGATTTTATCTGTTCGTCCATTTCTTATCACCAATGGCCTCTGGATAGGACCTAAGGACCTATAAACTACTGTATTTTCGATATCTTACACTGTTCTCTTCGGGAGGAAAGTACTAATACCATATATTCAGAAAGAAATTTTCACTCTGCAGCGGAGTGTGCGCTGATATGAAACTTCCTGGCAGATTAAAACTTTGTGCCGGACCGAGACTCGAACACGGGACCTTTGCCTTTCGCGGACAAGTGCTGTACCATCTGAGCTACCCAAGCACGATTCACGACCAGTCCTCATAGCTTTACTTCTGTCAGTACCTCGTCTCCTACCTTCCTAACTTAAGATTTGCAGGAGAGCTTCTGTTAAGTCCTTCATAAGTTCTCCCCCTCCACAAGTTTTAATGCAAATGCAAAGAAGCAGTTCCAAAACTTCTTATCTTATCATAATGAATGTAGTTAATTCATGGAAAAATATTTGTAGAAATTTTCATACCTACTTTCAACTCATGTTTGGTGGATGGAGCTAGTAGAAGACGATTGTAATCCGTTTTGTGTGGAATAGCCGTGGGGCTGCAGGGCAAGACGGAGAAATCACTCTTGTGACGAATTCTTCTGACCACATACAGTCCACTGTTGGAAAAACAACTGCAGTAAGATGTTTTAGAGATTGAACTGTCCTCCAGACATCTGAAATGTTGGAGGCATTCTAGGTGTTACAGTAGTTCATCCAAGCCTCGTTTTTGTTTGCTTCAGAAATCACATAACAGCAGCATCTAGTCTTGTGTATTCAAGGAATCGCTCCACCGTCGGTTCGAAAGCCATTTTAATGGGAGGACGATTTGATTCCATTGAATACGTTAAGATGTCTCATTTGGAAATTTTGTGGAAGTTGGTAGACCTGATGAAGAGTGGGCTGCAAATTAAGAGACTTGTCAGCAAGAAGTGGGATACGGGAGTACTAAGGAATCAAGAGGTACGCTTAAAGTTCTCGGAGGCTACAGATACAGCAATAAGGAGCAGCTCAGTAGGGAGTCCAGTTGAGGAGGACTGGGCATCTCTAAAAAGGACAATCACAGAAGTTGGAAAGAGAACCGTTGGTACGAAGAAGATGACTGCGAAGAAACCAGGGGTAACAGTAGAAATACTTCAGTTGATAGATAAAAGAAGGAAGTATAAAAATGTTCAAGGAAATTCAGGAATATAGTCACTTAGGAATTTTCATAGGAAGTGCAGGGAAGCTAAGGCGAAATGGCTGCATGAAGTATATGAGGAAATTGAACACGAAATGATTGTCGAAGGACTGACGCAAAATAAACTGAAGCTAAAAGCAAGGACGGTAACATTAAGAGTGCAACGGGGTTTCCACTGTCAAATACAGAGGAGAGAACGGATAGGTGAAATGAATACATTGAAAGCGTCTATGAGGATGGACATTTGTCTGATGACGTGATAAAAAAAAACTGGAGTCGATATAAAACAGATAGGGGATCCAATATTAGAATCAGAATTTGAAAGAACTCTGGAAGACATAAAATCAAATAATATAGAAGGGATGGATAACATTCCATCAGAATTTCTAAAATCATTGGGCAAAGTGGCAAACAAAACGCCTATTCACGTCGGTGTGTAGACTATATGAGTCTGACGAGATACCATCTGACTTTCAGAAAAACATCATCCGCATAATTCCGAAGATTGCTAGAGCCGACAAGAACGAGAATTATTGCACAATCACCTTTACAGCTCAAGCATCCAAGTTGCTGAGAAGAATAACATACAGAAGAATGGAAAAGAAAACTGAGGCTGTGTTAGATGACGATCAGTTTTGCTTTAGGAAAGGTAAAGGCTCCAGAGAGGCAATTGTCGTGTTGCGGTTGATAATAGGAGCAAGACTAAAGAAGATTCCAGACACGTTTATAGGATTTTTCAACCTGGAAAGAGGGTTCAACAGTTTCGAATGGTGCACGATGTTCGAAGTTCTGAGAAAAATAAGGGTAAGCTGCAGGCAAATACGGGTAATATACATTATGTACAAGAACCAAAAGGGAATAATAAGATCGGCAGACCAAGTTCGAAGAGCTCAGATTGAAAAGGATGTAAGACAGGGATGCAGTCTTTCGCCCACACTGTTCAATCTATACACTGAAGAAGTTGTGATGGCAATAAAAGAAAAATTCAAGAGCGGTTGAAAGGTGAAGTGATAAGATTCGCTAATGGCACTCCTATCCTCAGTGAAACTGAAGAAGAATTGCACGATCTTCTGAGTGGAATGAACAGTCTTATGAGCACAGAATGTGAAGAAGAAAGACAAAAGTAATGGGAAGTCGCAGATATGAGAACTGCGAGAAACTTAACATCAGGATTGGTGACCACAAAGACGGAGAAAAGGGGGCATCAAAAGTAGACTAAAACTGACAAAAAGGGCATTCCTGGCCAAGAGACGTCTACTAGTATGGAACATAGACTTGATAATGAAGTTTCTGAGAATGTACAGCGTTGTATGGTAGTTAAACATGACTGTGGATAGACCAGAAAGAAGAGGCACGAAGCATTTGAGACGTGGTCCTACAGGAATATGTTGAAAATTAGTAGGTTATCTACAGAGTTGGTGAGGAAAGGAATATATGTAAAACACTGACAAGAAGAAAGGACAGGAAGGCAGGACGTCGGTTACGACATCAGGGAATAACTTCCATGGTACTAGCGGGAGCTGTAGAGGGTATAAACTGTAGAGGAAAATTGGAACACATCCAGAAAACAACTGAGGATGTAGGTTGCAGGTGCTACTCCGAGGTGAAAACGTTGGAATGCGAGAGGAATTCATGGCGGACCGCACCAAACCAGTCAGAAGACTGATGATTCAAAAGAAGATGGAACTTAGCTGACATTACACGCAAGTCCACAGCAGACGGTCGTTTAACAGGAAACGGTACGGCATCGTTGTTCGAGGGTCGTCAATCGGAATGATAAAATCTAGATTTTCAATTGTACTAACAAGGCTATATCCTTCTGGAATATAAAGGAAGCTCAAGTTCGAAAATGCGCGATAGCAATGGAGATACTAACGAAGACAGTACTGCCAAGCAGAGTTACTAAACACAGCCTTCCGAAATGCCGTCACAAATGAAGACGAAGTAAATATTCCAGAATTCGAATCGAGAACAGCTGCTAACATGAGTAACGTAGAAGTAAATATCCTCGGAGTATTGAAGCAACTTAAATCACTTAATAAAAACAAGTCTTCTGGTCCAGACTATATACCTATTAGGTTCCTTTCGGAGTACGCTGATTCCTTACCTGCATACTTAACAATCATTTACAACAGTGCGCTCGACGGAAGAACCGTACCCAAAGACTGGAAAGTTGCTCAGGTCACACCAATATTCAAGAAAGGTAGTAGGAGTAATCCACTAAATTACAGGCCCATATCGTTAACGTCATTTTTGCAGCAGGATTTTAAAACATATATTGTGTTCGAACATTATGAATTACCTCGAAGAAAACGGTCTATTGACACACAGTCAACATCGGTTTAAAAAAAATCGTTCCTGTGAAACATAACTAGCTCTTTATTCACTTGAAGTGTTGAGTGCTATTGACAAGGAATTTCGGATCGATTCCCCATTTCTGGATTTCCAGAAGGCTTTTGACACTGTACCATACAAGCGGCTCCTAGTGACATTGCGTGCTGGTGGAATATCGTCTCAGTTACGTGACTGGATTTGTGATGTCCTGTTAGAGAGGAAGTTCGTAGTAACTGACGGAAAGTCATCGAGTAAAACAGAAGTGATTTCTGGCGTTCCTCAAGGTAGTGTTATAGGCCCTTTGCTGTTCGTTACCTATATAAACGATTTGGGAGACAATTTGAGCAGCTGTCTTAGGTTGTTTGCAGATGACGCTATCGTTTATAGACAAATAAAGTCTTCAGAAGATCAAAACAAATTGCAAATCGATTTAGAAAAGATATCTGAATGGTGCGAAAAGTGGCAGTTAACCCTAAATAACGAAAATTGTGAGATCATCCACATGAGTGCTAAAAGGAATTCGTTACACGGTTACGCGACAAATCTGTCTAATCTAGGAGTCGTAAATTCATCTAAATACTTAGGTATTACAATTACGAACAAATTGAATTGGAAGGAACACATAGAAAACGTTGCGGGGCAGGCTAACCAAAGACTACGTTTCATTGACAGAACACTTAGAAAACGTAACGGATCCACTAAGGAGACTGCCTACACTACGCTTGTCCGTCCGCTTTTAGAATACTGCTGCACGGTGTGGGATCCTTACCAGACAGGACTGACGGAGTGCATCGGAAAAAGTTCAAAGAAGGGCAGCACGTTTTGTATTATCGGGAAATGTGGGAGAGAGTGTCACAGAAATGATACGATGATGGACATCGTTGAAACAAAGACTTTTTCGTTGTGACAGAACCTTCTCACGAAATTCCAATCACCAACTTTCTCCTCCGAATGCGAAAATGTTTTGTTGACACCGACCTACGTCGAGAGAAACGATCATCATGGTAAAATAAGGGAATAAGAGGTCGTACGGAAAGAAATTGGTGTTCGTTCTTTCCGCGCGCTATACGAGATTGGAATAATAGAGAATTGTGAAGGTGGTTCGATGAACCCTCTGCCATGCACTTAAATGTGATTTGCAGAGTATCCATATAGATGTAGATGTAGAGGTAGATGTAGATCGAAAGATTGTGTAAGCTAGTGACGTCAGTGGTTCTGTTTTTAACAACATTTTTTATATTTTTCTTAAATTGATGTTTCAGTGATTACGAACTCTCCTTCTACACCAACTGTTATAGACTGAACACGTTTATTAGGTGGAGTCTTACGACTGAATCGAAATCTAACTGAATGCTGTTAAAAGAATAATGTTCGCAAAAACAAAAATAAAGATCCAACACATCAAAGGGAAGCATAGTAGAGTAGCCCGTAATACGAATAACGTTGGTGGCTCTGAGCACTATGGGACTCAACATCTTAGGTCATAAGTCCCCTAGAACTTAGAACTACTTAAACCTAACTAACCTAAGGACATCACACACACCCATGCCCGAGGCAGGATTCGAACCTGCGACCGTAGCAGTCCCGCGGTTCCGGACTGCAGCGCCAGAACCGCTAGACCACCGCACGAATAATGTTACGTTACTGCCGTTGTCACATGTCTGTGGCCACGAAGCGAGTAACATTCGCAAAGATGTTTAGGACGCGGCGGAATTGACGTAAGTTCTGCGCGTATTATGACATGCTGCTCATAAACTGTGTATACGAGCCTATAGTCTGTGAAGAAGTTGGAACGGGAATCTTGAGTTCACTAGTAAAATGGATGGGATCACGCACAGAATGGTTACTGTTTAGTTATTAGTATATTTTTTACTGCAAGTGTAATTGCTAGCCGGCCGGAGTGGCCGAGCGGTTCTAGGCGCTTCAGTCCAGACCTCGCGACCACTACGGTCACAGGTTCGAATCCTGCCTCGGGCATGGATGTGCGTGATGTCCTTAGGTTAGTTAGGTTTAAGTAGTTCTAAGTTCTAGGGGACTGATGACCTCAGATGTTAAGTCCCATAGTGCTCAGAGCCATATGAACTATTTTTTGTAATTGCTACAAATAACTGAAGGTCATTAGATCATACCAATAACGATCAATCTGAGTAAGTTATCCACTTACAGGACGATTTATTTGGCAATTCCGTTTAAAGGTCAAGCTTTTACATTTTAATTCAAATATTCCTGAACTATTGTTGTGGTTTCCTGTCCGAAGACTGATTTAATACAGTTGCCCACGCTAGCTTATCCACTGTAAGCCTCTTCAGCTCTGCATAGCTATTGCACCCTGCATGCTGTAAGAAGTCCTGGTCTCTCCTACAATTTTTGCACCTCCCCCTCCCACCGCTTCTTATACAGTCAACTACATTAGTAAATTGACAATTCTATAGTGCTTCAGTATAATACCTGTCAACTGTCCGCTTCTTTCAGTCAAGTTTTGCCATTAATTTCTTTTCTTCTCCATTCTGCTAAGTACCTCTTCGCTAGTTGCATGGTATACCATTATAATTCTCAGCATTCTTCTGGGGTACCACATTTCCAAATCTTTTACACTGAGGAAAAAATTGGAACACCAAGAACGAGTGATGCAACATAAAAGGAAGATGATAGCCGAGATTCTCCATCTGAAAGATAATGTCTATTCAAATTTTGGGACGGTTGAACAAGAGTGGCCCTAGTAGTGCCACTATAAGGATGCAACTCATGTTTGCTTTTACGCTACTAGTCATTAAAATTGCTACACCACGAAGACGACGTGCTACGGGCGCGAAATTTAACCGACAGGAAGAAGATGCTGTGATATGCAAATGATTAGCTTTTCAGAGCATTCACACAACGTTGGCGCCGGTGGCGACACCTACAACGTGCTGACATGAGGAAAGTTTCCAACCGATTTCTCATACACAAACAGCAGTTGATCGGCGTTGTGATGTCTCGTGTAAGCAGGAGAAATGCGTACCATAACGTTTTCGACTTTGATAAAGGTCGGTTTGTAGCCTATCGCGATTGCGGTTTATCGTATCGCGACATTGCTGCTCGCCTTGGTCGAGATCCAATGACAGCTACCAGAATATGGAATCGGTGGGTTCAGGAGGGTAATACGGAACGCCGTGCTGGATCCCCACGGCCTCGTAACTATCAGTCGAGATGACAGGCATCTTATCCGCATGGTTGTAACGGATCGTGCAGCCACGTCTCGATCCCTGAGTCAACAGATGGGGACGTTTGCAAAACAACAACCATCTGCACGAACAGTTCGACAGCGTTTGCAGCAGCATGGAATATCAGCTCGGAGACCATGGCTGCGGTTACCCTTGACGCTGCATCACAGACAGGAGCGCCTGCTATGGTGTACTCAATGACGAACCTGGGTATATATTCGTCATCGCCATACTGGCGTATCACCCGACGTGATGGTACGGGGTGTCATTGGTTACACGTCTCGGTCACCTCTTGTTCGCATTGACAGCACTTTGAACAGTGGACGTTACATTTCAGATGTGTTACGACCCGTGGCTGTACCCTTCTTTCGATCCCTGCGAAACCCTACATTTCAGCAGGATAATGCACGACCGCATGTTGCTGGTCGTGTACGGACCTTTCTGGGTACAGAAAATGTTCGACTGCTGCCCTGGCCAGCACATTCTCCAGATGTCTCACCAATTGAAAAAGTCTGGTCAATGGTGGCCGAGCAACTGGCTCGTCACAATACGCCAGTCACTACTCTTGATGAACTGTGGTATAGTGTTGAAGCTGCATGGGCAGCTGTACCTGTACACGTCATCGAAGCTCTGACTCGATGCCCAGGCGTATCAAAGCCGTTATTAGGGCCAGAGGTGGTTATTCTGGGTACTGATTTCTCAGGATCTATGCATCCAAATTGCGTGAAAATGTAATCACATGTCAGTTCTAGTATAATATATCTGTCCAATGAAAACCCGTTTATTATCTGCATTTCTTTTTGGTGAAGCAATTTTAATGGCCAGTAGTGTAAATGCACTCTCTTACGATCGTGGGGGTTTAGCTTTGAGATTCGACTAGGTGAGTTGACGTCAGTCAAGAATGCCTTTAAGGCGTCAAAGACGCCATTATCAACACTTCACAGAGTTTGAACGAAATCGTGTCATAGGGAATCGAGATGCTGTATGTTTCTTCTGCGATACTGCAGAAAGACTTGGCAGTAGTGTAGCCATTGTATGTGATTACTGGTAGCGATGGTCACGAGAATGTACGGTCGCAGGAAGACAGGGCTCCAGACGGAAGAACATCGTATTCGGTGTGGAAGTCTGGCGTATCTTACTGCATCTGGATCAGCAAATTTGTTTAGTAGTTTGGAACCAACTGTTACAAACAGGTTACTTCAAGGACACCTCCAAGCCAGACACCCTTAGCGTCCATTCCACTGATCCCAAACAACCGCCATTTGCGACTTTAGTGGTGTAAAGCTAGAGCTCATTGGAGGGCAGGGTGGAGGTCTGTTGTGTTTTGTGATGATAGCTGATTCTGCCTCGGTGCCAGAGATGGCCATTTGCTGGTTTATTAGGAGGCCAGCTGACGGCCTGCATCCAGCCTGTCTGGGTGCTGGACGCACTGGAGTTATGGTCTGGTGTGCGATTTCGTATGATAGCAGGAGCAGTCTCGTTGTTATTGCACGCACCCTGACTGCAAAATTGTATATGAGTCCGATGATTCGACCTGTTGCGCTGCCGTTCGTGAAGAGCATTCCAGCGGGTGTTTTCCAACAGGATAATTGTTGTGTTGGCAGAAGAGCCAACACCGTGTTACGAGAGGAGGCCGAAATGCACGCGTTTTAACTCCCGCGGGCTAGCTTGAGGAGGAAAGAACTATACTGACGTGAGGTCTGAAACATGGCAAGGAATTGGAATTCAGAAAGCGGACATAATTAGTTTGATACTTAACTTTAATCCATTAATGCTGAACGTCGCTCTTGACTGTACACGATTCACAATATTATCTGTTCATAATACATTTTTGAATAGGGCGCCTTGCTAGGCCGTAGCAAATGGCGTAGCTGAAGGCTATGATAAACTGTCGTCTCTGCAAATGAGAGCGTCTGTAAACAGTGAACCATCGCTAGCAAAGTCGGCTGTACAACTGCGGCGAGTGCTAGGGAGTCTCTCTAGAATAGACCTGCCGTGTGGCGGCGCTCGGTCTGCAATCACTGATAGTGTCGACACGCGGGTCCGACGTATACTAACGGACCGCGGACGATTTAAAGGCTACCACCTAGCAAGTGTGGTGTCCGGCGGTGACACCACAATAATGTTCACCCATGTACCTTTGCTGTACCTCAACATGCTCCAGATAGTGTCGACAAGTTGCCTGGACCTTCTCGATCACCAGATTGTCTCCAGTTGAGTACGTGTGGGGCATCATCGGACGACAGCTCCAGCATCCTCCGCAGACACCATTAACCGTCCCTGCTTTGTCCAACCAAGTGCAATAGGCATGGAACTCCAACCCACAAACTAACATGCAGCACGATTACAACACGATGCATGCACACTTGCATGCTTGCATTCAACATTCTGGCGGTTACATCGGTTATTGTTGTTGTTGTTGTGGTCTTCAGTCCTGAGATTGGTTTGATGCAGCTCTCCATGCTACTCTATCCTGTGCAAGCTTCTTCATCTCCTAGTACCTACTCCAACCTACATCCTTCTGAATCTGCTTAGTGTATTCATCTCATGGTCTCCACCTACGATTTTTACCCTCCACGCTGCCCTCCAATACTAAATTGGTGATCCCTTGCAGCCTCAGAACATGTCCTACCAACCGATCCCTTCTTCTGGTCAAGTTGTGCCACAAACTTCTCTTCTCCCCAATCCTATTCAACACTTCCTCATTAGTTATGTGATCTACCCATCTAATCTTCAGCATTCTTCTGTAGCACCACATTTCGAAAGCTTCTATACTCTTCTTGTCCAAACTATTTATCGTCCATGTTTCACTTCCATACATGGCTACACTCCATACAAATACTTTCAGAAATGACTTCCTGACACTTAAATCTATACTCGATGTTAACAAATGCCTCTGTCCTTGCCATTGCCAGTCTACATTTTAAATCCTCTCTACTTCGACCATCATCAGTTATTTTGCTCCCCAAATAGCAAAACTCCTTTACTACTTTATGTGTCTCATTTCCTAATCTAATTCCCTCAGCATCACCCGACTTAATTCGACTACATTCCATTATCCTCGTTTTGCTTTTGTTGATGTTCATCTTATATCCTCCTTTCAAGACACCATCCATTCCATTCAACTGCTCTTCCAAGTCCTTTGCTGTCTCTAACAGAATTACAATGTCATCGGCGAACCTCAAAGTTTTTATTTCTTCTCCATGGATTTTAATACCTACTCCGAATTTTTCTTTTGTTTCCTTTACTGCTTGCTCAATATACAGATTGAGTAACATCGGGGATAGGCTACAACCCTGTCTTACTCCCTTCCCAACCACTGCTTCCCTTTCATGTCCCTCGACTCTTATAACTGCCACCTGGTTTCTGTACAAATTGTAAATAGCCTTTCGCTCCCTGTATTTTACCCCTGCCACCTTTAGAATTTGAAAGAGAGTATTCCAGTCAACATTGTCAAAAGCTTTCTCTAAGTCTGCAAATGCTAGAAACGTAGGTTTGCCTTTCCTTAATCTTTCTTCTAAGATAAGTCGTAAGGTCAGTATTGCCTCACGTGTTCCAGTATTTCTACGGAATCCAAACTGATCTTCCCCGCGGTCGGCTTCTACTAGTTTTTCCATTCGTCTGTAAAGAATTCGTGTTAGTATTTTGCAGCTGTAGCTTATTAAACTGATTGTTCGGTAATTTTCACATCTGTCAGCACGTGCTTTCTTTGGGATTGGAATTATTATATTCTTCTTGAAGTCTGAGGGTATTTCGCCTGTTTCATAGATCTTGCTCACCAGATGGTACAGTTTTGTCAGGACTGGCTCTCCCAAGGCCGTCAGTAGTTCCAATGGAATGTTGTCTACTCCGGGGGCCTTGTTTCGACTCAGGTCTTTCAGTGCTCTGTCAAACTCTTCACGCATCGGTTATTAATGTACAGAATTTCACATTTGCAATGGCTTATCTCGTGTTTACATTAACCTATGATCTTGCAATTTCTTGCAAAGACTTACATACGTTGCCTGGACAAATTTATTTCGAAAATGTCATTACTCTACATTAATTAGTTTTTGCCGGTCTTATTTCTTTCCGTCAGTGTATTTACTTCTTGTCCGAAATGCTTAACGTCCACAAGGCCACAGTTCAGGCCAATAGATCTGGAAAAGACTTCCTAGCCGTTAAAGTAATATTCAAAGTTAATAGATTTCTCTTTAAAGAACGCTTTGCTTACTGTTTTTAGTATGCATTTTATATCCGACTTCAGCTATTGTCATTTATTATGCAGCATATCTAATGACGTTATCCTGAAAGGCATGATGAGATGACAAATAAAATGATTTTCTCTATTAAAACAAATGTTCTACAATTTAGTCCCAATTTAGATATTAGAGGCTTCCTGTGTAAAGTGACAAAATCATCAACCATTTCCATGCCAAAATAGCAAAACTCATCTACTACTTACAGTGTCTCAGTCCCCAATCCAATTCTTGCAGCGTCACCTGATTTGATTCAACTGTATGGTACTACACTGAACTACTGCCGTACCTTGTCCTTGCTCGTTACCTATCTAAATCCGAAAGACTCAAAACGAAATGTTCTCTGTTAACAAAATAAATATTATGATTATTATTTCCTTTCGCAGCCCACTGAATAGGCCTACATCTAAAGCAGTTAGCTCAAACATGCAGGACTAAAAACAAAAACAAAAATCGTGGTTTCGCGGGGACATGAATTAATGAAATCTTGTTCGGCTTCCATCCATTTCAGGTAGCTAAAATTCCACGAGCTTTCGACCGAGCTCTCCTCGGCGATTGTCAAGTGGTAAATGACCGCCATGTCGCCGTGGTCTCGCGGTTATACAGCCGCGTTGCTGGCTATGACGCTACGGGTACACTCTTCCCCGCCATACAGGATAATGTTTTCATCGCGCGTCCGTTGCGCCCGCTTCAGCCTCGGGTCACAGGCTGTGCTGCGCTGCAAACGGCCTTCCTTATTGATAGCATTCTCAGACCTTTTTATTTATGTAACTTTTTTTATAACGATATCCCTCAACACTTCGTCCTCATAATAACTGATGTTTCGTCGAGCAGAATCCGGTGTCGATTTTCTAAAGAGTGTTCTGCAACGGCTAATTAATGAGGACAGCGTAGGCGCCTGAGCCACAGTGCCTACGGGAAAATTAAGTTTCACGGTATCCGCACACTCTCACCGACTGCCATCCGGCACAGAAACGTCGCATTCTGAGTACCCTCGTCCATCCTGCTAAAGTCGTCTCAGACGAGGAAAATCTGCCACTAGAACTCCGAGAAAACGCTACTAACACCGCCAGGTATTACAGACTATTTCTGGTGAGACGCGAAAAAGAAACACCCCCGAAGAAGAGAGCAAGAAACTTGCGTTTTCGCCTTTGTGTGGCGCAATGCCGGGAAAGATATGCTGGGTCCTGAAGAGACACAACATCTGAACAGTATTTAGAAGCCCAGCAAAAAATACGACAGCTCATGAAGGCTGTGAAGAACGATCTAGGGTTTACAATGTGTAGAGCGTACAAGACACGATGTCAGTGCGGCTGCTACTACGTCGGCCAAACAGTACGCACCGTATTCAGTTGCAAAATATGAGTAACAATTATCCTTATCTACAGAATCAAGAACATACACTCCTGGAAATTGAAATAACAACACCGTGAATTCATTGTCCCAGGAAGGGGAAACTTTATTGACACATTCCTGGGGTCAGATACATCATATGATCACACTGACAGAACCACAGGCACATAGACACAGGCAACAGAGCATGCACAATGTCGGCACTAGTACAGTGTATATCCACCTTTCGCAGCAATGCAGGCTGCTATTCTCCCATGGAGACGATCGTAGAGATGCTGGATGTAGTCCTGTGGAACGGCTTGCCATGCTATTTCCACCTGGCGCCTCAGTTGGACCAGCGTTCGTGCTGGACGTGCAGACCGCGTGAGACGACGCTTCATCCAGTCCCAAACATGCTCAATGGGGGACAGATCCGGAGATCTTGCTGGCCAGGGTAGTTGACTTACACCTTCTAGAGCACGTTGGGTGGCACGGGATACATGCGGACGTGCATTGTCCTGTTGGAACAGCAAGTTCCCTTGCCGGTCTAGGAATGGTAGAACGATGGGTTCGAAGACGGTTTGGATGTACCGTGCACTATTCAGTGTCCCCTCGACGATCACCAGTGGTGTACGGCCAGTGTAGGAGATCGCTCCCCACACCGTGATGCCGGGTGTTGGCCCTGTGTGCCTCGGTCGTATGCAGTCCTGATTGTGGCGCTCACCTGCACGGCGCCAAACACGCATACGACCATCATTGGCACCAAGGCAGAAGCGACTCTCATCGCTGAAGACGACACGTCTCCATTCGTCCCTCCATTCACGCCTGTCGCGACACCACTGGAGGCAGGCTGCACGATGTTGGGGCGTGAGCGGAAGACGGCCTAACGGTGTGCGGGACCGTAGCCCAGCTTCATGGAGACGGTTGCGAATGGTTCTCGCCGATACCCCAGGAGCAACAGTGTCCCTAATTTGCTGGGAAGTGGCGGTGCGGTCCCCTACGGCACTGCGTAGGATCCTACGGTCTTGGCGTGCATCCGTGCGTCGCTGCGGTCCGGTCCCAGGTCGACGGGCACGTGCACCTTCCGCCGACCACTGGCGACAACATCGATGTACTGTGGAGACCTCACGCCCCACGTGTTGAGCAATTCGGCGGTACGTCCACCCGGCCTCCCGCATGCCCACTATACGCCCTCGCTCAAAGTCCGTCAACTGCACATACGGTTCACGTCCACGCTGTCGCGGCATGCTACCAGTGTTAAAGACTGCGATGGAGCTCCGTATGCCACGGCAAACTGGCTGACACTGACGGCGGCGGTGCACAAATGCTGCGCAGCTAGCGCCATTCGACGGCCAACACCGCGGTTCCTGGTGTGTCCGCTGTGCCGTGCGTGTGATCATTGCTTGTACAGCCCTCTCGCAGTGTCCGGAGCAAGTATGGTGGGTCTGACACACCGGTGTCAATGTGTTCTTTTTCCATTTCCAGGAGTGTATGTAGTTTAGCTGGCGAGAAAGCGCTTCTTTAAACTGATAACAAGATACGATGTCCATTGTGTCTGTACCTCGTGGTCTAGTGGCTAGCGTTGCTGGGTTCCGTGTTCGATTCCCAGAAGGATCGATTTTCCACTCTCGGAGCCTGTGTGTTTATGTTTTCATACTCGTTTCATATCATCTTCGTCGATGCATAAGTAACTGTGGTGACATAAAATAGATATAATTGCTCCAGGCGATCGAAAACGCCAAGTACCGTCTCTCGTCCAAAAATGCCATAACATCATTTCATTTCTTGTCCATGTCCAACTGCACCAACTTCGATTGAAAAGCAAGATAAACGTTGGTCCTGTGATCACAGTTAGAGCTTAATCGCTATTGCGTTATTTATGTGCCGCGCCAACGTTAAAAGTTGGTTAGCAAAACGCATTGAGCTAACCAGGAATTTCACAGTGGTTAGCTCCGTCTGTTAGAAAGGAAAGCGCCCAGTAAAAATTCAGAGATAATGATAATCGCTAACTGTGGTATTTATGAGTGTTTTTCAGTTTGTTATCGTAACGTGCGTATTGTTACTGCGCTATGGAGAGCAAAAAAAGGGCACCGAATTTCTCAAATTTTGAAACAGATGTCCTTTTAGAAATGGTTGGCTGTAATTCGAAAATTTCACAATGAAAAAAAAAAACGGAGGGATATAGTGTTAGGGAGAAACTGGCAGCATGGCCAAACAGAGCTACACAGTTTAATTCAACTCCAGGTAAGACTAAATGTTATTTGATTGATAAATCAATAAGTTTCTGCACACAGCCAGACCACCGAGCAACAACATCACACATTATTAAACTGTGGTTGTTGATGGTTTGGCAGTCAAATGAAAAATATGATTTTCCATTGAGAAAAAGTTCCGCATTATATCCCCGGGAGAATGAAGCATCTGAGTACAATCCACTGTACCAATAACTCTAGGAAATCCATCCAGTAGGCTGAAACCATCCATCATAAAGTGTAATTTTGCTCGAGAAAGAAACTTTATGTATTGTGGAGACATTGCCACTATGATCCTCGATATATCACTAATAATTGGTTCAAATGGCTCTGAGCACTATGGGACTCAACATCTTAGGTCATAAGTCCCCTAGAACTTAGAACTAGTTAAACCTAACTAACCTAAGGACATCACACACACCCATGCCCGAGGCAGGATTCGAACCTGCGACCGTAGCAGTCCCGCGGTTCCGGACTGCAGCGCCAGAAACGCTAGACCACCGCGGCCGGCCACTAACAATTCTTTGCGCCATTGTACTATGTACAGGGCGTCTATAATTAAAGTTTCTGTTTCAAAATGCTGTAGAAAGAGAACCACTGCTCTGACTGACTTCAATTTCGAACAGCATATTACTGATGCAAGTGTAAATGACACAGAACAAAAATAAATTTAACGGAAATTTTACCAGTACATAGCGCTGTAAGTGTCTTAACATAAACGTGATCGGCTACAAACGACGAATGTATCGCGATATGACGTCTAAGGTTTGAGTTGCTTATTAAACAATCCGTGCTGTTCAATGTGTAACACTGCTCAAGTTCGGTTCAGAATGGTTCAAATGGCTCTGAGCACTATGGGACTTAACATCTAAGGTTATCAGTGCCCTAGAACCTAATTAACCTAAGGACATCACACACATCCATGTCCAAGGCAGGATTCGAACCTGTGACAGTGGCGGTCGCGCGGTTCCAGATTGAAGTGCCTAGAACCGCTCGGCCACAGCGGACGGCGCTCAGGTTCGGCAGTCGACAGTTGTGGTACTGTTTGCTAGGTAAACCCATCCACCACGGAGGGGTTGTACCGCACCGGATGGGAAAAATTGATGTCCTGAGCCCAAAACCACATAAAAAGCAAAGTGACATCGATTCCTAACTGTCCTGGAGCCAAAAATCGCCTAAAAAGCAAAATTATATGTGTTACCAATTGTCGTGAGACCGACGGTAGGCCGGCCGGTGTGGACGAGTGGTTCTAGGCTCTTCAGTCTGGAACCGCGCGACCGCTACGGTCGCAGGTTCGAATCCTGCCTCGGGCATGGATGTACGTGTTGTCCTTAGGTTAGTTAGGTTTAAGTAGTTCTAAGTTATAGGGGACTGATGACCTCAAATGTTAAGTCCCATAGTGCTCAGAGCCATTTCAACCATTTGAACCGACATAAGCCATATTCAATATGCTGACCACGGTTTTCTGCGCATAATTGAAATCGAGAAACAGCATGTTCCACAACAGATTAGAGTGTCTCAGGGGTCACGTTCAGAATGCGTTGCGCATTGCCTGCCTTCAGTTCAGCTACGTTCGTAACTGGAGCACAGAAAACACCATCTTGCAGGTAGCCCGGACAGCCAGAAGTCATACGGATTATGATCAGGTGATCTAGACGCACAGGCTGTAGGGAAATTATGGCTATAATTCTCTCACTTCCGAAATGTCTCTGCAGCAGTCGCTTCACTGACTGTACAATGTGAGGAGGAGTGCCTTTTCCATAAAAATGATCTAACCGATACATCCACGCTTTTGAAGGGCAGGGGTTACCTCCCCGGAAAAAAAAAGAAATACGTCCCTACGTTAAACGAAGCTGTCCACGCGCCGCACAGTAAGCTTTGCAGAAAGAAGTGATGCCGGTTGATGTGCATGCGGATTTTTCGTTGCCCATATTCTTTGTTTCTGCGTACTGACATGTCCTTCAAGATGAAAATGGGCTTCGTCTGTTCACAGAATGTTCTATGACCTTTCATTGTTCGCTTCCATGTGAGTAAGAAATCTCAGATGCAGGAATTCTTGCTGGCAGGTCAGCAGGAATCAACTCCTGAACATGGGCGACTTTGTATCTATAGCAACGCAGGATTTTTTGTAGCATTTTCTGCACAGTGCTCGCAGGCATGTCCAGCGTTCGGCCACTTCACCGTACACTGCATGTTTGCATATCATAGCTCGACCCCTCCTCCAATGCGCTGGCTACATCTTCGGCAGACGTCGGATCAACTGCTTCCCCCTCTCTGACCATTACGCTACAAAAGAACGCGTCTTTTTGAATTGTGTAAACAAACCCCTTAACAGACATATGACCAATGCTTTTTTTTCATATCTTTGAGTGTACAGAACTTCAGCAGAACTACTGCTCACCGGTCTCCCACAAGAGTTTTAGCAGCGGCTCACGATCTTTGATGGAAACAGTCATATTGGTCGTCTTGGACACAACCTGAGGAACAACCTGAGCTGTGGGTCTGTTGGTGAGTACTTTCTGACGCTTACAGCGCTGTATATTGGTCAAATTTTCATTAAACGTTTTTTGTTCCATGACGATTCCCCCCTGCATCAATAATATGATGTTCAAATTTGACGTCATTTTGAGCATTGATTCCCTATCTACACTATTGGCCATTAAAATTGCTACACCAAGAAGAAATGCAGATGATTAACGGGTATTCATTGGACAAATATATTATACTAGAACTGATATGTGATTACATTTTCACGCATGATCCTGAAAAATCAGTACGCAGGACGACACCTCTTGCCGTAATAACGGTCTTGATACGCCTGGGCATTGAGTCAAACAGAGCTTGGATTGCGTGTACAGGTACAGCTGCCCATGCAGCTTCAACACGATACCACAGTTCGTCAAGAGTAGTGACTGGCGTGTTGTGACGAACCAGTTGCTCTGCCACCATTGCCCAGACGTTTCCAATTGGTGAGAGATATGGAGAATGTGCTGGCCAGGGCAACAATCGAACATTTCCTGTATCCAGAAAGGCCCGTACAGGACCTTCAACATGCGGTTGGGCATTATCCTGCTGAAATGTAGGGTTTCGCAGGGATCGAATGAAGGGTAGAGCCACGGGTCGTAACACATCTGAAATGTAACGTCCACTGTTCAAACTGCCGTCAGTGCGAACAAGAGGTGACCGAGACGTATAATCAATGGGACCCCATACCATCACGCCGGGTGATACGCCAGTATGGCGATGACGAATACATGCTTCCATTGTGCGTTCACCGCGATGTCGCCAAACACGGATGTGACCATCATGATGCTATAAACAGAACCTGTATTCATCCGAAAAAATTATGTTTTGCCATTCGTACACCCAGGTTTGCCGTTGAGTACACCATGGCAGACGCTTCTGTCTGTGATGCAGCGTCAAGGGTAACCGCAGCCATAGTCTCCGAGTTGATAGTCCATGCTGCTGCAAACGTCGTCGAACTGTTCGTGCAGATGGTTGTTGTCCTGTAAACGTTCCCATCTGTTGACTCAGGGATCGAGACGTGGCTGCATGATGCGTTAGAGCCATGCGGATAAGATGCCTGTCATCACGACTGCTAGTGATACGAGGCCGTTGGGATCCAGCACGGCGTTCCGTATTACCCTCCTGAACCCACCGATTCCATATTCTGCTAACAGTCATTGGATCTCGACCAACGCGAGCAGCAGTGTCGCTATACGATAAACCGCAATCGCGATAGGCTACAACCCGACCTTTATCAAAGTCGGAAACGTGATGGTACGCATTTCTCCTCCTTACATGAGGCATCACAACAACGTTTCACCAGGCGACGCCGGGCAACTGCTGTTCGTGTAAGAGAAATCGGTTGGAATCTTTCCTCATGCCAGCACGTTGTAGGTGTCGCCACCGGCGCCAACCCTGTGTGAATGCTCTGAAAAGCTAATCATTTGCATATCACAGCATCTTCTTCCTGTCGGTTAAATTTACCGTCTGTAGCACGTGATCTTCGTGGTGTAGCAACTTTAATGGCCAATAGTGTATAACATTTTTAAACGAACTATGTCATCAGTAACTGTATTAATTTCACCAGTTGCACACGCCCTTAGTGTGTTTACAAGTCTGTTGATGGGCGAGACAGGATTATTCTGTTAAGCAGGAAATTCGAACCTCTCGTTCATTTGAGATAATAACCACCACACTGTTTCTTTTGAAAGACAAAATCTCTCTTCAAATTTCCTGTCCCCATAATTTTCTAAAGGATTTTCCTTTTCCACAAGTACAACAATAGGGATGCGGCGACGATTTACATGGTCAAGACATAACATTTCGTCATCTTGTATGCCACCTAGAACATCAAAACGCACCGTTATCTTAGTAAAGTACGTGTTTATTTTACGGTGATCTATTGGAGATAAACGAGCCTCCGACTTCGGTCAACTTTAACTGGGATCAGCTCCCTCATTAAACTTTAACCAAGGTGGCTGTAGCCGAATTTTACCTTGTCCAATGTTGAGTTTTTATCGACTTGTGCAGCCGGCCTGCAGTGTGTACCTTTTTGTTGGATAAATGGCTGATACCAGTAATACTAAATTTAAAAAATGCAGTAATATTGTATTGCTAATTTTGCCGCGACTCTTGGATAACTTCCAAGCTTTCTGCGATTCCTATTACGAAAAGAATGTTAACCGACACAAGGCCAGGGCAGCGCGCACTTTTTCCGCCTCTCTCTCCTTTTTTCGTCTCTCTCTCTCTCTCACTCTTGTGTTGGAGCTTGGTTCAGCGACCGCCTGGCAGAGACAATCAGGGACCCCAGTTGTGCGGCGCTGCGCTTTAACGATGCGGCAAATGCTGCCTCACGATGCCTGCTACACCATCCCCTCCTCTCACTGCTCCCATTAGTCATGCTCAGTCACAACGCGTAGAGCTGCTTCGGAGTTTTTCAAAAGGCCGAGGAGCAGCTAAAAGCAAACACGTGGTGCGCAGGCTGTTCCAAAAGGAGCCTTACAACTACACAAAGCAATAACTTTGGCTGGACGAATGAACTGTCGTTGATCCGAAACAACGACACTTTTTTCTCTGCAATCCATCTAAGTACTCCGTTTGGCCAAAGAGTTTAGAGACTGGAACAATAAAAAATATAACAAGTGAAAATGATGGTTTCAATACTTCAGATGTTTTACATAGTCCCCCCTGCCCCCCCCCCCCCCCCCCCGCCCTCATCACTTGATTACAAGGCACAGAACGTTCATATAACCACTTGAAACTGCCAAAATAGTCATTCTTTGGGATGTTCAAATCGTGCGTCACAATGGCTTTCGACTGTCTGGTGTGTCGTTAAAGCCTCGACCCTTTGTATAAATTCTTGCGCTTCGGGTAGGCTCGTATTGATAACACGGTCTCGTCAGCCATCATTATTTTTTTCCAGAAAGAAATTGTCCGCGTTTTGTACATCAATCAAGTCGCGGCATGGTTCGACATTCCTTGTTTTATACTTATACGGATATGGTGTCTGTTCTTTCGGACATGTCCGAAAGAATAGACACAATTGATGACCTGCAGCCGTCTAGAACGAAATTAGAATTACACTAATACCTTCAGCTGTTGAAGGGCGTTGATGTATATCAACGGGGGACAGGTGAATATGTGAGCGCCGACCGGGACTCGAACCCGGGATCCCCTGCTTACATGGCAGACGCTCTATCCATCTGAGCCACCGAGGGCACGGAATATAGCGCGACTGCAGGGACTATCTCGCGCACGCCTCCCGCGAGACCCACATTCTCACCTTGTATGTTCACAGACTACATTCGTAGTGTCCCACCCTAACACACTCATTACTCGTGGAAGGCAAATGGCTCTGAGCACTATGGGACTTAACATCTGAGGTCATCAGTCCCCTAGACTTAGAACTACTTAAACCAAGCTAACCTAAGGACATCACACACACCCATGCCCGAGGCAGGATTCGAACCCGCGACCGTAGTAGCAGCGCGGTTCCGGACTGAAGCGCGTAGAACCGCGCGGCCACAACGGCCGGCCGTGGAAGACATTCTTACCAAGTCCCGTAAGATTTCGGGGAATATGTGTGCATCCGCAAAGAAGAAGAAGGTCATGGCCGGCGTTGCCAGAACGATATACTTATATGGTGTCTGTTGTTTTGGACATGTCCGATGTAAGCAGGAGATCCCGGGTTCGAGTCCCGGTCGGGGCACACATTTTCACCTCTCGCCGTTTATATATATCAACGCCCTTTAGCAGCTGAAGGTATTGATGTAATTCTAATTTCATTCATTGTTTTTGTTAGGGACTCCAGGTATGTGGGACATACTTTGTACAGGCTTTTCTCTTCCTCAAAACTTACTGGAAAATTTCTTGAACGCTTCATTTAGAGGCATTGCTCCTGTGGGATTTGGACACATCTACATTGAACCACCGCTGCTGCACGTCCGCTACGTAACACTGGCTCTGCATGACTGACGGGCCGGATGGACATAATTTTCTTGTAGCTGGTAGCTCAAACTCCAGCGTAGTTACTGCGCTCTCGTTGTGCATACCCCAGGAATAAACTGTCTTCGAACTTTTTGGACGGACGGTGTAAGCATAGCGTGTGTACCAAGGGCAACGTCTGATACGTATTTGAGCAATTTGCAGCTGAGTTAAGCCCTCTGTGACCACCGATGTTTCGGCCAGCGAAACGATTTGGTCGTTAGCGCAACGCGGGTCTTATCTGTCCCTGATTATATCCAGTCTAGTGAATGTTAACTTCACCATGAACCAAAGTAGCTGACAAGTTTTCTGCTTCTGTGACGACATGGGTCCTATGAACCAAGGTAAGAAGTGACAATTATCACCTTGAACACTGAAATCAGTGCGAATTAGCTTCGTCTAAATGGCATGACCCAACGCAATAGCGTCCTTCCTCCTGATCAACACATGGAGAAAGGGAAGACCGCCTCCTTTTCGACCTCCATCGTGAAGCTAATATTCTGTTGGAAGGAACTGAAAAGTTATAAAAAGCTATGCAGATTCTCACTCCTGTGAAACCAAATAGCAGACTGTCGTCTATATACCTAAAGATGGATTGCGCTGCCGACTAACAGTGAACGGGGTGAGTGATGAGTATAATAGGTGGTATTCTCAACATAATTTATCGTATTCCGAGGAAACACGCTGTGGTGTTTTTTGACCACTGTCTAATATTATATCCGTTTTGGGGTCTGTAAAGGATGATCTTGTTTTGCGTAAGGCGCGCGTCTGCTGTATCTCCTGCAGTTGTGACATTTTGTTCATCAGTCAGTCAGCGTGACTAGTCCGTTACTGAATATTTTATGCACCATGATTATGTGTATGGCTCTGAGCACTATGCGACTTAACTTCTGAGGTCATCAGCCGCCTAGAACTTAGAACTAATTAAACCTAACTAACCTAAGGACATCACACACATCCATGCCCGAGGCAGGATTCGAACCTGCGACCGTAGCGGTCGCTCGGCTCCAGACTGTAGCGCCTAGAACCGCACGGCAACTCCGGCCGGCCACCATGATTATGTAGGTTACCTTATGCTTTGTGATACACTGCATCCATAAACATCTATTCTTAATATGACTACATTTTCACGTATTTTCCATATTATGTTTAATTTGTGGTATGTCGGTTTGGCCTCTTTTGTATTTTGTGCTACGGTTTTGTTATTTTTATTTCTTGACAATTGCATTATAAATGGCATAGTCTCAAATGGTTCAAATGGCTCTGAGCACTATGGGACTCAACTACTGTGGTTATAAGTCCCCTAGAACTTAGAACTACTTAAACCTAACTAACCTAAGGACATCACACACATCCATGCCCGAGGCAAGATTCGAACCTGCGACCGTAGCGGTCGTGCGGTTCCAGACCGTAGCGCCTTTAACCGCTCGGCCACTCCGGCCGGCGGCATAGTCTCGTTTTATGGTTTGCTATGTACCAGGGCTCTCTTAATAGAGCCTAGTTATACAGTAATATGGTTTTTGCGCTGATAATTGCGGGTGGTGATTTTTGGGAAAAGCACTGGCGTGCGGCCTGGCTATTAGCTATGATTTGTTCAGTTTTTCTTCCCGCCCGCGATATTAGTTCTGGCCGCGGTCGTGCTGTTAGCTATGATTTATTCATTCCTCCTTCCCGCCCGCGATACTAGTTCTGCTGGCGGCCGCTCTGCGACATGTAAGTGTATTAATGCGTCTCACTGCGGTTCGCGTAGCAATCTGTTGACCGGTCATGCTGGGCGTCCACGACATGCTGCGAGCTGGGCAATATGAGTTACTTTTGACGCACACAAATTGCCATTATACGGTATTTACGCCTTCATTTTACTTCCTTAAGACTGTGCCACGTGTCTGGTAGTTTGCAGATGATTCGTAGGCCACATTAGACTGGAAATGTGTGTTTGTTTACTGGTACAGTCATTTTAGTTTTCGTTCAGGCCCCGTTTACACGGTGTGGTACGGTTGGCTCAGAAAAAGCCTTCTCATATCTCACCCGCACGGGAGGATCTCGCATGGTATTTGATAAGTATGCTGGATTCCTTACATGACTCAAACAGTTTTCTCGTACATAATCAACATGTGACCCGATGCTGACATTTGTTTTTTAAATAGCTAAATTTTTGACAGTGAAGATACTGAGGAAGAAAAAATAACAGACTCTGAAAAGAAAACAACTGTAATGCAAACATAAAAGAAAGAAAAAACAGAAATGCTGAAACTTCAGCGAAACGTATCTGGGCAATAGAAGCAACGAAAAATTGTATTTTGCTCAAGGGAGACACAATTCAAAAAGAAATTAATTTGCAAGCAAGTTCTAAAAGAGTGTCCTGAATGTTAATAACACTACTGTGTGACTTGGAGTTCCATAGACTCTACTTTTTCAGCCAGTTTATCTCTGCTTTCAATCTCTCAGGTGTCATGTTCCAGCACAGGACCAAGTCATGAATATAGAGTTGGTGCAGCCTCTGTGGCACAATCAGGACACTAACGACAATATTTTCCGGTTGTATTTCCCTTATAAACTTTTATAACGGAGTCGAGAGGGAGTAGAACCTCCTTTGTTGTTTATGGCTGAGAAAAGATAAGGATCTTTGACAAGAATGGCATGCCAAATTATTCAACACTATTCAGTGAAACATATTGTGGCCATACAATCCCGTCACGATGTGCGCTGATTTCAAAACTCCCGCTGCCGATATGAGCGTTGGTCTCGCGCGCTATCCGAATAACGCCCTGGCGCGCCGCAAAGCTTAGGGGCGCTGCTTGCGCTGCGAGGCGGGCAGCAGGTCTTCCTTCTCGGATCAGCCGTGCAACCATGGAGGTAAGAATAGAGGGAGACGCCGTGACGTCACAGCTGTGAAGCTATGTGAAGCCGAGGGTAGCCATCTCAATCCGACCAAAACATTGCTGCTGTAAGCTTGTGTGCTTAAGATTGTCGCTCGCTTTTGGAAGGAATTTGCGCTATTATGGTGACTTGTGTGGTGTTCGGATGTACGAATCGTTCTAATTGTGATGCGAAATCGAAGGGAATAACATTTCATGTGTAAGTTGTCTCGTTAACAACTTCATTGTGAATGAACGTGTGCTACATCGGTACTTGTACTATAGCGTGTTTTTCTCCTGTATGGTTTTAGATTTCCTAAAAATGAAAGTCGGAAAGCTCTGTGGGAGAATGCCGTGAGGAGGAAGAATTGGCGTGCGTCTAAATGGAGCACTATATGATCTCAGCATTTCCGAGAAGAGGACATAGACCGATCTTCCCTTTCAACAGTAAGGCTCCGAGAAAATGCTGTACCATCAGTTTTCCCTACACACCCAAAACATTTGCAAAAGGTATGTTAATTCAAAGAATTAAATTCTTAGTTTTCAAGTTTACGTTTCAGTATAATACGTACGTATCGTCAATAATCGAAGTGTTGAGTAACTCACTTTGTCTTCATCATGTACCAAATTAAAAGCTAACACTACATTAACTGGCGTAAAGTATAGGCCTAAACAGGACGCTGTGTAGATTTTCCATTCTATGTACCGTATTTCAGTAAATATTGGTGGTAATGAACAGTGTTTCCCAGTGGTCTAACGTAACTGAAATGTCCCAGTACGTATCACAAACAAGATGTATTTACGGGGCTTTGGAGGGAGGGTATAGCTAACTTAGTTTTCAGTTTCTATTATTTAGTTTGTGATACACGTTTATTACTGAATTAACAAAATTGTATCGTTTACATTGAAGGCTAACTATTCGTAATATTACATTAAAAACTATTTTTAATCAGAAGAAACGCGGAATTTCGCCTTTACGAGATTTTATTTTAAACAAAAACTTTGAAACAACCAATCTGATGACGTTACATGCGTATATGGTGCAATTAGCGACTGTAATACACGCAGCGCTATAGCACACTGGCAATGTTTTGGTCAGAGTGTCATGGCAGCGAGCCACACCCGCATGGCTTCAAAACGTAGTACGGCTGGGATACGTAGCGCCATCTCCCCTTATTCTTACCTCCATACGTGCAACGGCAGATATCGCCTGCAGTGACTCCTGTGTCTCAAGAAGTATCCTCCGAGTGCAGTAGACTTCATACGACATTTTTGCAGTCGTGACGTCACTAGTGGGCTTTCGACTATCGACTTTTGCAAGCGCGTGTGAACGACCCCAGTGTGCATTTTGAGTATTGATTTCCTATGTAGTATGTGGGTGTGCATCAGTACGCCGTTTCAAAGCGACAGCGAACTGAAAACGGATCACAAGCATGTCACTGTTATCATTAAAAGCCAGTTAATAAAGAATCAAAGTTACATGGTTTCAAGAGATCTTATCGTAAACAAGACATGAAACGTACTTGAGAAATGACGCCGTGGATAACGTCATAATGTACCACCTTGAAGCTGGTAGCTTCGCATCTAGTGATATGCTAATACTTTATTTTTCATCTCAAGCGTTGTTACCACATTCTATGACTTTTTTATGAATGTAATACAATTATTTTTACAAATCACTCGTGCGACCGGTTCTAGAATATTGCTCAAGTGTACCAAATATGACTAACAGGGGATATAGAATGTTTACAGAGAAGGGCAGCAAGAATGGTCACAGGTTATGGGAGACTGTCACAGAGATACTTGAAGGAACTGAACTGGAAGACTCCTGAAGAGAGACGTAAACTACCCCGACAAAGTCTGTTAACAAAGTTTCAAGAACCAGCTTAAATAGTGACTCTAGGAATATACTACAATCGTATTGCTCACAGAGGAATCGTGAAGAATAACTACTGCACTCAAAGAGGCATTCAAACAATGATTCTTCCACGCAGTCCATACATGAATGGGACGGGAAGAAACCGAAGCAACTGCTACAATACAATGTACCCTTTGTTGCACACCTTGGTGTTTTGCAGATATAGACGTAGATATAAATGTTCTGCAATATTCGATGTTATTTAACAGACTGAACTATTCGATGTTGTTTAACATGCTGCAGTAAATATTGGGCTGTTTATTTCTGAATACGTGAGGAATACGTGTGTTTAGGCAAGAACCTAAGAGGCCGGTAGAAACTGCTGCAAGTGAACCTATGTGCAATGACATTTCTATTCTTTCTTGTCACAGATATTTCGAACGCTGCGCAACCACACATACATTGCCGTAAGGAGTTCTCGCTGCAACTGAGATTCTGCTGTCACTAACACATCCATAAACATCAGCCCGGCGCTACAACGATCGACAAATACTCCTGGAAATGGAAAAAAGAACACATTGACACCGGTGTGTCAGACCCACCATACTTGCTCCGGACACTGCGAGAGGGCTGTACAAGCAATGATCACACGCACGGCACAGCGGACACACCAGGAACCGCGGTGTTGGCCGTCGAATGGCGCTAGCTGCGCAGCATTTGTGCACCGCCGCCGTCAGTGTCAGCCAGTTTGCCGTGGCATACGGAGCTCCATCGCAGTCTTTAACACTGGTAGCATGCCGCGACAGCGTGGACGTGAACCGTATGTGCAGTTGACGAACTTTGAGCGAGGGCGTATAGTGGGCATGCGGGAGGCCGGGTGGACGTACCGCCGAATTGCTCAACACGTGGGGCGTGAGGTTCCACAGTACATCGATGTTGTCGCCAGTGATCAGCGGAAGGTGCACGTGCCCGTCGACCTGGGACCGGACCGCAGCGACGCACGGATGCACGCCAAGACCGTAGGATCCTACGCAGTGCCGTAGGGGACCGCACCGCCACTTCCCAGCAAATTAGGGACACTGTTGCTCCTGGGGTATCGGCGAGGACCATTCGCAACCGTCTCCATGAAGCTGGGCTACGGTCCCGCACACCGTTAGGCCGTCTTCCGCTCACGCCCCAACATCGTGCAGCCCGCCTCCAGTGGTGCCGCGACAGGCGTGAATGGAGGACCTAATGGAGACGTGTCGTCTTCAGCGATGAGAGTCGCTTCTGCTTTGGTGCCAATGATGGTCGTATGCGTGTTTGGCGCCGTGCAGGTGAGCGCCACAATCAGGACTGCATACGACCGAGGCACACAGGGCCAACACCCGGCATCATGGTGTGGGGAGCGATCTCCTACACTGGCCGTACACCACTGGTGATCGTCGAGGGGACACTGAATAGTGCACGGTACATCCAAACCGTCATCGAACCCATCGTTCTACCATTCCTAGACCGGCAAGGGAACTTGCTGTTCCAACAGGACAATGCACGTCCGCATGTATCCCGTGCCGCCCAACGTGCTCTAGAAGGTGTAAGTCAACTACCCTGGCCAGCAAGATCTCCGGATCTGTCCCCCATTGAGCATGTTTGGGACTGGATGAAGCGTCGTCTCACGCGGTCTGCACGTCCAGCACGAACGCTGGGCCAACTGAGGCGCCAGGTGGAAATGGCATGGCAAGCCGTTCCACAGGACTACATCCAGCATCTCTACGATCGTCTCCATGGGAGAATAGCAGCCTGCATTGCTGCGAAAGGTGGATATACACTGTACTAGTGCCGACATTGTGCATGCTCTGTTGCCTGTGTCTATGTGCCTGTGGTTCTGTCAGTGTGATCATGTAATGTATCTGACCCCAGGAATGTGTCAATAAAGTTTCCCCTTCCTGGGACAATGAATTCACGGTGTTCTTATTTCAATTTCCAGGAGTGTAGATAGCCTCATTTCTCGTCGCCTTCACAGCGCCACTACTCACATCTACGTCAGTTGCTGCAAAAAAGTGTGAAACGTACTCGACCAAGTCTCCACCACGTTCTGATCACCGCCGAGCTGGGTCCACCAGCTCGACTTGGTAACTAGGAGTGCTTTCGGTTGGTATCAACCTGTTCCTGTGTCCATGCGATGGAAAACGTAGCATAACGAGGTAGCTCTTGTGTCTTGTACGACCCCATGTCAATTCGATTTGCTAATTAGTTGTCAAGGTGACTGTTTTGCAGAAACCAGCGGACTGGATTTTTTTGTTAAATTACTTTATTCACCGTGAGCCAGTGGTCATACAAATCTATGTAACTGCACTAGAATCGCTTTTTCCACCGGGAACTAGTTCTGTTGAAAGGCCATGTTATTCACTGTTTGCCAGCATTTAGATTTCTGTAGTTTGTTTATTACGCTGCTGCACAGCGATGTTAAAGTTAACTAGTTATTCCGTACTTCGGCACCCATTCTTTTGGTGATTAATACTTAATACGATAGGAAACAGATTTGTGACTTCTGTGTTTTATGCTGTAGTTGCTAATGACTCTTGACTATATGGAGCTGAACTTCAGTGGACGTCTCAAGAGCGTTAAGAGAGACTGATAATATTTCAAGTAAATTAGTTGAAGGCTTTAATCCGCTGCTCTCAAGCTAATAGTTCACGCTGTGAGTGAGCATTTTATGTGCTTGAAAATAAATTTACTTCAGGGATTAATTTTCTGTTCATTAGTTATTGTTACTGGAGAATGAACTGGTGAAGTTGTGTTGACACTTTAGCTGTGTTCGTTATGGTTGGAATATTTTAAATGCTGAATTTACTTGTAAGTGGCAACTGGGAACACAGCCTTTCTGATTGACATTTCATTGCATTTTTTGAGTCTAAATAAAAGGTTTTTGAAATTTGATATACCAAGGCAAGATATCGACACATCGACAGAAAAAATATCGGCATACCGGCCTATAAACATATCGGCTACACATTGTAATGTACTGCCGTTTTAGAGCTGTATATTTAAGTATTAATTTATTATTAGATTTTCTGTACGTCAATAAGCTAGCTCCCTGTCCCCTGTAGAACAAGAATTGAAAGTAAAACGACGCACATTTACGCTTGGCTATAACCAGTTTGCAAACAATCGTAACTGCATGTGACTGTTACAAAAAAGTTGTCCGAAGTGTCCATAGTTTGCTTTTGTCACATATCGGGTTTGTTCGAAAAACTTCTCGTCTACTTATGTGTGTGTGTTTTTTTTTTTTCCTGCCAACGCCAGCGACCTAGCAGCTGCAGTGTCAAAATTGGGTAATGGAGTTCAACGTTGCAGTTTCTACTAGTAGTGCCGAGCGCCGATTACGTCAGCATTACTCCTCACACGTCTCTGCATATGCCCATCGCAACAATCTTCTCATTTAGATTTTTGTTCATCACTTCCAGCAACTGTTTTTGAAGAACTCCAATGCGAAGAAATAGCACACTAGTTGTATTAAAAATTGTTTTTTAACGCAGCTGGTGTGCTACTTCTTCTTTGTGCCACCTATACTTGCTTCACGCAGTCAAAGAGAGAAATGGAAATGAGCGTTTGGCGTCATTGGCCGGGAGGCCCCTTCCGGGGCAGGTCCGATCCCCTTGGTGCAGCTCTTATTACATTCGACGCCACATTGGGCAACCTGCGCGCCGGATTGGGCTGAAATTATGATGAAGACAACTTAACACCCAGTCCCTGAACAGAGAAAATCTCCGACTCATCCGGGAATCGAACCAGGGCCCGTAGGACTGCAATCCGTCAGCCTGACCACTTTTCTTTTCATCTTGTTCGGTATTGTTCGTTGCGTTTCATCTGGGCGGACGTCACAAGACATCCTTTCAAGTTGATCGTTGATTCCTTTACTCAGTTTTATTTACGAGGTGCATTCAAGTTCTAAGGCCTCCGATTTTTTTTCTCCGGACTGGAAAGAGATATAAACATGCGCATTGTTTTAAAATGAGGCCGCATTCATTGTCAATACGTCCCAGAGATGGCAGCACCGTATGGCAGATGGAATTTTACCGCCAGTGGAGAGAATGAGAACTGTTTTAAATACTTAAAATGGTGACGTTTTCCTTACTTGAACAGTGTGCAATCATTCTTTTTCTGAATTTGCGTGGTGTGAAACCAATTGAAATTCATCGACAGTTGAAGGAAACTAGTGATGATGGAGTTATGGATGTGTCGAAAGTGCGTTCGTGGGTGCGACAGTTTAATGAAGGCAGAACATCGTGTGACAACAAACTGAAACAATCTCGAGCTCGCACAAGCCGGTCTGACGACATGATCGAGAAAGTGGAGAGAATTGTTTTGGGGCATCACCGAATGACTGTTGAACAGATCGCCTCCAGATTTGGCATTTCTGTGGGTTCTGTGCACACAATCCTGCATGACGACCTGAAAATGCGAAAAGTGTCATCCAGGTGGGTGCCACGAATGCTGACGGACGACCACATGGCTGTCCCGTGTGGCATGTTGCCAAGCAATGGTGACGCGCAACGACAGCATGAATGGGACTTTCTTTTCGTCAGTTGTGACAATGGATGAGACGTCGATGCCATTTTTCAATCCAGAAACAAAGCGCCAGTCAGCTCAATGGAAGCACACAGATTCACCGCCACCAAAAAAAATTCGGATAACCGCCAGTGCTGAAAAAATGATTGCGCCCATGTCCTGGGACAGCGAGGGCGTAATCTTTACCCATTGCGTTCCAAAGGGCACTGCGGTAACAGGTGCACGCTGCGAAAATGTTTTGAAGAACAAATTCCTTCCTGCACTGCAACAAAAACGTCCGGGAAGGGCTCCGCGTGTGCTGTTTCACCAAGACAACGCACCCGCACATCGAGCTAACGTTACGCAACAGTTTCTTCGTGATAACAACTTTGAAGTGATTCCTCATGCTCCCTACTCACCTGACCTGGCTCCTAGTGACTTTTGGCTTTTTCCAACAATGAAAGACACTCTCCGTGGCCGCACATTCACCAGCCGAGCTGCTATTAGCGATTTTGCAGTGGTCAAAACAGACTCCTAAAGAAGCCTTCGCCGCTGCCATGGAATCATGGCGTCAGCGTTGTGAAAAATGTGTACGTCTGTAGGGCGATTACGTCGAGAAGTAACGCCAGTTTCATCTATGTCGGGTGAGTAGTTAATTAGAAAAGAAATCGGAGGCCTTAGAACTTGAATGCACCTCGTATTACAGAGGGCGAGCAGCCCTCTGACCGAACACGCTGAGCTGCCGTGCCGGCACCACTCAAATGTCGGGGCGGATGTCAAAGAGAGAGACTGGACGTGATGAAAGCTGAACAAGGAGTAAGACTCCTTGACACGGTGAAAGTAAAATCATGTTCTACTACAATTTCAAAAGAACAACTTCAAATATCTACCGCAAATTGAGAAAGAAACATAAAATAAAATAATATGGCTCGCGGTATTTCCAAATCGATATCAATTTATCGGGGAATAACTGTCACTGATATATATCGATATTTCCTGGAAAAATATATCGATATTTTATCAATAGCTCTAGTCCTACTGCTCCATCAATAGTGGCCGATATCAACCAATGTTGCTGGCTCCTCCTGAATACTTCTTCGATACTCTGCCACCTCGCTGCTCTGTCGCTCTCCTCTACTGCTGGATACTCTATTACTGATTGGATGCTGCCCGTGGCTGTCCCTTTATAGTCTTATTAAGAGGTTTTTCCACTCGGATCTGGTTGCCACGACCTTCTTCATTATCTTTCTAGAACTTTCTGTCTAGTCTAGACATCATCGACCTCGTTTTCGGCTAATAGCCACGAATCCTGGTTAGACGCTTCCTACCACGTGGGTGGTCTTGATCCTCGTCTTACTTGGCTTTATGACAAGTAGTAACCAAGTGCTGGTGCACAGGTTGACCTTCAAATGATGGCTGTGTCCGGAGCGTTGTCTGCAGCAAACATACTGGCCACTTGGGCGGCTCCTCATGTACACACAAGCATGGCTGCTGAGAAGCTACGTAGAAACCTGTTCCACTTATACTCTGCCATTTAACTAAAATATTCTCCAGTCATTCCACAGGATATCTTTTTTTGAATTGAGTACCACTCGTGACAAGTTGGAAATCCGGGTTCTCGTTCCGATCCATGTGACAGTACCTCATGGTTACTTCTGAGTAGCTGCTCTTCCAGACAGGATCCGCTATGAGTAAACCAGTTGCGTCTTTATCTGTGGTTACCCTTACTATAGTCACTTGGGCTATGCACGGCTCTGTTGAAAAAGAATAGCTCGATTTAGTCGTAGGGTCGAGTCGGGTACGTCTGCTTTCATGCCCAGCAGCTAATTCTCTGCAGATAATAACGTGTAACTGTGAGCCTGCAGTCAAATAGTCTATGCGCTGGCTACAACTGCGAGTTAATAAAATGTACATAAAAACAAATCAAAAGTAAAATGAATAAATTAATAACGAGGATTCTATTTTAAAGTCTGCAACTGATGTACACGACTGAGAATTACGTTGAATAGTATTTATTCAAGAAAGCACGTCTCAACCAAACAGGATGTGGTCCTAAGATATTCAGTTAAAATACAGACAGAAAATACCCGTTACAAAATCAGTGAAGTTACGTAATGATAGCAAAACCCCAAACTAAATAGTCATCTAAGGTATGCGTAAATTTTCATTTCGTAGTCGCAATACACGCAATATTCACCAGCTCAAAATAGTTCAGAGTTCAGCATGGTGAGTCACAAATTAACACACACAATGCACAGAATAGTATCTCATGCTCTGTCTATTCGTTCCGTAATAAAAGCGGAAATGGAGTCCTGTTCTGGAGCACGTTCAGACCTCTCGAAATACGAAGTCGCCTCAAATGTTAAGGTATGGTAGTAGGCAATCACCACTCAGTATTAATCACTTAGACGATGGAATCGCGTAAATTACTCTAGGCAGATCTGCCTTTTTCTGCCGGCTGCTGTGGCCGAGCGGTTCTAGGCGCTTCCGTCCGGCACCGCGCGACTGCTACGGTCGCAGGTTCGAATCCTGCCTCAGGCATGGATGTGTGTGATGTCCTTAGATTAGTTAGGTTTAAGTAGGTCTAAGCTCTAGGGGACTGATGACCTCAGATGTTAAGTCCCATAGTGCTCACAGCCTTTTTTTTTTTTTTTTTTGCTTTCTACCAAAACTCGCTTAAAAGTGTCCCTTCAAGATCTAACTGAAATATATCCTCAAAAGTGAAAGTCTCATAGTGGCTATTCGCAGCACAGAATCTATCACTTACTAGTCCCAAACATACATGTTATGGCAGATAGATCTGTTTTCTTCCAGCACAAATATTAAAGCGTCTAGAATCGCTCCCTTCAGCTCTTCACTCCATAAGTCCCAGTCTCCACTCGACTCCTGCAGTGTTACAGAAATATTTGCTTTTCTATTGGGTGAAGGCCTTCCCGGCCAAAACGTATCGTGATTAAGACCTACAGACGTGATTCGATTCAAGTTGATCACTTTTTCTTCTTCTTCAGTAGCGCTACAGCTTCTTCAACGATCTTCCTCCACACTTCTCGGTTATTTGCTGCTCTTTTCCACACCCGGACTCTCATACTGGTGAGATTCATTATTACGTCGTCAATCCAACTTCTTCTAGGTCTCCCTTTTTGCCTAGCTGAATGGATCACACCTTTCATCATTTTCTTTGGAATTCTATTCTCTTCCATTCTCTCCAAGTGTCCTAGCCATCGTATTCGCTGTGATTTCACAAATTTTACTATGTCCCTACCTTGTGTTAACTCTTGTAATTCGGCATTGCAGCGTATTCTCCAGCCTTCTCAGCCTTCTTCCTCCCTTATTGGCACAAAGATTTTGCGTAGTATTTTCCGCTCAATGGATCTTAATAAATTTTTATCATGTTCTGGTCCGCCCAGATAGCTGAGTGATCAGCGTGACGGATTGCCGTCCTACGGGACCGGGTTCGATTCCTGGCTGGGTCGGGGATTTTCTCCGCTCAGCGACTGGATGTTGTGCTGTCTTCATCATCATTTCATCCCCATCCGGCGAGCAGGTCGCCCAATGCGACGTCGAATGTAATAAGACCTGCATCAAGGAGGCCGGACCTGCACCGCTAGGGGCCTCCCGGCCAATGACGACAAATGCTCATTTCCATTTCCATCATGTTCTGTCAACGTCCATACCTCAGACCCGTATGTGATAACTAGGCGGACTAGGAAATTGTAAATTAACAGTTTTTTTCTTGTAACAAGGCTATTTCTGAAAAGTTACATATTTGCAAAGTAAGCTCTATTTCCTGCTTGTATTCTTTCCCTTATAGCCTTTCCAATACTGTTATCATTTGCTATTAGGGCTCCCAAGTAGTTAAAAGAGGACACTCCTTTGAAGCATTTCTCATTGATGTTTAGGTTTTTAGGGGCTCTTCTGGCCTCAGATTGTGACATTACAATATATTTTGTTTTGCTTTCATTTCCTATGAGGCCAATTTTTAAGGCTTCTGTTTCCATTGCCCGGTATGTTTCTTGGGGAGTATTGATATTTCTTCCTACTACAGCAATAGGACCTTGCTTTACACCTTTATTAAAGTCAAAGTTTTCACTTATTCTGCTAAGGACGTTTACTTTTTCTCTTGTCTCTGTCATTGTCATTCTGATTAGTCTTGTTAGTTTAAGACATATACCATCTCCTGCTAGTACTCTGTATAGTTCTTGCCGATTTATGCTGTCGAAGACTTGTTTGAAGTCGATGAATAGGAAATGCAGATCTATATCATATTCATAGAACTTGTACGTCATTTGTCTTATCACAAGTGTTTGATCAGTTGTTCCTCTGTCTGATCGAAAGCCACACTGATATTCCCCTAGTATACCTTCTGCACACTTGTGTATCTTTTCTTTTAATATACTTGTGAAGATCTTATAAGCTGTGCTTAGGAGTGTTATATTCTATAGTTTTCACATGCTGATCTGTCCCCTTTCTTATAAATGGTGATTATTATTCCTGTTTTTCAATTATCTGGCATAGTTTTTGTTTCCCAAATATCTGATATTAATGTGTGCAGTTCCTTTATTACAGCCTCACCAACAGTTTTTATTAATTCAGCGATTATGCTGTCTTCCCCAGGAGCTCGATTGTTTTTTGATTTGTGCACAGCCTGGGAGACCTCTTGTAGTGTTGGCCTTCTTGCCTCATTGGTATCATTGTCTACTTCCAGCGACACTCTTTCCTTCTGTGCAGCTGTCTCTTCATCTTCTAGGCTGGTGCTTAATGTATCTTAGAAATACTCTGCCCATCTTCCCACTGTATATTCTCCCTCCCTTATCATTTTCCCATCTTTACTGGAACAGGCCATTGTTTTTTGCTGGAATCTATTTTTCATTTTGCCTACAGCATGACAGAACTTTCTCATTTCACTCTGTTCCTTTAACTCTTCTAGTTCTTGACATTTCTTCTTTGACCTCTCTCTTTCCTTTCTCTTGCACAGTCTGTTAGCTCTGCTACTTAATTCTCTATATTGTTCCACATTATTTATGGTTTCTCTATGTAGCACTTTTGTTCTGACCCTGTCCTCCTCTATTGCTGATCTGCAATCTTCATCAAACCATTCCTGGGTTCTTCTATTCCTTCTTAAGCCTATTATTTCCTCTGCGGTATCTTTAATGGCTTTTTCAATCCTGTTCCACCTGTCGTCTAATCCTGTGGTCTCTTCATTGCTCAACTTCCTGCTTAGTGTTACTTTGCATTTTTTTTACTTCATCAGGGATTTCAAGTTTTTTTGTATTACATTTCATCATCTTTCCTATTCTGCTGCCATTTGTTAGTGACAGTTTCTCTCTCAAGACTGATTGTATCACAAAGTCGTCTGAATCACAGTATGGTCCTCTGCAACTCCGTACATCCGTAACTGACGTGGAGTGGCGTGCAATCACTGAAATATGGTCAATCTGATTGACCACTCCATTGAGTGCAGGCTTCCAACTACCCATGGGTCCTTTTGTGTGGGAAGCAGGTGCTTTTAATAATCATATTATTCCTTGCTGCGAATTGGCATAGTAAGTCTCCATTGTTTTCTTGATGTAGTGAATATTTTCCAGAAACTCTATATGTATGTTCATTCCTCCCTATTTTTGCATTAAAATCTCCTATTATTAGCATCAGGTCATATTTAGGTACTGCGCAGCGTACTTTTCCCAAGTCTTCTTAGAACTGTTCTTTAACTATATCCTTTTTCCTCTGTTGGTGCATGTGCATTCACTACTGATATGTTCCTAAACTTCCCTCTTATTCTGAGTCTGCACATCCTTCTATTTTATGGGTTCAAAGTCTAGAAGGCTTTTCCTAACTTCCCTAGGCCTGTTCTTTCTTCTGGTCCACTATACACCAATGAATACTCAGGTTTATCTACCTGTCCATTCTCTTGCCATCTTATTTCCTATAAGCCTACGACATCATATTGAAGTTTTACAATTTCATTGGTTATTTCTTTCATTTTTCCAGGCTGAAGCATTGTCCTCGCATTCCATGATGCTACTGTCAGGTCCTTTATCCGTTTCCTGTGCCGGGGGGTCGTGATACATGTTTTCCATCCAGTTTCCGAGGCTTCTGTGGAATCCCCGTGTTTTTTTTTTTCAGTATGGGGTTACTAGCCCCATGCCCAGCCCCCAACCTGGAGGACCAGGATTTGTATGAGGTTTACTGCTCTAGGGAAGCTGGCTTCATTACACCTCTAGGGCACTCCCTGCCCTATGTTGTGGGACACACTTCGTCTGGCTGCTCAGTCGAGACCAATCCGGCTTAAGTGACCCTGCCAGTAGCTATACTACCGCCGGCATAGCTCTCGACTTCAACGAAGTACGCAAACCCTCCCTCCCGGCACTGAAGGTGTCCACTATAAGGCGGTGTCGCCGGCCGGGGTGGCCGAGCGGTTCTAGGCGTGAGGATTTATTTGTTGGTCTATGGAAGCAGCATAATACAGTTTTTGTGGAATGAAGTGATGAATGATATTGTTTATGCTAACACAAAGCCAGTAAATGTTAGTTGGTAGTTAGTTATTTCTATAAAAGTGTAAAGTGTATATTATTAATTTGTGAGCCTATAGATTATCAAGAACTGAAGTGATACTGATCGTTAACAAATATTGACCACTGTCCATGGCAGTTATAGAAGAGTAATGAATTTATACTGTAACTCAAAGGGAAAGCAACTGGAACAAATTTGTAAGGTAATGAAATTTTGTTTATTTAATTTTAAGTATACAGCAACGAGGTATGTGGATTTGGCTGAATTTAATACTGACTCTTTAATGTAGGAACCAAGTATTTTCCGTCAGATTTAATGTACAGGCTGATTAGGTGTATCCAATTTGTAACATTTTCTGAGTTTTGTAGTCCTGATACAGAGAAGTTAAATTTTGGAATCTATTTTGTCAAAAGATGTCAGACTTTTCCCCATGTAACAATCTAAGTGTTATTAATTACGACAGTAAGTGAGAATTCTAGAACAGTTGAGAAGGTAGTTGATTTTGAAGTTAATGTAAAATGTTTCAATCAGATTTTGTGAAGGTGAAACTTTATTTTGAATAAAAGTGTCTAACTGAAGCATTCGGTCTTAGCATATCCCCTTATCAGTACCTCATCCTCTTCCATGTCCTGTTTATTTAAAGCCAATGAATATTTTTCTAAAAGAGATTATTTTTCAATCAGAATGAGAAAAATATTAATGCTCCAGAATCATAAAAGTATTAATGTTTGTAGCAGTTTCAATGTGGGCAGCATTGAACAGCGCTGAGCCAATAATCAGTATTTTCACTGAACATTTGCAAGGTTATTCATTTATGAGCCAATCTACTGATATTATTTGTATGAAGCTATTGTTAAATGTTCAAATCTGTGTGAAATATTATGGGACTTAACTGCTAAGGTCATCAGTCCCTAACCTTACACACTACTTAACCTAAATTATCCTAAGGACAAACACCCATAACCGAGGGAGGACTCGAACCTCCGCTGGGACCAGCCACGCAGTCCATGACTGCAGCGCCCTAGACCGCTCGGCTAATCCTACGAAGCTATTTTACGGCCGGCATTGCACTTCGCTGAGCCAAGGCTGAATATTTTGTATGCCTATTGTGGAGAGAACAGAATACCAATATTACATCCTTTACGGTTCTAGAGCTAACGAAAATTTATTGCATTGTTTAATTGCAAAGGGAATTTTATCAGTTTAGTGTATGGGGCCATAGAACTCGGTGCTCCCGAGACTTGGTAAATTTCAGAGGGACTGATTTCATTATGGTCATTGCGTATCGGTTTTCAAGATTAAGTTGTTAATGGTTTTTGGATTACAGTAAGCACTCAATTTGCTCGACAACACATCACACAGTAAATTTGCGCAACACAAACATTACGGATTTCATATTCCTTGGGAAACAAACACATATATATTTTAAAGAACGTTACAACTGTAATAAAGTCCTTGGGAGTTACAAACCGTGCAAGTCGCTCAGCTGGGTATCCATTGTTAAAGAATGTATACACAGTCATCAGCCACAACATTATGACCACCTGCCTACTATCGATATAAACCTATATAGGCGATAGCAGTGTCATCTGGTGAGGACTCACTGCTAGTGAGAACCCGCATGATGCATGGTGTACCAGTGCTGTCTGTGTATAGAATGGTGAAGGCGCGCCATCTGAGTCTGACCGAGGCCACATTGTGATGGCCCGGAGGCTCGCCACGAGCCTTTCGGAAACTGCAAGACTTGTCGGGTGTTCGGCGAGTGCTGTGATGAGTATCTTCAACACGTGGTGAAACCCAGGTAACACCACGTACAAGCCGGGGGGTTGGGCAGCCACCTCCCATTACAGATTTCGGACGCCGTAGACTGGCAAAACAGGACGAACTGTGGAGGAAATATGCCCGCATCTTGTGGTCGTGCGGTAGCGTTCTCGCTTCCCACGCCCGGGTTCCCGGGTTCGATTCCCGGCGGGGTCAGGGATTTTCTCTGCCTCGTGATGGCTGGGTGTTGTGTGCTGTCCTTAGGTTAGTTAGGTTTAAGTAGTTCTAAGTTCTAGGGGACTTATGACCACAGCAGTTGAGTCCCATAGTGCTCAGAGCCATTTTTTTTTGTGGAGGAAATAACATCAGACTTTAATGTTGGACAGAGCATAAATGTGTCCAAACACACAGTGCACCAAACACACCTAACGCAGGGCCTCTGCTGCCGACGACCCATGCATGTGCCAATGTTAACAGCACGACATCGGCAACTAGGACTGAAACGGGCACGTGACCATCGGACTGGATGTTGGCGCTGTGACAGAGTGTTACATGGTCTGACGAATCGCGATACTTCTTTGTCATGCCAATCCATCGTCTTCGAGGGGAAAACCTCCTTGACACCTGTACTGCGAGACAGAGATAAGCTGGCGGCTGCTTCATTATGCTCCGGGGAAGATTCATGTTGGCATCCATGGGTGCAGTGGAGCACGTCCAACGTACCATGACAGCCAAGGGGTATCGTACACAGGTTGCAGACCATGTACGCCCCTTCATGACGATTATGTTTCCCGACGACAGTGGCATTTTTCAACAAGATAATGCACCCTGTCACAAGACCAGGTGTGTGATGGAGTCGTTCGAGGAACGCAGTAGCGAGTTCCAATTGATGTGCTGGCCCCCCACCCGCCAGATCTGAACCCGAGCGAATACATCTAGGACGTGATTGAACGTGTTGTCATAGCCCCCATCCACGGAATTTACGGGATTAGGTGACTTGTGCGTGCAAATGTGGTGCTAGCTCCCTGCACCGACCTACCAAGGCCTCACTGCTTCCATAACACGACCTGTCGTCGCTGTTATCCATGCCAAAGGTAGAGATACCGGCTATTATTTAGGTGGTCGTAATGTTGTGGCTGATGAATGAGGAAGCGTATTGGTGTAACGGGATGAAGAGAACTGATGGAACGTGATGGCATTCAACCTTAAATGTGATGGCATGCAATCGTATGCGAAAGTCTGTCGTGAAATTTATCGTGATCCTCGGCATACTGTACGGAGTAGCTGCAGACAGTGCGACAATATGTTTTACAGACACGGAAGAAACAAATATCCAGAGGTTGATTTCGCCCAGTGGTGCCTGCTGGTATGAACTGTAATGTCACACACTTCTCAGAAGGGATAGTTTCCTCTAAAGCTCTATGATTTTTATGTGCAGACCAGGAATAAAGCAAAAACAAATTATTTTGACCAGCAATTGGCCGAAAGCAGTCCTCTTACCGCTGTTGTAGTTCTCTTACGCCAATATTCCCACCTTTCTTGTTGTGACATAACTATTCCCTACTGCTCTTGCAAGATCACGCACACGACAAAGAATCGTAGGGGGCAAAGCTTCTCCAATTTCTCACATCACAATAAATATCTTTCCAGCAAATTTGCCATCCATATTAACATTTGGCATAATTGTATACGAACGCGTTAAGGCATATATGTTAGCTAATCTTGATACAACTCTCTTGGTATTAGTTGATCTTGATACAATTCTCTTGGTACCACTAATTTCCAGGGTTCGATTTGTATGCGTTTACTCTTAAAACCCGGTTGGTCGCAGTTAAAAAACACATTTCTTACTGAACGATGGGTTAAGTTCCTTTTTTTTTGGGTCATCAGTCTTCTGATTGGTTTGATGCGGCCAGCCACGAATTTCTCTCCTATGCCAACCTCTTCATCTCAGAATCGCACTTGCAACCTATGTCCTCAATTACTTGCTGGATGTATTCCCATCTGTCTTCTTCTACTGCTTTTGCCCTCTACAGCTCCCTCTAGTATCATGTAAGTCATACCCTGATCTCTTAACAGATGTCCTATCATCCTGTCCCTTCCCCTTATCAGTGTTTTCCACATATTCCTTTCCTCTCCGATTCCACGCAGAGCCCACTCATTCCTCATCAGTCGACCCGATCTTCAACATTCGTCTGTAGCGGCTGGTATGAACTGTAATGTCAATAAATGTAAATAAATGTAAATAAATTTAAATGTATATAAATAAATAGCATCATATCTCAATTTTTTAGCTTCTCTTCTTTCCTGGTTTTCCCACAATCCATGTTTCACTGCCATACAATGCTGAGCTCCAAACGTACGTTTCTTCCTTAAGATAAGATCTATATTTTAGACTTCTCTTGGCCAGGAATGCCCATTTTTGCTAGTGCTGGTCTGCTTTTTAAGCCCTCCTTCCTCCCTCCGTCATGGGTTATTTTGCTGCCTAGGCAATAGAATTCCTTAATTTCATCTACTTCGTGATCACATATCCTGATACTACGTTTCCTCACTGTCCCCGTTTCTACTATTTTTCATTACTTTTGTCTTTCTTCGATTTACTCTCAATCTATATTTTCTGCTCATTAGACTGTTTATTCCATTCATCAGATCCTGTAATTCTCCTTCTTTACTTTCACTCAGGATAGCAATGGCATCAGCGAATCTTATCATTGATATCCTTCACCTTAAATTTTAATTCCAGTCTTGAATTTATATTTCTTTCATTGGTTCTTCTATGCGTAGGTTGAACAGGTGGGGCGAAGGACTACATCCCTGTTTTACACCCTTTTTAATCCAAGCACTTCGTTCTTGGTCTTCCACTCTTAACGTTCCCTCTTGATTCTTGCACGTATTGTATATTAGCCGTCTTTCTCTCTAGCTTACACCTATTTTTCCAATTCTACGAGCTTGTGGGTCCTGAATAGGACCGCACATGTCCTTCTTCATTCTTTGACCGAGAGGTCTTTTCAGACAGTTCGGTCTCATCTTATCGTTGTTGCTTTCTTAGCACCACCCAGGGGTCACGTGTAGGGTATTTAAAGGTTATACCTCATCGTACTTTCAGAGGAACTTTAATGGACATTCACCGTACATCGGATGAAGCAGTCAAGTGGATTGAAGAACTAGACATAGAGCTGTAAAATTGTACGAACTCGTGATTGTACATTTTAGTCCTGAAAATATTGTATATAAATGTAAATCAATGTACACATCATACGATAAATAATTAAAAAAACCTATTTTTCCAAGAATTTCGAACATCTTTCACCATTTTACATTGTCGAACGCTTTACGCAGGTCAATAAACCATATGAACGTATCTTGTTTATTCTTTAGCCTTCCTTCCATTGTCTACCGCAACGTCAGAACTGCCTCTCTCATGCGTTTACCTTTCCTGAAGCCAAACTCATCGTCATCTAACACATCTTCAATTTTTTTCCATTCTTCTGTATATTATTCTTGTCAGTACCTTGGATACAAAAGCTGTTAAGCTGATTGTATGATAATTCTCGCACTTGACGGGTCTTGCAGTCTTCCGAATTGTATGGGTGATGTTTTTCCGAAAGTCATATGGTATGTCGCCAGATACATACATTCTACACACCTACGTGAATAGTGGTTTTGTTACCACTACCCCCAACCGTTTTAGAAATTCTGATGGAACGTTATCTAGCCCTTCTGCATTATTGGTTCTTGTCTTCCAAAGCACTTTCAAATTGTCACTCTAATACTGGATCTCATATCTCTTATATATCAACTCCTGTTGTTTCTACTACACTCCTGGAAATGGAAAAAAGAACACATTGACACCGGTGTGTCAGACCCACCATACTTGCTCCGGACACTGCGAGAGGGCTGTACAAGCAATGATCACACGCACGGCACAGCGGACACACCAGGAACCGCGGTGTTGGCCGTCGAATGGCGCTAGCTGCGCAGCATTTGTGCACCGCCGCCGTCAGTGTCAGCCACTTTGCCGTGGCATACGGAGCTCCATCGCAGTCTTTAACACTGGTAGCATGCCGCGACAGCGTGGACGTGAACCGTATGTGCAGTTGACGGACTTTGAGCGAGGGCGTATAGTGGGCATGCGGGAGGCCGGGTGGACGTACCGCCGAATTGCTCAACACGTGGGGCGTGAGGTCTCCACAGTACATCGATGTTGTCGCCAGTGGTCGGCGGAAGGTGCACGTGCCCGTCGACCTGGGACCGGACCGCAGCGACGCACGGATGCACGCCAAGACCGTAGGATCCTACGCAGTGCCGTAGGGGACCGCACCGCCACTTCCCAGCAAATTAGGGACACTGTTGCTCCTGGGGTATCGGCGAGGACCATTCGCAACCGTCTCCATGAAGCTGGACTAGGGTCCCGCACACCGTTAGGCCGTCTTCCGCTCACGCCCCAACATCGTGCAGCCCGCCTCCAGTGGTGTCGCGACAGGCGTGAATGGAGGGACGAATGGAGACGTGTCGTCTTCAGCGATGAGAGTCGCTTCTGCCTTGGTGCCAATGATGGTCGTATGCGTGTTTGGCGCCGTGCAGGTGAGCGCCACAATCAGGACTGCATACGACCGAGGCACACACGGCCAACACCCGGCATCATGGTGTGGGGAGCGATCTCCTACACTGGCTGTACACCACTGGTGATCGTCGAGGGGTCACTGAATAGTGCACGGTACATCCAAACCGTCATCGAACCCATCGTTCTACCATTCCTAGACCGGCAAGGGAACTTGCTGTTCCAACAGGACAATGCACGTCCGCATGTATCCCGTGCCACCCAACGTGCTCTAGAAGGTGTAAGTCAACTACCCTGGCCAGCAAGATCTCCGGATCTGTCCCCCATTGAGCATGTTTGGGACTGGATGAAGCGTCGTCTCACGCGGTCTGCACGTCCAGCACGAACGCTGGTCCAACTGAGGCGCCAGGTGGAAATGGCATGGCAAGCTGTTCCACAGGACTACATCCAGCATCTCTACGATCGTCTCCATAGGAGAATAGCAGCCTGCATTGCTGCGAAAGGTGGATATACACTGTACTAGTGCCGACATTGTGCATGCTCTGTTGCCTGTGTCTATGTGCCTGTGGTTCTGTCAGTGTGATCATGTGATGTATCTGACCCCAGGAATGTGTCAATAAAGTTTCCCCTTCCTAGGACAATGAATTCACGGTGTTCTTATTTCAATTTCCAGGAGTGTATTACACCGTCGGGACAAGTCTTCCCCGCACCCCCTTTTCTGTAGAGGCCGTCAGTGTACTCTCTCCACCTATCCATTCTTTCCTTTGCATTTAATAGTGGAATTCCCATTACAGTCTTAATGTTAAGGCCCTTGCTTTTAATTTCATCAAAGATTATTTTGGCTTTTCTGTATGTCGAATCAGTCCTTCCCACAGTCATTTCTTTTTCAGTTCTTCAGATAATTATTAGGTGGTTCTCTGCAAATAGGCTATCACTAAATTTTGAGAAAACACAGTTTATACAATTCTGTACAGTAAATGGCATAACACCGCTGATAAATATAGACTACGAACGGAAGTCTGTTGCTAAGGCAGAATACTCAAAATTTCTGCGTGTGCGTGTTGATGAGAAGAATATGAATTCGAAGGAACACATCGATGATCTGCTGAAACAGTTAGGTTCAGCTACTTATGATATCAGGGTTATTGCTAACTTTGGTGATAAACATATCAGTAAATTAGCTTACTATGCCTATTTTTATTCACTGCTTTCATATGGCATCATTTTTTGGGGCAATTAGTCACTAAGAGAGAAAGTATTCATTGCAAAACTGCGTGTAATCAGAATATAGCTGGAACTCACCCAAGGTCATCTTGCAGACATCTTTTTAAGGAACTCGGGATATTCACAGTACCTTCGCAATACATATATTCACTTATGAAATTTGCCATTAATAACCCATCCCAGTTCAAAAATAACAGCGAAGTTCATAACTACAACACTTGAAGGAAGGATGATATTCACTATTCTGGATTAAATCTCACTTTGGCCCAGAAAGGAGTGAATTATGTTGCCACAAAAATCCTTGGACATTTGCCAAATAATATTAAAAGTCTGACAGATATCCAACCAACATTTAAAAGCAAATTAAAAGAATTTCTGAATGACATCTCCTTCTGCTCAATAGATGAATTCATAGATACGTAAAAAATAAGAAAGAAAGTTAATTAGTTAATTATTTTGTGTGAAGAAAACCTATGTTAAAGTGACAGGTTCCACAGCATTACGAAATGTCGTAGTCATGATTTATGGAACAAGCATTAATGCATGCATGTATGTATGTATGTATTTCTTCACTTTTATCACGCCATTTTGGCTTAGCTTCCCTGCACTTCCTATTTACTGCATTCTAAGTGACGTGTATTTCTGTATTCCTAAATCTAACTCAACTCTTTTGTACTTCCTTCGTTCGTCTATCAACTGAAGTATTTCTTGTGTTATCAATGCTTTCTTTGCTGTTACCTTCGTTGTATCACCGGTTTTCTTTCCAACTTTCATGACTGCCCTTTTCAGACATGTCCATTACTCTTCAACTGAACTGCCTATTTAGCTATTCCTTATCTCCTGTGGATAAACATTTGATTTTTTAACACAGTGGTCCCATTGCCTTCTCCATTCTCATGTCGTCAATAACTGCTGATTCTTCCGCCTTTAGGAACAGCTTCCCACCACCAAGGACAAGAGAGCGTCCTGAACATCTGCCCTTTTCTCCGCCCTCTTTCACAAGGCCATTGGCTGAGTGAGGGTGACTTATTTTGCCGAAATTCTTCGACGACCACTACTGGTCATTTTTATTCCTACGTCTTTCAATTATGCAGCGCTGCATGAAGCTACGCAACAATCCACTGCTTCCCATGAAATCACTGCAATCTGTGTCGCGCTCAATCTGATGGATACACCGTAGTAGGCCACTATCATGCACATCCTGTGAACTGTATCGAGCATTCTTGAAAAGAGTAAACACCAGCTTTTTTAACAAGTGCGCCTTGTCCTCCCTTGAACGTCCTTAGTTTTTTTTATGCACTAGACGATCATATTCTTGCGGACTTATTTGAAATTTGTCCATAATTATTTTTCTATTATGTTGTGGAAGATCTTCCAAGTACGCAGTTAACAACGAATGTTAAATGTCTGCAACGCAACTAATTGCAGCAGAGCTGTATTAAGGGACAAATTATGTTCAGTGGGTTTATTGGGGTGGAAAGGGTGGGGACAGAGAGAAAAAGTGAGAGGGAAGGCAGGTCGCCAGGTTGTGGTAATGCACTTCCCTCCTTCATAGGTTTGCAATCTGAAGAGCGTGCATGCATTTCTGCACACTGTTATATTACGCCACAGTGAGTAACTACAAGGTGTTTCACAAAGCTTTGTGTGTGTGAATTCCTAAGGGACCTAACTGCTGAGGACATCTGTCCCTAGACTTACACACCACTTAAAGTAACTTACGCTAAGAACAACACACACACACACCCATGCACGAGGGAGGACTCGAGCCTCCGGCGAGAGGGCCAGCGCAATCTCTGACATGGCGCCCTAAACCACGCGGCCACTCTGCGTGGCCACAAAGCTATACCATCCATTCCACAGTATATCTCATGAATCGCTGTTAACACACTGGGGTGTTTATTTCGCACAAATTGCAGTGACGTCAATGTCTCTACTCACATGAGAGAAATGCTGGGGAGGTATAGGTTGGCTGTGAACTGAAAAGCGAGCAGAGCTCATGATGGTGGGAAGTCACTTTTTTTCTGAAGAACGCTTCAACTACCGTTCAGGATGATTAATAGTCAGTATCCCCTGTAAAGTGTCCAAGGAATAGAAAAGCAACTAGAATCACTAAACAGAGGAAAGTCCACTGGACCTGACGGGGTACCAATGCGATTCTACACAGAGTACGCAAAAGAACTTGCCCCCCTTCTAACAGCCGTGTACCGCAAGTCTCTAGAGGAACGGAAGGTTCCAAATGATTGGAAAAGAGCACAGGTAGTCCCAGTCTTCAAGAAGGGTCGTCGAGCAGATGCGCAAAACTATAGACCTATATCTCTGACGTCGATCTGTTGTAGAATTTTAGAACATGTTTTTTGCTCGAGTATCATGTCGTTTTTGGAAACTCAGAATCTACTATGTAGGAATCAACATGGATTCCGGAAACAGCGATCGTGTGAGACCCAGCTCGCTCTATTTGTTCGTGAGACCCAGAAAATATTAGATACAGGCTCCCAGGTAGATGCTATTTTTCTTGACTTCCGGAAGGCGTTCGATACAGTTCCGCACTGTCGCCTGATAAACAAAGTAAGAGCCTACGGAATATCAGACCAGCTGTGTGGCTGGATTGAAGAGTTTTTAGCAAACAGAACACAGCATGTTGTTATCAACGGAGAGACGTCTACAGACGTTAAAGTAACCTCTGGCGTGCCACAGGGGAGTGTTATGGGACCATTGCTTTTCACAATATATATAAATGACCTAGTAGATATCGGAAGTTCCATGCGGCTTTTCGCGGATGATGCTGTAGTATACAGAGAAGTTGTAGCATTAGAAAATTGTAGCGAAATGCAGGAAGATCTGCAGCGGATAGGCACTTGGTGCAGGGAGTGGCAACTGACCCTTAACATAGACAAATGCAATGTATTGAGAATACATAGAAAGAAGGATCCTTTATTGTATGATTATATGATAGCGGAACAAACACTGGTAGCAGTTACTTCTGTAAAATATCTGGGAGTATGCGTGCGGAACGATTTGAAGTGGAATGATCATATAAAATTAATTGTTGGTAAGGCGGGTACCAGGTTGAGATTCATTGGGAGAGTCCTTAGAAACTGTAGTCCATCAACAAAGGAGGTGGCTTACAAAACACTCGTTCGACCTATACTTGAGTATTGCTCATAAGTGTGGGATCCGTACCAGATCGGGTTGACGGAGGAGATAGAGAAGATCCAAAGAAGAGCGGCGCGTTTCGTCACAGGGTTATTTGGTAACCGTGATAGCGTTACGGAGATGTTTAGCAAACTCAAGTGGCAGACTCTACAAGAGAGGCGCTCTGCATCGCAGTGTAGCTTGCTCGCCAGATTTCGAGAGGGTGCGTTTCTGGATGAGGTATCGAATATATTGCTTCCCCCTACTTATACCTCCCGAGGAGAACACGAATGTAAAATTAGAGAGATTAGAGCGCGCACAGAGGCTTTCAGACAGTCGTTCTTCCCGCGAACCATACGCGACTGGAACAGGAAAGGGAGGTAATGACAGTGGCACGTAAAGTGCCCTCCGCCACACACCGTTGGGTAGCTTGCGGAGTATAAATGTAGATGTAGATGTAGAAAGTATAGAACAGTGTGAGTAGTGGGCTAATGGCGGCAAGGGCCCATTTTGTTTGTGCAGAGTTCATACACTCAAAGGCAAATGTGTTATGCTAATTGATTTATGACCCCCTGTGATAATCAGTCCATCTGCGAAACCCCCACCCCTCCCCCTCCTCCTCCTTCACATCTCTGGGTCAATCCCTAACACTCCCCCTACCCCTTCACCAATATAAGAACACTTTTGATATAAAATTAATTGACTAATTAATTAAATTGATCAATTAATAACCTTTCCCCTCCTGGAAAATTCCCAGATTTTCCCTCCCTTCCCCCACCCCCTCCCTATCTAACATTCTGCGTGGTGTCTGTTGTTCTATGTCGTGTCTCCCTACCACTTTCGCGCAACGACTCTCTGAGCGTGTTTTTTAGGGAATTGACTAGTTTGAACCTAGGACCTGTTGCTGGTAACGTAACGCCAGACCACACATGACATGTAGAGTTCAGAAGAGTTCAGTGAGACCAGCGATGATATAACCAAATACTTAATGATTTCAGCGTCAGCTCCACAGCACTCCCTGTAAAAGAATCTTAATACTAACTAAATTTAGTGGAAGGGTTCAAGGCTTTCCTATTTTTAGTTAGCTGGTAAAATAACGTCGAAAAAGCAGTTAAATTTTATTCTGCTCACAAAACATTGTTTATAAATTGCACTATTGATAAAAGGAAGTGTTTTAATACAGGATGATAAAAACCAACTGTGTTCAACAAAAATGTGAACGAATATTCCCTGAATGGGTTTCCAAGTTCTACAATGGATTGAAGGATGACCTATGCCATATAACATCTATAATCTAGGTTTAAATTAAGTTTCACAAAAGAGAAAACTATCAAAATGGTCTACAGTGACCCTCAATTATCTTTAATTACTTATCTAACTTGTCTTAAATTACAGTGGTTGATGTGGCTTCTCAATAATTATATAACAGAAAAATCATCGCGTTTCAGATTTTAACTTACGTAGCAAATGTGAATACCATGAGCTTTAATTGACGATCGACACTAGTATTACGCAAAACGGGGGTGTAACAGATGAGACTTCTGCAGTCTGAGTGAAGCCTTATGCGCTGTTATGCGCCATCGCATGCGTTCATTACCTTGTCGTTGGTTAGGCAGTGTCAGGGGGCGTCGGTCGGCACAGCTCCACGCACCTCGCCGACTCCGAAGCAACTCCTTTCTAACTTCTCCTTACTACAATTTAACGAAGTTGGTTTTAAAAAAACTATCTGGCTGTGTTTTCATCTGACCAATCAGGGTCTCAATGTTAACCTTAAGCTCCGCCTACAAAAATTCTGTATATCCAATGAGAAACGTTATACTTTTCGTGGTGGGGCAATGTTTTTAACGTTTGCAACGTAACAGAGACGCGAAAAAGTCTCACGATAAAACTTGCGGCTGGTGTGGTCCTTTTAGTGTTATCGTAAGATTTATACTGTTCTTCTGGAGGGCTCTAGCTTTTAACATGGGCTGGGGGGTGGTCCTGGTGGTTAGCTGGTCACGTGGGTGTCTGTCCCTTATCATAGAGCCTTCTAGCTTAACACGGTTCTGCTCTCGGCTTCTGTTCTCGTTTCTCCCCTCGGAACTGCGCCTGTCTCACGGTGGGGAGGTATGACATGCATTTAGGCATTCTTGTGTTAGTCTGTGGTATTCCATTTGCTCACTCGTTACTCGTATTACTTTGGTTAATTTAATGTCAGGATTTATTCGGAGCTATGTGACATACTACTGGATTTGCTTATCATGTCAGGGTTTTCATGGAAGGTGTTGGATTTGCCTGACACCTTACACCTATGAAGAAAAAAAATTGCTGGGAAAAAAGACGTGGTCTTTGCTGAGCTGCCAAAGAGGAGGTACATAGGGTAGTTTATTTTCATTTATTTTGGGTGCTATACTGTTGGAAATTGGCACCAAGTGCTCAGCCCTCTCCTCCCCCCCCCCTCCACCCATCCACCTCGGGAAATGGTGGGAAATGCTCAGTCTGTGGTGAGCTATTGACTGCAAGGTGTAAGTATTACCTTCTCCAGAAACTACATCCCTTAACCACATTATTACACTGATGCAATTAGAGATGTTGTCTTGTTGGAAGTTTTTCATGTGTGAATGTGCTCACCCTGATGTGTAGGGATTGCAGTATCAGTAATAGAAGATGTTCCACCCCCCAACCCCTTGCTCCTTAACTCCCCACCCCTCCCAAAAAAATACAACCGGAAAAATCTTTTAGCTGGTGGACTGGAAGGATCCCACAACACGAAATTCAATTAAAGTGAAGAGGACATAATAATAATACACTGTTTATTTATAAAATTAAGTTTCCAGGGGTTGGATCTCTCTTTTATTTTGGCTCATCATTCTCTGCTGTTTATTTAACATTGGAAGTTGAAGATCTTGTAAAATTCATCGAGAAAGAGTAATTAAATACATGAGCAGATAACTTTTTCCCAGTACTTCAAGGAATATCGTCATGAAATTGATGTCAACATAACTCACCACATGCAATTACACTGTTACAGATAGCACTAAATACGAGGTGCATTTAAGTTCTAAGGCCTCCGATTTTTTTTCTCCGGACTGGAAAGAGATAGAAACATGCGCATTGTTTTAAAATGAGGCCGCATTCATTGTCAATACGTCCCAGAGATGGCACCACCGTACGGCAGATGGAATTTTACCGCCAGCGGCGAGAATGACAACTGTTTTAAATACTTAGAATGGCGACGTTTTCCTTACTTGAAAGCGTGCAGTCATTCGTTTTCTGAATTTGCGTTGTGTGAAACCAATTGAAATTCATCGACAGTTGAAGGAGACATGTGGTGATGCAGTTATGGATGTGTCGAAAGTGCGTTCGTGGGTGCGACAGTTTAATGAAGGCAAAACATCGTGTGACAACAAACCGAAACAAACCTCGGGCTCACACAAGCCGGTCTGACGACATGATCGAGAAAGTGGAGAGAATTGTTTTGGGGGATCGCCGAATGACTGTTGAACAGATCGCCTCCAGAGTTGGCATTTCTGTGGGTTCTGTGCACACAATCCTGCATGACGACCTGAAAATGCTGACGGACGACCACATGGCTGTCCCGTGTGGCATGTTGCCAAGCAATGTTGACACGCAACGACAGCATGAATGGGACTTTCTTTTCGTCAGTTGTGACAATGAATGAGACGTGGATGCCATTTTTCAATCCAGAAACAAAGCGCCAGTCAGCTCAATGGAAGCACACAGATTCACCGCCACCAAAAAAATTTCGGGTAACCGCCAGTGCTGAAAAAATGATGGTGTCCATGTTCTGGGACAGCGAGGGCGTAATCCTTACCCATTGCGTTCCAAAGGGCACTACGGTAACAGGTGCATCCTACGAAAATGTTCTGAAGAGCAAATTCCTTCCTGCACTGCAACAAAAACGTCCGGGAAGGGCTGCGCGTGTGCTGTTTCACCAAGACAACGCACCCGCACATCGAGCTAACGTTACGTAACAGTTTCTTCGTGATAACAACTTTGAAGTGATTCCTCATGCTCCCTACTCACCTGACCTGGCTCCTAGTGACTTTTGGCTTTTTCCAACAATGAAAGACACTCTCCGTGGCCGCACATTCACCAGCCGTGCTGCTATTGCCTCAGCGATTTTCCAGTGGTCAAAAAAGACTCCTAAAGAAGCCTTCGCCGCTGCCATGGAATCAGGCGTCAGCGTTGTGAAAAATGTGTACGTCTGCAGGGCGATTACGTCGAGAAGTAACGCCAGTTTCATCGATTTCGGGTGAGTAGTTAATTAGAAAAAAAAATCGGAGGCCTTAGAACTTGAATGCACCTCGTATATCTGGCCAAAAAAAACGCTTTCTGATTGCACACACTTGCTTCTTCGCCCACGCCGTTCTCAGATTACTGAATAATGACAGGGGCGCAGCCACACACCCGTTGAACAGCGACCATAGATTGTAGGAGTGCTGGATTGCTGTTAGTGGCAGCCTCCATTCACCTGCTACTTAATCCCTGAACAAAACATCACGTACTTGCGTTCCGTTGATACAAGACTCACTTCTTGTTTTGCTCCCAAACACAACGTTCCATACCAGGTTAGTGGAATGAGCTACTGTGCAGATACTGGCTGACTTAGTTCACATACCACCAGTAGTGAACGCTGAAAGAAGTAACCCCCCACCCCTCGCCCCTCCAGTCGCCACAATCCTCCACCTCGCCCTTCTTGTTACTTCCTGTAGGACAAAGAGTCAGGTGGCAGCAAATCTTTGATATTGATACCTGAGAAATTGCTGTTGACACACATGCTCTCTCTCTCTTTTTTCTCTCTCTCTGGCTCTCTCAAGTGGCTAGTTCCTGCCCAGCAAGCGTCTGTCGCATACCACCAGAAAATGCACCAACTCCTCTTTCGTCCTGAACAAAGTAGTGAATATCTGGTAAATCCCCAGCTGTGGATGCCTTGAAAATAGGCCCCCACTCTATCAAATTGTTTGACTAATTAATTAAATCGATAGCCTCTGTGTGGGACAGTTATTCCTTGCTCACTATTGGTGAATACTAGCCTGAAATATTTAGTGGGAAATTCTGGGACTTGCCAGACTAACCAGTCTCCAAACCCTACTCGTCCTCCTCATCTGTGTGTCTCGTAACTCTTCTTCTGTCTTTAACCAGTCCTCCCTGCAACATTGTCCCTGATTTAATTTGAAACTGAGCAGAAGTAGGAGGGTACTATTCCAATTCACGAAATTCACGAAGGAACAGAACGAGCTGAGTTTCATGTAACCAATACATTTTGATATTTTGCTTTCACAAAGAGTGAAACATGTGTCCCAAACTTGTACTGACCAGCGCTAGTGATGTAGACCGTTATTCTCATTCCAATTCCGATACTTTAACTGCTGTTCTGTAAAGACTGTTCGAAACCAATCTTACTCATGTCACCCATCCTATTGCACTTGATCTCTCAAGACAGTTGCATGCTGAGGAGTTAAGCACTCCTTGTTGGTGTATAGTAGGTACAAACCTGATACGTTTGAGAGTATTGTGGTCACATAACAGACGATTACGAAGAAGAAATGTGTGGTAAATGCATGATGGAGTTCTAGATGGAAGGAGTTTGAAACATTTTACATAAATCGTTTGAGCTATCACCTCTGTAGAAATGTTACAGTGTTTGGATTCCGTGCCAGGAAAGTAGTAGGAAGGAAGAAATAATTGTAGAACGTAGACACATACACCTAAGGCAACACGGTTCTGCACTTAAATGTGCTATAATGTTAAAGCAGTGTGATTTCTGATACCTTAGTTCTGTGGACTGTAGCTCTGTTTATACACCAATGCAGGAGATATATTTCCAACGCCCGACATACATTCACCCTGCCAGTTTTCAATCCCACACACTGTTGTGAGAATGTTTGAGGAGGTGCCAAAATATGTTTTCGATCGATTTGGTGAACATGATTCGTCACACATGTTGTAAGTTCTCTGCCGACTGTCATATGGACAGGTTTACTATTAACGATTGCGGGTAGATAGCAATCTAAATCACACACAGATCATGCAGTTGTATAAAAGTCAAATGTGGGTAACACCACACAGCTGATACACCCTGAGAGAACTATAGAAAAAATGGTTAAATGGATGATGACTGACCTGCTGCAAAATCTCGCGCTCTCTAGAATGCATCACCAGTCTATCATTAAATCATACCTTGTTACAATCCATCTCTACTTCCTATCATCCTTTAATGAAGATCCATATTGGTTTAGAGGCAGATGGTTCTCTGTTCCAGGAAATCGTCAAAGACAGCAGTCAACTTGTATGCATCCCTACTACCTCAATAGACATATTGCAGAATATCGATAAAAAAAACAATGCAGTAACTGTTCTGTAAGGTATTTGTTATGGTTGTGGTAGTGATTGGTAGAAAATACAGAGAAGCAGATTGTAAATGATGATTGTTAGAGATTAAAACATATAAACCGTCTTCCACAGGGTGAAATATATGGTCTGTACTGTAGTTATATTTTGCAGTCCCCAAGCTGGTAATACAATACTCTTTAGCTAAGGACACTCTGTAAAAATCTATACAGTGTTTTGGGTCACACTTGGGCTTGTGATCCAACATACATAAATTTATTACTCTACATTTGAAGTTAATGCACATTAAACAATCTACTGCAGCGTTTTTATTACTGTCCACGAAAAATGACTGCTTCCCTGGTTTCCAGTGCTTACTTGTCAACTTTTTCTCATATTCCTGTTGCTGTCACATGGGTATGTGGAAACCTCCCATGAAGGGAAAGATAATGGTAGAAATACACTGTCATTAAGAACTTTTAAAAGCTTCAAACACTGCTCATCTGATACAGCGATGTGTGGCATTTTCATATTATTTTATTGATGGTGATTTTGTTTTCCTCTTGAGCTCTTTGAATGTGTGAGTCGTTATCCGTTGCTCTCCGTACCAGAATAAGTTTATGTTTAGCATTCAAAACAAAGTGCACTGCATGTCCTACAAGTTCATGTAAACAGTTTTAAATATATACATGCAATAAATCTCTTGTACTCTTCCACTGTTCTATCTGCCAGCTCGTTTATGAACTATTCAGCATTTTCTAAATCGTTCAAAGCCAAGGGTGAAGCAGAGACATACGTTTTAAGATTTGATGTTGTGCCTACATTACTTGTATGGTCAATCTCGTTCCAACTAAGTTCATATCATCTCTCATAAAACCGGAAAGCTGCAGCTTTACGTGTAAGTGTCAAGGCCACTGTAGCAGTACCGTCCCTTTTCGTAAACGATCCATAGAGATATATGAAATTCTTGCATGGGAGGGTTAAAGCGTCTTGGTGTTGGATGACAATCCTAATTTCATCATTTGCGTTAAACGTGATTGATGCATAAGGTTTATGCAAGAAGTATTCCCAGCACATAATATGCTCATGTATTCCACTGGGCTAATTATATCGAATGACGTCATCGCATGGCTTCAGACCTACTGATTTAAGAAATTCATAGTTCGCTGTTCTGTTGTGAAGTGCCTTGCTGTTCATTGACAATATGGCGACGCTGCAATCCCTGACTGGTTGAAGCTCGCCGCCGCTGCTTCTGGTCCAGCAAGTTAAAGATCATCGTTTTGCCTCCAACAGGTCCTGGCAGGTTGAAGGCCAGTACCACTTCTGGACCTGTGCATGCTTAAGGTCACTGCTGATTCCGCTTTAGACATAGCTGTACAATGATTTCCTCGCCACGAAAATCGACAAGTTGCGTATCCTGGGGCACAATACGCAACTCCATATAATACAAAGAGTGAATTGTTACTGGGAGGTAAATAACATTTGTCGGAGTCTCAATGATCTTGCATCCTGTTCCCACTGATAGGAAGAATCCGTAAATTGTAAGAAACTGTTGTTGAGATAAGACTTTGTTTCAGTGTTACACTCGACACAGATTGTACTGACTGGAAGGATATCGACAGACTGGTCGGATCTGTAGAATTTATTAGGATCCTTCTTCGAAAGCTGTCCTTTTGGGAATTCCAGTAATCATCCTACTGAACCTTTCCGGTTACAGTCAGTCATTGCACTCATTGTCTTTATTTCAGATTGAGGTGTTTTGATATTTGTAAGTAGCGTAACCACTTTTCCAGACCGTTTTGAAACTTCGTTTAAATCGTCAATACCGTATGCACCAGGTTCTAATCCCACAATTTCTTTCTAGCCTCTGTGATATTCTGAATACTGCTCTAAGTCTCCAGTCCAGTCAGTGCAATACTTCACTCCCCACAGCTTAAATCAATCTGTGGGAAATAATTCACGTGTAATACTGACGATCGATCTTTTAAACTCATAGTTTATGACGTTACATCTGAGCCTCAACTGACAGGTAGTCACTTAATGCATCAAGGAACATAATGTACAGATAACCACGTAAGCAAGTATTATAGTCTTGTTAGAGATGCAAATTTTAGACACAGGTCTTCTGTCGTTGAAGTATTTTTGTAAATCTTCTGGCGGCTACAAGTCTCCAAATGAGTCAGACAATAGAAGTTATTTGTATTTTCCTTAATATGCCTCACTCAGTGGGCTCCTCGTCACCCAGCAAAATCCAAATTCACAATTCCACGTTCTTCGAATTACCACATAGTCTTAGATGATGTATCCCGCATAGACACACCACGGAATCTTGGAATGCTGAATTTTTTCGTGGCTAACTTGAGCAGATCTGCATTTGTAATTGGTCTGTCTGACGGAATAGCTAAAGAGCTTTCTTTATTTGTTTATGAAGAGACCTAGTCCTTTCTCATATGGTTTCAAGCATCTTTTACAATAGCTGTTGCTTCTGTCATGTGGTTATGTCTTCTTGCTTCTTCTAGATGCTCCTCGGAGCTCTGTGCGTTCTTCACTGTTCCGGCAATAGCTGCAACACTATCATCCAGTGAACCCTGATAGAACTGCAGGGGCAGGAATGAGGAAGGGAATAATTCCACCTGAAGCCTTGAGTATCTGGGGAGCCCTGGATGCTCTAAATGATCCTTTATGCTTCAGGGCACATTTAGCTGCATACATCACTGTGAGAATACACTTTTTTAAACACTCCTTCATCTTCTTCTTCTTCTTCAACATCATCATCATCGTCCTCTTCTTCTTCAGTGCATGGTGTGCAGCATTTATATCTTGCTTGAAATTCATCAGCCTTAAGCCCAACTTAATTTTAGTACAGATGGTTTTATCATCTACAAATGCTGAAATGCACTGTCGTATACCAGCATCCTTTCTCGCATGTATTACCTTCGCTTTATCAGCTAAAATTCGTTGTGCAGCGTGACACCCCAGATCTTTATGTTTTGCGTATGCACAGTCATGTTCCAAACAAACCTCATCAAGCAGGTTAATCCTTTATCACCATGTGACAGATGTTTCTGAAGTTTTGTACCAGGCCATTTAACTAGTACTCAATTCACTCAACATTTTATGACATGCTCTATGAGAAACATGTGTGGTTCTGAGATTTTATGCATTTCCTCGGTGTAAAATCATTCTGAAATTTCACTATCATAGCTGTACTGTAAGATGTAATTTCTGGGATTTGTTCTCTGTACTAGGAAACTGCGAATATCTCACCCGACCAGTTTAGGAGGTATGACTTCTCAAATACTGTCTTGTGCTTTGACATATGTACCAAATCACTCACATAAAATTTCCGTTTACATAGATTGAGCATTTTAATATCATAGTATACCGTATCCATAAGTTCATTGTCATGAACATCTATTGGTCTCATCGTTTTTATACTATGTTTTGTTCGACTGTACTGTGTAATTATTTTTGGGAGAATATCTGTCCATTTGTATGAGCTACAAAGACTAAAATACATCCACATTTGACCTTTAATTGTTCTGTTGAGACGTGCCACGATACTTGGCTTCAGGTGAGTGAATGTTGAGTAATGATATATTCCATACCACTGCATCATGATCTTGAAAGACCTACTGTAAAGCTCTCCACAGATAGATATTGAAGTTATCTGGGCATCGATTGATCCCTCTCTGCAATAAACACTCAAACAGCTCCATTATAATTCTCCCTGTTTTTGTTTTAACGGGCAATGCCTAGGCAATTTTGGAGTATGTATCAATAACCATTAAAATATATTTGAATCCATTATTCTCATGTGAGTATTGCCTCATATCTACAAGATCAACCTGCCATAAGTCATCCAAAATGTTAATCATAACATCCCTATGAGGGTATGTTTTGTGGGCTGGTTTGTGCAATTCTTGAACTGTTGCCTCCATACCTATTTGATTATTCCTCTCTCTCTAAGCTCCAAAATTATTGAGACAGCCTCATTCAAATGAGCAGTACTGCCCACAGCAGTTGATGCCATGATCAGACGTAGTCGATCTATTAGTTCATTGTGGTTGTCATAGTACATATACTGAGGAGAGTGATTGCTGACTCTTTTATATGGAATGTCAATACCATCACCACTGCTATATTGACCATATAATAATAAAGGTTTTATAATGTCTCTGTATCCAGACTGCATTGGTTTCCTGCTTTCCTGTGCACACTGGTGAATAGTAGTATTTTACCATACATCTATAGATCTTTGGATGAAATTTTTAGTTTTTGAGGGTTTGAGGAAAATGAGGTTCTGGTGTTCTTTGAAGTTCCCTATCACTTATGTGTATTGTTTTTTCAAATAAACTTACAGGCTGTGTGCCCAACATGTATGGTTTTCCACCAATGACACCAAACGTTTTGTCTGTCCTAGTGTTCCTGTGTAATTAATGAAACCAGCCACAGCATCTTCATCATTATTGTGTAATATCACTTAGAGTTCATTGAGTGATTCAGTAACTGGTTTAAAGGTTTCTCTAAATGTCTGCTCTCGATCCAAACAGCCTAGCATTAGCAGCCATACCTTCTCTCAAGCAGCCTTCCATGTAGTGATGACCTTATGTTTAGTTGACATCTTGCTATATACTAAGACGACCGCTTCACAGGCTGCACCTTACATAAATTTCCTTCAGTCTTTACAGTTAAGTCATTACTGTCTTTTCAGTTCCATCAGTCTTTACAGCTAAGTTGTCTAAATTCTTTCTCAAAATGATGTGGTTGTCTAGGTGTACTTCTCTAGCTCCTTAACATTATGTTTTAAGAGTGGAATTTTCCATGTATGAAGGCATTCTCTGCCTATGCGTATCTATCACATATCCTCATGGGCTGAATGACTGACATACATGCAAACTTGTCTGGTGTTGTATGTACTAACACATTTATCACTCTTTTCATAGCTATATATATAGGAACTCCTGGAAGTTCAGTTTCTACCTACTGTCATTCAGCTTTCTTGATTCATCACATATCTTTATAAAATCACTGAATGACATGTCAGCTCCTTTATGACCTGGTAAATGCTTTTTAAATTCAAACTGTCTTGTTTGAAAGCTACAATGAGATTTGCATTATCCCTCACCAACTGTTTCAGAGTTCTGGGACATGTCTGACTCAAATAAAATATGTCAATATCCATATGATGACCAGACCGGTAATATTGTAGAATTTTAAACCTGGTTTTCAACAGCAAGATCGTCAAATACCAACACTGTATTGTTTTACTTTATCTGGTGGTGGGGGGGGGGGGGGTGAATTTGACTGTTTTGGCTATATGTCATGTATGTTACACCATCTACTCTCTGCAGTATCTTCTACAGTAGCTTGCACTTGGGTTGAAGCAGCGTTTTTGAAAATAAACATGTGCTCAAAGTGTACTCCATCTGGGTGTATTAGTAGTGACATGAGAACACTCATCTTGCCACAGTTGGATGGACCAACAATTATCGCTCGTATATTATTTGGTAGGAGTATCCCATCCTTCTCCTTCTTCTTCATATTCTTATTCCGGTCTTCTTCTGCACCGTCACAGAACCACTCACTTACAACAAAGTCCTGATGCTTTACCCACCCTGCTAAAATACTAACTACATCAGGTTTTGCTGTGCAATGGACTTTTATAGAAAAATGAACACTAGCAGTAATAACATGTATAGCCACTGTAGCACCATCACCTTGTCAAATAAGCTACCATGGCTATGTATCATTGCTGATATGTATCTTTTATATACATAATTGCTGAAGTGTAAATTATATTATTTACATTTCAGCAGTGATACATAACCTGCATTACATCAACAACAAAAGCAACTGATTCATGTTTTGCAGTATTTCCCAAATAACTGTTTCTTTTATGCACTAAATTCCATGTGTATTTTTCTCAAACTGTTGAGTGTTCCTTCAGCTACCTCTCTTGACACCATATTGGTACACTGTTCTAAATTGTTTGTACACACACTATATGTCGGAATAGTTGACAATACCCTTTTCCACAGTTTGAACACACAGCGGCTCACAGTTCAGTCTTCCAACACAATGGATACCACCATCCATAGACTGAACAAAATAACAGTGGAGTGTTGCAGATAAATGGATCGATCTCCAGATCTCACCATGAGTGTGACATCATCGTACAGTGATGTTATAGATACCATCAGAGTATTAGAAGGTCATCTGTTGATTTATGTAGTGTTCTGCAAACACAGCTCATTACATTCCAACTTTGTAAATTGCACTTTAACACTTCTCGATGCATTTTCAATCTCTAGTCATTGTCCACTGATGCTTCTATGCCCATACTTAAGCACTTTGAACCACTAGCTGTTAAACTATAAGTTGAAGTGAAAAGCATTAGGGCCTTGGAAGAATTCAGCAGCTTTTCACCCACCAAACCAACACTCTGTCCTTGTAGCTCATTGTCATGCTCCACCATGTTGGTCAGGTGCGCTACGGGATTCCAAGGTGCTGCTACCACTGCTGGCCCTGACACGCTGGAGTTCACTGCATGTCCTGATGATCCAATGGTGGCTGCTGCTGGTCCAGGCATGCCGGATGTTGCTGCTGGTCCAGAGAGGCCAGAGGTCACCGAAAAAAGAAGAAGAAACAATAAGCATCGACAGACAATGACATGGAGTTGAACAAAGAAAGTGAACTTGACAAAGGATAGGAGGAACTGCTACATGCAGTAAAAGTAGCAGAGCCCTGTAATGAGTACTTACTTTTACACTTCTTCTGCATTGCAGAGGCAGATGTAGAGCTCGGCTGCTTCATGGTTCTTCAACTGACTGAATGCGACTGACAGCATGTCCATCTTACATCCTTCAATGTCATGATCACATGACCATATGTAATGTTCCCACATTCCTGTTGGTTCCCTCCAATTTTCAAGTGGGGCTGGAGGTGAATCCTATGTTCCTATTGGTTCTTCATGGAAGTGGTGGGATCAGAAAAAACCTGTTTCAAGCGCCCTCTGTGGCAGTTAAGTGAACTAGCTCAGTCAAGGCCCATATACCAAGGTGAACACTTCTGGTTCATTCTGTCTGGGGCAGTGGACCAGGACAAAGTTCACTGTGGGTCAGGACCAAGTGTAAGTCTCTCTACCGACCTGTGTGAATGATAATACATGAAGCATCTGATGCAGCTGCAGCACCTGGAATGTCTGCTCCACGATTGCTGTGAAGACATGATCAGAAGATTTAAAAAAAAAGTAATTACATGCGGTGAGTTATGTTGATGTCGATTGTGTGACAGTATTACCTGCACGATTTGAAAAGACAATCTATTTAATTACTTCTTTTTTGATGTATTTTGCAAGATCTGCATCTTCCAAAACTGCTGAGAATGATGAGCTTTCCCATCAAATAAAAGAGAAATTCAACCCCTGTAAATTGAATTTTATAGATAAGCATTATATCCTTTGCTATTTGCTATGTAGTTGAAATTTCTGTTGTTAGAACCTTCCACTCCTGCATAGACTGAATCTTTTTCTCACTAGTTTTTTTTGGGAGGAGTGGGGAGGAAAGTGGGAGAGCGGGACTGGAAAATTTCTAAGACGGGAGGGGTTCATTAATTTATCGATTCAATTAATTAGTCAATTTATTTCATATCAAAGGTGCACTTTAATGGCAAGGGGGAGGGGGTAGCAGTTGGGTATATCCCAGAGGGTTGGGGAGATGGAGGGGGAGCGGTGGTGGAGGGTTTGGCATCTTGCATAAATTTGGCAACAGTGCAAAGTGTGGTAGAACAGACATTACCCTACTACTACTACTACCGGCTGCATAGAAAGCGCATGCTAATGAGGTGAGATCTGCTCTGAACTAGGCACTGCACAGCAGCGGGACTCTCTCGACGAGTGTCGATAGCACACACATCGCTTGATAGGACTGCGTGACATCGCTGTCAAGGCCACAGTGAACAGTCGCACTATCAGATTTGATAAATTGCTGATTTGGCCACTAGGAAGAGCATCATTCGTTTCTCTCTCAGCAGAGAACCCAATCTGTGCTTCTCTGTGGAGACTAAGGCATTACAAAGTACTTCCGTACGAACTCACACTTGAGTCAAGTTTCTGTTCCTGAATTATGAGCTGTCAAAACTCTTTGAATCTGGCGTTATACTGAAGTAATTTCTTCGACCCTGGGAGTTTGCGGACGCCATTTGACGTTCTCTTTCTAGTCAGAATTTACATCTGCAGGACACACTTCGTCTGCACGACGACAGGCAACAGCGCGCAGATCGGCGCTGCAGAAGTACCCTTCCCACCACTGAATTCGGTGCTATACGCATCACAGCTCGGCAGGGGAATCTTCAGCCGTAAATGTGTTGATTTCCATGGATTCGACCGTAGAACTCATTACTGTCAGTGCCAGACAGGGTGGGAGCTTTCGTATATTCGATGCTAATCAGTAGCAATCACTGTGTCTTACTATGGAATAAACACGGGCGCGATTTCGATTGAAATCATAGATAACACTGTTCGACAAGGGCTCTATTTCTGATATGAAAGTGTGTGCTTCTAAAGCAGTTTACCATGGGAGATTCAAATATGTAAACAAAATATCGTTATCAGGGATACTTTTTACGTAATATGTATACATCTACACTACCGGCCATTAAAATTGCTACACTACGAAGATGACGCTACAGACGCGAAATTTAACCGACAGGAAGACGATGCTGTCTTATATGCAACTGATTAACTTTTCAGAGCATTCGCACAAGGTTGGCGCCGGTGGCGACACCTACAACGTGCCGACATGAGGAAAGTTTCCAACCGATTTCTCATACACAAAGAGCAATTGACCGGCGTTGCCTGGTGAAACGTTGTTGTGATGCCTCGTGTAACGAGGAGAAATGCGTACCATCACGTTTCCGAGTTTGATAAACGTCGGATTGTAGCCTATCGCGATTGCGGTTTATCGTATCGCGACATTGCTGCTCGCGTTGGTCGAGATCCAATGACTGTTACCAGAATATGGAATCCGTAGCTTCAGGAGGGTAATACAGAACGACGTGCTGGATCCTAACGGCCTCGTCTCACTAACAGTCGAGATGAAAGGCATCTTATCCGCATGGTTGTAACGGATCGTGCAGCCACGTCTCGATCCCTGAGTCAACAGATGGAGACGTTTGAAAGACAACAACCATCTGCAAGAACAGTTAGACGACTTTTGCAGCAGCATGGACTATCAGCTCGGAGACCATGGCTGCGGTTACCCTTGAGGCTGCATCACAGACAGGAGCTCCTGTGATGGTGTACTCAACGACGAACCTGGGTGCACGAATGGCAAAACGTCATTTTTTCGGATGAATCCAGGTTGTGTTTACAGCATCATGATGGTCGCTTCCGTGTTTGGCGACATCGCGGTGAACGCACATTGAAAGCGTGTATTCGTCATCGCCATACTGGCGTATCACCTGGCGTGATGGTATGGGGTGCCATTGCTTACACGTCTCGGTCTCTTGTTCGCATTGCCGGCACTTTGAACAGTGGACGTTACATTTCAGATGTGTTAAGACCCGTAGCTCTACCCTTCATTCGATTACTGCGAAACCCTACATTTCAGCAGGATAATGCACGACCGCATGTTGCAGGTCCTGTACGGGCCTTTCTGGATACAGAAAATGTTCGACTGCTGCCCTGGCGAGCACATTCTCCAGATCTCTCAGCAACTGAAAACGTCTGGTCAATGGTGGCCGAGCAACCCACTGGTCACGCCAGTAACTACTCGTGATGAACTGTGGTATCATGTTGAAGCTGGATGGGCAGCTGTATCTGTACACGCCATCCAAGTTCTGTTTGACTCAATGCCCAGGCGTATCAAGGCCGTTATTACGGCCAGAGGTGGTTGTTCTGGGTACTGATTTCTCAGGATCTATGCACCCAAATTGCGTGAAAATGTAATCACATGTCAGTTCTAGTATAATATATTTGTCGAATGAATACCCGTTTATCATCTGCATTTCTTCTTGGTGTAGGAATTTTAATGTCTAGTAGTGCATATCCACAATGCTTGGCAAACACACAGACGCTAGAGAGAAATACTGGTTTGTTGCCACATCCAGTAGTGGTGGAACGTGACAATTTTTTGTTGTTCAACAGCAGATGGGAAGAATTAGACGTCATTGGTTTATACCCAGCCACACAAAAAAAAGGAAAAATGGTTCAAATGGCTCTGAGCACTATGGGACTTAACGTCTAAGGTCATCAGTCCCTTAGAACTTAGAACTACCTAAACCTAACTAATCTAAGGACTTCACACCCATCCATGCCCGAGGCAGGATTCGAACCTGCGACCGTAGCGGACGCGCGGTTCCAGACTGTAGCGCCCAGAACCGCTCGGCCACACGGGCCGGCCCCCAGCCACACCCATGTCATTACTTACTTGCAACTCAAACGGCGACAGCCGGTCGCTGCCACGGCAGAAAACCTTCTCGCTTCCCAGAGGCAGGTGCATAGAGTTTACAACAGTGGTGTTAGCCGATGTCAGTCTTAACGAATGGGTGTTTAGGCTGGCAAGAAACAGTCTCTGTCATATTTCCGAGCACAGTTGAAGTTATAAGTTCCTATGTTTGAACTGATTTAGCGTGGTGCTGTAGGTAAATTGAATGCTTGTTTTTTACGTATCAGCATTGCTCTAGTTATCTAGTACTATCGTAGTACAGATGTATTACTGAAGAAGTATTTTTAAATTTTCAGAAATGCCACGTCGTCGTGAATGTTGATATAAGCCAGACAACTTCTGCTGTATCTGTGGGAAGATCACCTTTGTCAAAAATAGGAAGAAAATTTCAACAGTCATAAAAAAGCTTATAAACATTAGTTTGGAGTGGAGGTAGGAGACCAAGATAAAGAATGGGAACCACACTTAAAACTTCCGGGCTGATAGGCCGTGGTCGAAGTATAAAACACTCTCCTGACGTTTCGTCTCCAACTGCGGGAGACATCCTCGGAGGTAAAGCGGCAGGATGTCTCCCGCAGTTGGAGACGAAACGTCAGGAGAGAGTTTTATGCTTCGACCACGGCCTATCAGCCCGGAAGTTTTAAGTGAAGACAATACCGGCCGTGAAAGCTTACATTGTATGATCAATGGGAACCACATTTCTGTTGTGCTACCTGTTACTGCAAACTAATTCAGTGGTGGAAAGGTAAAGAGAATATGGCACTGTTCGCCGTGCCCGTGGTGTGGAGAGAGCCCAAGGACCACGTTACTGATTGTTATTTCTCTCTAACAAAAATTCAGGGTTTTTCCAACAACATAATCGAAGAGGCACATTGTTTACCCAGAACTGCTTTCAACGAGAATGCCAGTGCAGTATTCTGACAGCCTTCCAATTCCTCCAAAGGCTCCAGACCTAATTCGGAGTGATAGTGAAGTAAGTAGTACTGAAGAAATCACAGATAATGATCCTTTATATCACTGCACAATTGAGTCATCACCACATTTGTTAACACAAGCAGATTTAAATGGTTTAGTACGTGATCTAGGACTAAGTAAACAAAAGGCGCAGCTGCTTGGTTCAAGATTACTCCACCAAACTACTAAAATCATGTGTTCAGGCACAGAACACGTGCCTTTATTTCCTATTTTGCAACTGACGTAGCACTGACATTTTTGAATGACGTTGCTAGCCTAATGAAAGTGCTGAACTTCACCTATATTTCACAGGAGTGGAGACTTTTCATAGATGCGTCGAAAACAAGTCTCAAGAGTGTTTAGCTACATAACGGAAATAAAACACCCTCTGTTCCAGTAAATAACGCCAGCTTGACCAAAGAAAATTACGAATTCGTACAAAGGATGCTAAATTCATTGGAATACAATGAATACAATAGGAAAATACATGCAGATTTCTAAGTAATTGCTATTGTACTGGGAATGCAACAAGGCTACACGAACTATGCCTGTTTTCTTTGCGAGTGGGGTAGTCGACATAGAAATTCTCACTGCGTAAAAAAGAAATGGCCTAGGCGGAGATGGAAAGTGGGCGAAAACAATGTACAACGCAAAAGTTTGGTAGCTCCTGAAGATATACTACTTCCACCACTTCGCATCAAACTTGGCCTATTGAAACAATTTGTAAAGGCCATGGATCCCACAGGCAGTGGGTTTGCATATCTAGCTACCAGATTCCCCCGTCTTTCAGCTGGAAAAATAAAGGAAGGTGTATTTGTGGACGCACAAATCAAGGAGCTGCAGAAAGATGCAAATTTTGAAGCACGTTTAACTGACAAAGAAAAAGAAGCATGGGACTGTTTCAAGATGGTGTCAGAAAGCTTCCTCGGAAGAAGAAGAGCTACAAACTACAAAGCAATGGTGAATGATATGATCAAAGCACATCAAGAACTGGTGTTGCAATATGTCTTTAAAGGTACATGTGATGGACTCTCATCTGAAACACTTCACAGAGAGTTGTTGTGACGTATCGGATGAACACGGCAAAGATTCCACAAAGACATTTCTACCATAGAAAGGCATTATGAACGGAAGTGGATACCTTCTATGTTAGCAGATTATTGCTGGATTATCATTCGAGAGAAGATAGATTTACAATGCAACAGAAAAAAAATGATGTGCATTACAATACAGTGGCTCATCGTTTTGTCTATGTTCTGCAATTTATCATGTCAAACAGATGCTACAAAGCGTATACACAAAGATTACTGTGACATATGTTACATCTTACCCTCCATTAATGTGATGAACTTATGTTGTTGTTGTTGTTGTGGTCTTGACTCCTGAGACTGGTTTGCTGCAGCTCTCCATGCTACTCTATCCTGTGCAAGCTGCTTCATCTCCCAGTACGTACTGCAGCCTACATCCTTCTGAATCTTGATGAACTTACAACATCATAAAAAGGTGAATCTGTTTATCGAATTTCACCTCATGTTTGCTGCCATATATCAGAAATAGAAAAGAGAAATAAAATTCCGATTACTCATAAACTATCCCCGACAGAAAAGAACTTAAAACAGTTTTAAATTCAACACTCGAAGTACAACTATGATCACAATGTATTTTTTCAGAAATAGATAAATAGTATTTTTCTGTAGAACTGTGTAATTTGCCGATGTAAAATTTAGGTTACTGAATAAGAATTAATATTCTAAATTGAAACTTGTTACATATTTTTCTTCGGGTGTTATTTTCACAGTAAGTACCTTATCAGTACCTAGTTGTTCTACTTTTCCTAGAATTATATCATAATACCGACCCTGATCAAGTTAGAGCAGTGTATTGTCATAACTGGGGAACTAATCGACATGTTATCCCCCTGTTGCAAGTTGCCAATGGCAGGGCTAATTTGACTGACTCCATTGTGAACACAATGTTGACAGCCGTCATACTTAACATACCGTATGCTACCAAAACCCAACACTGCACTCTGAGGTAGCAAGGGGTTTTTTGTAAATTACAGGAAGAACACAGAAAAAATGTTCGAACAACAGTGAGATCGGCAAAGTGCATACTGAAAACAAGCCAGGTGGCTGTGAGGTAACTGACTCCTGAAGGAAGTGAACAATATCGCTTCTCTACAAATTAGCTATTGTAACGATGGGCCATCTTACAAAACTCATAGTGTAATGCGGAAGGCAGTGGTTCTCTGAATTCGGTACTCAGGTGGAAACATCTTTCTCCGCAGCCACAAGGCTCGCCTCATCATGTGTCCAGCAACAAGTCTTTGCTATTCAACTTACTAACATGAAGTACAGTTTTCTACCACCTACCGTGAAGTGTTCTCTTTCTGGATAAACTTTGGTGCTTCTGTTAGAGTAGAACACTCGCCAGCCGATAGTGGCAGACATAGATAGTTCTTTCCAGTAAAACTGAACTAAAGATGTTAAATAACCTCCCACTCTTGCTGTTTCCATCCAATAGTGCTCTGGGGTGGGAAATAAGCAGAAAATCTCTCCCATTTTATGGTATAATTTCGAAATAGGTCTACTAGACGCCTGACTTGTAGGCAAGAACGAGAAACCGCGTACTCTACAGAAAATAACTGTGAGAACCAACCAGAACGATGGACTCTCTAAATAAACCAAACGCTATTTTGCGGTATTGTTACTGAGATAACGAAAATTCGCTTGCTAACCTCTGTGAAGCGACACTTAGCTAGAAATTCCTTATCTTGCTATGAGGCTTCTACGATCAATACCGTGTTTTTCCAACAGAAATAAGCTGTCCCCTGTCCGTCTGGAGAGCAGGAGAGCATGAGATGAGGGAGGAGAATGGAGGAGAATGCCGGTCGGTCTACCTGACGCTAAGACACAGCCTTGGACTCGGACATTTTTATGCTAGCCATCTCCTCTTAACAGACTTAACTTTTCCTAGCCAGCTCATAGGCTAGGAACTGCTCAGCCCCTTCACTGTACCAAAAAGGGAAATGGAAAGAAAGCAATATGAAGGAACAGGCGCTGGAGGTACTGAATCTCAACTGCAATTATTACCCAGCGTCAGTGATAGACTAATTGATCAAGGGAAATTAACATCAAAATACTTTGACGTACGTTGCTTGACAGTTTCAGAGAAAGACGGCCACGTACAAACCTCTCTTATTATGTTTGTGCCGAAGGTGATCGCTTGACCCCAGTTGGCTGTCAATAAATAAATAAATAAAAAGCACAGCAGCTTTAGATGGTCTGCGATGCACTCTTGAGCACTGCTACACAATTACCGAAAATACGAGCATCAAGTGATTATACAGGGGTGAGCTTAAATGTTAGCAGCGATAACATAAAATCCATTCGAGTGTATGAATATTGTCAGGCAAAGCAATATTCTGTGGATATTGCTTATACAAGAGAGATGAATTTGCAAGTAACGTTATAGAAATGGAAGAGGACATAGATGAAGATGAGATGGGGGGTACGATACTGCAGAGCACAGAAAGACTTAAGTCGCAACAAGGCTCTCGGAGAAGTCGACATTCCGTCAGAACTACTGACAGCCTTGGGAGAACCAGCTATGAAAAATTCTTTCATATGGTGTACAACTTGAGACAGGCGAAATTCCCTGAGGCTTCAAGAAGAATATCGTAATTCCAACCCCAAAGAAATCAGCTGGTGACAGATGTGAATGTTACCGAAATATCAGTTTAATAAGTCACGGTTGCGGAATATAACACAGATTATTTGCAGAAGAATGAAAAAATTTAAGAAATCGGCCTTGGGGGAGGTTGGATTCTGGAGAAATGTAGGCACGCAATAGAGAATACTGACGGATGAACCATCGTTTACAAATCATGGTCAATCAACCTTACGGTCATGTGCAACTGGTCGCTTTAAAATCCACTCTTGCTGAGAGAGGTGCGTAAGCAACGACTTCTGTCTGTCAACGAGTCGTGCGCACGCTTCATGGTTGACATCACTCGTCGGTGTTTTGTGTATGGGCCTCTTAATAGCCGCAATTATGTATAGTTCCTAAGAGATATGCTACCGTGGTTATTGGGACACGTTCCTCTGGACAGAAGATAATAATACTCTCTTAAAGGAATATTTGGACATCGCTCGATCGGTCCATCGGCAAATTCAAAATGGTCTGCACGCTCACCAGACTCAACAGATCTCTGCGTTGTTCCTGTGGACAAAATCAAAATAAAATGTCTACAAGCAAATACCGATTCTCGAAGCAATGAAATACCAGAAAACACGGGTTGTGCTGCAATTGGTCCAGACGAAATTGAGTGTTGTCTCTTCGGCTTATCTTTACAGCGTTTATCAGTTCACAGGGTCGACATTTTCACGTGGCAGTTATAATAATAAAAACATGAACCGTACCTAAGTGAAGTATTTGCTTGCATTTGTTAAAGTAGGGCAGACATTTGCTTCAGCACTTCTCTTGACGACGGGACAGTTACCTTATTACTGTCTGATCAAATTCCAAACCTTAAAGTGTTGAAGCACTTATCGAAGGCTCTTCCAGTGTCACAGAAAAGAAATTACGCGATTCCATTAAGAAACAACTGAGACGGTGTCATAATTCGCCAGTCATAGATGTTAAAAATCAGTTGCGTATATTAGAAAACTGGCAGCATTGTCCGGCATAACTTAAGGAAAGACAGACCTGCAGCTGAGTTTATTTAGGGTTGCATCCGTAGATGCGTCACAGTGTACACTGACGTGACAAAATTCGTGGGATAGCGATATGTGCATGTACACATGGCGGAAGCATCGCGTACACTAAGTAAAAAAGGGCAGTGCATTGGTGGAGCTGTAATTTGTACTCAGGTTATTCGTGTGAAAAGATGTCGCACGTATAATAGCGGAGAATTAACAGACTTTGTACGCGGAATGCGAGTTGGAGCTAGACGCATGGGGCAATCCACTTCGGAAACCATAAGGGAACTCATTATACCGAGATCCACAGCGTCAAGCGTGTGCCGAGAATACCAAATTTCAGGCATTACCTCTCGCCACGGGCAACGCAGTCGCGGTCGGCCTTCACGTAGCGGCCGGGAACCGCGGCGTTTCTGTAGAGTAGTCAGAGGTGAGCTGTTTAAGATACACTACTGGCCATTAAAATTGCTACACCAAGAAGAAATGCAGATGATAAACCGGTATTCATTGCACAAATATATTATACTAGAACTGACATGTGATTACATTTTCACGCAATTTGGGTGCATAGATCCTGAGAAGTCAGTACCCAGAACAACCACCTCTGGCCGTAACAACGGCCGTGATACGCCTGGGCATTGAGTCAAACAGAGCTTGGATGGTGTGTACAGGTACAGCTGCCCATGCAGCTTCAACATGATACCACTGCTCATCAAGAGTAGTGACTGGTGTATTGTGACGAGCCAGTTGCTCGGCCACCATTGACCAGACATTTTCAATTCGTGAGAGCTCTGGAGAATGTGCTGGCAAGGGCAGCAGTTGAACACTTTCTGTATCCAGAAAGGCCCGTACAGGACCTGCAACATGCGGTCGTGCATTATCCTGCTAAAATGTAGGTTTTCGCAGGGATCGAATGAAGGGTAGAGCCACGGGTCGTAACACATCTGAAATGTAATGTCCACAGTTCAAAGTGACATCAATGTGAACAAGAGGTGACCGAGACGTGTGACCAATGGCACCCCATACCATCACGCCGGGTGATACGCCAGTATGACGATGACGAATACACGCTTGCAATGTGCGTTCACCGCGATGTCTACAAACACGGATGCGATGCGACCATCATGATGCTGTAAACAGAATCAGGATTCATCCGAAAAAATGACGTTTTGCCATTCGTCCACCCAGGTTCGTCGTTGAGTACACCATCGTAGGCGCTCCTGTCTGTGATGCAGCGTCAAGGGTAACCGTAGCCATGGTCTCCGAGCTGATAGTTCATGCTACTGCAAACGTCGTCGAACTGTTCATGCAGGTGGTTGTTGCTTTGGAAACGTCCCCATCAGTTGACTCAGGGATGGAGACGTGGCTGCACGATCCGTTACAGCCATGCGGATAAGATGCCTGTCGTTTCGACTGCTAGTGATACGAGGCCATTGGGATCCAGCACGGCATTCCGTATTACCCTCCTGAACCCACCGATTCCATATTCTGCTAACAGTCATTGGATCTCGACCAACGCGAGCAGCAATGTGGCGAGACGATAAACTGCAATCGCGATAGGCTACAATACGACCTTTATCAAAGTCGGAAACGTGATGGTACGCATTTGTCCTCCTTACACGAGGCATCACAACAACGTTTCACCAGGCAACGCCGGTCAACTGCTGTTTGTGTAAGAGAGAGAAATCGGTTGCAAACTTTCCTCATGTCAGCACGTTGTAGGTGTCGCCACCGGCGCCAACCTTGTATGTATGCTCTGAAAAGCTAATCATTTGCATATCACAGCATCTTCTTCCTGTCGGTTAAATTTCGCGGCTCTAGCACGTCATGTTCTTGGTGTAGCAATTTTAATGGCCAATAGCGTACAAACAACGACGTGAAATAATCGCAGAAATCAATATCGGAGAACGACGAACGTTTCCTGTTAGAACTGTGTTTCGAAATTTGGTGTGAGTGGGCTGTGACAGAAGACTACAGACGCGGATGCCTTTCCTAACAGTACGGTATACGCTACAGCACCTTTCCTGGGCCAGTAACTATATCGGTTGGACCCTATACCACTGGGAAACCTTGGCCTGGCCGTAAGAGTCCAGATTTCAGTTGGTAAGAGCTGATGGTAGAGTTCGAGTGTGCCGCAGACTCCACGAAGTCATGTACCCCGATTGTCAAGACCCACATTGTCAACAAGGCACTGTGCAAGCTAGTGGTGCCTCCATGGTGGCGCGCGTCGTGTTTACATGGATCGGGTACTCTGGTCCAACTGACCGATCATTAACTGCAAATGGTTATCTTCGGTTACTTTGAGAGTACTTACAGCCACTCATCGATTTCATATTCCCAGACATGTCATCGGACCACAGTTGGTTGGTTGGTTGGTTTGGGGAAGGTTGGGTTGGTTGGTTGGTTTGGGGAAGGAGACCAGACAGCGTGGTCATCGGTCTTATCGGATTAGGGAAGGATTGGGAAGGAAGTCGGCCGTGCCCTTTCATGGGAACCATCCCGGCATTTGCCTAGAGTGATACAGGGAAATCACGGAAAACAAAAATCAGGATGGCCGGACGCGGGATTGAACCGTCGTCCTCCCGAATGCGAGTCCAGTGCCTAACCATTGGGGAAGGAGACCAGACAGCGTGGTCATCGGTCTCATCGGATTAGGGAAGGATGGGGAAGGAAGTCGGCCGTGCCCTTTCAGAGGAACCATCCCGGCATTGGCCTGGAGTGATTTAGGGAAATCACGGAAAACCTAAATCAGGATGGCTGGACGTGGCATTGAACCGTCGTCCTCCCGAATGCGAGTCCAGTGTCTAACCACTGCGCCACCTGGCTCGGTCGGACCACAGTTGTTCGCTACTGGTTTGAAGAACGTTCTGCACAGTGCGTAAGAATGATTCGGCCGCCCAGATCGCCCGATATGAATCCCGTCGAACATTTATGGGACATAATCGAGAGGTCAGTTCGTGCACAAAATCCTGCACCGGCAACACTTTAGCAATTATGGACGGCTGAATATTGGAACACGTGAGGCAATACTGACCTTACGACTTATCTTAGAAGAAAGATTAAGGAAAGGCAAACTACGTTTCTAGCATTTGTAGACTTAGAGAAAGCTTTTGACAATGTTGACTGGAATACTCTCTTTCAAATTCTAAAGGTTCGAGGGGTAAAATACAGGGAACGAAAGGCTGTTTACAATTTGTACAGAAACCAGATGGCAGTTATAAGAGTCGAGGGGTATGAAAGGGAAGCAGTGGTTGGGAAGGGAGTGAGACAGGGTTGTAGCCTCTCCCCGCTTTTATTCAATCTGTATATTGAGCAAGCAGTAAAGGAAACAAAAGAAAAATTCGGAGTAGGAATCAAAATCCATGGAGAAGAAATAAAAACTTTGAGGTTTGCCGATGACATTGTAATTCTGTCAGAGACAGCAAAGGACCTGGAAGAGCAGTTGAACGGAATGGACAGTGTCTTGAAAGGAGGATATAAGATGAACATCAACAAAAACAAAACGAGAATAATGGAATGTAGACGAATAAGTTGGGTGATGCTGAGGGAATTAGATTAGGAAATGAGACACTTAAAGTGGTAAAGGAGTTTTGCTATTTGGGGAGCAAAATAACTGATGATGGTCGAAGTAGAGAGGATATAAAATGTAGACTAGCAATGGCAAGGAAAGCGTTCCTGAAGAAGAGAAATTTGTTAACATCGAGTATAGATTTAAGTGTCAGGAAGTCGTTTCTGAAAGTATTTGTATGGAGTGTAGCCGTGTATGGAAGTGAAACATGGACGATAAATAGTTTGGACAAGAAGAAAGTAGAAGCTTTCGAAATGTGGTGCTACAGAAGAATACTGAAGATTAGATGGGTAGATCACATGAGGAAGTATTGAAAGAATTGGGGAGAAGAGGAGTTTGTGGCACAACTTGAGTAGAAGAAGCGATCGGTTGGTAGGGCATGTTCTGAGGCATCAAGGGATCACAAATTTAGCATTGGAGGGCAGCGTGGAGGGTAAAAATCGTAGAGGGAGACCAAGAGATGAATACACTAAGCAGATTCCGAAGGATGTAGGTTGCAGTAAGTACTGGGAGATGAAGAAGCTTGCACAGGATAGAGTAGCATGAAGAGCTGCATCAAACCAGTCTCAGGACTGAAGACCGCAACAACAACAACAACAACAACGTAGAGGCACCACGGTTCTATAGGGGACTTCCAACGATTTGTTGAGTCGGTGCCACGTAGAGCTGTTCCACTACGCCGGCCGAAAGGACGTCCGACACGATATTAGTAAGTATCCCATCACTTGTCACCTCAGTGCCGTCATGCTATGCGCAGAATGATGCCAGTAGAGGGCAGGAGCGCACGCCGGGACCGGCGACTGCAGCAGCTGACAGACTTGCAGCGACTGGCGACTAACGCGCCGCTCAGTGCACGGCGCCCCTCTCCTTCCTCTCTACCGCTCTCCCCCCCCCCCCCCCCCCCCCCCCACCAATACCACTACCACTCCCGCCAAACGACCTCGAGCGTTTGTGTGGGCGCCGCGGCTACACCCAGAACGCGGCAGACACACACACACACACACACACATGCCCGGGAGTGTCGACCGTTGTGATTGTGCACCAGTGCCTCAACATAGATCACTTAGTTAAATGAGTAGTTTCAATCGAATAAAACAGTGAGTTTACTGTAATTTCACATTCACCTACATACATACTCCGCACCTGTACGAAAACGAGGTAGAGTGTCTGTGTCTGCATGATGTGCCCAACACAATTTCATACTTTAGAAGTAGGTAGGTAACTGATTGTTGTTGTTGTGGTCTTCAGTCCAGAGACTGGTTTGATGCAGCTCTCCATGCTACTCTATCCTGTGCAAGCTTCTTCATCTCCCAGTACCTACTGCAACCTACATCCTTCTGAATCTGCTTAGTGTATTCATCTCTTGATCTCCCTCTACGATTTTTACCGTCCACGCTGTCCTCCAAATTTGCACTGAATAAAGGAAGGGATTGCCTTCGTTTTGTGAAACGACCCATGTTGTTATTGTGGTCTTCAGTCCAGAGACTGGTTTGATGCAGCTCTCCATGCTACTCTACCCTGTGCAAGCTTCTTCATCTCCCAGTACCTAATGCAACCCACATCCTTCTGAATCTGCTTAGTGTATTCATCTCTTGGTCTCCCTCTACGATTTTTACCCTCCACGCTGTCCTCCAATACTAAATTGGTGACCCCTTGATGCCTCAGAACATGTCCTACCAATCGATCCCTTCTTCTACTCAAGGTGTGCCACAAGTTTCTCTTCTCCCTAATTCTATTCAAAACCTCTTGATTAGTTATGTGATCTACCCGTCAAATCTTCAGCATTCTTCTGTAACACCATATTTCGAAAGCTTCTATTCTCTTCTTGTCCAAAACGAATTGCTGACACTTAAATCTATACTCGATGTTAGCAAATTTCTCTTCTTCAGAAACGCTTTCCTTGCCTTTGCCAGTCGACATTTTACATCCTCTCTACTTCGACTACAGAGCTGCATCAAAATCAGTCTCTGGACTGAAGACCATAACAACAACAACAACTTCGACTTTAGTTAATTAGAAAGAAACCATGAATAACAGAAGAAACATTAATTTGATCGGCGAAAGGAGGAAGTAGAAAAACGTTCAGGAAAATACAGGAATACCGAAATACAAGTCACTTAAGAATGAAATAAATAGAGAGGGCTAGGAAGCTAAGGCGAAATGGCTGCAGGGAAAATGTGAAGAAATCGGAAAAGAAATGATCGTCGGAAGGACTGACTCAGCATACAGAAAAGGCAAAATAACCTTCGGTGAAATTAAAAGTTAGGGCGTTGACATTAAGAATGCAATGGGAATTCCACTGTTAAATGCAGAGGAGAGAGCGGATAGGCGAAAGGACCACATTGAGGGGATCTGTGAGGGGAAAGACTTGTCTGACGACGTGAAAGAAGAAGGAACTGGAGTCGTTAGAGAAGAAATAGGGGCACAGTATTAGAAGCAGAATTTCAAAGAGCTATCGAAGACGTAAAATTAAATAGGGCAGAAGGGCTAGATAACATTCCATTGGAATTTCTAAAATCGTTGGCGGAAGCGGCAACAAAACTATTATTCACGCTCGTGTGTGGAATGTATGAGACCGCCGATATACCCTCAGACATTCCGAAAAACATCATCCACATAATTCTGAAGATTGCAAGAGCCGACAAGTATTTTGAGAACTCAAAATTGTTAAGGCTTTCGTGGCCACTTGTTGACAAACTGCCTATTGGCTTCTGTCTCGGGTTCTTCGGCCGACGTTCATCTAATGATTTTTCTGACGTTTCGCCAGCACGAGTGGCTGGCATTGTCAAAGCTTCACCCTCCATTGCCGGTGGTGAACTGGCGACGAGCTCGCGGCCGCAGACTATATGTACCTGGCGCACCAACGTCCGAGGGCTTCTCCGCGGTCATTTCCGGTGCGGTTCTCCTCTTGCTACCTGCGACGGTCGTTCGCTGCAGTACGGGAAGCCAGGATCCGTTTACCTTAAGGCTTTCCTCTTTCTTGTTGAAACTGTTCGCGTGTTTTTGGATTTCTACAGCTTCTCTGAACAAGTGCGTGTGATAGTGCTTCTCTACAGCCTGAACTTCCGTGTCGGCGAATTTTATTACGTGGTCGGTCTCATTCAGTGCGTGCTCTGCCACGGCCGATTTCTCCACCTGCCCCAACCTGCAATGTCGCTTATGCTCTTTGATCCTGGTGTTAATGGATCGTCCAGTCATTCCGACATAAACTTTTCCGCATGTGCAAGGTATACGGTACATTCCCGACATTGCAAGTGGGTCTCTTTTCTCCTTCGCCGATCTAAGACACTCTTTGATCTTCCTTGTCGGTTTGAAAATCGTCTTTACGCCGTGTTTGCGCAATATACGGCCGATTCTGTCCGTCACTCTGGGAATGTATGACAGAAAGGCCGTACCCGACATTTCTTTTTCTGGTTCCTTACTTCGCCGAGTGTTTGGCTCTGTTACACTTCTAATGTAATTTGTGGAGTACCCATTGCTCCTCAGAACAGTTTCCAGGTGTTGCATTTCTCTTTTGAGGTGTTGAGGCTCACATATTCGTCCTGCTCTCGTTACGAGCGTACTAATCATGCCTCTTTTCTGGCTCGGGTGGTGGTTTGACAGTTTGTGCAGGTATCGGTCCGTGTGTGTCGGTTTTCGATACACGCTGTGTCCCAGGTTTTCGCCGTCCCTTGTGACCAGCACATCCAGAAATGGCAGTTTCTTGTCCTTTTCTACTTCCATGGTAAATGTTATGTTGGCATGGAGGCTGTTCAAGTGTCTCAGGAATTCACCGAGCTGTTCTTCACCATGGCTCCACACCACGAAAGTATCATCGACGTACCTGTACCACACCTTAGGTTTGCAAGTCGCCGAGTCCAGTGCCTGTGCTTCGAATTGTTCCATGAAGAAGTTGGCCACCACTGGACTGAGAGGACTACCCATGGCGACGCCTTCCAGCTGTTCGTAGAAATCGCCATTCCACGTGAATTAGCTCGTGGTGAAACATGCATGGAAGAACTTTTTGATGTCTTGAGGGAACATGGAACCGATGTGCTCCAGAGCGTCGCTGAGTGGCACTTTCGTAAATAACGAAACAACATAAAAACTGACCAGGATGTCGTTTGGCGCAAGTTTCAGTTTCTTCAGCTTCTCAATGAAATGTCCTGAGTCCTTAATGTATGTGTCGGTCTTTCCCACGTGTGGCTGGAGCAGAGAGGCCAAGTGTTTCGCCAGTTTATACGTTGGTGAGCCAGGAGCACTAACGATCGGTCTCAGTGGAACGTTGTTCTTATGGATCTTGAGTAATCCATACAGCCGAGGTGGTAGGGCTTCTGTGTTGCGCAGGTTTCTCTGTATGTCCGCCGGCAGAGAAGACGCCTTGATTAATCGATTGGTATTCCGAGTGATACGCTGCGTCGGATCTGCGCTTAGTTTTCGGTACGTCGTCGGATCTAATAGGTCTCGGATCTTTTGCTCATAATCTTCGGTCTTCATTACGACGGTCGCATTCCCCTTATCGGCAGGCAGTACCAATATACTCCTGTCGGCGTTGAGATTCTTAATGGCTTGTAACTCTTCTTTCTTCAGGTTGCAAGCTGGTGGTTTTGCTCGGCGCAGTATCCTGGCTGTTTCAGTGCGTATTTCCTCTGCCCCTTCACAACGAAGGGTCCGAATGGCTGCTTCTGTGTTGGCAATGATGTCCTCCATAGGTATAGTTCTCGGGATGATAGCGAAATTCCCTCCTTTTTGAAGAACAGACACTTCCTCTTCGGTCAATTGTTGTTCAGTGAGGTTGACCACTGTATGTGACATGTCGGGAATCGCCTTGTCGGTCTGCTTCCGGCATCTTTCAAACTTTTTCTTTAGCCGCTCGGTGCAGCGCTCTAGTTCGTTCTGCATGCTCCTGTGAGTGATGCTGTCGATCTTGTCCCAGTCGTCTCGATGCATTCTGCTACTTAGTTGATAGAAAATGTCCAGAAGTTCCTGATCCGTTCTTGCCAAGTCTCTCCGTGTTGTATGTATTCGCTCAGCTTTCGTGGTGTGGAGCCATGGTGAAGAACAGCTCGGTGAATTCCTGAGACACTTGAACAGCCTCCATGCCAACATAACATTTACCATGGAAGTAGAAAAGGACAAGAAACTGCCATTTCTGGATGTGCTGGTCACAAGGGACGGCGAAAACCTGGGACACAGCGTGTATCGAAAACCGACACACACGGACCGATACCTGCACAAACTGTCAAACCACCACCCGAGCCAGAAAAGAGGCATGATTAGTACGCTCGTAACGAGAGCAGGACGAATATGTGAGCCTCAACACCTCAAAAGAGAAATGCAACACCTGGAAACTGTTCTGAGGAGCAATGGGTACTCCACAAATTACATTAGAAGTGTAACAGAGCCAAACACTCGGCGAAGTAAGGAACCAGAAAAAGAAATGTCGGGTACGGCCTTTCTGTCATACATTCCCAGAGTGACGGACAGAATCGGCCGTATATTGCGCAAACACGGCGTAAAGACGATTTTCAAACCGACAAGGAAGATCAAAGAGTGTCTTAGATCGGCGAAGGAGAAAAGAGACCCACTTGCAATGTCGGGAATGTACCGTATACCTTGCACACGCGGAAAAGTTTATGTCGGAATGACTGGACGATCCATTAACACCAGGATCAAAGAGAATAAGCGACATTGCAGGTTGGGGCAGGTGGAGAAATCGGCCGTGGCAGAGCACGCACTGAATGAGACCGACCACGTAATAAAATTCGCCGACACGGAAGTTCAGGCTGTAGAGAAGCACTATCACACGCACTTGTTCAGAGAAGCTATAGAAATCCAAAAACACGCGAACAGCTTCAACAAGAAAGAGGAAAGCCTTAAGGTAAACGGATCCTGGCTTCCCGTACTGCAGCGAACGACCGTCGCAGGTAGCAAGAGGAGAACCGCACCGGAAATGACCGCGGAGAAGCCCTCGGACGTTGGTGCGCCAGGTACATATAGTCTGCGGCCGCGAGCTCGTCTCCAGTTCACCACCGGCAATGGAGGGTGAAGCTTTGACAATGCCAGCCACTCGTGCTGGCGAAACGTCAGAAAAATCATTAGATGAACGTCGGCCGAAGAACCCGAGACAGAAGCCAATAGGCAGTTTGTCATTTTGAGAACTGTCGATCAGTCAGCTTAACAGCTCATGCATCCAATTTGCTGACAAGAATAATATACTGAAGAATGGAAAAGGAAATGGAGGATGTGTTAGATGACGATCACTTTGGCTTTAGGAAAGGCAACGTCAGTTGAGAGGCAGTTCTGACTTTGAGATTCATAAGGGAGGCAAGAGTGAAGTAAAATCAAGAATCCTTAACGATTTGTCGACCTGCAAAAAAGGATTAGAAAGTGTAAAACGGTGCAAGATTTTGGAAATTCTGAGAACAGGGGTAAGTTGTAGGGAGAAACGGGGAGTATACCATACATACACGGGGGAGGGAATAATAAGAGTGGAAGACCAACAACGAAATGTTCGGATTAAAAAGGGTGTAAGACAGGGATGTAGTCCTTTGCCACCGTCAGGTCTCTGCATAGAAGAAGCAGTGACGGAAATAATATAAAGGTTCAAGAGCGGGATAAAAATTCAGAGTGAAAGGATATCAACATTAATATTCGTTGATGACATTGCTATTCTCTGTGAAATGAAGAATCATAATGGGATGCGTTGAAGGGAATGAATAGTCCAGTGACTACAGAATATGGACTGAGAGTAAATCGAACAATGATGAAAGCTATGAGAAGTAGCAGAAATGAGAACAGCGGAAAACTTAACATCAGAATTGTTGATCACGAAGTTAAGGGATTGTGCTACCTAGGCAGCAAAATAACCCAGGACTGACAGAGCATGAAGGACACAATAAGCAGACTAGAACTGACAAAGGGGGCATTCCTAGCCAAGAAAAATCTACTAGTATCAAACACAGGACTTAATTTGAAGAAATTTCTGGGAATTTACGTTTGGAGCATGCATTGTATGGTAGTGAAACATGGACGGTGTGAAAACTGAATCAGAAGAGAATCGAAGCATATGAAATGTGGTGCTGCAGAAGGATGTTGAAAATTTGGTGGACTGATCAGGTAAAGGAATGAGGTTCTTCTCTGCAGAATCGGCGAGGAAAGGAATACATGGCAAACACTGACAAGAAGAAGGGGCAGGGTGATACGACTTCTGCTAGGACATCTGGGAATAACGTCCATGGTACCAGAGGGAGCTGTTAGAGGTAAAATGTGTAGAGGGAGACAGAGATTGGAATGTACTGAACTGGGGACCTAGAAACGACGAACAGGCTTTGTCCCTGCCGTCGCCCTCAGCGGTACACAACCAAACATCAGGCTACAGCAGTCCACCAACCCCACCATCGCCCCACACCGAATCCAGGGTTACTGTGCGGTTCGGCCCCAGGTCGACCCCCCCCCCCCCGGCTTCCCCCACCGGGAACGTCTCATTCCAGACGAGTGTAACCTCATTGTTTGCGTGGTAGAGTAATTATAGTGTACGTGGAGACAGTGGCTGCACAGCAATCGCCGACATAGTGTTGTGAGGTGCCGGGGCTAGCAGTGTATTTAACACTAAATTCTTCTAGAATCTATATACGTAAATGATGCTGTAAGGCCCCCCCCCCTATTCTAACTCCGACTTTTGCTGTTGCACATGGATTAAAAAGAAACGCGAACTGAATGTAATCGACCCTGCAAGTGGAGTAGAAAAGAGTTTGGCACCTGCAATAATTTAATTTGATAAATAAGTTAAATAAAGGTAAGTTTCATTAACGTAGTGAGAAATGATAGGGTTGCTCTACCGATTAACAGAATGAAAGTTCTGTCCAAAATAACAGTATGATTTATTATAACTCAAAATAATAAACAAAAACACATGAAACATTTACAATACATCAAATTGGCTCAAATTGGATACTCAAATAAATGCTGTGAAGGTGAAGTTGTCCCTAAATTAGATTGTGACATTTATGACGAAGTGGTATGTGGAGCCAATTCCTTGCAACTAAAGTCTTAAGAGAGACACACAGCCAACCCAGCATTAATTGCTGCTACATTAGTGAGAACTCAGACAATGAACACCCAAGACAGTTCAAAGTTAGAAAAGACAAACAGGCGCGCTCTGCTGAGCTCTGATTATCACCTAGCAAAATTGCGTGCTTTGCTGGTGCTGCGGACATACATTACCAAGCTGTCTTCTTAACTGCACGGACACGATCTAGCATACCGGAGGCGATGGCTGGTTGCTTCGACGTCCCGTCATGGTGATGATAATGTCGCGAGTATAGCCCGAAACAAATTATCCTGGCCTGGTTGTTCCAGACTAAAGACTTCCTAACAATACAAATGCGCCTCTGAGGGAGACAAAGAAGGCTCGCCACACAATCACTGACGGTACAGTGATTGATTTTAACAAGCGAAGTCACACAGTAACTCCGATACAGTCAACTTCAGCCAAAACTGCTCAAGACAGACAACATAGGCCTCTTGTACGCAGAACGCTCAATTGCCAACTGTACTCGGAAAGTTACATTGAAGTCGAAACTTCAGCAACTTCGTCAAACAGTTACAATTAAATAAAAGTATATTAGACAGCCAACGGAAGGCAGTCTGACCAAAGCAGCGAGAGCTCAGTCTTGTAACCTACTCCGACCGAAAGGTGAGAGCCGACTCCCCACAAGAGCACCCGTACAAACTGAACACAGAACATTCCCGCCTCCACGACAGTGGCCGTGGTTAACCATTCCAATCAGCAACTCGAAAACCGGCGGAAAATTCCACTCTATTGCCGGAGCACTACCATTCCACCAATGGAGATTCCTGGCGCCAATTTCTGCGCCGATTTTGCTATGTCACGGAGCTATGCCCTGAGCAAGCCAAACACAGTTATGATTTTGCAGAAAGCGCGGGAATTTGCCCGCCAAAACTGCCTGGGTACACAAGTCATTCCCACACCTCGCTGGTAGCCCGCCAGAAAGTGTTTTCGCTAAGTTTCTGCGAAGTAACGGAACCTCTAGCCCAGGCGCTACTTCAGGCCCCTGCGAGCGTGTCTCCGCTGCTATTCTACAATGTCGGCGTCTGGAAAGCATTCACTCGACTCCCTCACACCCGTCAGCTTACCCTTTCAAGATCAGCAGTGCCCGCCTGTCACCGGACCACCTGGGTGACGAGAGACGCTGTGTGGGAAGTCCGTGTGTGAAGGAATAGCAACTTTTCACTGCATGCAATTAGAGAGGAAAATCGTAAGATAGAAATATGAGAGGGGGCTCATGCCACCTCTCTGTATGACTCAGGTGGAATAAGGGGAACCAGCCCGCATTCGCTGAGGCAGATGGAAAACTGACTTAAAAACCACCCACAGACTGGCCGGCAGACCGACCTCGACACTAATCTGCCGGGCAGATTTTTGCCAGGGACCGGCACGTATTCCCACTCGGGAAGCAGTGCGTTACACCGCACGGCTAGCCAGGTGGGCAAGATTGGAATACATAGAGTAAATGATTGACGACGTAGAGTGCAAGTGCTACTCTGAGACGAAGAGGCTGCACTCAAGAGGAGTTCGTGGCGGGCTGCATCAAGCCAGTCAGAAGACTGATGACTCAAAAAATGAAGAAAAAAAAGATATTTATAAACGTTGCAGTTTCTGTGCTTTACGATCAGACGTATCTCTTGTCGAATGTAGAAGAGCGATCAACGGATTACGATCCGTCATGAAAGGAACTTTTTATCATGCAGATAATCATGAAATTTCGTGACACGACAGATTTCGGCTAAACCTTCCTTTTCCACATGACTTTAGACGACTTGGGCCTTGTTCAGTGTGCAAGATACGAAAGCTGTGGGAAGGTCAGTGTTAGCAACGTTGAGAAGTAAAAATGCCCGTGTTGAGTGTGGTGATGCATCAACTGCAAGAACTACTAGTTGCGGATCGAAATGAGTAAGGCAAGGGCGACCAAGCAGTGCCTTTTACAACTACGGAAACGATTGTTCGCAGTCTACAACCAATTGGAAAGGAACAGTTTTACTCTGGAGGCGAAGCAAATGAACAACAATTAGCACTGCGTTCAGAATAAATCTGATATAGAAGGTCAATTTTCCAAGTACTGCCCGTATTCGTCGTACATATTTAGGAGAAGGTAACCTTCGGATGGCCTCTAAATACTTAGTCGGGGAACCTGCGCTGTGGGCGTCACTGAAATGTTCCAAATATTTAATTTCAGTATTGGAAAAGGATCACTTTTGTAAATTGCACTTATACCTGCGTTAGCTACAACTTGAAAAACATTCCAGAATTCTGGGAACCTTCACAGTATTTGTCCGAATGCAAAGATGTCGTCCCAATAATTTGAACACGACGGAATTTTCGGCGTCACTAGTTCAAAAAATCGTTGAAATAACGCAGAAAGAAATGCGCTGGTAGTGATACAAACCAACGTGTATGTTGACTACTGTATTTTTTTTCCAAACTACTCTGTGTACAGGGCATCCGCAACTGTGATAGAACATGTTATAACAAGAACTCCGCAATAAAGCTGTATTTGAACCAATTTTATGTTTCGTTGTTTACAGTCACGTGGTCAGATGCACATCAACATTAAAACATGATAAACAGCATGGCAAAGAATATAAAAGGGTCAAATTTCACTGTTATGGTTTTTAACTATGTGGGTTGGGCCTTTATATTCTTCACCATGTTGTTTACCATGTTTTGATCTTCGCCATGTTGTTTTCCATGTTTTAATGTTTATATCAAACTGATGACTTGGCTATGAGCCACGAAACCGCTAGTGCCTTCACTGGCGTTCTACGGATCGGAGCGTGGAATGTCACATCCCTTAATCGGGCAGGTAGGTTAGAAAACTTAAAAAGGGAAATGGATAGGTTAAAGTTAGATATAGTGGGAATTAGTGAAGTTCGGTGGCAGCAGGAACAAGACTTCTGGTCAGTTGAATACAGGGTTATAAATACAAAGTCAAATAGGGGTAATGCAGGAGTCGGTTTAATAATGAATAAAAAAATAGGAGTGCGGGTAAGCTTCGACAAACAGCATAGTGAACGCATTATTGTGGCCAAGATAGACACGAAGCCCACACCTACTACAATAGTACAAGTTTATATGCCAACTAGCTCTGCAGATGATGAAGAAATTGATGAAATGTATGATGAGATAAAAGAAATTATTGAGGTAGTGGAGGGTGACCAAAATTTAATAGTCGTGGGTGACTGGAATTCGACAGTAGGGAAAGGAAGAGAAGGAAACATAGTAGGTGAATATGGATTGGGGGAAAGAAATGAAAGAGGAAGCCGTCTGGTAGAATTTTGCACAGGGCATAACTTAATCATAGCTAACACTCGGTTCAAGAACCATAAAAGAAGGTTGTACACATGGAACAATCTTGGAAATACTAGAAGGTATCAGATACATTATATAATGGTAAGACAGAGATTTAGGAACCAGGTATTAAATTGTAAGACATTTCCAGGGGCAGATGGGGACTCTGACCACAATCTATTGGTTATGAGCTGTAGATTAAAACTGAAGAAACTGCAAAAAGGTGGGAACTTAAGGAGATGGGATCTGGACAAACTGATTAAACCAGAGGTTGTACAGAGTTCCAGGGAGAGCATAAGGGAACAATTGACAGGAATGAGGGAAAAAATACAGTAGAAGAAGAATGGGTAGCTTTGAGGGATGAAGTAGTGAAGGCAGCAGAGGATCAAGTAGGTAAAAAGACGAGGGCTAGTAGAAATCCTTGGGTAACAGAAGAAATATTGAATTTAATTGATGAAAGGAGACAATATAAAAATGCAGTAAATGAAGCAGGCAAAAAGGAATACAAACGAAGGAATACAAACGTCTCAAAAATGAGATCACAGGAAGTGCAAAATACCTAAGCAGGGATGGCTAGAGGACAAATGTAAGGATGTAGAGGCTTATCTCACTAGGGGTAAGATAGATACTGCCTACAGGAAAATCAAAGAGACTTTTGGAGAAAAGAGAATCGCTTGTTTGAATATCAAGAGCTCAGATGGAAACCCAGTTCTAAGCAAAGAAGGGAAAGCAGAAAGGTGGTAGGAGTATATAGAGGGTCTATACAAGGACGACGTACTTGAGGACAATATTCAGGACATGGAAGAGAATGTAGATGAAGACGAAATGGGAGATACAATACTGCGTAAGGAGTTTGACAGAGCACTGAAAGACATGAGATGAAACAAGGGTCCGGGAGTACACAACATACCATTAGAACTACTGACGGCGTTGGGAGAGCCAGTCCTGACAAAACTCTACCACCTGGTGAGCAAGATGTATGAGACAGGCGAAATACCCTCAGACTTCAAGAAGAATATAATAATTCCAATCCCAAAGAAAGCAGGTGTTGACAGATGTGAAAATTGCCGAACAATCAGTTTAATAAGCCACAGCTGCAAAATACTAACACGAATTCTTTACAGACGAATGGAAAAACTAGTAGAAGTCAACCTTGGGGAAGATCAGTTTGGATTCCGTAGGAATATTGGAACACGTGAGGCAATACTGACCTTACGACTTATCTTAGAAGAAGATTAAGGAAAGACATACCTACGTTTATAGCATTTGTAGACTTAGAGAAAGCTTTTGACAATGTTGACTGGAATACTCTCTTTCAAATTCTAAAGGTGGCAGGCGTAAAATACAGGGAGCGAAAGGCTATTTACAATTTGTACATAAACCAGATGGCAGTTATAAGAGTCGAGGGACATGAAAGGGAAGCAGCGGTTGGAAGGGAGTGAGACACGGTTGTAGCCTCTCCTCGATGTTATTCAATCTGTATATAGAGCAAGCAGTAAAGGAAAGAAAAGAAAATTTCGGAATAGGTATTAAAATCCATGGAGAATAAATAAAAACTTTGAGGTTCGCCGATGACATTGTAATTCTCTCAGAGATAGCAAAGGACTTGGAAGAGCAGTTGAATGGAATGGACAGATGTTCATCTTACGAGGGTTGGAACTTAAATAGTGGCAACTATTTATTCACAACCGATACAGAAGAGTTATATGTTTGCACTTGTTACTGTCCTTCAAAGTAGTCACCAGCGTTGTGTACAACCCGTTGCCAGCGATATGGAAGGCGTAATATACCGTTAGCAGAGCCTGTTCTGTTGATGATGCGAATTGAGAGGTCTACTGCCTGTCGAATCTCTGGAACAGTTCTGAAGTGAATACCACGAAGTGGTTCCTTCATCTTCGGAATCAAATCAAAGTCACAAGAATTTAAGTTCGCTGAGTATGGTGGATGGTACAGTACTTCCCAGTCCCATCGACCGAATAGAGCAGCCACAGAAAGCGCTGCATGCACCTGCGCATTGTCGTCCAAAATGATGGGTGGGTTGCACACAAAATGTCGCCGCTTCTTTCGCAAAGCTGGTCATAGGTGATGCTCCAAAAACGAACAGTAATACTGTGTCTACCGTGGAGGAACGTAATGCGTTAGGATAACACCATCACAGTCGTACACGAGAATCACCATAACTTTAGACCGCTCCATTCGCACCATCAAGAGAACAGGCTCTGCTAACGGTATACTGCGCCTTCCACATCGCAGGCAACGGGCTCTACACAACGCTGGTGACTACTTTGAAGGGCAATAACAGGTGAAAGCAAGTAACTGTTTTGTATCGGTTGTGAATAAATAGTTGCCACTATTTAAGTTCCAACCCTCGTAAGATGAACATCAACAAAAGCAAAACGAGGATAATGGCATGTAGTCGAATTTGATCAGGTGATGCCGATGGGATTAGATTAGGAAATGAAACACTTAAAGTAGTAGATGAGTTTTGCTATTTGGGGAAAAAAATAACTGATGATGGTCAAAGTAGAGATGGTAAAAATGTAGACTGGCGTTGGCAAGAAAAGCGTTTCTGAAGAAGAGAAATTTGTTGACATCGAGTATAGATTTAAGTGTCTGGAAGTCTTTTCTGAAAATATTTGTACGGAGTGTAGCCGTGTATGAAAGTGAAGAGAATAGAAGCTTTCGAAATGTGGTGCTACAGAAGAATGCTGAAGATTAGATGGGTAGATTACGTAACTAATGAGAAGGTACTGAGCCGAATTGGGGAGAAGAGGAATTTATGACACAATCTGACTAAAAGAAGGGATCTGTTGGTAGGACACATTCTGAGGCATCAAGGGTTCGCTAATTTAGTATTGGAGGGAAGCGTGGAGGGTAAAAATCGTAGAGGGAGACCAAGAGATGAATACACTAAGCAGATTCAGAAGAATGTAGGTGGCAGTAGTTACTGGGAGATGAAGAGGCTTGCACTGTAGTGGCATGGAGAGCTGCATCAAACCTGTCTCTGGACTGAATAGTACAACAACAACAAGAAATATATTTTGTAACGATTGTTAAGGAATCGTTTTCAAGATGCTGTTTTCGAATGCTAGTCTCTTCCACATCATTTAGTAAGTTCAATTACTTCCAACGCCTCCTTATAAAAATTTGTTTTGTAATCGTGTGTTGCCGCGTTACACTTAGCAATATGTGCTTAGTGTAGTTACACCTCTGTTGCACTTGGGCAAGGTTTATTTTCTTTAGCTCTTTTGTTGCTGCACTACATGTTAATATTCATCTCTTTCGCCCAGTGCCGAGTTTACGTTGCTGCAAGGTAAGTCATAAATTTTGTTACAGCCATTTTAATGTCACAGTCAGGACACAGTAAAACCATTCAGTCATGCATGACGTCCCAAAATTATTATAAGGTTCAGTTTAGGTAAATTCCGGGCTCAGATTTCATTTATTTGTCACACTTTCTTATTGCCGCAGTGTAGTGTTACACATCCTTATTCTTACAATGCAGTGTTCCGTGTTCGTGTGTGCGCCTTTTAGAGTCTGGAATTTTATGTAGGTCAGTTTTGGTACGTAAATTTGCAGGGCAATTTTTATAGAAGCATTTTGGACAGTTATTCTTTCAAAATTTGGTTTCTAATTTTATGTAGAACTTTGGTGGTTTAGTTTTTGTTTGTTCTAATTGCAAGTCACGTACTGTGACGTCATACACTGTAGCACTTTTCGCTGCACTGTGCAATGCATAATTTCAGAGGACAGCTTTTTTCGGATACAGTTTTACGTTTTCTAATCATTTTCTGTAAAAATTAATTGGAATACAGCTACACAGTATCAAATGTATTTGGCGGCTCTTTTTAACAGATAACGTTTATGTAAGCGCATCACTGAACTGTTCAGATTCACATTACAACACATACACGAAAGTAAAAGCATAGGAAATCAGTTTACACATACAACAACAACAACAAACAACCAATAATAAAAAAAAAACTGTTACACAGCTTGTTCTAATCTGTTGAGCTTTCAAGCAACTTCAACGCGAACGGCATGAGACACAAGAGTACGCGGAAAAATTTCGGCTGTGCGAAGTCATTGAGCGTGATGTGGGCTTGAAAATTGTTTGCATTACCCAGAATGTCATCGAACAAATGTCCGTATTTACCATCTAGTTGGTGAATGTCGGCTTCGGAAATTAGCATATCAGTGGCAAGCACATTGTCCTGAATATTTAATACAAATAAATGAAATACATCCACGCCAAAAATATTTGTACTTAAGTTTGATTGGACTACCCTGAATGGCGCCGATAGAATCTATTTGGGTACATCGCTTGTAAGCCCCAAAAAGAGAGATAATTTCGCCGTTATAGATTGTGAGACGTGGGTGTGATTTTCGGAGCTAAGGGTCCCCCAATCGCTTGTAAGTAATTCGTTTAACCAGTATGGTTGAAGCACAGGTACCTAAAGGAAATAATATAGATTGCAAATCTACAAAGATATGAATATTTTTCTGTTTGTGCTCCGAATATAACAGTCACCTCTGGCTTTCCGAAGACTGCTTTTTTCCGTTTTGCGAGAGACGAAGCGGTTTGGCGTTTGGCCTTATGAGGAGAACTGACTTGAATTAGCCAAGTTTTCCACTGTGCGCATCACTTTGCGATTCACGCGCTTTCATTTACGATTCCCATGAGAGTTGCCCGAAGGAGCAGGTGAAGATTCAGAGTGTGAGATAATATTAACCTCCATTTGTTCAAATCTACATTGATATGGAACAGCGTTTGCTTTGCGCTTCTTTTGCGGGCGTACTTGGTGTGTGTCCTGACTTGTGACAGGGTGGCCATTTCGCATAGTGGAAGAAGCAGTGTTTGTAAACATGCGTGACATGATACTTAACACAAGACTTCAGAGTGTGTGAATTTGCAGTATAAGTGACTGGACGCCTCATGGTCCTTGCGGCAGCTGTCATCTTGAGCTATGCGAAGCAGAACCCAGTTACAAATAGGTTCGGTGAGTTTTGCAACAAAAGGCACATGGAAATTAAAGTCAAGTTCCACGAAAGCACTTCTGGAACTTTCATCATTTTAAGTGCATTATTGAGACAAGGGTTGCGATGCTAGAATCTCAGCCATTATTCTGTTGACTGCAAGGTTATAAATAACGGTATCACGAAGAATATCCCCTTGAAAAGAAACTCCACAGATACAGTTAAATTTACAGTTCCTAATCATTCCCTTGTGTTCAGTGGGCCATTCCTTGTTTGATTTATATGACGAGACCTACGAAGAAAGTTTGAAACGAATACCAGCTACATGAAACCACGCTTTAAAAAAATTCATCTAGATTTCGAGCGACTTTCTCATAGTGCAGGGTTTGGGGCTTCATTTGAGGGAACAGTTTTCTACACAACTTTAAATTAATACTGCTACCCAGGAGAAAAAAAAAGAATGTCGTCAGTCACCTGTGATTTTATAGACTGCCAAGTGTTGTTTAAGCTGGATAAGGTACTGCGTCACAATGGTGTGTTATTGATGACAGTGCCACTAAAGAAGAGTAACTAAACAGTTTTCCAAAATTCTTTCACCAAAGAAGACGAAGTAAGCATTCCAGAATTCGAATCATGAACAACTGCCAACATAAGTAACATAGAAGTAGATACCCATCATGTAGTTAAGCAGCTTAAATCACTTAATACAGGCAAGGCCTCCGGTCGAAACTGTATGCCAGTGAGGGTCCTTTCAGAGTACGCTAATACAATAGCTCCATGGTTAGCAATCATATACAACCGCTCGCTCCATCTAAAGATATGTACCTAAAGACTGTGAAAGTTGTATAACCCCACCAATACACGAGGAAGAAAACAGAAGTAATCCGCTGAATTACAGACCTATATCGTTAACGTGGAATTGCATTAGGATTTTGGAACGTACACTATGTGATAAAAAGTATCCGGACACCCCCAGAAACATACGTCTTACATATTAGATGCACTGTGCTGCCACGTATGTCACTTACTGCCAGGTACTCCACATCAGCGACTTCAGTAGTCATTAGACATCGAGAGAGACCAAAATGGGAACTCACGGACTTCGAACGTGGTCAGGTGATTAGGTGTCACTTGTGTCTGAACGCGAGATTTCCACACTCCTAAATATCTCTATGTCCACTCTTTCCGGTGTGATACTGATGGCCGGCCGGAGTGGTCGAGCGGTTCTAGGCACTACAGTCTGGAACCGCGCGACCGCTACGGTCGCAGGTTCGAATACTGCCTCGGGCATGGATGTGTGTGGTTTCCTTAGGTTAGTTAGGTTTAAGTAGTTCTAAGTTCTAGGGGACTGATGACCTAAGATGTTAAGTCCCATAGTGCTCAGAGCCATTTGAACCATTTGATACTGATGTGGAAACATGAAGGGACACGTACAGCACAAAAGCGTACAGGCCGATCTCGTCTGTTGACTGACAGAGGCCGCCGACAGTTGAAGAGGGTCTTCTACATCTACATCTACATCTACATGATTACTCTGCAATTCACATTTAAGTGCTTGGCAGAGGGTTAATCGAACAACAATCATACTATCTCCCTACCATTCCACTCCCGAACAGCGCGCGGGAAAAACGAACACCTAAACCTTTCTGTTCGAGTTCTGATTTCTCTTATTTTATTTTGATGATCATTCCTACCTATGTAGGTTGGGCTCAACATATTATTATCGCATTCGGAAGAGAAAGTTGGTGACTGAAATTTCGTAAATAGATCTCGCCGCGACGAAAAACGTCTTTGCTGTAATGACTTCCATCCCAACTCGCGTATCATATTTGCCACACTCTCTCCCCTATTACGTGATAATACAAAACGAGCTGCCTTTTTTGCACCCTTTCGATGTCCTCCGTCAATACCACCTGGTAAGGATCCCACACCGCGTAGCAATATTCTAACAGAGGACGAACGAGTGTAGTTTAAGCTGTCTCTTTAGTGGACTTGTTGCATCTTCTAAGTGTCCTTCCAATAAAACGCAAGCTTTGGCTCGCCTTCCCCACAATATTATCTATGTGGTCTTTCCAACTGAAGTTGTTCGCAATTCTAACACCCAGGTACTTAGTTGAATTTACAGCCTTGAGAATTGTACTATTTATCGAGTAATGGAATTCCAACGGATTTCTTTTGGAACTCATGTGGATCACCTCCCACTTTTCGTTATTTAGCCTCAACTGCCACCTGCCACACCATACAGCAATCTTTTCTGAACCTCTTTGCAACTGATACTGGTCTTCGGATGACCTTACTAGACGGTAAATTACGGCATCATCTGCCAACAACCTAAGAGAACTGTCAGATTGTCACCCAGGTCATTTATATAGCTCAGGAACAGCTGAGGTCCCAGGACGCTTCCCTGGGGAACATCTGATATCACTTCAGTTTTACTCGATGATTTGCGGTCTATTACTACGAACTGCGACCTTCCTGACAGGAAGCTAGATTGGAAGTCGCTTGTGAGGAACGGTGTCAAAAGCTTTCTGGAAATCTGGAAATGCGGAATCAACTTGAGATCCCCTTACGATAGCGGACATTACTTCGTGCGAATAAAGAGCCAGCTGCGTTGCACAAGAACGATGTTTTCTGAAACCATGCTGATTACGTATCAATAGATCGTTCCCTTCGAGGTGATTCATAATGTTTTAGTACAGTATATGCTCCAAAACCCTACTGCAAACCGACGTCAATGATATAGGTCTGTAGTTCGATGGATTACTCCTACTACCCTTCTTAAACACAGGTGCGACCTGCGCAATTTTCCAATCTGTAGGTACAGAGCTATCCTCCCACTGTCTTAATGTGTAATAGGCAGTCATCCATCACACAAAAAGGTTGTTTGGAGTGACGAATCAAGGTACACGATGCGGCGATCTGATGGCAGGGTGTGTTATGGCATATGCCCGGTGAACGTCATCCGTCAGCGTGTGTGGTGCCAACAGTAAAATTCGGATGCAGTGGTGTTATGATGTGGTCGTGTTTTTCATGGAGGGAGCTTGCACCCCTTGTTGTTTTGCGTGGCACTATCAGAGCAGAGGACTACACCCATGTTTCAAGCACCTTCTTGCCTCCCACTATTGAAGAGCAATGAGGAGATGGCGACTGCATCTTTCAACACGATCGAGCACCTGTTCATAAAGCACGGCCCGTGGCGGAGTGATTACACAACAATAACGTCCCCGTAATGGACTAGCCAGGACAGTGTCCCGTCCTGAGTCGTATAAAACACGTTCAGGAAGTTTTGGAACGCCGACTTCGTGCCAGGCCTCACCGACTGACAACTATACCTCTCCCCAGTGCAGCACTCGGTGAAGAATGGGCTGCCATTCCCCAAGAAACCTTCCAGCACCTGCGAGAGTGGAAGCTGTCATCAAGGCTAAGGGTGGGCCATCACCATACTGAATTCCAGCATTACCGCTGGAGGACGCCACGAACTTGTAAGTCATTTCCAGCCATATGTCCGGATACTTTTGGTTCAAATGGCTCTGAGCACTATGGGACTTAACATCTGAGGTCATCAGTCCCCTAGAACTTAAAACTACTTAAACCTAACTAACCTAAGGACATCACACATATCCATGGCCGAGGCAGGATTCGAACCTGCGACCGTATCAGTCGTGCGGTTCCCGACTGAAGCGTCTAGAACCACTCGGCCACAGCGGCCGGTGCGGATACTTTTGATCACATAGTGTATATTGTGTTCGAATATTATGAATTACCTCGAAGAAAACAATTTATAGATAACCAACCAACAAGGATTCAGAAAATATCTTTCTTGTAAAACACAACACGGTCTTTATTCTCACGAAGTAGTGAGTCGTTCGAAGTGACTTCTAGTCACTCTACCTATGGAGCATCGTCTCAGTTGTGGAACAGTGTTTGTGATTCCCTGGCAGAAATGTCACAGTTAATAGTAGCTGATGGCAAATCCAGTAAAACAAAAGTAACAGCTGGCGTTCCCCAAAGTAGTGTTATAGGCCTTCTACTCTTCCTAATCTACATAAACACTTTAGGAGACAGTCTGAGCAGCCCACTTAGACTGTTTCTAGATGAAACTGTCATTTACCGTCTTGTAACGTTACTAGATAATCAAAACCAATTGAAAAAATATTCAGACAAGATATCTGCATGCCGAGAAAAGTGAAAATTGACTCTAAATAATGAAGATTGTAAAGTCATCTACATGAGTACTAAAAGAAATAATTAAATTTCGGTTACACGATAAATCACACAAATCTAAATGCTGTAAATTCAGTTAAATGATTAGGGATTATAATTACGAATGACTTAAACTGGAACAACCACATAGATAACGTTGTGGGGAAAGCAAACGAAAGACTAAGATTTATTCGTAGAACACTTAAGAAACGCAAGAGGTCTACTCAAGTTGCTGTATACACAACGCTTGTCCGCCCTCTTCTGGAGTATCGCTGTTCGGTGTGGGTTCCGTATCAGATAGGACTAACGGAGAACATCGAAAAAGTATCAAAAAGGCGAACGAGTTTCGTATTATAGCAAAATAGGTGTGAGATTGCCACGGTTATGACACGCGAATTGCTGTGACAATCATTAAAACAAAGGCGTTTATCGTTTGAGCAGGATCTTCTCATGAAATTTCAATGACCATCTTTCTCCCCAGAGTGGGAAAGTACTTTGTTGGCGCCCACCTACAAATGGAGAAATCATCGGCTTTTTCCTCAAAGTGTGAAGTTATTTTGTTGGCACCCACCTACAAAGGGAGAAATGGTTGCCATTATAAAATACGAGAAATCATACCAAGCACGGAATGATGTAAGTGTTCGTTTCCCCCGTGCGCTTGTAACACGCCCGGGGGTACAAATGGCGGAGCACACTTAAAATGTTTTTTTTTTTTTCACTTCTTGACCGTGCGCCCTGTCCACACCACGTACCTGATGGACCCACGGCGGTCGTACTGTTCTGTTCCACACTGCTGCTGGCTTGCCTGAAATTATCTATCGAATTACGTAAGCGGGTTTAGGGGAGCCACTCAACGTTAAAACACAACACTGTCCTACGTCTGGTATGAACAACTATATTCTGAGACGATGAGAAATCACAGGTTGCACTGTTTACATTCTAAGTCATAACTGCCTATCCCAGTTAACATTCTTGATGATTATCTGTCAACAGTATCACTTGGACGAGCGTCCGCGTAACCGACGCGATGCGGGTGACTGTTGATGATGCGGAACGCGATGACCGAACGCACGTTCTCACGCTCACTACAAGACACTGACACTTGAATGCTCGCTTTGGTGGTAACTATACTGCTGATCGATATTAGTTCATTCTGAGACGCCGAGCCGCGCGGTTCTAGGCGCTACAGTCTGGAACCGCGAGACCGCTACGGTCGCAGGTTCGAATCCTGCCTCGGTCTTGGATGTGTGTGCTGTCCTTAGGTTAGTTCGGTTTAAGTAGTTCCAAGTTCTAGGGGACTGATGACCTCAGAAGTTGAGTCTCATAGTGCTCAGAGCCATTTGAACCATGCTTTTGAGACGCCGAACACGGCGTGGATGATTGATTTACGGTGCGACACCCAACGAGAGGATACACAAATACCTTATCGGCGGCACTGTTCATTATTAATTATATCATTACGCACTTTCATCTGAATCACACATTTCATCACTTTGTTGTAATAGCACTTGCAGCAACACTTGAACTTCCATAATGACAATGCCTCTCACATGCAGAGCTACCCACAACACAACATGAAGAGCTTATTTCAATAGCGGTGCAAGTCCATTACCTACACTTTTCTGCCTATAATGCTTCTGAAATTAATGATCCAAACAAACAGAAAGAAAGGTGCATCTCTAGCAAGAAGCCATATGCTTGAATATTTCTGGTATCTCAACTGCAGATTTTTCAGCACTCATTTAACTTTAGGACTCTGTATCTCAAAATGAACAAAAATGGACTTGTACAGCTTCACGTAACAGTTCCGTGTCCCGCGCTCGACTCTGCAAACGCGCTGCCCGCAAAAATATTCCGCAACCAAGCCAGCGATACGACAGTACACTTACATTCCCACACGAAAAAGTTTTCGGAATATCGAAATCTAGATAATTCCATTGTCACAAATGGAGGAAAGAAATACAGTAGAAGAAGAATGGGTAGCTCTGACGGATGAAGTAGTGAAGGCAGCAGAGGATCAAGTAGGCAAAAAGACGAAGGCTAGTAGAAATCCTTGGGTAACAGAAGAAATATTGAATTTAATTGATGAAAGGAGAAAATATAAAAATGCAGTAAATAAAGCAGGCAAAAAGGAATACAAACGTCTCAAAATGAGATCGACAGGAAGTGCAAAATGGCTAAGCAGGGACGGCTAGAGGACAAATGTAAGGATGTAGAGGCTTATCTCACTAGAGGTAAGATAGATACTGCCTACAGGAAAATTAAAGAGACCTTTGGAGAAAAGAGAACCACTTGTATGAATATCAAGAGCTCAGATGGAAACCCAGTTCTAAGCAAAGAAGGGAAAGCACAAAGGTGGAAGGAGTATATAGAGGGTCTACACAAGGGCGACGTACTTGAGGACAATATTCTGGAAATGGAAGAGAATGTAGATGAAGACGAAATGGGAGATACAATACTGCGTAAGGAGTTTGACAGAGCACTGAAAGACCTGAGACAAAACTAGGCCCCGGGAGTAGACAACATTCCATTAGAACTACTGACGGCCTTGTGAGAGCCAGTTCTGACAAAACTCTACCATCTGGTGAGCAAGATGTATCAGACAGGCGAAATACCCTCAGACTTCAAGAAGAATGTAATAATTCCAATCCCAAAGAAAGCAGGTGTTGACAGATGTGAAAATTACCGAACAATCAGTTTAATAAGCCACAGGTGCAAAATACTAACGCGAATTCTTTACAGACGAATGGAAAACTAGTAGAAGCCAAACGTGGGGAAGATCAGTTTGGATTCCGTAGAAATATTGGAACACGTGAGGCAATACTGACCTTACGACTTATCTTAGAAGAAAGATTAAGGAAAGGCCAACCTACGATTCTAGCATTTGTAGACTTAGAGAAAGCTTTTTGACAATGTTGACTGGAAACTCTCTTTCAAATTCTAAAGGTGGCAGGGGTAAAAAACGGGGAGCGAAAGGCTATTTAAAATTTGTACAGAAAGCAGATGGCAGTTATAAGAGTCGAGGGACATGAAAGGGAAGCAGAGGTTGGGAAGGGAGTGAGACAGGGTTGTAGCCTATCCCCGATGTTATTCAATCTGTATATTGAGCAAGCAGTAAAGGAAACAAAACAAAAATTCGGAGTAGGTATTAAAACCCATGGAGAAGAAATAAAAACTTTGAGGTTCGCCGATGACATTGTAATTCTGTCAGAGATAGCAAAGGACTTGGAAGAGCAGTTGAATGGAATGGACAGTGTCCTGAAAGGGGGATATAAGATGAACATCAACAAAAGCAAGACGAGGATAATGGAATGTAGTCGAATTAAGTCTGGTGATGCTGAGAGAATTAGATTAGGAAATGAGACACTTAAAGTAGTAAAGTAGTTTTGCTATTTGGGGAGCAAAATAACTGATGATGGTCGAAGTAGAGAATATATAAAATGTAGACTGGCAATGGCAAGAAAAGCGTTTCTGAAGAAGAGAAATTTGTTAACATCGAGTATAGATTTAAGTGTCAGGAAGTCGTTTCTGAATGTTTTTGTATGGAGTGTCGCCAGGGTATGGAAGTGAAACATGGACGATAAATAGTTTAGACAAGAAGAGAATACAAGCTTTTGAAATGTGGTGCTACAGAAGAATGTTGAAGATTAGATTGGTAGATCACGTAACTAATGAGGAGATATTGAATAGAATTGGAGAAAAGAGGAGTTTGTGGCACAACTTGACAAGAAGAAGGGACCGGTTGGTAGGACATGTTCTGAGGCATCAAGGGATCACGAATTTAGCATTGGAGGGCAGTGTGGAGGGTAAAAATCATTGAGGCAGACCAAGAGATGAATACACTAAGCAGATTCAGAAGGACGTAGGTTGCAGTAAGTACTGGGAGATGAAGAAGCTTGCGCAGGATAGAGTAGGATGGAGAGCTGCATCAAACCAGTCTCAGGACTGAAGACCACAACAACAACAGATAATTCCCTACTGCAGGGGGTTAAAGATATTGTGTGAGGGGAGGGGGTATACCGCCCCATCCCACGGGTATAGACCCAGACGTGAGTTACTCACAATCATGGAAACATAAAGAATAGTTGTCAAATACGCAAAATTTTATATTATAAAATAACCCTACCTACAGTGCAACTTGTGTAGCAAAACACAATAGAGTGGATAAAGAGAGAGCTAATACAGTAAGACACAAAGATATTTTCCCTGAAATAGAAAAGTTTACAATTAGACATACAATAGGTTAGATATGATGGGCAAGTGGCTGGAAGAAAGAGATTAAAAAAATAAAAAATAAACTGTAGAAAAACACGAGTTCACTGCTACTCCAGGTAGACAATATCACTGATGGCACTATTGGGCAAAACCTAGAGAACCTCCATCAGCACTAGGATATCAAAATCCAGCAAAAAAAATAAATTTCACTACTCACAACACTGCGTCACAAGGGAGCCTTCTTTGCACTGAAAGGGGTGGGGAGTGACTGTAGCGTCAATGCTGCGCCGACCGGTAGACGGACAGTATAGTTGTCAGCTCGCCACTCTTGCCTCGCGATAATCCGTACACTGGTGTACATGAAACAGTTTAATGGCGCTCTCAGTGCTGCCCTAGCAATGCCTATTCAATTTAGCCTTAGTCTGTTGCTAGTACAGCAGACATTACGATGTTCTATATGACATAGTAAAAAAAACGCTAATAAGAAAAGAATATATCGATCTCAACTAAGTTAAGTTTAGTTACTAAGTCATTGGTACAAAAAATAATAGCAATCATTAAGCGGGAGTAGTATGAAAACAATCCGGATAGCACAACCTATAGACACTAATAATCACTGAAACCATATCACTGTATAGGCAAGAAGAAATGTTATACATATCATTTAGGCTGAACAGATAGAAAGTGATGAAAAAAAATTATATTACATGTGATGGCAACATATCCTAGTTAAATCTCACTCAATTACAGTGTCCTCATAAAAGCTCATAATAATCAGAAACTAATGCATGTACTTAAGGACAATATGTACAGTTCCCACATGTCACATATAACAATCAGTTATTAATCTTGCTCACTATGGTATGGTTTAATGTTCTCCACATGGTGTTTTCAAAAATGGTTCAAATGGCTCTGAGCACCATGCGACTTAACTTCTGAGGTCATCAGTCGCCTAGAACTTAGAACTAATTAAACCTAACTAACCTAAGGACATCACTCACATCCATGCCCGAGGCAGGATTCGAACCTGCGACCGTAGCGGTCGCTCGGTTCCAGACTGTAGCGCCTAGAACCGCACGGCCACATCGGCCGGCTGGTGTTTTCCCTCGTGTCTACCTGACCTCACACAAGCCAGTTCAACAGTATTAGGACATTTGATATCAATAATACGATATGGTCCTTGGTATTCATGATGGAACTTCCTTAAATTCTTCATTCAGTTTGCCAGAACGTGTGTGGGTTTTGATTATCACAAGGTCACCGACTTCATACTTAATTGGTCGCACGATCTTATCATGTCTTTCTTTCCACCGTTGAGCCTCATCACTTAAATGTTCCATGGCCAATTCAGTTTTCCTGTCCCACGATTGATCTACAGCGGGAGAATCGTTCAAGATGTTGGAGAATATACTTTCAGGAGCATGGTTCAGCAGGATTTCACATGGTGCACAACCCGTCGAGGCATGAGGTAGGCTGTTGATTACACCCTCAAAATCTGTTATATACTCTTTCCACTTGCTATGTTTCCGACTGCAATATGTCGTGCACATGCGGTTCACTTCTTTCATGACTCTCTCAGCTGGATTTGAGGCCGGTCTATATTTGACTATCAGAACCTGTTCCGCACCATTCCTCAGTAACATCTCCTTCCACTCGTTTGATACGAATTGTGATACATTGTCCAACAGCACTTGCTTTGTTTTGCACATGTGCGTAAAATAGTCCTTTTCCATTTTCGCCGATATTGCCTTACCAGTTGCCTTTCTTAGGGTATAGCTTTACATATTTTGAAAACACTTCTAACATCACCATGAGCTGTGTGAAATTGCCACGGGACTTAGGCAGTGGACCAAGTAAATCGACGGCCACGATGTTTTTGCGGTGCATTGGTCCCTGATGGCTAACAGTAGTTGTCTTAGTCTTCTGGCACACATCACAGGTCTGTAATATCTTCCTAAACTTTCTGCTCAAGCCAAAGATAATACACTCCTTCCTTAGATTTTATAGACATTTGTTCGCACCAAAGTGGGCATTACTGAAATGCGTGTACCACACCAGCTTCTCAATAGCATGTTCCTGCGACGATTCATCCACACGACGGTATAAAATGTTGTGATGGATTAAATAATATTTCCTCAATTTATCTTCTCCAGCACACCCATATCTCACCTTCACACTCTTCAGTGTAGGATCTTCATTTTGCTCTCGTCGGATGTTCTTAAGTAACTTGGTAACAAATGACTCGTATTGAACGCCCTTGATCAAATTAATGCTCAATGCCTGCCCTTGTGGTCCATTAACATTTATATCATCAACGCCAGGTGGCATCCTCGAAAGTGCATCAGGTATGATGTTTTGGTTCCGAGGTCGGTAGACAACACTAAATTGATATTCTTGTAAGGCAAGCTCCCATCTGGTGATACCGGAATTTTGTGAAACCCCATAGGACAGCAAGTGCCTCTCTGCCGTTCCCATTTAGTCAGAGCCCTGCTTGCAAATGCGATTGTTGTAATATTATCCAAGTCCATTTAATCCAGCTGGTATAAGTGCACTCCTAATCCATAGTCTGAGCTGTCACAATCCAAGTAAAATTCCTTGCTCAAGTCTGGGTGAGAAAGCAGCTTAGGATCGCACAGCTATTTCCTCGAAAGCACCTTGGCATTCACCTGCCCAATCTCATAACATCTTGTTCTTCAGCAGATTCAACAAGTGTGATTTAATAAGTGATTGACCACTTATAAACTTCCTATACCATCCAGATAAACCAAGGAAACCTCTTAACTGCTTCTTACAACGTCACGCAGGAAAATCCTTGACCGCTTGTAGTTTGTCCTCATCCGGTTTGATCCCCTGTGGATTAACGATGTGGCCAATAAACTTAATCTCACTCCTTCCAAAATCCGATTTCTCCAAATTCGCTGTCACTCCTTCTTTCTCAAAGGCCATGAGTACTTCTCCAAGTGTTTTAACATGCTCTTCCCAGTTTGCAGTTGCTATCAAGATGTCATCAACATATAAAGTGACCTTCTTACTCAACTGCTCACCCAGTCACTTATCCAATGCTCTAGCAAAAGACAGATGTAGAAATATTAAGGCCAAATGGTAGTACAAGATACTGGAAGCTTCTTCCACCATACAGGAATGCAGTGAAGGGTCTTGAATCCTTATGTAGAGGGACCTGCCAGTACCCCAATCTGAGATCAATACTACTGAATACTCTTGCCCCATGAAACTTTGGAGTAACTCTTCCAAATTCTCAGGTCTGTCTCTTTCTGGAATAATAATTTTATTCACTGGACGGGAATCCGAACTATTCTGACCTCGCCATCCCTCTTTTCCACAATGAACAACAGGTTGTTATATTTGATAGTTGACCTTTCTATTATTCCCATTTGCAACATTCTCTGGAGTTCTTCTTCTGCTGCTTCACGTTGCGATTCAGGTACCGCATAAGGCCGTACAAAGAATGGTTCATGCTTCTTCACTTGTAATTTGCACTCCACTGTCTCGGTTATACCAGGTTCACTTGAAAAAACCTGCCTGTACCTTTGCAGGACCCTCACCAATTCTTCTTTGGTCTCACGGTCTTGATGCTCTAATAACTGGAGTTTCCGTTTGACAACAGGTTCAATGTCTTCCGTGTTGATTTTGCCTTCCCATCTCCACTACTTCTTGCTCAGAGCTCCTGAATCTCATTTCACAGCGCCATGAGATGTTAGTCGCGGATCGATATCACAGTATAGCCTAGTCGTTCCAACTACTTCTCTGACATTGCTCCTGTCTTTAAAGGCAATAACAACTTCAGTTCCTCCTTCATGTACTTCCACACATCACAGATCCTTTTCTGAAGTTTAACTGAGCCTTTTGTTCACTCAGCCCATCGACCCCTAAGATTATGGGCAGCGCCAGCCCGGACACGACTAGTGCCGACACATCATAATCTTCATCACCAAGCTTCATTGTGACTAAGATCTGTTCCTTAATAATCTTGCTCTTTGCACCAACGGCACTTGTGATACATATTCCATGAACATGAAAATTGGGTATCCTCCTTCCTTGTTCCAACCACTTTGTGTAGAGCTTCCGACATACTGCATTGACCTGGTTACTAGAATCCACTAAAACATCAATAAGAGTACCAAAGATTTCTGCTTCAATGACAGGCTGTATAGCTTCCTCACGGCCTTCACCAAATTCTTGGAATAGGTCTTCACTATCCAGCTTGCGAAAAGAAGTAATTATGGGCCCTCCATCCTCCGTTCCTGATTGGGCCACACCAGGAACCTCCTCTAGTTTTCCAATGGTCCTTCCCCTACGCTGCCTGTCTGGGCTATGGTTTGAGTTTCGTACCCGGTCATCTAATGCATCGTCGCCCTGAGTTCCGATATCTGTAGCCACCACGGTGTCCTCTGTGACCACCATAGCCACGGAAACTACCACCATGTCTCCTACCATTACTATTATTCCATGTCGTCCATCGTGTCTATTGTTATGGTTTAAATAGGTATCTGTATTGGATTCGTTGTTCCCTGGTACTCTACTCTCACTTTCTCCTCCTGTTCCTCTTGAACCATACAACGTGTCTAATTGTCCTAAGGCTGACTTCCTTGCCCCTACGTCATCTCTAGGGATTGCTAGAAACTTATCCTGAACTCCTGTCGGTAGTTTACTTATGTTCCTCTTGAACCATACAACGTGTCTAATTGTCCTAAGGCTGACTTCCTTGCCCCTACGTCATCTCTAGGGATTGCTAGAAACTTATCCTGAACTCCTGTCGGTAGTTTACTTATGACCAGGGACACTATTTGCTTCTGTCGTCATCGGTTCATCTAAATACAAGTTCCTCTCATAATAATTTTGAAAAAGTTTCTTTAATTTCTGGTCACTCCATTTATCAAACCTTCTATCTTGGTATTGTCTGTTACGTACTTCATTTTGCTTCTGTCGCAACCAATATTGTTGCAAAAATTCTTTTTCAAATTCAGCAAAGGTTGTACACTTATGTCATATTCTCATGCCCTAGGTACCAGCTTCACCTTCAAATCTTGCTGTAACGAAGCGTACCTTTCTTTGATCCTCCCATAATTCAGGTAACACGCCCTTAAATTGATCTAAGAAATCTCTGGGATGCCATCTTCCATTTGGTTCGAAGTTCTTAAAACTCCCTATACCAAGGAAGACCTCATCAGTTTGTATACCAATAGCGCTACCTCCGGCAATGCTTCCATCACGTAATAGTGATTTCACTTCACTCTTCACCTGCTGACCGACCGGTTCCTTAGTCTTACCTACCTCACTGTAAACCTCTTCTACTCACCGTGCATAAGCATCCTGGTTTAGCGCAACAGCTGATACCCTGTGTTTACAGTGTTTTGGGTTCCTTTCCCGGCTGGGTCGGAGATTTTCTCCGCTCAGGGACTGGGTGTTGTATTGTCCTAATCATCATCATTTAATCCTCATCGACGCGCAAGTCGTCGAAGTGGCGTCAAATCGAAAGACTTGCACCCGGCGATCGGTCTACCGGACTGGAGGCCCTAGTCAGACGACATTTACATTTACATTTTACACATCCTCATCCAGTTGTTCAAAATGCTCTTCTTAAACCTCAACCATTTTAGTAAGTTCTTCCTTCACTTCTTTGACATCCGATTCTACCTTTTCAAAACGTTTAGTATTGTCTGCAACATTCTGCTCACACCGAACTGTAAGTTCATCTATCTTCTGATGACTTGATTCAGCCAGTTTCCTTAGAGCCTCATTAGTCTCGTCGATCTTTTTACTGAGTCGTTCGTTTATATGCTCTACCAGTCGCTGAATATCTTCCCTTAATTGTTTGTTATCTAGCTCTACTGATCGCTTAATATCTCCCTTTAATTGTTTGTTATGTTGCTCTACCGATCGCATAATATTTTCTTTTAATTGTTTATTATCATGTAACAATGTTTTGAACATGTCAACGATAGACATGTCAGACCTAAATCTATACTCATCCCATCTAGGCGTCTCAATTATTGGTGACGACACTGCATTAGGATTTCCCATCTCTGTTGATATGCTACTGTCATCTATAACGGAATCCTTCGACATTTCACTACTACTTGCTTCTGTTTTCGTCTCCACCTGATTACTTTCACCTAAGGAATCTGCTTTAACCTCCCTATCTACTGCAGTTGTACGAACCTCATGATTTGTCATATTGAACCACACATAAGTCACACTATCGAGAAATAAACAAATCATAAGAACACTCACAGCATGGAATGGATGGCAATAACCATAACCAAACTACAACGCCATATACATTCAAAGCTATAATTCGTGCTCAGAAGCACACATAACATACAAGATCACGTAATAGACGAAAAAACGAAATGTAAGCTACGGTAAATACAGTTCTGCGAATAATTGTATTAACTGTTGTTAAAAAATTAGACTACTAAGTAAGCAGGGTCTGGCAGTGACATTTACTTTACTGTACGATCGGCAAGGTAAATATTGTCACGTGACATTAATTTAATGATACAAAAGAATTTTAACTGTCACTGTTTGTAATTACGTAATTATAGAACACAATCTGCGCTGCCAGTTATTTACGCTCGTTGCTTCAGTTGCGTGAGGTAACGGTGTGATGCGTGACTTAATTTGCCGTATTCTGGCCCCGCAGTCGCAGCTGTTCCGTAACGCCGACTCAGTTGACGCCATACGACTGTCAGCAAAAAAATGGTTCAAATGGCTCTGAGCACTATGGGACTTAACTTCTGAGGTCATCAGTCCCCTAGAACTTAGAACTACTTAAACCTAACTAACCTAAGGACATCACACACATCCATGCCCGAGGCAGGATTCGAACCTGCGCGTAGCAGTCGCGCGGCTGTCAGCACTGCACCATCTCTGGAAAGCGTGGTAATACACTCCTGGAAATTGAAATAAGAACACCGTGAATTCATTGTCCCAGGAAGGGGAAACTTTATTGACACTTTCCTGGGGTCAGATACATCACATGATCACACTGACAGAACCACAGGCACATAGACACAGGCAACAGAGCATGCACAATGTCGGCACTAGTACAGTGTATATCCACCTTTCGCAGCAATGCAGGCTGCTATTCTCCCATGGAGACGATCGTAGAGATGCTGGATGTAGTCCTGTGGAACGGCTTGCCATGCCATTTCCACCTGGCGCCTCAGTTGGACCAGCGTTCGTACTGGACGTGCAGACCGCGTGAGACGACGCTTCATCCAGTCCCAAACATGCTCAATGGGGGACAGATCCGGAGATCTTGCTGGCCAGGATAGTTGACTTACACCTTCTAGAGCACGTTGGGTGGCACGGGATACATGCGGACGTGCATTGTCCTGTTGGAACAGCAAGTTCCCTTGCCGGTCTAGGAATGGTAGAACGATGGGTTCGATGACGGTTTGGATGTACCGTGCACTATTCAGTGTCCCCTCGACGATCACCAATGGTGTACGGCCAGTGTAGGAGATCGCTCCCCACACCATGATGCCGGGTGTTGGCCCTGTGTGCCTCGGTCGTATGCAGTCCTGATTGTGGCGCTCACCTGCACGGCGCCAAACACGCATACGACCATCATTGGCACCAAGGCAGAAACGACTCTCATCGCTGAAGACGACACGTCTCCATTCGTCCCTCCATTCACGCCTGTCGCGACACCACTGGAGGCGGGCTGCACGATGTTGGGGCGTGAGCGGAAGACGGCCTAACGGTGTGCGGGACCGTAGCCCAGCTTCATGGAGACGGTTGCGAATGGTCCTCGCCGATACCCCAGGAGCAACAGTGTCCCTAATTTGCTGGGAAGTGGCGGTGCGGTCCCCTACGGCACTGCGTAGGATCCTACGGTCTTGGCGTGCATCCGTGCGTCGCTGCGATCCGGTCCCAGGTCGACGGGCACGTGCACCTTCCGCCGACCACTGGCGACAACATCGATGTACTGTGGAGACCTCACGCCCCACGTGTTGAGCAATTCGGCGGTACGTCCACCCGGCCTCCCGCATGCCCACTATACGCCCTCGCTCAAAGTCCGTCAACTGCACATACGGTTCACGTCCACGCTGTCGCGGCATGCTACCAGTGTTCAAGACTGCGATGGAGCTCCGTATGCCACGGCAAACTGGCTGACACTGACGGCGGCGGTGCACAAATGCTGCGCAGCTAGCGCCGTTCGACGGCCAACACCGCGGTTCCTGGTGTGTCCGCTGTGCCGTGCGTGTGATCATTGCTTGTACAGCCCTCTCGCAGTGTCCGGAGCAAGTATGGTGGGTCTGACACACCGGTGTCAATGTGTTCTTTTTTCCATTTCCAGGAGTGTATTTGCAGCGTCGCTCCTAGCCGCTGCTCACGTCGTATACGATGATGGCTGCCAAAAAGTATTCACTTTTGCCCATAGGTGACACTAGCATCGTCAACCGTAATGGCTGCCAAATAAGTGCTCACACTTACACATAGGTGGCCCTAGCGTCGTCAAAAGCGCAGCACTGTGGAGTATGTTTACTTTCACCAGTTCTTTGGGCTACATATCCTACAGGTCGCGTGACGTCACTCAACAATCCAAATTAAGTCACTGTTTATACAAAAATAGTTCACACTCCAAATTAATTATACGGCATTTCTCATCCAAAATTGCAGGTCCTGAATACACGTCGCCACGTAACACTTCTTGACCGTGCACCCTGTCCACACCAAGAACGGCGGTCGTACTCTTCTGCTCCACACTGCTGCTGGCTTGCCTGAAGTTACGTATCTAAATATGCAAGCGGGTGTAGGGGAGCCACTCAACGTTAAGCACAACGCTGTCCTATGTCTGGCATGAACATTTATATTCTGAGACGATAAGAAATCACAGGTTTCACAGTTTACATTCTATGTCATAACTGCTCATCCCAGTTAACATTCGTGATGATTATCTGTCCACAATATCACTTGGACGAGCGTACGCGTAAACGACGCGACGAAGATGATTGTTAATGATGCGGAAGCCGAATGATCGAACGAAAGCTCTTACGCTCATCACGCATACACAGATATTTGGTACCAGCCCTCCTTGACATTTGTAATGATATAACACTGTTCATAGAGTTAATTTTCCAGTTCTCAGTTCTCAGTTGTACGAGCGCGCGCGTAACCGCCGCGGTGTGGCTGATTGTTGATGATGCGGAACGCGGTGACCGAACGTACGTTCTCACGCTCACTACCACACACTTGCACTTGAACGCTCGATTTCGTGGTAACTATATTGCTGACCGGCATTAGTTCATTCGGAGAGGTCGAACACGGCGCGGATGATCGATGTACAGTGCGACACGCAATGAGAGGATACACAAATTCGTTATCCGCGGCACTGTTCATTATTAGTTATATCATTACGCACTTTCAACTGAATCACTTCCATATTTCATCACTTTATTGTAATAGCACTTGTAACAACACTTGAACTTCCACAATAATAATGCCTCTCACATGCAGAGCTACCCACAACACAACAGTTCCGTGTCCCGCGCTCGACTCTGCAAACGCGCTGCGCGCAAAGATACTCCGCAACCAAGCCAGCGATATGACAGTACACTTACACGCTGTTCGATGAATCCTGTGTCAGGCACTTAATTGTGAATTGGAGGGTAATTATGTAGATGTGATACTAACAGTCAAAAATCACAAATTCTTCGCCAGAAATATCTCTTGTGTCTGTCGCTGTAATGATGTGGATGAAAACTCTAAAACACGTTAAACACTGTAGAAGGATTATAAAACTGGTTCAGATGGCTCTGAGCACTATGGGACTTAAACATCTGAGGTCATCAGTGGCCGAGACGTACAACCACTTAAACCTAACTAACCTAAGGACATCACACACATCCATGCCCGAGGCAGGATTCGAACCTGCGACCGTAGCAGCAGCGCGGTTCCGGACTGAAGGGCCTAGAACCGTTCGGCCACAGCACCCGGCGGAAGGATTAAAAAATAAATGTATCTATTTACAATGTATTCGATATAAAGCGTATCCTGTAGCCTCTCTGCAGTGTCTCTCTCTCTTCACTAGAGGCACTTTGCGTCGTGATGGGGACCTGCCCTATAGACATAACAATACATTACAGAGCTGCACTTTACTGGCTTAAGAGGGACAGGCTCGATAAAGTCACCGAAATTACGGGAACCAACATTATAAACAAAACAAAATGAAACAATGGCGGATTCAAACATGGCAGAGAGAGTGGGATGCATCCGATAAGGGTCGCTGAGTACACTCTTTCTTTCGTGATGTACACGGAAGACTACAACTGAAACGTGTCGACCCAAGCTGGGTGATGGTCCATTTCCTGACAGGCCACGGGCCGTATCCGGTACATTTAAACCGTATGGGACTAACTAACGATGAAGTATGCAAAAGTGAGACCTATACAGAATCACAATGACATTGCCAGCATAATACGCAATCCCGATGACTGGAACACAATAAATAGCGTAGCCGATATTGTATCGAACACTCTGCATGAAGAATACAAGCGCCAAAACCCATATGGAAAGAGGCGTAGACAAGCACAAACAATACAACAAACCACATGAGAGGACACAAACACGACCACAGATTCCGAAACCGAGGAAGGAACACTAAGTGAACATGACTCAGAAGGGATCAACATTTAAGGGACCAAAACCAACAATGTATGACACTGCATGCCACAACACAGTCACAAACAACACAACAATCATAAAACAAATAAACACCAGCACCACATACTAAGACTGTAGTAACAAGATAATGACGCTTGGGAGGAAAAGGATCGAAGAACTTTTATTCCAAAGCTCCTCCTCCCCAATGACATCCTGCATAGTGTTTAAAGTATATTGCACACAAGCAGTAATGTATTGCTCGTCTTATTGTGTGCAGGCAGAAGTACATTCTCTTCTCTATTCAAAGCTATAATCAATGAATTTCATATATCAGAAATGTATTAAGTTATTTGAGGAATTATGCATTCAAGTAGCAATGAACTATATTCTATTTCAACTAACAAGCTACAAACATAAGTGTATTTCTCATGTGAAGCTAAAATTCATGTATTCCATGCATGAAGTGTTCAAACAGTATTTAATCTGCATAATCTGTGTAAACATACATCAGCACAAACCATTTCAGATGAGAATAGCTCGAGGTTGTACCGAAACCTTCTGTTGTGTACATAGTTCCGCGTAGTGAGCGCGTACAGAACTTTCCCTCTAGAGCGCACCCCGCTAAGCACAACAGCGCAGGCGCAGCGCTCGTCCGTCTCCGCACTATGAGATTGCGCTGCCTTAGAGACGGACCAAATTCTGCTTCCGCCGATCCGCATATTAATATGTAACGCAGGCAATGAGATCGCTGCCAACGTAGAACCTTTTCTCCTCGCGGGTCACACTTGCGCAGTGATACAAGAATGCACGAGGTATTATAACGAGTGTACAGCCCTCAGATTAGTCAGTCTGCATTTATCTGCACCTGTCTGTATCGGTCTGCCTTAGTCTGTACCAGTCTATAGTCAAGTTTCAGTCTGCACCTAATAAGATTACCATATTCCTGTTCATAGCCATGAAGATAAATGTATAGACACTTTGTCAAGTATCAGAGATATGTGAGAATAAGATTAACGTACCGAGACCAAAGGAACTTCAGATTGTCAATTGTAAACAACATCCAGAATCAAGTTGCGTAATGTCTATGCTTTTTATTATTTTAATAAATGTGTGTGAAAATTAATCAAGTTCAGTTTAAAGTCGGTCACCGTCAGTCTGCTACTCTAAATGTGCAAGTGGCATTTCTATTGTCTGACCTAATGGCAGAAGATAAACACGCCACGATAAGACCACGAGACATATTGCTGACACTCGCCTACTTCGTTAGAGCGACAAGTCAAATAATCTGATGGTGTGTGTACTGAAGGTCTTACAGTACGCACACCACACCTTCTCATCTGAAACAGATAGAAATAGGTCATTACTAACCAACATGCTCTCTCTATATTATAAATTATTCTTAACCACGCTCATTGTATTACATTATCTTTTGTTTTATTTTTCTTTCATATTTGCATTGTATAAATTATATTCTCATCAACTAGATAGTAACAAATTATATGGAACCATTTTAACAATTGTTAACCATTCAAATCGTTGTAACCACAGAGAAATCTTTATATATTATGTTCTTTATATTATTAAAAAAAACATTAGCAGCTGTATACCAATAAGACTGTAACAATGTGAAGTCATTGCTATTAGATTCAGAAGCATCCGACCTACCTTACACTTCAAGGCGGTGGATTACTCTGTTCTGTTAATGAAATAAATAATAAATAAATCTGTGTTCCACTGGTTTAGAACAGTCTCTAGCAGTCAGAGTGCCCATGGCATCCAAGTAAGTTCGTAAAGTATCACTGGCCTCGCTCTACGTTCCTAAGAGCTCACTGCAGGCTCGTCCGTACGCTCGGCGTGATCTGAAACTAGTCTGAGGGAAATCTAAAGAATAATTTGAGCGGAGTCCCGAGTGCGGCGACTTAAAAAGACGCGCAGCCCAACCACAGTAGCAGGCAGTGAGGTGAGGCGAATTCGGCGTCCTCTGATGGGCTGTGCAGCGCCACCTGGACAAGTAGGGCGTGCCCTCTCTAGCAGTGGCTAGCAGTGCCCGATTTAAAATGTTTCATCTGCACAGTTAAGAGCGGTGCGTGACGCACAGAGTTCGGTTGACAAATACACCGTAGATACTGCAGACAGAGTGAAAAGAGAGAGGCAATGTCACTGGAATGCGGCAAAGACGTAGATGAGTTTCGCTATTTGGGCAGCGAGATAACTGACGATGGCTGAATATCATTAAAGTAAAGCTTTGACGCGGCCCTCCATGAATTTCTCTCCTGCGCCAACCACTTCATCTCAGAGCAGCACTAGCAACCTACGTCCCCAGTTATTTTCTGGATGTATTCCAATCTCTGATTTCCTCTACAGTTCTTACCATCTACAGCTCCCTCTAGTACCATAGAAGTTATTCCATGGTGTCTTAACAGATGTCCTACCAACCTCTCCCTTCTTCTTGTCAGTGTTTGACAATTCCTTCCGCGCCGATCTGCGGAGAACTTCCTTATTTCTTATCTCAGCAGCCTACCTAATTTTTAACAGTTGTCTGTAGCACCACACTTCAAATGCTTCGATTCTGTTCTCGCTACGGTCGAAGGTTCGAGACCTGCCTCGGGCATTGATGTGTGTGATGTCCTTAGGTTAGTCAGGTTTAAGTAGTTCTAGGTTCTAGGGGGGGGGGGGGGGCTGATGACCTCAGAAGTTAAGTCCCACAGCACTCAGAGCCATTTCAACCATTTGATTCTGTTCTTTTCCGGTTTTCCCATCGTCCATTTTCACTACCATGTTTCATTACCATTCATGCTCAAAAGTATCAGAACTACCTGAATTGCGTTTCGCCTGATTTGCGTGCAGCCCACATAACGTAACTGTCTTGCAGATCCTCTAATCTCCTTTCGGTACAGTCGCTTGACCACACAAAATGGTTACCACAAGTGACCACTACAAAACACTGCTCTGTATGTCATTAACTCCAGGTGCAATAGCCGGCCGGAGTGGCCGAGCGGTTCTAGGTGCTGCAGTCTGGAACCGCGTGACCGCTACGGTCGCAGGTTCGAATCCTGCCTCGGGCATGGATGTGTGTGATGTCCTTAGATTAGTTAGGTTTAAGTAGTTCTAAGTTCTAGGGGACTGATGACCTCAGAAGTTAAGTCCCATAGTGCTCAGAGCCATTTGAACCATTTGAGCCAGGTGCAATAAATACCACGATACTGTAAAAGCAGAAAACAGCCGAGACCGTCTTTAACGCTTTTAAACTCAAATTTATTACAGTAAGCGACGTTTCTAAACTTTAAGCATTCTCGTTAGTACCTGACACAAATAATGCCTGCAACTCTAAAACATTAATTTTCCATAATCGTTAGTCAGAGTTGCATATTTTGCAAATAAGATATTTTCAAGAATGTCTGGGCTCTCAAATCTCTACGATTATCCGAGGTATTCTTGCTCTTAACGGTCGTTTGTTGAGCGAGTGCTTTTACATAAACTGAATAATGAACCAACCACTTACAAAAACCATGATGAACAGCGTCAAACGTTCTATCGAAACTTCACCATCAGAACCGTATCACTAGTAATTTTACATCTACGTCCAGCTCAAAAACCACGTTCTGATCTTGTTATCTAACACAATTGGACATCAAAAATGAAAGTTATTAATGTGCAGATTTGAGCTTCAAATGACATGATAAACTGTTTCGTTCTGGATATGCATTAACACCCAATACTTACTAAGCAAAATATTGGTGCCTAACAGAGATTAGACGTTAGCACTAACTGTCATCACTGACTAGGTTTAAAGGGATGGCATATAATACATTTTTGGCCACTATCAGTTAGCAAATACGAACTTTAAATTACATGACGAAAATTTTTGTACTGGTTCGGTACGACTAGCCAAAGACTGTTGTCCGTGTTAACTAACCACTAAATCTGTGGTTATGTTTTTGTGTGTGGGGTATTAATTAATGAGAAATCCACTGTAGAAGTTGGACGTGAGCCCAGCAGTTCAGATGTATGCGGTGCATAATATTGTGAGGGCCTGTTACTCTTCTTTATCAACTCCAAAATACTGTGTCGATTACCAAGAAATTAAATCGTGTGCAATACGGTGTAAGTATAAGGCGTATTGCTTTGATTAACTGGTATTTGAGAGGGTTGTTTGTGTGTATGATAAAAAGGTATTGGTGCTGTTCACACACTGTTGTGCAACTGTTGCAATAGCAGAAATTAAGTTCGGGTTATAATCTCTTTGACAATGACCATTGTTGAAGAATATTACTAGCTTTGTTAATGAATCAGCGGTAGCTGGATAATCTGTTCACATTCCAGCACCATCCGCCCACCTACAACGCCGCATTTACCCCCAGATGTTGCTATGGGTCGTTGTGTGTAACACCACTCCTGACTGCTTATTTAATTTCTTTTTATTTAAGGCCTTGCTATCACTGAGCCCTTCATTAGGAAGATTGATAATTATTTTCCTATTTAAACTTGACTAAGCAGTCGATTCTAACAACTACTCCTCGGTAATTCTCATATGAATATTGTAGTAACCCACAGAATCAAACTGAAATAAAATGGCAGCTATGAAGAGGAACACTATCCATTTCATTTCGCCTGCTCTTAATGTATGATGTTTCTTTTACGTTTCACACATTTGCTTACACCTCCCGTATTTCAGGTACCTGTAAAATTGCCAGATGCTTCCGCAGCGTCAGTCAAGCGCAAGTTTTACTTCTGGATTGCTAGCCTGTTCAAGAAACTGATTGGCTGTGCAGATGTATTCCTTCATGCTGCAAGTATGATTGGGACCTGGCAACATTGTAGTTTAAGCCTGGCAACCGTTGGATGTCAAGACACTTCCTGGAGTGACAGAGAATTATACTGCTAAATTAAATTTATATTTATGTAGATAGTAACTGTTCTGGAAAGAACAGGTACCACTGATGATCGTGCAGCTTCTCTAGGATAAATGATAATTAATTTCAACCCTCAGCTGCCGACAGGTGTTGTTGATATACCTCGATGGGGTCAGCTGAAAATGTGTAACCGGACCGGGACTCGAACCCGGGATCTCCTGCTTACATGGCAAACGCTCTATTCATCGTCCTTTTTTTTAAAAAAAATCTTTGTTGATCTCACTTTGTTCGTTGTATATGTTCGGGGCGGACGTCTCATGACACCCGTTCAGGTTGTTGGTTTATCCGTTCACTCAGTTTTTTTTTATTACAGAGGGTAGCTAACGCTCTGACCGAACACGCTGAGCTACCGTGCCGGCGATCTGAGCCCCTGAGAACACAGACAAATAGCGCGACTGCAGGGACTTATCCCTTCCACACTTCCTGTGAGACCCACAACAACACCTGTCGGCAGCTGGGGGTTTCAATTAATTATCATTCACTTTATATTGTCCTCTTATTCAGTTAAATATTCTGAACGATTTTCATTTATGGTATGTGATCTTACTATCAAATGTATGTTTCTAGTCCAGGGGACCGTTCCACACAGGAACTAGAACAAGTTTCGTCTCCATCCATAATTATCTGTCTTACTGATCACTAGCATTCTTAGCGAGCAGGAGGTCGCTAGGGCAGTGGAAACGACGTCCCGCTACGAAACAAGTCTGCTTTCGGCAGGTCAGCAGCGAGGACGTCTTGTTTGCGTCCCGTCCGCAGAATTGCGAGCGCGGGCAGTTTGTTTACTTCCTCGCCGCAGCTAGTACACGCATCCGTTGACACTGAGTCGGTATGACTCAGTCCTACAGGAAAGCTACCATCAAAATCAGCTTCCAGCTCGACCATGCAAAACCACGAGCCTTTGGAATCGAACGATTCAACTGTGAAGATGTTCAAATACCACCACAGCGCATCATCGGAATCCACCTATCCGTCACAAGTAGCGTCGACTATGTCAAGATGGTCGATGACGAGTAATGTCACGCTGTTGTGAGTAGATGTGCGAACACTCTCAAGTTCAAACACTTCGTTGGTCACGTCGGGGAAGTTACCGTTGACCATCCTGGACTAGGATTACGCACGCTAAGAGACTTCGAACCCCCGTTCTAAGTGCCGCCGGACGTAGTTACCGCAGCTTTACGACCGTATAGGACGGTAATTAGCCACGTAGTCGAAAAATGGAACACTTTCGCGGCGTACCCGGTCCTCAACGGCGTCTGACAGGTCAAAATTGAATTATAGATACACGTGCCATTCTACTTAGTCATAGGTAATGTATGATGGACAGCGTCGTACTTGTTCTGGTTGTGGCCAGGAGGGTCATGTAGGTTCGGCGTGTATTCAACGTTAGGTGATACAGATCCCATTAGGTGACAGGGTACCACCTCCTATGCTAACGGGCCTCCCTCTTAATTACGCAGGGGTGACACGGTTGAACGTCATTTCAGACGAAAGACCACTTGGAAGACAGGGAGCGTTAGAATCCACACCCGTCGCAAGTCCTTGCTTGACCAACACCATTGCAGAGTCCACAGAGGTTGCAGAAAGTCGCCCATCGACTCCACAAGAAGATTCGAACGAAGGAATGGAACTCGATGGTTCAAATGGCTCTGAGCACTATGGGACTCAACATCTTAGGTCATAAGTCCCCTAGAACTTAGAACTACTTAAACCTAACTAACCTAAGGACAGCACACACACCCATGCCCGAGGCAGTATTCGAACCTACGACCGTAGCAGTCCCGCGGTTCCGGACTGCAGCGCCGGAACCGCACGGCCACCGCGGCCGGCAATGGAAGTAGACGCTAGAGTTGTACCGACCTCTGCTTTTCTCCCTGAGGGAGATGCGGTGTGAGAACCACACACTCTTTCGGACACTGAAACCCACGTCCGCAAACAGAGGTAACTGAGGAAACATAAAAGGAGACGTTGCACGCCCTCAGACGACTGCCTCCTGCAGACGTCTTCTCCAGTTGACGAGAAGGGAAAAATGGATGACACACCTGTTACTGTCCCTGATTTCGACACACCTGTTTCCGCTCTCTCGGGCAAACGGATAACAAGTAAAGTGCTCGCCATTGGTACACAATCAGAAAAAAGCTGCTGATTCGCCCTTGTTCACTCAGCTCCCAAGTGTCCTACCGAAGCCACGGTTTACTTAGGGACCTTGGGCATACGACATTAAAGACGATTCTACGCCCGCTGTGGTAGAGGAGAAGGGTCTCTCGTCCCATACCTCGGCCCCTCCCGAGTAGCAGCAGATGTCGGAGCGGACACGGCCTGCAGATTACAGCCCCCAAGTTTTACGGCGACGCTGACTGCGGCCCCCATTGCAATTGACGATCTACAGACCTATCGCTTAGCGATCATCAGCATTAACACCATTCTGACACGTAAGAAGTTGTCGCTGCTCCAAGACATGCTCAATACAGCAGACGTTCACACTGTCTTTCTCCAAGAAATCCTCGTCGACGATTTCCCGGGTATGTATGGTTATACGGCTCATGCGTCCCAAGCCTTGTCAATTAACAGTCGAGTCGCAGTTCTCCTCAGGGAGGGCCTTGAGGCGGACGAAGTACGATATCTCCCCGACGCTAGAGAAATGGCAGTAACGGTGCTAGGCGTCCAGTTTCTCAATGTGTACGCCCCTTCCGGAACGAATCGCCGTCGCGACCGATCTCTCTTCTTCGCGGTACAAGTAGCACCACTTTTTCAAGGGCAGGCACGTTTGATATTAGGGGGCGACTTCAATAGCACCCAAGCACCCTGAAGGTCAGCCGTGCCCCGAACTTGGGACACTCATCAGCGGTCTCGAGCTGGTAGATACACGGGAAAACGTCCAAGGAAATCGACTGGGATTCTCGCATTTCACGAGTCACTCGTCTAGTCGCATTGGTAGGATTTACGTCTACCGTTCTCTCAGCAACAGTGAGCGACGCGGAGGTCTGGCCAGCAGCCTTTTCTGATCACGAGGCCTATATATGTGACGTCACCCTTCGTCGCCAACGGGTGTGGCGCAGCCGACATCCCTGGAAGTTAAACCCTGCTCATCCCGCTTCTCCCGATTGTCGACGTGCCATCGAAGACACGTGGAGTTCGTGCGTCCACCGCCTCCAAACGTATCCTACATCGGTCAGTTGGTGGTGAAATTGCGCCAAGCCGACCCTGCGGAGAACCTTGATTACGTATGGTCGTGAGATCGCTGCTTGAAAGTGGCAGACCCTCGATTTTTATTTCACCGTTCTTCACGAATGTACCTCGTTGACACGTACACCGGAATGGCAGATAACGGTACAGCGTTCGAAGGCACAGATCGTAGCCCGTAGCCCGCCAACACCTCGTAGGGACGATTATCCTAGCGCGAACACATGACAGAACACATGACAGATTCGCAACGGAACGACCCACCATGTACCACGTCATTCGAGAACATAAACCGCGAAGACGGGCGCTGATACATGCCATCACCACTGCGGACGGGTGTCGCCACACCACGCAATGCAATACTGGTGCAGCCTTCTTCGACCATTACGCACGACTTTATTCTGCTCAATGTTCCGACCCGTCGACGGTAACAGGAGTCTCACGATTGGTTTATGACACTGTCCCATATGATTACAAAAATTAGTTATTGAACGACGTTACGGGAGACGAAGGTATCGACTCCGAAGGTAAAGGACCGGGGAACAAGTCTCCATTCCCCGACGAGCCACATTTGAAGTTTTATAGAACTTTGTTGACAGACATCTGTTGGGAACTTATGTCACCCGCGGTGCCGCTCCCAGCAGCCTTCTTAGAAAAAATAGTTATATCGGTTCACAAACCGAAAGGTGGCGTTTGAATACGTCGTTACAGACCACTGACACTCGTCAACTGCGATATGAATATATTCACCAGACTGTTAGCAAACCGCGTACGACCGACCCTGTCTCACGTCATCTGACCAGATCAGGCTTCTCTAGGAGGTATCAGTAACATCCACACAGCACTGTGTCGATACCGTGACATAATAGCCGTAGCGAGGACACGTTGCATCCCGGGAGCGCTGGCATCACTACATTTTAGCCAAGTTTTCGATCGAGTGTATCACGTGTACCTGACGTCCGTTCTCCAACACATGCAGTACCAACACCAGTTTATATACGTCATGATGCGCCTCCTCCGAGGAGCGACCTCCAAGGTGCTCGTTAAGGTCATCTCACGCAGTCCCTGCCGATTTTCAGATAGGCGCCTGTCGATCGTACTCTACGTTCTGGCGCATGAACCCTCCTTGTAGCCTCCGTCAACGGTTCACCGGACTCACCATATTTGACGTCACATATCGCTGTACAGCATATGTAGTCGACCCGGTTCTCTTGCTCCGCGATGGCGACGATGTAACCAACGCACTAGAATGGATTGCCACATACTGCGTGGCTTCAGGCAGCCGTCCCAACATCACCAAATCTGCCGCCATGGCCAAAGGAGACCCCAACGTATGTTGACCCCATACAGCTTAGTGGTACTATCAAATGTCTCGGAATAGAGTTTCACGACGACATACAACGCACTGCAGCCCTCAACTACCGCCGCTTATCACAGCGAATTCGTGTCCAGATCCCCAACCATCGTCTGCGGACCCTCGACAGTTAACAAAGGACACACTTCGTCAAAGTTTATCTCGCATCGAGCCTTCCAAACACAGCGCGTGTCCTTCCATTACCGTTGCTGATGGCTCGACGCATATTAGCGGCATTCGGAGCCTACGTCAGTACAGGCCTGCTCTTCAATGTCAGTTATTAGTCGGTGACACTTCCCCCAGAAAGGGGAGGTCTCGGCCTAGTCCACGTCCGCGACAGAGTGGTAGCCCTGTTTGTCAGCTCGCCCATCCAGCTGTGGCGCCACCACTCGCAAGGTTTGACAGACTTGCTGCTGGAGTCCTTAGCTCCGTCCTCCCTTGCGCCTCCATTGACGATGCAAGCCATACCCCCACCTTTTTATTACTTCGGGCACTTTTACATTGAACACAGTTATGTCCGTATAGTAGGACCACCAACGAAACAGGCAATGGCGCGGGATGTATATCATGTCCTACTACAGAGGCGCCCACCAAACATCGTGGAAGACAAAAGCCATGATGTTAGTTGGAAGGTGGTGTGGCGGACGATATACGCGGTAACACTGGATACAGACGTCCGATCAACATAGTACAGTCAACGGTAAACAGATAAACCGATCACGCCTCCACAAGATAAATATGGCGGATTCGCCTCTATGTGCAGAATGCGGAGTGCCGGACATGGACGAACACCGTCTCAGATGTGGCGCGGCAGAAGACATATGGCGCTTGGTGCGACAAATTTTGTCGTATTTTCTACGATTGACCCCGGGACATATCACACCTCAAATACTACTATTTCCGGATGAACAGTATTTCTCGCGCACCAAAACCTACTCAATCACGTGGGTCCGTGGGCACGTGGTACAACATTTATTGCACGATGTACCTAAATACAGGGTTATTACAAATGATTGAAGCGATTTCACAGCTCTACAATAACTTTATTATTTGAGATATTTTCACAATGCTTTGCACACACATACAAAAACTCAAAAAGCTTTTTTAGGCATTCACAAATGTTCGATATGTGCCCCTTTAGTGATTCGGCAGACATCAAGCCGATAATCAAGTTCCTCCCACAATTGGCGCAGCATGTCCCCATCAATGAGTTCGAAAGCATCGTTGATGCGAGCTCGCAGTTCTGGCACGTTTCTTGGTAGAGGAGGTTTAAACACTGAATCTTTCACATAACCCCACAGAAAGAAATCGCATGGGGTTAAGTCGGGAGAGCGTGGAGGCCATGACATGAATTGCTGATCATGATCTCCACCACGACCGATCCATCGGTTTTCCAATCTCCTGTTTAAGAAATGCCGAACGTCATGATGGAAGTGCGGTGGAGCACCATCCTGCGGTACGTTTAGCTCCCTGCTTGCTTTATTCGTCGACTTCCGCGGGCTACGCGTGAAACTTGCCCACACGCGTTCAACCGTTTCTTCGCTCACTGCAGGCCGACCCGTTGATTTCCCCTTACAGAGGCATCCAGAAGCTTTAAACTGCGCATACCATCGCCGAATGGAGTTAGCAGTTGGTGGATCTTTATTGAACTTCGTCCTGAAGTGTCGTTGCACTGTTATGACTGACTGATGTGAGTGCATTTCAAGCACGACATACGCTTTCTCAGCTCCTGTCGCCATTTTGTCTCACTGCGCTCTCGAGCGCTCTGGCGGCAGAAACCTGAAGTGCGGCTTCAGCCGAACAAAACTTTATGAGTTTTTCTACGTATCTGTAGTGCGTCGTGACCATATGTCAATGGATGGAGCTACAGTGAATTTATGAAATCGCTTCAATCATTTGTAATAGCCCTGTACGTATTGCACTTTTGGAACTACCTACAAGAACGTCATTGCAAGATCGTACGGAATCCAAAATACAGACAGTACTTTTCTAATTACTTAGGGAGTGCCCTACGCGACTCTCCAGGCAGCTGGATCATCAACAGGTAGGAGAAGATACCCACCGACAGAGCTGACAACAACACGTCCGATTATCGGTGGAATAACATACGACATACTTGAAGACGTACCTGAATGATGAAGCGTAAGGAGAGTAGCGTCACACCCTTCTGCATCGTGTACGAAGTATATTTTTCGTTTCCCCAAATACAGGGTGGTCCATTGATAGTGACCGGGCCAAATATCTCGCGAAATAAGCATCGAACGGAAAGTTCAAATACCACCATAGCGCATCGTCGGAATCCAACTATCCATCACAAGTAGCGACGTCTATGTCAAGATCGTCGATGACGAGTTATATCACGCTGTTGTGATGATGATGATGATGTTTGGTTTGTGGGGCGCTCAACTGCGTGGCTATCAGCGCCTATACAATTTCCCAACCTTTGCTCAGTCCAATTTCGCCACTTTCCTGGATGATGATGAAATGATGAGGACAACACAAACACCCAGTAATCTCGAGACACGTGAAAATCCCTGCAAGCCATACCCCCACCTTTTTATTACTTCGGACACTTTTACATTGAACACAGTTATGTCCGTATAGTAGTACCACTAACGAAACAGGCAATGGCGCGGGATGTATATCATGTCCTATAACAGAGGCGCCCACCAAACATCGTGGAAGACAAAAGCCATGATGTTAGTTGGAAGATGATGTGGCGGACGATATATGCGGTAACACTGGATACAGACGTCCGATCAACATAGTACAGTCAACGGTAAACAGATAAACCGATCACGCCTCCACAAGATAAATATGGCGGATTCGACTCTATGTGCAGAATGCGGAGTGCCGGACACGGACGAACACCGTCTCAGATGTGGCGCGGCAGAAGACATATGGCGCTTGGTGCGGCAAATTTTGTCGTATTTTCTACGATTGACCCCGGGACATATCACACCTCAAATACTACTATTTCCGGATGAACAGTATTTCTCGCGCACCAAAACCTACTCAATCACGTGGGTCCGTGGGCACGTGGTACAACATTTATTGCACGATGGACCTAAATACAGGGTTATTACAAATGATTGAAGCGATTTCACAGCTCTACAATAACGGGACCCCGTGCTCGGGAAGCGAGAACGCTACCGCGAGACCACTAGCGGCGGACTCACGCTGTTGTGAGCAGATGTGCGAACACTCTCAAGTTCAAACACTTCGATGGCCACATTGGAGCAGTTACCGTTGACCATCCTGAACTAGGATTAAGCATACTAAGAGTCTTCGAACTCCCATTCGATATGCCGCCGGGTGTAGTTACCTCAGCTTTACGAACTTACGGGACGGTAATTAGCTACGTGGCCTAAAAACGGAACTCGTCTAGCTTGAAGGGGGAAACAAGATGGTGCTATGGTTGGCCCGCTAGATGGCGCTGCCATAGGTCAAACGGATATCAACTGCGTTTTTTTTTTTTAAATAGGAACCTCCATTTTTATTGCACATTCGTGTAGTACGTAAAGAAATATGAACGTTTCAGTTGGACCACTTCTTTCGCTTTGTGATAGATGGCGCTGTAATAGTCACAAATGTATAAGTACGTGGTATCACGTAACATTCCACCAGTGCAGACGGTATTTGCTTCGTGATATATTACCCGTGTTAAAATGGACCGTTGTAAGGTGTCAGGCAAATCCAACACCTTCCATGAAAACCCTGACATGATAAGCAAATCCAGTAGTAGTCACATAGCTCCGAATAAATCGTGACATTAAACCAAAGTAATACGACTAACGAGTGAGCAAATGGAATACCACAGACTAACACAAGAATGCCTAAATGCATGTCATACCTTCCCACCGTGAGACAGACGCAGTTCCGAGGGGAGAAACGAGAACAGAAGCCGAGAGCAGAACCGTGTTAAGCTGGAAGGCCCTACGATAAGGGTCGGACGGACACCCACGTCGCCAGCTAACTGCTAGGACCACACCACTTGCAAGTTTTAGCGTGAGACTTTTTCGCGTCTCTGTTACGTTAGGACCACCCCCCAGCCCATGTTAAAAGATAGAGCCCTCCAGAAGAACAGTATAGATCTTACGATAACGCTAAAAGGACCACACCAGCTGCAAGTTTTAACGTGAGACTTTTTCGCGTCTCTGTTACGTTGCAAACTTTAAAAACATTGCCCCACCACGAAAAGTATAACGTTTCTCATTGGATAGACAGAATTTTTGTAGGCGGAGCTTAAGGTTAACATTGAGACCCTGACTGGTCAGATGAAAGCACAGCCAGATAGATTTTTTTAAACCAACTTCGATAAATTATAGTAAGGAGAAGTTAGGAGAGAGTTGCTAGGGAGTTGCTTCCGAGACAGCGAGGTGAGCGGAGCTGTGCTTCTCGCCGCCCCCTGACGAACACTGACAAGGTAATGAACGCACGCGATGCCGCATTTTTGAGCGCATAAGGCTTCACTCAGAACTGCAGAAGTCTCATCTGTTACATCCCCTTTACGTAATACTAGTGTCGATCGTCAATTAAAGCTCATGGTATTCACATTTGCCATTTGAAGTAAAAATCTGAAACGCGAAGATTTTTTTTTTCATCACAACCACAGGTGGAAACACAAGCGACCAAAGACACTGCTAGCTAGGGCATAGCCACCTATGGTAAACTAACATACGCAAACAGCGACAAACGTCGGCAAGCCCCTGCATATCAGCAACACTGACTGGCAACTACCAGCTACTACTAGAGCCGACCAATAGGCCACAGCAAGGACACCGACGAGCTCGCCCACAGACGCACAAACAATCCGCCAACATTCCCTCACACTGTGCTTCCGGTATATGACGTATCGGACACAAGATCGATAACAAACCTAACTGTTGCAGGTTGCTGGCGCTGAACGAGGACTCTGCACCAGCACCCAGCGCCAGCCGCCGAGCAGCACAAACGCACAACGTCAAGGTATCGACATGCATGATACCCACTACTAACACAGCCTATCCTTGCACAACCTATCGCAGGCAGCAAGACAACCCCTACTGCTCTTGCCGCCTGATCTAACTTTCGCAGAGGTTTTTTTCCCTTGGCTCTTGCCTTGGCACTTTTTTTCCTCTGCCCTTCAAACCGCTACCCTTCGTCAGATTTCGACCAATCTATCTCCAGATGAGCGCGTATTAATGGTTAATCCTAACCAGACGTACGCAAACATCGCAGTACTCACATCCTGCGACACCTCACTTTAGTGAATACTAACCCTTATGCAGAGATGGCAGTAGACCTTTTGTGTTGGCCATCATGCCGGTGTGGGCGTGGAGGGGCTCCACCTCTATAAAAAAAACGATGATTTTTCTGTTATATAGTTATTGAGAAGCCACATCAGCCACTGTAATTTACGACAAGTTAGATAAGTAATTTAAGATAACTGAGGGTCACTGTAGACCATTTTGATAGTTTTCTCTTTTGTGAAACTTAATTTAAACCTAGATTATAGATGTGATATGGCATAGGTCATCCTTCGATCCATTGTAGAACTTGGAAACCCATTCAATATTCGTTCACATTTTTTGTTGAACGCAGTTGTTTTTTACCATCGTGTACTAAAACATTTCCTTTTATCAATAGTGCAATTTATAAACAATGTTTTGTGAGTAGAATAAAATTTCCAATGGTAAACTTAACTGGTTTTTCAACGTTATTTTACCAGCTAACTAAAAATAGGAAAGCCTTGAACCCCTTCCACTAAATTTAGTTAGTATTAAGATTCTTTTACAGGGAGTTCAGTGGAGCTGACGCTGAATTCATTAAGTATTTGGTTATATCACCGCTAGTCTCTCTGAACTCATCTGAATTCTACATGTCATGTGTGGTCTGGCGTCTCCTTACCAGCAACAGGTCCCAGGTTCAAACTAGTCGATTCCCTAAAAAACACGCTCAGGGCGTCGTTGCGCGAAAGTGGTAGGGAGACACGATATAGAACAAACAGACACCACGCAGAATGTTTAGACCGTTTACCAATTGCGGAAAAGGTCGATATCGTGTTGATGTATGGCTATTGTGATCAAATTGCCCAACGGGCGTGTGCTATGTGTGCTGCTCGGTATCCTGGACGACATCATCCAGGTGTCCGGACCGTTCGCTGGATATTTACGTTATTTAAGGAAACAGGAAGTGTTCAAACGTCAACCACGACCTCCAACAAATGATGATGCCCAAGTAGGTGTTTTAGCTGCTGTCGCGGCGAATCCGCACATCAGTAGCAGACAAATTGTGCGAGAATTGGGAATCTCAAAAACGTCGGTGTTGAGAATGCTACATCAACATCGATTGCACCCGTACCATATTTCTATGCACCAGGAATTGCATGGCGACGACTTTGAACGTCGTGTACAGTTCTGCCACTGGGCACGAGAGAAATTACGGGACGATGACAGATTTTTTGCATGAGTTCTATTTAGCGACGAAGCGTCATTCTCCAACAGCGGTAACGTAAGCCGTCGTAATATGCACTATTGGGCAACGGAAAATCCACAATGGCTGCGACAAGTGGAACATCAGTGACCTCGGCGGGTTCATGTATGGTGCAGCATTATGGGAGGAAGGATAATCGGCCCCCATTTTATCGATGGCAATCTAAATGGTGCAAAGTATGTTGATTTCCTACGTAATGTTCTACCGATGTTACTACAAGATGTTTCACTGCATGACAGAATGGCGATGTACTTCCAGCATGATGCATGTCCGGCACATAGATCGCGTGCGGTTGAAGCGGTATTGAATACCGTATTTCATGACAGGTGGATTGGTCGTCGAAGCACCATACCATGGCCCGCACGTACACCGGATTTGTCGTCCCCGGATTTGTTTCTGTGGGGAAGGTTGAAGGATATTTGCTATCGTGATCCACCGACAACGCCTGACAACATGCGTCAGTGCATTGTCAATACATGTGCGAACGTTACGGAAGGCGAACTACTCGCTGTCGAGAGGAATGTCGTTACTCTTATTGCCAAATGCATTGAGGTTGACGGACATGATTTTGAGGATTTATTGCATTAATGTGGAATTTACAGGTAATCACGCTGTAACAGCATGCGTTCCTAGAAACGATAAGTTCACAAAGATACATATATCAAATTGGAACAACCGAACTAAATTGTTCAAACGTACCTACGTGCTGTATTTTAATTTAAAAAACCAACCTATTACCAACTGTTTGTCTAACATTGTGAGCCATATGTTTATGACTATTACAGCGCCATCTATCACAAAGTGAAAAAAGTGGTACAACTAAAACATTCATATTTCTTTACATACTACACGAATATGTATTAAAATGGGGGTTCCTATTTAAAAAAAGCGCAGTTGATATCCGTCTGACCTATGGCAGCGCCATCTAGCGGGCCAACCATAGCGTCATCTGGTTTCCCCCTTCAAGCTAGACGAGTTTCGTTCTTTGTAGTTTTTTCGTTTGACGCTTGTTTCGTGAGATATTTGGCCCGGTCACAAACAATGGACCACCCTGTACATTACCTCGATTTGGCAAAGTACCGAGATATTTGTTTTGTTTACTTAGTACACGATGCGGTGCAAAGCACATGTATTTTCTGTGTGGTACAACGGAAGTACAAATTAAAAATATATTTAAAAATAAAATAAAATAAAATAAACCTTTTTTCTGCTCTCCCCTTCGTAGAAAAGAAGAATGGTCCCGAGTTCCAGTAAAAAAAAAAAATAGTCATGTGCGTGGTGCACTCTGGGCCGTTAGATGTCGCTGCTGTCGTCAGTTCACACGACTTCAAAGAAATATTCTTTTATGATTTAATTCGTAACTGTAGTTTAGCTGCTGCAGAATATTTCAACAAATATAAAAATTGAATCGTCAGTTGCACAAGGAAACCTTTATTTGGTTCACTTTCCCAGTAAAAAATAAAAGAAAAAACACAGTTGTGTTGGTCCTGGATTCTAATCTCTCAAGAGACTAACATTTTAACTCCTATATGATAGACCTACAAAAGTTTGGATTGTTCTGGACCCCTCCACCATCCTCCACACCTATAAGTCCCTCATCCGCCCTATCCTTTGTTATGCCCATCCGGCATGGATCTCCGCCCCCCCCCCCCTACCTTTCACAAATCCCTCCAAATCCTTGAACGCCATGCTCTCCGCCTCGCCTATCGCATCCGTCTCCTCTCCCCCACGCGGATCCTGTATGATCTCCTCCCCTTCCCCCACCTCCTCCTTTTCCTTGAAAGGATACAGATCCTGTACACCTCCTGTAAACTTGATCCTCCTCACCCGCTAGTCTCCCCGATCCTCTCCCATCCCTGCCCGCTGCTGCGCCTGTATTCCCACGTCCCATCCGGTCTCCATCTCTCCACCCTCCTTACCCTCTCCCAAGGTGGCTTCCGCCAGCTCCCCCTCCCTGATGATGTCCTCCTCCCCTCCACCTACCCCTCCTATCAACTTTGATCCTCCGCCCCACTTCCTGTGTCATTTCCTTTAGGCACCCTCCCTCCCTCCCTCCCTTCCCTTCCCTTCTGTTTCCTTTCCCCCCCTTCCTCCTCCCCTCTTCCCCCAGGCTTCCTCCCCCTTCCTCCCTCCCCCTCTCTCCTCTGCCCATGGCATCTCTGCTCTACCCTCTCCCATTCCCCTCCTCCTCCTCCTCCTCCTCCACTCTTGGCAGGTCCCCGGACTGGTACACGCTCAGTGAACATTCGCGCGCCGGAGATCGTCGCCGTGAGTGTTTCGTGTGTGTGCCTTCGTTTGTGTGTAGTGTTGTTCGCCGTCACGCCACCACCGTTCACATGCCGTCGCCTTCATCCATGTTATGTGCACTGTGTCGCCTAGTGTTGGTGCTGTTTCTCGTCCAGCGTGAACGGCTACATGTTTTTTCGACTTTTAGTGACTACATTTTTTGCCCACCGTTTTGACTGTCTTCTCTGTGCCACCTTTATGTACTACTTGTTGTCAAACTCAAGGCTGAAGAGCGGCGTATTGTGCTGCTGACAGCCCGCCTTTGTATAAGGTGTTTAAAATCACAATAAAGAAAAAAAAGTTTGGATTGTTGAATGTGGCAAATAATTCACTTTAAATGTATCATACATGAAACGAGACAGTTATTATGCGACTTAATTTCTTCGATAACACTCACCTCGTACAGGGCACAGATGCTCCAGCTTCCTGCCTTCCCCCTTCTCCTAAATCCAAAATCGCCACATACCTATGCACCGACCTCCTTTTTCCTGGTAAATTTTGCCGCATTAGTAGATTACATACTTAATATTCCTGACGTCATATGCTACGAGAATACTTGTTACAACGTCGTTGCGTGGTGTACAGTGTTTACATAAAATATTTCACGCTGAAGCCCAGACTACAGTACTAAATAATTTTATGCTCGGCAATGTGAACGTACAAACGACTGCTGTAGATGACAGGCTCAGGGCGCGATCCATCGCGATCACCTGCTTTGGGGTTGTTTGGGGGAAGAGACCAAACAGCGAGGTCATCGGTGTCATCGGATTAGGGAAGGATGGGGAAAGAAGTCGGCCGTGCCCTTTCAAAGGAACCATCCTAGCATTTGCCTGGAGCGATTTAGGGAAATCACGGAAAACCTAAATCAGAATGGCCGAACGCGGGATTGAACCGTTGTCCTCCCGAATGCGAGTCTAGTGTGCTACCACTGCGCCACCTTTTTTTTTTTTTTTTTTTTAAATCTCATTTTGTTCGCATTTGTTCGTTGCATCTGCGCGCGGCGGACGTCGTAAGACATCCACTGAAGTTCGTTGTTGGCCGATTAACTCAGTTTTTATGTTACAGAGGGCACGTAACCCTTTGACCGAACACGCTGAGCTACCGTGCCGGCGTCACCTCACTCGGTGCGATCACCTGGCCTGACGCAGGCTGGCGTTAGGTTGCCCCAGGGCAGTGGAGCAGAAACTTTTCCAGTTAGGTCAGGCAGTCATGAGCTCCTCACGGAAATGAGTTCCCAAGGTTTTGCTGCTACTGGTTGATTATAAAAAGAAGTAAATTATTTCTGAGCTTCCAACAGATTGATACTTCCAGAATGAGATTTTCACTCTGCAGCGGAGTGTGCGCTGATATGAAACTTCCTGGCAGATTAAAACTGTGGGCCGGACCGAGACTCGAACTCGGGAACTTTGCCTTTCGCAGGCAAGTGCTCTACCATCTGAGCTACCCAAGCACGACTCACGATCCGTCCTCACAGCTGTACTTCTGCCAGTACCTCGTCTCCTACCTCAGTTGGTAGAGCACTTGCTCGCGACAGGCAAATGTCCCGAGCTCGAGTCTCGGTCCGACACACAGTTTTAATCGGCCAGGGAGTTTCATATCAGCACACACTCCGCTGCAGAGTGAAAATCTCATTTTGGAAACATCCCCAAGGCTGTGGCTAAGCCACGTCTCCGCAAGATCCTTTCTTTCAGGAGTGCTAGTTCTGCAAGCTTCGCAGGAGAGCTTCTGTAAACTTTGGAAGGTAGGAGACGAGGTACTGGCAGAAGTACAGCTGTGAGGACGGGGCGTGAGTCGTGCTTCGGTAGCGCAGTTGGTAGAGCACTTGCCCGCGAAAGGCAAATGTCCCGAGCTCGAGTCTCGGTCCGGCACAAAGTTTTAATCTGCCATGAAGTTTCATATCAGCGCACACTCCGCTGCAGAGTGAAAATCTCATTCTGGAAACATCCCCCAGGCTGTGGCTAAGCCATGTCTCCGCAATATCATTTCTTTCAGGAGTGCTAGTTCTGCAAGATTCGCAGGAGAGCTTCTGTAAAGTTTGGAAGGTAGGAGACGAGGTACTGGCAGAAGTGAAGCTGTGAGAGCGCCGAGTGAGTCGTGCTGCGGTAGCTCAGATGGCAGAGCACTTTCCCGCGAAAGGGAAAGGTCCCGAGTTCGAGTCTCGCTCCGGCACACAGTTTTAATCTGCCAGGAAGATTCAGATTGATACTGTTTGGAGACTGACGAGGTGCACTTTGCTAAACTCCGAAAAATCGGGTTCATTAATTCAGCTTTTCTACAGCACTGAACGACGTTGACAATGGAGAGTAGTTTAAGTGGAAGCAACACTTCCTGTTGAACGTTATGCATCCTACAGTGTTGGCAGTTTGTGTGGATAGCAGTTAGGTTATTTCATTTCAGTTATTACGAAATCAATTTGTTGTACGCAAGCGGTTGGTTATGGCAATTCGATCGAGCAAGAAATTAACGAATTGATCGGACTGTAGGTCACTCCAGGGAGTCAGGAAGTCGGAATTCTCATCCAGTCTGACTTACCGATGCTGCGACAAAATCACAGCGCAGCTTAATATGGAGTTCAGTGGCCTTGAAGCTTGATACCAGGTTAGGATGCTTAGAATCGTGGTTCGATTCCCCCTTCGGGCGAAGGTTTTTGATAGGTTGTAGTAGATCCTAGTTGCCCCTGATTAAGCCAAATGAAGGACATACGATTACATCGTCCCTTCGCTGTCGGTTGCAGGAGAGGGTGGGCCACAACAGAGGCGTAAGTGGCACCATGTAGGTACTCTGTCACCAGTAACCTTTCTTATACTAGTATTTTGTTTTAGTTAACTAACCAAACTTCATCTTAGGGAACTTATTCGATCTTTTATTTCAGCTTGAGATGTTGAATATATTGGTTTTGGTTTCACGGGATATGATCCTTCGTGACGATGCAGTGCCTTCAACTTGTTGTTTGCTCAAGGTTCCTGACTCCTCAAGTTCTCCACAGAAGGCGCGTGTCAGGGTTTGAATCCTGGTTCGGCACAAAAATTTTCATAGTGTCCTTCCAGGCATTAGCGTGAGCACACCTAACTGTTGATGGAAATTTATTCTGATTTCTAACGTCTCTTTATTCATTGCCAATAACGATATGTGACGATTTCGACTCCCAGACGGACACAGGCCTATTCGTCACATCATTTTAAGTTCAAACAAGCCACTCCTAGCTCCTGGTGAAAAAGAATTCGGTAATTAACGTGTCCTCGTGTGTAGCCAACGACGAAATGTGCGGAGCTCGATACCCGGTCATCACTGTACGCTTCGTCACATCACTTCTAATTCAAACATGCGCACATCTCATTTCTAGTGAAAGAACCATATGTAATGTCCATTCGTAGCTAGAAAACAAAACCAACGGCGATAGGTACCAGGTTCGAGTCCCGGGAAGGCATCAACTACTCATTTTTGTCGTCACTGCAGTTTCAAACATCTTGCTACTGCTGAGAAAGTTTGGTCTGACATTTCTCTGTGCTTATGTAACTGTCATATTAGGTGCTCTGTTCGGATCACCATCCGATACATATGTCGCATCATTTCAAGTTTGTTACTTGGAAGTGTAACTATATTTAACATATTTCGTGATTAGATAACATGGACAACAGCTTCTGGTTAGTTGTCCTGGTCGAATACAAAAATTGTTTTCATGTAATTTAAAGTTCAGATTTTCCTACTGATACTGGCTGAAAATGTTTATGGTTAGTCAGCAATGATGATTGTTGTTGTGGTTGAGTCTCACAACATATAAGCAACTAACACTTTTAATGTCATTTTGCGTTACATAACAAGAACGATAAGTGATTTTCGAACTGCGTGTACGAGTAGATCAATGTGCTATCATGAATATGGTGAAAATACTAGTGTTATGTTGTTGACGAGTTTATTAAGCAATTTATGGAAAAGCACTCGCCAAGTGAACTACTGTTAATAGATGGAAAATCCTTTAGAGAGCAAGAATATAGGGAGGACTGATTTGTTAGCGTTACGGTCATTATTTGTAGATGATTCAAAATGGTTCAAATGGCTCTGAGCACTATGGGACTTAACAGCTGTGGTCATCAGTCCCCTAGAACTTAGAACTACTTAAACCTAACTAACCTAAGGACATCACACACATCCATGCCCGAGGCAGGATTCGAACCTGCGACCGTAGCAGTCGCGTGGTTCCGGACTGCGCGCCTAGAACCGCGAGACCACCGCGGCCGGCATTTGTAGAGGAAAATGTGTAAATATGGACACCCTCTTTTGTTCTTGACTTAAACGTATCTTCTTTTGTAATAATTCTAGATTTTACACCTTCATTAACAACTATGACAATTTTAAGAAATGATGAGAGGCGAAACAATTATTACTATCCATTACTCCCATTCGAAAACAAGGATTTACAAAATGCTTGGAAAATGGAACTTAAAAAAAAGCGGGTGCAAATACCATGAAACGTCTCTGTGAAGTCGTTTCATAAGACGCTTGACGAATTCGGTACAACTTATTCACTTTACTACCTGATCTTAGCTCAATTCATGAACTCTTCCAGAAAGACTGAGCACCCAAATAAGGCCTGTTGAATGTTATATGTGTATTTTGATGTGGGGTTTCGGTTTTGTTTTGTGGGAAACTCTGAGTTGGTCATCGTTTGCTGGAAGCAGGCGATGTTGCTTCTCGTTCGAAGGAGAGCACAGGATCACCAACTTAGGTTTCCATACCTGAACAGAGAGGTTTACCCATCTTAGTCGAAGGCTGTTTTTGTGTGTGACGTTGGTGACGGAGGGCTATCCCTCTGGTAGCTTCCTCTGCACGAGGAGCTAGGTAATCTCGAAAGAGAAAGCGGCACTCTTCGGTGAACTCTTGGTGAGTACGGATCGTAGCTCTTAAGGGGGGTTTCATGTGATAGAAAGAAGGTTGAGTTAGGACTTCGTTATGTTTAACTGTTGAAATACTTAAGCTTAACAGAAGGGCGTGAAGCGAGTTATTTTTCCGGATGTGCCGTAATTATATTGCTTTAAGTAGGCGATTTTTGGGTGTCTGAGTTAAAAGTGTGGAAGTTACTTTATTTATTTTGAATAACGATGAAGTAGAATTTCAGACGGTAAATCTAATTAGGAAAATCTGGTTAGGATGACTTCAACCATACGTCAGTGTAATACTGTGTCGAAGCGTGTATGATTTTTAATGGTTTTTAATCTTATATGTTGTGGAAGTTGCTTTTGTCTTTGTGTGTCGATTTTGTGCCACGTGTTTGGTAATCAATGACCCTTCTGGTCCACAACGGCACCGCAATAGGCTTTATTTTAACGGTTTGCTTGTTTAATGAGCTATAATTTCTGCAAAAATGTCTGTTCTTTCGTGCGCTTTCTACAAAGCAGCACAACAGTTGGTTCGGAATGCACCACGTGCTCTAGTTCGGCCGTTTGCAAGCAGCAGACACAGTTAGTATGTTGAATAATTATCGCACAACCTCGTGCACTGGTTAAACCTCTGTCCAGAATAGTGCATGCGTAGAATCGTAATGCGAATCTGACTGAGATATTTTTATGGTATGAATGCAAAGGAGGTGATAGTATCATTGTCTCCCACACCCGTTTTCTGTGTTTCTTCTTGCGGTAGTTAAATTGTGCTCTGTTACATTCTCACCTAATTCTTACTTAAATATTTCTAGTCAGGCACCAGTTTATGTGTAGTTAGGATGTGCAACAAAATTCTTAGATACGATAAATAATCTACGTGAAAGATCAATTCTGTGGTGTTGATCTTACCCTCTTACTCCGATTTCCAATCCTGAATTAATCAAGTTGCTTCATGCACGACATGGAGTGCTATTTATCTGGCTACTTAAAGAAATTTGCATACTTGTAATTAAAGTATTAAAGTAATTAAACTAATAATTTTCTAGCTCCGTTTTTTTTCTAAATGGTTAGGAAGAGCTTGGGCTGGTGGCGACCATGAATTTCTGAATCTTTATCATTATTTGTGTGAGAGAAGCAGCTAGAAATGCGAGATAACGTATATGGGTCGATGACAAACATCGTAAAGATAGTAATAAATTACAACGGGCATCCACAAATAGGTGCAAGAAATCTTTTGAAACATTTTAATGAAATTTGTTAAAACCATACGAAATGGTAGACTAGTCTACAAAAAGCAACTTTCGTACATTCATGCATGAAATCTGAAGTTATTTACAGTAATCGCAAATGTAAGTAGCTTCTTCAGCGCGAGCACAATCTAAGTGTGCCCACATTTGGCACGCAACACATTTAATCCACACCTCTCCTCTTCTGTCTTTAGGGAACTTTTTATCAAAAAAGATGCAGCTTGCACCGCTTGAGTCTGTTGTGGTCACATCAAGGTCATTATCGCTGCACACAAGGTGAGAGATGCAGGAGCTCATGCTTCCGATGATGAATAAGATAGTTTTGTGGAACAAATTTTCTTTTTTTGAAGGGCTTTGGATTTTGAACCTCCGTCCACAGGGCGGCCTCTAACCCCAGAGAAACTCAACGAGCTCTTCTTGACAGCACTTCGGTCAAGCGACTTTGTCAGCTAATCTTTGTATGGCGTTTCAGTGATGTGGCAGGTGGTTGCTGCTTTTTGTCCCCGCGTTGTGGTTTTCTTCTTAATGTTGGGGACGGGAAATATGTCGAATGGTGAAACTGTATTTGTTGAAGTCCCAGGAGAACTTCCCGGTGTTTCAATAGCTTCATCAACTGGTATAGCCAGAGCTTGATGAGGTTGTACATAAGGATAGCTCGAAGAAGAAGGTTCAAAGGTTCAAATGGCTCTGAGCACTATAGGACTTAACTGCTGAGGTCATCAGTCCCCTAGAACTTAGAACTACTTAAACCTAACTAACCTAAGGACATCACACACAGCCATGCCCGAGGCAGGATTCGAACCTGCGACCGTAGCGGTCTCGCGGTTCCAGAGTGTAGCGCCTAGAACCGCTCGGCCACTCCAGCCGGCTCGAAGAAGAAGCAAATGATGTCGATGGTCCAGAGATAGAAAGTAGAGGAGCATGTGATTCGCCGGCCGGAGTGGCCGAGCGGTTAAAGGCGCTACAGTCTGGAACCGCACGACCGCTACGGTCGCAGGTTCGAATCCTGCCTCGGGCATGGATGTGGGTGATGTCCTTAGGTTAGTTCGGTTTAAGTAGTTCTAACTTCTAGGGGACTTATGACCACAGCAGTTTAGTCCCATAAAAAAAAAAATGCATGTGATTCAGAAACATTACACTGTGGAGTAAGTTTTTCCTGCAACCAACTAGGCAGCTACGTAATCAGCGTCGGTTCATAGAGTATAACATAGTTTCTTTGAATCTGTTTATTGCTATCTAACCTGGTTGGGTACGAAGGTAGGCGTGGCCGAAAACCCCCATAACGTCGTAAGGTGTGAGAGGACGCCCATTGTGATGCAACCATACTCTCACTGCCTCCCTGGAGTACGTTTACAGAGGTCTCATGAACGTCTTATCTAGAAGCTGCAGTTTGTGGATGCGGTGTGGAGGAATGAGATGATAGTCACGTGATGTTCTTTCGCCAAGTCAGTCATATCAGGATTTCGAACATGGCTATATTGACCATCCAAGTTGAGGAGAACACGCCTTTGTTCAGTTGTACATGTTTTCTCTATGAAGTGAACGAACTACTCGGTGAACAAATTGTTTTGAACCCATCCTGAAGGATGGGCTCTACCAAAAGCATCAGGGGGACAGCCTCTCATTAGAGTTTGGGACATTTGGTTCTAGGGAAAAGTATCATTGGCGGGACATAATGTCCCGAAGCGCTCATGCATGCGATAACTGTGATTGTAGCCCCTCTTTCTGCAGACGTTAGAGCTGCAATTTGTTTCTTCCCTTTCATCTCTATCACTTTTGGAATTTTGCTTTTGACAATGGTCAGGCCTGTCTCGTCCACATTATACACTCGGCTTGCTGGATATGAGTGTTTGTTGAAAGCGTCTGACAATAAAAGAAAACCATCACATTATATTTATTGGGGTCTAAGACTCTGCTATATGAAGTTCCACAAGGTTAGCGAATTGACAGCTGATCCTTGTGTCTCTCAAGAAAAACGTCAGCCCAAGCTCGTCCTTCTTCTCCTCCTTTTGAAGGGCTTGTCAAACTATTTTTATGGACAAGCAAAAACGACATTCTCCTCAGATCCGCCAAAGTGCACCCAAAGAATTTTTGCTCCATCTTCAGGAGGTAAGAAACTAGCTGTTTTTCGAGGTCTGCATTTAAAATCGGTTTCCTTCAAGTTTTGTCTCTTGAACCAATTGCTCAGGGATTTTATCAAGTTTAAGAAATCTCTGCAAAGTGGTACGAGGCACTTCGAATCTTCTTGTAATACCTTTCACACAAGCCTCCTTTGCTTTCACAGCTGCTATGGTACATACCATCTGAAATTTATGCCACTCATGCCTCTAGTTCTTATATTCATAGTGCTTCTTCGTTCTTGGCGTTCAGCAAGGACGAACAAAAGCATTAGGGTCTATTATCACAATTTGAAAATCCTATTTGTTTGTTTGTTGCTGTGTGAGTTGTATATATGAACTTTAAACAAAATTCGACTAACCGTATCCCCATTAATGTTTTATATTGTTTAACAGAAGACATGGTGTAATTATGGGCCCTCCTTAAATAGGGGCCCATTTTTACACCAACCCAATGGGCTCATATACACACAAACCATTCTCACGCAACATGGCCACTATCACGTCTAACCTAAAAGCGTGTGATACGTAAATAGTGCTTCTAAAAGTAGCTTAGGATTCCGTATTCCAGATATCACCGAGAAATTGTTTTAAAGTAATCAGAAGGATATAAAAAGAAAACGATTTCACATACCTGCCAAACGTTTGCAGTCCTGAACAAACACGAATTCACACCAATTCACACCAATTCACGCTGTAACTACACTGATTGAAACAATGCTTCCAACTATTCACTACTACCATCTGTCAACATCAGGCACCGTTTTCAGTCCTGGTCGCCAGACTGCAGCACTTCACAAACCCTCCTCGTGAGGAGTGCCCATAATTACACCTGTGCCCATTTTCACACCTTTTACTATACCAGGTACTAATGACAGTGGTAACACTTTACAAATATCGCTTTTTGCAATAAATTAGAGTTAGCTGGCTTAAAGGACTGGCTCATGTGCTCCCTGATATTTGTAGTATCGTAGTATTAATTATATCTGCAGTTATCGCCATATGGTCACTTGTGGTAACAATTTTGTGTGGTCAAATTACTGTACAGAAACGAGAGTAGAGGACCTGTAAGACAGTTATGTTATGTGGGCTGCATGCAAATCAGGAGATACGCAATTCAGATCGTTCGGATACTTTTGAGCATGACAGTGCATTCTCAGAAATTTCTTCCTGTGTTTGATACTAGTAGTTCTCTTGGCCAGGAATGCTATTTTTGCCAGAGCTAGATTGCTTGCTAGGTTCGTCATGGGTTCATTTGCTGCATAGGTAGCAGAATTCCTTAACTTCATTTACGGATCACCAATTATGATGTTAAGATTCTCGCTGTTCTCATTTCACCAACTTCTCATAACTTTTATCTTTCTGCGATTTACTCTCAATCCATATTCTGTAGTCATTCCATTCAACGGATCCCGTATTTTTTATTCATTTTCACTCAGAAATGCCATCAACAAATATTATCGTTGATATCCTTTCACTCTAAATTTTTATCCCACGCTTGAACTTTTTTTCATTTCCGTCATTGCTTCTTCTGTGCGAAGACTGTCTTACGCCGTTTTTAATCCAAGTACTTCGTTCTTGGTCTTCTACTCTTATTATTCCCTCTTAGTTCTAGTACATGTTATATATTACCCATTTGTTCATATTCCTTACACCTATTTTCCTCAGAATTTCGAATATCTTGCACCAGTTTACATTGTCGAACGCTTTTTCCAGGTCGTCAGATCCTATCGACGTGTCTTGATTTTTCTTTAGTCTTGCTTCCATTATCAACCGCAACGCCAAAATGGCCTCTCTGGTGCCTTTACCTTTCCTAAAGCCAAAATGGCCGTCACCTAACACCTCATCAACTTCCTTTATCATTCTTCTGTGTATTATTCTTTCAGCAACTGGGATGCACGAGACGGTAAGTCGACTGCGCGATAATTCTCGCAATTGTCGGCTCTTGCTGTCTTCAGAATTTCGTGGATGATGTTTTTTAAAAAATCGGATGGTACATCGCCAGACTCATACATTCTACACACCAACGTGAACAGTCGTTTTGTTGCCACTTTCCCCAACGATTTCAGAAATTCTGATGAAATGTTATCCACCCCTTTTGCCTTACTCGTTAATATCTTTCAAAGAACGTTTAATTCTGATTCTGATACTGGGTCCCTTATCTGTTCTACACCGACTCCTGTTTGTTCCTCTATCAAATCATCAGACAAGGCTTTCCCCTCCATAGAGACCTTCAGTGTGTTCTTTCCATCTATCCACTCTCTCCTCTGCATTTAACAGTGAAATTGCCAATGCACTCTTAATATTAGCAACTTTGCTTTTAATTTCGTCGAAGGTTGTTTTGGCTTTTCTGTATGTTGATCCATGTCCTTCCGACAATCATTTCTTTTTTAATTTCTTCACGTTTATCTTGCAGCCATTTTGCCTTAGGTTTCCTCCACTTCCTATTTGTTTCATTCCTAAGAGACTTGTATTTCTGAATTCCTAAATTTAATGGAACTTTTTTGTGCTTACTTCGTTCGTCTATCATCTGAAGTATTTCTTCTTTTATCCATGGTTTCTTCGCAGTTACCTTCTTTGTACCGCCGGTTTTCTTTCCAACTTCCATGACTCCCCTTTTTAGAGATGTCCATTACTCCTCAAAGGAACTGCCTACTGAGCTATACCTTACAGCAGTGTCTATAGCCTCAGACAACTTCAAGCGTATCTCTTCATTCCTTAGTACTTCCGTGTCCCACTTCTTTGCGCGTTCATTCTTCTTGACTAGTCTTTTAAGCTTGAACCTACTCTTCATCGCCACTAAAATGTGGTCTGAGTGTATATCTGGTCCTGAGTGGGCCTTACAATCCAGTACTTGATTTCGTAATCTTTACGTGATAATGATGTAATCTAACTGGAATCTTCCAGTGTCATCCGGCCTTGTCCAAGTATATCTCATCTTCTTGTGATTCTCGAACCATCTGAAGTATATTGTAGAACTCAATCTTTCTACTCCTTAATTCCTACTACCAAGCCCATATTCTCCCGTAACGCTTTCTTCTGCTCCTTCCCCTATAACCGCATGGCTGAATTAAAACGGATATAAAGTACAGACTGCCAATAACAAGATAAGAAATTCTAATGAAGAGTAACTTGTTATCATTTAATATGACTTTAAGTGTTAGTGAGTATTTTCTAAGGATATTTGTGTCGTGTGTTGCCTTTTACGAAAGCGAAACGTGGAAAATCTACAGAACAGACAGGAAAGGATAGAAGCTTTTGAAATGTGATGATACAAAAGAATGGATATCGAATTATGGATCAGGAGGTACTGAATCGAAGTGAGGAAAATGATATTTATGACACGACTAACAGGCATCAAGAAACTATTACACTCCTGGAAATGGAAAAAAGAACACATTGACACCGGTGTGTCAGACCCACCATACTTGCTCCGGACACTGCGAGAGGGCTGTACAAGCAATGATCACACGCACGGCACAGCGGACACACCAGGAACCGCGGTGTTGGCCGTCGAATGGCGCTAGCTGCGCAGCATTTGTGCACCGCCGCCGTCACTGTCAGCCAGTTTGCCGTGGCATACGGAGCTCCATCGCAGTCTTTAACACTGGTAGCATGCCGCGACAGCGTGGACGTGAACCGTATGTGCAGTTGACGGACTTTGAGCGAGGGCGTATAGTGGGCATGCGGGAGGCCGGGTGGACGTACCGCCGAATTGCTCAACACGTGGGGCGTGAGGTCTCCACAGTACATCGATGTTGTCGCCAGTGGTCGGCGGAAGGTGCACGTGCCCGTCGACCTGGGACCGGACCGCAGCGACGCACGGATGCACGCCAAGACCGTAGGATCCTACGCAGTGCCGTAGGGGACCGCACCGCCACTTCCCAGCAAATTAGGGACACTGTTGCTCCTGGGGTATCGGCGAGGACCATTCGCAACCGTCTCCATGAAGCTGGGCTACGGTCCCGCACACCGTTAGGCCGTCTTCCGCTCACGCCCCAACATCGTGCAGCCCGCCTCCAGTGGTGTCGCGACAGGCGTGAATGGAGGGACGAATGGAGACGTGTCGTCTTCAGCGATGAGAGTCGCTTCTGCCTTGGTGCCAATGATGGTCGTATGCGTGTTTGGCGCCGTGCAGGTGAGCGCCACAATCAGGACTGCATACGACCGAGGCACACAGGGCCAACACCCGGCATCATGGTGTGGGGAGCGATCTCCTACACTGGCCGTACACCACTGGTGATCGTCGAGGGGACACTGAATAGTGCACGGTACATCCAAACCGTCATCGAACCCATCGTTCTACCATTCCTATACCGGCAAGGGAATTTGCTGTTCCAACAGGACAATGCACGTCCGCATGTATCCCGTGCCACCCAACGTGCTCTAGAAGGTGTAAGTCAACTACGCTGGCCAGCAAGATCTCCGGATCTGTCCCCCATTGGGCATGTTTGGGACTGGATGAAGCGTCGTCTCACGCGGTCAGCACGTCCAGCACGAACGCTGGTCCAACTGAGGCGCCAGGTGGAAATGGCATGGCAAGCCGTTCCACAGGACTACATCCAGCATCTCTACGATCGTCTCCATGGGAGAATAGCAGCCTGCATTGCTGCGAAAGGTGGATATACACTGTACTAGTGCCGACATTGTGCATGCTCTGTTTCCTGTGTCTGTGCCTGTGGTTCTGTCAGTGTGATCATGTGATGTATCTGACCCCAGGAATGTGTCAATAAAGAGTCCCCTTCCTGGGACGATGAATTCACGGTGTTCTTATTTCAATTTCGAGGAGTGTACTTACACGAATTCTTTACAGACGATTGGAAAAACTGGTAGAAGCCGACCTCGGGGAAGATCAGTATGGATTCCGTAGTAATTTTGGAACACGTGAGGCAATACTGACCCTACGAGTTATCTTAGAAAATAGATTAAAGAAAGGCAGACCTACGTTTCTAGCATATGTAGACTTAAAGAAAGATTTTGACAATGTTGAATGGAATACTCTCTTTCAAATTCTGAAGGTGGCAGGGGTAAAATACAGGGAGCGATAGGCTATTTACAATTTGTACAGAAACCAGATGGCAGTTATAAGAGTCGAGGGACATGAAAGGGAAGGGAGTGAGACAGGGTTGTAGCCTATCCCCGATGTTAAAGGAAACAAAAGAAAAATTCGTAGCAGGAACTTAAAATCCATGGAGAAGAAATAAAAACTGTGAGGTTCGCCGATGACATTGTAATTCTGTCAGAGACAGCAAAGGACCTGGAAGAGCAGCTGAACGGAATGGATGGTGTCTTGAAAAGAGGATATAAGGTGAACATCAACAGAAGCAAAACAAGGATAATGGAACGCAGACGAATTAAATCGGATGATGCTGCGGGAATTAGATTAGGAAATGAGAGGCTTAAAGTAGTAAATGAGTTTTGCAATTTGGGGAGCAAAATAACTGAGGATGGTCGAAGTAGAGAGGATATAAAATGTAGAATGTCAATGGTAAGGAAAGCGTTTCTGAAGAAGAGAAATTTGTTAACATCGAATATAGATTTAAGTGTCAGGAAGTCGTTACTGAAAGTATTTGTATGATGTGTAGCCACGTATGGAAGTGAAACATGGACGATAAATAGTTTGGACAAGAAGAGAATAGAAGCTTTCGAAATGTGGTGCTACAGAAGAATGCTGAAGATTAGAGGGTAGACCACATAACTAATGAGGAGGTATTGAATAGAATTGGAGAGAAGAGAAATTTGTGGCACAACTTGACTAGAAGTAGGGATCGGTTGGTGGGGCATATTCTGAGGCATCAAGGGATCACCAATTTAGTATTGGAGGGCAGCGTGGAGGGAGACGAAGAGATGAATACATTAAACAGATTCTGAAGGATGTAGGTTGCAGTAGGTACTGGGAGATGAAGAAGCTTGCACAGGATAGAGTAGCATGGAGAGCTGAGTCGTAGATAAAAAAAAAAGAATACTATCACAAATAAAGCTGTCGGCCAGTAAGGCCGTCGTCAAAAATAGACACACACACACACACACACACACGCGCGCGCGCGCGCGCGTTGAAGCACTACTAACACATACGACTGCAGTTTCAGACAGTGTGGCTACGGTTGTCTCAGACTGCAGTCGTGTGTGTGTGTGTGTGTGTGTGTGTATGTGTGTGTGTGTGTGCGTGTGGCAACTTTCCGTTTCATTATATTGTGCTTTTCATTTGTTAAATATGAAGTAAAATCTTAATGCATAAAATTAACCTTTTTTTAAATGTGGTGTGATTTGCAGCAGAACGTGTAGAACAGTCACGTAGGGTACTATTGTTTCACATGGGTTTCAGTCCCCGTATGCATGACGTCGGTGCCTCCTGCTGGAAAACCACGTTTCCCACTGTGGGCAGAGCCGCTGCGACGCGGAGAATGTGGACAGAATGAATGAATGAAGAACTGCGTGCTGCGACGGGCGTTTCTGGGAAACGGATGGAGATAAATCAGGGAGGAAGCGATCGCAATACAATGCGGGGACCTCCCACACAGTCGCCGTCACCGAAACAACACACGATGACGTCGCCGTCTGCCGTGAGGCAGCCTTTCAACTTACTTCATGTGGACGATACACCCTTTTTTGTCTTTTACTTTATTGGCGTTCAGTATGCGACCATACAGCCGTCCCAACACTGGAAATGTTATATTACAGTTTGTCTTGACAATGCAGAGCATACATTAATTTTTCTCGTACACTGGTACTAAGTTATATATTCTCAGCAAAAGACAGATTCCAACATCAAACAAATTTTACATGCACAGTATACCGAAACGAGTAAACAAGACGAAAATGGTACACAAGATACGTAGAAGGCGCATGTTATAAAATTCCTACTGGTAACCCAATAACACATGATAAAACGTCGTTGGTACGTATTTTGGAAATCGATAATTCAATGCATACTTATTGTCATGTACCTGAATTATGAAAAAAATGTCCTTTTGTAGTCCTGTAAGGATTGAAACTTCCTGGCAGATTAAAACTGTGTGCCCGACCGAGACTCGAACTCGGGACCTTTGCCTTTCGCGGGCAAGTGCTCTACCAACTTTTTTTTTTTTTTTTATCTCATTTCGTTCGTTTTCGTTCGTTGAATATGCTCGAGGCGGACGTCGTAAGACATCCGTTTAAGTTCGTTGTTGATCGTTTAGCTCAGTTTTTTTATTACAGAGGGCTGCTAACCCTCTAACCGAACACGCTGAGCTACCGTGCCGACGTACTCACAGCTGCCAGCTGGCAGAAGTAAAGCTGTGAGTACCGGGCGTGAGTCGTGCTTCGGTAGCTCAGTTGGTAGAGCACTTGCCCGCGAAAGGCAAAGGTCCCGAGTTCGAGTCTCGGTCGGGCACACAGTTTTAATCTGCCAGGAAGTTTCATATCAGCGCACACTCCGCTGCAGAGTGAAAATCTCATTCCTGTAAGGATTGTTTCAAAAGCTGCGTGTAGGGAATTGAATATTTGTGCAGGTGTATAAGTATCGTCTAGACAGAACATGAGAATAGTAGACAATAAACAGATTTGGATATTAGAGTCATATGTATAGATACACCAGCATGGTGACATGCATTTGTAAGAGGGGGGATACCATATGTTGCTGAATAGCACGTCGAAATATAGTGCGTTAATTGTGCTTTGGCAATACACTTAGTGCTCATGTGGAAAACAATTTTCAACTTATACGCGATGTACATTACTACAGCGAAACGATCATTTTTGCAATGTAAAAACTGAAGCAGTGACTTTTTTATTTACGTCATTCACGAATTTCTTTAATTTCTTTTCGGCAGTGAAAGGTGGCTACACTGAGCCACAGCGCCAGAAATCGCGCCAGAGAGTATTGTTCCGCCGCCTCCACTGGCAGTGATTATTGAGACGCAGCGACAAGGAGTTCTTGCCGAGAAGTTGTGGTGGACACTGCTTGTAGCTGAAGTCAGAGTGAGATGCGGTAGTGGAGAGTGTTGCTCCATGTTTTATGCAGTGGTTTGATGGGAGAGATGATGATGTTCTTATGGAGATATTGTAATGGTCAGAGTGCATTTCGTCAATATATATGGAGGTATTTTCTTTTATTCTTTTATTCTTTCAGTGACCTGAATAATGTGTCATTACAGGTTCAGTCAACAAAGCATCTGGCGTGTGTTCTTGTATTAGAGTGTAATTTTGGTTTTCTTGCACAATCATAGTATTTGTAATTTTCTTTTATCACGTCAGTATAATTGGTATTTAAAAATTCTTGTCTTGTTGAAGAAGAACCGTGCCAGATGTGCGTTGAGTCATACTACCACATACAGAACAGCTACACTTGTGCTTTGTTGGTTTCGTAGGCTTTATAGTTGCTGGGGACTTAATTAATTAACTGTGTTAACGAAAACTTTCTTACATTCTTTGTTGTCATTCTAAGCAGTCAGATTGCGTACTAAAACTAGTCAGGGCCAGCCGTTTACGAAACAGCGTAATCGGACATACAGCGACAGAAAATTAAAAAGTATTTGCATTGCATTCTTATATCTTTATTTTAATAAAGCCCCCATGCACGTGGCGACCGCTGCTTCGGATCGTCCCTTGGAATCTTCTGATTGTAAAAATAGTAGACAGTAGTATTGTAGTAGTAATTTGTAGTTTAGTAATTGTAGCCTAGATTGCATGTGTAGATTTGGTAATTGTCATTCATCTAATGGTATTTCATAATTTAATTTTGTTGTCTTGTATACGCGTTTGACAATCTAGTGCAATTATTTCAATTGTTCGTTAAGCGTGTTTGAGGGAAACATTTCATGTAAATGGTATTGTTGGAGATAAAGAGTCATTGTGTGTAATTTTCATATAGTGACGAGTGTTGTATATTTTGTAAATGATTACGCGATCAATGAAAAAGGCAAAAATGATGAATAGCGAGAATAACGAAATTGTTGATATGGCGAACTCGCCAACACAGGACAACAGTATGATGGATAATGAAGTGGAAAACAATGTAATAAGTCGGGAAAATAGTCCGGAACCATTTCAAAATTTTTCGCAATCAGAAAATTCACAGAATCCGAGATTAACGACAGAAGATTCTGGAACAGTATCGAACACAGATAGCTTTACAGCTATGACGAGGGAAACTGGTTTTGTGGTAAATGTTAGGGGCGAAAAGAATTTCGAACCGGCTGATACGGAGCAGTTGATGGGTGCTATATTAAATTTGGGAGCACGAATGGAAACACAGTTTAGATCTGAATTAAAAACACAGATGGGAACAATGGAAATACGGTTAGACTCTCTGGGATCACAGTTACGGTCTGAATTAAAAACAGACAGGGGAACAATGGAAACACGGTTAGACTCACTGGGATCACAGTTAGGATCTGAATTGAAAACAATGGAAACACGGTTAGATTCACGAATAGGGACATGTTTCAAAAACATGAAAGATGAATTAAAGAAAGAAATTAGAGAAGAAGTACAACCGATTTTGAATTCTCACAATAATAGATTAGTTGCAGTAGAGATTAGACAAAGGGAACAGGATAGAGAACAGGAAGAAAGAGATCGCGTGGTAGTACAGAAATTTTCAGAGTTAAATTTACAACGTGCAAAAGATAAGGAAGAAATATTTGAGAGAATCGAGGAATCCGTACCAATTAACACAACAATATGAACAGTTAACTACCAAATGTGTCAATACTGAAACCCGAGTCGCGACACTTACGGAAGACGTAAATAAACAGAAAGAACAAATAGGTGATTTATCGGAAAGAGTTGAGGAAATTTCAGACAAATTGACAAATCTTAGTTTAAATGGGGACAGAGATTCAGATGATACAGCACCATTGCCATTTGCAGAAACCGAAGAGTACCAGAACATAAATAAGCATGTTGAAAATCAGGGAAAATTTAATGAACGGGTTAAAAGGGAAGTTGAGGCATTACGAAAGCAAGTCAAGCAAATTGAAGGCGAAATCGTAGGAAAGGATAGCAGAAGAAATTTAGAATCACAGGTAGCAGAGGGGTTTGAAGAAAGTAATTTGTTTCGTGTACGGGATGCAACAAGAGAGCGCCAGGCGCGTGAATTTAACAATAATCGTCATTGTGACTGGGACAGACGCGGTAGGTCTTTGTCGCCACGAGGCGAAAACTTTGACTATAAACACTTTTTGACTGTTCGGAAATTTAAGATCTTCCGCAATTCTAAGAATGACATACATCCATGTTCATGGTTAGATCAATTTATGTACGCACTTCCGCTAAATTTGCCACTAAGTCACAAACTGAAATTTATGTGCAGCTATTAAAGTCCTCAGGGGATTCACTACTCTAAGTGAATATGTGCCGTAGCGAGCATAGGGCCCCGAGCTGTAGTGGTGCTATTTCTCTTTTAGTTTTCTGTACCGCTGCCTACTCTTTTACTATTCTTTGCATCTATCGAAACAACTCTTCTACTATCAATCTATCTAGAGAGTAGATAAACAATAACCGGATATGACTGTTTTACCCAAAAGTGACTTTGGAATTTACCGTTTGGACTTACTATATTTTCTGCAGCATTCATTTGTAGTTTAAACGAAATTTTACCTGTTCATCTTCGTGACAATATTACTTCATATGTTGACGACATTCTCATTGCTAAACGTTCTTGGAGAGAGCACAACAAAATTTTGGATTCATTATTACGTATTTTTGCAAGAGTTGGCATTACAGTGAACTTAGAAAAATCTGAATTTGGTCGTCCACAGGTGAAATTTGTTGGTCAGATTATTTCTATAGAAGGTATTCTTCCTGATCCAGAAAAATTAGACGCTATTCGTAATTATGCTGTTCCTACCACAAAACGTGATGTTTGTAGTTTCCTTGGCGTCTGTAATTTTCTTAGACGTTCTGTTAGATTGGACGATTTGGCCACACCTCGTTTATGCAAATTACGTCAAAAGCCGCCAACTATTTCTCACAGAGCACCGTTGTTTCCTATCATTCCAGCGAAATTAAAGGACATGGCTGCAGTTGATTTGTTCGGTCCAGTGGTTCGATCTACTAATGGTTTTGCGTACATTTTCGTAGCAGTGGAGTTGACATCAAAATATGTGTGTTTTACACCGTTACGCAAAGCAACAGCTCGTTCAGTATCTAATGCTTTCATTAACCATTTTCTTAAAGAAGTTGGTCATGTTGATAAGGTTATATCAGATAATGGATCACAGTTTCGTTCTAAAATTTGGCTTCGTACTCTACAGCGTCGTAAAATAAAAACCAATTTTCATTTCACTTTTTCACCCCCAATCTAACGCTTCAGAGAGATGGATGAAGGAAATCAATAAATTGTGTCGCCTTTATTGTCATCAGAATCACAGAACTTGGGATCAGTATCTTCATATTTTTCAAAACATTCTGAATGAACTCCCTAATGATTCAACTTCTTTACCGCCTTTACTGATATTAAAAAACAAAGCACCGACAAATCGCATATCTGAAATCGTTCCTTTTCCGCCTTCACGGAAACTGCGGCATTCTGAAGTTGTCAACCTGGCTCTACAAAATATTGCATCTGCGGCTGCTAGAAGAGAGAAATCAGCTAAGCGTCCTGGTCGTTTAAAAATCTTGTCAGTTGGTCAGAAGGTGTTAATTAAGGCTCATCGTTTGTCTCACAAAGGAAAAGGCTTGTGTCGGAAATTTTTTCTGCTTTATAACGGTCCATATAGAATTCGCAAAATTATTCATGATAACACTGTCGAAGTAGAAACTCTTAAATCACGACGCTCTAAGGGAATACATCATATATCTAACGTTAAAATTTTTGTGGAATGATATACTTTTGAAAAATTTTTGTAGAATGACATACTTTTGAGAAACTAACAGTTGTATGTAAACACACGGAGAGTACAAGGATACCGCGCTGTGTTTTGGCGGCGGCATATACTCAAAGCAACAGTCAAGTCTGCGCGCCGCACAAGGCAGTCGTTGACCGCAAACAATCACTTCCTACGTCACGCGCCTACAGCTGATCGAGCGCTCAGTGCGAATGCACTGACAGCCATAAATAAATACACAGTCTAATTTCTCCGACTAAATTCAGTATAAAGCTATAGTGACTTGATGAATTCTGTTATTAACATTCAGTATTTTTCAGGGTACGGTTCTATAAAATATTTAAGAACTTCAGGTAAATTCTGTGCGTGTCCGACGTTAAGACGACTTGCTATCGAGAAAATTTCAGGAAAAATGTCATTTCGAAGAAGAAAGTAATAAACTAAAAAGGTAATTATTAATTGAGTTTATTTTTCAGGTAACATATTTCCACTTAGGTACGTACTTTAGACGTAATTTGCTGCTCGCGATTACGTGATTCATACTTTGTGCTAAATTTCATGTTCTATGAAATTACTTGTGAAGCGACGTGCTTGCATACGTTAACTGATTTTGACAATGATTATTAATGAACTGGGTTGTAACTTGTGTATATTATGCATCGCTTGACTGCACTGCTTTTTCACTGATGTTATATTTTTTTTTATTATGTGCCTGCTGTGCCTATTTATTTAAATTATAATTGTCACCTGATTAATTGTGCTGATGTGGTTAGGTATGTAAGTTATACTTTGTGATTTATCTGCTTGCGCCTTCATGTTTACTTATTAAGATACGATGCTAATGACCTGTTTAGTACGTAAGATATATGTTTACTGCTATGCGTATGGATTGCACATTTACACATTTCTGCTTGTTGTCATAACTATACTTTAATTTGGTATATAGCAATGCTGATGTACAGTGTACGGACATGGAGTGTGGGTTACGATGTGGTATGGGTTACGGATTGTTCGCTTGGCGAAGCCTCGTTATAGAAATTGTGCTGCATCCACTTGTTGACATTCTGTTCACTACTGGTATATTTACTCGCTGTTGCTTGTTTTGCTTACGCTCAGTGCTTTATATTTTAACATAAGAAAATGAACTGTAGTAATTCGACGAGCGACTTTAGTACAAGAAACATCATAGAAGTCACATGAGCTGGAGGTTTTATGAAAGCTGTATAAATGTATGCCAATAGGAAGGAAGCTAACGACATGACATACCAACACAGTTATTACACTGCATTTTTCGTGAGTAATTGAAATAGGAAGTGACACTTGACACAAGAAATACTCCACATGTTTGCTTCTGTTTGCCATAATTCTTGAAGTGGTGTACACACTGTGAAATATTAGGATCATTCACACTCCGCAATCGTACTTAATTACTGAGAGTTATTCGAACTAAGTCTGTTAGAGGTCATGTATGCATTCTTTGTTTATAATTCATAATGAGTAGAAGATTTTGGTCAGATGGATTACACAGAGGTTGTGTGTTGACAGTGTGTCTTCGGATTGTATGGGATGAGGAGGTTTGCATTAGGATTTTATCTGTACTCGATCGAGGAGACTGACTAGAGGAAAGAGTTGTTATGGAAGTGAAATGATACTGGCAATAAGGTTTATATGTATCGACGTATTGAAGAGGTATTATGGAGGTATTGAGATTATATGAAGTTGATTGGAGTTATGGTTTATAAGAGGTAAAATAAGTGAGGTGCATTTTTTTTTTTTGTTGGTCTATATGGAACAAGGAGGATGAAGATAGCAGACTAGAACACTAAAATGGAAGGAAGATTGTCTACACACACTTTGTTAAATCACTAAGCAGTATGTACTTTTTTTTTTGGGGAGAGGAAGTTGCATATCTTGGCACACTGACAGTTGTTCAGCAACCGTACATTTTGATCTGGCTTGGCAAACATTGGTCTTGACATGATGACTATGACGTTGACTTAACTATTATTGACTGTTATACATTGCTGTCACTACTACTTGATACACATGATGAACATGAAATTTTGACAGAAGTGGATTCACACAGTTAACACTATTCAATTACACAGTAGTACTTAATGTGGATGAAAGATGAGTGAGTGTGATTTGTGTGTTTTCCTTTCCTAATCTTACCCACCTATCTCCTAAATATTATTTTATTTGTTTGTAGTGGCTTGCACTGACACCCATAAATATTATAGGTTTACTGATGTTTGTGTATTTGTAATAGTAATATGACAATTATCTGATATCATTTGTGTGTTTGTTATGATTTGTATGTTTAGTGTAAGAGCATTGTAAAAGCATTTGTATGTGCATTCAAACTATTGTTCATACTTGAACTGTCTGATTAGTGATAGTAAATATTATGGACTGTTACTTGTACTTTTTCTACATGATTGGTGCCACTAGGACATGTTTAATTTCTGCTGATGAACTGTGTGATCAGTGATAGTGAATATTATGGACTGCTGTCTGCACCTACTCAACATTGCTGGGTGCCACTGATGGACTGCTTCTACTGAAATGATGTGACCTGTTGGAGTCTGCACCTGTTCCACAATGCTGGGTGCCACTGATGGACTGCTTCTACTGAAATGATGTCACCTGTTGGAGTCTGCACCTACTCCACAATGCTGGGTGCCACAGATGGAGCTACTTCTATGGAAATAATGTCATTTGTCGGTGTCTGCACCTACTCAACAATGTTGGGTGCCACTGATGAACTGCTTCTACTGAGAAATGTGACTTGTTGCTGTGTGTACCTCTTCAACATTGCTGGGTACCACAAATGGAACTGCTTCTACTGAAATGATGTTACTTCTTGCTGTCTGCACCTACTCAACATTGCTGGGTGCCACTGATGGACTGATTCTACTGAGATGATGTCACCTGTTGCTGTTTGCACCTACTCAACATTGCTGGGTGCCATTGATGAACTGCTTCTACTGAGAAATGTGACTTGTTGCTGTGTGTACCTCTTCAACATTGCTGGGTACCACAAATGGAACTGCTTCTACTGAAATGATGTTACTTCTTGCTGTCTGTACCTCTTCAACATTGCTGGGTACCACAGATGGAACTGCTTCTACTGAAATGATGTCACCTGTTGGAGTCTGCACCTACTCAACATTACTGGGTGCCACTGATGGACTGCTTCTACTGAAACGATGTCACCTGTTGGAGTCTGCACCTGTTCCACAATGCTGGGTGCCACTGATGGACTGCTTCTACTGAGATGATGTCACTTGTTGCTGTAGCACCTATTCAACAGTTCTGGGTGCTACTGCTGGAACTGTCAACTACTTGTTGTGAAAATTTGTATAAACTGATTTTTTGTGTATTACTGTTTGTGAAAAGTTATAAGACTCTTACCTGCTCATATTCGTCATTGCTGACGCTATCGATTGAATTGTTTAACCACATGATATTTGTGTAAACTATTATGTAAAGTCACATGTATGAAAGAATTTGTATTGCTTAGTGTATTTTATATATTAGGCTATTGAAAGGTCAGTGCAAAGCCAAAATTTTATCTAGTTATATGATATTTACGTATTAATATTATCTTTTAATTTTGTCTGTATTTTTTTTTTGACGAATTTGGTGGTATTTTCACCACCAATGCTGGCAAAAATACCATCAAATTCTAGCCCGTGGAGGAAGGGCATATGAAAGGTGGCTACACTGAGCCACAGCGCCAGAAATCGCGCCAGAGAGTATTGTTCCGCCGCCTCCACTGGCAGTGATTATTGAGACGCAGCGACAAGGAGTTCTTGCCGAGAAGTTGTGGTGGACACTGCTTGTAGCTGAAGTCAGAGTGAGATGCGGTAGTGGAGAGTGTTGTTCCATGTTTTATGCAGTGGTTTGATGGGAGAGATGATGATGTTCTAATGGAGATATAGTAATGGTCAGAGTGCATTTCGTCAATATATATGGAGGTATTTTCTTTTATTCTTTTATTCTTTCAGTGACCTGAATAATGTGTCATTACAGGTTCAGTCAACAAAGCATCTGGCGTGTGTTCTTGTATTAGAGTGTAATTTTGGTTTTCTTGCACAATCATAGTATTTGTAATTTTCTTTTATCACGTCAGTATAATTGGTATTTAAAAATTCTTGTCTTGTTGAAGAAGAACCGTGCCAGATGTGCGTTGAGTCATACTACCACATACAGAACAGCTACACTTGTGCTTTGTTGGTTTCGTAGGCTTTATAGTTGCTGGGGACTTAATTAATTAACTGTGTTAACGAAAACTTTCTTACATTCTTTGTTGTCATTCTAAGCAGTCAGATTGCGTACTAAAACTACTCAGGGCCAGCCGTTTACGAAACAGCGTAATCGGACATACAGCTACAAAAAAATATTTTCTTTAATATTTAATAAAGCCCCCATGCAGCAGTTTCATTTCTGCTAAACGTAATGTTCTCAGTGATGTCCCATAAAATCTTTTCCGTATACTATTCCCGTCAATAATAGCTTGTCGTGCTAGCCGCTTGCTTTGAATAGTAATTATGCATCTCATTACCAACACGTCTTCATCTTTATAGATGTCATCATTTATCCTTGAAAAATGTCCTTACGTTAAACAGGCCTACGGCAACACCACTTCTCGCGTCCCTTCACGGTCCTCCCCCTTTTGCAACCTGATTCATAAGAAAGTTAACTAATTTTTCAAGGAGAGTGGGATGGTTTTAATACATTACATCTGAAGTTTCCCACCGGAAATTTTATTCTGTAGTTTTTGTCTTACTTTTGGATTACAATAACCCTTTGTCACATTTAATCGAATTTGCTGTCAATTAAAAGTACCTGCAGCCCTTCATCACAATGTAATCACGTTAAAACGTAATTTCTGAATCATTTCCATGGAACATCATTGGTTTATTTTAAAACCACCTATTATAATTTAGATTCCTTCAAAATCTAAAATATTTTTAATCTTATTATTTTGAATAATGAGCACACTTAAATTTCGTCCTTGCACTGCTCTTTTGTAGTAAATATAGCACACAGTATGATTTAATTCTAATGAGGCTTCGTTTTTTCATCGTCCTCTTAATTACTTATTAAATCTCATTTGTTGTCATTTAAATTCTTTTCCAATATCACTAACTTCGGAGCCTAGAATAATACTGATTCTTATCTCTAAAAGCATTGAATATATTTTAGCAATAACTGATTTCATTACATAGCTATGTTGTTGGTGTCGTCTTTAGTCCTACGACTGGTCTGATGCAGTGTAGCACGCCTCTCCTACCCTATGGAAGCCTCTTTATTTCTGCATAACTGCTGAAGCGTTTGCTGTTGTGAGGCCTTGATATTATATAATTTTTAATCAACCCTCCACCTTTCCAAACATTAGCAAACTAAAGATACGTTGGTGTCTTGGAGTGGATGTAATCAATCTTCTTTTAGTCAAGTTGAGCCATAAATTTTTCTTCTCAATTCGATTCAGTACTTCCATATTAGTCATGCGACCTACTGATCTAATCATCAACATTCTCCTGGAGGATTGCATTACAGAAGCTTCTATTCTTTTCTTGTCTGAATTGTGTATAACTCACGGTTCACTTCCGTATCAGCCTACAATCCAGATAAATATTTCCTAACATTTAAATTTATATTTGATGTCAGTGGATTTCTCTTTCGTAGAAATGCATTTCTTGCTATCGTCGGACTGCATTTTGTTTGCTATCTACTTCGGATATTATCTGTGATTTTGCTGCTCAAATAAGAAAATGAAGCAACTACTTTTCATCCTGTATTTCCCAATCCTAATCCCTCAGCATCGTCTAGTTTAACCTGACTGCATTCTATTACCGCTGTTTAAACTCTTTCCAAAAAACTATTCATTCCTCTCAACTGCTCTTCCATGTCATTGCTGCCTGACAGCCGGCATCATCGCCGAACCGCAACTTTTCTTATATATATATAACTCCCTTTCAAGATGTATTCTTAATTTTCTTCAGTTTCTCAGTTTAAAAACCGAATAACCTTGGACGTAGGTTCCGACCCTGTATCATTCCCTTGTCAGCTACGTTTCCATTTCATGAACGTCGGCCGTTATAATTGCAGTCTAGTTCCTGTACAAGCTGCAGATATGCTTTTTCAGCTTGTATTTTATTTTCTCTACTTTCAGAATTTCAAAGAGAATATTCCAGTCAGAGTTGAGGAAAACTTTCTCTCCATCTACAGATCGTAAAAACGCAGGTTTGTCTTTTTTCGAACCTACTAGCGTATTTACTAAGAATTGTTGTGAGGTCCGTATTGCCTCAACTGTTTCTAAAGTTTTCCGAAATCCAAACTGATTCTCCTTAAGTAGACTTCTAACAGTTTTTTCATTATTCTGTAAATGATTCGTATTCGTAAAATCAGAGTCAGAAATCAATAAAAGAATTAGAAGCGGACGGAGGGTCATTGGTATGCTTACCTCAGTCTTATGGAGCAGGAATGTAATGAGCAGAACTAGAATATTAATATACAAATCCATATTAGAGAGTGTGGTTCTGTATGGAACGGAGAGACCTGGACAATTAACATGAAGCACATTAAAAAATTACAAGCTCTAGAGATGGACTTTTGGAGAAGATCGACAAGAATCTCCAGGAAAGAAAAGATAAGGAACACCTAAGTAATAAGGAGAATGGAAATAAAAGAAAGAATATATGATGTAATGGATAGGAAGGAATTACAGTGGTACGGGCATGTAAGACGAATGGAGAAAACCAGAATACCGAAACTGAAATTGGGGTGGGAACCGGAGGGGAGAAGAAGAAGAGGACGACCAATGACCACCTGGCTCCAGAATGTACAGCACACAGTGAGGAGAATGGGCGCAGAGGAAGAGGACACACAAGATCGAAACACCTGGAGGAATATTTTGAAAATATAGTTTAAGAACGTTTATTGTTTGTATTGTAATTTCCAAGTAAATTATTATGTTGGAGATAAGCCTCTGTAATGAGGAAAAGCTCAAAATAATAAAATAATATTAACATTTTGCAATCACGACTTATTAAGCTGATTGTTCGGTAACATTAACATCTGTCAATACTAATTTTCTTTAGTATTGGAATTATTACATTCTTCTTGAAGTGTGATGATACTTCGTCTGTTTGATATATCTTGCATACCATATGAAACAAAATCATTGTCTCACCAACGGATCACCGAGCGACGTGGCGCAGCGGTTAACAAGGGACTCGCGTTCGGGAGGACGATAGATCAAATCCGCGTCTGGCCATCAAGATCTGGGTTCCGTGATGTCTCTAAATCTCTCGGGGCAAATTTTGAAGTAGCTCCGTAGAAACGGCACGTCCTATTTCCTCCCCCATTCCTTGCAAAACAAGCCGAGCTTGTGCTCCGTGTCTAAGGGCCTCGTTGTCTGCACGGTAAACACTAATGTTTCTTTCTCTCTCCTTTCTCCCAGGAATCACTATTTCATCTTAGATCTTTAACTTCTCTGTCAATTTCCTCTCGCAGTATCATATCTCCTAACTCAGTTCCATCTGCTTTTCCCTCCCTTTCTGTAATATTATCTTTACGTCGCATCCCCCTTGTAGTTCTCCTATATATGCCTTCTACATTTCGGCCTTTCCTGTTTTCTTAGTAGTGGTTTACTACTTCAAGTCTTGTTATACATACGCTTGTTTCTCTTTCCTCCAAAGGTCTCTTTCATTTTTTTATGCACGGCATCGGTCTTTCTTATACTCCTTTATACTATCACTGCTTTACGTTTCTCTTTTAGCCCTTCTTGCTTTTCCAGTTTACATTTTCTGTCAACTTCATGTCTTAGGCGGGTATATCCCTCCTGAATGTTTCATTTGCAGCATTTTTGTTTTTCTTTCCATCGATCAAATTCAATATCTTCATATTTTCGCGGCACAAAGACTGTTCCATAAAATTTCGGGCGTGCAGCAGCATAAATTCGACTTCTTCTAATATTTCGGCTGAATACCGTCCATCCATCTTCAGATCAGTCTGAACGGTATTCTACCGAAATATTAGAAGAAGACGTCGAAAGTATGCGGCTGCACGCCCGAAATTTTATGGAACAAACTCAGTATCGCTTGTTTTTTCTACTAGCCCTTGGCTATTTTCCAGTTTGCTGACTTCAGTATTTTATCTCTCAGATCCACCCTTTCGTCTTCTCCTGCATTCCTTACCTCTGTTTCATCTAGTTGTTGCGTAATGCTCCCTTTGATATGTTCAACAAGATCAGACTCTTTCAGTGTATGCGTGTTCTACTTCGTTAACTTGCTGTCTTATGCAGTTTCTTCGTTTGAATCTGCAATTGATAATCAATAAGTTATGGCCCCAAAACCATTATGTTCCTGCAAGCTTTCTGCGGTTTAAAGTCTGGTTTCGAGATCTCTTTCTTACTATTATGTAATATATCTCAAACTTCCCGACGTCCCCAGGTATCTTCTTAGATGTTTTTCCCCCGTTCATTCCCTTTCTCCAGTAGGGCAAATGGTGGTAAAACCCCGCGTCGTGTAAAAACCCGAACCGAGTTTTTGAATTGACTGCCGTCGATTCAGGAATTGACCACCAGGCGGCAGGTTTGCCTTATTATAAATTATTTTTTTCATGAAAGTTCGTCCAGTAGGTCGCTCGAGATGTGAGGAAATTCAGTAAGACAGTTTTTTACTACTTATCTGTATCTTTTTTGATGTTGTACTTGAACATTGTACAAGAAAAATTTTAAAAAAGAATCAACGAATTGCTCGTTGACACTACTGCATTTAAGGTTCATTTTGGCGTGGAAATAATTGTTCCAATTGTTCCCCAATATGGGCAGTGGCACATTTGTCAGAAAGTGGCGGAGTGTGGCATATACCCGCAGGAGTTCTGGGGTAAATCTGCGCAACTCCAACAATGTGACGGCAATTCTTGAATTATAACCTCCGCAAAAGATGACATTCAACACACATTGCGTGGATTATCTCACCTAAATATATAGTTCCGGTGTCTAAAGTAAAGATTATGGGGAAACTTTCTGGAATAGGATTGGAATCCGTCCCTCTAAAGCCAGCCCTCAATAAAGAATGGATGAAATAAAAATTTATAGGAAAAGAAAAGCTAGCTACTAGGAAGGAAAGACGCTCCACACAAAGAAAAGAACGTGCTATAGGAACAAAACGACGTAAGCCAGATTTCGTTATATGAATGCCAAAAAAGGAAGGAAAAAAGTTCAAATATCCAGTTGATTATTCTTTAGTCAGATTCACACTTCTCGCATCATTACATTAGCGCAGATATAGATATGGGCTTATCATCTGGCGAAGAAATATCCGAAGAAGAAAAAGAACAACAGCCTGCGACTTCAAGAACGAATCAGAGGACCTAACAAAGTACACTATTTACTATGTTCCTCGACAGTTTAGCTTCAGTAACTGAACTCTTTCAAGTTATCCCACTAATGCTCTCCTGTGGAGACGAAAGTATTTTTAAGCGTTACGTTCAGATTCACGGTACATTTCAGTTCAATATTGTACTGGGTAACTTGGCTACAATAGGACAATGTTACAAAGGGTCACTTCAAGTGCTTTTGTTACACAGTCACCCATTTTTTTGCATGTTTATCTCAACTGGGCAAAGACGCTCCCAGCGGGGATTTACCCGATCTATGGGGTAATATCTCACAATTTTTGTTTTAGCTAAATTGTAAATTTCTCTGTAATTAAAAATCAGACAGAGCTGCAATTTGGATGGGTTATAGATAACAACCGCAACATATGACTTCAATCTGATATGGAAAATCTACTCCTCATTGACCACAATATTACAAAAATTGAGAACTGCGAGATTTTATCCCCACCTATCCTATATTTCATACTATTTCTCCCTTTTTCCTTTCTTACTGACGAATTACAGTCCTCATCGCAAATTTTTGTCTCCCTGAACTATCTGAATAATTTCTTTTGCCCCTCATACATCCTTTGAATCCGTTTACCATCTGCGGAAGTAGTAGGTATATAAACTTATACTACTGTGTTTGGTGGTTTTGTATCTGTCTTGGCTACCATAATGCATCTGCTACAGTGTTCAAGAAGATTACCCGTATGCCTATTTCCTTTCATTTCTTTTATAAAGTTCTGTAACTTACCTAACGTCCCACGCTCCGACCTGTAGAAGGTAGGTTTTGTTTCTCTTGGCTAGGACAACCTTCTGACTAATCCCTTCCTTGAGATCCAAATTTGGGACTATTTTAACTCGGGAATATTTTACTCAAGAAGAAAGCATTATTGTTAGGGCATAAAATGGGGCTGCACGTGTCGCGAGGTAGTCGGGAAACAGCTTCACCCTACTTTCAGCCTTTCGCAATACCACCATGGTAAAGCGACTTCCGGGAGGACGACGGTTCAATCCCGCGTCCGGCCATCCTGATTTAGGTTTTCCGTGATTTCCCTAAATCGCTCCAGGCAAATGCCGGGATGGTTCCTTTCAAAGGGCACGGCCGACTTCCTTCCCCGTCCTTCCCTAATCCGATGAGACCGATGACCTCGCTGTCTGGTCTCCTTCCCCAAAAAACAACAACAACAACAAGTAAAGCGACTTCGGCTAATTTTATAAGGGCAGATCACTCATCCACGCTATTGCAAAGGCTGCATCCCGTCTTTAGGAACCATGTGTTACGTTAGTTATGATCAGCTTTCAGTGATCAATTTCATGGATGATTATGGCTAAACTTGTAACTTCGCCTTCAGTTACTCACTCGTAATATCAATAGACAAATTTGAAGTCATTAGGCTCTATTTATAACCGCTTTCTCTCCATTGATCTTTCTTCGAGATTTTTGCAAATGAGAGTATCTGTAATTAATTACTTTGTGTTAGTAACCATTCCAATCTACAATTCGAGAAAACGTAATATCATCGCCACAGTAAACGCTTAATGCCTTATATGTCGCAATTTCAGTGTTAATTTCTAAAATCGCAATAAGTTCAAACACCAGAAGAGAACCCATAGGTGATACGAACTTACAGATGACGTGTGGCCCTTTGAGATATACGGAGATATTCTTTCGAGTGTGACTGGTTACTGTGTACTGTTCCGTTTTTAACAAATTGTTCAAATGGTTCTGAGCACTATGGGACTTAACTGCTGAGGTCATAAGACCCCTAGAACTTAGAACTACTTAAACCTAACCAACCTACGGACGTCACACACATCCATGCCCGAGGCAGGATTCGAACCTGCGACCGTAGCGGTCGCGCAGTTCCAGACCGTGATTTTATTTTCGTTGATTTAATTAAAATGTGTAAAGTTTTAAATCTTTACATATTTACTTTAGAAATTAGTGAACAATGTGCAATAAATACTGACGATCATTTTTAGAGTTATATGATATGCGAAACGTCTGAAAAGGAACTTATTGAAGCTGTATGCATCTAAAACAATGTTGGAGTTCTCACTTGAAAAATTTGTAGTTATTAGGACAAAAAATACCTTTTGTGAAAAATATTGTACTGCAAATTCGTTAGTATTACATTCTTTGAAGCTTTATAAAAAATTTTGAACCTCTGTAGCAATTTTAACGAATTAAGATCACCTATGTTAAGATTTTACAACCCTCAAGCTTATTTATCGGCAGCTGTATGCTTTTCAGAATCTAGACCTTACGAGCGTCTCTGTGCTTAGGTACCATGAACGCCACTCCATTATAAGCACAGGCAGTGTAGCGGTGTGTAAGTTCTGGTGACATCACAACTAGTGCAGACTGTCATGAAAGCAGAAGACAAGCTGATTCACCACACATATGGCGGTCTGGTCTCAAAGGAGCTGCGTCTTCCAGCTACTCATAACTGCCACCTAGGGGTGATGAATATTAACTAAATTGTAAACCGGTTCTGTGGGTACTAATTCTGAAAGGTCTGCCAATCCACTGGCATTTATTAATTACGTCTATGTCTGCCTCGTTAGCTACACTGTCAGTGTAGCTGGATGCCAAAAGAAGCGGCTCGGCTTCGATTCCCGGCCGGGTAGGGGATTATCTTAGCTCAGGGACTGCGTGTTGTGTTGTCCTTATCATCAGTGACACGCAAGCCTCCTAAATAGTGTCAGTTAAAAAGGGCTGCTCCCGACGGTGAAGCCTCCATGAGAGAAAGAGAGAGACCGAGAGACAGAGAGAGAGAGAGAGAGAGAGAGAGAATTACCTCCGTTCGTGGTTGGACAGTTTCATGAACCATACCTTTTGGAATCATCCGAGCGTTGAATGTTATTTCGTCCGCGTATTGGTAAGAAAATTCTAAACTGAATAGTTTTAAATGAGCATTACAATGCACGTCAGGGATTCATTTTATTTATTAAATGAGTTACGAGCTTGCAGTTTTGTGCATTCTGGGTATGAGATTGTTATTAAAATAGTAACTCGTTTAGTGTAAGCTACATTAAGAATATTTTAAGTGAAGAAAAGGAGGCACATGTTCGGTATAATTATAGTGCTAGTCAGCAGTTGCTACAGCTAATCACTTCGTTGCGTGCATTCAGAAGAATTCATTTGAAAAAACTATGTTTTCTTACTTTCGTGTCGACTATCTGTATTATGATACTCAAAATAAGAAGCAAGTTAATTTTTACAGTAAATTTATGTTCCTTAAGTACATTATTATAGAATCCTGGGACATATTCCTGGTGGAAAGAGTGGAAAAAGAGACGGAGACATAAAAGGCACTGAGCTCAAATTCGGGGGCGGGGAGGGGGGGAGGGGGAAAGGCTTTAAATTCCCGTCAGCCATCGTGATTCCCCTTCATCCCAGAAGGTAAATATGGGAATGTTTGCTTAGAAAAGGCTTTCCTTCTCCATCTTTGCCCTCTTCGTCTCTAACGATCTCTTCATCGAGGGGACGTTACACCATGTTCTTCCTTCTACACGATGAACCCGAACTCTACAGCCAACATTTCGGAGTATTTTCGTGCAGGGAACCTATCGTCTCCGGTGGCTCATTAAAGAGTAATTGCGTTTCGTTTGATTATCGTTGCGCCTGTACTGTACTGAAAATGTCTGCCCAACAGGGCAAATGTTTACTGTATGTGCTCTATGTCTTGTGTGGAAACAAACTCATTACTAACAGTCACGACTTTTGCTGCAGACAACAGTGACGCCTACTTTGCTCTCTGATCTCTCTTTACATTCATTGCTACTCGGTTCAGTCTCGAGTTTTTTACAGTGAAATATTTTCGTGTGCCAAGGTTCACTGGTGAGCTAGCCTATGTGCAGCACTTTGAATGATGGGCCTTATTCTTGGCCAATTTATATAAATAAAAATTAAATGCTGTTCGTTGGTAGGCGTATCAGCTTAGAATGAATGGATGGATTTTATTAATTTTGTTAAAAAAGTATATTTAAACTTCCGAATAAAGTTTTTAGGGAAATGAGAATTGAAAAATCATAGTTTGGTATGCTCTTTCAATTTGGTTGATTATTTTCTGTTTTGTTCGTTATGCTCCCGAGATAGAAATAACTCAGTTGAATGTATTCAGATGGAAAAAAATCTGGAAGATCTGGAGAAAAATCTATAAAAACGCATTACAGGCTAAATTAAAATAAAATTAGATTTGATTTTACTTTTGCGTTTTTCTACGATCTATCCAACAAACTTAGTTACTTTATTTCTATCCCAATTGCAGTTTACCTCGGTACTACGTCGTCATGATGTCTCAGCAAACCCGTCGAAACAAAGCATTCCTTTGTTTTTATTGTTTACTTGAACACTGATCTTGCAACCGAAATCGAAGCGTAGATAAATGATTTTAATCGTGATTTCAAATTTAATGGAAGGAAATTAATCATTTGGTTGGCTCCAATTTTGACTTAATCCAGTCGAGACTTAAATTTTGGTACAAAATCGCACGTAGTCGATCACGCTGTTCTAGGCACGTCACACATTTCCATCGTTGCAGCGTTGCAGTGCGGACAGAATTCACCTCGCATGTAAAATTTCCCGTTGGCGTACTTCTGAAGGTACTCCCCCTCAAATTGAATTTCCATGACCACAATCGTTATTAGATACAAACATCAGTCAAAAAAAGGTTTTTTTGTCATTTTTACTCTCTTTAGACATTTCCAATAGCTTTCCACAAATTCACAGAACGATCAGAAACAAATTTACTTAAATTCGGGCAGGACAACAGCTGCCCGGTCAGCTAGTAATAAATATTTACAGCCCACAAGAGCACTGGAAACATATTCAGTTAGGCGAATGAATATTATTATCATATGTTGCTTCTGCTGATTGTGTGGTTGAGGAGACTAAATATCTAAGGTCATGAGTGTCCATTCATGAGAGAGCAGAGTCAATGTGCCAGTGTGAGAAAATTTTGTAAATGTTTGTTTTTGAGGCGGAATAGGGTACCAGCCTGGTATCACCTAGTGCGATGTGGGAAACCGCCTGAATCGTAGCTGTCCGGCACAACGGACCTTTTTTTTACTAGTGTTGAAAAATCATAAGCGGGAATCGATCCAGTTATCTGTCGATTACGGAGCTCCTTTTCTTAAGCAGTGGCTGCGTTCGAGTACCTGGGACAAAGAAGAGTATCACTTAACATCCAGCTGTAGTTGCTGGGAGACAATTTATAGCCCTTCAGACATACTTCTACATTGAAATCTCTTATGAGTTGTATAGGACGCAAAACAATTGGGATATCTCAGAAACAGAGTCTGTAAAATAATATGAAATTTGTGGCAATCTTAGACTGGAAGGCGCTTAACATAGTTCTCCAATAACTCGTCAAATCATCAAAGTTTACAGCAGGTACATTCCATATCGAACGGGCAAATTCTACTTCGGCAACCATTAATGAGCACAAGAAGGTTTTGAAGAAGCGTCAGTTAATCGCCGTGAGGGATTAACCGAGCGGTCTGGGGCGCTGCAGTCATGGACTGAGCGACTGGTCCCGGCGGAGGTTCGAGTCCTCCCTCGGGCATGGGTGTGTGTGTTTGTCCTTAGGATGATTTAGGTTAAGTAGTGCGTAAGCTAAGGGACTGATGACCTTAGCACTTAAGTCCCATAGGATTTCACACACATTTGAACATTTTGATCAGTTAATCCATCACTTGATTCGGCAGCTCTGCAGTCAGGTAGCAGAACGGCGGGACGGTCACCAGCTATAGAATTTCTAGCACTAAACACACCTCATGAGCTCCGTGGTTGTCACATGTGCGCAGTGTTTCCTTAATTTTTTCAAGTTAATGTTATTGAAGAGAAAAATATGGCAAATAGGCATATTTTGCGACCTGTATATAGCAAACATGGCAATGGACATGTAGTTGGCAATGGCTATGAATTAAAACATTATAGAAGCATTTTAGGATCTGAAGATCGTGGATGGCGATGCTGCGGTAACAATTCGTGATGCTCTGCGAAATTGTTCACTTTGTACATTGAAAACTGATTTCCTCGTTTCGAAGGTCAACACGACCACACACCAGTTCCAGAATGATTAATGAACAGAAGAATATTATCAAATTCTATTAAATGAAAGGCGAAGCCTTGGATGAAAGATTATCAAAGCTTATTCGTGAAGAAGTAGGTGACAATTTATTAAAAGTAAACATTTTATGTAGAAAGGGTATAGACTATATATGCAACAACATTGCTCGCGTTCGTCTTAAGAGTATGCCGAAATTGCCAAAATATGCGGCGCAAGTTCAAATTGCCTTATCCCAAATGGAAGTAAGAATAATGATGCAGAAAATAGCAATTTTATTTTTTCTACCAAGTCATATCTCGAATTTCTATGTCATCAGGATGTTATATTGATGGTTGGTACTTTTTAGTGGACAGAAAAATATTTTCTTCGGCTATTTACAATAAACTGTTACTCTGGAGGTTCTTACATACCACTAGTATCCAGCCTTATGACAGATGAGGAGAAGAAAACCTATCAGAAGATTCTATATTCATGATGAATGCGGGAGGAGACAACTGTCTTTTAAACTAAAAACGTTGGTCATGGACTTCGAACGATCCATCCACGAGAGCTTGAAGACTGCTTCCCCATACATCAACATTATTGGTTGTCGGTTTCATCTACCTCAAGCTTGCTAAGTACGTTAGAGATGTTGTTTTATGAAAGATATACTTACGTTGAACAATAAACGGGTATAAACGATACAGAATGTTTATGCAGTCTTCCGGCGGTACTTGGAATAACATAGACGTATCATAAATTGAAATACTTAGTATTGATGTTTGTGGGTCAGTAATACCACGTGTTTCAGTTCATAATATTGAACGTTATTTGCCCTTTTTAACTGCCGGCCTAAAAACAAGGTACTCGTATGTTGCAAGTTTGACGTGTCTGCGTGTCTGTCTGCTGTCAGAGCTCGCAAAAAAATGCAGAGATTTTGATGCAGTTTGAAAACTGGTTTATTGAGAGAGCTCTTAGTTATATTTTATGACAATCAGTTCGCCCATCAGCTATATAAAGTAAAAAAGTATGCTGACAGCGCTCTCTCTTGCAATACCCTACCTAAATAATGAGAGATTCACCAAGCTCTTTAATGTTGAATTGTAGAGCTGAAAACCGTCTAAATAAAAGTAAGAAAGTACATATAACTAACTCTTGCGGTTCAGCCACGGCCATAATGTTTTGTAGCTGCGAGCTAGGCAACTTGAAAAGGCGAAAATGATCATTGTGGGTCAACGTCAATCTCGCAAACTTCTGGGTATATGTTTTCGAGCTGTACGTGCTGGTAGTATACAGGGTGTTACAGAAAGGTACGGCCAAACTTTCAGGAAACATTCCTCACACACAAAGAAAGAAAATATGTTATGTGGACATGTGTCCGGAAACGCTTACTTTCCATGTTAGAGCTCATTTTATTACTTCTCTTCAAATCACATTAATCATGGAATGGAAACACACAGCAACAGAACGTACCAGCGTGACTTCAAACACTGTGTTACAGGAAATGTTCAAAATGTCCTCCGTTAGCGAGGATACATGCATCCACCCTCCGTCGCATGGAATCCCTGATGCGCTGATTCAGCCCTGGAGAATGGCGTAGTGTATCACAGCCGTCCACAATACGAGCACGAAGAGTCTCTACATTTGGTACCGGGGTTGCGTAGACAAGAGCTTTCAAATGCCGCCATAAATGAAAGTCAAGAGGGTTGAGGTCAGGAGAGCGTGGAGACCATGGAATTGGTCCGCCTCTACCAATCCATCGGTCACTGAATCTGTTGTTGAGAAGCGTACGAACACTTCGACTGAAATGTGCAGCAGCTCCATCGTGCATGAACCACATGTTGTGTCGTACTTGTAAAGGCACATGTTCTAGCAGCACAGGTAGAGTATCCCGTATGAAATCATGATAACGTGCTCCATTGAGCGTAGGTGGACGAAACTAAAATGAGCTCTAACATGGAATTTAAGCGTTTCCGGACACATGTCCACATAACATCTTTTCTTTATTTGTGTGTGAGGAATGTTTCCTGGAAGTTTGGCCGTACCTTTTTGTAACACCCTGTATAACCTGATGTTTCACTTATAGTTTAGGAAGCAGCTGCAAGAGAGAGCACTGACGACAAACTTCCCAGCGTGGTTCGCTAATATTTGAGAAATACGTATGTAGCAATACCTAGCAAAAGAAACGGACGATTTATTCTTAAGTTTTACGACTGTTTGTACATCCGATTTTGAATTCTGTTATCGCAAATGTTCTCCCGCATTAGAAGCTGGTGTCTGAATTATATTCAGGCAGCTTGCATTGGTTTCTTTCTAAAATTTTGAACAAACTTCTCTTTTTATTCCTAAAATTATCTGAAACAACTCGACTTCGGCGCCTTTTCTGCTCAGCGCTACAGGGACGGCAAACATTGCCTACGTCACAGACCTTGTCTTTAAATAATAAAAACTTTTTTCTTTTAAATTTGCACAAATGTTATTTTATTCTGTGCGTTTCAGGTGGCGGAAAGTACGAAAACTTGGCTTGTCGTCGTGGTACAAAGATCAGAACAGTGAAAAAGGACAGTGACTGCACTGCACCTTTGGACTTACATACTTAAACTCCCAAGATTCTCCTGAATGTTTCTGGCGACCTGGTCAGCGTACGGGCACAATACGAAAAATGCACGAAGTTTGCGGATTACATTGCGGAGAATTACATCGGTGAGGAAGAACATGCATTGTGCGCTCCATGTAATTGGCTAGCCAATTCTGCGTGCTAGTGGTGGACTACTAACGCCTGTGAGAGTTTTCATTCTCGATTCAATGTTTCATATGAGTCCCCTCACCCAAATATCTTCAACGTTTGAGAGGTTTGAAACATACACTAAGCAGTTGGTACAAAAGAATTACTTCTGCTAAAAATAGCCACATTCAAACAATGGACGCCAACACCAAAAAGAAGCTAGCTTTCATACAATAACAATTATAGTTACTGAAAACTGTTGAACTTAGCAAAGTAGATTTTGTAAAGAGCCTATAGTACAAAGCTGCCGCAAGTTCAGCATGAGCATATAAAGAAATTCAGTTGTTTTCATGGAATATTTTAGTATGTGTCATGTTAAATTTATTTTTCTTTTCATTTATATTCTCTTTCAATATACCGCTGTTTTCAGTGTTGTTTTCAACCCATTACAAATAACGGCAGCAAGTAGAAACTGCCGAATTCGTGTATTCCATTCGGGGACTTATCTAGGAGTGTTGCCTAACTCGAGTGTCTGGTTTTACACCAGCAGGTAGAAGTTACCGAATTCGTGCTAGCCGATTTCGAGCGACTAGACCAAGTAACAGACCGATATATCATTTGCAACGCAAGAAAAACATGTTACAAACGATTAGGTAAAGAATTCTTGTGTCGATTGTTCTTAGCTTTATCTTCGTCGGTTTGTGGGTTGTTTCCTAATATAAGGACTCACAAATGTTGAAACAAATTCAACTCAAGGAAAACTCAAATGCAGGCGATACTTCTCACACGCTTGTTAATTACTGAAACATAAAACCCACACATGAAAACTAAGGGATCAGGCCTTGGCTTGTCAATAGCCTGGTGACGTGACGAGGGTTACATCCCAGTTGCGTATATCCCGAGGCTAATGGTCCAAGCTCTTCCCAGCTTCCCAGACATTGGTGCCTCTGAATCTCAATCAGGTACATCAACATCTACATAGATACTCCGCAACCCACAGTACGGTGCGTGGAGGAGGGTACCCTGCACCACTACTGGTCATTTCCTTTCCTGTTCCACTCGCAAATAGAGCGAAGAAAAAACAATTATCCACATGCCTCCATATGAGCCCTAATTTCACGCAATTACGTGCAACATATGCTAGCACCAGTAGAATCATTCGGCCATCGGCTTCAAATGCCGTTTCTCTAAATTTTCTCAATAGTGTTCCTCTAAAAGAATGTCACCTCTCCTTCAGTGATTCCCATTTCAGCTCCCGAACCATCTTCGTAACATCTAAGTGTTGCTCGAACCTACTGGTAGGGAATCTACCAGCCGGCCTCTGAATTGCTTCGCTGTCCTCCTCCAATTCGACCTGGTACGGATCCCAAACACTCGAACAATATTCAAGAATACGTCTCCTTTACTGAAGAACCACACTTTCCTAAAATTTTTCGACTATCCGCCTTTCCTGCCACAATCCCCGCATGCTCGTTCCATTTCATATACACTCCTGGAAATTGAAATAAGAACACCGTGAATTCATCGTCCCAGGAAGGGGAAACTTTATTGACACATTCCTGGGGTCAGATACATCACATGATCACACTGACAGAACCACAGGCACATAGACACAGGCAACAGAGCATGCACAATGTCGGCACTAGTACAGTGTATATCCACCTTTCGCAGCAATGCAGGCTGCTATTCTCCCATGGAGACGATCGTAGAGATGCTGGATGTAGTCCTGTGGAACGGCTTGCCATGTCATTTCCACCTGGCGCCTCAGTTGGACCAGCGTTCGTGCTGGACGTGCAGACCGCGTGAGACGACGCTTCATCCAGTCCCAAACATGCTCAATGGGGGACAGATCCGGAGATCTTGCTGGCCAGGGTAGTTGACTTACACCTTCTAGAGCACGTTGGGTGGCACGGGATACATGCGGACGTGCATTGTCCTGTTGGAACAGCAAGTTCCCTTGCCGGTCTAGGAATGGTAGAACGATGGGTTCGATGACGGTTTGGATGTACCGTGCACTATTCAGTGTCCCCTCGACGATCACCAGTGGTGTACGGCCAGTGTAGGAGATCGCTCCCCACACCATGATGCCGGGTGTTGGCCCTGTGTGCCTCGGTCGTATGCAGTCCTGATTGTGGCGCTCACCTGCACGGCGCCAAACACGCATACGACCATCATTGGCACCAAGGCAGAAGCGACTCTCATCGCTGAAGCCGACACGTCTCCATTCGTCCCTCCATTCACGCCTGTCGCGACACCACTGGAGGCGGGCTGCACGATGTTGGGGCGTGAGCGGAAGACGGCCTAACGGTGTGCGGGACCGTAGCCCAGCCTCATGGAGACGGTTGCGAATGGTCCTCGCCGATACCCCAGGAGCAACAGTGTCCCTAATTTGCTGGGAAGTGGCGGTGCGGTCCCCTACGGCACTGCGTAGGATCCTACGGTCTTGGCGTGCATCCGTGCGTCGCTGCGGTCCGGTCCCAGGTCGACGGGCACGTGCACCTTCCGCCGACCACTGGCGACAACATCGATGTACTGTGGAGACCTCACGCCCCACGTGTTGAGCAATTCGGCGGTACGTCCACCCGGCCTCCCGCATGCCCACTATACGCCCTCGCTCAAAGTCCGTCAACTGCACATACGGTTCACGTCCACGCTGTCGCGGCATGCTACCAGTGTTAAAGACTGCGATGGAGCTCCGTATTCCACGGCAAACTGGCTGACACTGACGGCGGCGGTGCACAAATGCTGCGCAGCTAGCGCCATTCGACGGCCAACACCGCGGTTCCTGGTGTGTCCGCTGTGCCGTGCGTGTGATCATTGCTTGTACAGCCCTCTCGCAGTGTCCGGAGCAAGTATGGTGGGTCTGACACACCGGTGTCAATGTGTTCTGTTTTCCATTTCCAGGAGTGTAGCTTTGCAACGTTACGCTCAGATGTTTAAATGACGTGACTGTATGAAGCACATTACAGGTTTGTTCTTCCTATCATCCGCATTAACTTACATTTTTTCACATTTAGAGCTAGCTACCGTTCATCACACCAAAGAGAAATTTTGTCTAAGTCACCTTGTACCTTCCCATAGTCACTCAACTTCTACGCCTTGCTGTACACCACAGCACCGTCAGCAAACAACGGCAGACTGCTGCCCACCCCGTCTGCCAAATCATTAATGTATATAGACAACAACAGGTGTCTCATCACACTTCCCTGGGGCGCGCCTGCCGATGCCGTTGTCTTTGATGAATACTCACCGTCGTGGACAACATATTGGGTTCTACTGCTTTGAAGAAGTCTTCAAGCCACTCCCGTATCTGTGAAATTATTGCATAAGCTCGTACCTTCGTTAACAGACTGCAATGGGGCACCGTGTCAGATGCTTTCCGGAAATCTAGAAATATGGAATCTACCTGTTGCCCTCCATCCATAGTTCGCAGTATATCATATGAAAAAAACGGCAAGCTGGGTTTCGCACGAGCGATGCTTTCTAAAACGATACTGATTCGTGGACATAAGCTTCTCAGTCTGAAAAAGGTTTAATCTATTGAAACTGAGTATATGTTCAAGGATTCTGCGGCAAACCGAAGTTACGGATATTGGTCTGTAGTTTTGCGGGTCCTTTCTTTTATCCTCCATACATATAGCAGTTATCTGCGCTTCTTTCCAGTCGCTAGGGACCTCGTGCTGGGCGAGATATTCACGATAAATGCAAACTAGGTAAAGGGGCCAATGCCGTATAGTACTCTTTGTAAAACCGAACAGGAATTCCATCCAGACCTGGTGAGTTACTTGCATTCAAATCTTGAGATGTTTCTGTACGCCAGGGATGCTTATTACTAGCTGCCCTTTTGACATCACGAGGCTGACTCCACCCTATTCCAGTCCTCCAATGAAGCAAAAATCCCTGACAGTACCGAGAATCGATCTTAGGTCTTCTGCACGGGAGCCAGACACTCTGACCACTTAGTTAGGGATGCTGAAAATAATGGATTACTGTATGCTTTACCTTGTAATTTTCGGTGATCGCTTGTTAGAGTCGTTTTCACTGTAGTGAAGGAAAAGGTAACTGAGGTAATAAAACGAGTAAATGTTAATTACATTATTATTCTGTAACGAACCGCCGAGACGTCAGTTACTGAAATAATCAAAAAAATTTTATGAAGAAGCTAAAAAATTCTGTGGGTGGAGCTGGGATCAACTTGGATACCATTATGTAAGCAGCAGAAAGTATGCAAATGAATCTCGAAGAACGGCGTCGCAGGCACAGAAAAAATGATAAAGCACGTGAGTAGCCGCTATTGGCTGATGCATTCCTCTCACAAAGTGGAGTACGTTTTTTCGCTGAATATCTATGCTGTACTCGTATCTTCCACTCCATATTGTTTATTGTGTACAGTGTTCTCATGTACTCATTGTGGATGTTTCGCTACGTTTTTCGTGACGTTTGACTTGATTCTGTGTACCTGTCATGGACAGAAGTTAAATGAAATTTGCTTGTCTAGTGTATCATGTGGTCCATATGTACTGCGTAACAGACACAGAAAAATTTGGTGTGCCTACGGTGTTTGCAAATTTTTTACCGTACCTCTACCCACTACTAAAAAGCGTGTAGTAGTTCAGTCATAGAAGACTGCAATAGTAGAAACGGGATATGAAGGAAGAGGTAATTAAGTTATATTTTATGTGTAATAATAGAAGTGTCACACGTCAGGTTATAAAGAAATATAAGGTAATACTGGAATCCTTATAACCACAAATTAAATCACGGGCAAACCAAAGTGCCAAATGAGACAATAATCTAATTACAGTATTAAAAACATGTCAACCTGTCTCTAGCAGGAATCATGAAAATTTATCAAATTACTAGTATGTCAACAGCAGTAATCTCTTAAAACTGTTTCCGTTTGTCTAAAAGAAGCGCAAATGCAAACAGACTCCCTTCTTTGCTGATACATTGAAATACCATCATAACATTGCAAGTAAAGGGTGATTATAACTAAAGTTAAACTTTCAAAACACTGTAGAAATAACACCACTGGTCAGAATGACGTCAAATTGCAACAGAATATTATCGGAGAAGGGGGAAACGTATAGCAGAAGAAAAATAAATAGTTGAAAAATGTATCAATGGATGGCGTTATAAGCATCATAACTTAATAGTGGTCGACTACAAATGACTAATGAATCATACAACAATGCCTAAGGTGTACGTGTGACGTAAAACAAACTATACAGTGTGCATGGGTGTACAGGTGTGATACTGTTAGTTACGTAAGCCCATCCACCACGGCAAGATCATATCACATCGGATGGGAAAAATCGGTTTTTAATTTTCCTGAGGCCAAAAACCGCATGAAAAGCATCAATCAAAATCAAATCGGACTATGAATTTCCGTGTCACTGGCGCAAAACATGTTCAATAACCTGTCCACCGTTTTCTGCAACAACTTGGAATCGAGAAACAGCATGTTCCGTAACTGATCGAACTGTTTCCGGAGTCACGTTCAGAATGTGTTGCGCAATGCGTGCCTTCAATGCAGGTAAGTTTGCAATCGGAACACTGAACAAAACATCTTCCAGATAGCCCCACAGCAGGAAGTCACGGACTAAGATCAGGTGATCGGGACGACCAGGCTGTAGGGAAATGGCGGCTGATAATTCTAGCATTTCCGAAATGGCCCTTCATAAGTTGCTTTACTGGATTTGCAATGTGCGGAGGTGCGCCGTTTCGCATAAAAATGATCCCATCCACGCATCCACGTTGTTGGAGAGCTGAAATGTCATGGTTGCGCAAAAGACACTCATAGCAAGTACTAGTGACGGACGGTACAGGTAACAGGACCGGAAGCACCTGTCTCTTCGAAAAAATATGGCTCTGTGATAAATGATGCCGTAAACCGCACCACACAGTGATCTTTTCAGGATTAAATGGTACTGCTTGATTTGGGTGTGGATTTTCCGTTTCACATAATCAATTCTGTGTATTGACGTATCTTGTCAGATGGTAGTGTAGGCCTCGTCTGTCCACAAAATATTCCACAGCCAATCATTGTCCACTTCCATGCGAGCAAGAAATTATAAAGCAAAGATCTCTTTTGCTGGCAGGCCAACAGGAAGCAACTCGTGCACATGGGTAATTTTGAATGGATAGCGAAGAAGGATGTTTCGTAGGATTTTACGCATCGTGCACACTGGTATGTCCAATGTTCGGGAAATTCTCCGTGCACTACACGTCTGCACACCACCACTCGTCTCCTCCTGCACTGCTGTGGCTACTGCTTCCACTGACGTGGAATCAATTCGTTTTCTTCCTCTACCAGGTTGCACATCATAAGAACCAGTCTTTTTGAATTTCCGAATCATTTTCTCCAGACCCACGGCAGTCTTCGGACCAACGCCTTTTTTCAAACCCTTCAGTGTCTGGAACTTCTGCAGAGCGACGTGTGCACAGTCATCATTCTTATTCAAATTGTTCAAATGGCTCTAAGCACTATGGGACTTAACATCTGAGGTCATCAGTCCCCTAGACTTAGAACTACTTAAACCTAACTAACCTAAGGACATCACATATCCATGCCCGAGTCAGGATTCGAACCTGCGACCATAGCAACAGCGCGGTTCCGGACTGAAGCGCCCAGAACCACTCGGCCACAGTGTCCGGCCATCATTCTTGTAATACAGCTATACAAGCAGAGTACGATCCTGCATTCAGACAGTAACGGCGAACATCACAGGCGCGAAAGGAGGAAAACCCGTGTGCCCGGCGTGTTTACACCAACTTTAATGGGTCGTGCGCATGACAGGTGTTTTCATTTACGTATTCTGACACACACAGAACCATCTATTGATCAATTTCCACACTATTTTTTTCTTCTGCCATACGTTTTCCTGCTTCTCCGATAATATCACGCTGCAATTTGACGTCATTCTGACTAGTGGTGTTACTTCTACAGCTTTTGGAAAGTTTAACTTTAATTACAGTCACCCTGTATTTTGTGAATAGTGAGAAGTGGCAAAAGAAGCAGAAGTGGCAAACTGGCGAATTTATACACAATTTCTGTATCAACACAAGTTTAAAACTTCTTAAGATGTCAAAAAGCCAGAGTGAGCCATGGGAACACCTTACCAAGGTATCACACACGTTACTAAGGTATAGAAGGTATAAAATATTAACAGTACCGTCAAATGTATATAGAGAAATTATATTTCTCAAAGCAAAAAGTGGTCCTTCCTTACATCAGTGGGCGTATGGTTGCAAATGGTTATGGAAGGACAGTTACTAGATAGGGAATGGCTTCAAATCAGTGAAGAAGATCTGTTACTAAGCCGTATTTGTCTTGTACAAGAAACTGGTACTAACCTGAAAATCACTGAAAATCTCGTATTGAAGTAGAGTGAAGCAGCAGATCTACTTTCTTTTTGTACGGGTGATTATGATTAGGAATTTTGGGTACCCAAATTCAAACATGAGTAGGCTACAACAAAAAAATTTAGCATACCACTGTAATTGGTGTTAGCTCGTAAACCGCAACATAGTAGTAAATGAACCCTTATTTGTGACAAAGAAGTCACTGATTATCATTTCAGTCGCAGCTGTTTATTATTAACATAATTATTTACAAACGCAAAGAGTAAAAAATAAAAGATGTCTGTTGCTACATTTGAACCGATTTCATATTTTCTTCCACCTCATAACTCTTATTGCTCTAACCATAAAACCACAATAGCTTCACACCCAACGCACCGTTGTTATTGTTCATATTACTTCTCCTGTGAACTGACCTTTAGTGAACCAAGGTAGGGTGTTTTACATTAGATTAGATTCAGTTTTAGTACCACAGACCCAAAAATGAGATGCTTCTTGTGGGTATGGAACACGTCAGTAAGTAATACATAAAAGACTTTGAACATCTGAATATAATACTCACTTCACAGATCATTTGTCAGGAGATTATGAGGATGTGGGAATACATTACAGCTAACTGGAACTATTACTATTTAGATAATTAATACACTGTCAGGATGAAACAGAGGTATGCACTTTTAACAAATTTAACATTCACAAATTACGTAATCTTGACTGTTGTGACCAAGTACTGTCAGAACTGAAGTCTAACAGACATTCTTACTTAAGCTAGTCTAACATCCCCGTTAAGATATTCATCTACAGAGTAGGAGGTGCCTATCAAAAAGTCTTTCAAACTTTGTTTAAACTCTGCTTTATCAGAAATCAAGTTGTTAATGGTTGCTGGAAATTTATTGAAGAAGTGTGTTCCTGAGTATCGGACCCTTTTTGGATCAAGGTGAGTGATTTTAGGACTTTATGTAGATGGTTCCTATTCCTAGTGCTGATACTATCTATTGAGCTGTTGTTGTTTTGTTGTCTTCAGTTCTGAGACTGGTTTGATGCAGCTCTCCATGCTACTCTATGCTGTGCAAGCTTCTTCATCTCCCAGTACCTACTGCAACCTACATCCTTCTGAATCTGCTTAGTGTATTCATCTCTTGGTCTCCCCCTACGAGTTTTACCCTCCACACCGCCCTCCAGTACTAAATAGGTGATCCCTTGATGCCTAAGAACATGTCCTACCAACTGATCCCTTCTTCTAATCAAGTTGTGCCAGAAACTCCTCTTCTCCCCAATCCTATTCAATACCTCCTCATTAGTTATGTGATCTACCCAGCTAATCTTCAGAATTCTTCTGTAGCACCTCATTTCGAAAGCTTCTATTCACATCTTGTTTAAACTATTTTTCGTCCATGTTTCACTTACATACATGGCTACACTCAATACAAAAACTTTCAGAAACGACTTCCTGACACTTAAATCTATACTCGATGTTAACAAATTTCTCTTCTTCAGAAACGCTTTCCTTGTCATTGTCAGTCTACATTTTATATCCTCTCTACTTCGACCATCATCAGTTATTTTGCTCCCCAAATAGCAAAACTGCTTTACTACTTTAAGTGTCTCATTTTCTAATCTAATTCCCTTAGCATCACCAGACTTAATGCAAGTACATTCCATCATCCTCGTTTTGCTTTTGTTGATGTTCATCTTATATCCTCCTTCCAAGACACTGTCCATTCCGTTCAACTGCTCTTCCAAGTCCTTTGCTGTCTCTGACAGAATTACAATGACATCGGCGAACCTCAAGGTTTTTATTTCTTCTCCATGGATTGAGCTATCGGCTGGAAATAAAGATATATTGCTTCAAAAAAATTTATTAAGGAATAAATATACTGAGAAGCAGTGGTTAGAATATAAAGTTCCCTGAACAGATTTCTACATGATGTTCGTGAATTTACACCACAAATGATTCTTATTATACGCTTTTACACTCTGAAAACTTCTGCTCCGTTTGACGAATTACTCCAAAATACCTTCTCATATGACATAATAGAATGAAAGAAAGCAAAGTATGCAAGATTTTTGTTCTTATATTTCTTACATCTGACATCATTCGAACTGAAAATACAGACTTATTTAGGGGTTGACTAATGCTCAGAGCACTATGCGACTTAACTTCTGAAGTCATCAGTCGCCTAGAACTTAGAACTAATTAAACCTAACTAACCTAAGGATATCACACACATCCATGCCCGAGGCAGGATTCGAACCTGCGACCGTAGCGATCACTCGGTTCCAGACTGTAGCGCCTAGAACCGCACGGCCACTCCGGTCTATTTAGGGGTTCAGCAATACTGTGGTATGTCCTTCCCAACTGGTATGGTCGCTGGTTCGAATCCTGCCTCGGGCATGGATGTGTGTGATGTCTTTAGATTAGTTAGGTTTAATTAGTTCTAAGTTCTAGGCAACTGATGACCTCAGAAGTTAAGTCGCATAGTGCTCAGAGCCATTTGAACCATTTTTTGTAGATAAATCTTCAATGCGCTGCTACCCTGAAGCAGCACACTAGTTACTGTTAGACGTTGGGGCCGTTGGAAAAGACGTCAACAGGTCAATATAGCGTTTCCATAGTTGTCGACGCTACGAGTACAGCAAAAATGATCAGCGGAAATATACTCCACTTTCTGCGAGGAACGCATCAGGCCCCTACGTTAAGTAAGCAGGTGGCTCGTGCGGCACCCAGTGGGCCGCCTGTTTTGTCAACAATTTCTGTGGCCCACGTCGGTACATAAAGGAGCTCGCACCGGAACTGTCACGTCTCCAGTCCTCTCACAAAAATAACGTAACAAGCCAAAGAGGCGCTTCGGGTCGCTTCTCGCTGCGCGACACACGTGCTGACTAGAATGAAAGCTTTCTGTGGGACACCTTCCAAGAAAGAGAAAGGGGGAGGGGGCAGCCGTCGTGTCCGGGGGAGGAGACCGGGCAGTGTGTGGTGTGGTGTGGTGTGGTAAGCCTGGGCGAGCGTGCGGCCGTCGTAATTTGCTTTTAAAGAGGAGGCGACCAGAGCGCAGCGCAGCGCCTTGCCCGTCGTTACAGGCCCGGGACGGGACGGGGCGCCTATATACCTGGAAGATGGCGGCGCGGGCTTCCTGGAAGCGGCTGCCCGCCAGATAATCCAGCTTCCCGGAAACCTGCCACGGGGAGCCGCGTGTTTACCTGCCCAGGAAGAATGGCCCGCGTCGTTACCGCGGGGTCACAGCCGGGCCCTGCCTTCCCACTGAAAAGAGGAACAGTCCCCCGTTATACAGAGGATTGTAATTACAAGTGACGGCTGATTGTCATCGGTGGGTCAGATAGAACCTTTGCAAGACAAATGTAGAAACAGACAACAACTTGCACTGAATAGTAGAGCAGATGAGAAAATGGAAACAAACCTAATTTTTAATTTTTTTAATGTATCTCTTTCTTTATTTTTCTGAGTCATTCAGTCTTCTGACTGGTTTGATGTGCCCTGCCACGAATGCCTTTCCTTCTCATCACAGAGTTGCGATTCAAAATGGTTCAAATGGCTCTGAGCACTATGGGACTCAACTGCTGTGGTCATAAGTCCCCTAGAACTTAGAACTACTTAAACTTAACTAACCTAAGGACATCACACACATCCATGCCCGAGGCAGGATTCCAACCTGTGACCGTAGCGGTCGCGCGGTTCCTGACTGTAGCGCCTTTAACCGCTCGGCCACTCCGGCCGGCCACACAGAGTTGCGTTGCAACCTACGTCCTGAATATTTATTTTCTGTATGTATCCAAATCTCTGCCTCCCTCTGCGGTTTTTACACTTAACTACTCCCCATAGCACCATGGAAATTATTCCATGACACCTTAACAGGTGTCCTATCAGCCTGTCCCTTCTTGTTGTCAGTGTTTTCCACATATTCCGATTCAGCAGAGTACCTCTTCATTCCTTTTCAACATTCCTCTGTTGCACCACATCTCAAAGGCTTCGATTTTCTTCTACTCCGGTTTTCCTATAGTCAATGTCTCCCCGTCATACCATACTGTGCTCCAAACGTAGCCGGCTGCTGTGGCCGAGCGGTTCAAGGCGCTTCAGTCCCGAACCGCGTGACTACTGCGGTCGCAGGTTCGAATCCTGCCTCTGGCATGGATGTGTGTCATGTCCTTAAGTTAATTAGGTTTAAGTAGTTCTAAGTCCTAGGGGACTGAACACCTTAGATGCTAAGTGGTCGTGCGGTAGCATTCTCGCTTCCCACGCCCGGGTTCCCGGGTTCGATTCCCGGTGAGGTCAGAGATTTTCTCTGCCTTGTGATGGCTGGGTGTTGTGTGCTCTCCTTACGTTAGTTAGGTTTAAGTAGTTCTAAGTTCTAGGGGACTGATGACCATAGATGTTAAGTCCCATAGTGCTCAGAGCCGTTTGAACCATTTTTTTGCTAAGTCCCATAGTGCTTAGAGCCATTTGCTCCAAACGTACATTCTCAGAAATTTCTTCCTCGAATCAAATCTTGGCCAAGAATATCCTTTTTGCCAGCGCTAGTCTGCTTTTTATGTCCTCATTGCTCTGTCCGTCATGGGTTATTTTGCGCCGGCCGCGGTGGTCTAGCGGTTCTGGCGCTGCAGTCCGGAACCGCGGGACTGCTACGCTCGCAGGTTCGAATCCTGCCTCCTGCCTCGGCAGGTTAGTTAGGTTTAAGTAGTTCTAAGTTCTAGGGGACTTATGACCTAAGATGTTGAGTCCCATAGTGCTCAGAGCCATTTGAACCATTTTTTTGGTTATTTTGCTGCCTAGATGGCAGAAATTCTTAACTTCGTCTAATTCGTGATCCCCAATTCTGATGCTTTCTCTCTGTTCTCATTCCTGCTACATCCCATCACTTCCGTCCTTCTTCGATTTACTCTAAATCTATATTTTGTACTCACTGGACTGTTCATTCCCTTCAACAGTTCCTGTAGCGTTTCTTTACTGTCAATGAGGATAGCAATGTCGCCAGCGAGTCTTAGCATTGATATCCTTTCGCCAAAATCCCACTCTTGAACCTCTCTTTTACTTCCGTTATTGCTTCTTCGACGTAGAGACTGAGCAGCAGGGACGAAAGACTATATCCCTGTCTTACACTCTGTTTAATCCGTGCACTTCTTTCGTGGTCTTCTACTCTTATTGTTCCCTCTTGCTTTTTGTACGTAGTGTATGTTGTCCGTCGTTCCTATAACTTACCCCTTTTTTTCAAGGTTTCGAACATCTTGCCGCATTTTACATTCTCGAACGCTTTTCCCAGGTAGACAAGTCCTATGAACGTGTATTTTACTTCAGTCTAGGTTTAAGAGTCTATTAGAGAGAGAGAGAGAGAGAGAGAGAGAGAGAGAGAGAGAGACCATGCGTCATTGGTCGACCTGATACGTTCCTTGATGGATGTAGGATGGGGGCTGGAACACTTGCGTGGGTTGACACTTCCGCGGAGAGACATTTGGACGAGACCTGGAACTCTTCAGGTAGCAACAGTTGAGTTCAGTTACGGTAAGAATTTGTTTTCTATTTAGCGGTGTAGCATAGTGTGCTGTAATCTACGATACATGTTTCTAGGATTTAGTTATAATAAATGATGAAAGGCCAAACAAAATATCCACTCCAAAAACTAAAGTGATGGCTTTCAAAGGGACAAAATCGCTGAGCACTGTGATCATAAGAGAAGACAAAACCATTGGACAAGTTAGTCACTTCAATTACCTTGGAAGCATTTATTATGAGCTACAGAATGAACTCGACATAGAGAACAAACTGTAGAAATATCATATGATACGGGGATCAATCAACATAACATCGAGAAATAGTGTCAAAACAAGTTTTTTTGGTAATTACCACCCCCAAATTGCTGTTTGGAAGTGAAACTTGGATAGGTACTAAAAAGAAAAAAAGTAGAATCCAACAGGCAGGAATGAAATTTCCCAGAGAAGTTAAGGGTTGTACAGCATTAGACTAAGAATCCAAGACATAAGAGCAGAGGTTGGAATATATGCTATAAATGAGAAGATCAAGTCTAATCGACAAAGCTGAGTAAAACATCTACAAATATTGTCAGATTCAAGACTACCAAAACAAGCCTTAAATTTCAGACCTTTGTTTACAAGATCCACAAGAAGATTAAGAAAAAGATGGTAGATACTTAGAAGACGGAACAGGCCTACCATCTTGACTGTGGTGAAGGAAGGTCAAACAAAACTGTTTCAGGCCATCATGAGAAGGCGGTTACATGTGAATGTCTACATACAAGGACATAAATTTTGCATAAATTGTTGCTTTCATTATCTCTCATTGTATCACCAATTCTAACATCGAACCTGAAAAAAATAGTGTATTTTCCAAATTGCAAGAGACATTTAGTCGGCTTTGTGTCGTTTTCAGGGAACACGACTAGGAGGTAGTTTCTTTTCGTTTCGCAATTAATTGTTTTACAATATTTATATTATTCACAATATTGCCGTTCAGTATGACGTGCATTAATTTATTTTCAATGTATTCATAGCTTCCAGTGAGTGTGACATTTTCTTCATCGCTGCAATCTGTGTGCGTGAGCCACACAAATTAGAAACGATCTTACATCACCGTCAATTTTGAGTGTTTTTAAAGACTTTGCAATAGTCTCATCAGTTTTAATTGCTGACTTTTCTTCTTTTCACATCGATATTAAAAATTAATCGGTCAGACTGGTGGGCGTGGTATACTGTACCTTCTCGAAGATTTATTTACAAAAGAGTAAACATTTGGAAGAACTTTTGATATTAATGTGTTTATTTTTCGGTTTCATCCTTCAGAGAGGCTGCTAGTGTGTCGTGTCTTCCACTGCAGTTCCACGTATTTCTTGACATACTCTCGTTATCGAGCCACTGGTCTACAAAATAGTCGAAGTTCTCAAATTTTTGGTTTCCAGTTGTGCTTACCTGAATACATAGGCAACAATCATCCAACGTTTCCAGAGGAAGATTTGCTAGAGCTGAAGACATTCTTACGTGACTGCGTACCTCTTCAATTTCCTTATAGGCAGGAACAAAGCGTCAGCACTGAACTTGTTCCCACAAACACTCATTAAAACGATAATTGCTACTTACAATCTCCGTTTCAGGAAAGAAACTTGTTGCTAAATGGACGATAGTGCTTTCGATATCTATCATGAATGATTCAGGGTTCCATCGAGGCACCCTGGATTTAGTAGCTTTAAAAAAACCATCACATGTTTCACGCTCTTTATTCGGCAGCCAAGCGTAGACAGCTGTAATAGAGTTTGTTTCCTGCCAAGTACTTCCAACTATAAGATCAGCTTGAAATATAAACAACTGTCCAAGCTGCTTGCTCGAGCTCTTGAACGTTCCGCCCACAAAGAATGATTCGCAGCTTAATAAACATGGTTCTCGCTTTTCTCTGTCATTCTGCCATCTGTTGTCATCTGCAAGTAAAAATTTGTTGCCATCGTTCGTCAGAAAATTATTTTCTTGACAGGATATTCCTCGATCGTCGAGCAAGTCTTGTGTATGTCCCATGTTTCTTCCCCTAATGCAATGCAGGGATTTTTTCGTACTTTTACGTGACGGAACGATGTTACTAACCCGTAGCCTCGCTTGAATAGTTGCCCTATTTCTTCAGCGTAAACTGATGAAATCGTAGTATCTGTTTTGACCGCTTTTTTGCACTTACAAAATGATTTCACACTTAATTTGTTGTTTCATCCGGAGTCAGACATGAGTACCTTCACCTAAAAGTATTGTATTTTTAGTGGATAGTGTTCCTTTACACTTTATCTATAGTCTTCGCAATGCAATTATGTTACATCTTTTTTGTTGGTATTCTCCACAAAATACTGATGCCTGTTGTTAGTCAATAAAGGCTTTCCTTTGGTGATCTCAGTGACCTTCATCTCCTCAACACTAACAAGGGAACCTCCCCATCGCACCCCCCTCAGATTTAGTTATAAGTTGGCACAGTGGATAGGCCTCGAAACACTGAACACAGATCAATCGAGAAAACAGGAAGAAGTTGTGTGGAACTATGAAAAAAATAAGAAAATATACAAACTGAGTAGTCCATACGCAAGATAGGCAACATCAAGGACAATATGGGCTCAGGATCGCCGTGGTCCCGTGGTTAGCGTGAGCAGCTGCCGAACGAGAGGTCCTTGGTTCAAGTCTTCCCTCGAGTGAAAACTTCATTTTTGCAAAGTTATGATCTGTCCGTTCTTTCATTGACGTCTCTGTTCACTGTAATAAGTTTAGTGTCTGTGTTTTGCGACCGCACTGCAAAACCGTGAGATTAGTAGACGAAAGGACCTGCCTCTGCAATGGGAACCGAAAACATTTGATCGCAAGGTCATAGGTCTAACGATTCCTCCACAGGAAAATACGTCTGATATATTCTATACGACACTGGTGACGGCATGTGCGTCACATGACAGGAATATGTTATCGACCCACCTAACATGTACACTTGGCGAATGGGTAAAAAGATTCTTCTACCTTGCCCGATTTACGTTTTCTTGTGGATGTGATAATCACTCCCAAAAAAGTGATGAAAACATAAGAGTTTGTCACATAAACTGCAACAAATGAATGCAACAGTTTCACAGTCGCACAGTTTTCCCTGTGCTCTTTCAAAACAGATGTTTTTAACGTTTTCAAATTTTTCCGTGTGTAGACCGTCAAATGCTGCATACGTCCAAGCAAATCTGAACGTCCTGGAATTCTGGATAGCGAAATTGATTATACAAAAAATTAAACTCTTCACTCGAAGGAAGACTTGAACTAAGGACCTCTAGCTCTGCAGCTGCTCACGCTAACCACGGAACCACGGCGATCCTAAGATCACACTCTCCTTGATGTTGCCTGTCTTGTGCATGGACTACTCAGTTTGTATATTTTGCTTATTTTTTTCATAGTTCCACACAACTTCTTCCTGTTTTCTCGATTGATCTGTGTTCAGTTTTTCAAGGCCTATCCACTGTGCCAACTTATAACTAAATCTGAGGGGGGTCCGATGGGGAGGTTCCCTTGTAAGAACACAGAACATTACTTGTCAGACAGACATCGACTGCACTACTGAACTCTGGAAGAAAGCCACACTCAACTGTAGTCTATCAATAAACTGACGCGCAGTGGGGTTCTCAGAGGAAGAAGCAGACTTTCCCAGTAGTGCGTAGCATGTAACGGCTGTCTGGTCTGTACTCTACTTCTGGAACAGCCTGATACGAGGGGCAGACTGGAACTCGCCAATTTTCGATGTCCACAACAAAGGTACTGTGAGAGGGTCCGTTAACTCCACACTCGAAACCGGCAACTCTGTACGCAGGTAGCAGGATGGCCCGACCGTACGTGTGAGCCAACCGGTCGGTGTTCCTGGCCCCAACCTAACTCATTGTGAACGACAGCAACTCGCTAACATCTGTGCAGAATCACGTAGTGTTTCGTCGTGTAGTTATAGGTAGTCATCGACGCAAAAAATACGGCAGAAAGACACGTTTTGCAGTCCATTTTTAGTGAGCGTGGTAATAGTCATTTAACCTGTGTTGGTTATAAATTAAAAAAAAGCGCACACAAAATTACGGCCCAGTTTCCGAACGAGGCCGGTTCCAGAGGAGAATGGCATCCACAGCAGCTCGTAACTGAGAGCTGGACAACGGCGTCCTTTAGAAAGATAAGTGCTTAATGCAGACTAAATAAATAAACAAATAAACAAAAAAGACGTCCCAGTTTTCGAACGGGGCTGGTTCCATGGCAGGACAAGATCCACACAATTGGACATCAAATTCGCTTCCTAATGGAGAACGACTGTTGCTTGTGAAATCTTTCATTCCCGTTACGTGTGAATCTCATCATCCAAACATCTTCAAGTTTGCAAAAAGTCTGAAGCATGAACAAAGTGTTACCCACATAAGAATTAACTCTTCAAAATGGGCTCAAAAACTAGGAAGAGGCAAGCTTTCCTACAACAGAAAAATAAATTCACTCAGGAATGATGAAATTGGCAAATTAGAATGTGTAGAGTGCTTTTCATGCAAAGCAGCTGTGAGCAGAACATGGGATACAAAAAATGAAGTTGTTTTCAGGAAACAATTTTTTATGTGGTACTTGTAGTAAAATATTTGTGTTTGAATGTAATTATTTTTCCTTTACTTCTTGTTCATTGGTCCCGGGTTTACCGTATTGGTTAAGAATGTTGCAAACAGTAGCGGAAGTCGTACACTTGCTCTGTTCGGATTTGAAAGAGCTTGCCGAATTTGTCAAATGGTTCAAATGGCTCTGAGCACTATGGGACTTAAGATCTGAGGTCATCAGCCCCCTAGACTTAGAACTACTTAAACCTAACTGACCTAAGGACATCACTCACATCCATGCCCGAGGCAGGATTCGAACCTGTGACCATAGCAGCAGCGCGGTTCCGGACTGAAGCGCCAAAACTGGAACCGCGCGACCACTACGGTCGCAGGTTCGAATCCTGCCTCGGGCGTGGATGTGTGTGATGTCCTTAGGTTAGTTAGGTTTAAGTAGTTCTGAGTTCTAGGGGACTTATGACCACAGCAGTTGAGTCCCATAGTGCTCAGAGCCATTTTTTTTTTGAAGCGCCAAAACCGCTCGGTCACAGCGGCCGGCCCCAAATTTGTCCAATTGGTCTGCCACGAGCAGGTAGAAGTTGCCAGGTTCGTTCGTGCTACTGAGAAGGCGCTTTGGGAGGAGTTGCCGAATTCGAGTGTATGGTTTTCCACCAGCTGGTAGAGGTTACCAAGTTCGGACGAGCAGGATCCGAGACGCTACTACAAGAAATGTCTTGGACTCAGTGGAAATGTCAACACAGTCCATCTCCGTGCAAGTGTCATTCCGTGCTAGCGTTTTAAGCTCCGTGGAATGTATAGTTACGTAGAACATGCGCGGATGCTAGGGCAGGGGGACGGGCTTTCCGGAGGTTTAACGCTCCTCACCCCCACACCCAATCAACATTCAATTAAAAGCATTAACATTATTATTAAACAGTAGTTTTAAAAAATTTAAGCCAACTCTCGGAGAATACGGTATTGTGAGAACTAAGAGACTCGAAAATAGAAGAAAATTTACTCTGCATTTCATATTTTATTAGCTTTAAAATCGAATCACAGTGTTTCTAAGGTCAAAAAGAAAAAGGTCTCGGAAGTTTATCGAACCTTAAACTAAATGTTTCTGTTTACATTAGTGGTAAAGCCAGTAAAGAGTAGGTTACAGAACGAAGTCCCAGCAGGAATGCGACAAAATATGCAAGAGCGTCAGAAAATGGCGTTTCATATGATGTGTTGCTCTGAATTGCAAATTCTTGGAGATTATGCTGAAGTCAGGTACTAATCACTAATGTAAACAAATCATGTAAACCGTTTTGATCCAGTAATAATAAAAATACTATATTATTGTTTAAAAAATCTCGATTATCTGTGGCTCGTTAAAAATGATGGTGATGGCGAGTTGTATTTGTAATCGTTACGGAGCTGATAGATAAACTCCAGTGGAAGACTCTGCAGCAGAGATGCTCAGTAGTTCGGTACGGGCCTTTGTTGAAGTTTCGAGGACATACCTTCACCGAGGAGTCAAGCAGTATATTGCTCCCTCCTACATGTATTTCGCGAAGAGACCATAAGGATAAAATCAGAGAGATTAGAGCCACCACAGAGGCATACCGACAATCCTTCTTTCCACGAACAGTACGAGACTGGAATAGAAGGGAGAACCGATAGAGGTACTCACGGTACCCTCCGCCACACACCGTCAGGTGGCTTGCGGAGTATGGATGTAGATGTAGATGTAATCATAGTAGGGCAACTGTTTGGTAGTAAAAATGTGTTTCTCTCTTTTTTCCTATGTTAGCAAGAACTAACTGCACACTGCAGCATCGACAGTCCGCAGCTCGTGGTCGTGCGGCAGCGTTCTCGCTTCCCGCGCCCGGGTTCCCGGATTCGATTTCCGGCGGGGTCAGGGATTTTCTCTGCCTCGTGATGACTGGGTGTTGTGTGATGTCCTTAGGTTAGTTAGGTTTAATTAGTTCTAAGTTCTAGGGGACTGATGACCATAGATGTTAAGTCCCATAGTGCTCAGAGCCATTTTATTTTATTTTATTTATTTTTTTTTTTTTTGCAGCATCGACAAATCTTTGAACGTCGAAAGATAGAACGAAAGAAATAGGAACTTCGAGACACACATCGATTCGTTTCCACCGACAATGCGGTCATTAGACACGGGACGCAAGCTCGGAATAAGGAAGGATGGGGAAGGAAGTCGGTCTTCCTCTTTCAAGGGAACCATGCGGCATTTGTCCAAAGCGATTTAGGGAAATCACAGAAAATCAAAATCAGCATGGCCGGACGTGGATTTGAACCGTCGTCCTCCCTAATGCGGGTCCAGTGTGCTAACTACTGAGCTAACTCGCTCGGTGATATAATGATACGTTGTGAGTTAGACGTAACTACCGGCATATCACAGCACACTATACGTACTTAACGCACAAAGGAGTAATTTATGTATCCACAAGTTTCCTTTATTATTCCCGTCTACCTCGGTCAACTTTTCTACCCACTGTTTGTATACTTCTTCTTCATTTGTAAATAGTTCCATCATGAAGCCACCTTCCCTCTAATTTTTACCAGCGGTACCAGAAAAGTCTGGCCTTATTCTTACAAGGGTATCGTCCAAAATGTTCAAATGTATGTGAAATCTTATGGGACTTAACTGCTAAGGTCATCAGTCCCTAAGCTTACACACTACTTAACCTAAATTATCCTAAGGACAAACACACACACCCATGCCGGAGGGAGGACTCGAACCCCTGCTGGGATCAGCCGGTATCGTCCAATAAGACATGTCGAAAACTATCCTGAAATTTTTTGCACAGGAAGAAGACAACGAAACAAAGAAACGCACTGTCAAAATTTTAGCTGCTAAGAGGTACTGGAAGTATTAAAAAAAATAGCTGAAAATAGCCAAATTCTTAGCGCACCAAGCGGCGGTAGAAATGTACACAACTACTGGGGCTGTAGCAAGTGCGTATGCGCAACTAGACACACACACACACACACACACACACACACACACACACACACACGAGTTCCGCGATACAGTTGTAAATAGGAAACACGACGCAACCCGATCGTAATTTGTAAAGGACGTTTCAGGTTACCGCTGATTGATTGTTTCTCTGAGACCCTACTATTCCCTCGAATTAGCCACTTAAGTAACATCTATTACATATTATCAGTTGCTTTTTGCAGTATTGGTAAGTACTGACAATACAAATAAAGCTGAATTAATATTTATTGGGCTTTCGTAAGGCGTGTCTGCTAATAGTACCTTTTCTTCCTTCCAGTTTCACAGTAACTTGGAATCCAATTAACATTTTCAATTTAGCAGTTATGAAATATGAAGAACGTCGTTTCCAACCGAAATCACCTACTTCTCCTGAGGTCGTACATATGTGTTATTTGTTGGTTGATTTCCTTGACATTCATTCGAATGTTATCAACATTTCGTTTGAAATTGTGGATACTTCAGAAGAAATAGGAAATAACTGTGACGATTCCATGAATTGTGGTTCGGACGATGTCACTGTACCAGTAACAGTGTCGAAGAAGAATACCTTAAAAATAATAATAAATAAAAAATACTGCAACAGCTTTTAGCGGCAAAGAGAAGTCGGTGAAATATTGGTTAAACGAAGGAGGGAAAAAACGCTGGAAGTGACACAGTGTGCAAAGACGTTTCGGTTTTGTAAAATCGGAGCGTGAACTGTACAAACAGAAGAATGAATTACATGAAGTAAGAAATAAGCGACAAACGGAAACCCGAAACCATCTGAATGAAACATTTTCGAAAGATTTAGAACTGTTCGTGTGAGGCTATTCACCGTTACCGATGGAAATCTACGAGACTGGGCCGTCCGAATCGCATCTGACATTAATGTTGCTAATTTCCAGACTTTGTCGACCTGGCTACGCAGGTTCAAGAAATCGTATAGGATAGAATGTCGCAAAATTACCAAGTTTATTTCACGTAAACTTGTAGAACAGCTGCCAGTGATTGACAGTGCCATAGAGAAATTCATAGCCGACCTTAAGACGAAACTTGCTGTTATCCCCGCAACTGCTGTTTACAACGCTGGTCAGTCAGGTTTCATGAAAGAGCTGCGTGCGCACCGTACTTTATAATTTCGGGGTGATAAAAGACGGAGTCGGTTGCCCAGTCAATGAATGCAATGAAACATTCATATACGATAGTGCCAGTGATGAGTGGTTTACTGTTTCTGCAGATGTATATCTGCCTTCAAGAACAGCAAGGCAAATTAGGACCAAAAGTAAAATATCAACTGTTTAGTTGCAAAAGTCTTGTAATCGATGTATCAAAATCTGGAAAAATGGGAAAGAATAATTTTCAAAATTTCGTTCGAAACGTATTCCTGCCAGCTACAGAAACTAATTCATTGTTTTTGTTGAATTAATGGTCTGGACATAACGACGCCTCTGTTTTTATGGAGGACGACGAAAAATCTGTAGATGTAATTTGGATTGCGCCTGGAACTACTAGTACGGTTCAGCATCTCGATAAAGAATTTTTTCGACAGTGGAAAGCATTTTTCGGGAGGTTATAAATTTTCGATAACTCTCTCTCATTTCAAGTTTATGAGCGGGACAGTATTCTTAAGCTCCAGTTATTTGTGCATTACCAGTTTTCTTCGCCGCTCTTTACGAATTTGAACAAGTATGTCAAATTACAATTCCTCATTTATGGAAGTCATCTGTGACATCAAGCACTCCCATGATTTTATTTTCTCTGCCAGCCACTTTTACCAGAATTACATGTGCAAGAACTGAACTGTCGATATGAAGCTACTCCAAAAAATGTTTGTATAGTTTAAGACAGGTTTTCACCGGAACAAACAAGCACGATGAAAACAGAATTCTGTCTGGTGTACCTGGTAGGCTTCTTGCAGGTCTCTTCAACTGGACGCCATTGCAGCTACTTACATATCCCTAACCTTCCCCAGTTACCTAATCGGAAAATGGAGACCTGCGGTTGAACGTGGAATCCGAACCACATGTCTTTCGTGGTCGCTCCAACATCTGTGAGACGTGAATGCTCGGTTAAAAATCATAGTGGAATAGTTGTGATCTGAACAGGATTTGATCCGCGCTCTCTGGATCACTAGCGCGCACTTTGCTTTAGAGAAAAAAGAAAAAAAAAAAGGAATATGACCATTGGATCTTACACGCGTAGTGGAAACGCTAGCAGTGTCGTCTCTTCATATGATGCTCGGCGTCAGTAATTAGTGTTCTGTCTATAAATTTCTCCTCAATGGTAATGAGAAGCCAGGGGAAAATGGCAGCCGAGGTACACAGAAAATTTTCGACCAGTGCTAAGGAGAGATAAAGGTGCAATTCCACGTAAAGTGCACGATCTCGGCGCATGTCGCGCTTCCATACAAATTGAGATACTGAAATTCTCACTTCCCTGCGCCATGTTGCATATTCCGTCAAGAACAGTGCTTTCGCGATGCAAAATAATCCTCACTGAATAGCAAAGTTTCGCACTGTGGCTTTGACAAGTTAGAGTTGTATCCCTATGCCGAATATTAGCTCCAAAAACTAAAAACTAATAACACAGCGTTCGTAGGCAATGTTCGCTACCTCGTGTTCTCTTCCGTTCCCTCTAGTATAAACGATTCTACCCGTATACAAGCGAATGGTAGTGAATTTTCTGCAAATGCTCATTTGCACGAGTTTGCTTCCATTCGCTCCATTGTAAACCAGGCTTTAGGTCAGGGCTGGCCAAACGCTGCACAGTATGCAGACGTGCGGAAGTGCTGCACATGTGCGCACGTGTGCGACAGCGAGCGACAGCGACATCTGTTATTAGACAAGTGTGCTAAATGAACGGCGGCGGCTCCACTTCCCTGGGGTACAAGCAAGAGCGCAACATATCCAGTCAGTCTCGTTTACCCCTGGTGACCGTAACCTAACAGAGAAGTACTGAGAAATGGCAAGTACTGTGAAAAAGCAAAGAACGGGAGATCTATGTTCTCAGTCTTAGAAAAATGACTGGGAACTGCAATTCTTTTCTGTAGCCGTTGATGAAAACTCACAGTATTTGCTATTCCGCCGAATAATAGGAGGCCAGCGTAAGTTTTCAAAAATGGTTCAAATGGCTCTGAGCACTATGGGACTTAACTATTGTGGTCATCAGTCCCCTAGAACATAGAACTACTTAGACCTAACTAACCTAAGGACATCACACACATCCATGCCCGAGGCAGGATTCGAATCTGCGACCGTAGCAGTCGGGCGGTTCCGGACTGCGCGCCTAGAACCGCTAGACCACCGCGGCCGGCGTAAGTTTTCAATTGAAAGACATTGCAACACATATCACAAAGACGAGTGTAGTGTACTCAACAGTGAAGAACGGCAAGCAAAATTAAATGTCCTGAAGAAAATAGATGAGACACGTCGACTCGATTTTACTGTACGTCAAAGTAACTGATATTTCTTGAACTCTTAGTTTCTTGTGTTATATTTATGTCTGTTTTACTGTACGCTGTACAATGCACTGTTTTCAGTTTTCCAGAATGCCAACCACACTAAATCTTCGCTGCGAGCAAGTTTTAAAATCGCATAAAGAACTGCACAATCCGGGAAACCCTTTCCCGAAGGGGAGTTTGTGAAAGGGTGTCTGATTGATGCTGCAGAACTTGTGTGTCCCACGAAAGTTAGCAGGTTTCAAGAAATCAGTCTATCCAAACAAACAGTGACAAGAGGTATCAGTGCTATGGCCCGCGATCTGCACAGGCAGCTAATAAATAAGACTAAATACTTTGTTGCTTTCTCGGTTGCGCTCGATGAAGCGACAGATCTTACAGATACAGCCCAGGTTGTGACATACATACGAGGTGTCGATAACGCACTTGGTGTAACAGTGGAGCGACATCTGTGCGCAGAAACATGCACTACATGAACGCTGACGGCTGCGGCGTGCACGCTGTGACCCGGAAGCTGCACATGTGCAAGAGCACCGCACGCGTGCAGAATTTCTGGTCGGCCCTGCTTTAGGTGCTTAAAATTGGTGTCTGTGAACTCCGGATAATTCCGCTACGCGGCGCTGCTTGGTTAGCCGAGGCGTGCGCTGGACGAGCAGGGCTGTACAAACCGCTGTTATAAGCTGTTATTCACGTGGCAAAAATGTGTAATTTCCAAATTTGTTACAAAATGCTTGCAGTATCTGCTACGAGCTAAAATTCTGACAATGCATTTCATTCGTTGTCTTCTTCCTGTGTAAAAAATTTCAGGTTAGGTTTCGAAATGTCTTATTTGACCATTCAGTCTTTAGTTGTCGTTATTACCTAGGTACGTCATATTACTTAATCCAGTAAATCCCAATCAGTCAAAATTTAGTCTGCAAATATTGGTGTGAAAATCTAAACTGGAAATTTTTGCTTAGGATCCTACTTAGAGCACGATTCTTTAATCAATGTTCAATTACTTGACGTGAACTCATAAAGAACATATTTCTACCTGCAATTAATTACACCATGTAGTAGGTATTAGGAATCTTGAAAGCAGTCTTGAATAGCATCGCACAACCTACTACCTCCACAGTAGGTAAAATAAAAAAATAGCGTTCATCCATCTCAACCGATCAGCGTCGATATCGCCATTGCTCGCTTAGCCCCTGTAATACGCCAAACGGTCTTCAACCCGAAAAAAGCGCATCACTTATTTCTATAACCTCAATTTGTTATCGATTTTTATGCGCCAGGAGAATGAGGAGATTAAGTTGTTTTTATAGTTCTCTTAAATTTTTATGTTAAAATGTTTTAGATATGTGACACGTGAGGGTCGATAAAAGCTGTCCTGTCAAGTCAGCGAGTTTACAAAGCCCCACCGATTCCTGAATCGCGGTGTGCGGGGAGGATAACAGCTTCGATGCAGCTGACCACTGCGAACATTTGCCGGCGACTGCAAAGAAGAAACACTTATTGTTACAGAGAGAATTAGTGTGATATGTTTGTTCGCAGAGAATGGTTTTTGGCGTGTCCTTTTAGAATTAGAGTAGTAGTGTTCGAATATCGTTCGAATAGTGAGCCTATAACCTCCCCCTCGCTTATCGACCTTAATGACAGTGAAAAATTAAAGCGCGTGTAGCTAATGGAAATTTGGGAAAAGCAATCGTCACCAAAGTTAATCTGTCCATAAAGAGGGAGGAAAGGGTTACATCTAAATGAAAGGAAAAATGCAAATGAAACTGGTGGAAATTAATTTTCAAAAAGGGCTAAATTAATAAGGCAAGTAAATTGCGGTCGTTACGTTAACATTTAACTAGCGGTAATTAGATATTTGAGATTTTGGGAAAATTACGGTCGCCAGTCCTATGGACAATTACTATAGTAACTGAAAAAGAAATGTTATTGCACATATAATTAGCACTAAAAGCGTGGCAACTGAAGGTAGACACGTGTCGTGTGAAAACTGAATGTTTATCAGAAGTAATAAATTTCGCTACACTCTGACTTAATTTAGCAAAAGAATTAATAAAACCGGAAAATTGAAAGTTAATTTAGTGACTGCAATTAATAGTGAGATTTGTTTCTGAAGCACTACGAAATTCAGTAAAATAAGGTTAGTCTTGGGCTACCTCAACAATCATTTTAAAAGCTACTTGAATCTACGCAATTTAGAAATAAGAGATTTAACTTTGAACTTGAATTTAATGATTCTGAACAATTACCAAGAGTAAAATTTAGTACGAACCAAGCTGAGCTGTAGTCACAGGTAAGCTAAAATATGGTAACAAAACTCGCACTCATAATTTGTGCTTGTGTAATCTAAATATTGTAGCCAGCTATGAATACTTTAACGGAACTTTGAAATTAAAGCAGTGAAATCGAATGATGCTGGCGTTTGAATTTCAACAACACTCGGGTTCATTCCCGAAAAGGAAGGGACCCTGCTTGGTAATGCAATTGGGACAATGAGCAACAAAGGTTCATACTATGTTGCTGTAATTTAGTTATGAAACTGGAACAGTTTGAAAAGCTGAGGTCTGCCATACAGTTCTAAAACTTTACGTGCTTCCAGTCTTCCCTGTCGGTTGACTGAAGGTTTGAAGCCGTCGATCGAGGAGGTGGCGACAGTCACTCATTGTCGGCCGTCGCTGTTGCAGAAGCTGGATGTTGGCGCGTCTTCTTCTCGACATGGTCACCAGGCGAAATGGGCTCTTGATGTGCGCCAGCTAATGCTTCCCGTCCGCAACACCGTGTCAGAAACTATCATAGCAAGTCGAGCGCAATTACATGCTGCCCAACCCCGAAAGCGCGGCAACTCGGGGGAGCGTCACACAACACACCTGCTCCACTGCACCACCCCAGCCAGACTCCCCCTCTGCTCTCGCTCCACGCGACAGAGTTAACACTACCAAAGATCCTAAACACTTTGGTTCTCCACACGACCTATCGATAGCATAGTTTTCCCTAGGCCAGACACAGCGTCTAAATACAAATAATATTCACAAAACAAACCAATTATACATAGACATAAATGCATATATATACAAATAGTAAAACAATTACAATATACAAAGACACAGAAATGTTATATCTTCAGGTAACAAAATGGGGAAAAAATTTGCAGTGCAATAGGTGGAAATAGGAGGATATGCATTTCAGGCGTTACAAGCCTCGAGAGAGATTATCTCAAGAGTGAGATCGGCTCACACGTACGATACGTGAACTAGTCTACAATGGGGATAGACCTGAAATGTGTTCAAAGCAGTTCTAAGCCGTTCAGAAAGGTATTTGGAGAGGATTATATAGCAAATAATTATTTCTCCGATTTCTGGTAGAGTGTAAACTCACCAGATCTAGGAACAGCTCCGTTTTATTGAAATGTGAGATTATTTTCTCCTCGATGTCATTAAGGCTGCGTTGTGCTCTTTAATATCCACGTAATGGTAGGCGAACCACATTTCGATAATTTTGTGAGATTTTCCGTTGGATGATGTATGTGAAAAGACATGTTCGTGCAAAGTCGTTTAGTTGTTTTGTAGTTGACAATTTAACCACGCACTAAGGGATTCAATTTCTAATGCCTCCGATTTTTTTTCTAATTAACTACTCACCCGAAATCGATGAAACTGGCGTTACTTCTCGACGTAATCGCCCTGCAGACATACACATTTTTCACAACGCTGATGCCATAATTCCATGGCAGAGGCGAAGGCTTCTTTAGGAGTCTGTTTTGACCACTGGAAAATCGCTGAGGCAATAGCAGCACGGCTGGTGAATGTGCGGCCACGGAGAGTGTCTTTCATTGTTGGAAAAAGCCAAAAGTCACTAGGAGCCAGGTCAGGTGAGTAGGGAGCATGAGGAATCACTTGAAAGTTGTTATCACGAAGAAACTGTTGCGTAACGTTAGCTCGATGTGCGGGTGTGTTGACTTGGTGAAACAGCACACACGCAGCCCTTCCCGGACGTTTTTGTTGCAGTGCAGGAAGGAATTAGTTCTTCAAAACATTTTCGTAGGGTGCACCTGTTACCGTAGTGCCCTTTGGAATGCAATGGTTAAGGATTACGCCCTCGCTGTCCCAGACCATGGACACCATCATTTTTTCAGCACTGGCGGTTACCCGAAATTTTTTGGTGGCGGTGAATCTGTGTGCTTCCATTGAGCTGACTGGCGCTTTGTTTCTGGATTGAAAAATGGCATCCACGTCTCATCCATTGTCACAACCGACGATAAGAAAGTCCCATTAATGCTGTCATTGCGCGTCAACATTGCTTGGTAACATGCCACACGGGCAGCCATGTGGTCATCCGTCAGCATTCGTGGCTCCCACCTGGATGACACTTTTCGCATTTTCAGGTCGTCATGCAGGATTGTGTGCACAGAACCCACAGAAATGCCAACTCTGCAGGCGATCTGTTCAAAAGTCATTTGGCGATCCCCCAAAACAATTCTCTCCACATTCTCGATTATGTCGTCAGACCGGCTTGTGCGAGCCTGAGGTTGGTTTGGTTTGTTGTCACATGATGTTCTGCCTTCATTAAACTGTCGCACCCATGAACGCACTTTCGACACATCCATAACTCCATCACCGCATGTCTCCTTCAACTGTCAATGAATTTCAATTGGTTTCACACCACACAAATTCATAAAACAAATGATTGCACGCTGTTCAAGTAAGGAAAACGTCGCCATTTTAAGTATTTAAAACAGTTCTCATTCTCGCCGCTGGCGGTAAAATTCCATCTGCCATATGGTGCTGCCATCTCTGGGATGTATTGACAATGAACGCGGCCTTATTTTAAAACAATGCGCATGTTTCTATCTCTTTCCAGTCCGGAGAAAAAAAATCAGAGGCCTTAGAACTTGAATGCACCTCGTATTACTGTGGTTGTACAGGTGTGGGCTAGCACTAAGGGGTAGTGACGTAGCGGTATGGGTTAGGATTTATTGTGTGACTTTGACGTGAGAGTTGCAATATAGTAAATTCCGGAAATCTCGTTGAATGCACTGAATATGTAGTCTATATTAAAGGCAACGGTCTTCCTACGCATTAGTTATTAATTGAGAGACAATCGGAAGTTTAATGAGAGTGTGATAGCTTTTTCCCTTGCTTGTAAATGACAAATCAACAACCATTTGAAAGAGAACACGCTAATTCTCTCTAAAAAGATATCATCGAGTGCTGTGTTTTGAATTTTAAGTATTAGTGGGTCGCAGAAGTCAACGCCAGAAGTGGTTTATCTTTGTGTGATTGTTTGAGCTGAAAAGTGGCGGCGACACTTAAGTTTTTTTTTCTTTTTTATTTATTACATTTCTGCTTAGCGGAGTTATGTAGAGATAACCAGCACTCGAAAAACAAAACGCTTACTTGTACCTGTAGTGGATTCAATTGCAGGAAATAAAGAAAACAGTTTCAAAATGAAAAAGTCAGTACCCGACTTGTCTTTTATCCCCAAACTATCAAAAAAGTCAAAGTCTTATTTGAAAACATTCTGATATCTGGAATATATCTTTTCGGAGTAAAGTAAATCCAAAGATCGTAAAGTAAAAGTCTGGAATACTGGTAAAAGCAAACTTCAGACAAATTGAAGAAAAGGAGTAGTATTTTTCTGTGAACGATTTGTAACGAAAAGCAAGATAATCTTTAGACAGGGAAAGCAAGTTTGTGTGTTATGAAAAAGTGATTAATTATAAAGGAAAAGTTAGTCCATGTAATTCTGAAGGGTTGAGACTAACGAAATAATGTTATTATGATAAAATTTCAATAGAGTCAAGGGTATTGCTGTAGCATGGAGGTAATCGTTGATCGACAACGAGACAAACAGTATAAAATTACATATTTGCCTTGTGAACGTATTCTCCAATATACGTTGCTGTTATTTGTAAAGTAAATGGTTCAAATGGCTCTAAGCACTATGAGACTTAACATCTGAGGTCATCAGTCCCCTAGACGTAGAACTACTTAAACCTAACTAACCTAACTAACCGGACTGAAGCGTCTAGAACCTCTCGGCCCCGCAGGTCGATGTTAAGTAAATAAATCACTCCTACTCCCTGTAGATTCGCACATTTAATATTTGCTGGTGATTGATACTAGTTTTGGTGGAAGTTTATCTTCCGAGCCTAGTGAACCCTGATAATCAGATGCGTTGCTGTAATTAATATCCAGATAGCTATCACTGACCCCTTTATACCATGGAATGTGTTATTGTGTCCATCCTTTCGTAAATGGTCATGTCGTAGCTAGCGGGAGTGTAATTTATAGCTTGAGAAGCTAAATATAAAATCTTACGTGACGTCGTTGTGTTAGTACAGACGATGACTTCAAGTCATACAGATGACGTCGTTGAGAGTAAACAAGATCTTGTCAGGACAACTAATTGTAGTATTACAAGAGTGAGCAATACTGGCCGATGTTGCTTTTCACCTACGTATTAGAGCTTGTTCATACGGTATATCTCCTTCGACTGAAACACAGTACAAAGATGACGTTTGTAGTATCCAAAGGGTGGCGCAGTACACTACCTTTCGCTCTCCCTTCCTCCCCTCCCCCTCCCACCTCTCTCTCTCACTCGCAAACATACACAGACACACACACACACACACACACACACACACACACACACACACCGGCGCGCGCACACGCTCTTGGATAGAACAACGCTGTGTGATAAATAGAGACTTAAAGAATTGAGAAGCAATCGCTCTCGGATAGGGAACAGTAGTAGATCAGGAGCTTGCTATCCTGGAACGAGAGACTCACTGTCAGCATTGGTGGTGGCAGTCTACAAATCTAAGCTCTATCTCAGCTTCTTCATAAGCACAGTGAAGTGACAAAAGTCATGGGATAGTGATTTGCAAGTATACGGATGGTGGTAGTGCAGCGTGCAAAAGGTATAAAAGGGCAGTGCATTGGGGGAGCTGTCATTTGTACTCAGGTGATTCATGCGAAAAGATTTCCGACATATTATGGGCCCAAGTCTCTGAACACGGAATGTTCGTTGGAGCCAGACGCATGATACTTTCTGTTTCTGAAAACGGCAGGGAATTCAACATTCCGAGATCCATAGTATCAGAAGCGTGCCAAGAATACCAAATTTCAGGCAGTGCCTCTCACCACGGACAACGCATTGGCTGACGACCTTTACTTTACTACTGAGACTAGCGGTGTTTTCGTAGAATTGTCAGTACTAACAGACAGACAACACTGCTCGAAATAACTGTAGAAGTCAATGTGGACACGTACGACGAACGTATCCGTTAGGACTGTGCTGCAAAATTTGGTGTTAATGGGCTACGGCAGCGGAAGATCGACGTGAGTGCCTTCGCTAACAGCATGTTATCGCCTGCAGCGCCTCTCCTGGGCTCCTGACCATATCGGTTGGACCCTAGACTACTGGAAAACCGTGGCCTGGTCAGGTGAGTCCAGGTTTGAATTGGTAAAAACTGATGAGAGTATTCGAGTGTTGCTCAGACCCCACGAAGCCATGGACACAAGTTACCAACAAGGCACTGCGCAGGCTGTTGGGAGCTCCATAATGGTGTGGGCTGTGTGTGCGTGGAATGAAGTGGGTCCTCTGGTGCAGTTGAACCGACCATTGACCAGAAATGGTTATGTTGGTTGTGTTCGGTTTCTCGGTGACCATTTGCAACTATTCACGGCCTTCATGTTCCGAAACAACGATGGAATACTTATGGATAATGCGCCATGTCACCAGGCCACTATTATTCACGATTGGTTTGAAGAACTTTTTGAACAGTTCGAGTGAATGACCTGGGGATCCACCAGCAACGCTTTCGCAGTTATAGAGGCAGCAGGGCTCAAAATTTCTTAGGAGACTTCCAACGACATGTTGAATCCATGTCACATCGGGTTGCTGCACGACGTTGGGCAGAAGGAGCTATGAAGAATATTCCATGGTTATGGTTCTGAGCACTATGGGACTTAACATCTGTGGTCATCAGTCCCCTAGAACTTAGAACTACTTAAACCTAACTAACCTAAGGACATCACATACATCCTTGCCCGAGGCAGGATTCGAACCTGCGACCGTAGCAGTCGCGCGGTTCCCGACTGAGCGCCTGAACCGCTAGACCACCGCGGCCGGCAATATTCCATGGCTTTTGTCACCTCAGTGTAAACTGTTAATTACAAGCATTTCCGTTTCCTAATTGTATTCGAGTCCTGAATAGATATCCCCCACTACAATCTAACTTTACCATAACCAGTGCATTCGGGAGGACGACGGTTCAATTCCGCGTCCGGCCATCCTGATTTAGGTTTTCCCTGATTTCCCTAGATCACTCCAGGCAAATGCCGGGATGGTTCCTTTGAAAGGGCACGGCCGACTTCCTCTCCATCGTTCCATAATACGAGCTTGTGCTCCGTCTCTAATGACCTCGTTGTCGACGGGACGTTAAACACCAATATCCTCCTCCTCATAACCAGTAGTGAGATATGATATACTGGATAATTTTATCATTTTTGTAAATTGTAAACTTCCAACGTCAAAACAGTCCCATTAAATGTTCCAGGCTATTAGCCAAATGATCGAGAAGCCCACCGATTCTTCTCAATCTGTGGAGGACATGATCAGACAGAGTTGCAGATGCTCACGAATGCCAGAGTCAAATTCCCATTCACTGCTGACTGCAGAGAGATACAACTTCCGGGGAGCACAGAGGCGTGACGTCACGTTTTCAAACCTCAAGCGCCACTGGTCGTTCCTTCTTCCCATCGTTCGTTCGCTGTTAGTACCGCACCACGTTGGATGATAAATTAATGTTCAGTGACAGTACAAATAGTCATAACATTCCTGTCGACACGGACTGTAACGAAGTTGAGTATTTCGTCTTGTTCAAGTTGCAATAAAAGTGATCTGATACTTTACAAAGAGGAGTCAAATGAAACCCTCAAATATGGCAGGGTGTGCTTCTTGTAGAAAACGAATTCTGTACGTTGGTAAAGTCTTGATAGTTTATTTATACAAAAAAATGGCTCTGAGCACTATGGGACTCAGCTGCTGAGGTCATTAGTCCCTTAGTACTTAGAACTAGTTAAACCTAACTAACCTAAGGACATCACAAACATCCATGCCCGAGGCAGGATTCGAACCTGCGACCGTAGCGGTCTTGCGGTTCCAGACTGCAGCGCCTTTAACCGCACGGCCACTTCGGCCGGCTTTATTTATACAATCTGACACATTTATGTGCTTGGACACATATAAACAACAAATAAGTACGCATAACGTAAGGTTAACACAAAATCGTTAGCTTTACATTTTTTTCTGGTCACTTTGTTCATCGAGCGCACTTCAACAGAAACACTAGTCTTATGATTTGTATCGTAGAACAGTAAATATTACTGAATTTGCAGTCTTTCCAGTTTTATATAACTTTTGGCACTCTTTTAAGTTCTTTTCAGGCCTGTTAAGAGCCCTTTCAGCCGAATTTTCATCACTGGAGTATCACTTTTCACATATCTATACAAGTTTGAAGTTCCCATTATACGGAGATAGCGTGTCACAAAGTTTTAGAGTGGAGGAGGAGGGGGAGGAGGAGGATATTAGTGTTTAACGTCCCGTCGACAACGATGTCATTAGAGACGGAGCACAAGCTCGGACGAGGGAAGGATGGGGAAGAAATCGATCGTGCCCTTCCAAAGAAACCATCCCGGCATTTGCTTGAAGCGCATTAGGGAAATCACGGAAAATCTGAATAAAGATGGCCGGACGCGGGTTTGAACCGTCGTCCTCCCGATTGCGAGTCCAGTCATAAACTTTTTTTTGGTGAAAAATAGTTTAGTGATCTCAGAATCCTTGAGATGACCGTAGAACCCTCGCCACGTGTTCACAAATTCAGTTAAAACTATATTTACGCCTCAATCCGGATATTATGTGTATGTTTTACATGAATAAGTCCGGTGAATTTGAACCTCTGCATCACTGTAACTGAAAATGGTTATCGATAACAGTTTCAAGGATACCCGAGAACATCATCTTACGAACATTTGGTAAGAATTTCAACGATTTTCCATGAATATAAATTATAGAAGCGGCCAGTCCCACAATTGGTACTTTTGGTAGCCAAAAATCATGTTTTTTTCGAAAACAGAAAAAGTGTGTTTTTAGAAGAATGTCTAAAGAACGTACAGTCGAAGTTTAAGCCTTTTCTGTGGTTAGTTGTTTAGATAACTGCTGCCGGCGGTGCAAAAACGACTAAAAACCGGTTTTTGCAGTTTTCTGCATACTTACAGTAACTCTGAACCTCTGGATCGCTGAATCTCTGGCTCTAGGTAACAGATAATTAATTATATTGAAAAAGTTTCGAGGCTCACCGACAATATCATCTTAAGAACATGTAGTAAAAGTTTCGATGACCTGCAATAAATAAAAATTATAGAGGTGGCCATCCCCATAATTGTGAATTTCATGTCCAAAAATAATGGTTTTCCGTTTCTTTTTTTTTTTCAGGAATCACCTATGAACAAATACTTCTTTTCTGAGGTCCACTCTAGACCGCACCGAAAGGAAAAGAAAAAGAACGAATCAATTTGCTCCATTTTCCTGAGCTGGAGAAAGTGTGCAATGTTTAAATTTTGATCCAAAATAGTAGGATAACTACTACGTGTCCGTTCCTCCCATACGCACACTAAAGGCTGCTGTGGTTATGGTTACCCAAAACATGTGGTCCCTTATCTCTGTGATCAACAGAACCCAAGATATGACTCCCTAAAAAACTGCAACCTTTTGGAACGTATTGGTACGGTGGACTGTCGTGTACGGACCGATGAACATTTCGAAGTGCAGTTTCATGACCACCATTGTAGGCTATTTCTAAGATACTCCCGTACTGGTATAGCGATGTATGTATGTATGAATGATAGGCTACCAAACGCCGTGCATTATCACAGTGATTTTTGTCTTGCAAAGAGCATTCGAATTCTCTTAAAGATGTAAAAACATCCATTCAACAAGGGGTAGTTGCTTCAGGATCTCAAGATATAAAAGATTTATGGCGAGCACGGGTGGAGCAAATTTGTCATATCTCTCTGTAGGTACCTCTTGTGTTATTTACATTACGTGGGACACCCTGTATATTATAATCTACGGTTTGTCAGTGAAACGTCGTTGCTAATAAACACCAAAATCAGAAGTGGTGGCTATTTACAAGGTCACTGAGTAAGTATTAATACAAATTTCACTAAATTTTATGATACATTATTTTCCATCAAATGCAGGAACTATATACATAATTCTATATTCTGTCTATCTATATCCGAATCCCGCTCCAGCTACTGCCGGGTCTGGGTGCTGACGAGTCCTCTCCATTTGGCTCGACCCTCCCACCACTTTTCTTCCTCCACTTGCTGCCAGGTCACACCTCTCCTTTCAACAGATATTCTCACTCCTATTTCCCACCGTGTTCTTGGGCGCCCTCTAGGTCTTTTCCCATCCATCTTTAGTTCTTCCATAATTTTGGGGAGTCTCCGCCCATGCATCCTCTTAACATGCCCATACCATCTTAATCTCTTTCTTTCAATTTCTTCTCTCATACTTTTTTGTTTGAGGTCCTTTCTAATCTCTACTTTCCTTACTCTGTCCATTCTTGTTTTTCCCTTAACTGCTCTGAGAAATTTCATTTCCCCTGCTTGCAGTCTGCTCCAGTCCCTTTCTGTCATTGTCCATCTTTCTCCACCATAGGCGACAATAGGGATGTAATAATTCTTATACATAAGGAGTTTTGCTCTTTCTGAAACTTCATGGTTCCAAATCAGATGTTTTATTGTTTGGTAGAAATTGCCTCCCTTCTGTAACCTCCTATTAATTTCGTTATTAGTTATTCTTCCATCCCTAGATATTTCACTCCCTAAATAAGTGAAACTTTCTACCACTTTGAGGGGTTCTCCATTCAAGGTAATACTTCCGTTGATTCCTTTCTCCCTTCCAAATACCATTACTTCACTCTTATCTTTATTTATTTTTAATCCATACCTTTTCATTATTTCCTTCTACGCATCAAGCTGTAACTGTACATCTACCTCTTTATCACCCCATATTACCACATCATCTGCAAAAATCATCTTTTTGTCTTTTTCTTTTACTATATCTTTAACTGCCCTATTCATTCCCTCCATCACAACATTAAAAAGCGCAGGAGATAGAATACTTCCTTGCTTAAGTCCTTGTCTTATTTCCAAGTATTCAGAGTTCCCCAATGGTGTTCTAATTCTACAATTATGGCCTCTGTACATTGTCTTTATAACATTAATGTATCCATCTTCTATATCTATATCTAATTCTGTATTACGACAGAAAAAACTTCTCAACATCGATAAATATTGGTAAAAATTCTTTACTTAAGATGAAATGCAAACAAATTACGTTTTTCCACAAATTTTTGTATTTTACTAATTTTACTAATTTTATTGGACCATCTCCTCACGGCAGGCCGGGGTGGCCGAGCGGTTCTAGGCGCTACAGTCTGGAACCGCGCGATCGCTACGGTCGCAGGTTCGAATCCTGCCTCGGGCATGGATGTGTGTGATGTCCTTAGGTTAGTTAGGTTTAAGTAGTTCTAAGTTCTGGGGGACTGATGACCTCAGAAGTCAAGTCCCATAGTGTTCAGAGCCATTTGAACCATCTCCTCACGTAACAACGCACTAGTGTCTCCGAAAACAATAATGCGCAAGAGAACAAATTTTGAAACCTGAAGATTATCAACTGTACAGAATTTATGCTCGTGTCATTAGGTACGAAATGTCATATCGAGCCGGCCGGAGTGGCCGAGCGGTTAAAGGCGCTACAGTCTGGAACCGCACGATCGCTACGGTCGCAGGTTCGAATCCTGCCTCGGGCATGGATGTGTATGATGTCCTTAGGTTAGTTAGGTTTAAGTAGTTCTAAGTTCTAGGGGACTTATGACCACAGCAGTTGAGTCCCATAGTGCTCAGAGCCATTTGAACCATTTTGTCATATCGAGGAATCATAACTTATGTGTCAGATACTTTACGGGTTTTACTTACTGCAATGCGGTAGAATTCGATAGGGAAAAAGAAGAAAGTGGATACGGAATAGAATTTAAATAATGATACTGGTACGAAGGACATATTTCAGTAGAGATCACATAGGCTCTAATACGTAATATAACGCATATACTTACAGAAAATTATTATTGTTGTTTTCATGCACGGTAGGCACAGATAATGTCGTATGTTACGCAGCATGATGGTAACCTAATGACAATGTAAGCTTTTATTCAGTACCGCTAAGTCCTTTCTCGAGTTTGTTTTTACGGCAGTATTAGTTGGACAATGACATTGATACGCTACACTGTGGACAGGTTTACTTGAGAAAGATGGTTCAATTGGCTCTGAGCACTATGGGGCTTAACTTCTGAGGTCATCAGTCCCCTAGAACTTAGAACTACGTAAACCTAACTAACTTAAGGACATCATACACGTCCATGCCGAAGGCAGGATTCGAACCTGCGACCGTAGCGGTCGCGCGGTTCCCAACTGTAGCGCCTAGAACCGCTCGGCCACTCCGGCCGGCACTTGAGAATGAGTTGACCCGTGTACACATATGCGTGGATTCACTGAATGCAGTCTAAAAGAGGCTTGTAAGTCGTTCTCCTGTCCTGTTACTGCTCCGACGGCAACGAAATCACATCAGTTCTGCGTCTGTTAATAGCCGTATGGATTGGCTGCGGTAAGCTTTGCACACGACGTTAGTATCCACATTGATGTACTGTTTGCAGATCAATTGAGTAGAGCGCGCTGGCGCTGTTCTGTGATCAGCTCGTTCACCACACGTGACACCAATGAACTTTATCTTACACGAGCGTGTGAAGAACCTAGTTTACAAGACTCTGGTTGTTTCTCACATGGATTTGGTTACAAGGATTGTCGAAAGCGCGAAAGTAGTATTCCACACTCCCTGAATTCTTGAGTGTGTAAGACAGTCGATGGTGCTTCAAATGGTTCCAATGGCTCTGAGCACTATGGGACTTAACATTTATGGTCATCAGTCCCCTAGAACTTAGAACTACTTAAACCTAACTAACCTAAGGACAGCACACAACACCCAGTCATCACAAGGCAGAGAAAGATGGTGCTTCGCTGTACACTCTGCCATGACCATGGTCGTCTATATTTTGAACAATACCTTTAAGGAAATAGTTCTGTATTTCTTATGTGCTGTACTGTACTCTGACACAGCAGATTGTGCGCACCGAAGTAACAGAGTATGTATTTTGGCCGACGGTTTTTGAATTAGTCTATGTTATGTTTTGTGCGTTGTGGTACTTGCATATCACACGCTTTTGTGAAGATATTTTCGCAGAAACGAAGTTAATTAGGGTAACACACCTAATAAATCGTAATTATATTATTAATATGCGACAAGCCATCGCAGACCACCGATATACCAAAATAGTCTGAAAATATCTCTGAATAACCTTGGAAATTATATCTATGGAGTTCGGGGTTCTTCCTGTACAGCCAAGTTAAGGACCCAGTAGGCTCGTCCAGTGAGTGCCAGCTTAATGGACTTCGGTCTATTGAGACGGAGCCTATAGGTCGCCGTTAGCTGACAGGTATACGACTCCTGCCGACGCACCACACCAGCAGAAAACAAGCACTTCCCTTCAAGGGGGCTTAAGGTGGGGCTCAACAATGTCGTGAGCCGCAGAAGAAAGCAGCACCCGGCGCCACGAGGATTTCCTTGCTAAGTGGACTCTCGTGTAGGTAGGAGCGATGAGAATTGTGTTGATGGATAGGATACGTGTCCAACAGAATTCTTCAGCTGCTTTGTCCCGTGTACTTCCCGTCTGATAAGCTGCCTGTCCGTGGTACTTCGCCTCCATTAACCACTGCATATACGTTCTGAATGCGTTTCAGAAACTGGTGCAGTAGTTTATATTTTATACAACTTCATTAGGTTGTTAAGTATACCTCCTGATACTAACGTTTTCCTTAGTTCACTGTTGTACAATTTTATATTTTGATACTTAAAGTCCACTATTGTCTTCAACGTGACTAAGGCGACGAACAGGAAGAAGTGGTGTAAGGAAAAACATCCACAGGTAAAGATTATTATTAGTGCTGCTGAAAAGTGCACTGGCTTAATAGTGAATGATCAGAGAGAGGGAGAGAGAGAGATGTAATTTAATTAATATGTGTGTCGCTGCTCCCAGAGGCGTCGCGAGGTACATAAGGGGTGTAGCACTGGTTTCATAAAAATAATAGTTTGGTTTATTTGCTTTCTGGGTAAAGGAACAACATCAAGCGAGTTGGCAAGTAAGTGTTATTACTACTATGGAACCGTGGATAATGGCAGTCGTATTGTACTACATGACTCTTTCGTTTTTATTGGATGACAACCAGTTTTAAGGTCAAATTCATCAAATATCGTTTTTAATTATTGTTTTTTCCAGTAATTTGTTCGGTCAGTATGGAACAATTTTTAAATGTAAGTACAAAACGCGATTTTTCAAATATGTCATAGAGTTCTGAAGAAACGAATAGACAAAAATGCAGGATATATGACGACACTGGTAGCTGATTGTCCGTAGCAGGAAGAACAAGAGAAGGAAAAATAGTAGGAGGATATGGACTTGGGGGAAAGAAATGAAGGAGGGAGCCGAGTGGTAGAATTTTGCACAAAGCATAATTTAATCATCGCCAACACACGAAAGGAGGTTGTATGGGTGGAGGAGACCTGGAACCATTGGAAGCTTTCAGATTGATTATACAAAGCTAAGACAGATATTTCGGATCCAGGTTTTAAACTGTAAGGCATTTTCAGAGGAAATGTGGACATTTACCATAATTTGCATTAAAACTAAAGAACTACCGAAAAGATAGGAAATTAAGAAGAGGTTATTGAGAATTTAGAAGGAAGCGTTAGGGAACGATCGACTGACACAGGGGAGAAGAATACAATAGAAGACAGATGGGTAGCTTTGAGAGATGAAGAAATGAAGGCAGCTGAGAATCAAATTGGTAAAAAGACAAGACCTAGCAGAAATCCTTGGATATCACGGGGGATATTGCATATGACTGATGAAAAGCGGAAGTATAAAAATGCAGCAACTGAAGCAGGTGAAAGGGAATAAAAACATCTAAAAAATGAGAGTGAAAGGAAATGCAACATGGCTATTCAGCAATAGTTAGAGGAGAAATGTAGGGATATAGAAGCATGTAGAAATAGAGAAAAGACAGATACTGCCTGTAGGAAAATTAAAGAGATATTTGCAGAAAAGAAAAGCAGCTGTACGAATCTCAAAATATCAGTTGGAAAACCACTATGAGGGAAAGAAGGGAAAGCTGAAAGCTGGAAGGAGTATATACATAAAAGGGGAAAAAATTGAGGACGTATTGTAGAAATAAAAGATGTAGGTGAAGATGAGATCGAAGATATGACACTGCGAGAAGAATTTGACAGAGCCCTGAAAGACCAAAGCCGAAACAAGAACCCTGGAGTAGACAATATTCAATGAGAACTGCTGATACCCTTTGGAGAACCAGCCGTGACTAACTATTCCACCTGAATTGCAAGATGTATGGGACAGAGAAAATAGCCTCAGATTTCAGGAAGAATATAATAATTCCAATTCCAAAGAAAACAGATGCTGACTGGTGTGAACTTTAACAAACTATCGGCTTAATAGGTCATGCTTGCAAAATACAAACACGAATTATTTACAGAAGAATGGAAAAACTAGCAGAAGCCACCTTCGGCCGAAGACAAATCTACGTTTATAGCATTTATAGATTTGGACAAAGCTTCTGATATTGTTGACTGGAATACACACTTTAAATTTCTGAAGGTAGCAGGGTGAAATACAAGGAGCGCAACATTATTTACAAATTTTACAGAAACCAAACAGCAGTTATAAGTACCGGAGGGTGTGAAAGGAAAGCAGTTGTTGAGAGGGCGTAGAGACAGGTTTGAAGCCTATCCCCAACGTTATTCAGTCTGTAAAATGAACAAGCTGTGGAAGAAAGCAAGGGGAAATATGGAAAGAGAAGGTTCAGGGAGAAGAAATAAAAACTTTGCAATTTGCCGATGACATCGTAATTCTGGCAGAGACAGCGAAGAGCTTGGAAGTGTAGCTGAACGGAATCGACGGCATCTTGAGAGGAGGATATAAGATGAACATTAACGAATGCAACGAAATGTAGTCGAATTAGACTTGAAATGAGACAGTAAAAGTAGTAGATGAGTTTTGCTATTTGGCCAGTAAACTAATTGATGATGGGTGAAGCAGAGAGGATATAAATGTAGAATGGCAATGGCAGGAAAAGAGTTTCTGAAGAAGATAAATTTGTTAACATTGAAAATAAATTTAAGTGTTAGGAAATATTGTTTGAAGGGATTTGTCTTGAGTGTAGCCTTCTATGGAAGTGAAACGTGGAGGATAAAGTGTTGAGACTAGAAGAGAACAGAAGCTTTCGAAATGCGGTGTTACAGACGGATGCTGAAGATTAGATGGGTAATTCGTGTAACTAATGAGGAGGTAGTGAATATAATTGGAGAGAAATGGAATTTTTAGCACAGATTGAGTAAAAGAAGGGATCAGTTGATAGGACAAATTCTAAGACAACAAGGAATCGTCAATTTAATATTGGAGGGAAGTGCGCGTGTATTTCTGGGTGGGGGTAAAATTGCAAAGAGAGACCAAGAGACTTATACGAGGTGCGTTCAAGTTCTAAGGCCTCCGATTTTTTCTAATTAACTACTCACCCGAAAACGATGAAACTGGCGTTACTTCTCGACGTAATCGCCCTGCAGACGTACACATTTTTCACAACGCTGACGCCATGATTCCATGGCAGCGGCGAAGGATTCTTTAGGAGTCTGTTTTGACCACTGGAAAATCGCTGAGGCAATAGCAGCACGGCTGGTGAATGTGCGGCCACGGAGAGTGTCTTTCATTGCTGGAAACAGCCAAAAGTTACTAGGAGCCAGGTCAGGTGAGTAGGGAGCATGAGGAATCACTTCAAAGTTGTTATCACGAAGAAACTGTTGCGTAACGTTAGCTCGATGTGTGGGTGCTTTGTCTTGGTAAAACAGCACACGCGCAGCCCTTCCCGGACGTTTTTGTTGCAGTGCAGGAAGGAATTTGTTCTTCAAAACATTTTCGTAAGATGCGCCTGTTACCGTAGTGCCCTTTGGAACGCAATGGGTAAGGATTACGCCCTCGCTGTCCCAGAACTTGGACACCATCATTTTTTCAGCACTGGCGGTTACCCGAAATTTTTTGGTGGCGGTGAATCTGTGTGCTTCCATTGAGCTGACTGGCGCTTTGTTTCTGGATTGAAAAATGGCATCCACGTCTCATCCATTGTCACAACCAATGAAAAGAAAGTCCCATTCGTGCTGTCGTTGCTCGTCAACATTGCTTGGCACCATGCCACACGGGCAGCCATGTGGTCGTCCGTCAGCATTCATGGCACCCACCTGGATGACACTTTTCGCATTTTCAGGTCGTCATGCAGGATTGTGTACACAGAACCCACAGAAATGCCAATTCTGGAGGCGATCTGTTCAAAAGTCATTCGGCGATCCCCCAAAACAATTCTCTCCACTTTCTCGATCATGTCGTCAGACCAGCTTGTGCGAGCCCGAGGTTGTTTTGGTTTGTTGTCACAAAATGTCCTGCCTTCATTAAACTGTCGCACCCACGAACGCACTTTCGACACATCCATAACTCGATCACCACATGTCTCCTTCAACTGTCGATGAATTTCAATTGGTTTCACACCACGCAAATTCAGAAAACGAATGATTGCACACTGTTCAAGTAAGGAAAACGTCGCCATTTTAAGTATTTAAAACAGTTCTCATTCTCGCCGCTGGCGGTAAAATTCCATCTGCCGTATGGTGCTGCCATCTCTGGGACGTATTGACAATGTACGCGGCCTCATTTTAAAACAATGCGCATGTTTCTATCTCTTTCCAGTCTGGAGAAAAAAAATCGGAGGCCTTAGAACCTGAATGCACCTCGTAGAGTCATCAGATGTGGGTTGCAGAAGTTATTCGATGGAGAACAGGCTTCACGGGATACAGCAGCATGGAAGACTGAATCAAATCAATCTTGAGACTGAAGACCACAACAACATGATGACAGTTACTTGATCTTCAGCTTTACGTGGAAATAAGGAAAAACCACGAGTGTCACTTGTTTCAGAGTCCTAGCTATTGAAACCCCCCATGAACCATGGACCTTGCCGCTGGTGGGGAGGCTTGCGTGCCTCAGCGATACAGATGGCCGTACCGTAGGTGCAACCACAACGGAGGGGTATCTGTTGAGAGGCCAGACAAACATGTGGTTCCTGAAGAGGGGCAGCAGCCTTTTCAGTAGTTGCAGGGGCAACAGTCTGGATGATTGACTGATCTGGCCTTGTAACATTAACCAAAACGGCCTTGCTGTGCTGGTACTGCGAACGGCTGAAAGCAAGGGGAAACTACAGCCGTAATTTTTCCCGAGGACATGCAGCTCTACTGTATGATTAAATGATGATGGCGTCCTCTTGGGTAAAATTTTCCGGAGGTAAAATAGTCCCCCATTCGGATCTCCGGGCGGGGACTACTCAGGAGGACGTCGTTATCAGGAGAAAGAAAACTGGCGTCCTACGGATCGGAGCGTGGAATGTCAGATCCCTTAATCGGGCAGGTAGGTTGGAAAATTTAAAAAGGGAATGGATAGGTTAAAGTTAGATATAGTGGGAATTAGTGAAGTTCGGTGGCAGGAGGAACAAGACTTTTGGTCAGGTGATTACAGGGTTATAAATACAAAATCAAATAGGGGTAATGTAGGAGTAGGTTTAATAATGAATAAAAAAATAGGAGTGCGGGTTAGCTACTACAAACAGCATAGTGAACGCATTATTGTGGCCAAGATAGACACAAAGCCCATGCCTACTACAGTAGTACAAGTTTATATGCCAACTACCTCTGCAGATGATGAAGAAATAGATGAAATGTATGACGAGATAAAAGAAATTATTCAGGTAGTGAAGGGAGACGAAAATTTAATAGTCATGGGTGACTGGAATTCGTCAGTAGGAAAAGGGAGAGAAGGAAACATAGTAGGTGAATATGGATTGGGGGGAAGGAATGAAAGAGGAAGCCGCCTTGTAGAATTTTGCATAGAGCATAACTTAATCATAGCCAACACTTGGTTCAAGAATCATAAAAGAAGGTTGTATACCTGGAAGAATCCTGGAGATACTAGTAGGTATCAGATAGATTATATAATGGTAAGACAGAGATTTAGGAACCAGGTTTTAAATTGTAAGACATTTCCTGGGGCAGATGTGGATTCTGACCACAATCTATTGGTTATGAACTGCAGATTGAAACTGAAAAAACTGCAAAAAGGTGGGAATTTAAGGAGATGGGACCTGGATAAACTGAAAGAACCAGAGGTTGTACAGAGTTTCAGGGAGAGCATAAGGGAACAATTGACAGGAATGGGGGAAAGAAATACAGTAGAAGAAGAATGGGTAGCTCTGAGGGATGAAGTAGTGAAGGCAGCAGAGGATCAAGTAGGTAAAAAGACGAGGGCTAATAGAAATCCTTGGGTAACAGAAGAAATATTGAATTTAATTGATGAAAGGAGAAAATACAAAAATGCAGTAAATGAAGCAGGCAAAAAGGAATACAGACGTCTCAAAAATGATATCGACAGGAAGTGCAAAATGGCTAAGCAGGGATGGCTAGAGGACAAATGTAAGGATGTAGAGGCTTGTCTCACTAGGGGTAAGATAGATACTGCCTACAGGAAAATTAAAGAGACCTTTGGAGAGAAGAGAACCACTTGTATGAATATCAAGAGCTCAGATGGCAACCCAGTTCTAAGCAAAGAAGGGAAGGCAGAAAGGTGGAAGGAGTATATAGAGGGTTTATACAAGGGCGATGTACTTGAGGACAATATTATGGAAATGGAAGAGGATGTAGATGAAGACGAAATGGGAAATAAGATACTGCGTGAAGAGTTTGACAGAGCACTGAAAGACCTGAGTCGAAACAAGGCCCCGGGAGTAGACAACATTCCATTTGAACTACTGATGGCCTCGGGAGAGCCAGTCATGACAAAACTCTACCATCTGGTGAGCACGATGTATGAGACAGGCGAAATACCCTCAGACTTCAAGAAGAATATAGTAATTCCAATCCCAAAGAAAGCAGGTGTTGACAGATGTGAAAATTACCGAACTAACAGTTTAATAAGTCACAGCTGCAAAATACTAACGCGAATTCTTTACAGACGAATGGAAAAACTGGTAGAAGCCGACATCGGGGAAGATCAGTTTGGATTCCGTAGAAATGTTGGAACACGTGAGGCAATACTGACCTTACGACTTATCTTAGAAGAAAGATTAAGAAAAGGCAAACCTACGTTTCTAGCATTTGTAGACTTAGAGAAAGCTTTTGACAATGTTAACTGGAATACTCTCTTTCAAATTCTGAAGGTGGCAGGGGTAAAATACAGGGAGCGAAAGGCTATTTACAGTTTGTACAGAAACCAGATGGCAGTTATAAGAGTCGAGGGGCATGAAAGGGAAGCAGTGGTTGGGAAAGGAGTAAGACAGGGTTGTAGCCTCTCCCCGATGTTATTCAATCTGTATATTGAGCAAGCAGTAAAGGAAACAAAAGAAAAATTCGGAGTAGGTATTAAAATTCATGGAGAAGAAGTAAAAACTTTGAGGTTCGCCGATGACATTGTAATTCTGTCAGAGACAGCAAAGGACTTGGAAGAGCAGTTGAACGGAATGGACAGTGTCTTGAAAGGAGGATATAAGATGAACATCAACTAAAGCAAAACGAGGATAATGGAATGTAGTCAAAATAAGTCGGGTGATGCTGAGGGAATTAGATTAGGAAATGAGACACTTAAAGTAGTAAAGGAGTTTTGCTATTTAGGGAGTAAAATAACCGATGATGGTCGAAGTAGAGAGGATATAAAATGTAGACTGGCAATGGCAAGGAAAGCGTTTCTCAAGAAGAGGAATTTGTTAACATCGAGCATAGATTTAAGTGTCAGGAAGTCGTTTCTGAAAGTATTTGTATGGAGTGTAGCCATGTATGGAAGTGAAACATGGACGATAACTAGTTTGGACAAGAAGAGAATAGAAGCTTTCGAAATGTGGTGCTACAGAAGAATGCTGAAGATAAGGTGGGTAGATCACGTAACTAATGAGGAGGTATTGTATAGGATTGGGGAGAAGAGAAGTTTGTGGCACAACTTGACTAGAAGAAGGGATCGGTTGGTAGGACATGTTTTGAGGCATCAAGGGATCACCAATTTAGCATTTGAGGGCAGTGTGGAGGGTAAAAATCGTAGACGGAGACCAAGAGATGAATACACTACGCAGATTCAGAAGGATGTAGGTTGCAGTAGATACTGGGAGATGAAGAAGCTTGCACAGGATAGAGTAGCATGGAGAGCTGCATCAAACCAGTCTCAGGACTGAGGACCACAACAACAACAACAGCTATTGAAAACATTCATCCTAATAAAACGAAGTCAAATCACGGTATTTTGGTAAACAAATCACGAGAACCCTTTTCCCACAAGTTAAGAGAAATGAGAGAAAAAAAATCTTTCACGAGCTACAATTCCTGCAAAGGCTCTTCTTTCATCCTACAAACGTACCTACCGTGTAGCAAAGAGCAAGAAACCTCACACGAAAACGGAAGACCTGCTCTGGACATGATATCTATTATGACAGGTGAGTTAGCTGCCAACCAACTGGCGAATGTTCTTTTCTCAGACAACCCTGTTGGTCCTGGAAGACTCGTGACGACTTGTTGAAAGGCTAGCATAGGTGCGTTTTGTAACAGAAATGCAAACCAGTTGCTAATGACAATTCAGTTACACGTTTCATTTAGAGAATGTCACCAGCGGGGGTGGCCGAGCGGTTCTAGGCGCTACAGTCTGGAACCGCGCGACCGCTACGGTCGCAGGTTCGAACCCTGCCTCGGGCATAGATGTGTGTGATGTCCATAGGTTAGTTAGGTTTAAGTAGTTCTAAGTTCTAGGGGACTGATGACCTCAGAAGTTAAGTCCCATAGTGCTCAGAGCCATTTGAACCATTTAGAGAATGTCCGTCTCCGCAGCTGAGTGGTCAGCTTGGTAGAATGCAATGCGAGGGTCCCGCTTTCGATTACCGGGCGCGTCGGAGACTTTCTCCGTTCAGGGATTGGTTGTTGTGCTCTCTTCACCATCATTTCATCATCCTCGACACGCAAGTCGCCGAAGTGGTGTCAAATAAAAAGATTTGCACCAGAAGAACGGGTTACCCAGGTAGAGGCGCTAGCCGCACGCATATTTCATTTCATTTTGAAAATGACAAATATCTTTAACATAGATAAATGAAAGAAAATGACCAAAACCAAGATAAAGAACTCGATGATCTACTATTTTAAGACTAGTGGTAAACTTCTAGAGGCTGACACACATCTGAGAAGGAAACCATGTAGAAGATGCTATAGTTATTTTGATTGACAGCTACGAAGGAAGTATGGGGCGCAAATTGCTCGATCACCATATCAGTCACCTATCGAGCACATACGGGACATCAACGGACGTCAGTTCCAGCGTCATCCACAACCAGCATTAACAGTCCCTATATTGACCGACCAAGGGCAACAGTCGTAGAACTTGATCCCAGAAACTGACATCCGTTACCTGCACACAAAATTGCAAGCACGTTTGCTTGCTTGCAATTAACATTCTGGCCATTACACAAGTTATTAATGTACCAGCATTTCACATTTTTAGTGATTTATCACGCAATTACATTAACCAGTGATCTTGTAATCTTAGTTACTTAAATATGTCACATGAATGTACTCCCGAAATTTCTATACTGTACCTAAATCATTTTTTGGTGTTGCGACTTTTTTGCGTCACTGTATATGTACCATATATCGTAAAGTTACTAGCAGCTGAGTCTGAAAGAGGTTCGTCTAACGAATTTTCTTTTAATCGCACAAAAGAAACCCTCGACACTATTTGCATTACAATTCTTGCCATACCGAGAAAGTGCATTTTGTATCTCTTCCTTCCAAACCTTGATTAACATGCTTTTTTTTTGGTATATTACAAACAAGTAGGAAGTTTCCAGACTGAGATTTTCACTCTGCAGCGGAGTGTGGGCTGATATGAAACTTCCTGGCAGATTAAAACTGTGTGCCGGACCGAGACTCGAAATCGGGACCTTTGCCTTTCGCGGGAAAGTGCTCTACCAACTGAGCTACCCAAGCACGACTCACGCCCCGTCCTCACAGCTTTACTTCTGCCAGTACCTCGTCTCCTACCTTCCAAACTTTTCAGAAGCTCTCCTGCGAAACCTGCAGAACTAGCACTCCTGAACGAAAGGATATAGCGGAGACATGGGTTAGCCACAGCCTGGGTGATGTTTCCAGAATGAGATTTCACTCTGCAGCGGAGTGTGCGCTGATATGAAACTTCCTGGCAGATTAAAACTGTGTGCCGGACCGAGACTCGAACTCGGGACCTTTGCCTTTCGCGGGCAAGTGCTCTACCAACTGAGATTACATTATTAATTTTGCGATAATGCGTGGCGTCTCCGGAGTGCAATTGAGCGCACCTAAGATTAAAGTTCTTCTTAGCAGCCAGAGTAAGAAAGAGCTTTTCAAGATCTGCGGCGTAATGTAGCTCTGAAAAGTTCTTGGCGCTGTTATTGAAGAGCAACTCAAACACATACGATTCTGAACAACAACTATGATAGCCCGTGTCCTTGGGCAAGTTCCACAAATTTTCGCTTTTTACAAAAGAGAATCTGTTCATTCCAAAAGACCGTATTATTAAACGGGGATCGCACAGCACTACCTAGCATTCAAAATCCTGTCTTGTGCTTGCTTGCACTTTGTATCGCAATTACTAGGAGAGGAAAGATGAGCGTAATATTCACTTCAAAAAAGAAAAATTTTACCTTTTAAGATTACAATTATTATTTCATAAAAACATTTTTCTCAGTACTGAACTGTTACAGCATATATTCAGCTTCTTACAAGAGCGCATATTGACCAAAAATAATATTTTCTGATATCTCGCAGCAATGGCGCCTGTCGTTTCTTTTTTAACAATAGAAGTATACCGCCTTTGAAAATATGTCCTTCCGCAATCCAGTCTACTATCAGAAAAAAAATCATTAGTAATTCTTTGTAAGAATTAACCTACATTACTAAAAACACTGAATACACAAGTTTATTAAAAATCACGGAACGCTAACAAGCCAACGATGTTATTTACAATGCTGCGCTTTCGCAGGCGAAAACGATTATTCAGGCTATTTATAATCGAGAATTTCTCCGTTGCTTCTCTCGTAAAATATTCCACTAAACAAATAGTATACGGATTTGCTCCACCCAATAGTCGGTTTTATTATACCTTCGCGCCAAGCAAAGAGGACATTAATAAATGTAATATGCCCTAAGAGAACTCGGACAAAATCCCGATTTTGAGCAAATGAAAATTTGATTTGGTTTTAAGACTGAGTCCACATAATACGTTCGCCTGAATTTAATAACAACAAGGTTTTCCTCACATGAGGAAAACTGTGTAACGTAGTCAGAAAATGCGCTTTCGCAAACTTTCCGTATATCTTTCACATGACGAAAACTGCAACGGGTGCGTCGAAATGATTTTTTTAATCGCGACTAGTTTCACGACATTATAGGCATATATTCACTGTAACCTCCCCACAAAATGTAAGAGAAAAAAGACAATAGTGTAACCTCCCCGGAGAAATGAAAGTCAATTTAATAAGAAATGAATGAAATCTCAATGACAATGAAAACACAAATTGACCGAAATGTCGATCTTAGGCCCTGTTCTTACCTCAGTAAAACTGCATCTGCTCTTATTTTTTTTGCCATAGCTTGGAGGAACTGCATCGCAAATATATTTTTGTTTTGAATTTAAGGGAAACTTTTCTTTAAGGAAATGCAAGAGAAATATTATTTCAAAAAAAAAAAAGGATTGTTTGTTAAAATGCTTGGTTTAAAAATTAATTATTATTGGGGCGATTCTTGAGCAAATTAATTACACTTAAGATCCATTACATTATTAGCTGTGCGCAAAGCTGCTTCATTACCTTATTTAACAATATACCTCGTCCTGAATCTCGACCAGTGAGCCATGTCGACGCCCGCCGACTCCTCACACACAACTGCGACTATCTCTCGCGCACTACTAGCACCGACTACCTCTACCGACTCGCTACATGCCACTGCACTGCTTAACTCGCAACAAACTGAACTCTCGCGCTACTAGCACTGACAGCCTCGCAACTGAGCTGACTACATGCTCTCTGGTCAGAGATTCTGTGGCTCGCCATCACTGCCTATGAAACGTACGTGTTTCATCACGTAACAGATTGTTGACGTAAAGAAGAGACAAAAATCGAAAATTCGAACTATCTTGAACCAGTAATTAGGAAACTAATAAATTAATGTGAGATTTAAAGAACATGCTAATAAGACGAAGTCGAAAACGACACACAGTTCACATCTACGTGCTGAGGGGTATTCCATTTCTAATTTTTCTGAAAATTTAAAAATGTTACATACAAAAGCAAATGGCAGTTTGTTTAACATTTAGAAGAGATTGTAATAATCAGATGCCTTAAAACTATCACTTCGTTTACCCTCAATGGGCGGGTATAATTACGTCACCTCACCATTTTGGGAAACCTTGGTTGGCTGCCCAAAACGTACACGAGTGCCAGAGGTGCGGGACACGTAATAAGTAAGTTACTCTCTTCCTATGCTTTTTGTGGAATCGCTTCCATCCTCCTTCTGTGGCTTAACAAAAATGATTCATATGGCTGTGAGCACTATGGGACTTAACTGCTGAGGTCATCAGTCCCCTAGAACATAGAACTACTTAAACCTAACTAACATAAGGACATCACACACATCCATGCCCGAGGCAGGATTCGAACCTGCGACCTTAGCGGTCGCGCGGTTCCAGACTGAAGCGCCTAGAACCGCTCGGCCACACCGGCCGGCGAGGACTGCTCAGATTGTCTCCTAAATCGTGTATGTAGATCAGGAACAACAGAGGGCCTGTAACATTTCCTTGGGGAACGCCTGATATTACTTCCGTTTTACTCGATGACTTTCCGTCAGTTACTACGAACTGTGACCTTTCTGACAGGAAGTCACGAATCCAGTCACACAGATGACACGATATTCCCTAGGCACGCAATTTGATTAGATGTTGTTTGTGAGGAACGATATCAAAAACCCTCTGGACATATAAAAGTATAGAATCAATTTAGCATCCCCCGTCGATAGCTCTCATTACTTGAGACTAAAGAGTTGACTGTGTTTCAAAAGAACGATATTTTCCGAATCCATGTCGGCTGCTTGTCAGTAAGTTGTTTCCTTCGAGGTAATTCATAATGTCCGAGCACAGTATATGTTCCAAAATCCTACTGCAAATCGACGTCAGTGATACGGGTCTATAATTCAGCGCATGACTCCTATTTCCTTTCGTGGGTATTGGTGTGACTTGAGAAACTTTCCATTATTTGGGTAAGGATCTTTTGGCGAGTGAGAGGCTGTATGTAATTGCTATGTATAGAGCTATTGTATCAGGATACACTGAAAGGAACCTGACTGGTATACAATCTGGACGCAGGCCTTGCCTTCCTTAAGCTGCTCCGCTACTCTGATGATACTTACTTCTAAGCTGCTCATTTTGGCAGTTGTTCTTGATTCAAATTCTTGAATATTTAGTTCGTCTTATTTCGTGAAGAAATTTCGGATAACTGTGTTCAGCAACAGTGCATTAGTGGCTCTGTCATCAACAACATTACCATTGTTATCGCCCGGTGGAGGTATTGATAGCGTCTTGCCACTAGTGTACTTAATATACGACCAGCATCTCTTTAGATTTGTGCCGGATTTAGAGACAGAGTTTGTTTGTGGAAACTATTAGAAGCTTCTGGCATTGAAGTTTGCGCTAAATTTTGAGCTTCCGCAAAACTTCGCCAATTTTGGGGATTTGGCCTTCTTTTAAATTTGGCGTGTTTTTTCGTTGCTTCTGCAATAGTGTTCTGACCTGTTCTGTGCACCGTGGGGGATCAGTACCATGTCTTATTAATTTATTTGGTGTATGTCTATCAATAACTGTCGGTATTATTTCTTTGAATGTAAACCACATTTGGTCTTTTTTGCGGTACTTTCCTGCAGCCAACAACGTCATCAGTGCAAAAAAGGTTCAAATAAAATCAATTACCTGCGTCGCTCACTGTTTCTACATCTTGCCACGACGCGTTTCGAGAGTTTACACATTCATCTTCAGGTCGAACAATGATAATGCATATTTGCCAGCTGGATGCAGCCAGTTGTTCGTTGTGGCTTCATTTTGCTACAAAAATTATAACAGACACTTGTTAGAGTAATATTGAACTAATATCACAAATTTTACAAGGTGATAGAGTTACTTAAACAAACCAAATATTACAACGATATAAAGATTTAGTGCCTTGGCTCAGACATCATTCATTACTAAATTACTAAACTGCAGTTATAGAATTATGTCATTCTTAACAATAATTTGTTAGAAGTATTACTATTGCAGATGCATGACGGTAGAGACAAAAAAAAAAACTAAATAAAAAATGTGAAAACTTTCAGACTTAATGTCAACATAATGTAATTCTGCTTCTGTACAGTGCTTTGGAAATTATCTGCCATTAAGGTCACGTAGGAAGCAGGAAGTGGAAATAGTTACAGTGCATCATCTACTGTATCCTCAACACTCTTGAAGAAGCTCATTGCCACTGTCTCAAATTTTTCATTTTTGTGTTCTGTCCATGCTTTCCACTGTGAATGAAAATTTCCAGTTCTTCATAAAGACTGAAATTGTGGAGTTCGTTCATTTTGTGAAGTATTATTAGATTGTCCTCTACGTTATCGAAGGAATGTCCCGTATCTTGAATATGTGTAGCTATGGCAGATTTATTGAATGTTTCGTATCTGAATGCATTAATTTGTACTTTGAATGTAGTTCGAGAGATTTGTTTGGTAGGACCGAGATACTGTACGGGGTATTGATTAGATTTTATGTTAGGCACACCTATGTTGGAGAATTATCTTTACTGGTTTTTGTATTGTGTGGTAGCCTATTACATAATTTGTTGGAGGAAGTCATCGAATAAAACAGAAGTGATTTCTCACGTTTCCCAAGATTGTGTTATAGACCCTCTGCTATTCGTTGTCTACATAAACTATTTAGGAGACAATCTGAGCAGTCGTCTTATGTTGTTTCCAGAAGATGCTGTCGTTTATCGTCTAGCAAAATCATCAGAAGGTCAGAACAAAGTTCACAACCCTATAGAAAAGATACCAATATTGTGTGAAAATTAGCGATTGACCCTAAGTAATGAAAAGTGTGAGGTCATCGACATGAGTGCTAAAAGGAATGCGTTAAACTTCTATTACACGATAATCGATCAAATCTAAAGGCCGTAAACTCAACTGAGTATCTGCGGATTATAATTACGAACAACTTCAATTGGAAAGAACAAATAGAAAATTTTGTGGGAAAGGCAAACCAAAAGACTACGTGTTAGTCTCGGACACTTAGAAGATGGAACAGGTCTACTAAGGAGAATGCCTACAGTATGGTTGTCCGTCTCTTTTGGAGTACTGCTGCGCGGTGTGGGACCGTTACCAGAGAGGATTAATGGTGTACATCGAGAAAGTTCAAAGAAGGGGAGCACGTTTTGTGTTATCGAGAAATAGGGGAGGGAGTGTGGCACGGACGTGATACAGAAATTGGGATAGATATCATTAAAACAAAGGCGTTTCTCGTAGCGGCGGGATCTTCTCACGAAATTTCAATGACTATCTTTCTCTTTTTGTTGACGTCGATCTACGTTGGAAAAAACGATCATAATAATAGAATAAGGCAAATCAGAGCCCGCACGGAGAAATCCAGGAGTTCGTTTCCTCTACGCGCTGTTCGAGATTGGAATAACAGAGAATTATTGTGAAAATGGCTCGATGAACCCTCTGCCAGGCACTTAAGAACGATTTGAAGAGTATCCATGTAAATCTAGAAAGCAACTTTTACATTGTATGGTCTCAGTACATTAACAGATTTTTGTGATATGGTACCAAAGTAGGGAACGCATACTGTTCTGGTGTTTGTTCTTATTTGAACTTTTACAGGGTTGTAGCTTATTCCCAATGTTATTCAATCTATATATTGATCAAGCAGTAAAGCAAACAGAAAAAAATTCATAGTAGAAATTAAAATCCATGGAGAAGAAATAAAAACTTTGAGGTTCGCCGATGACATTGTAATTCTGTATTCTGTCAGAGACAGCAAAGGACCTGGAAGAGCAACTTAACGAAATAGACAGTGTCTTGAAAGGAGGATATAAGATGAACATCAACACAAGCAAAACTAGGGTAATGGAATGTAGTGGAATTAAATCGGGTGATGCTGCGGGAATTTAAAGATTTAAGTGTCAGGAGGTCGTTTCTGAAAGTATTTGTATGGAGTGTAGCCATGTATGGAAGTGAAACGTGGACGATAAATACACTACTGGCCATTAAAATTGCTACACCATGAAGATGAGGTGCTACAGACGCGAAATTTAACCGACAGGAAGAAGATGCTGTGATATGCAAATGATTAGCTTTTCAGAGCATTCACACAAGGTTGGCGCCGGTGGCGACACCTACAACGTGCTGACATGAGGAAAGTTCCCAACCGATTTCTCATACACAAACAGCAGTTGACCGGCGTTGCCTGGTGAAACATTGTTGTGATGCCTCGTGTAAGGAGGAGAAATGCGTACCGTCACGTTTCCGACTTTGATAAAGGTCGGTTGTAGCCTATCACGATTGCGGTTTATCGTATCGCGACATTGCTGCTCGCATTGGTCGAGATCGAATGACTGTTAGCAGAATATGGAATCGGTGGGTTCAGGAGGGTGATACGTAACGCCGTGCTGGATTCCAACGGCCTCGTATCACTAGCAGTCGAGATGACAGACATCTTATCCGCATGGCTGTAACGGATCGTGCAGCCACGTCCCGATTCCTGAGTCAAGAGACGGGGACGTTTGCAAGACAACAACCACCCGCACGAACAGTTGGACGACGTTTTGCAGCAGGATGGACTATCATCTCGGAGACCATGGCTGCGGTTACCCTTGACGCTGCATCACAGACAGGAGCGCATGCGATGGTGTACTCAACGACGAACCAGGGTTTCACGAATGGCAAAAGTCATTTTTTGGATGAATCCAGGTTGTGTTTACAGCATCATGATGGTCGTATCCGTGTTTGGCGACACCGCGGTGAACGCACATTGGAAGCGTGTATTCGTCATCGCCATACTGGCGTATGACCCGGCGTGATGGTATGGGGTGCCATTGGTTACACGTCTCGGTCACCTGTTGTTCGCATTCACGGCACTTTGAACAGTGGACGTTACATTTCAGATGTGTTACGACCAGTGGCTCTACCCTTTATTCTATCCCTGTGAAACCCTACATTTCAGCAGGATAATACACGAACGCATGTTGCAGATCCTGTGCGGGCCTGTCTGTATACAGAAAATGTTCGATTGCTGCCCTGGCCAGCACATTCTCCAGATCTCTCACCAATTGAAAACGTCTGGTCAATGGTGGCCGGGCAACTGGCTTGCCACGATACGCCAGTCACTACTCTCGATGAACTGTGGTATCGCGCTGAAGCTGCATGGGCAGCTGTACCTGTACACGCCATCCAAGCTCTGTTTGACTCAATGCCTAGGCGTATCAAGGCCGTTATTACGGCCAGAGGTGGTTGTTCTGGGTAGTGATTTCTCAGGATCTGTGCACCCAAATTGCGTGAAAATGTAATCACATGACAGTTCTAGTATAATATATTTGTCCAATGAATACTCGTTTATCATCTGCATTTCTTCTTGGTGTAGCAATTTTAATGGCCAGTAGTGTATAAACAGTCGGAATTACCTGCAACAGTCCAACATGGGCGACATGAAGTTCAGTTTTATAGTGATGCAGAAACTGTGGGATAAATCGACCCGCCTGTGGAGCAGGAGTAATTGATGGAGGTGACAGGAGTCTACAGTCGCGGCGCTGGCCCAGACTGCGGACACCTGCTGCGAGACGACGCGGGCCGCGCCGCGGCGCGACTGCCTTGCTGGCTGGCTGCCTGCCTTATCTCCGGCTGCGGCAACCCAGCTGGGACTGGCCGTCCGCGGAATGCCGCAGCGGACGGCGCGGCTCCGTGCAGCGCAGAGCAGCCGCCGCGAGTGTCGTCTGTTTGTGGCGCTGGCGGCGGTAAGTGGCTTAGCGTCATCGGGTTACGACTTCACTCCGCTCTAATTGTGCCCCTGCGCAGTGGGAGCTCCGGGCGTTTCGCGGACGCGGAGAAAGCGAAATGGCGCGCTAAGCCGATTGCTCCGGCGGGATACTCGGGAGGCAGATTGATTTACCAGATATTTACGAGAACTCTTCGAGCTTTGTGCCCACCTGCGTTCACTACCAGGGCGGAAAGGAAGTGGGGAGTGGAAAACATTGTTTCGGAATTCGGTCAGTCTGATCCGGTATAAAAATACAAATCAATCTGCGCCACGCTTTTACTCCATCTCGCTTTTCACATTCACTTAGAATTCGATTGAGTTTCCTTTCAGCAGAGTTACTTACTTTACTTAAATGCTTTTCATTTACTTGTCGTCTGTGTCTACATACACAGGGTCGTCCATTGATCGTGACCGGGCCAAATATCTCACGAAATAAGCATCAAACGAAAAAACTACCAATAACGAAACTCGTCTAGGTTGAAGGGTTGGGTTGGGTTGTTTTTGGGGAAGGAGACCAGACAGCAAGGTCATCGGTCTCATCGGATTAGGGAAGGATGGGGAAGGAAGTCGGCCGTGCCCTTTCAGAGGAACCATCCCGCCATTTGCCTGGAGTGATTTAGGGAAATCATGGAAAACCTAAATCAGGATGGCCGGACGCGGGATTGAACCGTCGTCCTCCCGAATGCGAGTCCAGTGTCTAACCACTGCGCCATCTCGCTCGGTAGGTTGAAGGGGGAAACCATATGGCGCTATGCTTGGCCCGGTAGATGGCGCTGCCATAAGTCAAACGGATATCAACTGCGTTCTTTTAAATAGGAACCCCAATTTTTTTATTATATATTCGTGTAGTAGGTAAAGAAATATGAATGTTTTAGTTGGACCACTTTTCGCTTTGTGATACATGGCGCCGTAATAGTCACAAACATATGGCTGACAATTTTAGACGAACGGTTGGTAACAGGTAGGTTCTTTAATTTGAACGTAAGTACGTTTGAACATTTTATGTCGGTTGTTCCAATGTGATACATGTACTTTTGTGAACTTATCATTTCTGAGAACGTGTGCTGTTACAGCGTAATTACCTGTAAATACCACATTAATGGAATAAATGCTCAAAATGATGTCCATCAACCTCAGTGCATTTGGCTATACGTGTAACGACATACCTCTCAACAGCGAGTAGTTCGCCTTCCGTAATGTTCGCACATGCAGTGACAACGACAACTGACAATGTTGTCAGGCATTGTCGGTGGATCATGATACCAAATATCCTTCAACTTTCCCCACAGAAAGAAATCCGGGGACGTCAGATCCGGTGAACGTGGGGACCATGGTATGGTGCTTTGACGACCAATCCACCTGTCATGAAATATGCTATTCAATACCGCTTCAACCGCACGCGAGCTATGTGCCAGACATCCGTCATGTTGGAAGAACATCGCCATTCTGTCATGCAGTGAAACATCTTGTAGTAACATCGGTAGAACATTACGTAGGAAATCAGCATACTTCGCACCATTTAGATTGCCCTCGATAAAATGGCGGCCAATTATCCTTCCTCAAATAATGCCGCACCATACATTAACCCGCCAAGGTCGCTGATGTTACACTTGTCGCAGTCATCGTGGATTTTCCGTTGCCCAATTGTGCATATTATGCCGGTTTACGTTGCCGCTGTTGGTGAGTGACGCTTCGTCGTTAAATAGAAGGCGTGCAAAAAGTCTGTCATCGTCCCGCAATTTCTCTTGTACCCAGTGGCAGAACTGTACACGACTTTCAAAGTCGTCGCCATGCAATTCCTGGTGAATAGAAATATCGTACCGGTGCAATCGATGTTGATGTAGCATTCTCAACACGTTTTTGAGATTCCCAATTCTCGCGCAATTTGTCTGCTACTGATGTGCGAATTAGCCGCGACAGCAGCTAAAACACCTACTTGGGCATCATCATTTGCTGCAGGTCGTGGTTGACGTTTCACATCTGGCTGGAAACTTCCTGTTTCCTTAAATAACGTAACTATCCGGCGAACGGTTCGGACACTTGAATAATGTCGTCCAGGATACCGAGCAGCACACATAGCACACGCCCGTTGGGCATTTTGATCACAATAGCCATACATCAACACGATATCGACCTTTTCCGCAATTGGTAAATGGTCCATTTTAACACGGGTAATGTATCACGAAGCAAATACTGTCTGCACTGGTGGAATGTATCTTGATACCACGTACTTATACATTTGTGACTATTACAGCGCCATCTATCACAAAGCGAAAAAAGGGGTCCAACCAAAACATTCATATTTCTTTACGTACTACACGAATATCTAATTAAAAATGGGGGTTCTTATTTAAAGAAACGCAGCTGATATCCGTTTGACCTATGGCAGCGCCATCTAGCGGGCCAACCATAGCGCCATCTGGTTTCCCCCTTCAAGCTAGATGAGTTTCGTTATTGGTAGTTTTTTCGTTTGATGCTTATTTCGTGAGATATTTGTCCCAGTCACTATCAATGGACCACCCTGTATACTCAGCAGGCTACCATACGGTGCGTGGTGGAGGGTAACTTTTGCCACTGCTACAGTGGGCGTCACTAAAATAGGTACATCACGATCATATCACCGTATCACAAATTTCTAGGTAGTGCTATTTTCAAATGTTAGTAAAAATTCCGAAAAAATGTTAGAGTCTAGCATATGGTGTAGTACTTTGCAAGAGACAATTCTTGCCAGTCGCAACGGAAAACAAACGAAAGTTGCAAGAAATTTTCTAGAATAATATTATTTCACTCTACCCTGCAGCAAAGAAGCACTGACATAACTGGACTGAAAAAAAAATCGGTCAACATCCTTTAACTTTATAGACGCATATTGTATGTATTTTATCGTGAAAACATGGAAGGAATCCGAGATAGAAAATAAAACACCGTAAGACATGTGTATGCGTTTTGCCAGCGGAACGAAAAATGTCGTCGCCGATGGATTTGTTTCTGTTAGACCTCGCAGAAACTTACAGCGAGAAAGTTGTTACAGAAACTATAAAATCAATTTTGCTAATTTCTAAGACATCATGCTACTCCAGGTGGGTCCAAAATGAATGTGCGCAACAGTAAATAGTGATTGCGAAAATAAAGATTTGGCCCTGTATGGCTACCCCCTGAAGCAAATCGTAGGATCTCTTACTGCTGCCGCACGGGATTAGCCGAGTGGTCTTTGTCGCTGCAGTCATAGACTGTGCGGCTAGTCCCGGCGGAGGTTCGAGTCCTCCCTCGGGCATGGGTGTGTGTGTTTGTCCTTAGGATAATTTAGGTTAAGTAGTGTGTAAGCTTAAGGACTGATGACCTTAGCAGTTAAGTCCCGTGAGATTACACACCCATTTGAACATTTTTTTTTTCTTACTGCTCATATTATCTCCTCGTTCCTGCTCTTTGACATATAAATTACAACATAAACATAAATGACAGATTAAGGGAACTAGTAACGACAAATGATAAATTATGTTTCTGCTTATATATTTATTGTTGATTAAAAACACCTTTACATATTACAAATGTTTATATATCAATGTCCGATGGATATAAAGAGATACAAATGGATTTACTAATTAACATGAGTTATCAATTGCCGAAATCTATCCCTTTTTATGCCAACGTGATCTATTATAAATAACGTGAGATGACTGACATCATCTACACACCAAACACTAGAATACATTACTTTCAAAGATGATCTACAGCGGTGTCCAACCTCAGGGAAATTAAATTTACGTGATCACAGCTGTTTAGCTCTATAGCCCTAATAAGCCGAAGCAATTAGCAATATCACCGTATGTACTGTGTACGGTGCGTCGTAGTGACGATTCTCGTACACATCCATGATGACGGAAGAGCTCCAGCCACTATATACACTCCTGGAAATTGAAATAAGAACACCGTGAATTCATTGTCCCAGGAAGGGGAAACTTTATTGACACATTCCTGGGGTCAGATACATCACATGATCACACTGACAGAACCACAGGCACATAGACACAGGCAACAGAGCATGCACAGTGTCGGCACTAATACAGTGTATATCCACCTTTCGCAGCAATGCAGGCTGCTGTTCTCCCATGGAGACGATCGTAGAGATGCTGGATGTAGTCCTGTGGAACGGCTTGCCATGCCATTTCCACCTGGCGCCTCAGTTGGACCAGCGTTCGTGCTGGACGTGCAGACCGCGTGAGACGACGCTTCATCCAGTCCCAAACATGCTCAATGGGGGACAGATCCGGAGATCTTGCTGGCCAGGGTAGTTGACTTACACCTTCTAGAGCACGTTGAGTGGCACGGGATACATGCAGACGTGCATTGTCCTGTTGGAACAGCAAGTTCCCTTGCCGGTCTAGGAATGGTAGACCGATGGGTTCGATGACGGTTTGGATGTACCGTGCACTATTCAGTGTCCCCTCGACGATCACCAGTGGTGTACGGCCAGTGTAGGAGATCGCTCCCCACAACATGATGCCGGGTGTTGGCCCTGTGTGCCTCGGTCGTATGCAATCCTGATTGTGGCGCTCACCTGCACGGCGCCAAACACGCATACGACCATCATTGGCACCAAGGCAGAAGCGACTCTCATCGCTGAAGACGACACGTCTCCATTCGTCCATCCATTCACGCCTGTCGCGACACCACTGGAGGCGGGCTGCACGATGTTGGGGCGTGAGCGGAAGACGGCCTAACGGTGTGCGGGACCGTAGCCCAGCTTCATGGAGACGGTTGCGAATGGTCCTCGCCGATAACCCAGGAGCAACAGTGCCCCTAATTTGCTGGGAAGTGGCGATGCGGTCCCCTACGGCACTGCGTAGGATCCTACGGTCTTGGCGTGCATCCGTGCGTCGCTGCGGTCCGGTCCCAGGTCGACGGGCACGTGCACCTTCCGCCGACCACTGGCGACAACATCGATGTACTGTGGAGACCTCACGCCCCACGTGTTGAGCAATTCGGCGGTACGTCCACCCGGCCTCCCGCATGCCCACTATACGCCCTCGCTCAAAGTCCGTCAACTGCACATACGGTTCACGTCCACGCTGTCGCGGCATGCTACCAGTGTTAAAGACTGCGATGGAGCTCCGTATGCCACGGCAAACTGGCTGACACTGACGGCGGCGGTGCACAAATGCTGCGCAGCTAGCGCCATTCGACGGCCAACACCGCGGTTTCTGGTGTGTCCGCTGTGCCGTGCGTGTGATCATTGTTTGTACAGCCCTCTCGCAGTGTCCGGAGCAAGTATGGTGGGTCTGACACACCGGTGTCAATGTGTTCTTTTTTCCATTTCCAGGAGTGTATATATAAATTTCATTCAAACACCAGGACGGTAGAAGACGGTCCTCTGCTTAGTACAATCTAATATTGTCTTCTCCTCTCTGTGTTCTTCAGACGAGAAACGCGAACTACCATCCACAAGGACGGAGTTCAGATAGCGTCTCAACATGAGTATAGGCAGAAGTGCTCTCAGTCACTGAATACTGCATTCTCAACAATGACTCCGTACTCGGAGGGGAAATCCAGAATCGTATAAGTGTGCAACACTACATTGCCTAAGAGTTCTAACTATAAAATCTACTGAGAGCAAAGACAGCAAGTCCGTCTGTATCAACAAAGCTGATACAGGGAGACCCTCAAACACGGGCGCTCAAACAGGAAGATCTCTTTCTCTCCACCGCTGGCTTCCCAGCAAAGCTCGGCTCCCTTCCCTCATAACTGCAGAAGGTGAATCATATTCTCGAAAGCACCGAATATTCTCCCTCTCTACAGATTCTTCCGAACGCCAACCAACCATATTTTAGTCTTTTGTCGTCCAGCGCGGGAAGTTTCCGAGGAAATATCTATTCTCATTAATTAGGAATATATACAATGGTACGCTTCTCAGTTAAATAATCCTTGGAAATAACCCAGCCTGCATGATTTCCGAGGAAATGGTTCCTCGTTTCTCTCGGCTACATCCAAGATTTTCAGGTTCCGAAGTATTATCCGGTTATCCCTCTGGCTCCGCTAAAACACCGGCCGGCCGCCGCTGTATTCTGCTTCAGCACTCAGGTGCCCCAACCGTCTGTCTTGTCTACTTCCTGTGTTAAGCAGGGCCAACACACCTATGTGGGCTTTTCCACCCGGGGCTTGAGTTACGCTTGCCGTTTCATTTCAAAAAAATTGTTCAAATGACTCTGAGCACTATGGGACTTAACTTCTGAGGTCATCAGTCCGCTAGAACTTAGAACTACTAAAACCCAACTAACCTAAGGACATCACACACATCCATGCCCGAGGCAGGATTCGAATCTGCGACCGTAGCGGTCGCGCGGTTCCAGAATGTAGCGCCCAGAACCGCTCGGCCACCCCGGCCAGCCGGTTTCATTTCCATTGGCGTTCCAACCTCTACTAGTATAGGCAATCATTCATGACGCTATTTTGATTGTAAAGACACTGCATCACCTTTCATGTAATAAGCGTTAACAACCGTGTACAAGGTACAAGCGAGAATGTCAGTCTTCGTTAAATATTCGTATATACGATGTACAACCCATCAAATTCCGGTTTTCAATCACCGAAAAGTACGTAGGTGAGTGCTTGTAAGGTGTGAAATGATAGCCACTTTACAATATCCCCACCTAACTATTTTTTACTAGGATGGGGTCATTCTTATAGAATTATCTCATCCAGTACAAAATGATATAACCATCAATAGTCTGTACAAATCAACTAATAATAATATGAGGGCAGAGGAACAACTGAATCATGATATGTTCTTCAAGGTCATTCTGCATTCATTCATTGGCTTACTGCCATAAATTTATTTACTACATGTTCATTATTTAATCTGTCTGCTCCTTATGGTTGGAACAATTTTTGAGACATGAGAATTGGAATAGAAACATCTGGCCATTAAAATTGCTACACCAAGAAGAAATGCAGATGATAAACAAATATATATACTAGAATATATTATACTAGAACTGACATGTGACTACATTTTCACGCAATTTGGGTGCACAGATCCTGAGAAATCAGTACCTCTGGCCGTAATAACGGCCTTGATACGCCTGGGCATTGACCAAACAGAGCTTGGATGGCGTGTACAAGTATAGCTGCCTATGCAGCTTCAACACGATACCACAGTTCATCAAGAGTAGTGACTGACGTATTGTGACGAGCCAGTTGCTCGGCCACCATTGACCAGACGTTTTCAATTGGTGAGAGATCTGGAGAATGTGCTGGCCAGGGCAGCAGTCGAACATTTCCTGTATCCAGAAAGGCCCGTACAGGACCTGCAACATGCGGTCGTGCATTATCCTGCTGAAATTTAGGGTTTCGCAGGGATCGAATGAAGGGGAGAACCACGGGTCGTAACACATCTGAAATGTAACTTCCACTGTTCAAAGTGTCGTCACTACGAACAAGACGTGACCGAGACGTGTAACCAATGGCACTCATGGTGATGACGAATACACGCTTGCAATGTGCGTTCGCCGCGATGTCGCCAAATACGGATGCGACCATCATGATGCTGTAAAGACAACCTGGATTCAACCGAAAAAATGACGTTTTGCCATTTGTGCACCCAGGTTCGTCGTTGAGTACACCATCGCAGGCTCTCCTGTTTGTATTGCAGCGTCAAGGGTAACCGCAGCCGGCCATGGTCTCCGAGCTGATAGTCCATGCTGCTGCAAATTTCGTCGAACTGTTCGTGCAGATGATTGTTGTTTTGCAAACGTCCCCATCTGTTGCTTGAGGGATCTAGACGTGGCTGCACGATCCGTTACAGCCATGTGGATAAGATGCTTGTCATCTCGACTGCTAGTGATACGAGGCCGTTGGGATCCAGCACAGGGTTCCGTATTAGCCTCCTGAACCCACCGATTCCATATTCTGCTAACAGTAATTGAATCTCGACCAACGCGAGCAGCAATGTCACGATACGATGAACCGCAATCGCGAGCGGCTACAATCCGACCTTTATCAAAGTCGGAAACGTGATGGTACGCATTTCTCCTCCTTACACGAGTCATCACAACAACGTTTCACCAGGCAACGCCGGTCAACTGCTGTTTGTGTATGAGAAATCGGTTGGAGACTTTCCTCATGTCAGCACGTTGTAGGTGTCGCCACCGGGGCCAACCTTGTGTGAATGCTCTGAAAAGCTAATCATTTGCATATCACAGCATCTTCTTCTTGTTGGTTAAATTTCGCGACTGCAGCACGTCATCTTCGTGGTGTAGCAATTTTAATGTCCAGTAGTGTACAATAACACGCAAAAAACTCATGTTATCAAAAGAAATTTTACCAACATTACAATTTTTTAATGCTCTTTCCAAAATGGCAGTTTCCATCTTTCTTTAGACTTAAGACTCATGCTCTCAGTCATTCATCCATACCTAAGAAATAGGTTGAGGGAAGAAATATTGAAGTATCTTAATTTTTTCAAGGTGGTCGTCCAATAAATTACATATGCTTCATTTAGCCATTAGTATGCAAAACAAGCAGTTACATGAGTTGTTCTAGACGTTATCTGTTGGTCATTATACAGCCATATAAAATTCTGTGAAACATCCTATGTAATTTTACTTGGTCATATTTGTGCTCTTGGCTTGCATTTTAGAAAAAAACTTCATTTCACAAACTGATTGTGCAAGTGTATTGTTTCCCTGTCCTGTATAGTCTTTACACATTTAAAAATCTTATTTTCTAAAGCATTATTTGGCAAACTGCATTTACATTTACTGTGACAATATCTGTCATAAAAGTTCCGATCGACCACCAAATTTAACTAATGTTCTATTTCATAATATATAAAAATTAATACATTAAAATGTTAAAACCTATAGCATCGTTATCAAAGAAAATGACAAACATTTATTTAACATAAATAAAAACACAGACATTTAAAAACGTTGAAGCATATAGCACCATTATCAAAGAGAATGACATACAATAATTTTACATGAATAAATACACAAATATTTTCCTAAGCCTACACTGAAAAATAAGTACACGATGTTTACAAAAAGGATAAATAGCCCATTGTTGATCCTGTCAGGTTACAAGTCTCTTGCAAAGTTGATGATGTGGAAGATCCTGATAATATAAAGCAAGGTAAGAGGGTGTATATTTTGAAACAGCCCAGTTTTCATCGAATTTGCATACAGTATGAGGGAGGTACAGTCAAGTAGGATCTTTATAAGTCACCTAAAATTCTTCAGCGTCGCTTAAGATAAGTTTAAGTATCTAATCTTCAGTTCTTCGTGTTTCTTCCTTTTACTATGTTTGTGTTCCTACTCTCCTGTTCTTAATGTTGCTTCTTTCTCTTGATATAAATATTGCATTTTGGATAAGTATATCGGTAATTCTGGACAGGTAGGTTATCTGGTGACATTATACATGGAACTTGAGTCGTCGTGTGTGACTCAGATTCCTCAGAAGTCAGTGTCAGGTAACTGACTGCTACAGATTAGATGTGTATCAGTCTCTGTCGGGCAGAGGACGGCAGAAGGAAAAGCAAATGAATTCACAGTTCCGTACAGATATTAGCAGTTGCACTGTAGGATTAACTGACGGTGTCATGTGTGCAATTTTTTTATCTCGTTTCCATCGTGTAATACAGTAGTGGAGATAAGTCATTAGAGGCCGTTTAAACACCCGTCTTGACCTGACCAGGCAGGGCTGCTGCGGATGGCCGCTTCTTACCTGCCCTGTTGTAGCTGGCCGAGGTCTTCAGGCAGCCCCATTTGAATAATCAAGCTGTTTGCCCATGTCTACGACATGGCTTTGGTTTACGAATGGCATACCTTGCTTACTTTTCTCTGCATCTGTGCTGTTAGCCTCCCATTCTATTGTTGCTTCCAGTGTGTGCTGAAAAAGTTTCTTTTTGTGAAACCTATACTCAGTATTACATACAATTAATTTCCTAATTACACAGATACTACACAATACGTAAGACAAAATCAATGACATGTTTCTGTTATGAAATATAATTTTTATTAAGATGCACTCACCAGTGAGGTCATTTATTATTGTTCTAATTGTCCAATCAGTCAAGACTCTCACTTTTTTACACTTATTATCCTGAACAAAATTTCATGTACGAAGTTAATGTTACTTGTAAAAGAATATATACCTCAACCTATGTAATTTAATTATTCAATATCTGTCAGTACCTGTATACCTATAAAAAATACGCATAACAATAGAATTATGATTATCACCAGATCCCAACGTTAATAATTGCAAATACTACTTCTTAAACTACTTGTTAAACTACTAGCCAGTAGGATGTTTATACTAGTCTAACTACAACCCTATTCAAAGTACTACATTGTCGTTGGGTATCACAAGAGCGTCCGACCTCATGGCTCTTGGTTTCGTCATCGGTGTCGTCGTGAACATCTGTGAACAATAAAGTGCGCGTCTGCACAAAAACATACACAAATTAATGATTAGGCGGGCCAATTCCTCATTTCATGCTTCGGTTTGCTTCCTGTAGAAAGTTTAGTACAAAATTACTGATAACTTCTTTTATCACACTGTCACGTACCTTCTTTCATGTCTTTACTCAGTAATACCTTCTGCATTGCTGTCCTTTCTCCGGAGCTGTTGCTGTTACCTTTAGCTGTCGTCAACTCTTCCTTTTTAGGTTACTGAAATTACATTTTATTTTACTAGTGGTAACTACAAATGTACAGATTTTAGTACATTATATGAAAGGGGGACGAAAATTTAATAGCCATGGGTGACTGGAATTCGAGAGTAGGAAAAGGGAGAGAAGGAAACATAGTAGGTGAATATGGATTGGGGGAAAGAAATGAAAGAGGAAGCCGTCTGGTAGAATTTTGCACAGAGCATAACTTAATCATAGCTAACACTTGGTTCAAGAATCATAAAAGAAGGTTGTATACATGGAAGAATCCTGGAGATACTAGAAGGTATCAGATAGATTATATAATAGTAACACAGAGATTTAGGAACCAGGTTTTAAACTGTAAGACATTTCCAGGGGCAGATGTGGATTCTGACAACAATCTATTGGTTATGAACTGTAGATTAAAACTGAAGAAACTGCAAAAAGGTGGGAATTTAAGGAGATGGGACCTGGATAAACTGAAAGAACCAGAGGTTGTACAGAGTTTCAGGGAGAGCATAAGGGAACAAATGGCAGGAATGGGGGAAAGAAATACAGTAGAAGAAGAATGAGTAGCTCTGAGGGATGAAGTAGTGAAGGCAGCAGAGGATCAAGTTGGTAAAAAGACGAGGTCTAGTAGAACTCCTTGGGTAACAGAAGAAATATTGAATTTTATTGATGAAAGGAGAAAATATAAAAATGCAGTAAATGAAGCAGGCAAAAAGGAATACAACCGTCTCAAAATCAGATCGACAGGAAGAGCAAAATGGCTAAGCAGGGATGGCTAGAGGACAAATGTAAGGATGTAGAGGCTAAACTCACTAGGGGTAAGACAGATACTGCCTACAGGAAAATTAAAGAGACCTTTGGAGAAAAGAGAACCACTTGTATGAATATCAAGAGCTCAGATGGAAACCCAATTCTAAGCAAAGAAGCGAAAGCAGAAAGGTGGAAGGAGTATATAGAGGGTCTATACAAGGGCGATGTACTTGAGGACAATATTATGGAAATGGAAGAGAATGTAGATGAAGATGAAATGGGATATACGATGCTGCGTGAAGAGTTTGACAGAGCACTGAAAGACCTAAGTCGAAACAAGACCCCGGGAGTAGACAACATTCCATTAGAACTACTGACAACCTTGGGAGAGCCAGCACTGACAAAACTCTACCATCGGGTGAGCAAGATGTATGAGACAGGCGAAATACCCTCGGACTTCAAGAAGAATATAATAATACCAATCCCAAAGAAAGCAGGTGTTGACAGATGTGAAAATTACTGAACTATCAGTTTAATAAGTCACGCCTGCAAAATACTAACACGAATTCTTTACAGACGAATGGAAAAAATGGTAGAAGCCAACCTCGGGGAAGATCAGTTTGCACTCCGTAGAAATGTTGGAACACGTGAGGCAATACTGACCCTACGACTTATCCTAGAAGACAGATTAAGAGAAGGCAAACCTACGTTTCTAGCATTTGTAGAATTGGAGAAAGATTTTGACAATGTTGACTGGAGTAGTCTCTTTCAAATTCTACAGGTGGTAAGGGTAAAATACAGAGAGGAAAAGGCTGTTTACAATTTGTACAGAAACCAGATGGCAGTTATAAGAGTCTAGGGGCATGAAAGGGAAGCAGTGGTTGGGAAGGGAGTGAGACAGGGTTGTAGCCTCTCCCCGCTTTTATTCAATCTGAATATTGAGCAAGCAGTAAAGGAAACAAAAGAAAAATTCGGAGTAGGTATTAAAATCCACGGAGAAGAAATAAAAACTTTAAGGTTCGCCGATGACATTGTAATTCTGTCAGAGACAGCAAAGGACTTGGAAGAGCAGTTGAACGGAATGGACAGTGTCTTGAAAGGAGGACATAAGATGAACATCAACAAAAGCAAAACGAGGATAATGGAATGTAGTCGAATTAAGTCGGACGATGCCGAGGGAATTAGATTAGGAAATGAGACACTTAAAGTAGTAAAGGAGTTTTGCTATTTAGGGAGTAAAATAACCGATGATGGTCGACGTAGAGAAGATATAAAATGTAGACTGGCAATGCCAAGGAAAGCATTTCTGAAGAAGAGAAATTTGTTAACATCGAGTATAGATTTAAGTGTCAGGAAGTCGTTTCTGAAAGTATTCGTATGGAGTGTAGCCATGTATGGAAGTGAAACATGGACGATAAATAGTTTGGACAGGAAGAGAATAGAAGTTTTCGAAATGTGGTGCTAGAGAAGAATGCTGGAGATTAGATGGGTATATCACATAACTGATGAGCAGGTATTGAATAGAATTGGGGAGAAGGGGAGTTTGTGGCACAATTTGACGAGAAGAAGGGACCGGTTGGTAGGACATGTTCTGAGGCATCAAGGGATCACCAATTTAGTATTGGAGGGCAGCGTGGAGGGTAAAAATCGTAGGGGGAGACCAAGAGATGAATACACTAAGCAGATTCAGAAGGATGTAGGTTGCAGTAGGAACTGGGAGATGAAGAAACTTGCACAGGATAGAGTAGCATGGAGAGCTGCATCAAACCACTCCAAGGACTGAAGACCACAACAACAACACATGAAATCACTGCTCACTGCTCATCGACACGACTGCCGTGTCCTTATGTATTACCCACAATGTCATGTGCTTTGAACGTATAGCATTTCTTAGTTTCCTTTATTACTTTTTATGTGTATATATCCCCTTATTACACTTTCATTTCATGCCACTATAACACTCAAACAATATTTTGGTTCGCTCATACGGTGTTCCGCAGAACTGGCCACCATTTACACAATTATTCTGTATCTCTGCACAGACATAAATACAACACTTCCATATACAAATAACGGTGTGCTCTCGCGTAGCCACGTGGAGCAGGCCACCTAGTGAACTTTCGTTTCTCTAAATGGAGATAAATCATACTTGCATGACACACCTGCATGTCACCACAACACGTCCAAGTCCAGATAATACTAGAATGTGCTAGAATGTAAGAGCTGCTCGTCAACTACAGACTGAAAGCGTATCTGCAGAGGGACGAAATAACGTTAGAGATGTGGCCCTCACGTCTACACAGGGCACCCTTTTCCTTTTCCATTTCTTGGCATTCAAGGAAGTCATCACCGCGCACCCCTGATATGCTGCCCTGTGACGATACCACAATTCTTAGTTGCTTCTCGTTCACTTGGACTCCCTACACTATAGTCCTGTATCTTTACTATTGCCTTAGTGTGTCTCTGTTCCTCATCTTCGCTATCAGATTACCCACCACGGGCTTGACTGTGCCTATCACCCTTGGATCGGTATTCTCCTCACCTGTGTCTTGTACTGCTAACAAAGCCAATTCTTTCTCATCCCATAGGCTTTCTTGACTGCCCCGTGTATCTGCCGTTTCTATATTGTTACAACTAGTGATCTGTTGTGCTACTAAGCGCGCTTTCTTCCTAGTTATCATGGTTTTATCCCTGATCACAGTTCTCTCTTAAAAGAACACACAATCTTCACTACCCACATTTATTATGTAATCGACATGTAGCATAAAATATGTACAACAAACAAGCCAAACTAATGGCAATGTCGTGAACGAGCAGTGTCGTTACAATACAAACAAAATACAACCACAAATGACGTAACACAAATATCAATAACTTTCCGCCAGCGCAAAGAAATACAATAATATACGCAAATATTATTTTTAGTGTTATCGCGTGACTTTACCACTGCTAACTATACATGCAAGCTGGTGATAACTATCAATAACACCTAAATATCATAGATAGGAAAATTTTTTGTTAGAAAATTGTCGAGGTTTCAGACCAATTTATGACTACTATCAGAAGACTCTAAGTAGGATCCTAGTAGGGAAGCCACATCCAAGATGCTACTTGGCGGGTGTAAAATGAATGCGCAACGGAAATACTGAATTCGAAAATGAAGATTTGGTCCTGTTTGACTACACCCTGAAGCAGATCTTAGGATCTGTTAGTGGTGGTTATCTCCTTCTTACTCTATAACATATAAATTTCAACATAAACATAAATGAATGATTAAGGAAATTAGTAACTAGCAAACGATAAATGCTGTTTCCGCTTATACATTTATAGTAGATTAAAACCCTTTTGTATTACAAATGTTTATATATCAATGTCCAATGGACATAAAGAGATACAAATGAATTTCTTAACTAATGCGATTGATCTACTGCCCAAATCTGCCCGTTTTTATGGCTACGCGATCTAATACAAATAACGTGAGACGACTAACATCATCTACGTACTAAACACTACTTTCAAAGATGATCTACAGTGGTGTGCAACTTCAGTGGAAATAAAATTTACGTGATCACAGCTGTTTAGATTTGTAGCCCTAATAAGCCGAAGCAATTAGCAATATCACCGTATGTACTGCATCCGTTGTGTCGGAGTGACGGTTCTCGTACACGTCTGAGACGATGGAAGGACCCCAGCCACAAAATAAAACTCTTTCAGACACTAGGACAGTAGAAGGCAGCCCTCTGACTATTATAATCTGATACTCTTCCCCTCTGTGTTCTACAGACGAGAAACGCGAACTCCCAGCCACAAGGAAGGAATTCAGACAACGTCTCTGCATGAGTATAGACAGAAGAAGTGCTCCCAATCACTGAACGCTGCGTACTCAGCAACGACTCCGTACTCGGATGCGAAGTCCAGGATCGTATAAGTTTGCAACGCTACAGTGCATAACAGTAAAATTTCCAGAGGGCGAAGACAGCAAGTCTGTCTGTATCAACAAAAGCTGTTACTGAGCGAGCATCAAAACCGGGTGCTTAAAATGGAAGACCTCTCCACCGCTGGCTTCCCAGCAAAGCTCAGCTCCCCTTCCTCGTTACTCAGAAGGCGAATCATAATCTCGAAACCACGGAATACTCTCCCTCTCTGCAGATTCTTCCGAACGCCGACCAACCATCTTTCAGTCTTATGTCGTCGAGCGCGCAAAGTTTGCGAGGAAATACCTATACACTTGAAAAAAGAGACAGCATTGGTCGTATATTTTTTTTTCTATTGCAAAATCGATTTTCTGTCACTGAGTGACCATCTTCAGTGCTATATTGTATAACAAATTGGGATGCACTGTCACTAAGCTTACGGCAATCACATAGACTGAGGTCGCTGTTTACCTGCACTTGTTCAGCAGACCTCAGTCTATGTGATTGCCGTAAGCTTAGTGACAGTGCATCCCAATTTGTTATACAATATAGCACTGAAGATGGTCACTCAGTGACAGAAAATCGATTTTGCAATAGAAAAAATATACGACCAATGCTGTCTCTTTTTTCAAGTATACCTGTTACCTGGTCGTAGTGCACAAGACAACATGGAGTCGCCAATCAATAAAATACCTATACTCCTAGAATGGTACGCTTCTCAGAGTAAAAATCCTCGGAAATAACCCAGCTGGCGAATTCCGAGGTAACGCTTCCTCATTCCTCTCTGCTGCGTCCAAGATTTTCAGAGTCCGAAGTATTATCCGGTTATCCTTCCGGCCCCAGCTACAAACCGGCCGGCCACCGCTGTATTGGGCTTCCGCGCTCAGGTGCCCAGACCGTCCGTCATGGCCCTTCCTGTGTGAAGCAGGACCAACACACCTGTTCAAACTTTTCCACCCAAGGCTTGAGTTAGGCCTGCCGTTTATTTTACACTGGCGTTCCAACCTCTACCAGTATAGTCAATCATTCATTACGCCAATTTGATAATAAAGACAGTGCATCACCTTTCATGCAGTAAGCGTTAACAACTACAGGGTGTTTCAAAAATGACCGGTATATTTGAAACGGCAATAAAAACTAAACGAGCAGCGATAGAAATACACCGTTCGTTGCAATATGCTTGGGACAACAGTACATTTTCAGGCGGACAAACTTTCGAAATTACAGTAGTTACAATTTTCAACAACAGATGGCGCTGCAAGTGATGTGAAAGATACAGAAGACAACGCAGTCTGTGGGTGCACCATTCTGTACGTCGTCTTTCTGCTGTAAGCGTGTGCTGTTTACAACGTGCAAGTCTGCTGTAGACAACATGGTTTATTCCTTAGAACAGAGGATTTTTCTGGTGTTGGAATTCCACCGCCTACAACATAGTGTTGTTGCAACAAGACGAAGTTTTCAACGGAGGTTTAATGTAACCAAAGGACCGAAAAGCGATACAATAAAGGATCTGTTTGAAAAATTTCAATGGACTGGGAACGTGACGGATGAACGTGCTGGAAAGGTAGGGCGACCGCATACGGCAACCACAGAGGGCAACGCGCAGCTAGTGCAGCAGGTGATCCGACAGCGGCCTCGGGTTTCCGTTCACCGTGTTGCAGCTGCGGTCCAAATGACGCCAACGTCCACGTATCGTCTCATGCGCCAGAGTTTACACCTCTATCCATACAAAATTCAAACGCGGCAACTCCTCAGCGCCCCTACCATTGCTGCACGAGAGACATTCGCTAACGATATAGTGCACAGGATTGATGACGGCGATATGCATGTGGGCAGCATTTGGTTTACTGACGAAGCTTGTTTTTACTTGGACGGCTTCGTCAATAAACAGAACTGGTGCACATGGGGAACCGAAAAGCCCCATGTTGCAGTCCCATCGTCCCTGCATCCTCAAAAAGTACTGGTCTGGGCCGCCATTTCTTCCAAAGGAATCATTGGCCCATTTTTCAGATCCGAAACGATTACTGCATCACGCTATCTGGACATTCTTCGTGAATTTGTGGCGGTACAAACTGCCTTAGACGACACTGCGAACACCTCGTGGTTTATGCAAGATGGTGCCCGGCCACATCGCACGGCCGACGTCTTTAATTTCCTGAATGAATATTTCGATGATCGTGTGATTGCTTTGGGCTATCCGAAACATACAGGAGGCGGCGTGGATTGGCCTCCCTATTCGCCAGACATGAACCCCTGTGACTTCTTTCTGTGGGGACACTTGAAAGACCAGGTGTACCGCCAGAATCCAGAAACAATTGAACAGCTGAAGCAGTACATCTCATCTGCATGTGAAGCCATTCCGCCAGACACGTTGTCAAAGGTTTCGGGTAATTTCATTCAGAGACTACGCCATATTATTGCTACGCATGGTGGATATGTGGAAAATATCGTACTATAAAGTTTCCCAGACTGCAGCGCCATCTGTTGTTGAAAATTGTAACTACTGTAATTTCGAAAGTTTGTCTGCCCGAAAATATACTGTTGTCCCAAGCATATTGCAACAAACGGTGTATTTCTATCGCTGCTCGTTTAGTTTTTATTGCCGTTTCAAATATACCGGTCATTTTTTAAACACCCTGTATTTACAAGGTGTAACCGACAATGTCAGTCTTCTTTAAATATTCATATATACGTTGTACAACATATCAAATGCTACCTAATTCCGGTTGTAAATCACGGCAAAGCCACCTTACACTCTGACTATTATGTGGGTCTGGTGGCATAATGTCAACAATTTTAGCTCTTTGATATGGACCATACCCTCTTTGAACGAGCCAGTTTTGATTGAAATTTTCGTCATGTTTGTTACAACTGAAAAGGTTTTAATTCCCATAACTTCTTTACTTCCACAGCTTGTGTTCTCTGTTTCTGCCCCAGTAACCTCCACAATTCACAAAAAATTGTACCAGAACGCCAATTATTTGCACGATATGGTTGATGTCTAGTTGTGTATCTGTTGTCTTCTCAACTGCTATTAAACTGCCCTTCTTGAATGGCAGTTGTGCAGCTGGTTATGTTGTGATAGTTTTGCATGAGATTATCATTACTATTATTTGGCAATGGGCAATCAACGTTGTCGAATTCAAGCTCTTATAACAATCCTTGAAACGATTCTGTGTCATCCTTGCAATGACCTACAAAAATGATATGGCTTAACTGAACTGGCAATTTCATCAGACGGAGTCGCATAGGTTCTGACAGACGAATGGGATGTCAGAAACTGATTCTTGCACACTATATATTCAAGACGCGAACGGGACTTGGAAAGTCACACTGTTCAAGGTTTTTAAGGGTAATGGCTCTGAGCACTATGGGACTTAACTTCTGAGGTCATCAGTCCCCTAGAACTTAGAACTACTTAAACCTAACTAATCTAAGGACGTCACACACATCCACGCCTGAGGCAGGATTCGAACCTGCGACTGTAGCGGTCGCGCCGTTCCAGACTTTTAAGAGTAATAATGCTGTATTTGATATGATCTTGTGTAGTGTCTGACGAAGAAGCTGTAAAAATTGCACAATAGCAGTCAACGTAAGTTCGATGTTCTCAGGCTAGTGAATATTTTATTGTGGTCAGTTCGCCTTTGAGATAACAGCACATAAACTAATTTATGTTCAGGTGGAGGAGTTTAATCAAATTGCTGAATCCATTCTTACGAATGGATTCAGTTTCCAACATTCTGAAAGATTTTAAATTTCCTGACAATAAGAAAATGTTTGTAATCAAACCCATCATTCTTACGTGTACATGAATTTTCTCTTACACCACAATTTGCATCCGAAATACATCACTTCTGCGAGAAAATTCTCGTACATGCTACGAGTTTGATTGTTCATCAGAATTTCCAATACATAAACTGTCACAGCCAATACCAATACTTTCCCGATCGATTTACTTTTTAATATGATAAAACTATTCATACATTCTCTTAACCTGTTGGTTATGGAGTTGATTAATAGTCACTTGTCCCTGCTCGATACCTTGTAACCACTGGAATTCTTCATCGTCGGTGAATGGAATGGATGGCGTGTCATCTGAATATTTGTTAGAATTGGTAGACAATTATGCCTTATTTGTAGTCAGTTACGCTACCTGGTTTGTAACTGTGCTCAAACGTTCGTTAATTTTTAAGGAATCAGTTTCCGTTTGTAAATAAATCGCTTCTACTTGATGCCCTAGTTCTATAAGTGTTGTGCTGACTCCTTTGCTGTTTTGGCTTCTTAATTTCAGCTGTTTCCATCTGTTCAAGCCTGGACATCATTTTATTTATCACAGACTTGAAATCTTCACACATCTCTTTACTAATCTGCACTAACAGTCCGTTATTATTAACCAAAATTTCGTGTATAAGCTTTCTGTTATTCTCTTCCTGGCTTTTAAAATTCCCTTCTTGTTTTTCATTACTTTCGTTAATCTCTTTGTACACAATCAATTCTTGCTAAGTATTCATTCTCTGGGTCCACCATTATTGCTACAAGAGGGAGAGGCTGGGTGAGTTTGCTATGAGAATATCGATGCAAGGTGTGAATCTTCAATCAGTCACATCCTACAGAATTATTTTCAAATACAGGATTTTCTACTGCATTCTCTTGTGCATCTCTCAGTGCCGACAGGTGAATTCACTGATCCTGTAAGTTTCTACATTTATTAACTCTTTGAACGAAACGTACTTCCGCTGCTTTTAAAAGAAAATGGTCAAAGAGTGATGCGATTCTTTCGTGAGTACACTGTATGCATATTCAGCGTTTCTTGAAATAACAGTACTAAACAGTCAAACAATAAGAGTTACGAAATTTACGAACCGAGAATGAAAAGTTTGTTTAAACACAAGTCCATACTTCCTGAAAATCTAGCTCACGTGACTAGATGTTACGTTTCCAAGTTGCAGCAGCAGCATTTGGAAGTGGTCACCACACCAGCGAACAGACATACTTCAACTAATGCTCGCCACCGAAGCGCTTGCTCATACGGACAATATAAATTTTGGAAACCAGAAAGTCTCCTTTATAAGTGTACTCAGAAAAACTATTTACTGTGGCAAGTGTCTCAAAGGAAAACATCACTTCTCATTACGTAACAACCTTTCACACTTAAATACCTCTTTGATTTTTGGAACATACTGCAGCAAGATAATTACAGAGCATCTCAAGACCACAGATCATTTCTAAATATGAAGACAAATTTGTCTAGTGTCAAGGCAGTGCTATTAAGCTTTATAGGTCATGTGGAAGCTGTTGTTGTTATTGTTGTTGTTGTGGTCTTCAGTCCAGACACAGGTTTGATGCAGCTCTCCATGCTACTCTATCCTGTGCAAGCTTCTTCATCTCCCAGTACCTACTGCAACCTACATCCTTCTGAATCTGCTTAGTGTATTCATCTCTTGGTCTGCCTCTACGACTTTTACCCTCCACGCTGCCCTCCAATACTAATCTGGTGATCCCTTGATGCCTCAGAACATGTCCTACCAACCAATGCCTTTTTCTGCCGGCCGGAGTGACCGAGCGGTTCTAGGCGCTACAGTCTGGAACCGCACCACCGCTACGGGCGCAGGTTCGACTCCTGCCTCGGGCATAGATGTGTGTGATGTCCTTACGTTAGTTAGGTTTAAGTAGTTCTAAGTTCTAGGGGACTGATGACCTCAGAAGTTAAGTCCCATAGTGCTCTGAGCCATTTTGATCCCTTTTTCTAGTCACGTTTTGCCACAAACTGCTCTTCTCCCTAATTCTATTCAATATCTCCACATTAGCTAAGTGGTCTACCCATCTAATCTTCAGCACCACATTTCGAAAGCCTCTATTCTCTTCTTGTCTAAACTATTTATTGTCCATTTTTCGCTTCAATATACGGCTACACTCCACACAAATACTTTCAGAAACGGCTTCCTGACATTTAAATCTATACTCGATGTTAACAAATTTCTCTTCTTCAGAAATGCTTTCTTTGCCATCGCCAGTCTGCATTTTATATCCTCTCTACTTCGACAATCATCAGTTATTTAGCTCCCCAAATAGCAAAATTTATCTACAACTGTAAGTGTCTTATTTCGTAATCTAATTCCCTCAGCATCTCCTGATTTAATTCTACTACATTACATTATCCTCGTTTAGCTTTTGTTTATGTTCATCTTATATCCTCCTTTCAAGACACTGTCCATTCCGTTCAACTGCTCTTCCAGGTCCTTTGGTGTCTCTGACAGAATTACAAAGTTTTTGTTTCTTCTCCATGGAGTTTAATACCTACCCCGAATTTTTCTTTTGTTTCCTTTACTGCTTTCTCAACATACAGATTGAATAACATCGGGGATAGGCTACAACCCTGTCTCACTCCCTTCCCAACCACTGCTTCCCTTTCATGCCCCTCGACTCTTATAACTGCCATCTGGTTTTCGTTCAAATTGTAAATAGCCTTTCGCTCCTCGTATTTTACTTCGGACACCTTCAGTATTTTAAATAGATTATTCCAGTGAATATTGTCAAAAACTTTCTCCAATTCTACAAATGCTAGAAACGTAGGTTTGCCTTTTCTTAATCTGTCTTCTAAGATAAGTCGTAGGGTCAGTATTGCCTCACGTGTTCCAACATTTCTACGGAGTGCAAACTGATCTTCCCCGAGGTTGGCTTCTACCAGTTTTTCCATTTGTCTGTAAAGAATTCGTGTTAGTATTTTGCAGCCGTGACTTATTAAACTGATAGTTCAGTAATTTTCACATCTGTCAACACCTGCTTTCTTTGGGATTGGCATTATTATATTCTTCTTGAAGTCCGAGGGTATTTCGCCTGTCTCATACATCTTGCTCACCCGATGGTAGAGTTTTGTCAGTGCTGGCTCTCCCAAGGTTGTCAGTAGTTCTAATGGAATGCTGTCTACTCCCCGGGCCTTGTTTCGACTTACGTGTTTAGCGCTCTGTCAAACTCTTCACACAGTATCATATCTCCCATTTCATCTTCATCTACATCCTCTTCCATTTCCATAATATTGTCCTCAAGTACATCGCTCCTGTATAGACCCTCTATATACTCCTTCCACCTTTCTGTTTTCGCTTCTTTGCTTAGAACTGGGTTTCCATCTGAGCTCTTGATATTCATACAAGTGGTTCTCTTTTCTCCAAAGGTCTCTTTAATTTTCCTATAGGCAGTATCTATCTTACCCCCAGTGAGATATGCCTCTACATCCTTACATTTGTCCTCTAGCCATTCCAGCTCAGCCATTCTGCACTTCCTGTCGATTTCATTTTTGAGACGTTTGTATTCTTTTTTGCCTGCTTTCTTTACTGCATTTTTATATTTTCTCCTAATGTGAAAGCTAGCAAAGTGAAAACATATATTATATTTTATTGAAATTGATTAACTCTTTTATTGTATTTGAAATTGTGTATACTTATGACATGAATTGTTAGTGTAGATATCATACCATTATTTCAACATTTGCATGTGAAGTAATGGCAGGGATTAAAGATGCAATGATGTGGGCTATCATATTGTACCGGAACCACGTTATTTGGAAGGCGAGCTCTTTTTTTATAGATGCAAAACAATTGCTCCAACTTTCTAAAGAAAATCTACAGCTAAATATACATATATACTGCCGAGGCCAGCAATTGGCGTGTGGCGATGGTTACTTTGTGTATCACTGTAACATTCCCCCCTTTCCTGTTCGTGGCAGGAATGGTCCCCAAGAAGAACCTGTGAGCCTTATAGGAACGTACACTCTCGGCATTTCGACAGTAAACCATACTGTGGTCCACAACGCATCTCTTGCAGAAGTTGGATGAGAACCTTCGTAACCCTTTCGCGTCCTCTCAACGACCCTGTGATGAAACGTGCTGCCGTCATTTGGTTACTGTCAAGTATATTCTGCTAATACTACGCGGTACTGATCTCAGACTGATGAGCTGTACTGAAGTATCGATTGGATAAAGTTTTTGTAAGATTCTTCCTTCCTCACTTTCTGAGGATCTTTCAGTGAATTTCAGTCTGGCTCTTGCCTTTCCTTAGAATAGCTTTATGTTTTTGTTCAACTTTAAATCGCTCGTTACGTACACTCCCACACATTTCACCCAAACTTAAAACAAAGGATCTTCCCACCTATGTATGCGCAATACATCACAATTATTTGTGTCGAGTGTCAACTGCCAATCCCTGCACCAAGCGTCGACTCTCTGCAGGTCTTCCTGTATTTCTTCACAATTTTCTACCTTTGAGACTTTCCTGTGTCCAACGGCAACCTCCACGAGCAGCCTCATGGAGTGCTTGGTGTTGTCCGTTACATATGGTGTATGTCCCAGAATTGTCGCGACAAACTTCGACGGGTTGTAGAGTGGGGTCTTGAGGAAAAAATCGAGGATAAGAATCCATGTCTGGTAACGGCATCCAACTGTGTTACAGAGCGTCAAAGTTTTAGGCGACTGTGCCTGTCACTAGAACATCCCTTCGGCAGTAATAGTGACTTTTTGCGCTGACGGGCCGTAGGCGGAAGGTCTGCAATGCTGTTTGCTATTCAATGATCGCAACTGATTGTCACGATCGCCAGTGGAGAAGATTGAGCTAGCTGCTGAGTAGTAAGGCCTTGTCTTCTATGAATGAGATGTTCCGTTGCCTCGGTGGACGACGTTTCCAGACACGGGTTCCTATCCTCGATCTGTTCCTCAATACACCCTCTACAACCCCTCGAAATTTGTCGCAACATTTCGTGACACTGTGTACATTGTGGACTGTGACGGTCCAGTAACCTCCGTCGGAGAAGGCTGAAGTTTGTTTTACATCTGCAGATTTCTCTAGATGAAGTGTGACGTGACCTGTTAATGTTGCTTCGGTCCAGCCGCGCAGAATGGTTGGGCGGTTAGTGGCGCCATGTCACGAATTGCGCGGCCCCTCCCGTCGGAGGTTCGAGTCCTCCCTCGGCCATGGGTGTGTGTGTGTGTGTGTGTTGTTCTTAGCGTAAGTTAGTTTAAAGTAGTGTGTAAGTCTAGGGACCGATGACCTCAGCAGTTTGGTCCTATAGGAATTCACACAGATTTGAACGTTTCTCTTCGGTCTGATAAGCTAGTCTGATATTCTGTGCGATCACATTTCCCTCATTAGGCGAAAAGTGCGAAACTGTATCCAACATCTTCCGAAAGTGAGGGAAGACAGCATGAACTTGGGCACAGGTATTTATTGTTTTGTGGCTCTCGTGCACTCACAAAGCGAGCTGGGTCTCACACGACTGTTGCTTGTGCAGTTCATGTTGATTCCGATAGAGAGTTTCGGTCTTCAAGAAGGTCCAGGTAAGCTACCATGCGCCTTGGTCTAAATTTATCCAACAGACCGACTACTGTAGCGTCGTGTGTTGGACAACAGCCGTTCTTAAACTCAGGAATGACCTGCGCGGTCTCTCAATCAGTTGAAACACTTCGTTCCTCCAGAAGCCTACGGTAGACTACTGCTAGAGGAGGAGCAAATTTTTTGCATACCCTTATGGAGACCACTCATGAGCCAAAACATTATGATCACCTGTTTCACAGCTTTTTTGTTCGTCTTGGGAACGAAATACATCACTGCTTCTGCGTATCAGGAATCCGACAGCTTGTTGGTAAGTTTGTGGAGGTAGGTGGCGTTAAATGGCTACGCACAGGTCATGTACGAGGGCTGTTCAGAAAGTAAGCTCCGATTGATCGCGAAATGGAAACGACTATGATAATCCGATAAAGCTTTGCACAGATGTGTTGGGCAGTGTCTCTAGTATGACCCTAGATAGCATCACGTCACTCCTCTCATTTCTGAGCTCACAGTGATCGCGTAAAGTTGTCTAGAGAATAGTGTCTCCCGCCAAGTACGAGGACCTGGTGAGAAATTTCGCCTGAAGCTATACAGCCAACATTACATAACTGCCGTGCAGTTTCTTCTACAAGGCAATATTCTCAGCCGCATTCTGAAGGGGCACTGAAGATGCTCCTGCATCGTTTTCAATTGGAAATGTTTGACTACCCACAATACAGCCCGTAATTGACTCCCCCTGCGTTTCATTTCTGCTCACATGAACCGCTGGCTATGAATACAACATTTTGGCACAGAAAACGAGCTGTAGGCCAGCGTAGAGAATTGGCGGAAAGCACTGGCGGCTGTCTTTTATGATGAGGGTATTGGAAAGTTGGTACAACGCTACGACAAATGTCTTAGTCAGAACGGCAACTACGTAGAGAAGTAGCTGGATGGTGTAGTTAACTGTTAAAAATAAAACATTTCTAATTTTCACTGTGGTTCCCATTTCGCGATCAATCGGAGCTTACTTTCTGAACAGCCCTCGTAATTCGAGTAAATAACGGGCCGCTGATTTGCGAATTTAGTGATAGCACGCGATTGTCATCCAGATTTGTTTCATAGTATTCACATAAGGCGAATCTGAGAGCCGGGAAATCAACGTGAGTTCACTACAATATTTCCAAACCACTGTGGCACGGTTCTGGCTCCGAGACACGGACAATTATACTGCTGAAAGATGACATCGCCGTGAGGGAAGACATCAAGCAGGAAGAGATGCAGGTGGTTCACAGATGTAAGCGTGTGTTCGATATTACCACAGGTCCCAGGCAAGCGCAGGAGAATGTCTCCCATAGCATAACACTGCTCCCAGCAGCCTGCGTCCGTGGCGTGCTGCACGTTTCGAGCCACCTTTTACCTCGATGATGGCGTTTGTGGAGACGACCGTCGACCTAGTCTATCAAAAAATGCGGTTCACCCGAAAAGTTGACACTTTTCCATTGGTCGAAGGTCGAATCTCGATGGTCCATGGGCCTCTGCAATCGCAACTAACGGTGTCATTGGGTAAACCTGCTGCTGAGCTCCACATTCAACAATGTACAATGAACTGTGTGCTCCGAAACACTTGTGCGTGCACCAGCATTGTGCTCTTTCGATAGAGACGCCGCAGCTCACCATCTACACTCCTGGAAATTGAAATAAGAACACCGTGAATTCATTGTCCCGGGAAGGGGAAACTTTATTGACACATTCCTGGGGTCAGATACATCACATGATCACACTGACAGAACCACAGGCACATAGACACAGGCAACAGAGCATGCACATTGTCGGCATTAGTACAGTGTATATCCACCTTTCGCAGCAATGCAGGCTGCTATTCTCCCATGGAGACGATCTTAGAGATGCTGGATGTAGTCCTGTGGAACGGCTTGCCATGCCATTTCCACCTGGCGCCTCAGTTGGACCAGCGTTCGTGCTGGACGTGCAGACCGCGTGAGACGACGCTTCATCCAGTCCCAAACATGCTCGATGGGGGACAGATCCGGAGATCTTGCTGGCCAGGGTAGTTGACTTACACCTTCTAGAGCACGTTGGGTGGCACGGGATACATGCGGACGTGCATTGTCCTGTTGGAACAGCAAGTTCCCTTGCCGGTCTAGGAATGGTAGAACGATGGGTTCGATGACGGTTTGGATGTACCGTGCACTATTCAGTGTCCCCTCGACGATCACCAGTGGTGTACGGCCAGTGTAGGAGATCGCTCCCCACACCATGATGCCGGGTGTTGGCCCTGTGTGCCTCGGTCGTATGCAGTCCTGATTGTGGCGCTCACCTGCACGGCGCCAAACACGCATACGACCATCATGGCACCAAGGCAGAAGCGACTCTCATCGCTGACGACGACACGTCTCCATTAGTCCCTCCATTCACGCCTGTCGCGACACCACTGGAGGCGGGCTGCACGATGTTGGGGCGTGAGCGGAAGACGGCCTAACGGTGTGCGGGACCGTAGCCCAGCTTCTTGGAGACGGTTGCGAATGGTCCTCGCCGATACCCCAGGAGCAACAGTGTCCCTAATTTGCTGGGAAGTGGCGGTGCGGTCCCCTACGGCACTGCGTAGGATCCTACGGTCTTGGCGTGCATCCGTGCGTCGCTGCGGTCCGGTCCCAGGTCGACGGGCACGTGCACCTTCCGCCGACCACTGGCGACAACATCGATGTACTGTGGAGACCTCACGCCCCACGTGTTGAGCAATTCGGCGGTACGTCCACCCGGCCTCCCGCATGCCCACTATACGCCCTCGCTCAAAGTCCGTCAACTGCACATACGGTTCACGTCCACGCTGTCGCGGCATGCTACCAGTGTTAAAGACTGCGATGGAGCTCCGTATGCCACGGCAAACTGGCTGACACTGACGGCTGCGGTGCACAAATGCTGCGCAGCTAGCGCCATTCGACGGCCAACACCGCGGTTCCTGGTGTGTCCGCTGTGCCGTGCGTGTGATCATTGCTTGTACAGCCCTCTCGCAGTGTCCGGAGCACGTATGGTGGGTCTGACACACCGGTGTCAATGTGTTCTTTTTTCCATTTCCAGGAGTGTATCCTACTGTACAGGAGAAACAAGCCTCCGAAGCCCAAGTTCTGTGAAGGGTCGTGGGCGTGCAGCCATTTAACGCCTAGTGGTAGTGTCACTGTCCTTCTGCCTTTTTCCATAAATAATCACGACAGTAACACATGGACCGGCTACTGTGGCCGAGCCCCTCTAGTCCCTTCGGTCCGGAACCTCGCTGCTGCTACGGTCGCAGATTCGAATCCCACCTCGGAAATGGATGTGTGTGATGTCCCTAGGTTAGTTAGGTTTAAGTAGTTCTAAGTTCTAGGGGACTGATGACTATAGCTGTTGAGTCCCATAGTGCTCAGAGCCATAGTGCTCAGAGCCATGTTCACCGTCTTCTAGATACTCGTTCACAGACTCTGCATAATAATAATCTGCCCTTTGTTAGAGTCGCTTATGCCAATGGATTTCCACATTTCCATCCCATATCTTCCACTGACGGCCTTGGGAGAGCCAGTCCTGACTAAACTCTACCATCTGGTGAGCAAGATGTATGAAACAGGCGAAATACCCTCAGACTTCAAGAAGAACATAATAATTCCAATCCCAAAGAAAGCAGGTGTTGACAGATGTGAAAATTACCGAACTATCAGTTTAATAAGCCACAGCTGCAAAATACTAACACGAATTCTTTACAGACGAATGGAAAAACTAGTAGAAGCCGACCTCGGGGAAGATCAGTTTGGATTCCGTAGAAATATTGGAACACGTGAGGCAATACTGACCTTACGACTTATCTTAGAAGAAAGATTAAGGAAAGGCAAACCTACATTTCTAGCATTTGTACACTTAGAGAAAGCTTTTGACAATGTTGACTGGAATACTCTCTTTCAAATTCTAAAGGTGGTAAGGGTAAAATACAGGGAGCGAAAGGCTATTTACAATTTGTACAGAAACCAGATGGCAGTTATAAGAGTCGAGGGACATGAAAGGGAAGCAGTGGTTGGGAAGGGAGTAAGACAGGGTTGTAGCCTCTCCCCGATGTTATTCAATCTGTATATTGAGCAAGCAGTAAAGGAAACAAAAGAAAAATTCGGAGTAGGTATTAAAATCCATGGAGAAGAAATAAAAACTTTGAGGTTCGCCGATGACATTGTAATTTTGTCAGAGACGGCAAAGGACTTGGAAGAGCAGTTGAACGGAATGTATGGTGTCTTGAAAGGAGGATATAAGATGAACATCAACAAAAGCAAAACGAGGGTAATGGAATGTATTCGAATGAAGTCGGGTGATGTTGAGGGTATTAGATTAGGAAATGAGACACTTAAAGTAGTAAAGGAGTTTTGCTATTTGGGGAGCAAAATAACTGCTGATGGTCGAAGTAGAGAGGATATAAAATGTAGACTGGCAATGGCAAGGAAAGCGTTTCTGAAGAAGAGAAATTTGTTAACATCGAGTATAGATTTGAGTGTCAGGAAGTCATTTCTGAAAGTATTTGTATGGAGTGTAGCCATGTATGGAAGTGAAACATGGACGGTAAATAGTTTGGACAAGAAGAGAATAGAAGCTTTCGAAATGTGGTGCTACAGAAGAATGCTGAAGATAAGATGGGTGGATCACATAACTAATGAGGAAGTATTGAATAGGATTGGGGAGAATAGAGGTTTGTGGCACAACTTGACCAGAAGAAGGGATCGGTTGGTGGGACATGTTCTGAGGCATCGAGGGATCACCAATTTAGTATTGGAGGGCAGCGTGGAGGGTAAAAATCACATGGGGAGACCAAGAGATGAATACACTGAGCAGATTCAGAAGGATGTAGGTTGCAGTAGGTACTGGGAGATGAAGAAGCTTGCACAGGATAGTAGCATGGAGAGCTGCATCAAACCAGTCTCAGGACCGAAGACCACAACAACAATCTTCCTAAGGGTTGGGTTGAGTTGTTTGGGGGAGGAGACCAGACAGCGAGGTCATTGGTCTCATCGGATTAGGGAAGGACGGGGATGGAAGTCGGCCGTGCCCTTTCAAAGGAACCATCCCGGCATTTGCCTGGAACGATTTAGGGACATCACGCAAAACCTAAATCAGGATGGCCGGACGCGGGATTGAAACATCGCCCTCCCGAGTGCGAGTCCAGTGTGCCAGCCATTCGTAAGGGTGAACCCCTTTCCGCGTCTGCGCCGCTTACATATTTCTGTTACCGCGTCATGTTCCCGCTACTCCACCAGGAGAGCATTGGTGAGCATTGGTCGTAATGGTTTGGCTTATTATCGTAGGTATCGTTCAAATGGTTCAAATGGCTCTGAGCACTATGGGACGCAACTGCTGAGGTCATAAGTCCCCTAGAACTTAGAACTACTTAAACCTAACTAACCTAAGGACAACACACACATCTATACCCGAGGCAGGATTCGAACCTGCGACCGTAGCGGTCGCGCGGTTCCAGTCTGCAGCGCCAGAACTGCTCGGCCACCACCGGCCGGCTATCGTAGGTATGCCAGCGGGCCCAGTCGCCTGTCCACATATGTGCTATTTTACGTCGATTTTCTATTCCGTACTCACTTGTTTCGATATCTGCCATTTTGCGTTGTGCGATGCAGCAGTGTTCCGCTGTCGCTTTTGCAGCACACGCAGTCAGATGCATACACCAAATTACAGTCTGGGGAGTATTTCATGGTAAGTTAATTATTTTTTATTCAGAAGTTTTATTCAGATTTCAGTTCGTCATCAGCCCTCTTCGAGATACTACTGATGCTGCTCCACAATGGCAGTGAAAGATGTATGAGTTCATTTAGCTAAGACATCAGTCTTATGCCTCAGCTGGTATTTCGTAATCCGTTATTTTGTTTAGTAGTTAAGAAGTCAGCAAACGTAAGAAGTCAACAAAAGTGCCTGTTTTCCATCACATAGACCACTCCGTCGATCCGGAAATCTATTATAAAGTGTTGGAAGGAGAACGACCAGTTCTTCACATAATCGACAAATGTTTTGTTACAGATTCTCCCCTGGTTGTTGTAACCGGGTCTATATGGGACGATTTTAGTTGCTTTATGACTCCCCAATCACTTATATCTGTATCTGCTGCATCTGCCACGCTTCCACCTCTGTCACGACTTACGTCTATATCTACAACATCATTATATTAACATTTACATTTACACATGTTATCTGTGATAATTGTGAAGTGCGTGGCACAGATTACGTGTTTCCTCTTAGATAACCGCGTTATCTGTGGGAAGTCCGAGATTTGAACTATTACTGTCCGCTAAGTAGATTACACTCAAGTCACACTCCCCTGAGAAACAGCAAATATTGCTTCAGTGTATATACTGTATGTGGCTTTCCGTCCCGGTAACAAATTTCCCTGTTCGTCACCAAATTTCGAATCCGGTCGCAAACCAGGTTAGATATACCATACCGATGTATCACCAAAAGTGCCTGTTTTCCATCACATAGACCATTCCGTCGATCCGGAAATCTATTATAAAGTGTTGGAAGGAGAACGACCAGTTCTTCACATTATCGACAAATGTTTTGTTACAGATTCTCCCCTGGTTCTTGTAACCGGGTCTATATGGGACGATTTTAGTTGCTTCATGATTCCCCAATCACTTATATCTGTATGTGCTGCATCTGCCACGCTTTCACCTCTGTGACGACTTACGTCTATATCTACAACATCATTATATTAACATTTACATTTACACATGTTATCTGTGATAATTGTGAAGTGCGTGGCACAGATTACGTGTTTCCTCTTAGATAACCGCGTTATCTGTGGGAAGTCCGAGATTTGAACTATTACTGTCCGCTAAGTAGATTACACTCAAGTCACACTCCCCTGAGAAACAGCAAATATTACTTCATTGTATATACTGTATGTGGCTTTCCGTCCCGGTAACAAATTTCCCTGTTCGTCACCAAATTTCGAATCCGGTCGCAAACCAGGTTAGATATACCATACCGACGTATTTTCTGTCAAATAACAGGATTTATGAAATCCAGATTTCCCCTGTCCACAGCGTTTTTGATATGTATGAAGACAGTGAGTTTGTGAACTTAGAACTTACATTGATTTCCAAGGAGGTATTGACTACGGAATATATTTTAGGTTTCTGCTACAAACAGATGAAATTCCATTTTTGTAGTTAGGAGTGAACTTTGCTCTTTTCCGGTCACGGATCCCTTGATGAAGGGATCAGTGATAATCTGTCATAAGATACAACAAATTAATTTGAAGTATCGGTATAGAGTTTGGCAGGTACACTATAGGGCCCTGGGAGCTTATTAACCTTCAATGGTTTCAGCAGTTTCCCAACACCTCTGGTGCTCATCACCCTCTCACTTACCTTAGTACCGGTTTGCCTATTGATGATTCCTTGGTTTTCTTTTATAAAGGAACATTTGAAGCCAGAATTCGAGTAGAAGAACTTTAGTGCGAACTTAAGTCGGACAGTTTTTAGATGCGTATGTCGTCTTCCACTTAATTGTCTTTCGTTTGAGTTTAAATATGTTTAATGATCTACTGGATAGAAGAATTGGACCTGTTGACTACGTAGTGCAAAAGAGTGACGAAGCTAATAACTCGGCAACATGGGAAAGGAGGTGAAGAAGATCAACGGCTTCTGTGGCAGATGAAGGTATTAATGTCATCAGCAAAGGATGCAACGAGTAGTTTTCTCTTGTCAGTGATACCTGAACGATAGTAAAGGCAGAGATGATCGATCTCACCACAACGAATGTAGTGAATGAAGCCACTTACCAAGCAGAACAAAATTCTTGCGACAAGCGGCTACGAGATCAACGTCTGTCTACATGTTGATGGTGGATGCGAAAATTAGGAGCGTCTGTTTTCAAAGTGGTCAGCAGTGAAGGACGTCTGTTCCCATACTGGGCTGCCTGTTAAAAACCATCCGCCTATTCGATCACACGTCACGGACTGAATCACAGGGCTGCAGGATTTAAAACACGATACCGGACGTAATAAAAGGGAAGTCACTATGCTTGGAACAGTTTTTATGGTTAAATGGAATTTAACAGAATCCATTACAAATCTTACATACTCTCAGAGTGAATATCATGTCTTTCGTTAATACAGCAAACAACGGCAATACCATCGTAAATGCACACGCACCTGTTTATAACGAAAAGAGAAAAAATATTAGACAAAATTCTGTTCTGAAAACACAAGAAAATGAGACATCAAAATAGCAAAGTGTCACATAAAGCTAATCGCAGGAGACTTCAACGTACCGATTAGCAGACAAGAGAAACAAAAGGCAATGGCAGGAGATGTTCCTGTACACAAATGTACCAATAAGATCAGAGAAAGGCTCGTCAATTTCTGCAGGAAATTCGACTCAAAACTAATATCAACCTCTTTTTAGAAAATTAACTAGAAGAAAGATGACCTGCTCTTCTCCTAATACACTTTTGGTCTCATATCAGCCGGATCAGCGTCAGTAACCAAACAAAGCCGGCCCGAGTGGCCGTGCGGTTCTAGGCGCTACAGTCTGGAGCCGAGCGACCGCTACAGTCGCAGGTTCGAATCCTGCCTCGGGCATGGGTGTGTGTGATGTCCTTAGGTTAGTTAGGTTTAATTAGTTCTAAGTTCGAGGCGACTGATGACCTCAGAAGTTAAGTCGCATAGTGCTCAGAGCCATTTTTTTTAACCAAACAAAGCCATAGAAACATCATGAACTTACAGGTCAGAAGAGGACTAGACATAGACTAGGACCAATTTTTAACACTAATTGAAGCCAAATTTCAACCGAAAAGACCAAACCTCAAAATTAAAATGAGGCAACAGGAACGAATTCACTAAAAAACTTCACACAAAGATACGAAACTTGGACGACATTAGACAAACGTTAAAACAACAATAATGGCCACCAAGACGACGGAAACGTAGATGGTGGAACAAAATACTTGCGAAGCGATAGAGTGTAGACTAACAGCTTGGAAAGAATGAACGTAATTCAGAAAGGAAAGAGACTGGATCATATTCACTGATATCAGGAAACAGACATCAAAAATTTTTAAGGCAGAGAAACGAAAACATAACAGAAAAGGATTAGAGGAAATATATATAAATTTCAGACCGAACAACACTAGGGATTTCTACAAACTTTTCAAAGCAGAAATGTCAGGGTACCAGCCGATGAGCCTGTACTTCCAAGATTCAACAGGAAACCTGATTATCAGCAACAAAAACAACTTCGAGTTATCAGTAAAACACTTCAAGAATCTTGTAAACCTCGAGGAACCAATATAACGACTAATTTTCAGACAATCAAAAGGGAAACACACCTTCAGAGTTCCTATCACAGCAACAAACTAAACAATACATTGTCCAGTTAAAAACAAAGCAGCAGATGAAGGCGGGAAGTTAGCTGATATGTGGAAACTGGGAGGGATGCAGACAGCTGAAACCATTTACTTAAAGATTCCTGGGGAAATGAAGAACACCGTACGAGTGGAAACAAGTCATAATCCATTCGCTACATAAAGAGGGACATACGACAAACACAAATTATTACCGAGGCAATCTCTACTTCCAGTCACCTACAAAATTATATCCAAAGCTCAGCTCAACAACATAGATGACCACGGATAATACAGAATTGGCGAGTACCAAGAGGGCTTCAGAAAAAGTAATTTGTGCGCCGAGAAAATTTTTAACTTGGAAATAGTTCTCAGGGGCAGAACAATACGGAACCTTAACACAGTTGTTACTTTCATTGACTTCGAAAAAGCCTACGTTTCCGTAGACAGAAAGGCAGGCAGACGGACGGACAGTATACCTAAAAGTGGATGAAGAAAGCATCGACAAAACAGCCATACAACTACTCGAACAGTCACAGCTTCAAAAGTTAAATAACTAAGAGAAGTTTCTAAACTCTTCGAAATTAACACAGGGGTTTCGGCATGGCAATGACCTCTGATCAGTTGTCTTCCATTTGATATCAGACACGGTCTTGAGAGACTGAGATACAGAACTACAATTAAAAAAAAATCGAAGAAATCTGAGACATGTAAGAGAAAGATTCGAAGTGAAATTTCTAGCATTTGCTAACAGCATTGCATTAATTTCGAAGGACAAAACAGGTGCAAAGATAATGACAGAAACATTTCACAAAACTGCAGATAAATCCGAATTATAAATATCGTATGATAAAACGAAACACATCTAACCAAAGAAAAACAGGAGAAAGTACATACAAACTCAATGGAAACATCAAAAGCACTGAAAAGTTTGAGAATTTAGGAGAATGGATACAATCTAACAAATTAAACAACACCACAATTAAAGAAATACTAAGGAAAATGGAATTAGCATACCCAAGACAGATATAATAAAATATCATAATCGTGCCAGGCAAAAACTGAACACTACGCAACAGTAATTAAACTGGAAGCACTATATAGATCCGAATGCGGTGCACTGAATAGAAAAGTTGAACAAAAAGAACTGGAAAAGGAAGGTAAGTACCATGAAAAATTTGAGGACCACAAAAAAAAAGCTTCTAATGGCTCTGAGCACTATGGGACTTAACTTCTGAGGTCATCAGTCCCCTAGAACTTAGAACTACTTAAACCTAACTAACCTAAGGACATTACACACACCCATGCCCGAGGCAGGATTCGAACCTGCTACCGTAGCGGTCAGGCGGTTCCAGACTGTAGCGCCTAGAACCGCACGGCCACCTCGGCCGGCTGGACCACAAAACAACAAAGATAATAACTGGACGAAGTGGATAAATGAAGATTTGTACAGAAACAAGGAAATAATCACAGACAGAATAAGGAGTAGTCGATTAAAGATTTACGGTCGTAATCTCAGACTACACTCCTGGAAATGGAAAAAAGAACACATTGACACCGGTGTGTCAGACCCACCATACTTGCTCCGAACACTGCGAGAGTGCTGTACAAGCAATGATCACACGCACGGCACAGCGGACACACCAGGAACCGCGGTGTTGGCCGTCGAATGGCGCTAGCTGCGCAGCATTTGTGCACCGCCGCCGTCAGTGTCAGCCAGTTTGCCGTGCCATACGGAGCTCCATTGCAGTCTTTAACACTGGTAGCATGCCGCGACAGCGTGGACGTGAACCGTATGTGCAGTTGACGGACTTTGAGCGAGGGCGTATAGTGGGCATGCGGGAGGCCGGGTGGACGTACCGCCGAATTGCTCAACACGTGGGGCGTGAGGTCTCCACAGTACATCGATGTTGTCGCCAGTGGTCGGCGGAAGGTGCACGTGCCCGTCGACCTGGGACCGGACCGCAGCGAAGCACGGATGCACGCCAAGACCGTAGGATCCTACGCAGTGCCGTAGGGGACCGCACCGCCACTTCCCAGCAAATTAGGGACACTGTTGCTCCTGGGGTATCGGCGAGGACCATTCGCAACCGTCTCCATGAAGCTGGGCTACGGTCCCGCACACCGTTAGGGCGTCTTCCGCTCACGCCCCAACATCGTGCAGCCCGCCTCCAGTGGTGTCGCGACAGGCGTGAATGGAGGGACGAATGGAGACGTGTCGTCTTCAGCGATGAGAGTCGCTTCTGCCTTGGTGCCAATGATGGTCGTATGCGTGTTTGGCGCCGTGCAGGTGAGCGCCACAATCAGGACTGCATACGACCGAGGCACACAGGGCCAACACCCGGCATCATGGTGTGGGGAGCGATCTCCTACACTGGCCGTACACCACTGGTGATCGTCGAGGGGACACTGAATAGTGCACGGTACATCCAAACCGTCATCGAACCCATCGTTCTACCATTCCTAGACCGGCAAGGGAACTTGCTGTTCCAACAGGACAATGCACGTCCGCATGTATCCCGTGCCACCCAACGTGCTCTAGAAGGTGTAAGTCAACTACCCTGGCCAGCAAGATCTCCGGATCTGTCCCCCATTGAGCATGTTTGGGACTAGATGAAGCGTCGTCTCACGCGGTCTGCACGTCCAGCACGAACGCTGGTCCAACTGAGGCGCCAGGTGGAAATGGCATGGCAAGCCGTTCCACAGGACTACATCCAGCATCTCTACGATCGTCTCCATGGGAGAATAGCAGCCTGCACTGCTGCGAAAGGTGGATATACACTGTACTAGTGCCGACATTGTGCATGCTCTGTTGCCTGTGTCTATGTGCCTGTGGTTCTGTCAGTGTGATCATGTGATGTATCTGACCCCAGGAATGTGTCAATAAAATTTCCCCTTCCTGGGACAATGAATTCACGGTGTTCTTATTTCAATTTCCAGGAGTGTATATGACAATAGACTAACAAAGAAAATTTTCCGTTTCATTTCCAAACAGCAGAGACAAGCTATGATTTGAAACTACTGATCAATACTGAAAAATTTCCTATCCAGAAACAAAAACCACAACCTAGGAGAGTTATGTCAAATGAACAGGGGCACTCCATCAGCCAGCGAATGAAGAAGTTATATTGAGATAAGAAGAAAAATATTGTGCCATAGGCTTTGGTTCTAAGCTGCCTAGAATTGACCAATGAGGAACTTATATTGAGATAAGAAGAAAAATATTGTACCATAGGCTTTGGTTCTAAGCTGCCTAGAATTGACCAAATTCTGTAGTAGAAAAAAAAGAGTGACTGATTAGGCATTTGCCTTGGGACAATGATAGATCCACCTGCAGTGCAGAAAGGACGTCGTTTCCAACAGCTCGTGAGACCAGGGTAGTTTCATGGGTTAGTACGATGGACTTCGAACTAGATGCTATGCACTGTCTTACTGAAGATTTCCCTACGGCCTTTGCAAATTACACTCCAATTAAAGGGAGTGCCGGGGAGTGGAACCACTGGTTCTCTAACGTTCGATTAGCGACAAATCAGATGTTACGATAAGAGACGGAAGTGATAAGAGCCGATGGGAGTACTTTCAGGAAAGCGCTCTAGCGATAACTGCAGGAAACCAGCTTCTGCGTATCCCCACGGGAGGGGTGGAAGCCCTGCGTTCTGCCGCCACACTCCACTGCAGACGGATTTAAGGCATTCGGCGTTTGACATCTAGCAGACTGGGGGCTGGCTGGACTGCATTCGCCAGCGGTTCACCAGTGGGGCGCGTACTACCATAGTCGGGGGAACTTCTGTGCTAGCACTTCCGCTCTAGAAGCGCTGGGCCTGCCATACTGTAACGATACTGTAGACATCTATACACTACGAAATTAAAAAATTTTATGTGAGTAAGTAGGAGTTAGAGACTTTACACTACATACTTAATACTAGGTAAATATTGACAAAGTCGTAAGAAAAAAAGAAAAAACAAACAAACAAAAAAAACCACTCCGTTTTCCCAAACTTAAGCGTAGCATAGGAGATGAGACATTCATACGTTAAAAGAATTACAGGTAGTCGACAGCTTCAAAGGCAGCGTTAGGCAACGATTACTCCTTTCAGACCTGAATTTTTTCTGGAGGAAGGAAAATTTTTATTTGTGTGGTGTTGCTCTTAGGTAATTTTTCAAAATGATTTTTGATGCAATACATATATAAAAATACGTACCCTCTTTCGAAACGTACTTTGTACACTTTGCTTCATTTTATGGGCTAAAATGACTAATTACGAAATATTCTATTCTGTAATATTTAGAAAACAGATCATTCAATAATTACAAAGCAGAATAATACTAACAACATCCAATAATAGAACGGAATTAGCGAACGAACCACGTCAGTGTAATCTTGTGGTCACAAGCTGCTGCACATTGCTAGACTGATTTTCTGATACTTCCATAGTGACGCCCAACCACTGTGTAAGGGGTCTGTAGGCCCTTACTATAACTTTGCACTCGGCACAGGTAGATAGGGCGAACAATCGATTGTGATGTATTGCGAGAGCCAGTGTCGAGATGCCCCCGAGTGGTTGGCGGGAATGGTGTGTGTGCGGAGGCCGTTATTGGAATACAGGGTTTTTAACCGAGAAGGGTGTCACCATCGCCGTGGTTAGACCCCTAAATAATAAATAAATACCGGGGAAGCGATGAAGTATCTTTATAAAAGGGATCAGTGACGTTACTAGTGCCGATATTTACACTCCTGGAAATTGAAATAAGAACACCGTGAATTCATTGTCCCAGGAAGGGGAAACTTTATTGACACATTCCTGGGGTCAGATACATCACATGATCACACTGACAGAACCACAGGCACATAGACACAGGCAACAGAGCATGCACAATGTCGGCACTAGTACAGTGTATATCCACCTTTCGCAGCAATGCAGGCTGCTATTCTCCCATGGAGACGATCGTAGAGATGCTGGATGTAGTCCTATGGAACCGCTTGCCATGCCATTTCCACCTGGCGCCTCAGTTGGACCAGCGTTCGTGCTGGACGTGCAGACCGCGTGAGACGACGCTTCATCCAGTCCCAAACATGCTCAATGGGGGACAGATCCGGAGATCTTGCTGGCCAGGGTAGTTGACTTACACCTTCTACAGCACGTTGGGTGGCACGGGATACATGCGGACGTGCATTGTCCTGTTGGAACAGCAAGTTCCCTTGCCGGTCTAGGAATGGTAGAACGATGGGTTCGATGACGGTTTGGATGTACCGTGCACTATTCAGTGTCCCCTCGACGATCACCAGTGGTGTACGGCCAGTGTAGGAGATCGCTCCCCACACCATGATGCCGGGTGTTGGCCCTGTGTGCCTCGGTCGTATGCAGTCCTGATTGTGGCGCTCACCTGCACGGCGCCAAACACGCATACGACCATCATTGGCACCAAGGCAGAAGCGACTCTCATCGCTGAAGACGACTCGTCTCCATTCGTCCCTCCATTCACGCCTGTCGCGACACCACTGGAGGCGGGCTGCACGATGTTGGGGCGTGAGCGGAAGACGCCCTAACGGTGTGCGGGACCGTAGCCCAGCTTCATGGAGACAGTTGCGAATGGTCCTCGCCGATACCCCAGGAGCAACAGTGTCCCTAATTTGCTGGGAAGTGGCGGTGCGGTCCCCTACGGCACTGCGTAGGATCCTACGGTCTTGGCGTGCATCCGTGCGTCGCTGCGGTCCGGTCCCAGGTCGACGGGCACGTGCACCTTCCGCCGACCACTGGCGACAACATCGATGTACTGTGGAGACCTCACGTCCCACGTGTTGAGCAATTCGGCGGTACGTCCACCCGGCCTCCCGCATCCCCACTATACGCCCTCGCTCAAAGTCCGTCAACTGCACATACGGTTCACGTCCACGCTGTCGCGGCATGCTACCAGTGTTAAAGACTGCGATGGAGCTCCGTATGCCACGGCAAACTGGCTGACACTGACGGCGGCGGTGCACAAATGCTGCGCAGCTAGCGCCATTCGACGGCCAACACCGCGGTTCCTGGTGTGTCCGCTGTGCCGTGCGTGTGATCATTGCTTGTACAGCCCTCTCGCAGTGTCCGGAGCAAGTATGGTGGGTCTGACACACCGGTGTCAATGTGTTCTTTTTTCCATTTCCAGGAGTGTAGTTTCGCGTCTACCGCGCCGGCGTAACCTTGGATTGCAGTGTTGGATGCAGTGATGGATTAGCGTGTGAGGCTAATGGCAAATGAAGAAAGCCTTTGCTGAGATTAGCCGCAATTAGATATGTATGACGAAGTCAGTGGCTGTCTCCTTTTTGTGTTTTGAGAAGAATATAAGTTCGTAATTAGTAAAAGTGTGTTGGTGTTCCTTATTACCATACATTCAGTATTATAGTATTGAATAGGACGAACTGGAAAGTAACAACTTCCGTAGCAGTCAATTCCCATTAGGTTCACGGTCATGTTAATATTCAATATTGGGCTGCTATTCGATCAGATCAGGTCGGGATAAAAACGGTGTTACAACTGGCAGCACTTTTCGATAATGAAAAGTTTAAACATTCACAAATATGTACCTCAGATTTCCATTGAGAAAAAATACTTCTGTTGTAGCTAACACATAGTAAAAGTTAATGTATACAATTGTAGCCAGAGTGTCTGTAAGGGTTAACTTAAACAGTGGAAAGCAATACAAGAATATGTAGTCATGAGAATTGAAATAGTGAAGGCAATGCGGGATCAAATAGGCAGAAAAATAACACGCAATAGAAATTTTTGAATAGTACATGTTACACGCATAAAAAAAGTTTGCATCACCTCGGTTTCGAGGGTTCCGGAATCTGTACAGAAAATGGGAATAAAGATAAACATAAACAACTTTTCCGCCCTTTTTATTGCTTATGAACCACACATTGCATGTTTTACCATCATACAGCGAGACCTTCAGAGGTGGTGGTCCAGACTGCTGTATACACCGATACATCTAATACCCAGTAGCACATCCTCTTGCACTGATGCATGCCTATATTCATTGTGGCATACTATCCACAAGCTCATCAAGGCACGGTTGGTCCAGATTGTCCCACTCATCTATGGCGATTCGGCGTAGATCCCTCACAGTGGTTGATGGGTCACGTCGTCCATAAACAGGCCTTTTCAATCTATCCCAGGCATGTTCGATAGGGTTCACTTTGGAGAACATGCTGGCCACTCTAGTTGAGAGATGTCGTTATCCTGAAGGGAGTCATTCACAAGATGTGCACGATGGGGGCGCGAATTGTCGCCCATGAAGACGAATACCTCGCCAGTATGCTGCCGATACGGTTGCAATATCGGTCGTATCGTACAGCCGTTACGGCGCTTTCCATGACCACCAGTGGTGTATGTCGGCCCCACATAATGCCACCCCAAAACCGCAATGAACCTCCACCTTGCTGCTCTCGCTGGACGGTGTGTCTAAGGCGTTCAGCCTGACCGGGTTACCTCCAAACGCGTCTCCGATGATTGTCTGGTTGAAAGCATATGTGACACTCATCGATGAAGAGAACGTCGTGCCAATCCTGAGCGGTTTATTCGGTATGTCGTTGGGCCCATCTGTACCAAGCTGCACATTGTTGTGGTTTCAAAGATGGACATCGCCATGGACGTCGGGAGTGAAGTTGCGCGTCATGCAGCCTATCGCGCACAGTTTGCGAGGTAACACGACGTCCTGTGGCTGCACGAAAAGCAGTATTCAACGTGGTGGCGTTGCTGTCAGGGTTCCTCCGAGCCATAATCCGTAGGTAGCGGTCATCCACTTCAGTAGTAGCTCTTGGGCGGCCTGAGCAAGGCATGCCATCGACAGTTCCTGTCTCTCTGTATCTCCTCCATGTCCGAACAACATCCCTTAGGTTCACTCTGAGACGCCTGGACCCTTCCCTTGTTGAGAACCCTTCCTGGCACAATGTAACAATGTGGACGCGAACGAACCGCAGTATTGATCGTCTAGGCATGGTTGAACTACAGACAACACGAGCCGTATACCTCTTTCCTGATGGAATGACTGGAACTGACCTGCTGTCGGAGCCCCTCCATCTAATAGGCGTTGCTCATGGATGGTTGTTTACATCTTCTGGCGGGTTTAGTGACATCCCTGAACAGTCAAAGGGACTGTGTCTGTGATACAATATCCACAGTCAACGTCTATCTTCTTGAGTTCTGGGAACCGGGGCGATGGAAAACCGTTTTTGGTGTGTGTATTAAATGTAATTCATTTTAAGACAATATATAAAAAGACAGCAAACAGGCAGACAAAAGGTGGCACAGACGTCAAAAAACGACATTGGCGAAAATTTACACTGGAAAAGCATTAATGTCGAGAGGCGAAATTCAGACTGTAGAAGCATATGTGATCATACGTCCTCAGTTATTTGTTCAACGTATTCCAGTCTCTGTTTCCCTCTGAGACAGGGATACAGTCTTTCGACCCTACTGTTCAATCTATACATCGACGAACAATAATGGAAATAGAAGAAATATTCAAGAGTTGGATTAAAATTCAAGGTGAAAGGATATCAATGATAAGATTTGCTGACGAAATTGCTATCCTCTGTGAAAGTGAAGAGGAATTACATGACCTGTTGAACGGATGAACAGTCTAACGAGTGCAAGATCAGGACTGAGAGTAAACTGTAGGAAAATGAAACTAATGAGGAGCAGCAAAAACGGAATTAGCGATCAGCTTAACATTCAAATGAGTGATCATGAAGCAGGTGAAGTTAAGAAATTCTGCCACCTTGGAAGCAAAATAACAAATGGCGAATAAAGTAAGGGGGACACAGAAAGTTAACTAGCTGAGGCAAAGAAAGTAATCCTGAGCAATGGATGTCTACAAGTAGGAAAAATAGACCTTAATCTAGGAGGGAAGCATTGTGTGGTACTGAATCATGCACTTTGAGAAAACCGGAAAAGAAGAGCGATGAAGCGTTTGAGACGTGGAGCTATAGCAGAATGTTGAAAATCTGGTGGACTAAGAAGGCATGGAATGCCCGCAGAATCGACGAAGAAAAGAAGATATGGATTACAATGACAAGAAGAAGGGATAGGGAATAACCTACAGCTCCCTCTAATACAGAGGGAGCCGTAAAGTGTAAAAACTGTAGGAGAAGACAGAGATTGGAATATAACCAACAAGAAACTGACGAGATTGGAATATAACCAACAAGAAATTGACGAGGTGGGATGCCAGTCCTGCTCTGAGTTGAAAAGGTTGACACAAAAGAGGAATTCGTGGCAGCGTGCATTAAATGTCAGAAGACTCAAGAAAAATCTGTTTGGTATGGATCCCACACACACACACATTCTTGAGCGATATTCTACGTTACAGTTGTTTATGATGAGGGCAACTTCGAGTTGAACGAAGCGTCGATCATCTGCAAGTGGTCTAGCTTTTCGCTATAATTTTATGGCGTCGTGTGTTCCCTACATACGATGTTATCATCAGCGACTAGCCCCATGAAAGTTTTCAAGTTATCCGCTAGGTCATAATTACATGTCATGAACAATAACGAACTTTTAACACTCTCCTGGGGAACACCCGAAGCTACTTTCGCAACTTACAACGTCTCGTCGTTAAGAAAGACCTTTTTAATGTTCTATCTGCTAGGAAGACAACAGTCAACTCTCAGAGATTGTCTGGTTCCTGTTTAGTTCATTTGGTGACTCTGCAGAGCTGTATCAACCTTTCGGCCGTTGTATAGTTTTAAGGTTCCGTACCCCAATCGATAAAAACGGAACCTTTACATAATCACTTTGTTGTCCGTCTGTCTTTCTGTCCGACAATTAAGACCCCTTTTTCTCAGTAACAGGTTGACGTATCATGTTGAAATTTATTTCACAAACTAAGGTCTATGGTCCCTTGATGGTGTAGAGTATTTATGTCACATATTTCGATACGTGAAAACTCACTCGTCAAAACGTTTGGGGTACTTCCCGTTGACATATTATCATGAAATTTGTCAAGAAGCAAGGTTTCACAGTACAATCACATAAAAAATCCAAAAATTGTTAATCTATAATTCATAACTCATACGATCGTCGTTACAGGATCCGTTTTAGTTTCTGCAGAGGAGATTTTTGATCTCAAAAATTTCATAAAATATTTGCCTTAACACAGCAGTGAATTGACGTGAGTGGTATAGTTCACTGTTCGTTTTCATCTATCCCATCTAGAAAGTGAAAATGACACGGTCTTGTCGCTTGGAATGCTCTGTTTCTCCAGTGGCCTATGTTAAACTGTCTTCAGAAAGCGCGGAAATCCCTTCACATATTCAATACAGACTCATGCTGATATCGGTCAACCATCCTGTGTTGAGCGAAGTTCATATTCATTCAGGATGCACGGTAATTTAATAACGATAGCAGAACTTGACTTGTCTCCTTTGGAAGATTAAGTACTGCTTGTTCACAGCTAAGGTCGGTTGAGTAAGAAAACTTGCTGAAGACAGTATCGATTAATGAATGGTGTTGAACATATTGTGGAGCAGCTGTGATTTAAATCCATGAGTGCGCCCACAATCAATTCAATTTCGGAAACGTCTGCAACTCACAAGCATCTCTTCCACAGTAATATACCTTATCATCAAGACACGATCAAACAATTCATTTTAACATCATTTGCAGCTCAAGTCGAAATTCTGGTACATGTCCTCTTTGATCTGTAATTGAATCTCTTGCTAAACTGATTAGTAATTTTATTCAGAATGAACACTTCACACAACCAACGAGACAGCTGGCGTTGACTTTTATGGATAGGAAGAAATGTATCTTGGAACGTAGTATGGCATTTAAATTTTGGTGTATGAAAACGCACTGCAGTTACAACATTTCACACCGCAGAACTGACCTTGCTGCAACGTTTCGTGGTTTTGTGACGTTAACAACACTTTTGCCGAATGCAGTCCAGTTTACCCGTTCAACTTTTACGCACAGTAATGAAGATTACACAGGATATTCTCCATCCAACAGTGTCGCTCTGTTGACTCGCTGCAATGACCTCCATGATTTTGCTGTCTCGGCCATTCTAAATTCTGTTCGTTCTGGTTTTGTCTTTGGACTGTTATCAACGTCTAGCTGTTGCGTCACAGTACGAAGATCTCCTGACCTAACCTTTGCGTCCTCGTCGAGATAAGCGCAAGAGGTCTCTTGAAGGAGCTCGTTGCTGGCTAGGAGATCAATGTTCTTTCCAGAGTGTTTACATATTCTCGTGATTGAAAGATAAATTATCTCGCGGAATATTTAAAAGTTTGATTGAGGATTTTTCTGCTGAATAATTTTCTACCCGTGAACCTAATTATAATCCTCGGAAATTGCAGTGGAAAAGTTTAAGCAGTAATATTGACTCCATCAAATGGAGCCGAAGTAATGATTCAGTCATCACTGTCAAGGAAACAATTAGCACTTGGATAGTACATCTTTAATCATTGCACCGTTCCACAAGGGTTCCGTTTTCCTTTGCCTTTCCTGCAGAACTGAAGAAGCCAAATAATAAACCATTAATTTTCAAATCGAAGCTGAAAGACTTTCTTGTGACACATGCATTTTTCTCTGGGCGGAGGTTCCTCGCAGTAGCTATAATCTTTCCCTGCATTGTGTTATTAATTTGTATGTACCATTGCAGATCTGTTGTCCTCTAGGTTTAAACAACAATTCTTTAACATTTAATTTTCGCTGCCTCACTGTGAATTCTTTAATGTCTTATATAATTGCATGGGCTTCCACGGCCAGTGCCAGTTGACATAACAGACTCGTACTGCGCCTAATGTAAACAACTACACATAAGAAACCAACGTTTCGGCCACGGTTGTAGTGGCCTTCTTCTGGGTCTTCAATTTACCCAGAAGAAGGCCGCTGTAACCGTAGTCGAAATTTTTGACTTCTACAGTATAGTTTTTAATGACTTGTTCGTTACATAATTTGCTTTGGTTCGCAAGGTCCAACGAAAAGCACGTCAAAATAAAATATATGGTACAGCTGTCGGGAGAAATTGACTCTGTTAATTGAATAAGTGACACAAGAGCGAGAAAAGAGGCACATGCACCTCTTACCCACAAAAGAAAAAAAATTTCTTCATCATGTGACAGCGATGGTAATGTAAACGACCTCGTCTTTTTAGTAAGCCATTATAAAATGGTCGTACACTATGTGATCAAAAGTATCCGGACACCTGGCTGAAAATGACTTACAAGTTCGTGGCGACCTCCATCGGTAATGTTGGAATTCAATATGGTGCTGGCCCAACCTTAGCCTTGATGACAAATTCCACTCTCGCAGGCATACGTTCAATCAGGTGCTGGAAGGTTTCTTGGGGAATTGCAGCCCATTCTTCACGGAGTGCTGCACTGAGGAGAGGGAGGTATCGATGACGGTCGGTGAGGCCTGGCACAAAGAAGCCGTTCCAAAACATCCCAAAGGTCTCCTATAGGATTCAAGTCAGGACTATATGCAGGCCAGCCCAATAAAGGGATGTTATTGTCGTGTAACCCCTCAGCCACAGGCCGTGCATTATGAACAGGTGCTCGATCGTGTTAAAAGAGACAATCGCCATCCCCGAATTGCTTTTCAACAGTGAGAAGCAAGAAGGTGCTTAAAACACCAATGTAGGCCTGTGCTGTGATTGTGCCACGCAAAACAACAAGGGATGCAAGCCCCCTCCACGGAAAACACAACCACACCATAACACCATCGCTTCCGAATTTTACTGTTGTCAACACGCACGCTGGCAGATGACGTTCACCGGGCATGGCACTCCCTGCCATCGGATCGCCACATTGTGTACCGTGATTCTTCACTCCACACAACGTTTTTCCACTGTTCAATCGTCCAGTGTTTACCCTCCTTACACCAAGCGAGGCGTCGTTTGGTATTTACAGGCGTGATGTGTGGCTTGTGAGCAGCCACTCGACCATGAAATCCAAGTTTTCTCACCTCCCGCCTAACTGTGAAGTACCTGCAGTGGATCCTGATGCAGTGTGGAACTCCCGTGTGATAGTCTGGGTAGATGACTGCCTATTACACATTACGACCCTCTTCAACTATCGGCGGTCTCTGTCAGTCAACAGACGAGGTCGGCCTGTACGCTTTTGTGCTGTAAGTATCCCTTCATGCTTCAACTTCACTATCATATCGGGTACAGTACACCCAGGGATGTTTAGGAGAGTGGAAATCTCGCGTACAGACGTATGACGCCAGTGACACCCAATCACCTGACCACGTTTGAAGTCCGTATGATCCGCAGAGCGACCCATTCTGCTCCCTCACGATGTCTAATGACTACTGAGGTCGGTGATATGGAGTATTTGGCACTAGGTGGCAGCACATAATGGTTCAAATGGCTCTGAGCACTATGGGACTTAACTTCTATGGTCATCAGTCCCCTAGAGCTTAGAACTACTTAAACCTAACTAACCTAAGGACATCACACACATCCATGCCCGAGGCAGGATTCGAACCTGCGACCGTAGCGGTCACGCGGTTCCAAACTGAAGCGCCTGGAACTGCTCGGCCACTACGGCCGGCTGGTGGCAGCACAATACACCTAATGTGAAAAACGTATGGTTTTGGGTGTGTCCGGATACTTTTAAGCACATAGTGTATGTCTTCATTTCACAGTGGCACAGTTAGTTGTACATATGTTTTGATTATTAGTTGACTGCCGTTGGAGCGCAGTTTATAATGTAGCGAAAGAAAATTTGTGAAGAAAAGCATCCATCAAGAATGAATAGACGATCACTGTTGTGGATTGGCAAGACAGCCAATCCATTATGACAGGAAGCCGAAAGGCACGCGTTAAGCTCACGCAGGCTGGCGTGAGGTCTGGAACAGGTCAAGTAATAGAGACTAGCAAATAAAGTACGTAGCTGATGGAATACTTAACTTTAATCCATAATTGGTGAACATCGCTCTTGACGGTACATGTTTTACAGCATCAATAGTAACTGGTAATGGCGCCTTGCTAGGTCGTAGGAAATGACGTAGCTGAAGGCTATGCTAACTATCTTCTCGGCAAATGAGAGCGTAATTTGTCAGTGAACCATCGCTAGCAAAGTCGGCTGTACAACTGGGGCGAGTGCTAGGAAGTCTCTCTAGACCTGCCGTGTGGCGGCGCTCGGTCTGCAATCACTGACAGTGGCGACACGCGGGTCCGACGTAAGCTAACGGACCGCGGCCGATTTAAAGGCTACCACCTAGCAAGTGTGGTGTCTGGCGGTGACACCACAATCACTTCCAGTCATATCGAAAGGCCTGCGCCTCTAACATTCTACCTGTCCTTATCAGTCGTTCACTGATAAAGACTTCTACAAATTCCGCGAGGATCACCTGGTCAGATTTTCGGACTATGGTACACACAGTGAGACAAAATAAAAAGACGCATCACGAAGGAATTATCTGAATTCGACGGAAATCAGTAGACGTGATGTACAAGCATAGACAAACAAATGATTACTGCTTCAGAAAAATTAGATCGTTTATTTAATAGAAAGAGCTGCACAAATTTAGCAAGTCATTGTCGCACTGGACCTTGTCAGGCCCTTATGCCGCAGTTATTCGGACTGGCATTGACTGATAAAGTAGTTGGATGCCTTCCTGAGAGACATCGTAATTCTGTTCAGTTGGCGCGTTAGATCGTCAAAATCCCTACGCGGGCGTTATCTTGCCGAGATGCAAGCCCAGGATGGCTTGCCATGAAGGGCAATAAGTCGGGGAACAGAATATCACCCACGTACCGCTGTGAAGTAAACGTGCTACGGATCACAACAGAGATGTCCTGCTATGAAATGAAATGACACCCCAGACCATCAGTCCCGAGTGTCGAGCCGTATGGAGATCGACAGTCACGTTGCTATCCAATCGCTGTCCGGGGCTATCTCCAGACGGCCTGGTATTTCACCGACTGGAGTAGAATTGTCTCCAGTGGTGGGTCCTCTTCGAATTGAACCCCGACGACCAACGAAGACGTGTCTGCAGACGTCCCGGATACCAACAAACCGACTGCCGCGCGCCATACTGCCCGACAGGCACGAGTGGTGGTCTGAGGTGTCATTCATTTGATGGCGGGAGCCCTTTGGTTGCCACCCTCGGCGCCCTTACAGCACAGCGGCGTGACGACGATATTCCACGCGCTGTTTTGTTGCCCTTCATGGCAAGCCAGTCTGGGATTACATTCAGCAAGGTAATGTTTCTACTGCTTGTCTTCGTGCTCGCCAACCCCTTCCTGGCCAGCAGGGTTGCTGGCCCTCTCCTCAGTTCAGTCCATTTGGAGCATTACGGATGGGGCTCTCCATTCAGCTAGTGATTCTGAATGTCTAACGCCAGTTGGATAGAATTTGACACGATATCCCACAGGAGGCCATCCAACAACTCTATCAATCAATGCCAAGCCCAATAATAACAAGCACAAGGGCCACAGGTGGACCAACGTGTTATTGACTCGTCAGTTTGTGTAGCTCTCTCTTTCTAATGAATCATCAATTTTTTCTGCAATTGTAATCACTGGTTTTTCTGTACGTATACATCGGATCTACCGACATCAGTACCATTCCGATAATTTCTTCGTGGTGCAGTTTTTTTTAAAATGTCTCAGTGTCTCAGAATATGACACAACGCTAAGGCCTAAAGTCCACAGAAACTGACTTGACCCACGTACTTACCAAAAAATAATATTCGCTCCTGGGCGCGTGAGTCGACATATAAACATATCAAACTACAACTGGAGATCATCCACTTTAACCAGTCTATTGTAACTGGTATATCGTTTTCCATAGTCACGCGGCTGTTGGCATGACAGTCTCCTTCCAAGTAAAAGCCGTGGTTTGATATTTGGTAGTCGCTCATCTTCGTGTTATTAAAAGACAATGCAACATCTGCATCCATATGTAACCTCCCCCTCACTTACCGACCTTAATGACAGTGAAAAATTAAACCCCGTGTACCTAATGGAAATTTGAGAAAAGCAATCGTCACCGAAGTTAATCTGTCGGTAGAGAGGGAGGAAAGGGTTACATCTAAATGAAAGGTAAAATGCAAATGAAACTGGTGGAAATTAATTTTGAAAAGGGTTAAAGTTAATAAGGAAAGTAAATGTGCAGCCGTTACGTTAACAATTAACTAGCGGTAATTAGATATTTGAGATTTGGGAGAAATTGCGGTCGCCAGTCCTATTGACAATTACTATAGTAACTGAAAAAGAAAGGTTATTACACATATAATTAGCACTAGAAGCGTGGCAACTGAAGGTTGACAAGTGTAGTGTGAAAACTGAAAGTTTGTCAGAGGTAATAAATTTCGCTCCACTCTTACTTAATTTAGCAAAAGAATTAATAAAACTGGAAAATTGAAAGTTAATTTAGTGACTGAAATTAATAGTGAGCTTTGTTTCTGAAGCATATCGAAATTCAGCAAAATACTGTTAGTCTTGGGCTACCTCAACAATCATTTCAAAAGCTACTTGAATCTACGCAATTTAGAAATAAGAGATTTAACTTTGAACTTGAATTAAATGATTCTGAACAATTAACAGTAGTAAAATTTAGTACGTACCAAGCTGAGCTGCAGTCACAGGTAAGCTAAAATATGGTAACAAAACTCGCACTCTTAATTTGTGCTTGTGTAATCTAAATATTGTAGCCAGCTATGAATACTTTAACTGAACTTTGAAATTAAAGCAGTGAAATCGAATTATATTACTTTAATTCTGGCGTTTGAATTTCAACGACACTCGGGTTCATTTCGGAAAAGGAAGGGACCCTGCTTGGCAATGCAATTGGGACAATGAGCAACAAAGGTTCATGCTAAGTTACTGTAATTTTGTGATGCAACAATTTTAAAAGCTGAGATCTGCCATACAGTTTTAAAACTTTACGTGCTTCCAGTCTTCCTTGTTGGTTGATTGAAGGTTTGAAGCTGTCGATCGAGGATGTGGCGACAGTCACTCATCGTCGGCCGTCGCTGTTGCAGAAGCTGGATGTTGGCGCGCCTTCTTCTGGACACGGTCACCAGGCGAAACGGGCTCTTGATGTGCGCCAGCTAATGCTTCCCGTCCGCGACACCGTGTCAGAAACTATCATCGTAAGTCGAGCGCAATTACATGCTGCCAAACCCCGAAAGCGCGGCAACTCGCGGGAGCATCACACAACACACCTGCTCCACTGCACTACTCCAGCCAGACTCCCTCTCTGCCCGTGCTCCACGCGACAGAGTTAACACTACCAAAGATCCTAAACACTTTGGTTCTCCACACGACCTATCGATGTATTCGTTCGATAGCATAGTTTTCCCTAGGCCAGACCCAGCGTGTAAATACAAATAATATTCACAAAACGAACCAATTATACATCGACATAAATGCATATATATACAAATAGTAAAACTATTACAATATACAAAGACACACAAATATTATATCTTCAGGTAACAAAATAAGGAAAAAAATTTGCAGTGCAATAGATGGAAATAGGAGGATATGCATTTCCGGCGTTACACATACTCCGCAAGCCACCTGACGGTGTGTGGCGGAGGGTACCTTGAGTACCTCTATCGGTTCTCCCTTCTACTCCAGTCTCGTATTCTTCGTGGAAAGAAGGATTGTTGGTTATCCTCTGTATGGGCACTAATCTCTCTGATTTTATCCTCATGGTCTCTTCGCGAGATATAAGTAGGAGGGAGCAATATACTGCTTGACTCCTCGATGAAGGTATGTTCTCGAAACTTCAACAAAAGCCCGTACCGAGCTACTGAGCGTCTCTGTTGCAGAGTCTTCCACTGGAATTTATCTGTCATCTCCGTAACGCTTTCGCGATTACTAAATGATCCTGTAACGAAGCGCGCTGCTCTCCGTTGGATCTTCTCTATCTCTTCTATCAACCCTATCTGGTACATCTTGCCTTATATTCAAATCCAGAAGGTAACAGTCGTCTACGCGTGACTGCTGCATATTTCCAGGCAGCAGTTCCATTAGAGCAACCATTTTAACGTCGGCTGATTGCACATTATGGTGTAGCCATATTTCTTGGAAGTGGCTTCCAGTGCTTCCTTGCTGATTTTTTCTAGTGTTCGTACTGCTCTCACACTATCGTCTCCATCTTGGAGAAAAGATACCTTCGCCTTTTCACAATGTTCTTGCAGTGACGAACTTGGAGAATTTACTCTGTAGGTGATAGTTAACTGACCTTCACATCTCCTTCTTTATCATTACAGACCAACCCATCTCTATATGTTCTTGACAGTGCACTTGATCACAGATTTTAACTACCACAGTGTTATCGCAAAACGGATCTGTAATAGACGTGAGTACATTAAAATTCTTCTTACTAAGGAACATTTTCATTTTCGTGTAATTTATGTTGCCAGTGACCGTGCAAGAGTGCGCAGGTTCTCCAGTAATAACCAAACACGAAAGCATTCGTCAGTCGGTCTCGTCTACGTCCCTAATAGCTGAGAGATGTATAGCACTTTGAGGAATCCAAGTTGACAATTGGAGCTACCTGAAAAGATTGATCAGTTGTGGCTGTCAGACCTCCTGTAATACTCTAAAGATCAAAGAGGGTGGCATTTCCGGTCGTGCGATCTTCTGTCGTGGCGTCTAAATATGGTTGTACTTGCAGTTCAATTGTAAACTCTCAATTCAATTGCTATTTTTTGTATGTCGCTATCCCTCGGTGTTGCCTACTCCCTACACCCCTCCTCCCAGATCTAATGGGGTAGTTCATCTTCAGAAACTCCTGGGGAATATACCTGGATGTATCCACTTCCAGATACTAAATTGGACCTGCTGTAGGATCAACGACATTTGGATGCTACTCTGGACTTAATTCAGGTCGATTCAACTTCAGACTCTATCCTGGACGTAAGGTGTGGGGAAGGAAACACCTGAAGCCGTCCTTCTGATGTCATTTATTGTATGGTTACCAGTTTCAGTGCTTCAGTGCACCATCTTCAGGCTTTAGCTGGTGACGAAAGGGATAACACCATCTGTATACCCTCTCGGCATCAGCTATGGCCTGAAGACTGAGCACTGAAGCACCGAAACTGGTAACCATACAATAAATGACATCAGAAGGACGGCTTCAGGTGTTTCATTTTCTTACATAAGTGAAGGGTAGAAATCCCCCAGACCTCCAGTCACAAGGGTGGACATACAAAAACGAAATGCATCAAGACCTACCCCAAAAATATCCTGGGCCTGATGTTAGTGGATCCGGGTCGAACACAACCCCTGATTTAGCGTCAGTGAATCCGTTCGGAACAATATTCTATCACTGACAGGTCCACCTTTGAACGACGTTCAAACACCGTCCCGAACCTACTCAGGCCGGCCGAAGTGGCTGTGCGGTTCTAGCCGCTGCAGTCTGGAGCCGCGAGACCGCTACGATCGCAGGTTCGAATCCTGCCTCGGGCATGGATGTGTGTGATATCCTTAGGTTAGTTAGGTTTAACTAGTTCTAAGTTCTAGGGGACTAATGACCTCAGAAGTTGAGTCCCATAGTGCTCAGAGCCATTTGAACCATTTTTGAACCTACTCAGGACAAGTGCGGGGCTCCGTCGGAAAGCAACATACAAAGTAGCGCAATTGAAGTAGGAGTTTATAATTGGTCCTCAAGTACAAACGTACACTCCTGGAAATTGAAATAAGAACACCGTGAATTCATTGTCCCAGGAAGGGGAAACTTTATTGACACATTCCTGGGGTCAGATACATCACATGATCACACTGACAGAACCACAGGCACATAGACACAGGCAACAGAGCATGCACACTGTCGGCACTAGTACAGTGTATATCCACCTTTCGCAGCAATGCAGGCTGCTATTCTCCCATGGAGACGATCGTAGAGATGCTAGATGTAGTCCTGTGGAACGGCTTGCCATGCCATTTCCACCTGGCGCCTCAGTTGGACCAGCGTTCGTGCTGGACGTGCAGACCGCGTGAGACGACACTTCATCCAGTCCCGAACATGCTCAATGGGGGACAGATCCGGAGATCTTGCTGGCCAGGGTAGTTGACTTACACCTTCTAGAGCACGTTGGGTGGCACGGGATACATGCGGACGTGCATTGTCCTGTTGGAACAGCAAGTTCCCTTGCCGGTCTAGGAATGGTAGAACGATGGGTTCGATGACGGTTTGGATGTATCGTGCACTATTCAGTGTCCCCTCGACGATCACCAGTGGTGTACAGCCAGTGTAGGAGATCGCTCCCCACACCATGATGCCGGGTGTTGGCCCTGTGTGCCTCGGTCGTATGCAGTCCTGATTGTGGCGCTCACCTGCATGGCGCCAAACACGCATACGACCATCATTGGCACCAAGGCAGAAGCGACTCTCATCGCTGAAGACGACACGTCTCCATTCGTCCCTCCATTCACGCCTGTCGCGACACCACTGGAGGCGGGCTGCACGATGTTGGGGCGTGAGCGGAAGACGGCCTAACGGTGTGCGGGACCGTAGCCCAGCTTCATGGAGACGGTTGCGAATGGTCCTCGCCGATACCCCAGGAGCAACAGTGTCCCTAATTTGCTGGGAAGTGGCGGTGCGGTCCCCTACGGCACTGCGTAGGATCCTACGGTCTTGGCGTGCATCCGTGCGTCGCTGCGGTCCGGTCCCAGGTCGACGGGCACGTGCACCTTCCGCCGACCACTGGCGACAACATCGATGTACTGTGGAGACCTCACGCCCCACGTGTTGAGCAATTCGGCGGTACGTCCACCCGGCCTCCCGCATGCCCACTATACGCCCTCGCTCAAAGTCCGTCAGCTGCACATACGGTTCACGTCCACGCTGTCGCGGCATGCTACCAGTGTTAAAGACTGCGATGGAGCTCCGTATGCCACGGCAAACTGGCTGACACTGACGGCGGCGGTGCACAAATGCTGCGCAGCTAGCGCCATTCGACGGCTAACACCGCGGTTCCTGGTGTGTCCGCTGTGCCGTGCGTGTGATCATTGCTTGTACAGCTCTCTCGCAGTGTCCGGAGCAAGTATGGTGGGTCTGACACACCGGTGTCAATGTGTTCTTTTTTCCATTTCCGGGCGTGTATTTAGAAGGCTATCGAGAAGATCACGTGACCGTAAGTGTTACGAACGCGGATTTTTTTAGTATAAAAGGCGACCAGACAGCTTAGACTGGTCTTCCGTGGTAGCTGTGAGTATCGACATGGATTCCTCCAAAGTCCTAAACGTCTCCCAGCTATTACGGAGGAAGACGAGACGAACCGATGAACACTTTCAGTTGTGGCTATTACCAGAGAACCTGCACACTCGTCCTACTGACACAGCAACATAAAATTTCATCGAAAATGATGTGCTCCTTAGCAAGAAGAATTTAAATGTTTGTTTTTTAAATAAAACTGCCTTTTCCTGCTGCTAGTTACTTTATTTATCCCATACGCGTTTCGCCTTCTCCCGTTCTAAGGCATCATAAGTGGGATGACTTGCCGATCTGCGTTACCTCACATCTGGTCTGGAGGTCGCATTATCACTTTTATCACTGTCATATAATCACATCGTTGTGTTCTGGTCTTCCTCACACTGTTCACCTGCTGCGGAGGATGGCCAAGCAAACAAACTTGTTAATTTAAATGTGTTTACGTCTATTACAGAACCGTTCTACAATAACACTATGATACTTAAAATCAATGATCAAGTGGACAGTCAAGAACAATTAGAGATGGTATGGTCTGTAATGATAAAGAAAGAGATGTGTGGATCATTTAACTGTTTTCTATGTCGTAAATTCTCCAAGTTCGTCACTAGTAGATACAATTTCAAGGTGAAGCTACCTTTTCTCCTACACAGAAACAACAGGCTGACAATAAGAGGAAAACTAGAAAAATCAGCAAGAAACTAGTGAAAGTCGTTTCGAAGAAATATAAAAATCCTGCGGCTATACCATATAAAGTGGAATTAGCCGACGTTAAAAGTGTTATTCTAATACAAGAGCTGCCTGTAATACTGTAGCAGCTACTTGTGGACTACACTGTTATCCTTTGGATTTGGATGTAACGCAAGATGTTTCAGGGATTTTTAATAAAGTGAGGTGTGCAACCACCTAATATCGAACGAAAACTTCTGAATGGAAGTATACTACCAGAGAAACAGCAATGTGACAATGATAAGACAGTTGTAATAGACTAGTTTTTTTTCTTTTAAATTTGTGGTAAGGTCTTATGGGACCAAACTGCTGAGGTCATCGGCCCCTATGCTTACACACTACTTAATCTAACTTAAACTAACTTACGCCAAGGACAACACACACTACCATACTCTAGGGAGGACTCGAACCCCCGACGGAAGTAGCTGCGCGGACAGTGAAAAGACGCCTGAGACCGCGCGCCTACCCCACACGGCCTACTTAATGTGAATGACCTCCAACAATAAAGTTGTATAATAAACTTACGTGTCAAATTGCAAGCCGGAATGAAAAAAGTTATCAGTAACAACCTAATAGATTTTATAAGGTAATTTTTACGTCGTCCTTGCCTAAAGAACATGGTATTACCAGGTTGAAGGTTACACTATACAGCCACAAAATGGATCGGGTGTTTGACTTTGTGCAAGGCTGTTCAAGTGTTCTAACTCTCACAAGCAACATTGGAATACGCTGCACTGTGCTCAGCCCCAACCACATCCATGTGGTGTCAGCTAACGAACAATTTCAGAAAGCTGCTGTATGTTGTTTGGTAACATTCTGCAGTTTGTTTACTGGGGTACTAAGAAAACCCGCATTTTGACTGTTGTACAGTTAAGTTTCCTGAGCACTCATGGCTGAGTAAAGCTTATAAATTATGTTCTGTTTGCATACGGTTTTAATTATCTACCCGTAAACTATGTCGATATTCTTAACACTGACTCCAACAAGGATGATGTAAGCATTACACGTAAGTGCTAAATTAATCCTCACAGTACCGAGAAGGGGGATATTTTGTGCCAACCTTTTAAAAATATCATAACCTAATCAGTTACGTTATAATTTAATATTTTGAAAAGTATTCATTATTTGTAATGAATTATTTTATACGATTACTTTTTTTTGTTTTAGATTTCACAGTGAAATTTAGCTCAAACTTCAAGTGATAATGATAAATATCTTTCCTCGATGAACGTCATGTTCAACATTTTCGGGTTCAGGACGTTCCTTGCACATCAACAGATTTTCAGAGTTATTCTCGGAGTAAACGTCAACAACAGTTTACGAAATTTGCCTTTCTTAACTTTTTTTAGGCTTCGCATAAAGTACTCACACTCTGTTGGCAGTGCATTTTATTGTAACTAATGTTGATAAGAGTGTGTTAAAAGATATTTTCATATTATGGACGCTGCAGACATATCGATACCTGTTTAAAGAGTATGTTATTAAAATGACAATAAAAATTAATGAATTTTGTATTTTTCAAATATTTTACGGTCGGTACAACGTACCCTCCTGCCCCTCCCTGTGTAATGTGGATTATGGAAAATGCCTTGGTATTGCTTGGATTAGACCAATCGAAACGTTTTGTTCTCAGTCCACAGCACTGTTCTCGACAGTACCATCAAATTTAAATATTGTCGAAGTAGATCTGGTTCCCATAATGTTTCCACAGGTCCTTAGAAAAAGAACATATTTGTGAAAAAGAATTAAGCCATACCCTGTCAAAGAAATTCCTCCCATAAGTATAGATAGTGTGTTACGTGTATGCTAAAGCAAAACTGGAACTGGATGAGACAAAAGTCAAGAACCGAAAACTGAAGGATATGACGAAAACGACTGCCGTAGAGACAGAATGTAAACTGCAGTTGGAAAAAGAATAATCTATAACAGTTGCACAGACAAGGTTTACATACTGCTTTAAATACAGTTTGTGGCAAAATCTGGCTACAAATGGTAAATATAAAATATCTGCATTTATAGCAAACAGCAACTGAAGTTGGTCATTTATTGGAGTAATAGGCGAAACCATTGAAACCGAGAACAAGAAATGAATTCGCAGTTGCGAATATGACCAAACTTGTACCGGACCTGGACTGGCACCCGGGTTTCCCGCTTCGTGCGAGTGGTCGCCTTAACAGCCTCTGCACGCCTCCAGGACCCACCCAGTCCTCCATACGTCACGGTGAGTCTGCGTCCTGTACTCGCACAATTGCTGTGATTCCTCCACAGGGAGGGCCTTGTGATTATTTACGCGGCCTTGTCGTGGCATAAAATGCTACACTGCAGTGCCTGTGTTTTGATTATGTGCTCTGCAATGCCCTTCAGACATGGCTGCACCTCTGAAAGACATTGCAGAGAACCTCGTCAAAACACAGTCACTGTGATCTAGTAGGAATCGAAAACGTTTACTATATTAAAGGACACAAGAATTTTTTTTTTTATAATGATAAGTTTCCACCTCTATCTGCTTTTAAAGAATGCTTGTATTGTATCTAAATGTGCTGGACTGGATTTTGTGCACCTAGGTACAGAACAGCAGAGATAAAACCAATGGAATAACAAAATTTAACGATAATTCATTTGCAAAAGTTGTAAAAGAAAAGTTCTATACGCAAAGTCCACAACAATGTGAAGAAGAAAAGTTGGTAGTGTAAACTCAGGAAGATGTGGAGTGCTATAATAAACGTGTTGTGCAGGAAATAAAAGGTAAAATTACAATTCTTGAACGATCTTAGCTAGAAGCTTTTCAAGAAATAGCAAAACTAATTGTTAAAGCCACAAGACAGATATTTGACTGAAAATATCAGATATGTACTAGAATTAAGAACATACCTTCTTTGTAGGCATGTTCTTGAATTGTAATACATACCTGATTTTTTCCATAATTGCTTCGTTCCCCCATGTACCATATGAACCATGGACCTTGCCGTTGGTGCGGAGGCTTGCGTGTTTCAGCGATACAGATAGCCGTAAAGTAGGTGCAACCACAACGGAGGTGTATCTGTTGAGAGGCCAGACGAACGTATGGTTCCTGAAGAGGGGCAGCAGCCTTTTCAGTAGTTGCAGGGGCAACAGTCTGAATGATTGACTCAGGAGGACATCGTTATCAGGGAAAGAAAACTGGCGTTCTACGGATCGGAACGTGGAACGTCAGATCTCTTAATCGGGCAGGTAGGTTAGAGAATTTAAAAAGGGAAATGGATAGGTTGAAGCTAGATATAGTGGGAATTAGTAAAGTTCGCTGGCAGGAGGAACAAGACTTCTGGTCAGGTGAATACAGGGTTATAAACACAAAATGAAATAGGAGTAAATCAGGAGCAGATTTAATAATGAATAAAAAATAGGAGTGTGGGTAAGCTACTACGAGCAGGGTAGTGAACGCATTATTGTAGCCAAGATAGACATGAAACACACGCCTACTACACTAGTACAAGTTTATAGGCCAACTAGCACTGCATATGATGAAGAGATTGAAGAAATGTGTGATGCGATTAAAGAAATTATTCAGTTAAGGGAAATGAACATTTAACAATCATGGGGGACTAGAATTCGATAGTAAGAAAAGGAAGAAGAGGAAAAGTAGTAGGTGAATATTGACTGGGGATAAGGAATGAAACAGGAAGCTGCCTGGTAGAATTTCGCGCAGAGCATAACTTAATCATAGCATACATTTGGTTTAAGATTCATGAAAGAAGGCTGTAGGAACTGGAAGAGGCCTAGAGACATTGGAAGGTTTTAGACTGGTTATACAATGGTAAGACAGAGATATCGGAACCAGATTTTAAATTGTAAAACATTTCCAGGTGCAGATGCGGACTCTGACTACAATTTATTGGTTATGAAATGAAGACTAAAGCTGAAGAAACTGTAAAAAGGTAGGAATTTAAACAGAAGGGACCTGGATAAACTGAAAGAACCAGAGGTTGTTGAGAGTTTCAGAGGTAGCATTAGCGAACGATTGACAAATACAGGGGAAAGAAATACAGTAGAAGAAGAATGGGTAGCTTTGAGAGATGAAATAGTGAAGGCCGCAGAGGATCAAGTAGGTAAAAAGACGAGGGCTAGCAGAAATCCTTGGGTAACCTAAGACTTATTGAATTTAATTGATGAAAGGAGAAAATATGAAAATGCAGTAAATGAAGCAAGCAAAAAGGAATACAAACATCTCAAAAATGAGATCGACAGGAAGTGCAAAACGGCTAAGCAAGAATGGCTAGAGGACAAATGCAAGGAAGTAGTGGCATATATCGCAAGGGGTAAGATAGATACTGTCTACAGGAATATTAAAGAGACCTTTGTATAAAAGAGAACCAGTTGTGTGAATATCAAGAGCCCAGATGGAAAACCAGTCCTAAGCAAAGACGGGAAAGCAGAAAAATGGAAGGAGTATATAGAGGGTCAATACAAGGGTGATGTACTTAAGGGCAATAGTATGGAGAAGGAAGAGGACATAGATAAAGATTAAATGGGAGATATGATACTGCCTGAAGAATTTGACAGAGTACTGAAAGACCTATGTCAATAAAAGGCCCCGAGAATAGACAAAATTTCATTAGAGCTATTGATAGCCTTGGGAGAGCCAGCCATGGCAAAACTGCGATCTGGGAACAAGATGTATGAGACAGGCGAAATACCCTTAGACTTCAAGAAGAATATAATAATTCCAATCTCAAAGAAAGCAGGTGTCGACAGGTGTGAAAATTAACGAAGTATCACTTTAATAAGTCATGGCTGCAAAATAGTAACACGGATTCTTCACATACGAATGGAAAAACTGGTAGAAGCCGAACTTGGGGAAGATCAGTTTGGATTCTGCAGAAATGTTGGAATAGGTGAGGCAATATTGACCCTACGACTTATCTTAGAAGACAGATTAAGAAAATGCAAAACCTACGTTTCTACCATTTGTAGAATTGGAAAAAGCTTTTGACAATGTTGACTGTAATACTCTCTAAAATTCTGAAGGCAGGGGTAAAATACAGGGAGCGAAAGGCTATTTACAATTTGTACAGAGGCCAGATGGCTGTTATAAGAGTAGAAGGGCATGAAAGTAGTGGTGGTAGTAGTAGTAGTAGTAGTAGTAGTAGTAGTAGCTTTAGTTATCTGTAGATATCTTTTTACAAGGATATAGGACACATCAAAGTATTTACAAGTTTAGACCAATTTAAAATATGCTAATTCGTATACACATACATTTACTGACATCTAGTTAGAGACAATCATTAGATTTACTCCTGGCATACAATACTTTTTTTACAAGTAGCTTATTAAATAATGTAACGCCACACTGTTCACTCATATCTCTTTACCAGTCACTGTTCCCACTATAAGCACAATTTCATAACACTTCACTCACTACACATACAATGGTGATCTCTCGGCCATTTTCTGTACCACAGCTTCCCAATTGCTATCATGAAAAACTGAGTTAGCATCCCTCCATAATGAGTGAGGTGTTGAGCTATAAAAGAGGAAGATATGTTAGTATTGTGTAGTGCATAGCTTGGGGGTAAGTTTTTATAGAAAAGGAAATATGAAGGAAAAAACATAGTGTAAAGATGTTTTCTGGAATGTTGGCTGTTTTATAATCATTATTATTATTTATTTGTATAACTTTTTTTTACCAAACCCCTACTCTATTAAGTAATCCTTCAATGTATATAATGTACTGAATAACAGGCACTTTTAGCTGACTTTTTAAATAAGTGTATTTTCGCAATTTCTTTTATCTCTTTTGGTAATTTATTGTAAGGTTTTATTCCGTGGTAGAAAATGCTGTTTTGAGTTTTATGTTTATATTTTCTAGGCAAATGTAAGTTGAGTCTAGCTCTTGTTCCATGGTCATGGACAGGTTTGTGCAGTAATTACCAATGTTATTTTTGATGTGTACAGCTGACTGGTATATGTATTCACATGGAGTAGTTAAAATCCTCAGTGTTTTGAACAGATCTTTACAATGAGCTTGACTACCATTTTTGGTTATGATTCTTATGGCTCTTTTCTTGAGTTTGAAAATTGTGTTCATATTTTGTGCATTTGTTCCCCAAAAAAGAATGCCATAGCTAAGAATTGAGTGTACATATGAATAATATGTAACTAAAAGACACTGCATGTTACACACTGATGATAGGATTCTAAGGGCATAAAATACTGATGACATTCTGTTTGAAAGTACCTTTGTGTGTTCACACCACTTCTACTGAGAATCAATATTCATTCCTAGAAATTCTGCATTTGTTACACAGTCTGTAGACTTGCCATCCACATTTAATTTGACATTGTAATTTTCCCTCTTCAAACTGAAATTCATGGCATTAGTTTTCTTGATGTTCAATGTCACTTTATTGCTTATTGACCAATCATAAACTTCCTTGAGAGTTTCATTTGCTTTCTCAGCAAAGAATTCTCTTGTTTTCTCAATGACTATAATATTGCTGTCATCAGCAAAGAGAATTTTTTCACCATGGGTAACACTACTGGGAAAGTCATTGGTGTATACCAGGAATAGTATTGGTCTAATACACTATCTTTCAGAGCCCCTATATTAATGTATTTTGTTTCTCATAAGTGTTTTACTAAATGCTTAGATCTATTTGAAGTATGTGTTATCTCTACTCTTTGTACCCTATCTCCTAGGTATGATCAAAACCAGTCATTAGCTACCCCTCTTATTCCTGATGCTTCTAATTTTATGGTCAACTGTATCAAAGACCGTTGAAAGATCCAAAAATGTGGATTTAACACACTCAGCTTTGTCAAGAGCATCAAGTACAAACTTCATGTGTTCTACTATGGCTGACATTACTTCTGCCACTTTGGAAACCAAACTGTGATTCACTTAAAATATTGTATTTATTCAGGTAATTAATCAATCTATCTTTCATAATTACTTCTATTATTTTTTAGAATGATAACAGCAGGGAAATGCGCTGGTAATTTTCTATGTCTTCTGCATTACCTTTCTTAAGCAAAGGTACAACACTTTCCTATTTTAACTGCCCTGGAAATGCCCCTGATGTGAAGGATTCATTTATTATATTTGTTAAGGGGTCTTGTATAATCTCTATGCATTATTTCAGTGCACTCACTGGTACTTCATCTGTACCTACTGAATTTTTGTTTTTTAGTTTTCGAACAGTTTTATTGAGTTCATTCTCTGTGCTTGGAAGTAACATCATTGTATTTAGTGTAACATTATTTACAGGTGTTATATTTGTTTTGGGGAATTTTTGCTGTAACTTCTCTGCAATACTTAAAAATGCTCATTTACATAGTTTGCTAAGTGTTGTGGATCATTTATTACCTTATACCCGTCCCTTAGCAGTATGTTATTCTGCATATCATTGCCTCTCACCGTTTCCTTTTTTTATAAATCAGAGACTGCTTTGCTTTTATTCTCTGCATTATATACTATTTTGTCATTAAATGACTTTTTGCAGCAATCAGCAGCTTCCCATAGATCGTTTCGTATCTGTGATAGAAATTTAAGAATTCTGGATCATTGTGACTCTTTTTCATGGAATTGAGGTATTTAAGTGTTAGGGAAGACTTCTTAATACCTACTGTTATCCATCTGTTTTTGTGAGATGTTGATACAGACATGCATACTTTTGGAAATGTCTTTTCAAAGTTCAATTTAAATAATGTGGAGAATTTAGAGAATTTCACATTCACCATGGTTTCCTTATACACTTCATTCCAGCTTTGGTTTGCTAGTTCGTTTGAAAAATCTTTTATTTTGATTTCTGTTAGATGTCGTTTGTAGGCGTGTAATTTAGGGAATGATTCGATGACTGATTTTACTGTTGTTATTTGACAGAGATCGTCTGATAGTCCGAGATATTTTACAGTTACATCACATTTTGCCTGTCCATATTTGTGGCCACATGGTCAATTACTGATGCAGACACTGTAGTAACCGTTGTTGCACCATTGAACAGTAGGGACATGCCAAAACTTTGAAGGATACTTATGAGGGTGCTGCTGGATTCATTTATGATATTAGTGTTGATGTTAATGTCCCCACACAGAATTACGTTGACCTTTGTACTTGAGACTTTATCTAGAACTTCTGTTAATTTACCGAAAAAAGTGTCTACACTGCCACTGGAAGATCTACACAAACATAAAATGATTAATTTCTCGGTCATATCAAGTCCTGTTAATTGAATAGCTGATATTTCAAAGTGTTTGTCTTCACTTGCTGTACTGAGCTCATGTATTGATTTGAACTGTGTTCCTTTTCTGATATAAATGCATGATCCTCCACCCTTTGAAGCATTTGTGCAGTAAGAGTTCGCCCTTTCATATGATAATACCACTGCATGTTGGATTTCTGTCTCTCTACACCAGAGCTCAATAACACAAACTACTGTGCATTTCAAAGATTGGAGCTCTACTTCTAATAGTTATATTTTGTTTTTTATTGATTGCATGTTTTGATGGAGGATTGTTAAGTCTGTGAAATGTCCCATGTTACTCCTTCCTAGTGTTTGTTTTTCTTTGTGACATCTGGTACGTGTGATATTTGGAATGTTAAAATCTGTCTTGGGAGTGATTGTTTCAGTATTTTTAAAGTGCTGGAGATATGCTTTAGGCAGGGGAACCTGTTGTCTGGATTTACCCTAAGAAAGACTTACTTTTCCTACCCAGGCCAGCAGGTATTCGACCATGTTTTGCCTGAGATCTACCCCCTATTCTTTCATGAATCAGCTGTACCAATCTTCCTTTCACAGTCCTGTTTAGGTGTAGGCCATGCCTGGTGAAACCCCATCTGTTGATAGCCCCAACGGGCACCAGAGAAACATGAGCAAATTTGGCTGCCCTTAGAGCCATCCCTAATCCCACATTGATTCGCCTCACAGCTCCATCAAGGTGTGGTCGATCATGACGCTGAAACATCTCAACAAAGTGTACATTGGTGCCACGAGTCAGGGACGCTATCTTGTCCAGGTCACCACCTATGTCGTATGCCACAGCCCTGTCGAAACTGTTTCCCGCCCCACCCACTATCACTACATGGTTCTCTTTTGTAAAGTCCTTACATAAAGACCCTAAATCCTATATCACATGACTTAGCTCTGCATTTGTCTTGAAGATACTGATGGCCTGGTACACTGCTCCTAAACGTCCTGTAACAGAGGGCCTACACCTCGCCCATGGCTACTACCTAGCAACAACACTTTCTTCTTCCTAACACTTTGTACACTCCTGGGCTTCTTGGCCTCGGTTGAAGTGTGCTGCACATTTTCTGCTCCTCGTTCTACCTGAAGCTCTTCTCCACTTAACTCTGGCAGTGGTAGATACCAGTTTTTGGTGTTGATGACAAAACTGTGAGATCGAGTTCTCTTTCTTCCTATCCTCCTACCAGCAGCCATTTCCCAACCATCATCCTCCCCCTTATCTCCCTTGATCCTTATCAGATCCTTCCTGGCTACCTCAAACTGTGCCAGAAGGGCACAGATTTTCCTTTCCTGTTCCCCAATCAAAATGTTCCTACTGCATACTCTGCAGTTCGAGGAAACAGTCTCTTCTGTTCTCCCAAAATTTCCCCCCTCCCCTCCCCCAGTGAAAATATTTCCTACAAGACTGGCAACAAATCCCTCTACTCACTACCCTGTAACAGCTCCCATAATTCTCACTCATGGTCAGTTTCGAAGGAATAGTTGTATACAGAATGTTTGAAATTTGTCAAGGACGCGAAATTGGCTGTATGTAAACAAAAAACGACATAAAGATCTTACTTGCGATTGTTGTTGTTTTTGTACTAATTTAGAGATACAATGAGAGAAGAATGAATTAGTAATTACTTTGCTTTTAGAGAATTTACGTATCAAGCGTGTTTCGTCAGGTTTTTGAACGGTCATATTTTGGAAAATTTAGGTCTAGATTGCGTCTATCTAACTAGTAAGCAGTATCAATGTGTCAGTTTAATACGACTTAGAAACAGTAATATCAGAAAATTGAGCCCGCCGTGATGCAAAACACCTTGTTATTCGTTTATTTCTTTATTCTCCCAAACTAGTTTCGGCGACAAATATCACCATCATCAGCGCGTTTTTTTTTTTTTTTTTTTTTTTTTTTTTCTTATCAAGCGTTCATGGAATGTGAGTTGTGTGTGTGTCTCGGTTTTAGAGCAGTTTTATTCATGAGTTTATTTAATTTCTGTTCTTGTTTCTGTCATTTATTTTGCATTATTGACTGTGAGCGGTGATTTATTCTTTCTATTGTGTCGTACAATACTGAGGAGCTGGAGATTTGGTATGCTAATTAGGGAGCAAATTTCATATTTCCGCCAAGCTTTTTAGTTTCATTGTCGTTTTTTTAAGTTTGTTGAAGAGTTTTACTGGAAATGCCTGGTATGGTGTAGAAACAATGAACAACGATTTTATCTTGGAACTCTTCCATTTGGTCCGTGTTTGCGTAGAAAAACTGCTCTAAACACTTTTATTGCGACAATAGGCACTGATGAAACTAGTAGCTGTCTTTTTTATCAACTTTTGCACTATCAAGAAAACTTGAATAGAATTTTTTGTGTTTATGTCACGCAAAATATCGGGATATGTCGCGATTATTGGGCCTTCACATTACACGAAGTTTTTTCAAGAACAAGCTCTGCTGGGACGCCAATACTCAGTTGTGCGACAAGAACTGACACTACAGCAGGTATAAGAAACCAAAAAAAAATTAAATTTGACACTACTTCCTCTTAAATAAGTTCTTTTAGCGGACGAAGAAAATTCGAGTTATCTCACTCGGCGGCCATTTTGACATGGAAGCAGTGGTTGAGAAGGGAGTGAGACAGGGTTGTAGCCTTTCCCCGATGTTATTCAATCTGTATATTGAGCAAGCAGTAAAGGAAACAAAAGAAAAATTTCGAGAAGGAATTAAAATCCATGGAGATGAAATAAAAACTTTGGGGTTTGCCGATGACATTGTAACTCTGTCAGAGACAGCAAAGGACCTGGAAGAGCAGTTGAAGGGAATTGACAGTCTTGAAAGGAGGATATAAGATTAACATCAACAAAAGGAAAACAAGGATAATGGAATGTAGTGGAATGAAGTCAGATGATGCTGAGGGGATTAGTTAAGGAAATGAGACATTTAATGTAGTAGACACGTTCTGCTATTTGGGGAGCAAAGTAACTGATGATGGTCGAAGTAGAGAGGATATAAAATGTAGACTGACTGTGGCAAGGAAGGTGTTTCGGGAGAAGAGAAATTTGTTAACATCGAGTATAGATTTAAGTGTCAGGACTTCTTTTCTGAAAGCATTTGCATGGAGTGTAGCTATGAAGGGAAGTAAAACATGGACGATAGATAGTTTAGACAAGAAGAGAATACAAGCTTCCGAAATGTGGTGCTACAGAAGAATGTTGAAGATGGGATGGGTAGATTACGTAACTAATGATGAGGTACTGAATAGATTTGGGAAGAACACGAAATTTTGGCACAATCTATGTAAAAGAAGGGACCGGTTGGTAGGATATATTCTGAAGCATCAAGGGATCACCAATTTAGTATTGGAGAGTATCGTGGATTGTACAAATAGCAGAGCGAGACCAAGAAATTAATAAACTAAGCAGATTCAGAAGGATTTAGGTTGAAGTAACAATTCAGAGATGAAGAAGCTTGCACAGGATAGAGTAGCATGGAGAACTGCATCAAACCAGTCTCTGGTCTGAAGACCAAAACAACAACAACAACAACAACAACAACCTTCTTTGTACCTATCTAATTACTAGACGGAAAAAGAATTAGAAGATTCCATTGTAGATTTACATTATAAGTTAGAAATTAGCCTGGATGTCATTGGAATTACACCAAACAAACATAAAGAAACGGTTGTTTTCTGTATGTGAAGGTACATGCAGAAATTAATAAGGATTTTGTATGGAAATATTTGCTGGTCTTATTCATTAAACTAGCAAAATCTTTCGACTGATTGGCCAAGAGGTACGTACTGCACTGCAGTTCAAAGGAGGGCTGTCCGTTCTTCTGTGGGGATGGAATCGACAACATAGCGTACTTACGTTATTCATTGGAGTGATTGATAATGGTTATGCATTTATTTGTAAATATTTTATGTGTATGTGTGAGTATGTGTGGAATAGCTGGATGAAATGCTTTAGTTGTGTTAGTTGTGTGTATATGTGAGTATGAATGCTTCATTGGATACTGTGTGTACATATAAAACCCAAAATTCAACTTGAACGTATGATGGGAAAGACGACCACAGAGTCACTACCCCAGCCACCAGTCAATAGACTGGATTCACCTGATCATCGGGTTCTGTGGGATCAGGGACACCATGCGGAGAAGAATCGGAGCTTCTCAAAGACTTCTCACACTCTGAAAACGAAGCGTAAAAACTTTGTTGGCACAATTAATGTGAACACCCTCACTAAAACAGGCAAATTGAAGCAACTCACCAATGCAATGGCAAAATTTGACCTAAAAAATCACTGCATTGCAAGAGGCAAGATTTATGGATGAAGGACACTGTAACACAGAAAATTACAGCATCGACAAGGGCAAACCTGCCATAAAAGTAAGAGACAAACTACAACTTTTCGGAACAGCATTCGCCGTACACACTTCCATACTCGACTCAGTTATTGAATTCACATCTTCCAATGAAAGAGTCTTCCTGCTTTCGGTAAAATCAATTAATAAAGCCTACACTTTTATCAATGTGCACTCCCCCACAAATCACCACAGTAAAATCGACCCTGAAACAGTGGACAATTTCTGGGGAACACTAAAAGAAACAACAAATAAAATACCAAGGCACCATGTGAAAATCTTATTGGGCGATTTTAACGCACAGTTAGACATGGAAGTAAAATTCAGAGATACCACTGGCCCCCATATCAAACACAAACTTACCAACAAGAATGGTGAAAAACTAATCGACCTCTGCAGAAACTTCGGAATTAAATACATGAGTACCCAATTTCAAAAACCTGCACATAAATTAACCACATGGAGAGCAAGTCCTAAACAGGGTGAATACCAAATTGACCAAGGAAAACATAAAAGTAATTCTAAACCTCACAAGCCGCAAAGGTGTCTTTGAATTAGATCATCATCTTCTCCAAATAAAAACAAAATTGCAATCCACCAGAATGCTAAAAAGTTCACCCAAAAGTACCAAACCAGATCCGGAATATCATAAACTCAGCAAAGAAAAAATCATCATGCAAATCAATCAGGAAAAATCAACAGACCGGAAGAAAATAACAGAGAAAATTCAGGAAGCCTTCAAATTAGGACAACCCCCTCGCACCAGGGAACATCGCTGGTGGATCGCAACCTGCAATCAGGCTGTCGACAACCGAATAACTGCTCGGAAAAAATTTAGCACTCAGAAAACTAAAGAATATTGGGAGAAATTTCTTAAACCCCAAAAACATACCTCAAAAATTATTAGAAAAGGAAAACGGGGATATGACAACAACAGAATCTGCGAAATCCAGCAAGATTTCATCAAAAACAATATAAGAAATTTCTACAAGACTTTTAGAGAAAACTTACAGGGATACCAAACACCTACCTAGCTTGTGTTTTAAGAAGCCCGATGGTTCTTTGGAAACTAATACGAAAATTAACTGCAAAATCTTAGCCCAATGTTTCAGCTCCCTCCTAAACTGCGAACCACCCCAAGAAAAACATGTCTTCTCTTCTCCAGTATTCACTCACCCAGACTCACATGTACCGAATCTCGAGGAAATTGTGGAGATAGTCAAACAGTTGAAAAATAACAAAGCACCAGGAAAAGATGGGATCATTGCTGAATTCTGGAAACTAAACGATCCTATACTTACGCTGAAACTACATCATGTAATATCAGACATATGGGTGATGGAGCAAATACCAGAGGACTGGAAATGGGCTCTAACTCACCCGCTACACAAAAAGGGCGACACGACAGACATCAACAATTAAAATTTCCCTGCTCCCAGTCACTTACAAAATCCTTTCCAAAGCACTTTTAAACAGAATAGAATCCCAAGCAGATCCACTAATTGGTGAATACCAGGCCGGATTCAGAAAAGGACGATCATGTGCGGAACAGATCTGGTGTTTAAAGACGATATTACAAATGAGAAAATGCAGGAACACTGTAATTACATTCATCGACTTCAGGAAAGCATACGATTCAGTGGACCGTAAAACCCTGTTTAAAATCATTTAAGAATTTGGGATCGACCGAAAGACACGAAAAACCACAGAACAGACACTTACAGGAACAACATCCAAAGTGAAATTCATGGGCGAAATATCAGAACCCTCCGAAATCAAAACTGGAGCTCGACAGGGGGACAGACTATCCCCAATGATTTTCAATATTGTTCTAGAAAAGATCATCAGGGAATGTGAATGACAAATAAAGGACATCCAAATTGGTATCAAAAAAGAGAACCGAACTAAAGTCAAGTGCCTTGGTTTCGCTGACGATATTTCATTTATCAACAATAACATAACAGAAGCGATTCACGCAATGGAAAACCTACATGAAATTAAAAAAAAAAAAAAAAACAAAAAAACGGGCTACAGATATCTTATGAAGAAACCAAATATATGGAAAGACAGCCAGAAAATACATCCCCTTTAATCACAAAATATGATAAAATAGCACAAGTCTGCCATTTTAAACACCTCGGGGAAACTATACAGTCCTCGGGACTAAACCGAATCGCCAATGAACAAGGAATCACGAAGCTCCAGAAGGCCTACAAGCTAACATGGATGCATTACAACAAGAAGTTCATTTCGACAGACAAAATTAAGGCAAAATAGAACAGTTATTCTTCCAGAAGCAATCCATGCAGCTGAAACAATGGTGATTGATGGTCATTCAAAAATTAGGGAAATAGAAAAGCAAGAAGGAAAAATTCTCAGAAAGATTTATGGGGCAATCAACAAAAACGGCATTTGGATGAAGAGACCACAAAACGAGCTCTATATAAAGACCAACACAGTAACAGACGAAATCACAAAACGCCAAGCCAAATTTAATACACATATCTACAGGATGGAAGACTCCAGAACAGCAAGGAAAATCTTCAATATTATAACAAAGAGTAAATGCGGCACAGAATGGCTGAAAGAAGTCCAGAGGGATCTGCAGCAGGTCAACATAAAAAATCTCGAAGACCGCCCTGAGTGCCGGAATAAAATCACAAGAGTGAAGGTTGAGGAAAGAACATCGCGCCATCCTGGTAAAAAAAGGACAGAAGAACAGAACAAGGAGCATTCTGAGAGAATGAAGTGTTTTTGGGAAGCAAAGAAGAAAAGCGTCCAGAGATGAAATTATGAATTCAAGTTCAATCGCTCTCCTAAAAGTAAACAATCGTTATAATACATAAAATGGAAATATTCGATATATGGTGAAAGAGAAGGAAATATTGAAGCAAATCGGAAAGTAACAGTTACAGGATAATTTAATATTTACGTTCTTCTAGTTTTAGTGTAAATAGTACCTGATATTATTAGGTTTAAAGAAAAATGTATAGGTAAATTATGAGAAAAAATAATTTATTGTAAGATAACTTTGTAAATAAACCAGATAATATTATTGTCAATAAATGCACAGAAAAACTGGTAACAATATAGAATAAAATCTCTGTCATTAATCCATAAGCTATTTTTATATCATTTGTAAGTAGGCTGTTTAGGTTTTTATGTTGGTAACACCATGTAGCGCTCTGTATGAAAACACTGGCTGTGCTGTGTGCAGTCTGTGGCTGGTTGGCATTGTTGGGATATTCGCTATTGTAGTGTTGGGCAGTTGGATGTGAACAGCGCGTAGCGTCGCGCAGTTGGAGGTGAGCCGCCAGCAGTGGTGGCTGTGGGGAGATAGATGCCAGAGTTTTGAGAGGTTGCTATAAGCGGACGATCTGGACGTGTGTCCGCCAGAAAAAGGAAATTTGTAAAGATGAATGTCATGAATTGATAGATATATATATGATGACTTTTGAACATTATTAAGGTAAATACATTGTTTGTTCTCTATCAAAATCCTTCATTTGCTAACTATGCCTATCATTAGTTAGTGCCTTCAGTAGTTAGAATCTTTTATTTAGCTGGTAGTAATGGCGCTCCCTGTATTGCAGTAGTTCGAGTAACGAAGATTTTTGTGAGGTAAGTGATTCATGAAAGGTATGGGTTATTGTTAGTTGGGGCCATTCTTTTGTGGGAATTATTGCAAGTCAGACTGCGTTGCGCTAAAAATATTGTGTGTCTGTTTAGTGATGGTTCAAATGGTTCAAATGGCTCTGAGCACTATGGGACTTGGTCATCAGTCCCCTAGAACTTAGAACTACTTAAACCTAACTAACCTAAGGACATCACACACATCCATGCCCGAGGCAGGATTCGAACCTGCGACCGTAGCGGTCACGCGGTTCCATGTTTAGTGATGTTCAGAATAAGTAAAGAGAGAAATGACTGAGTACGTTCAGTTTTGCTCAGCTGTTTGAAAATCAAATAACGTAAGAGGTTTTTCAGCACTGTGACGTTTAATTTTTTCTAAGGGGACGTTTCACATTGTTATTATCTCTTCTACCAACCGTTTCACTACAGAGTACACTTGTCCAAGCTTATGGAATAACTTAGCTGTGTATAAAGAGAGAAAATTATTTTTGATAACTCACAATGTAATCTGCAATTGTTTACAATATTTCTGAACCTCTCCCTCTTCATGATCAGATCTCAAATGAAAAAGCCTACACACCTCTGACACAATTACAACACATGATAGGGGGGAGAAGGAGGTGGAGCTCGAACCATATCGGTCCATTGGGTTCCCTGCTATTTTAATGCGCTCACATTGGTAGAGAGATAGTGAGGGGTTCCCCATCTACCCCGCACGACCATAATCAATAACTTGGGCAATTGCTTAATGCTGATTAGGTATTTGCCTGTGTGACCTTGATGAATTCGCGTGGTTCCTGGTTTCAGGAGTGTGGGGGGTGACCTTGAATATAATTTGGACAAGTGAGTAACTTGACACCAGATGTGATAAGTGTCCCTTTAATGCCGGAATGTCATCTGGTATACCTTTAAATCGCGTCCCCTTAAATCGCATCTTTTTTAATACCGTTCTTTCGGATCCCGTTATCTTGAGATACGTGTCCATTTAAATCTAGAACCTGCATTTCTATCCTACTGTCAGAAAGAACTTCACAATGATTCTGAACAAAATGGAATCAGACCGAGTGCCTCAATCAATGGTGACAAGTTGTTTATTCGTTGGTGGATCTGCAATGTAAGGTCGTGTGATGAAAATCTAAGCAAGGAAATGACACCCGTTTCGAAAAACAAAAACTTAAGCTTGCTCGTTGAATTCCAGAAAAGCAGACTGTAAAAACATATTAGTAGATGCGTCAGATAAAATCAGTCATTACCGAAAGGAAGGCAATTAGTTCATGGGAAACGTCGTAGAATATTACAGAATGGTGTTTACAAGTCCGTACGTATCCCTGTGACGCGGAAACGTCGTATATCGTTGTCATTAGTGGAAGTCGTGTTCAGCACTATGCTATGGAAACAAAAAAATACCTTGCCATCGTGCCTTTATGATTATGTAAGGTTTTCTACTACATTTATGCTGCCAAAAACAGCCATTCAATATGGTGACTACTGTGCAACACCCGCCAAATGCATGTAGCCATCAAACAGAAGAGACCATGAAAACTTTACAAGGTACGTGAAATCTCTAAAATACTGCCATTCTTTATTTGCCTCTCTCCTCTCCCCCGTCCGTCTTCTCATTTTATCTTCCTCTTTCATACATAAGCGTTACCGTAAACAAAGACCCGGTAGGAAGTAAGGCGCCCTTTTTTTTAATCGATCTCCATATTAGAGTCTGCCATGCACTCTATGTGCTCCTATTATGTCAATTATGTACTGTTCACTTACATAATTTTTCTTATTGTATTATTGTTCACCTGGTTCATCCCATATATTCCATTGCTTCGTATTTACACATCAATTTCAGTTACTATCTATTTCTTAATTAGCTTCCAGGTCTCTGCAACTAAAAGACGTAACGCTCCACTGACCGAACCATGTAACGTGAAAGCTGAAACAGTGGTATAATGAAGTGACATGATTGCATATTCACTACTGTTGTTGTCCACTACGCAACTGTCATACAAGCTGGTTTCGGTCTCTTGGGAATGCTTAGGATTTATGTTAATTTTGTTCGAAAGAAAAGAATAGTTGACCACTCATTTTCTCTCTGGTATCTGACACACATGATATCAACACGTTCTCACCTTGCTGCATTTGTCTGAAATAATATAGGACACCCAAATTAAAATCTAAAGAGAATTGGTAATATTTGATCCGTTCTCCTCTGAAACCCGTTTCTTAACCACTCTGTCGCCACGTTCGATAGGGGCGTTTGGCCTGGGGATATGGTTAGCCGTACAGTCCTCTGCCTATAACTCGTCTCTTCGCAAGCTGAAGCAGTATAATGAAATACTTGGTCTGTGTCTCTCCAAACAGGATCCGACTAACCCGATATGATTATAATTTTCCAAGAGAAAAACGAACAAGTTCCATCCCTACAATCGAGGACAATGCAAGAGCACAGCTGTTAGGAATAAAACAAAAAATTAAAAAAAAGTACTAATGTTGTAGATGCTACAACTTGTACTAGACGGAACTGGCGTCTCAGTAAGTACCGTTCAAGTACTGATATATTAAATACACAGTACAAGTATATGTCACAGTTATTTAAAATCGTATTAGATTAACACTCAAGTTGAGAAAGGAGCCAGAAATGTTTCTGATGCAAGAATCTCGTCGTGGTGTGTTATTACTATAGTAACTTATATTCCCAGACCAATCACGTTGACAGAGGGAGGAGGAGTAGGAGTAACTGTTTATTTTTTCTTTTTTAATTGTCCTTATCGGAGAATATAATGGAGCGCAGAAGAATTAAGTAAGATGATGCCGAGATAAACATATAAACACGTTTGGAATGAAACACTAAAAGTAGTAGAGAACTTTAATTCGCGTCGGCGGAAGTAAAGAGAATAAAAAATATAGATTGGCGACAAAAGAAAAGCTTTCTTGGAATAGAGAAATTTTTTAACTTCTAAATTCAAATGTTAGAAACACTTTTCTGAAAATATTGATTTTGGGTGTAGCCTTATATGGCAGTAAAATGTGGGCGATAAAGAACACAGAAAGAAGATGAGCCGGTGTGAGGCAACGAATCTACACTCGATAGTCTGCAGGGCGGTGCTTCAGTAGCTTTCCTCACTCTTGTGGCCTCTGTGGGCAGTCGATATACACTCATCATCATCATCATCATCATCATTTAAGACTGATTATGCCTTTCAGCGTTCAGTCTGGAGCATAGCCCCCCTTATACAGTTCCTCCATGATCCCCTATTCAGTGCTAACATTGGTGCCTCTTCTGATGTTAAACCTATTACCTCAAAATCATTCTTAACCGAATCCAGGTACCTTCTCCTCGGTCTGCCCCGACTCCTCCTACCCTCTACTGCTGAATCCATGAGCCTCTTGGGTAACCTTGCTTCTCCCATGCGTGTAACATGACCCCACCATCTAAGCCTGTTCGCCCTGACTGCTACATCTATAGAGTTCATTCCCAGTTTTTCTTTGATTTCCTCATTGTGGACACCCTCCTGCCATTGTTCCCATCTACTAGTACCTGCAATCATCCTAGCTACTTTCATATCCGTAACCTCAACCTTGTTGATAAGGTAACCTGAATCCACCCAGCTTTCGCTCCCATACAACAAAGTTGGTCGAAAGATTGAACGGTGCACAGATAACTTAGTCTTGGTACTGACTTCCTTCTTGCAGAAGAGAGTAGATCGTAACTGAGCGCTCACTGCATTAGCTTTGCTACACCTCGCTTCCAGTTCTTTCACTATGTTGCCATCCTGTGAGAATATGCATTCTAAGTACTTGAAACCGTCCACCTGTTCTAACTTTGTTCCTCCTATTTGGCACTCAATCCGTTTATATTTCTTTCCCACTGACATTACTTTCGTTTTGGAGATGCTAATCTTCATACCACAGTCCTTACATTTCTGATCTAGCTCTAGTGGTTCATGGTGTGGGTTCCTGTAGTCATGTCCTAGTTCATGAACCACGGGCAACGTATGAGTTGCCAAGTAAGTGGTCCCGACAGTCGGGATACCAGTTACTTTGGAATAAGGCTGGGCATCTCGGACATATTCTGAGTCGTGGTCACCTTTGTGCTCATACGGCAAAGACTACCAAATCCACCGGCTGGTCCCTCAGCCGTCAGGGGTAAAATCCAATGGGACTCGGGGCAAGTAAGGCTAGCAACCTGCTTCCCTGGTACTTTAAGTATGATGCTGGCAACATTCAGAGTCGATATACACTGCCGGAAAAAAATACAACACAATCAAGTACAAGGCTGTTTTACTAACAAGTGATGTGGCAGATAGTTCATCATTTTGGAAATATATAAGACGTGTTCGGTTGGTGAGAGACCTGGTGCTCTTGCTGTCTATGGCAGCTGTTCTACACCACTAAGAAGACGATGTATCGCAGCAGTCGTAGTATAGTACAGTACAGCGGACGTCAATTGTCCCGCTGAAAAAGCACACCACCTTCATGTCGAAGAAATGGCAGTATGGTTCAAATGGTTCTGAGCAATATGGGACTTAACATATGAGGTCATCAGTCCCCTAGAACTTAGAACTACTTAAACCCAACCAACCTAAGGACATCACACACATCCATGCCCGAGTCAGGATTCGAACCTGCGACAGTAGCAGCAGCGCGGTTCCCGACTGAAGCGCCTAGAACCGCTCGGTCACAGCGGCCGGCAAATGGCAGTAGAACGGGGTAACAAGTTATTGATTGTAGCGGGCACCGGTCAAAAAAAAAAGAAGGTAAAATGTGACTGAGTTGTAATTGGTGGCCCCTCCCACACCATGAAGCCTGCGGTGGGACCTGCGGATCATAGGCGAATACACTCTGGAAACTGCCGGTCACCAGGTGTTCGCCTTAAATGTGTACGTCGAGCACTCCCTTACAGACAGAAACCACTCTCATCCACTCTCAAGTCAACACTTTCACAACACCAAAGTAGCCGTTCTTGGCGGCTTCGTTGTGTCAGTGGTTAGCCTGGGCAGAGGCACACGTGGTTTTAGGTCAGTTTCAAGCAGACGGATGCGAAGGAAGAAAGTAAGTAGAAGTAGGTTTAAGGTCCCGTCGACATTAGAGATGGAGCGCAAACACGGATGGTCTCAGGGATGGCGAAGACAATCGGCCGTGCCCTTTCAAAGAACTCATCCCGGTATTTGCCTAGAGCAATTTAGGGATACCACGGAAAACCTAAATCTGAATGGGCGGCCGCGGGTTTGAACAGTCGTCCTAACCTCTGCGCCATCTCTCTCGGATCGGACAACTCCTAACGGTGCTCGGTTTGCACATCAGCTGCAACATGTGTCAAGATTTCTTCCCTGGACGATGCTCGTTCGGCCACTGCTGTTGTCACGTTCTGGTGATCTTGATGTGCGTCTTGTGAAGAAAACCGTTGTCACATATATACTTTGCGTAATTTTCATCGTGATTTATGATTACTTAAACTCAAAACACCCCCTTCTACGCGCAAACTAAAGTAGCTACGTCAGAGTTTGGCAATAAACTCCAAAAGAACATAAAACGCACAAATTTCTGTAATTAACTTTGTAAATAATTAAGGTAATGGCTGTAATTACGGTTAATTATTAACTGAAAGACAAACATAATAGCACCCGGTCATGAGTATGCGGCAATACGACGATCTACTGAATGGCAACACAGTATACTTAGGTGACAATTGTCAAAATCAATTCCCCACTGTTAGCGTGCCTTGCACCAACAGCAAACCACCATTCTTGCTATGACTGGTCGGGGCTCCGAATCTAATGGCGAACGCCACAATTAACGCGGGGCGGCACATATCACAACAGAATACACAATTGCGCCTGATAATATACTGAACACGTCCTCCAAAACGCATAGAGATCAACATAAACATCTTTTCCGCTTTTCATTGCTGATGAAAACCACACATTGCATTTCTACCGCCATACAGCGAGACCTTCAGAAGTGGTGGTCCAGATTGCTGTATACACCAATACCTCTAATACCCAGTAGTACGTCCTCGTGCACTGATGCATGCCTCTATTCGTCGTGGCATACTATCCACAAGTTCACCAAGACACTGTTGGTCCAGATTGTCTCACTCCTCAACGACGATTCGGCGTAGATCCCTGAGAGCGGTTGGTGGGCCACGTCGCCAATAAGCAGCCCTTTTCAATCTATCCCAGGCACGTTCGATGGGCTTCATGTCTGGAGAACATGCTGGCCTCTCTAGTCGAGCGATGTCGTTATCCTGAAGGAAGTCATTCACAAGATGTGCACGACGGGGGTGCGATTTTCCGTCCATGAAGAATGCCTCGCCAATATACTGCTGATATGGTTGGACTATCGGTCGCAGGATGGTATTCACGTATAGTACAGCCGTTACGGCTCCTTCCATGACCACAAGTGGCGTACGTCGGCCCCATAAAATGCCACCCCAAAACAGCAGGGAAACTGCACCCTGCTGCGCTCACTGGACAGTGTGTCTAAGGCGTTCAGCCTGACCGGGTTACCTCCAAACACATCTCCGACGATTGTCTGGTTAAAGCCAAATGCGACACTCATCGCTGAAGAAAACGTGATGCCAATCCTGAGCGGTCCATTCGGCATGTTGTTGGGCCTATCTGTGCCGCGCTGCATGGTGTCGTGGTTGCAAAGATGGACCTCGCCATGGACGTTGGGAGTGAAGTCGCGCATTATGCATGCTGTTGCGCACAGTTTGAGTCGTAACACGACGTCCTGTGGCTGCACGAAAACCATTATTTCGCTGTCAGGCTTCCTCCGAGCCATAATCCGTAGACAGCGGTCATCCCTTGGGCGGCCTGAGTGAGGTATGTCATCTGCAGTTTTCTCTCTGTATCTCCTCCGTGTCCGAACAACATCGCTTCGGTTCACTCCGAGACGCCTGGACACTTCCCTTGTTGAGAGCCCTTCCTGGCACAAGGTAACAATGTGGACGCAATCGAATCGCGGTATTGACCATCTAGGCATGGTTGAACTACAGACAACACGAGCCGTGTAGCTCCTTCTTGGTGGAATGACTGGAACTGATCAGCTGTCGGACCCCCTCCGTCTAATAGACGCTGCTATTGCATGATTGTTTACATCTTTGGGAGGGTTTAGTGACATCTCTGAAAGACTCAAAGGGACTGGGTCTGTGGTACAATATCCACAGTCAACGTCTATCTTCAGGAGTTCCGGGAACCGGGGTGATGCAAGACTTTTCTGATGTGTGTATTTGGGTGGAATCAACATAGTCAACACCGACTGCGACCACACTTTGCGGAAACTTCATTTACTTTTAAATGAAGCAAATGTTAAGAAAAGTTGTCGCAAAAGAGAAAGAAATTGGATTTGAAACTACATGAAATGGTTTGAGTCTCTACAGGAGGAGAGCGCTTGCCATTGCAGCTTATCGTTTTGTAGACGGTGCGTTGTGACGTCACCGCAGGGCCCTTGATGCTAGTGGTGTAATTAGTGTAACTCCATCAGTCATGAAACTGCTCTGAATACTTTCTCTTGCTCAAGTGGCTTCTCCAGGAAATAACATTATCCTCCGTCGCATTCCGTTGATCACAGTCCGGTCGGGCGTAACTGTCGACGTATAAATCCAGGTTCATATGAGTGTGATTGAGACGTTCCTTACACAGATTATTCTGTTATCAGGGCCCTGTGAATGATTTTAAAATAGTGTCGAATTCACTTTGACCCGCGGATCGCTGATTCACAGTTCTGGCGTAAAAATACCACACGTATATCAGAGTCTGAAAGTCTTCACAGCAACAGTTAACGTTTTAATGCGCGGCTCCTCATTAAGTTGCAAACGAGGTAAGTATTTTAAGGTGGATTAGTTTGTGCATTTCAGTTAAGAGCAAATAGTTCGGTTCAAGCCGCGATAATCACTGTCCATTTTGGATTAAGCCTATGTTGTCACTGCGTTTTACCATATACTACTCCATGAACCTCACTGTACTCACACAGTCTAACATGTTTCATAACGTCCACGTCGAAATTTAGTTTGAACAGTGACCGAGAAACAAGAACGCGGCCCCAAATTTTCGTGTATTAATGTCTAGCGCGATTACACAACACACGCTCTTCCACGCCACGAGACTACACACATCTGACTATCGATGCTTGACTGCTACTGTCGATATCTCTCACACATCAGAGTTTCATACAACAATGGTGCGTAATACATTTAGTTTTACTTAGCGCATTCCACAAAAGTATTAGAAACATACATTGAAAAGCTGCAAAATCAGTTAATAAGAGACTCGTGTTGCAGTGTAAACGAAGCAAAGCATAGTTATGTTTCATACTATAGATTAAAACCAAAAATATTGTAGATCATCAAAGATACACGTGCAGTGTAGAAGGAAGCAAAAGAAAGAAAAAAATTTCTCGTAATTATCAGTATCTTCATAGTCTCTATTACGTGGACGTCCAGAACCTGGTCTACATGTGTGGGAATGCTCCACAGATCACTAGCAACAGCACACGTGATACGTTATGCCCAACATGCATAGCAACACGTCGATACGTCCATCCGTCCAGCTTCCTTCAGGCCCATACAGCGACCCTGTTCTAAGGGGCTGAAGTTGTTCAGCAGGAGTACGTACGCGTCGGCGGGCCATCGCTGCACACACTGTTCGCCTGTAGCCTCAGCGCAGTTGTTGCCTGCAGTGTCAAAACAGAGGCCACACAGACAGTCCTCCAGAGCGCCATCTGATCGCCGATGACCGTGACAAATGAATCACTAACACTACATCCCCTCAGTGTACACATATTGAACGCTTGCAGCTCTGAACATACTCATGGTTGTTCCATTTTTACTTTCCGGCGGTGGATAAGACGATGCGGTACTAGTGGATTTTCCTAGCACTCAGGTGGGTACTCTCTGGTTTCTAGGAGTTAGCAAGGATTAGCTGTGCTGGTGGTTATGTGACGGTTCCTGTAACATGGTCTACATCTGGTCTGCCGCATTCGCTTGTGCAGTGGCAGTAATTTGTAAGTCGAACCTGCAGTCCATGTTTTCAACGAAGTTCGATTGTAAGTAAGATGATAATGCGAACTACTTTCTTGCATTAAAAACTAACGAAACCACGATCTTCTATCACCCAGCTCGTTAGTTTCCAATGACGACTTGCAGCACTGATGCTTCATAAGAAAAGGTACCTTGTGAGTGTGTGGGTTTTATTTTGTCAAGTTGCGCAATGGATTGATCCAACAAGTACCCTTTGGCTTCTGCAAGAAACAATTTTCACCTCACACTACTGCAGAAGTCAGACAGATGCTCCTAATGTACCAACAAGAACTGCTTGAAAAACATTCAGCAACAAATATCTTCTGGAGTCGTCCGCTGTAAGGAAAAGACACAAAAATATTCTATATTCTTACGTAAGTGGTGGAATACTTGGGTACTGGAGTATTGCTAGTTAGTGTAAGAAAAACATTAAACGAACGAAAAATATTATTTATTGCAAAAAATTCTGAGAAATCAAGTGAAACTTTTTCTTATAAAATAATAAATTTCTGGGTTATATCTTCTGGTAAACCTTCCGGGATGTAAGGTCGTGGTCCATGAAACTCTTCAGCTCCTATTTATTTATTTATTTATTTTTAACGTTTCATCCAGAGCTGCGCTGGACATCTTCAGAGGGGTGTTTCGCCTCCGATGAATCTTGCCGACTGGCGGGTCTGACGTCTGAGAGCGACTTATATATCGTAGAAAGTGGGCGTGGCCAGAGTTACACATGATATGCGGAGATAATCTTTGTCAGAGATAAAACTTAACTATCGATCGTGATCTCGTCACGGATAAAACTGTCTAGCAATTCTGTAGTGCTACTGTCCAAATATCACTAAGTTTCATGGTCTCTTCTTTCCGTTTAAAATTATCCCTATGTTTATATATTTCAATTGCTTCTCTACAAAGCCGTGGGTAATAGTTCGTCGTCGTAGATAAAATTTTTGTTTCGGAAACTTCACTTGATGATTTCCTGACTGAAAAGGGTGTTCTGCTACAGCCGATTTATCTGTTTTTCCTAATCGGCAAAGACTTCTGTGTTCTTTTAACCGTGTATTTACACTTCTTTTTGTTGTTCCAATATAAACTTTTCCACATGTACACGGAAGATGTCCAGCGCAGCTCTGGACGAAACGTTAAAAAAAAAAAAAAAAGAAAAAAAAAAGGAGCTGAAGAGTTTCATGGACCACGATCTTACATGCTGGAAGGTTTACCAGAAGATATGTCATCCAGTCGTGAAAGCCTTCATACTAAATTTCTGGGTTCTTTTCGGAACAGTAGATTGCCTCTTATGGATAGGAATGCTATTGTTTTACAAAGTATGGAAAGGTTCTTTCCTCCCTTTTCTTTAATAATGATATTTACTTGGCAGAATGGCTGAGAGCCGCGCCTACACAACTTGAGTAACTTTCCTAGGTACAGTCAAGGCTGTCGCATGAGAAATGTAATGGAGTGTACTGTTATGGAGGACAGATGGGGCTCGCATACGCTGTAGCACGCAATACCATGAGCTGCGACAACTGCTGCCTGTGTCGCTCGCTGCTGACAAATAACACAACTATTTCTTTCCATCTGGATCTACCTTCGCCAATCAAACCCTCCCTACGCCTTGATGAAGTCAAGGACTCCTATCTGCCCCTAGTCTATTGCCGTGGTACACTGGTCAGATAACCAGTCCACCGCTATCCCACTCAATATTCGCTTGCACGCGTTTAACTAGTACTCTGTCCGTGTTCACACCACACAGTAAGTGTGGCGGCCAACACAGTGAACAGTGCTTAATCGCAAGTGACTCAATATAGAGTGTCACTCCAATTCGCTAACGACAGAGGTGCTCTCCCAGTGAAGTTGTGAGGAGAGACTTTGTTCCTCACTCTTTGCGTGCACATACGAGCGCACTTCCTCTTGTTACGTGTTCCCACTCCAAGAGCGACAATGGAACAGCCCCTTTTTCTGGAAAACTTGCAAGGGTATCTCATTCGCTGTCTTCCCTCACGCCTCTGGCTCTTTGCATCAGAAATATTCCGGCAATCAGCGTTGCTCTTTTAAATGGGAGAATGACGTTTTGTTTAAGACGACCAATGCGCAAATATGTAGCATCTCCGTATACTGTCCTCCCGTGAGAACTCCGTAACTACGCAGTCGGTCCGTCAAAAAATGCGTCTTCTGGGCGCTCCCAAAAGTGGAATTTCCTTTTAAGTCGAACACGGGGGTCGTTATCCCTTCGATCTGGCAAAAGCTGTCCTCTCTCTGGGCGGTCACTCTGGCCGAAGTAGGTGTGTGTTGACACACTCCTCTGAAGGGGCAGGCCTCCCAGCGGGCTGCTTGCCTCTTTAGAAAGAAAATTCTGTGGCTCTCATGTTGTGTATGCCAGCCTTGACTTTTTCAACCTCGGTGCGCCCTTGCGATTTACTTATTAGATTAGCATATCACTTACATGAATTCATACAAAATTGACTCTACCTTATCGAGTTTGGGTTCGAATGAAGCATCTTGATGTGCAGAATACGATTGTGAGGACTGAACATGTAAAAAATGAAGGCCGGAAGACCATGCCACTACAACCCAATGGCAGTAAAAACATCATTTCATGCTGCTAGAAGTTCATTCAAACCACCACTACTAAACTTTAAATGGTATATTTTCCTTTCCCTGCCAACTATGCGTCGTCTTCTTCCTTCTCAACAATTCACTTTCATGTATATATGTTAACCTTAAACTGACACAGAGGAGATACATTCCAGACTGTATGTGAAGGCTAATGTAAGGAAGTTCTGTAGGAATTTTAAGACGGTTTTCACTAATACATGGACTGATTAAGGAGGAACGGAAAAATACTCCTACTGGAACACAAAAAAAAATTCAAATACGTTGTTGTTTATTTAAAAATGGAGTACCAACTGACTCATTCTACCTTGCTCAGCACCTTTAAAAATTTACCCAAAAATTTTCGCATGCGAACATACTCGCATCTTTTTTTAACATTCAACTTACCTCAAACTCCCTCGGGCTCCCCTAACTGTAAACCACTTACACCGACTAGTTCATCACTGTGAGTCCCTAATTATCCACCCACTCTTAATTGCTTATTCTCATTCCATTATTCAGCCCAATTCATCTTCATTGTTTCTTTGTGCTTCTCTAACTGTCTCTGTCTCCTGCTCCTTCGTTCTATCACTGTGTCCCTCTTGCTCTCTCTTACTTCTGATATCTCATTCCTTCCTTCATACTACTGCTTTCCCTTGTGTCACTCTCTCCTCCTTGGTGTAATTTACTCTCTCTCGTTGTCACTGCCTTTCATACACTTCCGCTTTCTTTTTCTCTTTATTTCTGCACCCCTGGCACTGTCTCCTTCACTCTCTTCCTAGCACTGTTCTTTCACTGTCAACTACGTTACACTGCCACTGTCTCTCTCTCTTTCAGACTGCCATTGACTCCTTCACTCTTTCTGTACCACAACCACTGTCTACTATCTTCCAGCATTTATTACTTTTCTGTCTCTTTGCCAGTGCCGCTGTCTTCTCTCTTAGCATGAATAATAGCGAATATGTTCACATGCCAAAATTTTTGGGAAAATTTTTGAAGGTGTTCAGGAATGAGGCAGCCGGTACCCCACTTTCCAGTCTGAGTCTTTTAAATTAACAGGATCATATTTGCATTGTTCATGCTCTGGCAGAAGCATTTTTTTGCTGGTTTCCTTCTTTTCCCTATTGCAACAGTGCAGGTAACTCATATGAAAAGATGTGTATTGGTCCGTAAAACTACACCTCAGACCGAATTGTACACGAAAAAAATGAGGTGGGGGGGGGGATTCCCAGATGATAGGGGAGACACTTTAAAGCATGCATGTTCCTGCACGTCACTGAATAAACTGCGATTTCACCGGGTTTTACGTGCGTATGTTGTGTGTAGAAGTAGGGTAATATTTAACCTCTGTATCTCGGAAATGGATAAAGATACGAAAAAAGATTTTAAGGTTGTTCGAGATTGGGATCTTAGGAAAATATCATAAAAATTGCAACCATTTGATGGGCATAGCCGTCTTGGAATCCTCGGCTAGGTTTTGGTACGGTGGTGACGGCGAAAATATAGTAAACAAATCCTTTTTGTTCAGTTTTCCGAGGATCCGCCCATGAACTAATAGTGCCTCAGTAAGTCCCACAAATCTCATCGCAGACCGCAACAAATCCCAAAAGAACCCCTCAATTTTCTCCATTTTCCTAAGCAGGACCCTGTACTGTAAAGCACTGATACTAAGAGGATCCTTATGTTGGATATACATATGGTCTCCAGCTCAAGGGCTATCAAAAACGGTTGAGGCCACCTTTTTTTTACCAACGGAATTAGAGGTATGAGCACCGAAAAATGCCGTGGTGTTCTAGAATATGTTGGTAACACTACCGTCGCCACTAGGTCAGACAAGTCGTGCAGTCGTATATACATACCAGACAGATGGGAAAAAATAAGCAAGTTGTTTATTATTTCAAAAGTAATCACCATATGTGCCATACATTTATCCCACTGTGAGACAAGACACTCTGTTGCCTTCGTGGAAAAATATTTCCTGTCGCCTATGGTGCCATGATTGTACCCAGCCCTGCACACCTTCGCCGAAGCAAATAGACGGCCGCGAAAGTCTTTCTTCAGGGCTCCAAAAATATGGGTATCACATGCAGAGAAATCGGGACTGTATGGAAGCTATTTAGCGGTTTTCCAGCGAAACTGTACCCTACTCAAAAATACCTTGAAAACATGTGGGGATGGGGGGGAGGGCGGCACATATGCTTAGAGAAAAAGTTCCTTACTGTCTAAAATTCTTTGAGCCAAATCATTATGGGCGAGTTGACTAAAACAAGGAATAGATTTGTCAGGGTACTGGTGTGTAGTATCTGTAAGTGATTGTTCTTTAGAGGGCGACAATGCCCAGTGGCGTAGAGAGTCGCAAGCTGAAGCAGTTGTTGAGAGGCTGTGGAAGGTATAGGCTGCGTGAGCCAAAAGGCGGTTGCGTAGCGAAGGATTTATCTCTATGTTTAATAGTAGTGGCACACAGTTTGAATAATAGTGTGTTTATGTTTGTGCAGTGTGATAAAGGAAATAAATTACTGTACCATACCAGAAATGGTGCGAACCGGTGGGCCAAGACCCCACTACAAACAAAACTAATTTTGAAACTACCTCCGTTACACAAAATTAAAAATGGTACAAATGGCTCTGAGCACAATGGGACTTAACAGCTGAGGTCATCAGTCCCCTAGAACTTAGAACTACTTAAACCTAACTAACCTAAGGACATCACAGACATCTATGCCCGAGGCAGGATTCGAACCTGCGACCGTAGCGGTAGCGCCGTTCCAGACTGTAGCGCCTAGAACCGCTCGGCCACTCCGGCCGGCACCTGACTCCGCCAAAATAATAAGAATTACCCAGAAGTTTGACACTTCACTAATCAAATCAACCATAAATAACACATCGCGAGTCCTATACAACTCATTTTTCACTTCTTACCGCGTACCGACTGGAGCTCAGCTACAGAACATCTCTTTAGCTCGACTGCACTAGTAATAGTTCCGCAAGATGATTCATTTCCGGAGACGTCGGTTCGTTATTCAAACTGCTGGTCTCCTGCTGGAGACATATGCCCTCTACTCTCGTCCGAATAGATCTTCCTACTGCCCCCTGAGATAAATTCTTTGGTTAGCTTCCTCATGCTATACTTCGACAAGTCTACTGCTTTCTAACTAGCTTTGGGTCAGCCCTTCACCTACCTACATTCCACTGTACAGTGTGTTCAAAAAAAGTGTCGAATACTTTGACAGGTGGAGTACTCATCGAAACAAGAAAAATTAATCCAATAAACATGAGTCCGCGAGTGCATACTTTCTGCGAGAAACACGTGTTTACAGGAGGGGTTCAGCGTGGCGTCCATTCACAACAATGCAACCCTCCGCCCTCCAACTTAAGGAATGACGCACCCTTTGAAGTATACCCGGTTGTTGTTGTATCTACATCTCCATCTACATCTCCATCTACATGGATACTCTGCAAATCACATTCAAGTGCCTGGCAGAGGGTTCATCGAACCACCTTCACAATTCTCTATTATTCCAATCATTTATAGCGCGCGGGAAGGTTCAAAATGGTTCAAATGGCTCTGAGCACTATGCGACTTAACTTCTGAGGTCATCAGTCGCCTAGAACTTAGAACTAATTAAATCTAACTAACCTAAGGACATCACACACATCCATGCCCGAGGCAGGATTCGAACCTGCGACCGTAGCGGTCACGCGGTTCCAGACTGTAGCGCCTTTAACCGCACGGCCACACCGGCCGGCCGCGCGGGAAGTATGAACACCTATATCTTTCCGTACGAGCTCTGATTTCCCTTATTTTGTCGTGGTGATCATTCCTCCCTATGTAGGTCGGTGTCAACAAAATATTTTCGCATTCGGAGGAGAAAGTTGGTGATTGGAATTTCGTGAGAAGATTGCGTCGCAACGAAAAACGTTCTTCTTTTAATGATTTGCAGCCCATATCCTTTATCATTTCTGTGGCACTCTCTCCCATATTTCGGAATAATACAAAACGTGCTGCCTTTCTCTGAAGTTTTTCGATGCTGGCACGCATTGAAGACGCGACCCTGTCGTGTCCGCACATTACTGATTGGCGTGGCGCAGCCTAGTCTAGGAGACTGAGACCTGGGGAACGAACAGGCTAACTTGTATCGCTTCCCACCCCCGACCAATTAAACGGTCCTGAAATGTCTGCGTCAGATGTTAGCTCACATTGTGACGAAAGTGTGCTGGTGCGGCGTCATGCATGAACCACAGTTGTATTCGTTGCTGCAGTGGCACAGCCTCCAGCAAGGTAGGCAATACTTTAATGAGGTAGTCCAGAAAATGCACCCCAGTTAACCTTTGTGGCAGCACGTTTGGCTCTGTTAATCTATCGCCATGTACGTCTGCCCATACATTGACTGGGAATCGGTGATGATGCTGTCTTTCTGAATTGCATGGGGATTTATATCTGCCCATAGATGCTGGTTATACTTGTGAACCCTGCCTCATCGGTAAATAAAATCTTGGTCGTGGACAGTGGATCTGCGGCACACTTCTGCAACACCCAGTGACAGAACTGCTTTCTGCCATGACGATCCTGTGGCCTTAGGACCTGAACTCACTGTAGATGATACGGTTACAGCAGTTGCTCATGAAGTACGGCAGATAAGGAAGTGAGACACGCCTTCTGCTGCTGCTGCTGCTGATCGCCGCACACTGGTCTCAGGTGTTTCTTCCACCAAATGCAGCACACGCTCCTCCACGTCAGGCGTGCAGACTGTGCGGGGCCTTCCACTGTCACTCTTCCGAGGTGCCACGGTACCTATGTTCCTCAGACGCTGGAAAAGCCTGCCTAACTGATTATTAGAGGGCTTTCTGCACTGTCTATATTTTTAAACGTAGAAGACCCGGGCTCTCAGGCAACGCCCATTTGCTAGACCATAGCAGAATACCATATCCGCCATTTCAGTTGTCTCTGTTGTGGAGTGACAAGAGAGCCAACCCAGTATGAGAGGAAGCCGAGAGGCACGCGTTTTAGCTCACGCAGGCTGGCGTGAGGTCTGGAACAGGTCAAGGAAATTAGACTAGCAAAAAAGGACGTAGCTGTGGAATGCTTAACTTTAATCCATAAATGGTGAACATCGCTCTTGACGGTACATGTTTTACAGCATCAATAGTAACTGGTAATGGCGCCTTGCTAGGTCGTAGCAAATGACGTAGCTGAAGGCTATGCTAACTATCGTCTCGGCAAATGAGAGCGTAATTTGTCAGTGAACCATCGCTAGCAAAGTCGGCTGTACAACTGGGGCGAGTGCTAGGAAGTGTCTCTAGACCTGCCGTGTGGCGGCGCTCGGTCTGCAATCACTGATAGTGGCGACACGCGGGTCCGACGTATACTAACGGACCGCGGCCGATTTAAAGGCTACCACCTAGCAAGTGTGGTGTCTGGCGGTGACACCACAGTCTCCATTGCTAACAAATGATGGGAGAGAGAGAAGATGTAAATGTACTACACCATTTGTACGTACAAACAGCGTAATAACTTACTTCAAACGAAGATGCAAGTGAGTCCGCGTTTGGAAGAAAGGAAAACACCACGACACATATCCAGGGTTGATGGTAATGCTCAGTAAAGCACACAAACACGACGGAAACTAAGACAGGTATCCAGAGTTGACAGTAATGTTCAATAAAGCACACAAACACGACGGAAACTAAGACACGTATCCAGGGTTGATGGTAATGTTCAATGAAGCACACAAACACGACGGAAACTAAGATAGCTTACAACACGACTTGAACCACACAGCTGACTGCAGACCACCTAATGGTACTCGTAGGTAAGACATTGTAATACCTTGCCAAAACATTTGACGAAGCGCCAATGCAACGACTGTGCTAACATCCGCAACCAAGTGTCGTGCAGCCCTTCACATAAACACGTGTTCATCTCGAAAAGTATGCGTTTCCGAAACAATCTTTACTGGACTTATTTTCTTGTTTCCATGAGTACTACCACTCCTCAAAGTATGCACCACTTTTTTCTGAAGATCCTGTGTTCTCGTATCATGCTCTCATACACACTAGGAGAGGTATACGCAGAACGAGAAAGTGTGACATATAGGAGTTCTTATCGAAGTAAAACACAGTGGTGCACATTTCCATGGCCTTTGGTGGAGGTTTATGATTACAACAGAAGAAACACTATTCTCATGCCGTAGATTATTGTAAACAACACCTAATTTGCATTCTGACATCCTTTGCTTATCGACAATACTAGAGAAGTTTATTAGCAGTACCGATTCAAGGCTTAATACGGTAAGAAAGTTTAAATGGATGCAGGATGGAATTGCGATGTCGGTACTAAAAGACTTGTACAGTATAGATTGCCATGGAGATCTACAGCAAACCAGTCTTCGGACTGACGATTCCTACATCAACAGCAATCAAGAAGGCAAGGTGGACTGCTCCAGAACTTAACTTCGTCAGCTAACTCCAAGGGAATGGAAGTGGGAAGAAGGGGTTCCCATACGAATATATCTGTGAGGAGACTCCAGTCGCCAGCCGGTGTGGCCGTGCGGTTCTAGGCGCTTCAGTATGGAACCGCGTGACCGCTGCGATCGCAGGTTCGAATCCTGCCTCGGGCACGGATGTGTGTGATGTCCTTAGGTTAGTTAGGTTTAAGTAGTTCTAAGTTCTAGGGGACTGATGACCTCAGAAGTTAAGTCCCATAGTGCTCAGAGCCATTTGAACCATTTAGACTCCAGTCATCTGGTAATCAAGGAAAACTTCCTGTTTATTTGGTCGGATTCGGGGCTTCTGACTATTTTTAATTTCTTTCTGGGTCAGTCTTCTCCCATATAAAACTTAAAATCTTAAAACGTGTGTGTATGCATGTGTGTGTGTGTGTGTGTGTGTGTGTGTGTGTGTGTGTGTGTGTGTGTGTGTGCCCATATGTGTGATTCTTAAAAATGGTTAGCTTACAATGAAATGACATAAATAAGGTGACAGATCATTGCAGTCATATATTACGGCATTCATAGAATGAGGAATGATATTCAGTCTTTAGCCGTAGCGTACATTTAGCATCTTTACTGTCACCTTCAACTGGTGGCAGTTCAGCGAGCACATTTTCTTCTTCTGCAGCTTGAGGTTCCTCATCATCATTTCCCGGACCCAAATCAATCATTCAGTAAATCCTTGATTTGTTAGGGGTCCGACCCATTCTAAAGTATCAGCTCCTTTCAGAAAATACCGGGTTGGCTGGTTGTGTGGCACGGCGGTCCACAATTGCGAGAAAATGGGAGAGGGTTAACAACTTCGGCATTTGTCTTACATCCAAGGGAACTTTTGCCACTGGCATAGCACTACCGGCAGACCTCGTTCCATTACAGAGAGGTGCGCACCTAAAATCAAAGTTTAACAGCGTACTCTTTGTGCGTACCCTTTGTATCCACAATGCTGAGCCACTAAGTTGCAAAAGGATAATTACATCTCCATGATCTACTGATAGGCAAAGGAAAAAACGTCGTTTTTATGTTTCGCAAAATTTCTGTGTGGTTTTCTTTTTTTTTCTGATGTCGGTGGTATTTTTCGGTATTATTTACTGCCGGCAAATTTCTGTTTTGATTATTATTTTCGTCCTGTTTAACCATTTTTCAATTTTATGTTGAAAACGAAACTGTACTTATAATTTACATTATATTTATTTCACTGTACACATACATTTATTTACGTTACACTGACTCAGCAAGAAAAAAGGAAAACAATAACACTTTAAGGTAAGTAGATTTTCAGCCAAACGACAGCACCATCATTATTTCTCGCTTATCTTCCGGGAGACTGTGCCGCCTATCTGTCAACACTCACTGTAATTAGAAAATAGCTCCTCGCAGTCTGCATTGGAACACGCAATCCAAAATAGCCTTCTGGGTCACAACTGCTGACTGATGACGCCTATTGTCTGTAGACATCAATGTGAATATTTCCTGACCGCATGAACATTTGCTTTCCCGCAAAATTCGGAAGAGATTTTTTACCTATATCTGTAATACTGAAACCAGTCAGTCCAGATACATACTGGGAAACCCTTGCCGTACGTACCTTAATGGGTTTAAAGCCTTAATGTGCTTGGGTCAAAATTTGACTTCCTAAGCCTATTCGAGACTACTTTGTTTTCTACCTGTGGCCGCGTAAGTTGACAACCTCGTCGGAATATACAAACTAGCGCGCTTCAATCCTTCCATAATTTCTGCATGAAGCAAATATTTTTCTTAAAATACTGTTTGTTTCATCACAAGAACTTCCTTCGCCTGCTATACTAAAACTTCCTTCTAGTTGTTTTAACTTTGAGTAACGTTCTTAAGAAGTTAGACATTCAGAAGTCTCTAGAAGAGTCATACTAATTAAATCTGTGACATTTTACTAAACGAGCGTTAAATCCACAAGAATCAGCATGTCATCGCTACGGAAGAATTAAACCATTTCTTCAAAATGTACTGCCGCGTAAGTGTCTGTTAAGATCCAAGTGTTCCAGCACGTTAAAACCTGAAGAGGAAAAACCTTTTGATCTCTGTTCTTTTCCTTCAGATTCTACCAATAAAAGGTTTCCTCTTTCAGGTGTTCAAGAGCGCACTATTTAAAATGCTTATTGTCGCTTCCAGCTTCCTAAGGTCCATCAAAGAAACATTCACAATCTGATTCATATATGCCCAGCACTCATCATGGTTTAAATTATCACCTATAATAGTTTTCAAAGAGCCACCATATTTATTTGTTCATTATCGAGCACTGTCACTCATTACTATTTTCTCATCATCGTACTGTGCGTAGTATTTCTGAAGAGTCCCCAAAATTGCACGAGCACCTTGCATTGGGTTCATTGTCTGGAGAAGCTGTGTACTTGCAACAAGAAATGTCTCTCGCTCCATGTTTCAATGGTTCGCAATAACAAAGCAGAAATACAGTGGTCTTTTTTGTCCGTGGTCTCGTCGGCTGATGTAACGTGTTTCCCAGTTCTCTGATCCATTACATTATTTTTCTGCCGTCGTTCTGTTGAAGGCACGATAGTCTGCCTCGTTGTTTTTACACGTGCCATGTTACCAGCACTTGAAAAGGAACAATTATGATATTAGTTATCTGATTTTTAACATAATTTGATACTCTACTAGTGCAAAAGATTTTATTAAATGTTATATTTCACTTTTAATAGCGTGCAGGTCAAACTATATTTCTACTGTTAATAGTCGCTCGCCTTCAATAAATTCGTTTCTCCAGTACCGAAAATCTTCGTTTTCTAGTTTCTAGTTTCTGTTTTTACACGTGCCATGTTACCAGCACTTGAAAAGGAACAATTATAATATTAGTTATCTGATTTTTAACATAATTTGATACTCTACTAGAGCAAAAGATTTTATTAAATATTGTATTTCACTTTTAATAGCGTGCAGGTGAAACTATATTTCTACTGTTAATAGTCGCTCGCCTTCAATAAATTCGTTTCTCCAGTACCGAAAATCTTCGTTTTCTAGTTTCTGGAATGGACCGCTTCTCTTTCTTTTTCCAATTTAAAAGCCGCTGTTACCTGAAGACTGTTGCTTTCATTGGAAAATAAGACTGCTTCATTTTGTTGGCCTTGTACTTTTCACTCTGCAGATGCTGCAAACCGTTCACTCTCCTATTAAATCCTTCTATTACTGCGTTTACAAAAAGAGTTCTAATTTATCGGAAGCAAACAATCCTTTGGTTACAAATTCCTGTGCCATATCGTCAGAATTCACTGGAAGATTCGACATCTGATATTTTCTCACTCGTGAATTACTGTAGCATATGTGTTCGTCGTCGAGTTTTGGGTAAAATGATTCAAGAAAGACTTTATTCTTGCTTTAGATTTCGTGCTAATTCTGGAGAAAGCAACGATAGCGCTGCACTGCTATCCCAAAACAAGCTGCGTGAAACAGCTTCACGACAAAAAACGTGCAACGAGATAAATTACGACTTGATAAATGGTTGTATAAATTTTTTTATAATGCGAGAATTATTGCAATGACTTCTGAAAACAATATACAAACAGTTATGGCGACATTAAACAATATTTTCGTATGTTAGTACGCACTACAAGGTGAGTTTACACTGTACCTGACACAGAGTTTGTCTAACCGAGATTTAAATGGCGTAATGCAATTACATGGTCATTTATGGCACAGTTGTTACAAAATTACGCATAAGCGATGATGAAGAACTGTATAACAACTATGACTGACAAAATGCTATGGCGCGGAATATTATTTAGTCACTAAGGTTGGCATCGAGCGGACGCAAAACACCTGTGATGAGATTTCATAAGACGGGAAATGGACTCTTACTCTAGAGTAGTTTATACGTCACAATCAGCCCTGACGGAAACGTCAATTCCTAATGTCAAAATTAAGTAGCTGTCAGTAGGCACTGATGTTCTCGATCGTTTGTTACGCGGGAACAGGGAAAAATGCTGTTTTCCACGACAGGTAATTGAACACCACCGATTGCGTGTAATGTCACTAGAAGACACAGATCTCGCGTTATTTCGTTAAAAAGAGACAATTTCCCGTCGATATTCGAGTTATCTTCTAAAGTAAACTTTCCTGCCTCTATCTATTGTTACCCCGGGGTCGTCACAGAAGTTTTAACTCGTCCTCGGCATAGGGTGAAATACTACCAATCGTAATAAAAATTATACTTAGTTCAACTTATGCAGATAAATATCTGCCTGCTACAGGAACTGTGAGTTTGCTCTTAGCACAAGGAAATGTGTAAAGTTATACCGTTGCTACAGATTATCATCAGTCATTTGACCTCCATCTCCTCCAGAGTTTGCCCTGAATTACAGTTCCCAGCCATACACGTCCAAGTAGCTCGTGCGTACCTTCTAACGTCATGTGCCCACCGTAAATCGTTTCCTCGGTCATTTGTTGTCTTTTGGAACCTGGCAGAGAATTTCCTTGGTCCATCTGACAGCCACATGCCTGGCTGTATGCTGTGCCTTCCACCCAGTACGTTTCCGTTGTAGTCGTGTTATGTTTTCCCTTCTTCTGTTGTGTGATGGTTTTCGTATATTTATTGTTCTGTGAGAAACTCTCGGTTCTTCGATGGTTTTCGTATTTAAATTCCATTCCTCACTTTCACAAGTCACCGGGTAACACAGTTTGACTGTCAGCTTTCCGTTTCAGACGTTTAGAAAGCTTAGACGGAAAACCTGCGTTTGTTTATTAAACAAACTGCTGACCACTATCAGTTTACTTGATTTGTTGTACATGCAGTCACTGTCTTCAAGTGTCCAAAATATAAACTCTCGGCAAGTGACTCTACGCCTTCGCTGTTAACTTTCATTCCTCTGTTCTCGATGGGTTGATTATACACTGACCGGCCATACCAAAAATGGTTCAAATGGCTCTGAGCGCTATGGGACTTAACATCTATGGTCATCAGTCCCCTAGAACTTAGAACTACTTAAACCTAACTAACCTAAGGACATCACACAACGCCCAGTCAACACGCCGGCCATAGCATCATGACCACCTACCTAATAAGCGGTACGTCCACCTTTGGCACTGATAACAGCGGCGACGCGTCGTAGCATGTAAGTAATGAGACCTTGTTAGGTCGCTGGAGGGTCCTGGCACCACATTTGCTGACACAATTCACATGATTCCCATAAACTCCGGGGAGAGGGGAGGGGGCGATGAGATCTGACGCCACGGTCAATCACATCACAGATGTGTTCGATCGGGTTGAGTTCTGGCAAGTTGGGAGGTCAGGACATCAACTAGAAGTCACCACTGTGTTCTTCGGACCCCTCTATCACACTCCTGGCCTTGTGACATGCTGCATTATCTTGTTGAAAAATGCCACTGCCGTCGGGAAACATTTTCGTCATGAAGGGGTGTAGGCGGTCAGGAAGCAATGTACTATAATCCTTGCATAAGCTCCACTGGACCCATGGATGCCCACGTCATTGTTCCCCAGAGCATAATGGAGCCGCCGCCAGCTTTTCTCCGTTCTGCAGTACATGTGTCAAGGAGCTGTTCCCCTGGAAGACGACGGATTCGCGCCCTACCATCGGCAGGTTGAAGAAGATATCGAGATTCATCAGACCATGCAACCCTCTGCCATTGCGCCAAGTCCAGTGCCGATGGTCACGTGCCCGTTTCATCCGTAGTTGCCGATGTCGTGGTGCTGGCACATGCGTGGGTCGTCGGCTGCGGAGACCCATCAGGAGCTTGCGGTGCACTGTGTTTTCAGACAGCTGAGGGTTTCAGTTAGTCATCATTTATTCCAGGGAAAAGCTGCACGGTCATCAACAGTATCTGTTCTTTCGAGGACAGTTCCTGTCTTCATATATAATGTAAAGTGTATCTTGAAAATCATGTGAACAGCCGTCTGATGATGAACTTGGCAGTTCGAAACCGGGAACGGCGCTATTTACCTAAATAAATAGTAGTATTAATAGTGGCTGGTTGCTGTTTTCTTCTTTATAAGAATTAACCTACATTAATTGTACACAGCCACGGTCTCACCATGTCAATTTGAGATGAAATTAATGTATTCTTCTTAGTGGCTTTATTTTTCTTTGAAAGGAAGCTGAGGAAACGTGAGTACTTCTTGGTGAGGTTTGTTTGTCCAGGTGTGTTTAAGGAGAACCTAAGGGCACGGGGAGCTGAGACACTGTGCGCAGACAGCGCAGGCCTGTGCTGCAGTTCCGCGACGCAACCCGAGCCCGCATTCCACCGCCAGGTCACCCGGCTCACCGCCAGGTCCCTGTTCTGTCCTGCGCCGTTCTCTCTCTCTCTCTCTCTGCTCCCGTGGCGCGCAACCGAGAACACGCCGTGGACGCACGCGGTGTGTCCTCGGAACACACAATGCAATTTCTTTACAGCACAGTAACAAGTGTGATAAACGCAGTAAATGCAACTCATGTCCATTATAATTATCCGGGCTGTTATGCCGTGGTCGGTTGATGAATTCTGTGTCAATTCCTAACGTTTCGTCCCCGTTTGTGGAGGACATCTTCAAGGGGGTCTGTAGCTCTATGGAAGGTCCAACACACCCACTGGCTCGCTGCTGACTGCCGCTACATTCCGAGTCCGCGCGCTCCCGCGCCGAGGCGTGACGTCTCGTGTTTCGAAAACGTCCGTGCATTTGGCCGCTGTCCGCTGCTTTCGATCGCCGTTGCCATCACCCAGTAGTGGACGGGTGGTACACATCTTCTTCAACACCGGCATCCATATACCGTTTAATTTCACGCCCTCCTCCTTTCGACCGAAATTATTAGGGTTTTTGGCGATTTCGATTGCCTCCCTGTAGAGCCTTTCGTAATATCCGCTTGTGGCCGCTAGTACTTGCGTCTCCTCGATACGAATATGGTGGTTCCCTGGCTGGAAAGCATGCTCAGCAACAGCTGATCGTTCCGTTTCTCCTCTTCTACAATTGCCACGCCTCTATCACTGTATCCCTCCCTCTCTCCACCTCCACACCCTCCATCTCCTTCATCAGGGCAATTTCCAACGCCTCCCCCTCCCGGATGACGAACTTCGCCGTGACATCTACCCTTCCTTCCAACTCTAACCTGGCCTTGTTCCCCCCCCCCTCCCCAGGTCCCCCTTTTCCTCTTTCCTCCTTCTCCCAGAGCGGATTTTCCTCCGTCCCCCCTCCCCTGAGACCCAGCACCCCATACTTGTCTCTCTCCTTCCCACATCCCTCCCTACCTGGCCCTCTACCGCGCGCCTCCCGCTCACCTCCCCCATCTCTTCCCCTCCCTCCCTTTTTCAGGTCTCCCTCATCTCCTAGCGCCTGGCAGATCCTCTGTATTGATCATCATCAGTGTGACACATCAGTGTTGTGTTTAGTGCTGTTTCTCGTGTGCATCAAGAGGTGTGATTTTAATTGTGTCCTGCCTTGAGGTTCGCCGTCAGTGTTACGTTATGTGCTATGCCATCCGCCGCTACCTTTATGCTCGTCATACTGTGCCTTGTGTTCTTTTAACCGTCGCAGTGTGTGGCTTTTTGTGTGTACTACTTTTAAACAGTTTTTTTATCTCCATTTTACAGTCACCCCGTTTTTTGTCTATTGCCTTCCATGCTGTTCCCCCTTTTTTATATCTATGTTCACCTTATTCTCTCCTTTGCTGTTTTTAAATGTCTTCTATTGTTTTGTTCTATGCCTTTCGGCTGAAGAGCAGCGCCTATGCTGCTGCCAGCCCGCCCCAATGGGGAATTGAAATACAATAAAGGAAAAAAAAAGAGAGAGATTCAGATGCGCCAGCAGTCGCAGCATGTTGCTGTTACCTGAAAAGGCGCTTTTAGAGAAAGCTGTATTATCAGAATGGGGAATGTGCTAGTTCAGCGTTACGATCCTATCGCCATAGGAAGGGGATTCGAACGGGTAAAGGTTCATTGACAAATTCAGCTGTGGCGACAATGATTTCGAAGTTCGAAGCCACGGGTTGTTTAGACGATAGACCCCGTAGTGGCCGACCGAGCACAAGGCGTAATGCTGCTGAGACAGTTCAGGAAGAAATGGAGACTGTAGCGGGTTCGTCTATGCACGGGGAAGTCATCGCTCGTGCAGTCGCAGGTCGCACCGGCATTCCATACACTACTGTTTGGTTGGCACTTAGGCGTACCCTCCGATGCTATCCGTACAAAATCCATCGGCATCATGAACTGTTACCTGGCGATTTAGTGAATCGGAGGGCGTTTGCGGTGTGGGCGTTTCAAAAGATGGCGGAAGATGACGATTGATTGAGTAACGTGTTGTGGACCGACGAAGCTCATTTCACGCTCCGAGGGTCTGTCAACGCCCACAACTGCAGAATTTGGGCAACCGAAAATCGTTGAACTGTCGTGGCAACTCCATTGCACGACGAGAAAGTAACGGTATGCGTTGTATTTGCCACATCTACCGTTATCAGGCCTTTCTTCTTCGAGGAAATGCGTGATTCTGGTTTTGTAACTACTACCGTGACGGGTGAGAGGTACGCCGATATGTCACATAATCGCATTATCCCCAGCCTGGCTGATAAACACCTGCTGGAACGTACGATGTTTATGCAGGATGGCGCTCTACCCCATATAGCTAGACGCGTGAAAGATCTCTTGCGCAGGTTCGAATCCTGCCTCGGGCATGGATGTGTGTGATGTCCTTAGGTTAGTAGGTTTAATTAGTTCTAAGTTCGAGGCGACTAATGACCTCAGAAGTTAAGTCGCATAGTGCTCAGAGCCATTTGAACCATTTTATGATCTCTTGCGCGCGTCGTTTGGTGACGATCGTGTGCTCAGCCGCCACTTTCGTCATGCTTGGCCTCCCAGGTCCCCAGACCTCAGTCCGTGCGATTATTGGCTTTGGGGTTACCTGAAGTCGCATGTGTATCGTGATTGACCGACATCTCTAGGGATGCTGAAAGACAACATCCGACGCCAGTGCCTCACCATAACTTCGGACATGCTTTACAGTGCTGTTCACAACATTATTCCTCGACTACAGCTGTTGCTGAGGAATGATGGTGGACATAATGACCATTTCCTGTAAAGAACATCATCTTTGCTTTGTCTTACTTTGTTATGCTAATTATTGCTAATCTGATCAGATGAAGCGCCATCTGTCGGACATTTTTTTGAACTTATGTATTTTTTTGGTTCTAATAAAACCCCGTTTTATTCCAAGCATGTGTGTCAAATTTATACTGACTTTTTGATCACCCGGTATATACAATGATGTATCATAAATTTATGATTATTATTTCAAGTCGTCGGTTCATTTTTAACGATGTTTTCTCTTCACTCCCATTACTAACCTCCCAACGATTATGCTAATTATAAGTACTTTCATTATTTAAACATGTAAAAAGGTGTAAGTATCGCACAAGATAAATTAAAAAAAAACTGTATCATAACTACGACGAAACGGCACGGAATTATCATTTGCATGCGCCAAGGGTCATTTAGCGATTATCGGGAATGAGAAGGCCGAGCCACTGGCAAAGAACGCAGCAAAGAATGAAAGAGATACGTATTTAACGTGGTGAGCTATGTCCTGGATTCAGAGACATGAACAGAAGCGGGTGGAACCATCCCAATTTCACAGAACTTCTCCAGCGAAACTTACAAGATTAGCAGTCGTGGAAGAAAGGATATAACTTAGCCATGTCTTGGGGGATTGTTTCCAGAATGAATTTTCGCTGTACAGGAGAGAGTTCGCTGATGTGAAACTTCCTTGAAGGTTAGAAATGGTTCAAATGGTTCTGAGCACTATGGGACAGAACATGTGAGGTCATCAGTCCCCTAGAACTACTTAAACCTAACTAACCTAAGGACATCAAACACATCCATGCCCGAGGCAGGATTCGAACCTGCGGCCGTAGCGGTCGTGCGGTTCCAGACGACAAGATGGAGGCGTCTCCGGTATACTCTACGGAACATTCACGTGGGCATCCATGGTTCCTGGAGCTCTTGCAAGGCACCATTACGGTCAAGGAGTGTCGAACACTGGTTGCAGATCACGTACACCAAATCATGACGATCATGTTTCCCGATTGTAGTGGCATTTTTCAACAAGATAATACGCCATGTCACAAGGCCATGGAGTGGTTTGAGGAACACAGTGGCGAGTTCCATTTGACGTCCTGGTCCCTCATCTCGCCAGATATGAACCCGATCAAACACATCTAGGATGTTATTGAATGTGCTATCAGAGTTCATCGCTCCCCTTCCCGTAATTTACCGGACTTAGGCGACTTGTGTGTACAGATGTGGTGACAGCTCCCTCCAACGCCGTACCAAGGCCTCACTGCTTCCATGCCACGACGTGTCGTCTCTGTTATCCGTGCCAAAGGGGAACGTACCGGCTATCAGGTAGGTGGTCATAATGTTCTGGGCGGTTAGTGTATCCTGAATGGCGAAGTGGCCCTATCCAAATCTGGTGCCGAGACAAATGTGGTGCACAATGGGTCTAACATGACAGAGGTGAAGGACGGCTGGGTAGATGTGAGCAACTGATGGCCCAGATGAACCAAGAGGCTACAAAAAGGAATGACCGTCCAGCAAATATTGCTGCGTGTGGCTCTACGTAGCAGGTGTCTTGTTCATGCACCCATGCTGATTGCTGTTCATCGGCGACGAAGGCTGGAATCTGCACGCCAATATTGAAACTGACCTACAGAGAGTGGTAATGGGAGGACTTTTCAGATGACTCACGTTTTGTGATCCATTGAACAGACGACCGTTGGCGTGTACAGCGTGAAACGTCCGAAAACAAACACACAGCAACAATGGGTGGAAGCGTCAACGTCGGAGGAAAGAGCGTTATGGTCTGAGGAATATTTTCGTGGCACTCCCTGGGTGATCTCGTCATTCTGGGAAGCACAATGCATCAACATAAGTGTGCATCTATCCTTGGAGACCATGACCACCTCTACATGCAATTTGTTTTTTCCTCATGATGATGGCATCTACCAGCAAACCATTGCAACATGTCACACAACTCACAATGAACTTCCATGGTTCGAAGAGCAGCAGGATAGTTTTATCATGCTCTCCTGCCCACCAGACTGCACGGATTTAAAGTCAATCGAGGATCTGTGGGACCACCTCGCTCGCTGTACGCTGTACGCGATATGGAGACCTAGCCAAGCGCAACTGGCAGCGGCACTGGAGCCGTCTTGGCTCCACGCTCATGTCGGTACTTCCAGAACCTCTTCCTGCACGTCTCGCAGCGGTCTGCGTTGTAGGAGGTTGTTACTCAGGCTTTAGACAGGTGGTCACATTAATGTGACTGGACAGTGCAGTTAGCGCTCATAATTCTTGTCCTTCAAGTTAATCCGTAATTAACTACAACTGATAATTTATAATCCAATAAAAATCAAGTAAAATAATTTCTTTCGCGTATCTTCGACAAATCCATCACACAAACTTACAGTTATTGACACTCATCAAATACATTTATTGCCCTTTGGAAATACGTATCATAGCATCGTAATGAAATACTTTACGTTATGTAATTTTAACGTGAAAGTATTCGTGGCAAGGGTAGAACATAATTCCAAGATTCATTATTTCATTTTTCAACATTTCTTCACTTGTCTTCGATGTCATCGTAAGGACTGTTTCACTGTATCGAACTTTCTTCTGAGACTGACCCTTGTCGGCTAGGGAGCACTGGCCGCTAGTAATGCTATCTGCCGCTCGACACGAGGATTTTTCAATACGCATTCACCACTCCCCAAACGACACAATCGCAGCAGGCCAAAACAAACGATTGTAGTATTACATGTTAACAGGAAAATTTATGAATAATTACAATTATGCTTGTCATGCTTATTGCTGTTTACTATTGTGCCGTGCGTCGAAACCTTCCGCAAAGTTTTGGTATTTTCCGACTTCGCGCCTCTCTGGTGGAATCGCTGGGTGTGTAGCACCTCTTTGCCAGAGAGGCTTGTGGTGCGAATGTGGTTCGCGACGCAGTGAGTGACGGGCGGCGTTTGAGTTAGTAGCGGCCACGAGGAAGGTGGCGAGCTGGGCCCTGTGCTGGGAGCAGCCCGCGTATGTGCCGGAAAACGACCTGGCCACACCTGTTGTGATAGTGCGGCCTAGTTGTAGTGACAGCCGTTGTTTGGAAAGCTGCAATTTGGGAAGCAGCTCCCCTTTTGCATGTAGAGCGCTTCGTTTGCACAACACTGGTGTTGACCGAAGGAGATCGGCTCTTTGCCGGCCCGAGTGGCCGAGCGATTCTAGGCGCTACAGTCTGGAACCGCGCGACCGCTACGGTCGCAGGTTCGAATTGTGCCTCGGGCATGGATGTGTTTGATGTCCTTTGGTTAGTTAGGTTTAACTAGTTCTAAGTTCTAGTAGGAAGTACAAACATGTTCCGGGAAAATCAGGAATACTGAAATACAAGTCGCTGAGGAATGAAATAAATAGGAAGTGCAGGGAAGCTAAGACGAAATGGCTGCAGGAAAAATGTGAACACATCGAAAAAGATATGATTGTCGGAAGGACAGACTCAGCATACAGGAAAGTCAAAACAACCTTTGGTGACATTAAAAGCAACGGTGGTAACATTAAGAGTGCAACGGGAATTCCACTGTTAAATGCAGAGGAGAGAGCAGATAGGTGGAAAGAATACAATGAAAGCCTCTATGAGGGTGAAGATTTGTCTGATGTGATAGAAGAAGAAACAGGAGTCGATTTAGAAGAGATAGGGGATCCAGTATTAGAATCGGAATTTAAAAGAGCTTTGGAGGACTTACGGTCAAATAAGGCAGAAGGGATAGATAACATTCCATCATAATTTCTAAAATCATTGGGGGAAGTGGCAACAAAACGACTATTCACGTTGGTGTGTAGAATATATGAGTCTGGCGATATACCATCTGACTTTCGGAAAAGCATCATCCACACAATTCCGAAGACGGCAAGAGCTGACAAGTGCGAGAATTATCGCACAATCAGCATAACAGCTCATGCATCGAAGCTGCTTACAAGAATAATATACAGAAGAATGGAAAAGAAAATAGAGAATACGCTAGGTGACGATCAGTTTGGCTTTACGAAAAGTAAAGGGACGAGAGAGGCAATTCTGACGTTACGGCTAATAATGGAAGCAAGGCTAAATAAAAATCAAAACACTTTCATAGGATTTGTCGACCTGGAAAAAACGTTCGACAATATAAAATGGTGCAAGCTGTTCGAGATTCTGAAAAAAGTAGGGGTAAGCTATAGGGAGAGACGGGTCATATACAATATGTACAACAACCAAGAGGGAATAATAAGAGTGGACGATCAAAAACGAAGTGCTCGTATTAAGAAGGGTGTACGACAAGGCTGTAGCCTTTCGCCCCTACTCTTCAATCTGTACATCGAGGAAGCAATGATGGAAATACAAGAAAGGTGCAGGAGTGGAATTAAAATACAAGGTGAAAGGATATCAATGATACGATTCGCTGATGACATTGCTATCCTGAGTGAAAGTGAAGAAGAATTAAATGATCTGCTGAACGGAATGAACAGGCTAATGAGTACGCAGTATGGTTTGAGAGTAAATCGGAGAAACACGAAGGTAATGAGAAGTAGTAGAAATGAGAACAGCGAGAAACTTAACATCAGGATTGATGGTCACGAAGTCAATGAAGTTAAGGAATTCTGCTACCTAGGCAGTAAAATAACCAATGACGGACGGAGCAAGGAGGACATCAAAAGCAGACTCGCTATGGCAAAAAAGGCATTTCTGGCCAAGAGAAGTCTACTAATATCAAATATCGGCCTTAATTTGAGGAAGAAATTTCTGAGGATGTACGTCTGGAGTACAGCATTGTATGGTAGTGAAACATGGACTGTGGGAAAACCGGAACACAAGAGAATCGAAGCATTTGAGATGTGGTGCTATAAACGAATGTTGAAAATTAGGTGGACTGATAAGGTAAGGAATGAGGCTGTTCTACGCAGAATCGGAGAGGAAAGGAATATGTGGAAAACACTGATAAGGAGAAGGGACAGGATGATAGGACATCTGCTAAGACACGAGGGAATGACTTCCATGGTACTAGAGGGAGTTGTAGAGGGCAAAAACTGTAGAGGAAGACAGAGATTGGAATACGTCAAGCAAATAATTGAGGACGTAGGTTGCAAGTGCTACTCTGAGATGAAGAGGTTAGCACAGGAAAGGAATTCGTGGCGGGCCGCATCAAACCAGTCAGTAGACTGATGACAAAAAAAAAGTTCTAGGGGACTGATGACCTCAGATGTTAAGTCCCATAGTGTTCAGAGCCATTTGAACCACACCGGCCGGCTCCTGGAAGACTAAAACTATGTGCTGGATCGGGACCAGAAACTGCGACCAATGAGTTTCACGCATAGTTGCTCTGCCGACTGAACTATTCCTTCTAGAACTATTCATTCTTGTAAAAATGCCCCATGCTGTGGCCAAGTCGTGTCTCCGCAGTATCGTTTCTTCCAGGTGTGCAATTCCAGCTAGATATGCAGGAAAACTTCTGTGAAGTTAGAGAAGTAGAACATACGGTACACGTGGAAGGAAAGCTGTGAGGACGTGTTGTAAATCGCGAATGGGTTGCTCAGCCATAGAGCACTTGACCGGTAAATGCAAAGTTCCTAGGTTCGAGTCCCGGTGGGGCACACAGTTTTGGTCTGCCAGCAAGTTTCAAATCAGAGCGCAGTCTCCTACAGAGTGAAATACATTCTGAAAATGCAATCTCGTTTCTGAGGGCACTATGGCACGCTGAAAAGTGATTAATGACTATTGCCAGACTGAAACTCAACTAATGCTGCTGCGATACGTAGCCATTGAATTCACTTGATACCATCACCCCACTGCCACAGACATAGGAAGGAAGCAGACTGATGACTTACGGTGCTGGCTGAAATGAAACAAAATGAAACAAGAACCTCCACATAATTCGTCGATACTCTTGGTAATATTTAATATAAACATTTATAAATTGCTTATGCAAACTGGTTGAAGGTCACCGTTAAATTAAATCCACATCTTCATCTACAGCAGTATTTCACAAACAGCCTTAAGGAGTGAAGCGCAGGGCACTTTGTGTATCACAGTGCAGTGTGGCGCAAAATGTAAGCGTGTATTTGGGTTCGTAGTAGACGGCGAGGGGAGCAGTCAGTCACCACCGAGTGCTGTTATTTTCTCGGTTAGAGTATGCACAGTCAGTAATAATAGCGCAGTGGACCTTTAAACATAGTGTTGAATATCATATCAAAAGTATGGGATCTGTTACCACTGTTCAACGGCTTAAATACACAGTTCAGTGTTGAGCGTTGTGGTACGATGCCGGAGGGCAACACAGTACTTCGTAGGTTTAAGTCTTCTCGCACAACTGGATCATTCATCGAATGGTCGACCACGTACAGGGCGAACTCCAGAAAATGTCGACAGAGTAAGAGCGTCTGTTCTTCGGTTCTCGCTGTTCCACTAGGCGACGTTCTCTGAGCTTGGGCTTGTCTAGTAGTCACTCGCTACAGCGCATCCTGAACAGAGAACTACAGTTTCAACCCGATGAAATTGTGATCGTACGGAAGCCCGTGCAATTGATGATGTTTTGTTAATGATGAGCGATGAAGCTCATTTTCGCTTAGACGCTTTTGTAAATAAGCAGAAGTGTCACTTTCGACGTCGGCCAAACCAACAGAATTGCTTCATAAACCACTGTACAGTGCTGGTCATGTAGTGTGGAGATCCTAAAGTGGGGATCGTTGGGCCTTTTTCTTTAAAAAAAGGCACTAATGTAACAGTAAATTCTGAACGTGACGTTGCAATGCTGCGCAAGTTTTGCGACCACAACTTGAGGCTTTGGGGATCAATATATCAGAAATGTGGTTCCAACATCGTTAATGCATCCATCGCAGTTGTTCGAGAAACGTTTCCTCAGCACCTGATCTCACATGTCGGCGATCCCCATTGGCTCAAAATGGTTCAAATGGCTCTGAGCACTATGGGACTTAACTTCTGAGGTCATCAGTCCCCTAGAACTTAGAACTACTTAAACCTAACTAACCTAAGGACATCACACACATCCATGCCCGAGGCAGGATTCGAACCTGCGACAGTAGCGGTCGCGCGGTTCCATACTGTAGCGCCTAGAACCGCTCGACCACTCCGGCCTACGATCCCCATTGGCCTCCATGTTTGTCAGATCTGTCGGTTTGCGACTTCTTCTTATGGGGACATTTGAAACGGAAAGTTTATTGCGGCAAACCTCGTTCGTTCAGCGATCTCCATGTTGGAAAACGTGAAGAAATTGCTGCTATTTCACAGGATACTTCGACAAAAGTTGTGTAGAACTTGAAACAAAGACTTTTGATGTGTTTGCACAAAGATAGGCACCATCTTCCCGATGATATCTTTGATTGTGATGATGATTATGATATTTGGGTTGTGAGGCGCTCAACTACGCGGTTGTCAGGGTCCGTACAAATTCCCAACCTTTGCTCAGTCCAATCTCGCCACTGTCATGAATGATGATGAAATGATGAGGGCAACACAAACACCCAGTCATCTCGAGGCAGATGAAAATCATGATATCTTTGAAAAATAATTGCAATACTTAAACTGAGTAATTTACACATTGTATTATTGTAAATACATTTTATGCATGATCAAAATTAACTCGATCGTAGTAGTTTCAGATTCATGCGAGCTTTTTTGGCCACCCTGTACTTATCTCTTTTCGTGTTTCAGTCGAGAATGGTGCGACGGAAGAACGATTTGTAGTATACTTCCATTTGAGATCGAATCTATCTAGTTTCACCTTCATGGTCTTTCCGTGATACATATGTATGAAGAAATATCACACTGGTTAACTCTTCTAGAAAGCCGGCTGTTGTGGCCGAGCGGTTCTAGGCGCTACAGTCTGGAACGGCGTGACCGCTACGGTCGCAGGTTCGAATCCTGCCTCGGGCATGGATGTGTGTGATATCCTTATGTTAGTTAGGTTTAAGTAGTTCTAAGTTCTAGGGGACTGATGACCTCAGAAGTTAAGTCCCATAGTGCTCAGAGTCATTTGAACCATCTTCTAGAAATGTACGCTCTTAGAATTTTAACAGCGAACCACAACGGAATGGACAACGCCCCTCTTGCAGCGTATGGCACTGGAGGTGAATGAATATCTCTATGAGGCGTCTGTGCTTTCTAAATGAAACTGTGCCGAAATGCGCTGCTTTTCTTTGGATCTTCTATATTTCATCTATTAATGACTTCTGGAAACGGTCGGAGAAGAATGTTACTCAAGTAACTACCGAACGAGAGTTTTGTAAGCTGTCTCCTTCACTGGAAGACCACACGTTCTGAGGCTGCTTCCGAGAATTCCAGTATGACAACTACCTTTTTTGCGATTTATTTTTCTGTAGTCGTTCCACTGTAACTCGCTCAGTACGCATATTCCTACATATGTACAATGGATGTGGCTGCCTCCACTGATTGCTCTCTCACGGTGTGGTTGTATGCTAACGGATTTTTGCAGCTACTGTACATGACATTTGCTTAAGTTGTGGATCAACTGCCAATACTTGCATTTGATCTTCAGTTTCTTTTGTAGCACCACATTTCAAATGTTTTTATTCTCTTCTTGTCTTAAGTGTTTACCGTCAACATTTCGTTTCCGAGCAATACTGCATTTCAGGCAAATACTTTCAGAAAAGACTTGGTAATACTTAAGTTAATATCAGATGTTAACAGATTTTTCGCTTTTGCAAGAAAGCTTTTTTTTCTGTTGCAGTTTATATCGTCCGAACGTCTACCATCATCAGTTATTCTGATACCCAAATAGCAAAATTCATCTACTGCTTTCAACTTTGCTAATATAATTCCCTCTGCATCACATGATTTAATTCCACTGCATTACCTTTGTTTTAATTCAAGTGATGTTCATCTTTCCAAGACATCATTTACACTTTTGAACTTATCTTCTGAGTATGTATTTGTAAGTATTGCAGCACTGAGAAATGAAATCCTCTAGTGCAAAGAACATCTGTAGAAAATAAGGATGGTTAGCCTCACGGAATTCCGTCACCGTATGTCAAGAATTTGACGTATATTACGGATACCGCTCATTCCTTTTGCAAGCCTATAGTATATGTACTCGGCAGATAAGTGTTCTCCTTTCAGTACAACAGTTAAGACTAAGTTGTCCAGGAACAAAGTATCTTTTTTCCTAGTGAGACCGCATGCTGCATTTCTTCTGAATAGGTTCAAAATGGTTCAAATGACTCTGAGCACTATGTAACTTAGCTTCTGAAGTCATCAGTCCCCTATAACTTAGAACTACTGAAACCTAACTAACCTAAGGACATCATACACATCCATGCCCGAGGCAGGATTCGAACCTGCGACCATAGCAGTCGCGCGGTTCCGAACTGAAGCGCCTAGAACCGCTCGGCCACTACAGCCAGCCTTTTGGATAGGTTTTTATTGTTAAGCACAGAACCTATGAGAGTTTACGTATTCTGGTGCTTGAGTAGGACTGGGTGATAAGCTGAAAGAATGAAATATGGCAGAGCGAACCGTTCTTTATGTTGTTTTATTGGTGCAAATCATGTTTTCTTAATGCTCAGAGTTACCCAAAACAAGTGACTTCAGAGCACACTAAAGTGAAAGTATGAAAGTTAACAAGCTATTGTTTCTCTGTAACCCTGAACAAGATCAGTTATTTTTATGGTGAAGACAGCAGCACTCAGTTTCATCACAACATGCGAAATATGAGACTTGAAGAACGAGCTTCCATATAGCCTCAGTCTTAGTGTAAAAGACGCTTTCTCCATTCCGTCTTAGCTGCCCGAAGTCCGGGAAGACGTCCTTGCTCCCGCCCACGCACTCCAGGTGTTTGCGACGCACGCCTTTCCACCTGGTGACGTAACTGTCCCTCTGTCAACGAAGGATATGTTAATCGTGGGAACGGAGCAACTCTCTGCAGTGCTAGTTTAGTGACTTTCAATTATGAAATGTATTCCCAAACGGCGAATGTCGTACCACAATAGTTATTTAAGTAGGCTGTTTATGTTTTCTTTATGTAAGTAGGCTGTTTATGTTTTCTTTATGTAAGTAGGCTGTTTATGTTTTCTTATTGGCAACGTTACGTAGCGCTCTATATGAAAATCACTGGCTGTGCTGTGTGCAGTCTGTGGCTAGTTTGCATTGTTGTCTGCAATTGTAGTGTTGGGCAGCGGCAGCTGGATGTGAACAGCGCATAGCGTTGCGCAGTTGGAGGTGAGCCGCCAGCAGTGGTGGATGTGGGGAGAGAGATGGCGGAGTTTTGAAATTTGTTATACTGGATATTATGAACTGCTAGATATATTATGACTATTAAGGTAAATACATTGTTTGTTCTCTATTAAAATCTTTCATTTGCTAACTACCCCTATCAGTAGTTAGTGACTTCCGTAGTGTGAATCTTTTATTTAGCTGGCAGTAGTGGTGCTCGCTGTATTGCAGTAGTTCGAGTAACGAAGATTTTTGTGAGGTAAGTGATTTGTGAAGGGTATAGCTTAATGTTAGTCAGGGCCATTCTTTTGTAGGGATTTCTGAAAGTCAGATTGCGTTGCGCTAAAAATATTGTGTGTCAGTTTAAGCATAGTCATGTATAATTTTTCTAAGGGGACGTTTCATATGTCGACCCTTAGACGAGGATACCTCACTGGAATCTTCTGATTTTTTTGCTTGTAGTTTGTGTAATTAGTGTAGCTATATTTTATTGCTAGCGCGTAATTGTAGGGAGAATCTCCTTTGTAGTTGCAGCCTTTCATTGTTGTACAGTAAAACAGTTGTGGCATGCATGTAGATTTGCACCAAGTATTTCGCAGCTACGCTTGCAGTTAACTAGATATTATTTTCAGTGCTACGTTAATGTGTTCCCCTATTTTTGCTCTTCAAATTGTGTTTTTCTGTGTTGTCGTGTGAAATATTGTGACAATAATGGCGTGTGAAAAACGTAATACTAGGCTCCAAAGTAAACTGAGAAATGACAGTGAAGACGAAAGCAGTGTGTTAGCCCCACCATGTAATGAATTAACTAAAATTCAAAGTAGTAATTTGGTAACTGTGCATAGGGAAATGGAGCGGGCGTCAAATAATGGAGTAGACAGTGAAACAGGTAGTGAACAGGGAAGCATTATCGAGCGATCGGTCGGCAACAGCTCGCCTCAGGATTCCGAAATGACAGGACACAATCTTGCAAATACTGTAGATTCAGGTTTTGCGTCCTCACCGTTTTCTCAAATGAGTCGAGACACATTTTTCGCTTGTCAAAATGTGAATGTTGCCGGTGCAAATTCACTGCCGAAAAGCACTGAGGAACATGTTTCAGACACCAGTGCATTGTTATTACAATTAATGCAACAAATGGGACAAAAGCTTCAAAAGTTAGACACAATGGAACAACACCAGAGACAAACACAGCAACAGTTAGACACAATGGAACAAAATCTTCAAAAGTTAGACACAATGGAACATATTCTTCGGAAGTTAACACCACACTTGAACAGACACGTGAAGATTTAACTACTGAGTTACATAACATTGAATAGAAATGTCAAAAAGTCTGTAATGACGTAAAAACACAAATTTGTGAGCATTTTCAACCTATTTTTTCGCGGCATGAAAATGCATTACAGAATCACGAAGCAGCCATAAAAGAACTGCAAACCATTGTTCATGAAAATCATGAGACCTTGTGGGCTAAAACTGACTCAGTTGCATCTACCGATTCGGTTAGACAACTTGCAAAAACTCAGGAAAACTTAAAGGACACAGTAGATTCGATTTCAACACAAATGGACACTCTGAAACTTGGTTCAGAAAAACACACTGAGGAAATGTGTTCACTATCGGAGAAAGTAGCCAAACTTTAGGATCAGGTCACTAACTTATCTACAAAGGTAGATGATGATCTGAATGACACAAGACCCGTAGCCTTCACTGACACAGAAGAGTATGAACAAATAAGAAAATTCAAACAAAATCAAAATAAAATCAATACACAGTACAAAAGAGAAATCCGGGAAGTACAAGATCACCTGACACAGGTAATACAAGATTACGTATTTCAGAGGACACTCGCCCTCCAATACGGGAAGGGGACATAGAAATACGGAACAGACACAAAATAATAACACAGGGCACTTCGGAAATTATGAAAGAAATTGGCAAGGTACACCGAATTTTGAGATGGAACCGCCGAAACGACGTAACAATGACCGACATGCGACTCGCCGACATGATGATTTTGACTATAAGCTGTTCATTACTACACGTAAATTCAAAACGTTTAAGAATTCTGCCAACGACATTCATCCACAAGCGTGGCTCCATCAATTCTCTCATTGTTTTCCTCCCAACTGGTCATTAGAACACAGATTAGAATTTATGTGTGGCTACTTAGAGAATGAACCAGCTGTAAGAATGCAATCGGTCATTCATGATTGCCACAGTGAAGGAGAATTTTATCATGCCTTCCTCTCAGCATATTGGTCTCAAGCTACACAAGACCAAGTAAAACATAGCATCATAATGATGAAACATTTCGAACAATCTGAATTTTCCAGTCTTGTCAAATATTTTGAAGACTTGTTGCATAAGTATCAATATCTTTCAAACCCATACAGCCCTTCAGAACTCATCCGCATTTGCTTAATGAAATTGCCTGAACATTTAAGAAATATTATTTTGGCAGGACGTTGCAAAGACGACATTGAAGCTTTTCAGGGACTCTTACAAGAATTAGAAATTGGCACAGACAGTCACGGGATGCGAAAACAGGAAAACAATCACTACAGGTCACATCCGTCACAATTCTGTGACGACAGAAACAATAACTGGACACGACAATTCTATTCTTACAACGTAAATCGTGACCAAAAGAGACACCACCCGTATGACAACCACTGGCAGAGTAATAGTTACAGAGAGAGATCGCATTTCCGTAGTAATGAATATGACAGAGACACTCATAGAGACAGAAAATTTGGCAACCAGAACTATTATTATCACGGGAGACAGAATAACTTTAGACGCAACGGTCCACCGTGTAGTGATAATTCAGGGAGAAATTCTCCACCACTTAACTGACAAGAAAGAAACTACAGGAATTACCGACATGACGACAGACGATATAATCATAACAACAGACCTGAATTTCATCAGAACTGGCGGGATTCAAGCAGAACAGGGCACTCTCGACAACGTGAATTTGTGGAAGTTAGGTCTCCTAATCCCAATAACGACGCGCTCCAACAAAGAAATAGACAATGACTCACACTGCAGGCAGCCACCTGCGCCGGCTGGCTCAGGGAAAATAGCATACACGCTAACCTTGAAAAAAAATTTTAGCATTCCTTACCAACGTATACAACATGATAATTGCTTTGAAGTTGAAACTCTGTGCGCTATAAAGGGTAAAAGATTGCACCACATTTCACATGTAAAACCGTTTATTGAAAGATAATCTGCTTCTTAACTTTGTCTTTGCCATAAAACGTTTCGCTTCACATTTCTAGTATGCATTGTCACACTTAGAAACTGTTATCATGCAACTATGTTTTGAAGTTAACTATCCAGTCTAGAACCTAGGGTACATATTTAGACAGTAATTACCACTGCATTGTGATAGTGAACAGAGGACACAGTGTTACTGTGTGCGTACATTCTTGCTTGTTAGTTGCACGATCGCGTAACGACTATGAGACTCACATACTTGGAACATATACCGGCACTGCTAATGAGATTTTCATGCAACATTTTGGTTTGCTTGAGAGTAGATTCTGGATTTGAGGTGCTTTCTGAGAGATACCAGATGACACAGTGGTTAGTTTATGTGACAGCTACACGATTATATCATGACGCTGCTAATGAGTGACAATTTACATTGTTGCTTTTGTGGTGTATCTGTTTTATATCTGCACAGTTTTTCTGAATTCTTCTGGAAAGTAAAACATGTTTAATAGTAACTTTTGTGGTATAGCTACAATGAGACAGCCTCTTTCGTAGCACAACAATACGTTACAGCACAGTATTTTCTTCATCACAACAATAAGCATAATAACTAAGATATCTATACCAAAGCATTTCACTTTTGTTTATCGTGAGGTAAGTACATTGACTTCTGCAGAACTTAGCTTTCGGAGGACAATAACTACGACACTTCCACAGAGATTATCTTACAGCAAGACGCACATTTAGTGCTACAGGACACGTATTTGAGTGATTAATTTTGTTCTTAGAACATTTATTTTTAAAGATTTTTGAATTACAAAGAAAGTTTTCCGTGATACATTTCATTCCATTGCTGTAATCTGTAACACCTGAGGGTATAATTACAATAATCCTCAGGGGGGTGCATGCTTACTTTGTGTACCATGTGTGTGGCAAGCACAAGGAGCCCTAGTTAAAATGGTATTTGCTTATACAACTTTACACATCGGTACCATATTCCTCTAACACATAAATTACACAGCTATCTGATCATTTAACTGATAACTTCACACTTACGAAATTGTATTTTGTGTGTACTTTGTGAACTGTTCATGCTTTTTTCAGAACCATTGTGATAGTACAAGAGCTTTGAATGATGTATTTGGTATGGGATCACGATTTTTAAAGTACGTTTGAGGCAGATGACACTTTTGACATGAGCAGAGAATTTTTTTAGGTTTTGAAATTATTGGAGGAAGCTACGACGATATTGAGATTTGACTGTGGTGTTATGATGTTATTTTTACAACGACGATGTGTGTTATGCTGTTGAGATATGTTTATGATCAGTAAGCCGATGTTATATGAGGAATTTGATTATGCTACGTATTTATTATGATGAAATATTGAAGAAGTGTCGACGAATATGTATATGTGTAATAAGGTAAGGAATAATGAGTAGTGGTTAGGGACTCTGACTTGTGATAAAGGATGTTGGAAACCAAGAATCGTACTTTAAGAGTTATGAAATGTGTGTAAATGCATGAATGTATCACAATGCTGACGAAAACGTTTTGGACACTGTTATATTCATAGGATTTTGTTTCTACACATTTGCAACGCAAATTCTCGACCTGTGAAATATTTTTATATGAGACTGACACTGTAGCGGAAACTGCTGTCGTAAATATGTCTGTAAGAAAGTTAAGTGACCACCTGCACGTAATGCATCGTGGGCACCCTGCTGTGCGACAGACGCCTGGGAAAAAGCCATTAGTGCCTTTCAGAGGCGCAGGTGGAGAAAAAAAAAGGGGCCATTATCCTCGCTATTGACATTCCTTTGTAGAAAGCATCGCAAATACGACACGCTCATTACTTGGAAACATAATTTATCGTACTTTGTGCTACTTACTGAAATGCTTATGAATTGATGGGAAATATTCTTACATCTGCAAACCTGATTATGACAAGTGTCTTTCTACGAGAGTTGAGAGCTACTGACTTACGAAATGCCACATAGCTATTGAATGATATTTTTATGCTTTGGTTTGCGTAATTGCTTATTTCATTTGATATCTGTTTTCCAGCTGTGTTGCAGCATTGGTTTTATAAAATAAACTTAGATGCATTTGCTAATGTGAACACTTTCTGTCAACAGATCTATTAAATAATTATTTTATGATCCACATTCTTCGAAAAAGGAGCTCTTGGAACGGAAAGAACAATAAGAAGGGACTAGTAACAGTAACTGCATACATAATATTCTTTTCAAGTACATGGTAATATTTCTTTTTACAATAAGTTGTTGTGGTGCACCATTTTAATTACATAGACATTAAGATGTGAATATACATTTCCCTTGTCTGCATTGTTGTCTTTAGTGTAATGTTTTTTTTTTTTTTTTTTTTTTTTTTTTTTTTTTTTTTTTTTTTTTTTTGCTTTAGCTATGTCATGTTTAGATATAAGTTGCTGCTGCTGTTTGCCAGGCACAATGTTACTGAATTTGACGTTGTATTACGCTGTTAAGCCAGTTTTACTATGGATTTATTTTTCTTGTTTGCTGCACAGTGCCTTATATTAGTTGTATTATTGCAATTGCTTTGCCTATTTAAATTTTTTGTCGTTGATGTTTGTGTTAATTGTTTTGTGCTGCTGCATTGCCTCGTCCCTTAGTTTAGCATCTGAGCTCAGTAGATTTAAGTTAGCTTAAGAGGGGGTAGCCTATAAGAGAATGAGTTGTGAGGAATTTGAAGAAATGCACTGAGAGGTTATGCGAGAAAAATACAGAAAGCATGCTTGGATAGGAGTTTTTTGGTGGAAACAAGTATCGAAATAAGACGAAAGATCTATGAAATGAAGTTTTGGGTTGGACTGCAGTACCAAATGTTACACTGAAAACAAACCCTGTCCTTTCCTTTTGTGTTATCCCACTATGTGTTTGTGTACCCTTGTGTATTTGTTTTCTTCCTGTCTCTGTGTAGTTTCATAGAATTTTTTTCTCTTCTAATACTAAGCTACATTCACTATGATGAGGAATACTGTTATCCTGAAATATTATTGGCATTAATAATATGTTATTTACCTTGTAAAGATGTTTAGACATTATTTATTCTGTTTTGTTTTAATGCTCATGTGTGAAGTTGATGTTTCAATAATTATTCTGATCTTTTATGTATTTACTTATGTCATAATTCCTGTATCACTGATGTATATGTTAGTTCGATTCTTTTGTAAAGCCTGTACTACAAATGTTATCTGTATTGTTATGTTCTTTAATAATGTATTTTGTACCTTTGTAATTGTATTCTCATGTTATAAAATTGTAATTGACACCAGTTCATCATATTAGTAACTTGTAAGTTACATTTCACTGCACACGTTTCTGTTGGTCATAGTATATGGACAATATGTGAGAAGTAGGGACTGTTAGTGTTTGCACGTGTGTTAATAATTCAGCAAGGGACTGGATAACAGCATTGCTGGTTCTAAGGACAGTTCCAAAAACTTTGTGCGTGCAGAAGTGGTGGTTTATGGACTTGCTATCTTCTCTGCAAGACTCTTCGATGGTGATTGTGCACCTGCACAGTCACAGCATATGGCTACTGGCCATCTCTACAAGGACTACAGTGGGTCTACACCTTTGATGACCCACCAATATCATTATTTCTACAAGGACTACAGTGGGTCTACACCTTTGCTGACTGACCAGTACCATTATTTCTACAAGGACTGCAGTGGGCTGCACCTCTGGTGGCCCACCAATACCAATACCATACTCTCTACCAGGACTACAGTGGGTCTGCTCTGTGATGACCTACCTACCAATCTTCTTCAAAACATCGAATGACTCTGCTGTGGGTTTGCTCTGTTGTGGCCCATTACCTGTCTGCATGTCGAGAGTCAGCACTGTCTTTCTGTTGGAAGGACAACACTACTTCTTTAAGACAGCATGGAAATCCACTACTTCTGTGTGCAATTTCTTTCACTAATGAGACTTTGTGAAAAAAAACTGTAATTACTATTATGATGAACGATCAGGACTATCTTTATGGACTGTGAGAAAATTTTAGCTTTTGACCAACATTGTATCAATAAGTGAGTGCATTTGATATTGTAATTACGATTATGAAAAATTTTAACAAATATGTATTGCCCAGTGCCCAAAACAATTTGTAAAATTATTTGTGGGGAGCATGGGGGCTATGTAAGTAGGCTGTTTATGTTTTCTTTATGTAAGTAGGCTGTTTATGTTTTCTTTATGTAAGTTGGCTGTTTAAGTTTTCTTATTGGCAACGTTACGTAGCGCTCTATATGAAAATCACTGGCTGTGCTGTGTGCAGTCTGTGGCTAGTTTGCATTGTTGTCTGCAATTGTAGTGTTGGGCAGCGGCAGCTGGATGTGAACAGCGCGTAGCGTTGCGCAGTTGGAGGTGAGCCGCCAGCAGTGGTGGATGTGGGTAGAGAGTTGGCGGAGTTTTGAAATTTGTTATACTGGATATTATGAACTGCTAGATATATTATGACTATTAAGGTAAATACATTGTTTGTTCTCTATTAAAATCTTTCATTTGCTAAATATCCCTATCAGTAGTTAGTGACTTCCGTAGTTTGAATCTTTTATTTAGCTGGCAGTAGTGGCGCTCGCTGTATTGCAGTAGTTCGAGTAACGAAGATTTTTGTGAGGTAAGTGATTTGTGAAGGGTATAGCTTAATGTTAGTCAGGGCCATTCTTTTGTAGGGATTTCTGAAAGTCAGATTGCGTTGCGCTAAAAATATTGTGTGTCAGTTTAAGCACAGTCATATATAATTTTTCAAAGGGGACGTTTCAGTTATACAGCTGACTGAAAACATATGAAAATTGGTGCCGGACTGGGTCTCGAACCCGGATTTCCCGCTTATTGCGAGCGGTAACCTTAACACTTCGACTATCCGAGCACGCTTCCAGGACCGATCCAAATCTCCATCTGTCGCAGTGTCTGCTTCGCATAGTCCTTCCATAATTACGTGACTCACATAGGGAGAGATTTATTTTTCTCGATTGGTTGCCTTGGCTTTGGCATGAAATACATTAGCTCAGTGTCTGTATTTGACAGTGTCTGTATAGGTCCATGGAGTGTTCCTTCGGACATTCAGTACTGGCAATGGAAATAGTTATACCGTGAATACCCAGACCAAACGCGACCAAACTGATATTCTAGTATTTGCATGTCTGTGGTAAGCGTTGATTCGGCACAGAAAAAAATCCATTCCTACAAATGAAGAATGATAAACACGGTAGCATTTAGTGTTGTCCAACATTACTCCAACTTTTCAGGAGGACCCAGCAATACAACATGTACTGAGGACGTTCATGGATCTTATCCTTAACTTCCGGGCTTCGAAAAACGCCCCATTATTGGTATGATAGACATGGAAACATCGCACCTACAGATCACACTGATAGTTGGCTATAGTGCACCGGGATCAGAAGGAGTACTGAAGAAATACAAGTTGGAATTAGGGCAACAGCATAGCAAGAAGAATAGGCACGGGTCTTTCCAGAAGTTCTACACTACGAGAAGAGTACAGGATTGTCCGGCTGGCTCTGACGGCTCACAATAGTGGATATAAGTCAGAGTGTTACCGCTAACCGTCGCAAAAAGGTTACTGGGAGCCGGGATAAGATCTCTAGTTGCCATTCGTCGTTTACCGCTGACCCCATTCTGCAGACAGCAGAGATTTGCATGGTGTAAAATCAGAGTCAAGTGGGAAATTGAGTGCCGTAACTGGCACAGAGTGGCATTCTCTGGCGTTGAGTGATGAGTCTCGCTTCTGATTGTGGTGGTGATATCGGGGCCAACGTGTCAGCAGACGACCCGACACAAGATCACAGGAAAGAACAATAAAATGGCTCTGAGCACTATAGGACTCAACTGCTTAGGTCATTAGTCCCCTAGAACATAGAACTCGTTAAACCTAACTAACCTAAGGACATCACAAACATCCATGCCCGAGGCAGGATTCGAACCTGCGACCGTAGCGGTCTTGCGGTTCCAGACTGCAGCGCCTTTAACCGCACGGCCACTTCGGCCGGCCAGGAAAGACCAATTCTAGAGACGCACACTCTGCCGTTTCTGAAATTATCGTATGATGATCTATTGGACATGACAACACGATTGATTTGGCAGCTGTTGAAGGGAGGATGAATGCTCCCCAGTATGTGGCAAGAAGGTAAAGCGAGTCATACCTTCATGAACAGTGTAAAAGACGGTATATTCCAGCAAGGTAATACATAATCCCACACCGCAGATGGCACCACGAACGAATTATGGAATGTTCAGGTTCCGGACTGGCCTGACCAGTCCCTTGATATGCATCTACAAATTATACAGGGTGAGTCACCTAACGTTACCGCTGGATTTATTTCGTAAACCACATCAAATACTGACGAACCGATTCCATAGACCGAACGTGAGGAGAGAGGCTAGTGTCATTGGTTAATACAAACCATAAAAAAATGCACGGAAGTATGTTTTTTAACACAAACCTACGTTTTTTTAAATGGAACCCCGTTAGCTTTGTTAGCACATCTGAACATATAAACAAATACGTAACCAGTGCCGTTTGTTGCATTGTAAAATGTTAATTACATCCGGAGATATTGTAACTTAAAGTTGACGCTTGAGTACCACTCCTCCGCTGTTCGATCGTGTGTATCGGAGAGCACCGAATTACGTAGGGATCCAAAGGGAGCGGTGATGGACCTTAGGTACAGAAGAGACTGGAACAGCACATTACGTCCACATGCTAACACCGTTTTATTGGTCTTTTCCACTGACGCACATGCACATTATCATGAGGGGTGAGGTACACGTACACACGTGGTTTCCGTTTTCAATTACGGAGTGGAATAGAGTGTGTCCCGACATGTCAGGCCAATAGATGTTCAATGTGGTGGCCATCATTTGCTGCACACAATTGCAATCTCTGGCGTAATGAATGTCGTACACGCCGCAGTACACCTGGTGTAATGTCGCAGCAGGCTGCCACAATCCGTTGTTTCATATCCTCTGGGGTTGTAGACACATCACGGTACACATTCTCCTTTAACGTACACCACAGAAAGAAGTCCAGAGGTGTAAGATCAGGATGCGTCCTCCACGTCCTATGAAACGCCCGTCGAACATCCTGTCAAGGGTCAGCCTAGTGTTAATTGCGGAATGTGCAGGTGCACCGTCATGCTGATACCACATACATCGACGCGTTTCCAGTGGGACATTTTCGAGCAACGTTGGCAGATCATTCTGTAGAAACGCGATGTATGTTGCAGTGCTCTCCGAAACACACGATCGAACAGCGGAGGAGTGGTACTCAAGCGTCAACTTTAGGTTACAATATCTCCGGATGTAATTAACATTTTACAATGCAACAAACGGCACTGATTACGTATTTGTTTATATGTTCAGATGTGCTAACAAAACTAACGTGGTTCCATTTAAAAAAACGTAGGTTTGTGTTGAAAAACATACTTCCGTACATTTTTGTATGGTTTGTATTAAACAATTACACTAGCCCCTCTCCTCACGTTCGGTCTGTGGAATCGGTTCGTCAGTATTTGATGTGGTTTACGAAATAAATCCAGCGGTAACGTTAGGTGACACACCCTGTATATGGGATGCAACGAGATGTGCACAATCATGCCAGCCTTTCAGCCAGCAATCTTCATGGTCTGACACAGCTTATGTTACACGTACGGCAGTGACTTACTCAAGATGACATTCAATGAATATTTAGTTCCATGCCACAACGAATACAAGAGCGTATTTGTGCTCGTGAGGCCATACCTCATAGTTCTGTTGATTATGGAAATTTAATAGCCGTTTTGTGATGAAGATCTCCACAAATTTTAATAAATATCAGATTGCTGCATCGTGGCTTAAGGCTATCCACTTCGTCCAAGGTGAAACGTACCTTGCACATGAGTTAATTCAAAAACTTTATACCTTTTTTTTTGTTGCAATTAAGTGATAATTTGATAGATGCAACCTGTGTACTGAAGCTGGAAACGTAATCGCAAATGCTATTATGTCTTTTTAATACTTTCAACCGTTCTTCTTCAATTGCTACCTCAGTATTGTTTATTATGTAAATAAGGAAAACTAAACGTTTTATTTCCTTCGAACCAAACATGTTTCGCCTATTCACGCTAGGAATCAACGGTCTAGACATCTAGTTAGTTACATGTTCCATAGATCATGTGAATGATTGTATCGAAATTATGTGAAACGAATCAGTTTACAGCATATGACACGACATTAGTGCCAAAATTAATTAACACATTTTTTTAAAAATCCTTCTCGTGCAACTACACTTCAAAACCAGTTTTTTTTTTTTTTTTTTTTTTTTTACAATTCATCAATTTTAAATAAAAGTTAGTTCTTGGAATAGGAGGAGTTGAACAGAACAAATGATATTAGATTAGTTTAGAAATTTCATGTGCTGTGTATCAGACATTTTATGTTATTGCACAAAAGACCAAAAATTTTCATTGCTATATATTGAGCACCTCTCTGAGCCACTGCAGCGGTAGTGATAAGTGGTAGGTGATAAAGGACGTCTTTTGCCGCTAGTGTTGTACGATGAACATCACTGCTCTTATCAAATTGAGATGGGTTACTTGTGAAAAATTTAATTAGCGAATATATATACTGTGATGGTAAGTTAAAATGCCTAATTCCTTGACAAGTTGCCCACATGACCACCACAGACGAGCTACTCATGTTATGCTCACTGCTCGCTTGTTTTCAATTAGTACTTTCTTTCTGGGTGATGCGTTACCCCAGAAAATTGTTCCAAAAGACATTACTGAGTTTGAATGTGCAAAATACGTCAGGGGGCTGATTCTTTTGTTTCCAAGATGTACAGCTATACAAAGAGCAAAACCAGCTGAAATTAATTGTCTGAGAACCTAGTAATATACTTTTTCCAGTACAATTTTTCAGCAATATGAACACCCAAAAATTTGTATCATTCTACCATTTGTATCATTCTACCATTTGTATCATTCTACCACAAAATCAAATAGGGGTAATGCAGGAGTAGGTTTAATAATCAATAGGAAAACAGGAATGCGGGTAAGCTACTACAAACAGTATAGTGAACGCATTATTGTGGCCAAGATAGATACAAAGCCCACACCTACTACAGTAGTACAAGTTTATATGCCAACTAGCTCTGCAGATGACGAAGAAATTGAAGAAATGTATGATGAAATAAAAGAAATTATTCAGATAGTGAAGGGTGATGAAAATTTAATAGTCATGGGTGACTGGAATTCGGTAGTAGGAAAAGGGAGAGAAGGAAACGTAGTAGGTGAATATGGATTGGGGCTAAGAAATGAAAGAGGAATCCGCCTGTTAGAATTTTGCACAGAACACAACTTAATCATAGCTAACACTTGGTTTAAGAATCATGAAAGAAGGTTGTATACATGGAAGAACCCTGGAGATACTAAAAGGTATCAGATAGATTATATAATGGTAAGACAGAGATTTAGTAACCAGGTTTTAAATTGTAAGACACTTCCTGGGGCAGATGTGGACTCTGACCACAATCTATTGGTTATGACCTGTAGATTAAAACTGAAGAAACTGCAAAAAGGTGGGAATTTAAGGAGATGGGACCTGGATAAACTGACTAAACCAGAGGTTGTACAGAGTTTCAGGGAGAGCATAAGGGAACAATTGACAGGAATTGGGGGAAAGAAATACAGTAGAAGAAGAATGGGTAGCTTTGAGGGATGAAGTAGTGAAGGCAGCAGAGGACCAAGTAGGTAAAAAGACGAGGGGTAGTTGAAATCCTTGGGTAACAGAAGAAATATTGAATTTAATTGATGAAAGGAGAAAATATAAAAATGCAGTAAATGAAGCAGGCAAAAAGGAATACAAACGACTCAAAAATGAGATCGACAGGAAGTGCAAAATGGCTAAGCAGGCATGCCTAGAGGACAAATGTAAGGATGTAGAGGCTTATCTCACTAGGGGTAAGATAGATACTGCCTACAGGAAAATTAAAGAGACCTTTCGAGATAAGAGAACCACACGTATGAACATCAAGAGCTCAGATGGAAACACAGTTCTAAGCAAAGAAGGGAAAGCACAAAGGTGGAAGGAGTATATAGAGGGTCTATACAAGGGTGATGTACTTGAGGACAATATTATGGAAGAAGATGTAGATGAAGATGAAATGGGAGATATGATACTGCGTGAAGAGTTTGACAGAGCACTGAAAGACCTGAGTCGAAACAAGGCCCCCAGAGTAGACAACATTCCATTGGAACTACTGACGGCCTTGGGAGAGCCAGTCCTGACAAAACTCTACCATTTGGTGAGCAAGATGTATGAGACAGGCGAAATACCCTCAGACTTCAAGAAGAATATAATAATTCCAATACCAAAGAAATCAGGTTTTGACAGATGTGAAAATTACCTAACAATCAGTTTAATAAGCCACAGCTGCAAAATACTAACACAAATTTTTCACAGACGAATGGAAAAACTAGTAGAAGCCGACCTCGGGGAAGATCAGTTTGCATTCCGTAGAAATACTGGAACACGTGAGGCAATACTGACCTTACAACTTATCTGAGAAGAAAGATTAAGGAAAGGTACACCTACGTTTCTAGCATTTGTAGACTTAGATAAAGCTTTTGACAATGTTGACTGGAATACTCCCTTTTAAATTCTAAAGGTGGCAGGGGTAAAATACAGGGAGCAAAAGGCTATTTACAATTTGTACAGAAACCAGATGTCAGTTATAAGTCTCGAGGGACATGAAAGGGAAGCAGTGGTTGGGAAGGGAGTAAGACAGGGCTGTAGCCTCTCCCCGATGTTATTCAATCTGTATATTGAGCAAGCAGTAAAGGAAACAAAAGAAAAATTCGGAGTAGGTATTAAAATCCATGGAGAAGAAATAAAAACTTTGAGGTTCGCCGATGACATTGTAATTCTGTCAGAGAGAGCAAAGGACTTGGAAGAGCAGTTGAATGGAATGGACAGTGTCTTGAAAGGAGGATATAAGATGAACACCGACAAAAGCAAAACGAGGATAATGGAATGTAGTCGAATTAAGTCGGTGATGCTGAGGGAATTACATTAGGAAATGAGACACTTAAAGTAGTAAAGGAGTTTTGCTATTTGGGGAGCAAAATAACTGATGATGGTCGAAGTAGAGAGGATATAAAATGTAGACTGGCAATGGCAAGGAGGCGTTTCTGAAGAAGAGAAATTTGTTAACATCGAGTATAGATTTAAGTGCCAGGAAGTCATTTCTGAAAGTATTTGTATAGAGCGTAGCCATGTATGGAAGTGAAACATGGACGATAAATAGTTTGGACAAGAAGAGAATAGAAGCTTTCGAAATGTGGTGCTATAGAAAAATGCTGAAGATTAGATGGGTAGATCACATAACTAATGAGGAAGTATTGAATAGGATTGGGGAGAAGAGAAGTTTGTGGCACAAATTGACCAGAAGAAGGGATCGGTTGGTTGGACATGTTCTGAGGCATCAAGGGATCACCAATTTAGTATTGGAGGGCAGCGTGGAGGGTAAAAATCGTAGAGGAAGACCAAGAGATGAATACACTAAGCAGATTCAGAAGGATGCTGCATCAAACCAGTCTCAGGACTGAAGACCACAAGAACAACAACTACCATATTTACTGACTCTTGTTCATATGCTACATCAATCGTTGGTAGAGCCGCTGCTACGACTGTTGTGCGGAACGGAAAGTACTGTGTGTTCTCAAAACTTAGAGAGTGCATTTTAAGAGAAACAATGGTTCTTTGAAAAACTTTCTGTTGATTTCTCTCTCATGGGATTCATTACAACAATAGTGTGCCGCGCGGTCTAGGACTTCGTGTCACGGACTGCACGTCGCCTCCCGCCAGAGGTCAGAGATTCGAGTCCTCCCTCGGGCGTGTGTGAGTGTGTGTGTGTGTGTGTGTGTGTGTGCGCGTGCGTGTGAGTGTGTGTGTGTGTGTGTTCTTAGCATAAGTTAATTTAAGTGGTATGTAAGTCTATGGACCGATGACCTAAGTAGTTTGGTCTCTTAGGAACACAACACTAGCATCATCTGCAAAAAAGTACCAATTCTATCTCGTGAATGTCAAGTGGAAGGTCAGTCACATATATAAGGAATAGGAGTGCAGCCAAAATAGAACCTTGTGTGACCCCCCTTGTGATTTCTCCACTCTCACTGAAATTTTCTTTCCTTGCGACATTGTTCGAATTATGTAGCACAACTTTTTGCGTTCTGCTTCTCAAGTATGATTCAAACCAGGCGTGCGCTAAGGTATCAGTTGCATAAAATTTAAATTTTTCTATGCGTAAAATGATCTGTGCAGTTAAGCACCTTAAAAATTCCAAAAGATACATACTTGCAATATTTTACTAGTATTATCTAAAGGCTGTAGTATACTGTGAGTGAATGTATAAATAGTATTCTCAGAACTGTGGTATGCTTAGCAAAGGGTGAGTTGCAACGTTTGTGAAAGCTGTATACAAAATCAAAAATTCTGAAACAAACAGTTTTGATGCAGATCAGAATTTATAATTCTATGAACGCCATACAACAAACTTGTTTTTCAGAGTTTTAATAATTCTGTCACTTTTAGTGAAGGGTGATGGTTCTACATCCAAATGCTTAAAGGTTTTTGTTATGAAACAATTTTATTATATTCTCTTGCTTCTTCAACTGAACCATTTGATACTAGTTCTTCAGTTACATTTAGAAAGTGACTGTTAAAATTACTCGCTGGTTGTCAGTTATCAGCCACAACATTTTCATTTAATTTAATTGTTGTGTCTTGTACACTGACTGGCTGTCCTGATTCCCAGTTCACAGTATCCTATATAATTTTAATATTATCTGCATTATCAATTTCTGTCGGTACGTGAATGTTTCTCGACATTATAATAAAGTCCTTTAAAATATGATTATTTCCTTGTAGAACGCAAGTAACATAGGATCTTATCTTATTATGGCCACTATACACATTTTCCTTTTCCTCCTCCATAAAAATTTTAATCCATTTATTTACACATGGCTTCTTTGTTTTTTTTAATGGACTTTCTGGGTATCCTCTTAGGCAAGTTGTTTCCAAGTTTTGTCACATATTTAGTGCGGAATATACTGAACTCCGCATTAGCATTTCTTTCTGTATATATCTCGTCCCATACGACCTCTTAAGATATCTTACCAACTTTTGAACGTTATTCTTATAACATTGTACCTGTCCTCATTAATAAGCCTCCTTCCTTTGTATGAACATACATCAGTGCTGTATCTGACAAATAACTCAATACTACATCTAGATTTCTCACAAATAGTTGGAAGCTTCCTAGAGGGAATCGGTAGACTTTTATAATTGCAAGAGAAATATTCTGCAGTAACAACTCACAAGAACATGCTACACAAAAACTGATTTTTTCAGTATTTTTAACTTTGTGTACATCTTTTACATTTGTTGAAACTCACCCTTTTTCTGGGTTAACTATATAATGCTAGTCTATAATTCCTTATATTTAACTTCGCTATCCCTGTGACTACACAAGGTTCATAGAGGCACAGAATATCTATTACTTTTGAAATTTCCGCATCTAACTATACAGTTATGTCATCCATCTTGTGTTTTGTGGCTGTGCATTGTGCATTACTATTATTTCTTGATACACCCAGATTATTTTTTTACTTTTACTGTCTTCTGTTTGTATTTCCGTTTTAATGATATTATATAGTTACTGTCATGTCTTGGTGCTGCTGTTTTGTGCTGTGTTGATGATAATGAGCCCGCATCTCGTGGTCGTGCGGTAGCGTTCTCGCTTCCCATGCCCGGGTTCCCGGGTTCGATTCCCGGCGGGGTCAGGGATTTTCTCTGCTTCGTGATGGCTGGGTGTTGTGTGCTGTCCTTAGGTTAGTTAGGTTTAAGTAGTTCTAAGTTCTAGGGGACTGATGACCATAGATGTTAAGTCCCATAGTGCTCAGAGCCATTTGATGATAATGTTTAGCTCTTCTCAGTAGTTATTCCTGCTTAGGGGCCTTCTCTATACTCTGTATACTGCATGTCTCATAGCTGCCGCTTTTAGGAACTGTGGGTTGTCAGATTTATTGTATATTGTCATATCTGTAGCTGTTTCTTTTCTGGAAATGTTGATGGGGTGTGTATGTGTGCGTTTGTGATTTCGATGTCGAGGTACTCTTTTCTAGTGAATTGAATGTTGTGATGACTATTAGTTATCTCCGTTTGTATATTCTTGTGGTTCATCTATGAGGCATATTATCTGAGTATCTGTGTCAATATAATGCTTTTTTTGTCTTTATGTGTTGTTGAGATCAGATGGCGCAACACTAGCATGTGACCGAGCGTTATACCGAAACGACTGATCTCTTGGAAGAGATTTCATATATCGTGACACACTGATATGACCGTGAGGTGTGTCGAACCGGTGGATAGAAAAGATTAGCAAAGTATGAGGAGTGGGCTTTGGGCCTCAGTGTGACATCAGCATGGGGTGGACCCTATTTTGTCGGAGTTGTCACAAATGGCCGCCTAATCTCGTCCAATGTGTCGGATCGCCGCTGGAAAACTGCAACAAGTGCGAGCGTATTGGTGGGCTGGGCTAAGGCCACACGCTCCAAATCCAACATTTGGACGCCAGATTAAGACATCACAAATAAATAACACTCAGAAATCCATCGATTTAGCGATCTTTTGTACCATTAGTAAAGCTGTGGCTGTAACTTAGTTCTAGCTTCCACTATCTAAGCAATTATCTGTGACTCAAGTATCTTGATCACACAAATACAAAGAGGAGAGGAAGGAGGAGGAGAAAAGGGGGGCAAAATTAAAACTTGATGTTAGAAAAAGTACTTGACAAATGTGAGGCAGATGAAAATGGCTAATTACAGCTAATGAACTTACGCATCTTAATGAAAACGTAAGCTGCGAAGATTGAGAAAATGTTGCTTGAAAAAGGTGTAAGACTTATCAGTGACTTATGATTACGTAAACGAACCATTGCTTCAGATCTAGTTATATGATTTTACGAAAGGAATCGCGAAAAATCTTAGTCTAGTACGGCACACTTTGTTGTGCTCCAAGCTGTCTTATAAGCCATCTGCACTCTAATCAAAGAACAGCGCCATAATTATTATTTAATTATTTACAACTTTGGTGAGGCCTGCTTGCAAATGTTAAGATGATGACTTGCTCCCTCAGGGTGTTACTTGGAGTAATGGAAGATGTCTCGCGATGTCATAAAGCATGTTTCCTAAGGTTAAGAGGATACTTGGCTTTTGTTGCGGTTCTGCATACTTCCTCCGACGTTTTTAGTGGTGATTACTTTTTGTCTCTGGATGATCTACTGAACAATTCATTATTTCTCCATTAAACTCGAAACATTTACCAGCCAAAAATATCTTCAGGTGTGAGATTAGTTGGAAAGGGGAAGATTCCGAATTTGGTGAATACTTCGGGTTACCAAAAAATTCGTACTCGAAATTTCTCAGGTTTCCATTGTCAAACCTTTGTAGGCAAATGCCCATCCTGGGCAGAGATGATTTTTATCGTCTGTAAACAGTCGCCCCGTTTGTGATGTACAGACATGGCGCGTTTGGTACTCATCGGTCTTGATCTGATAAGCCAACGGCAACATCATTAACAAAGCTGCCTAACTGTAAGAATAAAATTTGTAGACTCCTTGTTAAACAAAGGGCTGGGATGTCAGCCATTTTACTTACGTTACTGCGTTACGCGTATGAACATAAATAAGAGCAAATGTTTTCAAGATACTGAGCAAACAATTCAAAATACGGTTAGAAAATTTGTATCAGAAAGATTAAAATTCGTAATATTGAGATTAAGTTATGTGCACGGTGAGTAGCACATTAGATACTGACAGGCACATAGTATTACCTAATAATGACAGATTTCCATGGTTTTTGCCATGAGTATCATCCCGTTTCTGTAAAACACTTCCGGGAATCAAAAGTCTGATGTTTTTAGCATCATGAACATATCTTCCTGTGGCACTTGCCAATGAATAATAACGAAAGCGGATACTTTATCAACAGGAATTATTTGCATGTCAGTTCCACAGAACAGAAATGTTGATTCTTTTGTATATTTGTGTCATTACATTGTCGTCATCATCATCATCATCATCATCATCATCATCCTCACTATTCTCCTGCATGTTTTCAGATGCAATATGGCCTCCTTCTGTCAGTTCGTTGTCTAGGTCTTTCTGATACCCAGAAAACACTAAAAACTCATTTGTCCAGAATTCACTTAATTTTACTTGCAGACTTAATTACGCCTTCCTCTCTCTACTCTCGTCCCTGATCCATTTGATTTTTTCCGTTTCTTATAGTAATTCCCGTTATCCATTTCCCGGTTGCACGCTGAACTTACAGGTCATGATCGATTGCTGTAAGTCGCGGCTTTTAATAGACAATGTTTGAAAACTTTTCGTCTTAGGTACATCAGAATCTTACTTTTGGGTTACCAAAAGCACTTCAAGGCAATTTTACTCAAGATTTTATTTCTTTTCTTATCCATCCTGCCTAAATACGAAACTCATCAAACTGTTCTTCAAACCAATTGTTAACTTGCACTATTTTCTTTCCGATATGTTGGAGATAAGTTATTTTAATCTTATTGTAAATTCCCCCCGCAGACCATGGATCCTGACCTCGTGGGGTGACTTCGATACGTTGACGATACAAACAGCCAAACCGAATGTGAAACCACAATGGAGGGGTATCTGTGAAGACGCCAGGTTTCTGGAGAGACCCAACAGCCTCTTCAGTAACAGCAGGAGACACGGTCTGGATGATTGACTGATCTGGCCTTGCAACATTGGGCAACATGGGCTTTCTATGTTTGTACTATGGGCAGCTAAAATAAAGGAGACACTAAAGACATTGTATCTCCTCAGAAAATACAGCTGTACCATATGACTCCCATTCGGACCTCCGGCTGGGATCTGCTCAGAAGGATATTGTTGCATCAAAGAAAACCAAACCAGTCATGTGCAGGAAACGAAGGATAAATTTGGAAATGGAATTAAAGTTCAGGGAGGAGAAAAGAAAGTTTGAAGTTTGCCGATGGCCTAATTCTGACAAAACTGGCAAAGGACTTGAAAGAGTAATTGAAAACAATAAATAATGTCCTGAAAAGAGGTTACAAGATTAACATCAACAAGAGTAAAACGAGAGTAATGGAATGTAGTCATATTAAAGCAGGCGACGATTACAGAATTAGATTAGGAAACGAGACACTGAAAGTTGTAGTCGCAAAATAACTGACGATGGATGAAGCTGAGCGCATACAAAATACAGACTGGCTTTAGCAAGAAAAAGAATTTCTGAAAAAGAGAAATTTGTTAATGTAAAATGTAACTGAGACATAGAATGCTTCTCTGATGGTATCTGAGGGGAGGCCTTGTATGGAAGTGAAACTTTGACGATAAACTTTTCCAGCCAAGATACACTAGCTAATGACCGGAACCGATCATACCTAGAAGACAGGCTACAAAGAGTAGAGATAACAGATATCCTAAATAAGCCTAAAGTTTTAGTGAAACATTCATCAGAGCCAAATTACATTAATACAGGGTTTCTTCAGAGTAGCATTTTAGGACCAATTACTGCTTCTGATTTACAGCATGACTTCACCACTAGTGTTAGTGGTGAGGAAAAATCCTCTTTGATGGTGGCAAAAATGTTATAGTCACTGAAAAACAAGAGAAAGCAAATGAAACCCTCAAGGAAGTTTCCAATGGCCCAATAAGCAATGCAATGCACTGACAAGAAAAAAAAGACATGAAATTCAGTTTCAAGAGGGAAAACGACACTATTAAATCAAATTTAAAAGACACGAGAATAGACAGTGCAACAAATTAGACATTTCTAGTAATGAATATTGATTCTCAGTCGAAATGGCGTGAACAAGTTTCCAATGGCCCAATAAGCAATGCAATGCACTGACAAGGAAAAAATTGACATGAAATTAAGTTTCAAGTGGGAGAACGACACTATTAAATTAAATTTACAAGACACGAGAATAGACACTGTAACAAATGCGAAATTTCTAGTAACGAATATTGATTCTCAGTCGAAATGGCGTGAACACGCAAAGATACTTGCAAACAGAATGTCGTCAGCATGTTATGCACCTAAAATCCTGTTATCAGCAAGTAACTGCCAGTGTCTTTTTGTTTCATACTATTCGTATTACACTCAGTTCTTAGCTATAGCATACTATTCTGGGGATCAAAAGCACAGAACATGAACACAGTTTTCAAACTACAGAAAAGTGACATTTGAATAATAATCAAAAACAATAATCGAGATTATTGTAAAGATTTGTTCAAAACAAAACACATCGGATTTTAACTACACCATGTGAATACTTTCATCAGACGGTTGTACACATCAGAAATAAACAGCTCTGTCCATGACCATGCAACAAGATATAAACAGAATTTATATTTGTCAAGAAAGAATAAACAAAAAAACTAAAAAAAAAGTTTCCTACCAAGCAGTAAAACAGTACCAGAAGAGATTAAACATACTGATAAAACAAAATTATTTAATAAGTAACTTAAAAAGTTCCTGTTAACCAAATATTCTGTACATTGCAGATTACTTAGATAACATAGAGTAGCGATGTAAAAATTGTGACACATATAGTAATAACGCTAACGGAACATCTAACACCCACATAACACTCTCACAATATATTTTTCCTTTTTTTCTTTTCTGGAAAAACTTACTCCAGAAGCTATGCGATGTGCAGTTCTAAAACCTTATTCTATTTCTGTGCTCAAATCGCACTCATTATAGAGGATGATTACTCAATTTTAGTGCAAGCAAAAGGGAAATTGCAGTGCACAAAATTGTTCTGACATCAGTTGATAGTACGCACAGTGTTACGAAACTATGTGCATAGCGTGTGTACTGTGTTTAGTGACTCAGCGAGAAATGAATGAACATTTTAGCATTAGCCTTTTAAAATTTTTGATTAACACATTAGAGTAGGCGTTGTAACCTCCCCACAAAATTCAATAATTAATATTAAATAATATTCACGTTTAGTGTAACCTCAAAACAGAAAAATTCCTAAACTTCTCAACAGTAAAAAATTATGATTATGTCGTTCACACTCAGTGTAACATCCCAACAAAAAATAAATTCAGTAACCTGGTGACAATACAATGTAACTAACCTCTCAATTAAATTGTAGCTCACTTATGATTTCTCAATAACTGACTGTGAATTTAACCTGGTAAATTTTGGACGTCAGCAGTGCTGCGTCATGGCCCTGAAAGATCATTCTGAACAAAAAAAAAAGAAAAATTCTTACCTCAATGAAGTCGCCGGATAACGCATATGTATCTGCTCTTACAATAAATTTTTCTGGCGCAGCCCTGTGCAATGCTGGCCGATAGATTTGTCATTTATGAAAGGGAAACAACTGATTTTTCTTTTGCAATAATCGGGATGATCATGGATTGGAGAAATTAGTAAATTCTTTAAGTTGAATTGAATGGTTGTTAAAAAATTACTTTATATGAGAAAGATTATTATTAGGAGATTTTTAAAACATTTACATAGGACTTGAGATAACATAACTACATATGCGCGAGGCTGCTTTTTACCTTATACAATAATACTCAGGCTCCGGCATCGCTGCACCGCGACCGGCCCAGCCAACACGATACACCAGACCAGACCAGAGCAGACTGCAGACTAGCCACAACTTACTGCTACAGCTACACAGTTCGTACTGCAGTCAACACTGCTCTCTGGTCAGCGATTCTCTTATACCTTGCATATCGCAGGCAGCGCATGAGCAATACATCGAAATTACATCTGCTCGGACCTCTTACAGCGTCACGAAAATAGGTATATCAGAGTCATCTCACCGTCTTACAGCGTTGACACTTAGTGATAATGTCAACTGTTAGTAAAAATTCCGAAAAAAATATTAGACATATCTATTATAGTCTAGAATATTATGGAGTACTTTCCAAAAGAAAACCATTGCCATTTATAACGTAATAAAATAATAATAAAAACGAAAACTGCAATTATTATTCAAGAAAAATAATTTTCTACTTCACCCTATGGAAAGAGGCAGAAGCTTTAACACAATAGAACCGAAAAAAATGCATGAACGTTCTCAAAGCTTATAGATCCAGGTCATACGTATTTTATCGTGAAAACATAAAAATATTCCGAGATAAAGAATAAAATACCGTAAAAGGTATGAAACAGTTTCGCTTGCGTAGGGGAAAATGTCGCTGACGAATATACTTTCTGTTGGACCTCTTCGAAGCTTCCAAAGAGAAAGTTGCTAAGGAAACTATAAAATTATTTTTGATAACATCTAAGACATTATTACTGTACCGTGTCACCTATGAACGTAGATTTATTTGCGAGAGATTCCATGCACGGCAGCGTGCTAATACTTGTATGCCGTCGCCAGGCTTTTTGTTACGACGGCTTGCCTTAATGGAAAAAAATAATATTTCCTAACTCCCAAAATTTTGCTATTTGCGGCTGTTACAGACCAATCACGGCATACATCACCCAAAATGCCGGTATAAGTTGTACAAAAGTAACTATAAGAACTGGAACAAAGTCCGGTGTTCTGTTGAGTTGAATAAAATACATTTTTTGTTCGTATAATTTTGTGGAACCCTAGTTTTATCTACGTGCGCTATTCTGCTCAGCACTCAAGTGCATTGTACACAAGAACTTCACTCTTGCTGCTGAAATGCCGCTGTATTCCACTAAAAATTTTTCTCCATCATTACACTTTCCGATTTCAAAATCAAATGAGCAAAGAAGACGAAAAACGGAGATCTTTGCGCCAGAATAATTTTTTAAACAGAGATCACTGTATTTTTCTAGCTGTCCGATACTTTCCTCTGCTCTAATAATGAAGTACACTTCTGCGCACTAACTTTTTGTTAAAATTGTCACATTCCGCATACATCTTGTTTAAATCCCTCTCTTGGAGAATCAAAACGCGTGCTCACTTCTGGAGGTACTGCCGATGTTACAATACTGTTAATACTGCATTCAGTCGATTCAGACATGCCACATGCTTTTGCTGTTAGTTTATGATTTTGCGCAAAATTTGTGTTATTCCTCGTTTCTTTATTGCTGACCAGATCAGTAAAAAATGCTTTCGTCCGTCCGTCCGACAATTTCAGTTTGTTTTAGAATGTATTGTCGCCCGTAGCGTACACCGACCGGAGTACCACTATACGTTGGCCCTTGCTCGTGCCTACAAAACACAAATCAATGCACCTTTTCGTGGAAAACTGAAACCACACTTGAAAACAGGATACTGTATGGGAATGCCGAGAATTATAGCTGGAGCTAATTCCTTCACTGCTACAGTGTATATATGGCAACGAAGCTATCAAACGGACAAATCACAGCGCTTTGCGCCTGGAGAGGTTACGCTGCTGTTGTGACCTCGGATTACCTATTTAGCGGACAGCCACTTCCGTAAGACATTATTGTTCTCTGTGGGTACTCTTTTAAACAGAGTGACCTTGTATTCTGGAGGGTGAAGGGCTCCAATCTTCATCCAGCCACACTCGTTCAAGCCTTCCGTGGTTTCCATAAACTGTTTCAAGCACATGACAGGATGGTTCCTACTATAAGACCAACCTTGTCATTCAAGACCTGTAAGTCTTTAAATGTACATGTAGATTACGTTATGTTTGTTGTTCTTAAATTTTGATGCCACCACATGTCCCCTATCCCTATGAAAAAAATCCACAGATAACAAAACTACGGCTACTAAAAGTGCTGCTACAGGAAACTGCTGTAGATTAGGTCAAGAGATGAGGTAACTGATGAAGAGTTGAGGAAAAAGAAATTTATGGCAGAGAAGGTTGGGTTGAGAGGACATATTCCGAAGCGTCAACAAAACGACAATTTTGTAATGGAGGGAAGTGCAGGGTGCCAAAATTGTAGAGTGAGCCCAAGTACTGAACACAGTAAGCAAGTTCACATCGCTACAGGTCAGTAGATGAGGTTGGCACAGGACAGACTAATTTTCAGAGCTGTGTCAGACCAATCGTCAGATTGAGGACCACAACAACACTGTTACTGACCTACAGTTCCTCTTTCAAACTTGCTCTAGTAAACTTTCGTAGTTGAAGTTCATTTCTTGTATGATTAGCTGATCTTAACTCCACACCGAGCGAGATGGTGCAGTGGATTCACATTTTAGAGGACGACAGTTCAAATTCGTATTCAGCCATCCTGATTTAGGCTTACCGTGATTTCCTTAAATCGCTAAAGGCAAATGCTGGGATGATTCCTTTTAAAGGGGACGGCCGATTTTCTTCCCCTTCCTTCCCTAATCCGAGCTTGTGCTCCACATCTAATGACCTCGTTGTCACTCATAAGGTGAAATCATATTAGTAGATTTTGAGTCTTATCTTGGACAGAAATATCAACTAAACGGAAGAAATATTAAGGTTTAACGTCCCCTTGGCGACGAGGTCATTAGAAGCCAAGTTCAACGCGATGAACCGTCCAGACATTCGCTTTAAAAGATTTAGGGAAACCTGGAAATATTAAATTTGTAAGGCAGGGAGGGAATTTGAACCACCTGCTTCTGGAACGTGAACACAGCGACTTATCGCAGCTCCAGTCACTGGGAAATATACTGTGTGGTTGTAATTAAAGTGCAGCTACACACGGAGGTCCAGTCTGGGCTGTAATTATCGTGGGGCAGCGAAACTTGGCAGATACACTATGTGACCAAAAGTATCCGGACACCCCCAGAAATATACGTTTTTGATATTAGGTGCATCGTGCTGCCACCTACTGCCAGGTAGTTCATATCAGCGATCTCAATACTCATTAGACATCGTGAGAGAGCAGAATGGGGAGCTGCGAGGAACTCACGGACTTCGAACGTGGTCAGGTGATTGGGTGTCACTTGTGTCATACGTCTATACGCAAGATTTCCAACTCCTAAACATCCCTCAGTCCACTGTTTCCAATGTGATAGTGAAGTGGAATCGTGAAGGAACACGTACAGCACAAAAGCGTACGGGCCGACATCGTCTACTGACTGACAGAGACCGCCGACAGTTGAAGAGGATCGTAATGTGAAGTAAGCAGACATCTGTCCAGACTATCACACAGGAATTCCCAACTGCATCAGGATCCACTGCCAGTACTATGACAGTTAGGCGGGAGGTGAGGAAACTTGGATTTCATGGTCGAGCGGCTGCTCATAAGCCACACATCACGCCGGTGAATGCCAAACGACGCCTCGCTTGATGTAACTAGCATAAACATTGGACGATTGAACAGTGGAAAAACGTTGTGTGGAGTGACGAAACACAGTACACAACGTGGCGACCAGATACCAGGATGTGGGTATGGCAAAAGCCCGGTGAACGTCATCTGCCAGCGTGTGTGGTGCCGACAGTAAAATTCGGAGGCGGTGGTGTTATGGAGTGGTTGTGTTTTTCATAGAGGGAGCTTGCAGCCCTTGTTTTGCGTGGCAATTTTTGCAGCACAGGCCTACATTGATGTTTTAAGCACGTTCTTGCTTCCCACTGTTGAAGAGGAATTTGGGGATGGCGATTGCAGCTTTCAACACAATCAAGCATCTGTTCATAATGCACAGCCTGTGGCGGAGTGGTTACACGGCAATAACATCCCTGTAATGGACTGGCCTGCACAGCGCCCTGACCTGTATCCTATAGAACACCTTTGGAATGTTTTAGAACGCCGACTTCGTGCCAGGCCTCAGCGACCGACATCGATACCTCTCCTCACTGCAACACTCCGTGAAGAATGGGTTGCCATTCCCCAAAAAACCTTCCTGCACCTGATACAATATATGTCTGCTAGAGTGGAAGCTGTCATCGAGGCTAAGGGTGGGCCTACACCATACTGAATTCCAACGTTACCGATGGAGAGCGCCACGAACTTTTAAGTCATTTTCAGTCAGGTGTCCGGATACTTTTGATCACATAGTGTGATGGGTGACTGGAATTCGAGTGTAGGAAAAGGGAGAGAAGGAAACGTAGTAGGTGAATATGGATTGGGGCTAAGAAATGAAAGAGGAAGCCGCCTGGTAGAATTTTGCACAGAGCACAACTTAATCATAGCTAACACTTGGTTTAAGAACCATGATAGAAGGTTGTATACATGGAAGAACCCTGGAGATACTAGAAGGTATCAGATAGATTGTATAATGGTAAGACAGAGATTTAGGAACCAGGTTTTAAATTGTAAGACATTTTCTGGGGCAGATGTGGACTCTGACCACAATCTATTGGTTATGACCTGTAGATTAAAACTGAAGAAACTGCAAAAAGGTGGGAATTTAAGGAGATGGGACCTGGATAAACTGAAAGAACCAGAGGTTGTACAGAGTTTCAAGGAGAGCATAAGGGAACAATTGACAGGAACGGGGGAAAGAAATACAGTAGAAGAAGAATGGGTAGCTTTGAGGGATGAAATAGTGAAGGCAGCAGAGGATCAAGTAGGTAAAAAGACGAGGGCTAGTAGAAATCCTTGGGTAACAGAAGAAATATTGAATTTAATTGATGAAAGGAGAAAATATAAAAATGCAGTAAATGAAGCAGGCAAAAAGGAATACAAACGTCTCAAAAATGAGATCGACAGGAAGTGCAAAATGGCTAAGCAGGGATGGCTAAAGGACAAATGTTAGGATGTAGAGACTTATCTCACTAGGGGTAAGATCGATACTGCCTGCAGGAAAATTAAAGAGACCTTTGGAGATAAGAGAACCACTTGTATGAACATCAAGAGCTCAGATGGAAACCCAGTTCTAAGCAAAGAAGGGAAAGCAGAAAGGTGGAAGGAGTATATAGAGGGTCTATACAAGGGCGATGTACCTGAGGACAATATTATGGAAATGGAAGAGGATGTAGATGAAGATGAAATGGGAGATACGATACTGCGTGAAGAGTTTGACAGAGCACTGAAAGACCTGAGTCGAAACAAGGCCCCGGAGAAGACAACATTCCATTGGAACTACTGACGGCCTTGGGAGAGCCAGTCCTGACAAAACTCTACCATCTGGTGAGCAAGATGTATGAAACACGCGAAATACCCTCAGACTTCAAGAAGAATATAATAATTCCAATCCCAAAGAAAGCAGGTGTTGACAGATGTGAAAATTACCGAACAATCAGTTTAATAAGCCACAGCTGCAAAATACTAACACGAATTCTTTACAGACGAATGGAAAAACTAGTAGAAGCCGACCTCGGGGAAGATCAGTTTGGATTCCGTAGAAATATTGGAACACGTGAGGCAATACTGGCCCTACGACCTATCTTAGAAGAAAGATTAAGGAAAGGCAAACCTACGGTTCTAGCATTTGTAGACTTAGAGAAAACTTTTGACAATGTTGATTGGAATACTCTCTTTCAAATTCTAAAGGTGGCAGGGGTAAAATACAGGGAGCGAAAGGCTATTTACAATTTGTACAGAAACCAGATGGCAGTTATAAGAGTCGAGGAACATGAAAGGGAAGCAGTGGTTGGGAAGGGAGTAAGACAGGGTTGTAGCCTCTCCCCGATGTTATTCAATCTGTATATTGAGCAAGCAGTAAAGGAAACAAAAGAAAAATTCGGTGTAGGTATTAAAATCCATGGAGAAGAAATAAAAACTTTGAGGTTCGCCGATGACATTGTAATTCTGTCAGAGACAGCAAAGGACTTGGAAGAGCAGTTGAACGGAATGGATGGTGTCTTGAAGGGAGGATATAAGATGAACATCAACAAAAGCAAAGGGAGGATAATGGAATGCAGTCGAATTAAGTCGGGTGATGTTGAGGGTATTAGATTAGGAAATGAGACACTTAAAGTAGTAAAGGAGTTTTGCTATTTGGGGAGCAAAATAACTGATGACGGTCGAAGTAGAGAGGATATAAAATGTAGACTGGCAATGGCAAGGAAAGCGTTTCTGAAGAAGAGAAATTTGTTAACATCGAGTATAGATTGAAGTGTCAGGAAGTCATTTCTGAAAGTATTTGTATGGAGTGTAGCCATATATGGAAGTGAAACATGGACGGTAAATAGTTTGGACAAGAAGAGAATAGAAGCTTTCGAAATGTGGTGCTACAGAAGAATGCTGAAGATTAGATGGGTAGATCACATAACTAATGAGGAAGTATTGAATAGGATTGGGGAGAAGAGAAGTTTGTGGCACAACTTGACCAGAAGAAGGGATCGGTTGGTAGGACATGTTCTGAGGCATCAAGGGATCACCAATTTAGTATTGGAGGGCAGCGTGGAGGGTAAAAATCGTAGGGGGAGACCAAGAGATGAATACACTAAACTGATTCAGAAGTATGTAGGTTGCAGTAGGTACTGGGAGATGAAGAAGCTTGCACAGGATAGAGTAGCATGGAGAGCTGCATCAAACCAGTCTCGGGACTGAAGACCACAACAACAACAACAACAGTGTATACTAATATGTTTAACCGATGAATGCTGGATAAAAATTAGTTCCCGTTTTGGCCACTGGGTGCAAATCTGGCGTTGTACACTGTTTGTATGACGGTATGGGGTCCACACTGCCATTTGACAAGCCATAACGTGAGCAACTACTATGGCTATCGATAAGTGAGGCCATGCACCGTTAGTCAAACTGTTTTATGTGACCAGCAGCAACTACAGTGCTGTACTGTGAGATTATAGCCGACTGAAAGATCTGAGGAGAGGCTCGATGTCATTAAATGGTTCAAAGAAAATGGTAATGAAATTCGAAGACACGGACAAACTTGTCGTGGCACCTGGAAGAGAATAGTGTCCTATCCCGGTGGAAGTTACTGACGAGGTTGCTGTTGCTGTAACTGACCATGCAGCACGTGCGCCGGTAGTGCTACTGCTCTTGCAGTGTCTCGAGAAATATCCATCCCATGGTCAACACTACAAAAAGTTTTGTGGTCTATTTTACATTGGAATCCGTGCAACATCCAGGTGGTGACGCAATTGAAACCTCATGATCCGCAGCAACATTTTGAATTTGCTCTTTGGTTTCTGTTACAGATCGAAGTTGATGACATGTGACCGGGCAGTATTCTACAGAGTGACGAAACACATTTTAGACTACAGAGTGAAATGATTACAAAGAACGACCGATTCTGAGCCTCTGTTTAACTACGTGCTGTGCACGAACAGCCATTGCACTCGCTGTTGTGAATTGACAAGCACCTTTTTTCTCGCCCACTCTTCTTTGAAGGGAATACATCCAGAAGGCCTGTGAGGTGTACCCTGACGTCTGCACGTTATCGAGACCTCCTTGTACAGTACGTGATTCCTGCTTTGGAAGAGCGCAACTGTCTAGAAGACACTGTTTTCATTGAAGACGGGCAACACCTCATGATCTGCTTATGCAACCGTCCACTAACATGTTACCTCCAGAGGTTTTCCAGATGCATGGACTGCAAGATCATTTTATCTGAACCCATGTGACTTTTGGCTCTGTGGATATCTAACTGAACGTATTTACCAGGGACACGTTCGGTCTGCCTCCTCTAAAGGCAACTATACAGAAATCCGTTTTTCAGATTTCATCCAAACCGCTGCAAGCAACTGCTGGTCACGTCGTTTTACAAATGCAGCGTCTCGTATCGTCTCTGGTGCTCATATTGAACAAATTGTTAAGCGGTGGTCAATAAAAAGGAGATATGCCTTTCTCACTTGTTTGACCTTTTCTGCCCACGTCCCGTTCCTGATCCATTACATATGGAAATGTTTTTATGTTTTTTATATAGGAAGTCTTCACGGGTTGTCAGCCGAGTAGCGACGTCGTCTCGTAGCAACGTTTCGATGGAATGCGTCTCCAACATCTTCAGGCGAAGATTGTTCGTCAGGATAGATGTCAGGAGGGGAAAATTGTGGGCGTTGCAATAGTTAAAAGCAATTAAGCTTGACTGGACCCTATTTATTAATGTAAAGATGGTACATGGGTGCATACGTAGGGTTGAGCAGCCCCAAGAGGGCTTGCCGTCTGTTCGTCAGGAGGTTTCAGGTGAGAGGCAGAGGCTATAGAAGCGACTACTCGGGGCCGAGGTCTGGAGCTAAGAGAGCGCGGAGCTGTTTCCGAGCCGCACTCGTCGATCCCTGCCGCGTCCCCACGCGATCACACGACTAGTCTCTAATTGGAGGGTTGATTCCGCCAACGCGCCTTGCTAGTAGCGTACCCTCGTCAGCGCAACCAACCCGTAGGACTAGAGTCTGACCGAGGAGCACATGGCAGGAATGTGGCGACCACGGTCTTCCGGCCAGCAGATTCCACCACAGTATGCCCAAGCCGGCTACAGCAGTACATTATGAATGGAAAAAATTATTTAATAAAATTTTATCGGCAATGATCCCTCTTGGGGGGGTCTCCTCCCTGCACATCCTTTCCCCTTCCGAAGAAGGCTCTCTGGATGAAAATGAATGGGCTTATTCTAGTTGATTATTTCATTTTAAAAAAAAAATATGATCATTATGAATGGTCACAGAAATTAACATTGTAATTTTTCCTACTATGTATGTAATTATGTAGTTCTCAATTCGTTCGAGCAATCAATCGTTCATAATAGGAAACACAGTCATAGCTCAGTCACTCAAAATGATTCAGAAATTTTACTTGTTAGAATGAAATCAGGCGATGATTCTTCTTCTCTGCAGGCTCGTGCTTTGCGGCAGTCTGCTAATCTGTACAAATGAAATGCCTCGTATTTTTGGGAGCGTTGTACAATCAGTCGGGGAACCTCAGATCAAGCAAATATTTGGCTTTGATTAAGTTTAACCTTCCGAAGAAGTAATGGAGCTCTTGGATTATTAAATGCAGGTTCGTATCCAGTCTTTCGGAAGTTCCCTTCTGAAATATATATATATATATATATATATATATATATATATATATATATATATACAGGGTTATTACAAATGATTGAAGCGATTTCACAGCTCTACAATAACTTTATTATTTGAGATATTTTCACAATGCTTTGCACACACATACAAAAACTCAAAAAGTTTTTTTAGGCATTCGCAAATGTTCGATATGTGCCCCCTTAGTGATTCGGCAGACATCAGGCCGATAATCAAGTTTCTCCCACACTCGGCGCAGCATGTCCCCATCAATGATTTCGAAAGCATCGTTGATGCGAGCTCGCAGTTCTGGCACGTTTCTTGGTAGAGGAGGTTTAAACACTGAATCTTTCACATTACTCCACAGAAAGAAATCGCATGGGGTTAAGTCGGGAGAGCGTGGAGGCCATGACATGAATTGCTGATCATGATATCCACCACGACCGGTCCATCGGTTTTTCCAATCTCCTGTTTAAGAAATGCCGAATATCATGATGGAAGTGCGGTGGAGCACCATCCTGTTGAAAGATGAAGTCGGCGCTGTCAGTCTCCAGTTCTGGCATGAGCCAATTTTCCGCGGGCTACGCGAGAAACTTGACCGCACGCGTTCAAACGTTTCTTCGCTCACTGCAGGCCGACCCGTTGATTTCCCCTTACAGAGGCATCCAGAAGCTTTAAACTGCGCATACCATCGCCGAATGGAGTTAGCAATTGGTGGATCTTTGTTGAACTTCGTCCTGAAGTGTCGTTGCACTGTTATGACTGACTGATGTGAGTGCATTTCAAGCACGACATACGCTTTCTCGGCTCCTGTCGCCATTTTGTCTCACTGCCTTCTCGAGCGCTCTGACGGCAGAAACCTGAAGTGCGGCTTCAGCCGAACAAAACTTTATGAGTTTTTCTACGTATCTGTAGTGTGTCGTGACCATATGTCAGTGAATGGAGCTACAGTGAATTTATGAAATCGCTTCAATCATTTGTAATAGCCCTGTATATATATATATATATATTGCTCCTTCATACAAAAGGTCTGTAACAATTGACATTATTTGACAATTGAGAATTAATGATATTCATCGATATATTGCGTAGTTGTTAAACAGAAGGGAACGATGAAATATGGACTTCGTTGCCTTAATCCACTCTCTTCCAGGAATTTATTCAATCAGAACCTATTCTTATTCCACTTTAAACCTGTTCCATGTTCACGTCCCTGACCATCTGTTCCTGAGATCACATATATATTAATCGTACAATTTCGTGTCAGTTATCTTTTGTCATAAATCTCAATATTCAGATTACAATTCTTCAAACAGTGCTCAGGCTAATCGGCACGAAGACCATCTCGGAAGCTTTTTTCTAACAACCACCAGAAAGAGTACTACAAAGAATAATTATGCGCTCATGGCATAGCTATTGTATGAAACTACTTTGCGCATGGATTCTGCGAGTATGAAGATAGAAAATTAGTAAACGTCATTCAAGGGTAGAATTGTATCAGAATAATTCATCGAATATAAAGAGATATTACAATTGCCCCTCGCAGCGAGCAAAGTTAATGATAATAGACTTTGCGAGCTAACAGAAAAAATTTGTTGGGTTGTTTATTCAAAAGAGGAATATTTTGAATTAATAGAATTTTACTATAGAGAGTATGGGTAACATGTGAAGACAGTAAGTTACGAGAATACCTAAGCTGTAGCTTTTACATGTACCGGGGTATACCCGAATCCCGAGTACATAACCAGGGAAGATGTGGATTGGTGTAATTACGAAAAAGGTCTACCCATTTGGGAACTGGCCTTCACAGGGAAACCCTGGAAAACCCGGAAGAATAGACCTCAGCTCAGGTATTAAAGAAGATAGGAAAACCTAAATCCAGTTCTTTTGAAATATATAGAAGCTCCATAGATTAGATCCAAGGGAAAGTGCTTCATAGCAAAAAAAAAAAATTACAATATTGCTCAAAAAAAAATTTCAACATTCTTCTTTCGACGATGTAGCCGGCGATCTCGTTGTGAAGCCGATGGAACAGGAACACTGGGTACGGACAGCGGGTAGGCGACGTACAGCGTTTGGTGGAGGCAGCACGGAGGACAGGCGATGGCTTATGGTACAGGACAGAAGCCGGTAATGTGCCGTAGAAACAGCAAGATGATCTCAGGAACAGATGGTCAGGGACGTGAACATGGAACAGGTTTAAAGTGGAATAAGAATAGGTTATGACTGAATAAATCCCTGGAATAGAGTGGATTAAGGCAACGAAGTCCATATTTCATCGTTGAACTCAAAATCGGATATAAAGAGATATTACAACATCCATAACATAGTGATATCAATATTTGCAAAAGTTACAAAGTGGCCTGGAGGGCCTGAAGGAAAGCTCTTGAATAACAAACTTGTGAAGTTGCGCGATGGCAGTGGGGCGGCGCCATGCTGTGAGTGTGTGTCGGCGATATCAGTGGTGGTGGGTACCCAGGCGATGATGAGGGACACCGGAGCACAGCACACTGAAACACTCCACCCTCGTGGGGGTGAGAGAATGCTCCCAGGCCTGACAGTCACAAGGGGGCTTTTGCCCCGTAATATTACTTTGAGTTCTTAAATCTAGGATTACAATGGTAATCACCCAAGTGGGTGAATGAGAACATTATAAAATGACAAAAATTTAAAGAGAGAACAAAATGACTTACATGAGTGTTACGACTCGACAGTTAAATTGGGATTCCATAGACTTTACGTAGAAATACAAATCCATTACAAAATTAGTTCATTGACCTGACATCTACAATACAACTTAATTCTAAGGGGGGGGGGGGGGGGGGTCATGCCTGATCACATGCACCAAGGTTGACAGGAGGGTTCACGTGTGATATTCACCTTCAGGCGAAGATGATGGAGACGTATTCCATCGAAACGTTGCTACGAGAAGACGACGCTACTCGCCTCTTAAACCGCGAAGACTTCATATATGAAATTCGCCGACAAAGCCTGCACTCACATGTTTATATATTTCTGTTTTTCATTCACAGCGCCAGATTTGCGTCTGGTGGCCGAAATTGGAACTAATGTTTTTGCAGCGTAAATCGGTTACACATTAACGCATTAGAATATTTACCAAGTTTCGCTGCCATATGATAATTGCAGCCCACACTGTTATTCTGTGAGTAGCTGCACTTTAATTATAACCAGCCGGTATAATAGACCCTTGTGCAATGTTTTGACAAAATTCGAAAGGACTTCAAAAAGTAAGATACACATTATTATGGCAGGTCAACGAACATTGACTGAATGCTGCACTATATTTCAAAGTGATACAAATGACCAACACAATTTGTCAAAGTAGTCAACAAGTTTATGTACACAACGGTCGAAACTATCTATCAATTGTTCAGTTCCTCAAAGATACAAATCTGCTCCTCGGTCACGGAGCCATTCGAGGACGGCTGTGTGAACGTTCTCAAGGTCGGAAAATCTCTTTCCCCCAGATGTTCTTTCAGTCTGTCGAAAAGATATAAATCACATGACGCAAGGTCTGGACTTCCAGATCTTCGTCACTCACGTCTGTGCGCCCTTGGCCAAACTGCTGGCACAATTTCAGTAAGGCGACACGCCACTTAGCGTTTGCTCCATACAGCGCCAGAATTTCACGGTGACTTAGTGTGCTACTTAGACGTTTTGCCCACAAGAATCGTACTGTCCAGCGTACTGCAACTTCAGTATACGTTTCCAGTTGTCGCGCCATTTCAGCTGTACAATGTGCTGCACCTCTTTCCGTACTGCAGCAGAACCGTGTCTCTAGGAAACCCAGAACATGTACTCTCTTTTGACAATGTGCCACTGTTGCTGTACAGTGGTCTTAGCGTAGGACAACAAGCGAGACTTACTTTCTGAAGTCCATACGTGTACGCGAATTACGATCTGTAGGCAGTGTGTCACACTCCAGAAGTGTGTGTGTGTGTGTGCATGTGTGTGTGTTTGTGGGTGGGTGGGTGTGTTTTGCTGCACAATACTCCCGGGCTGTCTTCATCATTGCATTTCCTGCACGACCTACGAGGTCAGCGCGTATCGCTTGCCAACATCAAAAGCCCGCTGTTTTTGTTCGCGAGTGGGACATGGTAATAAATATCGCGTCTGGAGTTGACTAATGACGGAAGGCGTGTCTAAATAAAACGCACTTATGTTCACATCAACAGTTTCGATACAAGAACTTTCTATTTCACACTTCCATTTTGAAATGCGTTTGCGTAAAATGCATAGTTGTTTTTCTGCAGCGGCAGAAACGCGGATGCCCCAAGGCAGCGAACTTGAGATCCTTGGGCGAGACCTTTCAGCACTTCGTACTGTCTGACATTCACTTGCCACAGAACACACAATCTGTTTCATTATTTGAAAACACGATGTTGGCGTTGTTTTCTTATTCTATTGAAAAAAAAAAATGCAGCGAAGAACCTCTGATTTCATTTTACGCGTATGTGACACTAAACTCTTACTGATTCTTAATTCTTCATGTAGTAGATTTTTTTCTGCTCGAGAACAATGAAAATTAATTTGCGATAGCCATCAGTAACAACTACCTCGGTCGCATCTATGTACTTAATAACATTTATTCGAAGGCCAATTCAGTTTGGAGTTTAGGGTCCGTCATGATGGCTTATCGTGCTAAATTTTAAGCTTCTGGAACTGCAATTAGAGCTTCGTCGTGTCTCACATGTGCTAGCCACTTTGATGCAATTTGTAGACGATGTTAGGCCAATGCAGACTGCAAAACCAGCAAATCTCATTGTTACGCCATGTGTCAAAACAAGAGCATGTGCACCCGTCCTAGCACTGAAACAAAGAAATAATATACTAATTGGGCTATGATACTGCTCAAGTTACGTGCTAGCGAAACCAAAATTGCAATTTAACCACAACTACTCAAAGATCCTAGGAATCTAGGGATCTTTGCTGATGGACAAACTTGTGGTTGGTACATAATTTTAATTTCAACTAAAGAACAAATTTCATTATTACAGAATTACAGTATCAGAATAACAATATAAAATTTTAATTCGGACCTTTGCCCTCTTAACAAAATATACAACTGACTTTAACCGTCTGCCTTTTTTTTAATTTTAAACCATTGCAGCTTAGTGAACCAGTGAGAAGACAGTGGCGACTTATTGCCAGAAAATTTTACTACAGTTGTTTGGATTATTTATCACAAATGCCAGAAGCTTCTACTTGAAATTCTAAATTATTTATACCCGTTAAGTTAATGAATTTAACAATGTAAAAGCAAACAAAATTCAGAATCTTAAAAAAAATTTTTGATTTAAATCAGTTGCTAGCTGCATCAACAAATGAAAAGTTTAGCTCTTAAAAAACGAATGGATGAAGTTGCCTTGTAAACATATTAAAAAGAAATGGTTCAAATGGCTCTCAGCACTATGGGACTTAACTTCTGAGGCCATCAGTCCCCTAGAACTTAGAACTACTTAAACCTAACTAACCTAAGGACATCACACACATCCATGCCCGAGGCAGGATTCGAACCTGCGACCGTAGCAGCAGCGCAGTTCCGGACTGAAGTGCCTAGAACCGCTCGGCCACAGAGGCCGGCAGGGACTGATGACCTTAGAAGTTAAGTGCCATAGTGCTCAGAGCCATTTTGAACTGTGCTTTCTTTGTAAGAGATTTTGTGGCTGGTTGGATTTGTTGTTGGAAGTTAATCGCCATTAGCGTTGGGCAGTTGGAAGTTAGTAGCCAGCAGTGATGGAAGTACTGTTGGACAGTTGGAGGTGAACAGCCAGCAGTGATGGATGTTAGATGTGAGAAGTTAACATCAATGGGGGGTAGAGGTCTGAAGTGTTAGCATAGGCTAACGATCTGTACATGTTCGGCTTGGGGATTGAAAATTATTCATGGTTATATAACTTTGTACTTGATGTCAATGACGATTTAAATTCGTGTTTGAACTGGATGTCAAATTATTAAGGTAAAAAAAATACATTATTTGGTTTTCAACAAAATCTTTCCTTTGCTAACCCCATGCCTATTAGTAGTTAGTGGCTTTAGTAGTTTGAATCTTTTATTTAGCTGGTAGTATTGACGCTCGATGTATTGCAGTAGTTCGCGTAATGAAGATTTTTGTTGGTATGTGCTTAATGAAATGTACAGGTTATTGTTAAGATTTCTTTTTAGTCGGGGACATTCTTTTGAATTAATTATTTGAAGTCTGGTTGTAATTTTTTTGTGCAGTCAGATTGCGTTGTGCTAGAATATTGCGGGTCAGTGTTGACATGATAGGGAAAAGTAAAGAGAAAGTAGGCTCAGTACGTTCAGTTTTACTCAGCTGTTTCAGAATCAAATAATGTAGAAGTTTCATCTTCTCAGTTCAAAATGGTTCAAATGGCTCTGAGCACTATGGGACTCAACATCTTAGGTCATAAGTCCCCCAGAACTTAGAACTACTTAAACCTAACTAACCTAAGGACATCACACACACCTATGCCTGAGGCAGGATTCGAACCTGCGACCGTAGCAGTCCCGCGGTTCCGGACTGCAGCGCCAGAACCGCTAGACCACCGCGGCTGGCCATCTTCTCAGTCATTCTGCAATTTAAGTACAGACACACACATTTAAATAAAGAAGTTTCAATACAAAACCTTTCGAGTGTCGATATTAGCCACGCTGAAATGTGTCTGTTGGATTTCTTTCATGTTAATTTCTTAAATATGTTGTCATTTACGGCATAAATTCCTCTTCTAAATTTACTGTGGTGTTTCTGATTATCAGGGAGGAGACTGAGCTGTGGAACGTGTTACTTTTACACATAAACAAGAACGATCTGTCACACTACTACACTTTAAAACACAGTTTATATGTAATTCATGTCACACAGTCTCATACGGAACCTACATTCGCTTTCTTTTGTGTACTGTATATGATAAGATACTGTCATCCCCCTTCCCTTCTGTGTAAGAGGATGAATGAGAAAATGTATTTCTAATTGCATACTTGATGGTAGCAGACAAGCCTGTCTGCTAGAGAACAGTAGGTAGGACCTACGTCGGAACAGGTAGCTAAGCATTCTAAAAGCAGAGAGGTTTCTTTTCTTAGTATGGTCCTGTCCGTCCCTTGTCATGTTGGTATAGGAAGCTGCCCCTCTGGTCACTTCCGTTTGTATCTGTTAAGCACACTCGGTAGGGGCCCAGGTCAGTCTGTCCGCGGCTAAGCGCGTGTCTGCTAAATCCGTAGGACAATGGATTTCTTAAGTTCAGCCTAACTGAAAATTTAATCACCTTTATTTCAGGTTTAGCTCTAAAATATCTAATGTTATTTAAATTGCAACACAGTGTAATTCGAGTGCGAAGTTCAGAATGTCTTCCGGTAGTTGCTTTGTCACTACTTTGTGAGTAAAGTGGAACCACGTGTTGATCAGTAACTCTAACTAAGATCATCAATCTTAAATGCGAATGTGCGTGAGATTATAACGTCTTGTCTTGACAATATTTTTCAATATAGCAACTTTCCTTTATGTTCAACCCACGTGGGGTGTACTTTGTGAGACCAGTACCACGTGCTTATAGAATTGTTTGACCCATCTGGTTAATAGTAAGACGATAGTAACCAGTTCGAGGTTTTTCTTTTGTAAATTGCGTTTCGATGTAGTTTATTTTAATTATCAAAATTATTGTGGAGTTACACTCTTTGTGTAAACCAAGTTGACCACGTGAAGCATGTGGTGTAAGCATCAAAGTAGCCCTCAGCTATTCTTTTCGGGAAGATTTCACAGAGAGTTAGTATGAATTTAGTATACCAGTGTGTGGTAATTTCATGACGGACAGGATTGCGCTACGAACGTAACTTCTTTGGGTGAAAATACAATCGGCTGGTTGTGGTTAATTTACTCTTGCATATGTTAAACGTTCTTCATGTGTTATTTTATGAATGCAGTGTTGTATGTAGTCTCCCAATCTTGGCTCCCTATTTGATGTGTTCCGTGTGATTACAAACTCACATTTACACAATCCTAAACAAGGCACCAGTTGGGTTATGAATCAAGTTTGATACGCTGAAATTTTAATGGAACAATGATCAATGTTAAAATAAATGTCCAAATATAAACTGATTTTATTTCTTTTTATTTAAATTGTCTTTATATATATATATATCACCGGTTATCGTAAGATGAGTACTAAAAGATTATAATTAATGTTAGTCTGGTTGGGAATTTGGTAAACTAGACTGGATACCTGGTGAAACAGTTGCGCAGTAACGCAAGGTTAACTTCCTCAGATAGCTCACAGCTTTTAACCCACTTTTATGGTCTTGAATATCAGCACCGCAATCAGAACAAATTAATGCAACAACATTACAACGCAAGTGGAGCATAACTAGCGCCAGTTGCCACGACTCACTAATAATAAAAAATCATGCAATGTTGTTGCAGAGTCATAACCCTTTGATAATGAACAATCCACTGGTGTGCCCATTTTTTATGTCTATTTTATTTCGAGTTCTTTTCATTTTCAATAGCCGTTTAATTAATGTGCCGATAGAAAAGAGACATTAAGGCTAATGTAATCCTTTGTAAGTAAATCTTTATAAACGATGATTGAAGTACTTAGGCGGTTCGCTACAAAACATCAAATCAAAAACACCTTTATTTTATGTGTGCGACCAGTTTCGGCTTTTCAATGGGCCATATTCAGGCCTCCTGACCGAAGCGTCGGAAGAATCCAATCTCAGGTGCAATCGAAATAGGGGCCAGCATTTATTAATTGGTACCCATAATTACTTTTATAGTTAAGCGAGTCCTTCGTTTGGAGCGAAGAGATCGCGTTATTATAAAAGTAATCTGGTCAGCTGTTATTGTCGAGTCACACTGCACGTCAACGAACGGAAGAGAGCCTCAGCGTCAAAGGGTGATGTGTTCTCATCTGCGGAACGTGAATTAGTCCAGTTCGGAACGCCGGCCGCGGTGGTCTTGCGGTTCTAGGCGCTGCAGTCCGGAACGGCGGGATTGCTACGGTCGCAGGTTCGAATCCTGCCTCGGGCATGGATGTCTGTGATGTCCTTACGTTCGTTAGGTTTAAGTAGTTCTAAGTCTAGGGGACTGATGACCTCAGACATTAAGTCCCATAGTGCTTAGAGTAATTTTTATTTCGTTTCTATCTAAGTATCAAATAACAAAAATGGTTCAAATGGCTCTAAGCACTATAGGACTTAACATCTGAGGTCATTAGTCCCCTTGACTTAGAACTACTTAAACCTAACTAACCTAAGGACATCACACACATCCATGCCCGAGGCACGATTCGAACCTGCGACCGTAGGAGCAGCATGGTTCAAGACAGAAGCGCCTCGAACAGCTCGGCCACACCGGCAGGCATCAAATAACACCGAAAACATTTCCTTCAGTAGGCCTTTCTCACTCTTACATAAATGGTTGAAAACTGAAACATTTTTCCCTTTCAGATACTTGGTCTCTTTGGTGGACGCACGCTCACATCAGTATAAACAGAAAGAAACCACCGTAAAGGATATCTGTAGTAGTGCGCTTATGTGTTATAATACCTCAGTACTGGCTGGGTACAATTTATGAACACCTGTCGCGGATAAACATGCATAGAAACGCGTTTTAGCAGTATATGACTAACGAAGTTTTGAAGGCATTAAGTCGACTGTCTGTATGTTACACGTGACTGTCTCTTGTATCCACAGCATTAGCAAAAAAGATAATGGAATAAGCAAGTCTTATACCCATTCTGGCGTAGAATATTGCACATGCTGCTGATTAAATCATTCGTTTTATTCAACGAAAAGGCCACTTTTCACCGAGATGATATAATAAACTTACAAGATGTTTACATGTGTGCAGGCTGACATTAACCATCAACACTGATTTGGGTTAACTTTGGTATATATTGTTGCCCTTAACGTTGCTATTCATGTATGGTTATTAGAATTACATGTTTTTTGTAGCACAGCGGTATTGTGGCATACTTTTGAAGAGTCTGCAATCTTGATGCTATTGCACGTCATAGACTTCTGAACATAAAACTAAATTTTAACAAAATTGTCACCTCCTCATCTTTGTCTGACTAATAATAACGTTCCCACCGGTTGTCCTATGACTTACAGTGTTTCAATACTTGAGGTATGTTTCTGCTACTTGACATGCAATTGTATGAAGTTAACAAGTACAAGATAAAATTCGAAAAGAATTAAAATCATTAATTGAGAAAGGAAAATTTGACCATAGGGAAGCCGCAACGTGACTTGACACTACCATCTGATCGAACGCAATTGAGTCATAATGACTAATTATGATGAGTAACTATAATCAGGTGCCATGAATAATCATACTTTTTTTTTTTTAGGAAAACGAGTTTAAGCGTTGAATTGGTTCTCTACGAAAGCATCTACCAGTTTTCACTGAAAAGTGCACCAGTCCATCGAATATTTTCACAGTTACAGTGTTTTGAAAATCCTGTATGCTTTGGAAAGAACTTCTACATCTACATCTACATCCATACTCCGCAAGCCACCTGACGGTGTGTGGCGGAGGGTGCCTTGAGTACCTCTATCGGTTCTCCCTTCTATTCCAGTCTTGTATTGTTCGTGGAAAGAAGGATTGTCCGTATGCTTCTGTGTGGGCTCTAATCTCTCTGATTTTATCCTCATGGTCTCTTCGCGAGATATACATAGGAGGCAGTAATATACTGCTTGACTCTTCGGTGAAGGTATGTTCTCGAATCTTCAACAAAAGCCCGTACCGAGCTACTGAGCGTCTCTCCTGCAGAGTCTTACACTGAAGTATATCTATCATCTCCGTAACGCTTTCGCGATTACTAAATGATCCTGTAACGAAGCCCGCCGGTGTTTCTGTGCGGTTCTAGGCGCTTCAGTCTGGAACCGAGCGACCACTACGGTCGCAGGTTCGAATCCTGCCTAGGGCATGGATGTGTGTGATGTCCTTAGGTTAGTTATGTTTAAGTAGTTCTAAGTTCTAGAGGACTGATAACCTCAGATGTTAAGTCCCATAGTGCTGAGAGCCATTTGAACCATTTGAACCATCCTGTAACGAAGCGCGCTGCTCTCCGTTGGATCTTCTCTATCTCTTCTATCAATCCTATCTGATACGGATCCCACACTGCTGAGCAGTATTCAAGCAGTGGGCGAACAAGCGTACTGTAACCTACTTCCTTTGTTTTCGGATTGCATTTCCTTAGGATTCTTCCAATGAATCTCTGTCTGGTATCTGCTTTACCAACGATCAACTTTATATTATCATTCAATTTTAAATCACTCCTAATGCGTACTCCCAGATAATTTATGGAAGTAACTGCTTCCAGCTGCTGACCTGCTATTTTGTAGCTAAATGATAAGGGATCTATCTTTCTACGTATTTGCAGCACATTACACTTGTCTACATTGAGATTCAATTGCCATTCCCTGCACCATGCGTCAATTCGCTGCAGATCCTCCTGCATTTCAGTACAATTTTCCAATGTTACAACCTCTCGATATACCACAGCATCATCCGCAGAAAGCCTCAGTGAACTTCCGATGTCACCCACAAGGTCATTTGTGTAGATTGTGAATAGCAACGGTCCTACGACACTCCCCTGTGGCGCACCTGAAATCACTCTTACTTCGAAAGACTTCTTTCCATTGAGAATGACGTGCTGCGTTCTGTTATCTAGGAACTCTTCAATCCAATCAGACAATTGGTCTGATAGTCCATATGCTCTTACTTTGTTCATTAAACGATTGTGGGGAACTGTTTCGAACGCCTTGCGGAAGTCAAGAAACACGGCATCTACCTGTGAACCCGTGTCTATGGCCCTCTGAGTCTCGTGGACGAATAGCGCGAGCTGGGTTTCACTCGACCTTTTTCGAAACCCATTCTGATTCCTACAGAGTAGATTTCTAGTCTCCTGAAAAGTCATTATACTCGAACATAATACGTGTTCCAAAATTCTACAACTGACCGACATTAGAGATATAGGTCTACAGTTCTGCACATCTGTTCGACGTCCCTTCCTGAATACGGGGATGACCTGTGCCCTTTTCCAATCCTTTGGAACGCTACGCTCTCCTAGAGACCTACGGTACACCGCTGCAAGGAGGGGGGCAGTCCAGGACTGATGCCCTACGCAAAACAACTACACTAGCGCTCTCATGTGAGCAACCGGAGAAAGTCCTGAAAGTCCCCTAATTGCTTGCAGCTAATGTTGTTATTATTTTTGTTTTAGTTAGATTCTGTTTAATGTCTCTGAAAAGTTGAATTCTGAATCTGATTCTCAAGTGGAAATATTCCCTAAAAGACGTAAACAGGTGTATAAAATCTTGATAGTTATAATCAAAATATTATAAAAAAGTGCAAAATTAAATGACTTGAACAAATAAACTGTAAAACTGAAGGTAAGGAAACTTTTTTCCAATTAATTTCAAAAAGTTATGGGAGAACTTCTACAAGACAGAAGTTTTATCCACTGAATTTTTAGCGAAGAAAATTCTTCAAGAAGAAAAGGGACAGTTCTGTCCATCAAAACACTACATGTTTGAATGCAACATCCACAACAAGGGAGCGTTGAAAACTTACGACTTTAACGACGGATTAAGATCTCATAGTTCTAAGTAGACAAAATGTGAAAATAGAAAATTCCCTAGAGAAAAGGCAAGCTTGGAGAAGTGCCCGGTTAACTAGAAGAAAAGTGGAGGACATTAAAAAACTTCAGCACTGTATTCCTGGAGACCATATTATACCATTCTATGCGTAGACCACAATCTATTGGTTATGACCTGTAGATTAAAACTGAAGAAACTGCAAAAGGTGGGAATTTAAGGAGATGGGACCTGGATAAACTGAAAGAACCAGAGGTTGTACAGAGTATGAGGGAGAGCATAAGGGAACAATTGACAGGAATGGAGGAAAGAAATACAGTAGAAGAATAATGGGTAGGTTTGAGGGATGAAGTAGTGAAGGCAGCAGAGGATCAAGTAGGTAAAAAGACTAGGGCTAGTAGAAATCCTTGAGTAACAGAAGAAATATTGAATTTAATTGATGAAAGGAGAAAATATAAAAATGCAGTAAATGAAGCAGGCAAAAAGGAATACAAACTTCTCAAAAATGAGATCGACAGGAAGTGCAAAATGGCTAAGCAGGGATGGATAGAGGACAAATGTAAGAATGTAGAGGCTTATCTCACTAGGGGTAAGATAGATACTGCCTACAGGAAAATTAAAGAGACCTTTAGAGATAAGAGAACCACTTGTATGAACATCAAGAGCTCAGATGGAAACCCAGTTCTAAGCAAAGAAGGGAAAGCAGAAAGGTGGAAGGAGTATATAGAGGGTCTATACAAGGGCGACGCACTTGAGGACAATATTATGGAAATGGAAGAGGATGTAGATGAAGATTAAATGGGAGATACGATACTGCGTGAAGAGTTTGACAGAGCACTGAAAGACCTGAGTCGAAACAAGGCCCCGGGAGTAGACAACATTCCATTAGAACTACTGATAGCCTTGGGAGAGCCAGTCCTGACAAAAGTCTACCATCTGGTGAGCAAGATGTATGAGACAAGCGAAATACCCTCAGACTTCAAGAAGAATATTATAATAAGAAAGCAGGTGTTGAAAGATGTGAAAATTACCGAACAATCAGTTTAATAAGCCACAGCTGCAAAATACTAACACGAATTCTTTACAGACGAATGGAAAAAACCAGTAGAAGCCGACCTCGGGGAACATCAGTTTGGATTCCGTAGAAATACTGGAACACGTGAGGCAATACTGACCTTACGACTTACCTTAGAAGAAAGATTAAGGAAAGGCAAACCTACGTTTCTAACATTTGTAGACTTAGAGAAAGCTTTTGACAATGTTGACTGGATAACTCTCTTTCAAATTCTAAAGGTGGCAGGGGTAAAATACAGGGAGCGAAAGGCTATTTACAATTTGTACAGAAACCAGATGGCAGTTATAAGAGTCGAGGGACATGAAAAGGAAGCAGTGGCTAGGAAGGGAGTAAGACAGGATTGTAGCCTCTCCCCGATGTTATTCAATCTGTATATTGAGCAAGCAGTAAAGGAAACAAAAGAAAAACTCAGAGTAGGTATTAAAATCCATGGAGAAGAAAGAAAAACATTGAGGTTCGCTGATGACATTGTAATTCTGTCAGAGACAGCAAAGGACTTGGAAGAGCAGTTGAACGGAATGGATGGTGTCTTGAAGGGAGGATATAAGATGAACATCAACAAAAGCAAAACGAGGATAATGGAATGTAGTCGAATTAAGTCGGGTGATGTTGAGGGTATTAGATTAGGAAATGAGACACTTAAAGTAGTAAAGGAGTTTTGCTATTTGGGGAGCAAAATAACTGATGATGGTCTAAGTAGAGAGGATATAAAATGTAGACTGGCAATGGCAAGGAAAGCGTTTCTGAAGAAGAGAAATTTGTTAACATCGAGTATAGATTTAAGTGTCAGGATGTCATTTCTGAAAGTATTTGTATGGAGTGTAGTCATGTATGGAAGTGAAACATGGACGGTAAATAGTTTGGACAACAAGAGGATAGAAGCTTTCGAAATATGGTGCTACGGAAGAATGCTGAAGATTAGATGGGTAGATCACATAACTTATGATGAAGTATTGAATAGAATTGGGGAGAAGAGGACAGCTTTTAAAATGAAAATAGTTTTTAACTACATTATGTATGTTGTAAAATATTTTCTTTACCGTAGTTTTGGAAAGAGCATTAGTCCCTTATTTATTATTTTATTTACTAGCTCAAAAACGTTGGGAGAATACGTATTTTCACAACAAGTAACTAGGAAAAATAGTTACATTATTAATGTTGAAAAGTTTTTGGTAAAACAGTATTTTTAACTTTCCGAAAGTTATAGCTTTCGGACTTATGCCCTTGTGAAAACCACTGATTCAACTGGCATAGTCCATATTTGTAAAATTTATTGCCGTCAGATTAATTAACAAAATCAAAAATATTTCTAAGCTGCAAGTGTTATAAGATATAAAAGATAAAAAAGCATTCTACTGATTCTAACATATAACAATCCCGCTTACTGTGTTTTACCGTAAAAGCTAAAGTAAGGCCTTAACAACGTTCTGTTTTTAATTAATTTATTTTCTTTCCCCAGCGCTTGCTCCTAAATGCTGCAGGTTGTGTTCATCTCTGGTACGTAGAAAGTGGCAAGAACCAGCCAACCCCAGATGGAATAATGTCTTACATCATACCATATACGTGGGAAATGTGATCTCTTTCTCACAGCTCTGCATTTAACACGCCGTAACACGTTCTGCAGCCGCACGTGCTTATTATAGGTCAAGGTCCCTGGAGCTGAAGGTATATAACGTTCCAGCGGAGGCCCTCCCTGCAGGCTGGTTGAGGTACTGAGCCTCTAGTAGTCCTCACGTGTCGTTCCCTTCGTCCCTTCCTGTTGGTGATACCCCATTCCTAAATCACTACCGTACGGTAGCTGTGGCTTTTTTCTTTTCCCCTTTGTATCGTGATCGAATGTGAGACGGCCTTCCAGGTTTCTGCTATTGCTGGCCCCGCTTTTTCCTCCAGGTAGACTCTTAACTTCCTCATTTCTGACAAACTGCCTATTGGCTTTTGTCTCGGGTTCTTCGGCCAACGTTCATCTGATGATTTTACTGACGTTTCGCCAGCACGAGTGGCTGGCATTGTCAAAGCTTCACCCTTGCTTTGACAATGCCAGCCACTCGTGCTGGCGAACCTCAGTAAAATCATCAGGTGAACGTCGGCCGAAGAACCCGGGACAGAAGCCAATAGGCAGTTTGTCAACAAGTGGCCACGAAAGCCTTAACAAATGGTTCAAATGTCTCTGAGCACTATGGGACTTAACTACTGAGGTCATCAGTCCCCTAGAACTGAGAACTACTTAAACCTAACTAACCTAAGGATATCACACACATCCATGCCCGAGGCAGGATTCGAACCTGCGACCGTAGCGGTCACGCGGTTCCAAACTGACGCGCTTAGAACCGCACGGCCACACCGGCCGGCAAAACCTTAAAAATCCATCATTTCTGTCATTATTATATGGATTCACATGCATGTCCGAATTCCCTGATATCACATGTATTAGGCATAGATCTACCCAACAGTGGCACATAAAAATATGTGCCGTCCTAGACTCGAGCCCCGATTTGTCACTTATCGCTAGCGGTCACTTTCATCATTTCGGCTATCCGTGCACGCTTTCCAGACTGACCCAAACTGCCATATGTCACGCAGTCAATATCCTGTTATCGAAGTGATTAAGGCACCCGCGCGGGGTAGCCGTGCGGTCTCGGGCGCCTTGCCACGGCTCACGCGGCTGCCCCCGTCGGAGGTTCGAGTCCTGCCTCCGACATGGGTGTGTGTGTGTTGTCGTTAGCGTAAGTTAGTTTAAGTTAGATTAAGTGGTGTGTAAGCCTAGGGACCGATGACCTTAGCAGTTTGGTCCCATAGTAACTTACCACAAATTTCCAAAAATTTAATTAAGGCAACCAATCGCTGTACGGGGGAAATCCGGATTCGAGTCCCGGTCTGGCACAAATTTTCGTACATGTCTGTAGCTAATACAGCTGATGTCAAGAAATTCCCAGCAGCGAATTTATTTCGAATTATACAGACTGATGGATTCTAGAAGAAATTCCTATCATCGGCGATCATGACCAACTATTAATAGCTCCTGCGAAATGAGCCGGTGACAGTAACGAGCGAAGTGGCGCAATGGTTAGCATACTGGACTCGCTTTTAGGAGGACGACAGTTCATATTCCTGTCTAGCCGTCCGGATTTTGGTTTTGCATAATTTCCATAAATCACTCCTGGAAAATGGCGACATGTTCCTTTGAAAAACGAACAGGTCGATTTTCTTCCTCATTCTTTCGTAATCCCAGCTTGTGCTCCATCTCTAATGACCTCGCAGTCGACGGGACGTTAAACTCTAATCTTGCTTCCTTCAGGTGTTGGTGTGAAAGGGCGGTCTCCGGCTGGGAATGCACCGCTAAGCTATCTGGCCATTCATCTTGCGGACGTGGTCCGCGGAGAACAACTGTCTGGCACCAAGTGGTCATCGGATGGTCACCGGTGGGACGTGCCCAGATCTGTTTCCTGAGGAAGACCGGGTGTGGCTAATGACCGAACGTCTAGCCCCACACCTCTTACGAATATTTATGAGATAGTGCCGCATGCTGATAGACCCAGCTGACCTTGTCTCTCCTGTGTAGCTGTCAGGGCAAACACAAAGGGGATATAAGGGGCTGTTAGGGCCGTATCTCTGACAAAGATCTTTTAACAAAGCCCTTCAGTCAAATCTTTGACGATATGCTAGGGAATCTTTTATCAGATACCTCTGATAAAAATTAGAGCGTGACCAAGCTTTGATCAAAGTTCGTATTTGTACACTTGTCACTTCCCTTGCTTTAGTACCTTCGACCTACAAAATGAGGTCAAAGTATGTTCGGTCCATGGTTACCACTACAGTGATCGTTGCAAAGTATGAAGACGAAAAAATTCTTTACAATACAAACCAGGCCGACTACAAAAACTTCCGCAAGCTTATACAGAAATAGCTGCAGAAATCAGCTGTATTCGAAGTGGCTGCGCTGTCAATGGTGAAAGGAAGAAATTGAATTGAGTAAGGAGTCTATGGATCACGCGCGGTTAGTCGAGCGATCTAACGCACGGCTTTCCGGAGTGGGAAGGAGCGCCTGGTCCCCGGCACGAATCCGCCCGGTGGACTTGTGTCGAGGTCCGGTGAGCCGGCCAGTCTGTGGATGGTTTTTAGGCGGTTGTCCATCTGCCTCGGCGATTACGGACTGGTTCCCCTCATTCCGCCTCATCTACACTATGTCGGCGATTGCATCGCAAACAAGTTCTCCACGTACGCGCACACCACTATTACTCTACCACGCAAACACAGGGATTACACTCGTCTGGTGTGAGACGTTCCCTGGGAAGGGATCTATCGGGGGCCGAACCGCACAATAACCCTGGGTTTGGTATGGGGCGGCGGAGGGGTGAAGTGGACTGCGGTAGTCGTCGTGGGGTTGTGGACCACTGCGATTGCGGCGGGGACGGAGACTCTCCGTCGTTCCTAGGTCCCCGGTTAACATACATACAACATACAAGGAAGATATGGAGATTTGGAACAGTAAGTGTTACCAGTAAAGTATACATAAGTGAATGAAATGCATTTGTTTTTACTCTAAATGAGCTAATCCTCATAAATTCCCCCTTAAGAAACTTAAATTTTGGTTCACACCTTCCTGGAATAATGAGTGATATGGTATACTGTGGGATTTGAATACCTTTCGTCTCTTGATAAAAATATTAAATTAACCATGAGATGATCTCTAGCAGAAATGAATTCATTATTTAAATAATGAAACACTGCACCACTTACGTATTTTTTCATGCTTAGCGACGCTCTCATTATCAAGTGTAAATATTTGCATAGGTATTTTATGTGATGTTTCGGAAAATCGGCCAAATTAAATCCGTCCTGCCCCGCGGGATTAGCCGAGCGGTATGAGGCGCTGCAGTCAGGGACTGTGCGGCTGGTCCCGGCGGAGGTCCGAGTCCTCCCTCGGGCACGGGTGTGTGTGTTTATCCCTAGGGTAATTTAGGTTAAGTAGCGTGTAAGCTTAGGGACTGATAACCTTAGCAGTTAAGTCCCATAAGATTTCACACACATTTGAACATTTAAACAAATCCGTCCCATTTCCCGGTTGCAGTAAACAATAAAAAGACAATTTCGGGGCATGAGAGCCGGAACAACACACTTACAAACATCGCACATAAAACTCCTATGCAGGTATTTACTCTTGATAATGTAAATGAATTCTAGAAACAAGACATGCTAAGCAAGAAAAAATAAGTAGCTAGTGCTGTGTTTCGTTATTTAAATCATGAATGACACAGTTGCAGGCCTTCCAGAAATCGCGATTACGACGAATGAAATTAAGGAATTGCATTTCTTAATGAATACCTTATTTGCAAATATGAGGGGTTGCTTTCGTAAGAACAAACTGAAATGTTTGTTTGCCTTTTGTCTAATAACTATCGTAGTTCTTTACGCTCTCCACTATAGATCACGATGCAAATTCTGGTGAAAACTTTGAAAAACATCTCGCTATCAATGGTTTCACAGGCAATGGTTCCCACTTCTCTTTATTTTCAAACAATGCGCTCCCCACCAACATTAAATTAAACGGTGTGTACAGAAGAATAATCAATTCTCGAGCAATTATGACGACACATTTTATGATAGTGTAATAGCTCCAGTGCAGTAATTTGGTCAAAGAAGTTTGACAAAATCTTTCTCAAAAGTCTTTTACAATCCTTAGTAGGGAAATAGCGTTGCGACAGTGGAATTAACCGAGTGTGCACTTCGTATGTATCTCTGGACGAAATGTCCGTGAGGTGGAAGAGTCCATACAGGAAATAACTGTGAGCACAGGTTGCAGTCAACTGCAGGTCTTGGCACATGTCGGCTCCAAAGGCGTCTGTCGACTGGATTCTGAGACCATTCTAAGCTCTTATCGGAGACCGGCGGAACTGGTGAAGGTAGTTAGCCAAAATATTGAGTTCTACATGAAGCTGTCGATTTGCAGCATGGTTCCGAGGAACTCATTGCGCCCCCCCCCCCCCCCCCCCCGGTCTGGAGGCGAGGGGAAAGGCTAAACTAAATGCTAAATGCCTGGTTGATTCTGTTGATTCTATGACGAGTCAGCTGTAGATTTATCGACCTACGTTTCACAGTACAGGCTTGTAAAGTAACTATATACCGGAAACGCTCACTCGGGTGGAGAAGTAGATGTGCAATGAACGTATTTCATTTGGATTAAACCAGCAGGAGGTAAGTCAATTATAAGAACAGAAAGGATATCAAATGTGGAGACTGAAAATCTCAGTATCTTACTTGTTCACCGCCGGAATTTTCTTAGTAACTTCACAGAGTTCAAATGTCTCATAGAAAGGAAATCAGAGTTGAAATCCTAATAACAGAGTAGAGAAATAGTCGATAGCAAAATGGTTCAAATTGCTCTGAGCACTACGGGACTTAACTTCTGAGGTCATCAGTCCCATAGAACTTAGAACTTCTTAAACCCAACTAACCTAAGGACATAACACACATCCATGCCCGAGGCAGGATTCGAACCTGCGACCGTAGCGGTCGCACGGTTCCAGGGTGTAACGCCTAGAACCGCTCGGCCACTCCGGCCGGCATTCGATAACACATGGAGCGTATATCGAAGAGACAGGTTAATCTCTCCAGGAGGAGGATTGTTTATACAGAGCAGGAGATGCATTAGGTCGAGTAAGGTTCTGAGTGAATCCGGTTCCAAACTAATATGGAAAAGAGTAACTGGGGTCGATGGACTTAGATTAATAATGGAGTATTTCTGCTGAGCACCAGATTCAGAAACGTCGGCTATAGAGTCGTTCAAATATAGCTACACTTGACCGCATGGAAACACGAGGATACGGTAGTAGTAAGTGTTGACTTTAACCTACACAGTATTGACTAGAAAAATTACACGTACTTGTTCGGCGATCAGGACAAACAGTCTTTAGAAGTAATACTGACAGCTCTATCTGACAACTATCTCGAACAATTAGTCCGACAATGCCCATACGAAATAAACATTCTAGACCACATGCATACAAACCGACCGATCTTTCCGTGTCAACAGTGAGAGGTAGCTTGCCGAACATGACGCTATGGTAGGAACAATGGTCACAAAACGCGGAAAGAGCAAAAAAAGATCAAGAAAGGTGAGTAATTGTGTTAGGTCGAACTGACAGAGAGTCACTTTCAACGATCGAAGAGTATTTAGTTCAGACCCGGCAAATGTTGATAAATTTTGGTATAAGTTGAAAGACATTGTAAGCCGCCATCTGGATAAGAACTTTTCAAGTAAAAGGAATATCAGATGTCAAAGACCTGCCCTGGTGTAATGGTACCATTCGTAGCATGTTGCGAAAACAGACTGCTGCACTCCCGCTAAATAGACTTGCGCATATGTAGGAACTAAGAAGAGCCATGCGTGAAACGTGCAACGAGTATAGTTTTCACTGTCAGATGGCGTTGAAAGATTTACGAGAAAATCCTAGAAAATTCTGGTGATTAGGAAAAGCAGTGTCAAAGATCCAGACCCATTCCATTCAGTCTCTCATCGATCCGTCTGGTATCGAAACTGTAGACAACAGACAAAAAGGAGAAATTTTAAGTTCTGCACTTTATAATCTGTTCATGGAAGAGGATAGCACTGAACCATTGTTTGACGACACAAACGCACAAGGGAGCACAAATGATATTACTAACACCGGTACTGAAAGACAATTAAAACTACCTGCAGCGACGACCGCTACACTACTTAAAGTGAACAAAGCACCAGGCCCAGAGGAAACCTAATTAGATATCACACTGAATACGCCACGGAACTTGCTACAGAGAAGTTGCAACTCTAGAAAATTGAAGCGAAGTGCAGGAAGACCTGCAGAGAATTGACGCTTGGTTCAGGGATGGCAGCTGACTCTCAGCATCAACAAATGTAACGTATTGGGTATACATAGACAAAAAGACCCATTATTGTATGATCACACGACTGCGGAAATATCACTGGAAGTATTTACTTCCATAAAATATCCAGGAGTATGCGAATTGAAGGGTGGAACGACCACATAAAACTAATCGCAGGAAAGTCAGATACCAGACTGAGAGGCATCGGAAGAATCCTTAGGATATGTAGCTCGTCAAAAAGTCGATAGTTAACAAAACCGTCTTTTGACCAATATTTGAATATTACTCGTCAATATCGGATCCGTAGCAGATGGGATGGATGCAGGAAACAGAAAAGTTCCAAAGAGGAGCAGCGCGTTTCGTTACAGGTCCGTTCATAAGCACGAATGTGTCACGTAGATGATCAACAAATTCCGGTGGCAGACGCTGTAAGAGAGGCATTCTGCATCAGGGTATGGTCCACTGTTAAAGTTCCGGGAGCGTGACTTCCTAGAACAATAACGAATATATTGCATCCTCCTAAGTAAATCTCGCGGAAACACCACGAAGATATACGAGTAATTAGAGAGATTCGAACCTACACGTCAATTTACCGGAATCGTTCTTCCCACGAACCATTCGCGACCGGGACAGGAAAGCGGGAAGTAACAGTCGTCACATAAAACCCTCCGCCACTCACCGTAAGGTAACTTGAGGAGTACAGATGAAGAAGTAGACGCAGATGAATTAGTTCCTTTCCTAGTTTATATTTATCGAGAATGACGTGTCCAGAAATAGTCCCCCTGTGTCTTGACAAACATTCCTGTTTTCAAAATTAATAAGAGTTCGGATTCACGAAATTATACATCAATTTCGCTAGCTAAGGAACTGGGGAAAAAGCTTGACAAAATTTCCACTTCGTGTATTGGATGATAACTCTCCTTAAACGTGCATGCATGTAAGCTAATGCCTATAACAAAGAGAAAGAATGGTGTATAGAATTTGATCACAAGATTAATGGTGCACATCACATCACATTGAGTAACTATTTAGGGGTAATACTAAGAAGTGATGTGAAATGGGACGGTAACGCAAAATCAGTATTAGGAAAGGCTCAGATTTGTTGGAATAGTTGTGGGGGATTGCGGTGCATCTCTGTAATAAATCGCAAACAAAACCCTGATGTGACAAATTCTTGAATATTGTTCCAGTATTAGGAGTTCTTATCATGCAGGCCCGACAGCAGACATCGAACGATATCAGAGACGCGCTGCAAGGTTCGTAGCGGGTCGGTATGGTTCATGCGAAAGCATAACAGAAAAAAGTGGGGAAACAAATACTTCGTATGTGATATAATTACAAATTAAAAATTTTCGTATATTTTTCTTTATTTGTACTGTGAAACCTTGCTACCTACCAAATTTTATGATTCTAGGTTAACCCCGTTAACCTAGGATAGGTTAACGGTTTTGATGTACAGAAATTACTGTCTTGTTTTATCACCCAGGCATGTTTCACCACAGTTGTGGCACCCTCAGTGGTTTTTTTTATTATTTTCCTGAAACACATCCAAGTTGTTTTTACTACTACTACTGCTACGTGATCAGACCCAGTGGACCGAACGCATCTACAAGTTTCCTCCTCCACTGTATTCTGTCCATTGCTGCTATCCGCCATCCGTTCACATTTATTGACACTTGGTTTAAATCTTCATGGAGTCCATCCCTCCAACGCTTGTTGGGTCTCCCTGGCGGTCTCTTTCCTGTACGTGTGAAATCCATGAGCTTCCGAGGCCATCTGTGATCCTCAATCCGGGCCACATGTCCGGCTTACTGCATTAGTTTGGCTTTGACAGTTCCTGCTATATTGGGCTGCTGGTATAGTTCATCAAGCTCTTGGTTGTATCTGATCCTCCATTCCCCTGTATTTGCATCCAGAACTGGACCGAAGATCTTCCGAAGCACTTTTCTCTCAAAAACAAGGAGCTTATGGAAGTCCTGTTTCCGGATACTCTATGTCTCGCAGCCCTATAGAACAACAAACTGGATCAGAGTTTTGTACAGCCGAATCTTGAACTGTCTGGAGAGATACCTGGACCGAAGCAGTTGTGCTAGGCTGTGGTAAGATCGGTTTCCTGCTTGTATTCTGGCATTGATCTCTGCTTCACATGACGAGTTCTCAGTGAAAAGGACCCTAGGTATTTGAATTCTTGCACTCTCTTGTAGGACTGGTCCCCAACATGCAGTGATTGTAGATGATCAGCAGTCTGACAATGACCACGCGTCATAACGGGGTACTCTGTCTTGGCTTTGTTTATGTTTAGCCCAAATTTGCTGGCAGCCTCCTTTAGTGCTTTGGTCATTTGCTCCAGCTCCTCTTCCGACCTAGAGAGTAAACAGATGTCGTCTGCATAGGCTAAGTATGCCAGTCTCTTTCCTTCGATTTTAATCCCTCCGCTCTCTTGGAATGTCTCGCGTACGATCTTCTCGAGGGAAAAGTTGAACAGGATAGGGGACAACCCATCTCCTTGCCTGAGTCCTGTCACAATTTCAAACTCCTCAGTACGTGATTTCCCATCTTCACCTTTACACGTGTTTCGTTCAGACAGATCTTTATCAGATTGATGAGTAGTTTTTAGGTTAAGGAATACGATACATCAGATTTTGTTGTCATTTAAGCTGCATGTGCACTTTACCTTAACCTTGGCAAACTAGGGATAACAGTGGTGGACAAATATATTTTATTAAATCCTATATTTAGTATGGTTTGGCTGAGTTTCATTGCTGTGTTCCTGTACTTGTTGTAGAGCTTCAAGGGAAATACCTGTGGCACGGCTTTGAAACTTCCATACTGGAGTCTGGGCGATAAAACAAAACAATAATTTGTGTACTTGCAGAAAGGCGGACACATTCTTAATTCTTTATTATTTTTCTGCAAGCACGAGGATCGAGCTCTAAACTCCCATATGATGCTATAATGATCACCCACACAATGGCCGTGAGACTCAACGTGCTCTGCAAGACTTGCAGCAATTTCCCTGGCCAGCACGATCCACAATCTCTGTAGTTGTCTCCAGTCGAGCACGTCAGCCAACAACTTTTACAAAACTACGTGAACAGGTCAAGCAGGCGTGGCATAACGTATCCCGGGACAGTATTCGCCATCTGTAAGATCGGCTGGACGGCTGGGTGCCAGAGTATGGCGCCTGCGTTGTTGTCAGTGAGTGGATGTTACACCACCTAGTGTAAGCAGGCTGTTTAGGTTTTTATGTTGGTAACGCCATGTAGTGCTCTGTATGAAAATCTCTGACTGCTAGTTTAGTGTTGGGCAGTTGGATATGAACAGCGCGTAGCGTTGGGCAGTTGGAGGTGAGCCGCCAGCAGTGGTAGATGTGCGGAGACAGATGCCAGATGACAGAGTTTTGAGAGGTCACTATAAGCGGACGATCTGGACCTGTGTCTGTCAGAAAAAGGATATTTTTAAGACTGGATGTCATGTACTGATATACACTCCTGGAAATTGAAATAAGAACACCGTGAATTCATTGTCCCAGGAAGGGGAAACTTTATTGACACATTCCTGGGGTCAGATACATCACATGATCACACTGACAGAACCACAGGCACATAGACACAGGCAACAGAGCATGCACAATGTCGGCACTAGTACAGTGTATATCCACCTTTCGCAGCAATGCACGCTGCTATTCTCCCATGGAGACGATCGTAGAGATGCTGGATGTAGTCCTGTGGAACGGCTTGCCATGCCATTTCCACCTGGCGCCTCAGTTGGACCAGCGTTCGTGCTGGACGTGCAGACCGCGTGAGACGACGCTTCATCCAGTCCCAAACATGCTCAATGGGGGACAGATCCGGAGATCTTGCTGGACAGGGTAGTTGACTTACACCTTCTAGAGCACGTTGGGTGGCACGGGATACATGCGGACGTGCATTGTCCTGTTGGAACAGCAAGTTCCCTTGCCGGTCTAGGAATGGTAGAACGATGGGTTCGATGACGGTTTGCATGTACCGTGCACTATTCAGTGTCCCCTCGACGATCACCAGTGGTGTACGGCCAGTGTAGGAGATCGCTCCCCACACCATGATGCCGGGTGTTGGCCCTGTGTGCCTCGGTCGTATGCAGTCCTGATTGTGGCGCTCACCTGCACGGGGCCAAACACGCATACGACCATCATTGGCACCAAGGCAGAAGCGACTCTCATCGCTGAAGACGACACGTCTCCATTCGTCCCTCCATTCACGCCTGTCGCGACACCACTGGAGGCGGGCTGCACGATGTTGGGGCGTGAGCGGAAGACGGCCTAACGGTGTGCGGGACCGTAGCCCAGCTTCATGGAGACGGTTGCGAATGGTCCTCGCCGATACCCCAGGAGCAACAGTGTCCCTAATTTGCTGGGAAGTGGCGGTGCGGTCCCCTATGGCACTGCGTAGGATCCTACGGTCTTGGCGTGCATCCGTGCGTCGCTGCGGTCCGGTCCCAGGTCGACGGGCACGTGCACCTTCCGCCGACCACTGGCGACAACATCGATGTACTGTGGAGACCTCACGCCCCACGTGTTGAACAATTCGGCGGTACGTCCACCCGGCCTCCCGCATGCCCACTATACGCCCTCGCTCAAAGTCCGTCAGCTGCACATACGGTTCACGTCCACGCTGTCGCGGCATGCTACCAGTGTTAAAGACTGCGATGGAGCTCCGTATGCCACGGCAAACTGGCTGACACTGACGGCGGCGGTGCACAAATGCTGCGCAGCTAGCGCCATTCGACGGCCAACACCGCGGTTCCTGGTGTGTCCGCTGTGCCGTGCGTGTGATCATTGCTTGTACAACCCTCTCGCAGTGTCCGGAGCAAGTATGGTGGGTCTGACACACCGGTGTCAATGTGTTCTTTTTTCCATTTCCAGGAGTGTATATGTTATGACTTTTCAACACTATTAAGGTAAATATACTGTTTGTTCTCTTTCAAAATCTTTCATTTGCTAACTATGCCTATCAGTAGCTAGTGCCTTCAGTAGTTAGAAGCTTTTATTTAGCTGGCACCATTAGCGCTCGCTGTGTTGCAGTAGTTCGAGTAACGAAGATTTTTGTGAGGTAAGTGATTCATGAAAGATATAGGTTATTGTTAGTCAGGGCCATTCCTTTGCAGGAATTATTGAAAGTCAGATTGCGTTGCGCTAAAAAATATTGCGTGTCAGTTTAGTGATGATCAGAATGACTGAAGAGAGAAATGTCTGAGTACGTTCAGTTTTACTCAGCTGTTTGAAAATCAAACAACGTAACAGTTTTTCCAGCTCTGTCATTCTTAATTTTCAAAGGGGAAGTTTCATAGTAATTATATGGGTATTTCGGCCCGGGTCGATACCTGGTACCTCAGAACTGCTAATGGTACTGGTATGTAAATGTAATCATTTCATGTACTCCATATGCACTGTTTCAACAATAAACCATGAGTGTACTCCATATGCACTGTTTCAACAATAAATCTGGACTGAATTGGAAACCTCTAATATGGTGTAATAATTTTTTTTCTGGCCCTGTAGATATGAAATGGGTCTAGATCGCAGAAAAGTTGTTGAGAGTGAGGTGAGCGTTTTCCGGTGTTTCTGTTCCACTGAAAGACGATAAGCCATACAGAGTATCGCTACGAGGAACTATTGATTCAATACGCCCTTATCGCAGCAATAAAACGTATTTCGGTTTCCCATATACACGTTTTTAGTCTCGAGCCCGAAATGCGGATTCTCAGTCCCCCAAATGCGGCAATTTTGCTTATTGACGAACCCATCCAAATGAAAGTGGGCTTCGTCAACAATGTGCGTGCACATGTGCATACTAATTTCCATCACGCCCCGCGGCCAACCGTGCGGTTTGAACATCCTAAAGCAAATCATTCAGAAGTTATGACGATTTTATTTCATATAGTTCAATAATTGCCACCCTGTACCAAGACAATGTAAATCATAGAACGCACGAAACATACTCGACTAAAACACAAAATAAGCAGTGACACGGAGAGTTATTAAAAGGAAATTACAGTAATAGGACATCAATTATCAGAGCTGACGGCTCACTGTAGCACTTGAGAAGCAGGTGGTTGCTATCATCTATTCAAAAGCTACAAGAAACACGAAACTTGCGGAATAAAATCGAATCGAACTTCAGAAAAAGGATTCTAGTACCAACACGACACATTCACACGTAAGAGATTCACTTTAATTGAAATGCGGTTTAGGCCAGTCAAAGCACTCTGCCATCATTAAACTGCGGTAGGAAAAAGAATCGAATTTAATAAAAACCGATATATTAGTAAACATGATGGCACTCCCTAATTGGAAATAACTCTGCGGTGTGATTTACTACGGTTATACCTGAACGAAAACATTAGCATCTCAAACTGAACCAAATCTTATACAATTCACTGGAAACTCCCAAAACGGGGTACTAATTCTTTTTCTGGCTCTGTAGACATGAAATGAATCTATATCGCAAAATGGTTGTTGAGAGTGAGGTGAGTGTTTTCTGGTGTTTCTTTTCCATAGAAAGGCAATAAGCCACACTATCGCTACGAGGAAGTATTGATTTAATGCGCGCTTATCGCACCAATAGAACGTATTTCGGTTTTCCTGCTACACGTTTTCAGTCTCATGTACTTTACCTTCGGACGGTGAATGACTTCTACCCGTTTTCAACGAACACGTCGTACTCAATGGTCGAATTGAAAGCGAGCCTAGTGTTCGTTTATATGGACTAAGTCTCCTTCATTAAGTCTATAAGTTGATACATAATTAATTACATTACTAGAGATGATCTGAACAAACACCCTCAGTTACAGAAGACCCAGGGTAAAGCTCCGTTCCCGTCTACCGACCGAGGTCCACTGGTAGCAGCCGAAATGATCAGAGAAAATACGTCTCGGTTGTCTGCACAAATCTATACAATAGCTGTAACGAGTGTTCGTTTAATGTCTCTTTGGTCGAGGAGAGTATTACTTAAGCTCTACAGAAAATTTGACTAAACTACTACTGTCATTCAAAGAACCGCCGGCCGGAGTGGCCGTGCGGTTCTAGGCGCTACAGTCTGGAGCCGAGCGACCACTACGGTCGCAGGTTCGAATCCTGCCTCGGGCATGGATATGTATGATGTCCTTAGGTTAGTTAGGTTTAATTAGTTCTAAGTTCTAAGCGACTGATGACCTCAGAAGTTAAGTCGCATCATGCTCAGAGCCATTTGAACCATTTCAAAGAACCCGTGCCCATGAAGCAAGGTGTATGGAAGCATCACACACAGACACTCACACACACTGTTTCCAGCATACGAGATAAGGATTAGGAAAATGAACACAGAAATATAGTATGAATACGTAATAAACATGGTTATAGGAACACATACATACTTCAAAGGACTAAAGATGGGTGAAACGTAAAAATTTAAGTTGAGAAAATACAATATCAGGATATTAAAATGCAGCTGTGGCCGTCTAATGAAACAGTCATCTCTTTACCCTTAGAAACAAACGCATAAATACACAGACAGAGGTCCTACAAAGTATAGAAAGACCGAAGTCAGGTCAACAGAGCCAGCACTGAGATATTTCAATAATCCAAACGTGAGAGAGCTCCGAGCAACCTGATCGGATCTGAGTTTGTCCGCAGCTCGTGGTCGTGCGGTAGCGTTCTCGCCTCCCGCGTCCGGGTTCCCGGGTTCGATTCCCGGCGGGGTCAGGGATTTTCTCTGCCTCGTGATGACTGGGTGTTGTGTGATGTCCTTAGGTTATTTAGGTTTAAGTAGTTCTAGGGGACTGATGACCATAGATGTTAAGTCCCATAGTGCTCAGAGCCATTTGAACCATTTTTGGATGTGAGTTTCCTATCTTGACGTTCTGTCGGAAATCCGACAAGATGGATGATGCTGTGTCGTCCGTCCGAACAAGACACAGCCAGGGCAAAAGCACCACAGGCGCAAAGCTGCGAGCTGGTGGCAGTGCCATAGGGACTCGCCACTTGCGCGAGTTCCACCAGCGGCACGGGCGGCGCTGAGGATGAAGATATCGACTTCGCCCCGGCCGAGTACAATCCTCCAATGACTGGACGACAACGGACAGAAGCGTACGCGGATGACAGAAGAGCAGCTCTCGCCTCTTGTTTATAGACCATCGTCCAGGACTGACTTAGGGAACGTCGTTTAGTGAACTCTTAGAAGTGAACAGACAGTTGTTGTAATTCAATTTACTATGTACTGTGAAGTTTACCAAAGACTATTTCCACTTGGCCATTGAGGGACTTTTTTTTTTTGTTGTAATACAAACCTTTTAACTCATTTGTGTGACTTTGTTACTAATTTGTTGGAGTGTTGTAGAACCTTCGTTCTGCTATCCTGTGAACTGATCCTGGGGCATTGCTGTGTAATAGCGGCAGGGAGAAACTGTCTTAACGGTGTACTGCACCAGAAGTCGTTTCACGCACTCACCAACTCGGCCTCTACCGCAGCACTGAGGAGGCCTTTGCAAAACTGGCGAGGAGGGTTTCCAAAAGATGCAGTCTTGTCCGAAGTCTCCACAGCATAGGTCGAGAGGGCAGCAGAAGAGTTACATGTCAAGTGGCTACCAATTGGACTGTTCAAACGTATGTTCTGGTAATCTTTCCTCCTCTGCTAGGTAAGCAGCCAAAGGAATTCCCTTTATTTTTTTCTTTCGAAAGTGCGTTACCACAGTTACGCAACATGACGTCTTTTTTGTTGTGAATTCTGACGTTTTGAAAGATTCCTTTCGTTTCGTTCTCGGCGCTTCCATGGCTTCGCGCTAAGTCAGACTCGCGGGTGCGGTCAGAGTCCAAGAGCTCTTCGCGATGTGCAGCGTGGGAGGCAAAGACCTCGGCTGCGATTACTACTACTACTACTATTACTATTATTATTATTATTTGTGTTGCTTACATAGTCATTTTACACTATAATCCTGGACTTCTTACATAAATGGTTAAATATACATAAAATACGTAATTTAAACAAACGCACATTTTATATATATAATCTAATATCTAGGTCTTTTAATACAGCAAACATAGTCATGTCGGCTGTAAACAATGGTAAGGGACAAGTTGGTTACTCTGAGAAACTGCACAGTTAAATTTCAATAAAGTCTCATAAATAAGTTATCTGCAGTACATACATTCTCATTTTTTTTTTTTTTTGATACGTCATATTTTCGAATATTTCCAGAGTAACGATATATTTTTAAAACTGTAAATTCTGTCCAAAAATTTATTCTTAAAAATATGTCAGTGGGTTATTTGCTTAAAAACTGTGTGCACCTGACATGCGTTAGCATCGGGGCCCGCGAGAAATGTGCCACTCCCCACCACCACCACGCAACGAACTTGTGATGACACACTATAGAAACTTTGTCCAATATACTTCGCAAACGCTCGGCTCCATGCAGGATCCACAGGGTTTCCAAACGCGACGTGATACGCGAGCAAAAAACATGTTCTAAAATTCTACAACAGATCGACGTCAGAGATACAGGTCTATAGTTTTGCGCATCTGCTCGAGGACCTGTGCTCTTTTCCAGTCATTTGGAACCTTCCGTTCCTCTAGAGACTTGCGGTACACGGCTGTTAGAAGGGGGGCAAGTTCTTTTGCGTACTCTGTGTAGAATCGAATTGGTATCCCATCAGGTCCAGTGGACTGTCCTCTGTTGAGTGATTCCAGTTGCTTTTCTATTCCTTGGACACTTATTTCGATGTCAGCCATTTTTTCGTTTGTGCGAGGATTTAGAGAAGGAACTGCCGTGCGGTCTTCCTCTGTGAAACAGCTTTGGAAAAAGGTGTTTAGTATTTCAGCTTTACTCGTGTCATCCTCTGTTTCAATGCCATCATCATCCCGGAGTGTCTGGATATGCTGTTTCGAGCCACTTACTGATTTAACGTAAGACCAGAACTTCCTAGGATTTTCTGTCAAGTCGGTACACAGAATTTTACTTTCGAATTCACTGAACGCTTCACGCATAGCCCTCCTTACGCTAACTTTGACATCGTTTAGCTTCTGTTTGTCTGAAAGGTTTTGGCTGCCTTTAAACTTGGAGTGAAGCTCTCTTTGCTTTCGCAGTAGTTTCCTAACTTTGTTGTTGAACCACGGTGGGATTTTCCCGTACCAGGCTCAAACGCATTTTACGATTGGCTTGAACTTTTTCCATAAACACTCAACATTGTCAGTGTCGGAACAGAAATTTTCGTTTTGATCTGTTAGGTGGTCTGAAATCTGCCTTCCATTACTCTTGCTAAACAGATAAACCTTCCTCCCTTTTTTTATATTCCTATTAACTTCCATATTCAGGGATGCTGCAACGGCGTTATGATCACTGATTCCCTGTTCTACACTTACAGAGTCGAAAAGTTCGGGTCTGTTTGTTATCAGTAGGTCTAAGATGTTATCTCCACGAGTCGGTTCTCTGTTTAATTGCTCGAGGTAATTTTCGGATAGTGCACTCAGTATAATGTCACTCGATGCTCTGTCCCTACCACCCGTCCTAAACATCGGAGTGTCCCAATCTATATCTGGTAAATTGAAATCTCCACCTAAGACTATAACATGCTGAGAAAATTTATGTGAAATGTATTCCAAATTTTCTCTCAGTTGTTCTGCCACTAATGCTGCCGAGTCGGGAGGTCGGTAAAAGGAGCCAACTATTAACCTAGCTCGGTTGTTGAGTGTAACCTCCACCCATAATAATTCACAGGAAGTATCCACTTCTACCTCACTACAGGATAAACTACTACTAACAGCGACAAACACGCCACCACCGGTTGCATGCAATCTATCCTTTCTAAACACCGTCTGTGACTTTGTAAAAATTTCGGCAGAATTTATCTCTGGCTTCAGCCAGCTTTCTGTACCTATAACGATTTCAGCTTCGGTGCTTTCTATCAGCGCTTGAAGTTCCGGTACTTTACCAATGCAGCTTCGACAGTTTACAATTACAATACCGATTGCTGCTTGGTCCCCGCATGTCCTGACTTTGCCCCGCACCCTTTGAGGCTGTTGCCCTTTCTGTACTGGCCCGAGGCCATCTAACCTAAAAAACCGCCCAGTCCACGCCACACAACCCCTGCTACCCGTGTAGCCGCTTGCTGCGTGTAGTGGACTCCTGACCTATCCAGCGAAACCCGAAACCCCACCACCCTATGGCGCAAGTCGAGAAATCTGCAGCCCACACGGTCGCAGAACCGTCTCAGCCTCTGATTCAGACCCTCCACTCGGCTCTGTACCAAAGGTCCGCAGTCAGTCCTGTCGACGATGCTGCAGATGGTGAGCTCTGCTTTCATCCCGCTAGCGAGACTGGCAGTGTTCACCAAATCAGATAGCCGCCGGAAACCAGAGAGGATTTCCTCCAATCTATAGCGACACACATCATTGGTGCCGACATGAGCGACCACCAGCAGATGGGTGCACCCTGTACCCTTCATGGCATCCGGAAGGAACCTTTCCACATCTGGAATGACTGCCCCCGTTATGCACACGGAGTGCACATTGGTTTTCTTCCCTTCTCTTGCTGCCATATCCCTAAGGGGCCCCATTACGCGCCTGACGTTGGAGCTCCCAACTACCAGTAAGCCCACCCTCTGCTACCGTCCGGATCTTGCAGACTGAGGGGCAACCTCTGGATCAGTATCAGCCTGAGACAGCGCCTGAAACCGGTTCGTCAGACAAACTGGAGAGACTTTCCGTTCAGTCCTCCGGAATGTCTTTCGCCCCCTGCCACACCTCGAGACGACCTCCCACTCTACCACATGTGAGGGATCAGCCTCAATGTGGGCAGTATCCCGGGCAGCCACAGTCGTAGTCCGATCGGGGGATGCGTGGGACGAGCTGGCCGTCCCCGACGAACCCCCATCCGGATCCCCACAGTGATGCCCATTGGCAACAGCCTCAAGCTCTGTGACCGAAGCCAACACTGCCTGAAGCTGGAAGCGAAGGGATGCCAACACAGCCTGCATCCGAACACAGCAGTTGCAGTCCCTATCCATGCTAAAAACTGTTGTGCAAAGAACGTCTGAACTAATCTACAGAGAGCACAAACAATTCGACACAAAATTTAAACGGTTATTAAAATACAAGATTGCCTAATAGATGCAGTAAAGCTGCTACTTGCTCACTGCTGACACACTGCTCGGCGGCGGAAGGAGACTATGCGATTTTCCACTACTCAGGTACTACTATAATAGGCCCGAAATTTATGAATTAAACAATGCAAGTACCAAAAACACGCAAAGGAATTAAGAATTAAACTATGTAAAAAATAGGTGAGCTAAGAGTATACGACTTGCTGCTGCAGCTGCTTATCCAACGGCGGCAGGGAGCACATTGGCTGTGACCACTTTGTAACGACTCCAGTGCTGTAATAGCGGAATCGCTCTGTCACTGGGTAAATTCTGGGCAGAACACAGTGACCCGTAGATGTGCAGCAGGCAGGGCATGCCTGGAGAGAACGGTAGTGAAGAGTGTTGCGGACAGAGGCTGTGGGGGAAATGACAAACTCACCGAAAGACGATACAGAAACTCCAGACATTCGCAGAACCCGTTTATTCTGAATCTGGGGAACTGCGACCACAACCATAGATGGAAACATAAAAGATCAAAAGACATACTTGTAAGGGCCTAACGTCTATGGCCAAGTACACGCAAACACAACGGTACAGGTAAGCCCCTCTTAGTCAGACGCCATTACTGGATATCCAGCTGGAACACACTTGCCGAATAACTGGCACCACGCAGGGAAGCCGTACTGTACACTGCATGCAGACAAGCTCCACACAGCCCCCACACAGTGAGATGATCTATGGCCGATCTCCCACTACTATATAACGATCTTGATTGTTCGAGGAATGCAGCGGCTGCAGCAAACTGGCATACATCGCCATCGCTTGCCACGGTAATGATGCATGATACCCACACTAACAAACCCAACCTTGCATGAACTATCGTAGCTAGTAAGCCACTACCCAACTCAATGTCGCAGAGGTTTTTTCCCACGGCACGAGCCTTGGCACTTTTTTCCCTCTGCTCTTCAAATTGCTACCCTCATTCGCGTTTCGTCCACTATCTGTCATCTGATGGACCGTGTTAATGCGTAGTCCTACCGTGACGCACGGCCCAGCATCCTGTGATCCACGTATTAGATGGTTCAAATGGTTCAAATGGATCTGAGCACTATGGGAACATCTGTGGTCATCAGTCCCCTAGAACTTAGAACTACTTAAACCTAACTAACCTAAGGACATCACACACATCCATGCCCGAGGCAGGATTCGAACCTGCGACCGTAGCAGTCGCGCGGTTCCGGACTGCGCGCCTAGAACCGCTAGACCACCGCGGCCGGCACACGTATTAGATAACTAACATGTTGACGGTGGTGACAGTAGAACTTTTCGTCTGGTCACCACGTTGGTGCGGGTGTGGAGGGGTCCCATCTCTAGATTGAGGGGAAGTGCCGCTCTTAACTGCAGGTTACTCTCACATTTTTTGTAAGTATTAAGCGGGGCCACTCCATTCTCACCCTTGCGTGGTGACCATTCAGAAAGATCTGTCACCTCTGCTTTGTTTAGTATTTAAAAAGAACTCCATAGAAAACGCAGCGATTTATTTTCCCCTGGTTTGTTGACCATTTGCAACTTTCAGAGAAGTGCCGCAAGCGGCAAAATTGAGTAAAACCTACTCATCTCCCTTGTTGCCACGTTAAAATTTGCTGTTATTGCGAAAACATAGCGGAGTTTACACAGTGTCACCTTACTAACATGTTGTGCAGACGCAGTTACGAGAGAGTTCTGAAACAGTGGTTTACTGAGAAAAAATAAGGTTAGTTTCTTGTGAAAAAGCATGTCCTCCGTACAAAATAAACATATAATGATGTCACTTATGTTCTTCCAAAACCCATAGCATTTCTCGTTTCACCAGCTATTGATAGCCCTTAAAAATTACATTCTTTAATCGAAAAAGTCTGTAGTTAGTAGAATAACACAGTAGATAATGAAGTTTAGTATAATAACCATAGGGCAAAATACTCTACTCTTTGCGTGCTATCAGTTGACAGAATCTCAAACCGCTTATGAAATATGAGGAGTTCTGTGGATATTTCACTCTGGCGTGGTCAGGTCGCAAATGAGTGCACTATGTCAGATCAGTTTTCTCGAGTTTGGTGACAGATACAGACATCCAGCCAGCTCTAAGGAAAAATTCAATATGTTAGCTAAATTTCTTACGCAGCAACATATGTAATATGCCCAAAACACAAAATCATAGCTACTTCTATTATTCATTGCAGACATTTTCGAATTTCGCGCTGAGCCGTGCTCACTCCCAACTATGCTTTTCTGTGAACTTGGCTGTGTTTGGTTTCCCACCCTTGTTGCGGTTATGCCTGGTTCTTCTTCCCTCTATGTGTCGCAGCAGCGAATGTACACTCCTGGAAATTGAAATAAGAACACCGTGAATTCATTGTCCCAGGAAGGGGAAACTTTATTGACACATTCCTGGGGTCAGATACATCACATGATCACACTGACAGAACCACAGGCACATAGACACAGGCAACAGAGCATGCACAATGTCGGCACTAGTACAGTGTATATCCACCTTTCGCAGCAATGCAGGCTGCTATTCTCCCATGGAGACGATCGTAGAGATGCTGGATGTAGTCCTGTGGAACGGCTTGCCATGCCATTTCCACCTGGCGCCTCAGTTGGACCAGCGTTCGTGCTGGACGTGCAGACCGCGTGAGACGACGCTTCATCCAGTCCCAAACATGCTCAATGGGGGACAGATCCGGAGATCTTGCTGGCCAGGGTAGTTGACTTACACCTTCTAGAGCACGTTGGGTGGCACGGGATACATGCGGACGTGCATTGTCCTGTTGGAACGGCAAGTTCCCTTGCCGGTCTAGGAATGGTAGAACGATGGGTTCGATGACGGTTTGCATGTACCGTGCACTATTCAGTGTCCCCTCGACGATCACCAGTGGTGTACGGCCAGTGTAGGAGATCGCTCCCCACACCATGATGCCGGGTGTTGGCCCTGTGTGCCTCGGTCGTATGCAGTCCTGATTGTGGCGCTCACCTGCACGGCGCCAAACACGCATACGACCATCATTGGCACCAAGGCAGAAGCGACTCTCATCGCTGAAGACGACACGTCTCCATTCGTCCCTCCATTCACGCCTGTCGCGACACCACTGGAGGCGGGCTGCACGATGTTGGGGCGTGAGCGGAAGACGGCCTAACGGTGTGCGGGACCGTAGCCCAGCTTCATGGAGACGGTTGCGAATGGTCCTCGCCGATACCCCAGGAGCAACAGTGTCCCTAATTTGCTGGGAAGTGGCGGTGCGGTCTCCTATGGCACTGCGTAGGATCCAACGGTCTTGGCGTGCATCCCTGCGTCGCTGCGGTCCGGTCCCAGGTCGACGGGCACGTGCACCTTCCGCCGACCACTGGCGACAACATCGATGTACTGTGGAGACCTCACGCCCCACGTGTTGAGCAATTCGGCGGTACGTCCACCCGGCCTCCCGCATGCCCACTATACGCCCTCGCTCAAAGTCCGTCAACTGCACATACGGTTCACGTCCACGCTGTCGCGGCATGCTACCAGTGTTAAAGACTGCGATGGAGCTCCGTATGCCACGGCAAACTGGCTGACACTGACGGCGGCGGTGCACAAATGCTGCGCAGCTAGCGCCATTCGACGGCCAACACCGCGGCTCCTGGTGTGTCCGCTGTGCCGTGCGTGTGATGATTGCTTGTACAGCCCTCTCGCAGTGTCCGGAGCAAGTATGGTGGGTCTGACACACCGGTGTCAATGTGTTCTTTTTTCCATTTCCAGGAGTGTATATCGATATTCGCACTGTGTACCATCTTTAGTTTTATGCATATAGTTTCTGGCTAGGGGGTCTGCAAGCAGTCAGTCGGTTGCTGCGGAGCAGGGAAGTTATCTCCGCGCGGTGCAGTCGGCTGGGTCCGCTGGCGGTCCCTGCGCAGTGTCGGAGCGTGTGTGGAGCTCTCCGATCGCTAGGAGCTTCATGGTCCACCGACCTGGACGTCAAAATTGAATAGTGGTTCAAGTACCCCATTCATGTTGTGTGGTTCGTTTCGGTAATTCGCTGTTGTGAAGGTTTTCCTGTGAGCAACACCAAGTGTTTGTATTGCTGAAATTTAGCCACCTTACGGTGGAATTAACTATACTGGTTGGCTACAATTCAAGTGCACCAGTGGAATTTTCTGCCTTGTGGCCATTAATGTTCCGGTTCCCTGCCATGGCCACTAACGTAATTTCAGGCAGAGTCCTTTTCCTCAATTGCTGTCGCTGTCCAACACAGTGTGTAGTTTTTACAGCTTAATACATATACATATTTGACTGTGGATAATCACGTCCGTAACAGTTTGTGGTTGAATTCTCATGTACTGATTGGTGGCAAGAAAGTCGTTTGTCTGCCTCGGGCATGGATGTGTGTGATGTCCTTAGGTTAGTTAGGTTTAAGTAGTTCTATGTTCTAGGGCACTGATGACCTTAGAAGTTAAGTCCCATAGTGCTCAGAGCCAAGTCGTTTGTCGGTCGGTCCGTGGCTGTCTCTTGGTTGGGTTCCGACGGATCAAGTGTAGATGGGCTCACCACCTGTCTCACCTAAGTGAACAAGGGCAGACCGACCCCCTGGAGGCTTCTGAGTGCTGTTGTCTTTACTGCCTTTCTCACCTGTGTCTAATTGTCTGTTTATGATCTATCATAGCCAATGATAAAAGAAAAATTCTTGGTTTTACTGTGTTTTATGTAAGTTTGGAATTCCGGCATGTGGATATTTGCTGAAAGTTTATTGCCGTTGTGTTGTCTTTTCTTTAGTGCGGTTCCAGCTACTTAAAACTTAAGGTTTATGGTTATACATATTTTTTTTTAATTTTGGAGGATTAATTGTGGGCCTTCAGCTTCGGAACCTTTTTCTCACAATTACCTTTCAAGCTTAATCATTGCGGCCTTCTGTGTATGAAAGGTTATGGTAATTTATTTTAAAATCTTGAAAATTCTATTGTGGGCCTTCAGCCATTGGTATTGCATATTGTATATGTTTGTCTATCCACCCTTGCCTTAAGGCTTTCAGACTAGTTAAGATAATATATATATATATATATATATATATATATATATATATATATATATATTTAATTGTTTTAAATGCAGTTTTAACTGCATTTTGTCTTGTTGCTTTTAAGATTTCTTGTCTGGAGGCCTTCAGACGTGAATGAATTGCATTTTGAAACTTGTAGTTGTAAAGGTTCTGCTATGTGCCGCTTTGGTTGTAAATGTGTTATAAAATCACAATAAATTACGATTTTAAGGTGAAACTGACCCCAACCTTATTTTGCCCTCTCCACAGTCCTAATCGCCTGTTCTGCCCAGAGGGTCTAGCGGGCGTTTCACGCGTAGTGTCTTTCTTCCACGTAAATTCACAATAACTATGACCATTGACGAAGTGATGGGCACATTATAACGAACCTGACATATAAAGCCACAAGCGAAGCAAAAACGAAACTTTTACCCAGTAGTTCTGTAAAGTCGTTTGAGAAAGATTGCACTGCGTGAGCCTCGATTCCGTTATTGCCGACTGGTCGAAGGTGGCAAACGTTTGTCGGCAAATGAGTGAACTCACCCAGAGCTTTGGACGAAAACTGTTCACTGCGGCCGCGCGGGATTAGCCGAGCGATCTATCAATGGAGAGACGTCTACAGACGTTAAAGTAACCTCTGGTGTGCCACAGGGGAGTGTTATGGGACCATTGCTTTTCACAATATATATAAATGACCTAGTAGATAGTGTCGGAAGTTCCATGCGACTTTTCGCGGATGGTGCTGTAGTATACAGAGAAGCTGCAGCATTAGAAAATTGTAGCGAAATGCAGGAAGATCTGCAGCGGATAGGCACTTGGTGCAGGGAGTGGCAACTGACCCTTAACATAGACAAATGTAATGTAGTGCGAATACATAGAAAGAAGGATCCTTTATTGTATGATTATATGATAGCGGAACAAACACTGGTAGCAGTTACTTCTGTAAAATATCTGGGAGTATGCGTGCGGAACGATTTGAAGTGGAATGATCATATAAAATTAATTGTTGGTAAGGCGGGTGCTAGGTTGAGATTCATTGGGAGAGTCCTTAGAAAATGTAGTCTATCAAGAAAGGAGGCAGCTTACAAAACACTCGTTCGACCTATACTTGAGTATTGCTCATCAGTGTGGGATCCGTACCAGGTCGGGTTGACAGAAGAGATAGAGAAGATCCAAAGAAGAGCGGAGCGTTTCGTCACAGGGTTATTTGGTAAGCGTGATAGCGTTACGGAGATGTTTAGCAAACTCAAGTGGCAGACTCTGCAAGAGAGGCGCTCTGCATCGCGGTGTAGCTTGCTGTCCAGGTTTCGAGAGGGTGCGTTTCTGGATGAGGTATCGAATATATTGCTTCCCCCTACTTATATCTCCCGAGGAGATCACGAATGTAAAATTAGAGAGATTAGAGCGCGCACAGAGGCCTTCAGACAGTCGTTCTTCCCGCGAACCATACGCGACTGGAACAGGAAAGGGAGGTAATGACAGTGGCACGTAAAGTGCCCTCCGCCACACACCGTTGGGTGGCTTGCGGAGTATAAATGTAGATGTAGATGTAGATGCAGTCATGGACTGCGCGGCAGGTCCCGGTGGAGGTTCGAGTCCTCCCTCGGGCATAAGTGTGTGTGTTTGTCCTTAGGATAATTTAGGTTAAGTAATGTGTAAGCTTAGGGACTGATGACCTTAGCAGTTAAGTCCCATAAGATTTCACACACATTTTTTGTTCACTGCGCATCGCCCACCGTACCCTGCGCTGACTTCACATGCTACATAAACTTCTGGAAATGTAACAAACTATGACCGCTCAGTAGTCCGAGACAAGGAAGTAAACAGACACAAATATCGCTACGCTATACATGCAGAGGATCGTGTCCAACATCGCTTCCACAGGTAACTGTCTACCCTTGTCGACGTCATGCATGCAAATACTTTACCTAGTGGAAGTATTAAAGTGGGACATCTACCTTTGACCCTCTTAGGCGGTCATAAATAATTCACAAGACAGTAAATAAGGCACAACAGAACAAGAAAAAAATTAGGGATAAAAGATCTTGTTAAATCTAGATCGCATAACATGCAACAGAATTCCAACCGTGTATCAATAGCCTAGTATTAGCTCATGAAACTCGTTTGTTCAGCCAGTCCATTCTAAATGGTTCAAATGGCTCTCAGCACTATGGGACTTAATATCCGAGGTCATCAGTCCCCTAGAACTTATAACTGCTTAAACCTAACTAACCTAAGGTAACACAGACATCCATGCCCGAGGCAGGATTCGAACCTGTGACCGTAGCGGTCGCGCGGTTCCAGGCTGAAGCGCCTAGAACCGCTAGGCCACACCGGCTGGCCAGTCCATTCTATCATCACCTGTTTTCTTAACTTACAATAGACAAGGAGAGGTGGCAAAGTGTTTACCACGCTGGACTCGCATTCGGGAGGACGACGGTTCAAACCTGGATCTGGTCATCCTGACATAGGTTTTCCGTGATTTCCCTAATTCGCTTGAGACAAATGCTAGGATGGTTCCTTTCAAAGGGCACGGCCGATTTCCTTCCCTAATCCGATGTGATTGGTCCCCTCCCTCAAATCAACGAACCAACCAACTTAAATAATTTCTTAATGGAGTACTAATATTCTTTTGTAAAGCGTGTGGAACGTTGTACACAATACCAAAATAACGATGAAAGAATTAGTGAAAAGAAGTGGAAACACAGTTATGCAAATACAGAGTATAACATTTTATCGCAGGATGAGACCATAAGTTGCTGATTGGCGAAATTAATGATACACATGTGTAGAGATGTTAACTGAGTTGAGCTTTCAGTAAGGCAGTTGTGTTTAAAGTGTGTGTTTTCCGATATTGTGGTTACGTAGAAATTCGATAAGCAACGCAAAGGATCGTTCCACAGAAGTATTCGTCTAATAAGCTCATAAACATGTAAGAGGTGTAAAAAAAAAGGATACGTCGGATTTCCAACTATACATTTACACTTCTAGCCTACGAACCACACTTCCACACTTTTACGCTGCTTAATGATTCCTATCGCCTCGTTCGACTACATTTTCAGGATATTACGTTTGTAATTCTTGCACCGCTGCCGGTTACAACGTCCTACGCTGTGCTCTACTTGCTGCTAAAACAGTACAAAGGTATTTGTAATTTTTCGTTGCTTCCCTTTATCAGTTTGTCAGATCTCGTTTCCATTGTGGTTGTGGGTTGATTTCCAAAATTTTTCCGTCTAGGTTCCCTTAGTTCCTTTAGTTAGTCTGACGACCGGATTTTCATTCAGACGGTTTTATGTGTATGTGGTTGATATAGAGGTTTTGTACGCAGCACAATGAACTTCATTTGACAGCTGTGCTTAATTACCCTAACCATGGCAAAATGCATTATTTTTAAATAAAAATAACTTTGCAACCCTGCCTGTTTTATTTTCAATGTAACCTCGAAAACCGGTTTGCTTTATCAATCAGACAACGATGCAGTGAATACTACAACGAATAACTTGCATTAGTGAACGTTCCCCAAATAGCATAAGAAGTAATGTTGTTGTTGTCTTCAGTCCAAAGACTCGTTTGATGCGGCTCTCCAGGCTACTCTATCTGGCACAAGCTCCTTCATCACCGAGTAACTACTGTAACCTACATCCTTCCGAATCTACTTACTGTATTCGTATCTTGATCTCCCTCTACGATTTTTATCTCCCACCCTTCCCCACACTACTAAATTGGTGATTCCTTGATGTCTCAGAACATCCTACCGACCGATCCCTTCTTCTAGTCCGATTGCACCACAAATTTCTTTTCTCCCAAATTCTTTTCAGTATCTCCTCATTAGTCACATTATCAAACTATCTACTCTCCAGCACCCTTCCGTAGAACCATATTGTGAAAGCTTTTATGCTCTTCTTATCTGAACTGTTTGCTGTACACGTTTCACATCCATACTAGGCTACACACCAGACAAATACTTACAGAAAATGCTTCATGTCACTTAATTCTTCAGAAATGCTTTTCTTGCCCTTGCCAGTCTACACTTTGTGTTTCTTGTGGTTCAGCAATCTTCAGTTGTTTTACTGTTCAGATAGCAAAACTCATGTACTATTTTTAGTTTCTCGTTTCCTAATTTAATTACCTCAACATCACCTGACCTAATTCGACTTCATTCCATAACCCTTGTTTTTCTTTTGGTGATGTTCATCTTATGTCCTCCTTTCAAGACACTCTCCATCCAGTTCAATTGCTCTTCCAGGTCTCAGACAGAGCTACAGTATCGTCAGAAAACCTCAATTTTTTTACATCTTCTCCCTGGACTTTAATTCCTACTCCAAATTTTTTCTTTTGTTCCACTTACTCTTGGCTCAGTATACAGATTGAATAACATCGAGTATTGGCTAAAATACTGCGTCACTCCCTTCTCAACCACTGCTTCCCTTCCTTGCCCATTAACTCTTATAACTGCCATCTGGTTTCCGTACAAGTTGTAAATAGGCGTTCGCTCCCTATATTTTACACCGGCTACCTTCAGAATTTGAAAGAGAGTTTGGCAGTCAAAAGCTTTCTCTAAGTCTACAAATGCTGTAAATTTACGTCTGCCTTTCCGTGATCTATCTTCTTTGAGACGTCATAAGGTCAGTATTGCCACGCGTGTTTCTACATTTCTACGAATTCCAAACTGATCTTCCCCCAGGTCGGCTTCTACCAGTTTTCCTATTCACCTGTAAAGAATTCGTGTTAGCATTTTGCAACCGTCATCATCATCGTCATCATCATCATCATTTAAGACTGATTATGCCTTTCGGCGTTCAGTCTGGAGCATAGCCCGCCTTATACAGTTCCTCCATGATACCCTATACAGTGCTAACATTGGTGCCTCTTCTGATGTTAAACCTATTACTTCAAAATCATTCTTAACCGAATCCAGGTACCTTCTCCTTGGTCTGCCCCGACTCCTCCTACCCTCTACTGCTGAACCCATGACTCTCTTGGGTAACCTTGCTTCTCCCATGCGTGTAACATGACCCCACCATCTAAGCCTGTTCGCCCTGACTACTACATCTATAGAGTTCATTCCCAGTTTTTCTTTGATGTCCTCATTGTGGACACCCTTCTGCCATTGTTCCCATCTACTAGTACCTGTAATCATCCTAGCTACCTAGATTGAACGGTGCACAGATAACTTAGTCTTGGTACTGACTTCCTTCTTGCAGAAGAGAGTAGATCGTAGCTGAGCGCTCACTGCATTAGCTTTGCTACACCTCGCTTCCAGTTCTTTCACTATGTTGCTATCCTGTGAGAATATGCATCCTAAGTACTTGAAACCGTCCACCTGTTCTAACTTTGTTCCTCCTATTTGGCACTCAATCCGTTTATATTTCTTTTCCACTGACATTACTTTCGTTTTGGAGATGCTAATCTACATACCATAGTCCTTACATTTCTGATCTAGCTCTAAAATATTACTTTGCAAATGTTCAATTGAATCTGCCTCACAACTAAGTCACCCGCATATGCAAGACTGCTTATTTTCTGTTCACATATCTTAATCTCACCCAGTCAGTCTATTGTTTTCAACAAATGATCCATAAATAATATGAATAACAGTGGAGACAGGTTGCTGCCTTGTCTTACTCCAGAAACTACTCTGAACCATGAACTCAATTTACCGTCAACTCTAACTGCCGCCTGACTATCTATGTAAAGACCTTTAATTGCTTGCAAAAGTTTGCCTCCTATTCCATAATCTCGTAGAACAGACAATAACTTCCTCCTAGGAACCCGGTCATATGCCTTTTCTAAATCTATAAAGCATAGATACAATTCCCTGTTCCACTCATAACACTTCTCCATTATTTGCCGTAAGCTAAAGATCTGGTCGTGACAACCTCTAAGAGGCCTAAACCCACACTGATTTTCATCCAATTGGTCCTCAACTAATACTCGCACTTTCCTTTCAACAATACCTGAGAAGATTTTACCCACAACGCTGATTAAAGAGATGCCTCTGTAGTTGTTACAATCTTTTCTGTTTCCATGTTTAAATATCGGTGTGATTCCTGCATTTGTCCAGTCTGATGGAACCTGTCCCGACTCCCAGGCCATTTCAATTATCCTGTGTAGCCATTTAAGACCTGACATTCCACCCCAGTTGCATTATTGCACTGCAATCTATTGACCATTTTCTCCACTTCCTCAAATGTGATCCTATTTCCATCATCATTCCTATCCCATTCTACCTCGAAATCTGAAACATTAGTGATCGTAATTTCACCTACATTGAGCAAGTCTTCAAAATATTCCCTCCATCTGCCCAAGCATCCACAGGATTCACCAGCAGTTTTCCTGACCTGTCCAAAATACTTGTCATTTCCTTCTTACCTCCCTTTCGAAGACTGCTAATTACACTCCAGAATGGTTTTCAGCAGCTTGACCCATAGTGTCCAACCTGTTTCCAAAGTCTTCCCAAGATTTCTTCTTGGATGCTGCAATTATCTGTCCGGCTTTGTTTCTTTCTTCAACATAACTTTCTCTGTCTACCTTGGTTCTGGTATGTAGCCATTTTTGATACGCCTTCTTTTTCCTTTTACAGGCTGCCTTGACTCTATCATTCCACCAAGCTGTTTGCTTCATCCTACTTTTACACACTACTGTTCCAAGACATTCTTTAGCCACTTCTAGTACTGTGTCCCTGTACCTTGTCCATTCCTTTTCCAATGACTGTAATTGACTACATTCAACTAACTGGTACCTTTCTGAGATCGCTGTTATTTACTTGTGCCTGGTTTCCTTATCCTGAAGTTTCTCCATTCTTATCCTCCTACATATGGACCTGACCTCCTGCACTTTCGGCCTCACAATCCCAATTTCACTGGAGATTAAATAATGATCAGTGTCATCAAATAATCCCCTGAATACACGTGTGTCCCTCACAGCCTTCCTGAATTCCTGATCTGTTATTATATAGTCAATGACAGATCTGGTTCCCCTGCCTTCCCAAGTATACCGGTGAGTGTTCTTATGTTTAAAAAAGGAGTTTGTGATTACTAAGCCCATACTGGCACAGAAATCCAAGAGTTGTTTTCCGTTCCTGTTGGCCTCCATATCCTCTCCAAATTTACCCATAACCTTTTCATACCCTTCTGTTCGATTTCCAATCCTGGCGTTTAAATCACTCATGAGCAGAACACTGTCCTTGTCCTTTACTCTAACAACTACATCACTGAGTGCCTCATAAAAACTATCCATCTTATCTTGATCTGTCCCTTCACAAAGCGAATATACTGACACAATCCTAATTTTCTTGCTAGAAACTGTCAAATCTATCCACATCAGTCGTTCGTTTACATACCTTATTACAACTACGATGGGTTCCAATTCTTTCCTGATGTAAACCCTACACCCCATTGTGCTATTCCTGCTTTGACTCCTGACAGGTAGACGTTGTATTCTCCCACTTCCTCTTCTTTCTCACCCCTTACCTGAATGTCACTAACAGCTAAAACGTCCAGCCCCATCTTACTTGCAGCCTCCGCCAGCTCTATTTTCTTCCCAGGGGAGCCCCCACTGATATTAATAGCTCCCCATCTCATTACCATTTGTTTGCCAAGTCGTATCTTAGGAGTCCCTGGTTTGTCAGTTAGATCTGGGACTCTGTCACCTCCAAAGGTCCGAGGCATTTTGCTCTGATCGTTGCCAGCATCATATTTAAAGTACCAGGGAAGCAGGTTGCTAGCCTTACTTGCCCCGAGTCCCATTGGGTTTTACCCCTAACGGTTGAGGGACAACTGGTGGATTTGGTAGTCTTTGCCATATGAGCACAAAGGTGACCACGACTCAGAATATGTTTGAGATGCCCTTCCAAAGTAACTGGTATCCCGACTGTCGGGACCACTTACTTGGCCACTCATACGTTGCCCGTGGTTCATGAACTAGGACATGACTACAGGAACCCACACCATGAACCGTTACTTAATAAATTGATACTTCGGTAATTTTCACACCTGTCAGTATCCGCTTTCTTTGAAATTGGAATTATTATATCCTTCTTGAAGTCTGAAGGTATTTAGCCTGTCTGGTACATCCTGCTCACCAGATGGAAGAGTTTGGTTATGGCTGGCTCTCTCAAGGCTGTCAGTAGCTCTAAGGGAATGTTGTCTACTCCTGTAGGCTTGTTTCGACTTTGATCGTTCAGTGTTCTGTCAAATTCTTCACGCAGTATCCTATCTCCCATTCCATCTTCATCTACATCGTTTTCCATTTCCATAATATTGCCCTCAAGCACATCTTCCTTGTATTGACCGCCTATATACTCCCTCCATCTTTGTGCTTTCCCTCCTTTGCTTAGGACTGGTTTTCCATCTGAGCTCTTGATATTGATACAGGTGGTTCTCTTTTCTCCACAGGTCTCTTTAATTTTCTGGTAGGGGTCATGTACATTTACCCCAGTGATATACGATTCTAAATCCTTACATTTTTCTTCTAGTCATTCCTGCTTAGCCATTTTGCACTTCCGTCAGTCTCATTTTTATAAATTTGTATTCCCTTTCACCTGCTTCAATCACTGCCCTTTAATATTTTCTCGTTTTGTCGATTAAATTCAATATCTCTTGTGTTAACCATGGACTTCTTTTAGCCCTCGTCTTTTGTCTTACTTGGTCCTCTGCTGCCTTCACTACTTCATCTCTCAAAGCTACCTATTCTTCTTCTACTGAATTCCTTTCTCCTATTCTCGTCAGTCGTTCCCTTATGCTCCCTCTGAAATTCTTTACAGTCTCTATCTAGTTCGTTCAGTTTATCCAGATCCCATCTCTCTAAGTTAATACCTTTTCACAGTTTCTTCAGTTTTAATCTAGAGTTCACAAGTAATAAATTGTAGTCAGTGTCCTAATCTGCACCTGGAAATGTTTCACAATTTAAAATCTGGTTCCGACATCTCTGTCTTATCATTGTATAACCAGTTAAAAATCTTCGGTTGTCTCTATGCCACTTCCACATTTACAGCCTTCTTTCATGATTCTTAAACCGAGTGTTAGCTATGATTAAATTACGCTCTTTGAAAACTTCCACCACGCAGCTTCGTCTTTCATTCCTTTCCTCCAGTCCACATTCACACACGATTTTTCCTTCACTTCCTTTTCCTACTATCGAATTCCAGTCCCCCATGACTATCAAATTTTCATTTCCCTTCACCATCTGAACAGTTCATTTTATCTCATCATTCATTCCTGTTCACCATCTGCGGAGTTAGTTGATACATAAAATTGCATTACTGTGGTGGGTGTGGGATTCGTGTCTATCTTGGTTACAATAATTGAAACGTCCCCTTAGAACAATTGTATACGAGACTGTGCTTAAACTGACATACAATATTTTTAGCGCAACGCAATCTGACTATCAAAGATCCCTGCAAAAGAATGGCCCTGAGTAACATTAAACTATACCTTTCAGAAATCACTTACCTCACAAAAATCTTCATTACTCGAACTACTGCAATACAGCGAGCGCCGCTACTGCCAGCTAAATAAAAGATTCAAACTACGGAAGTCACTAACTACTGATAGGGATAGTTAGCAAATGAAAGATATTAATAGAGAACAAACAATGTATTTACCTTAATAGTCATAATATATATAGCAGTTCATGACAAACTGCAAAACTCCGCCATCTCTTTCCCCACATCCACCACTGCTGGCGGCTCACCTCCAACTGCGCAACGCTATGCGCTGTTCACATCCAGCTGCCGCTGCCCAACACTACAATGGCAGACAACAATGCAAACTAGCCACAGACTGCACAGAGCACAGCCAGTGATTTTCATATAGAGCGCTACGTAATGTTGCCAATAAGAAAACATAAACAGCCTACCTACATAAAGAAAACATAAACAGCCTACTTACATAGCCCCCATGCTCACCACAAAAAGTTTTACAAATTTTTTTGGGCAGTGGCCAATAGAGATTTGAAAAATTTTTTCATAATTACAGTAAGAAAGATATCAAATGCACACACTTATTAATACAATGTTGGTCAAAAGCTAAAATTTTCTCACAGTCCATAAAGATAGTCCTGATCATTCATCATAATAGTAATTACAGTTTTTGTTTTTCACAAAGTCTCATTAGTAAAAGAAATTGCACACAGAAGTAGTGGATTTCCATGCAGTCTTGAAGAAGTAGTGTTGTCCTTCCAACGGAAAGACAGTGCTGACTCTTGACATGCAGACAGGTAATGGGCCACAACAGAGCAAACCCACAGCAGAGTCAGTCGAAGTTTTGAAGAATATTGGTAGGTAGGTCATCACAGAGCAGACCCACTGCAGTCCTGGTAGAGAGTATTGGTGGGCCACCAGAGGTGCAGACCCACTGTAGTCCTTGTAGAGATGGCCAGCAGCCATCTGCTGCGACTGTGTGGGTGCACAATCACCACTGAAGAGTCTTGCAGTTAATATAGCAAGTCCATAACCACCACTTGTGCACTCACAAAGTTTTTGGAATTGTCCTTAGAACCAGGAATGCTGTTATCCAGTCCCTTGCTGAATTATCAACACACGTGCAAACACTAACAGTCCCTACTTTTCACATATTGCCCATATACTATGACCAACGGAAACGTGTGCAGTGAAATGTAACTTACAAGTTGCTAATATGATGAACTGGTGTCAATTACCATTTTATAACATGAGAATACAATTACAAAGGTACAAAATACATCATTAAAGAACATAACAATACAGATAACATTTGTAGTAATACAGGCTTTACAAAAGAATAGAAACAGACATATACATCAGTGTTACAGGAATTATGACATGAGTAAATACATAAAAGATCAGAATAATTATTGAAACATCAACTTCACACATGAGCATTAAAACAAAACAGAATAAATAATGTCTATGCATATTTACAAGGTAAATAACATATTATTGATGCCAATTATATTTGAGGATAGCAGTATTCCTCATCATAGTGAAAGTAGCTTAATATTAAAAGAAGAAAAAATTCTATGAAACTACACAGAGACAGGAAGAAAACAAAAACATAAGGGTACACAAACACATAGTGGGATAACACAAAAGGAAAGGACAGGGTTTGTTTTCAGTGTAACATTTGGTACTGCAGTCCAACCCAAAACTTCATTCCATATATCGTCCCTCTTATTTCAATATTTGCTCCAGCTAAAAAAACATCCTATCCAAGCATGCTTTCTGTATTCTGTTCACATCCTCTTTCAAAATACTTGTTTGGCCGAACCATTTTCTTATAGTTTCTCAATGCATTTCTTCCAATTCATCGTCACAACTCGTTCTCTTATATAGCCTACCCCATCTTAAGCTAACTTAAATCTACTGAGCTCAGATTCTAAACTAAGGGACGAGGCAATACAGCAGCATAAAACAATTAACACAAACATCAAGGACAAAAATTTTAAATAGGCAAAGCAATTGCAGTACTACAACTAATATAAGGCACTGTGCAGCAAACAAGAAAAATGAAACAGTAGTAAAACTAGCTTAGAAGAGTAACACAAAGTCAAATTCAGTAACACAATGCCTGGCAAACAGCAGTAACTTATACCTAAACATGACATAGCTCAAGCAGAAAAAATATTACAGTAAAAACAACAATGCAGAAAAGGGAAATGTCTATTCACATCTTAATGTCTATGTAATTAAAGTGGTGCACCACAAAAACTAATTCTACAAAAAATTACCAAGTACTCAAAAAGAAAATTATGTATGCAGTTACTGTTATAAGTCCCTTCTTATTGTTCTTTCCATTCCAAGAGCTCCTTTTTCGAAGAATGTGGGTCATAAAATAATTATTTAATAGATCTGTTGACAGAAAGTGTTCACATTAGCAAATGCATCTAAGTTTATTTTATAAAACTAATGCTGCAACACAGCTGGAAACCAGATATTAAATGAAATAAGCAATTACGCAAACCAAAGCATAAAAATATCATTCAGTAGTCATGTGACATTTCATAAGTTAGTAGAAATTCTCTCAACTCTCGTAGAAAGATGCTTGTCATAATCAGGTGTGCAGATGTAAGTATCTTTCCAAGTAATGAGGGTGTCGCATTTGCAATGTTTTCTCTAAAGGAATGTCAATGGCGAGGGTAATGGCCTCCCTTTTTTTTTTTCACCTAATGGCTTTCTTTTGTCAGACGACTACCTCTCAGCTGGGCGCCCAAAACGCATTACGTGCAGGTGGTCACTCAACTTTCTTACGGAAATATTTACGACAGCAGTTTCCGCTACAGTGACAGTCTCATATAAAAATATTTCACAGGTCAAGAATTTGCGTTGCAAATCTGTAGAAACAAAATCTTATGAATATAACAGTGTCCAAAAAATTTTCGCCGGCATTGTGATACATTCACGCATTTACACACACATTTCATAACTCTTAAAGTACGATTCTCGGTTTCCAACATCCTTTTTCATAAGTCAAGAGTCCCTACCCACTATTCATTACTCCTTACCTTATTACACATATACGTATCCATCAACACTCTTCAATATTTCGTCATTATAAATATGAAGCATAATCAAATAACTCATATAGCCTCAGCCTATTAATCATAAACATACCTCAACAGCATAATACACATCGTCGTCGTAAAAATAACATCATAACACCTCAGTCAAATCTCAAGAACGTCGTAGCTTTCTGCAATAATCTAAAAACCTACAGAAAATTCTCTGCTCATTTCAGTAGTGTCATCTACCTCAAACGTACTTTGAAAATCATGATCTCATACCAAATACATCATTCAAAGCTCTCATAGTATCACAATGGTTATGAAAAAATATGAACAGTTCACAAAGTACAGACAAAATACAATTTCATAAGTGTGAAGTTATCCAACGGTGTAATTACGTAAACATCTGTCACTGATGTAGTAAAAAAAGTATATCTCTCAGTTAAATGCTCAGATAGGTGTGTAATTTGTGTGTTAGAGAAATATGGTACCGATGTGTAAAGTTGTATAAGCAAATACCATATTAGCTAAGGCTCCTTGTGCTTGCCAAACACATGGTACACAAAGTAAGCTTGTACCCCCCTGAGGATTATTGTAATTATACCCTCAGGTGGTACAGATTACAAGAATGGAATGAAATGTATTACGGAAAACCTTTGTATCATTGTACTTCAAATATCTTTAAAAATAAATGATTTAAGTACAAAATTAATCACTCAAATACGTGTCCTGTAGCGCTAAATGTGCGTCTTGCTGTAAGATAATCTCTGTGGAAGTGTCGTAGTTATCGTGCTCCAAAAGCTAAGTTCTGCAGAAGTCAATGTACTTACCTCATGATAAACAAAAGTGAAATGCTTTGCGTATAGATATCTTACTTATTACGCTTATTGCCGTGATGAAGAAAGTACTGTGCTGTAACGTATTGTTGTGCTACAGAAAAGGCTGTCGCCTTGTAGCTATACCACAAAAGTTACTACTAAAACATGTTTTGCTTTCCAGAAGAATTCAGAAAAACCGTGCAGATATAAAACAGATACTCCGCAAAAGCAACAACGTAAATTGTGTCACACATTAGTAACGTCGTGATATAATCGTGTAGCTGTCACATAAACTAACCACTGTGTCATCTGGTATCTCTCAGAAAGTACTTTAAATCCGGAATGTATTTTCAAGTAAACCAAAATGTTGCAATAGAATCCCATTAGCAGTACTGGTAAATGTTCTAAGTATGTGAGCCTTATAGTCGTTACGTAATTGTGCAACTAACAAGCAAGAATGTACACACACAATAACACTGTGTCGTCTGTTCGCAATAACAATGAATTCGTAATTTCTGTTTGAATAAGTTCTCCTGGTTCTTGACTGGATATTTAATTTCAAAACATAGTTGCATGATAACAGTTTCTAAGTGTGACAATGCATACTAGAAATGTGAAGTGAAACGTTTTATGGCAAAGACAAAGTTAAAAAGCAGATTATCTTTCAATAAATGGTTTCACATGTGAAATGTGGTGTAAACCTTTACTCTTCCTAGTACGCAGAGTTTCAACTTCAACGCAATTATCATGTGGTATACGTCGGATTCTGTAAGGTCCATTGTAAACTAGAAAGAATTTGTGACTCAAGTGTTTCTTCTTATGTGACAATGAATGAGCTTTAATGAAAACTTTCTGACCAATATATAATTTCTTTGCATTTGCTTTACCGTGTAGTTTTCTCCTTTTGTCTGCTGCAGATTTTATATTTTTAAGAGCCAAATCAATTATGTCTTTGTGTCGAAGTATACGTGTATTTGGGAAAGGTGCAAGCTCTCTGATTCTGTTCGGTGGTTCTTCATTCTTCAGTACAAGAGTAGGTGGTAAAGCAGTGGAATCATGAGGCATTTCATTCAGCACATTTTGAAATAAGTGTAATATCTGTCCCAATGCTGATGCTTTCTGTGACAATAAAGTCTGCAAAGCTTATTGATTTCTTTCATAATCCGTTCAGACGGGTTACAATGTGGTGAGTACAATGAAATAAAAACAGGTTTGATTTTATGATTCCAAAGCATGCATGACCAAACAGCAGATCTGAACTGCGGTCCATTATTTGAAATGACTTTACTAACGTGTCCAACTTCACGTAAGAAATTTTTAACAAAGGCGTTGGATACAGACCGTCCAGTGGCTTTACATAACGGAGTGAAAGAAACAATTTTTGAAGTAAGTTCAACAGCGACTAGAACGTACGAAAATCCATTCGATGTTCTGACAAGGGGTCCCAAGAGATCAACTGCGGCAAATTCTTTTAATTTAGAAGGAATAATAGGAAACAACGGAGCACGATGTGAAATAGTAGATGGTTTCGCCTTTTGACAAAGTTTACAAATAGACAAGACTCTTCGAATTCTCTTTTCCATATTGTTAAATTAACAAGTCGTTCGAAGAATATGATAACATTTTCGTGGGCCAAAATGTGCATAGCTGAAATGAATGTACCAAATGAGCTTATTAACAAAATCGTCAGGAATGCAAAGTACCCATAGCTTGTCATCAACAGTGCAGCGTTTAAAGAGTATGTTGTTTCTAACCAGATAATAATGCCGAATCTGAGTGTGTGTCTTTTCATGCCATTTACTTTTGATATCTTTCCAAATCGGATCTTTATCTTGTTCATGAGCAATGTCCTTTAAAGATGTGGTGATGAAGTTTTCAAAGGCGACTTTCTGAATGTAAAGAATACTGAAATTTTTCTCGAGGTTGCCTTCTGTGTTACGTTTCTCAAGCCCAGCTGGTGCGCGTGACAGTGCGTCCGCAACAATATTCTCCTTGCCGGGAATGTAGACTATTGTGAAGCGGAATTCTTGCAGAAACAATGCCCAACGTTTTAACCTGTCATGATTTAATTTTGAAGACATAAGAAATTGTAATGCACGATGATCACTGTATACTTTTACGTGCTTACCAGAAAGAAAGAAACGGAATTTGTTAAATGCCCAAACGATAGCTAAAGCTTCTAATTCAGTAACGGAATAATTTTTTTCAGATTTTGTTAGCACTCGGCTAGCAAAAGCAATGGTTTTCTGAACAGTAGTGTCATTTTCTATGGCTTCTTGAAATAAGTGGGCACCAAGACCGACTTTAGAAGAATCCGCGCTAAGGCAGAAATCTTGTGACAGATCTGGATGAGCTAGTATTGGCGCATGGAGTAATGCTTCTTTCAAAGAATTGAATTCCAACTGTGCTTGTTCGTCCCAGTTCCAAATAGTATATTTTCCAGTGAGAGAACAAAGTTTTGGTGTAACTAGAATTTGCATATTCAGAAAATGACGGTAAAAATTTACGAGACCTAGAAAACTGCGGACTTGTCTTTTTGTGGATGGAACCGGAATGGCTCTGATAGCTTCTAACTTTTCAGGATCCAGCTGAATGCCTTCAGAAGAAATAATATGTCCCAAAAACTTCACCTTTGACCTACCGAATTCAGACTTTTCCAAGTTAACTGTAATTCCAGATTCTGCAAAAATACGTAACAAACTGTTGAGGATGCGGTTATGTTGTTCCCATGAAGCTTCTGCTATTAGAATATCGTCCACATATAAGGTGATGTGACGTTTTAAGAACTCAGGTAATATGGAATTTAACCCGCGAATCAATGCTGCCGAAGAAATGTTCAAACCAAAAGGAAGTTTCCGAAACTGATAACAGACGCTGAAACAAAGGAAAGCTGTGTATTTTCTACATTCTGGATGAAGTTCGATCTGATAAAAGCTGGATCTGAGATCAATGGAAGACAACACTTTTACACCATTCAAATTTTGAAGAAGTTCTTCCATCGTCTGCGGCCTGTCTGTTTCAGGAATAATGATAGTATTGATTTGTCTCGAATCTAAGACAAGCCTGATCGATCCATTTTTTTCTCAACAACATGTAATGGATTGTTGTATGAGCTTACTGCAGGCTCAATAATGGCATCGTCAAGCATAGATTGTATTTATGTTCTAACTTGGTCCCTATAATGTGCTGGAATTACGTATGGTCTAACACAAAATTTAGTATGCTCATGAACACGAAATTGGTATTGAAATCCCTTGATTGTTCCTGTTTTGTGAGTAAAAACTGTGGAATGTGCTTGTAAAATCTCAAAAAGGTAGAAAATTCCGAACTGGTGTCTAACAGAAGGTAAAGCCGATTAATTTCCTCGTCATGGTTTGAGAGCCAGTCTTCAAATTTCAAAGCTATTGACTTACCTTCTTTCTCTAAACTTATTTCAGCATCGTGAAAGCTTAAGATTGCTTTGTATTCATTCAAAAAGTCTACTCCCAGTATAATTTCCGTCGACAATAATGGAACAATAAGAAAGTTCATAGAGAAGCTGTGGCTTTGACAAAAGAATTCTAAGTTGGTTTGTTGGCGTACATCTACACTTTTTCCAAAGATTGCACCATGTAATTTAATCTTATGCAACGGAAGTGTGGGGCAATCAATCGATTTGTTGCATTTGCTAAAGGCTGTTTCACTAATTACTGAAATGGGACTGCCAGAGTCAAGTACTGCAGTAAATTTTACGTCATTTACTGTAATGTGAATCACAGGATATGCAATGTTGTTATGTTTTACGTCGTGTTCCTGGAGTAAGATGTCCCTAATGTCTTCCATTTTTACGTAATTACTACCTACGGCAGCTGCGTCGTCAGTTTCAGTTTTCTGGCTGCCAGCGGTGTGAGTCATTGCCTATTGTCTCTTTGTTGGCGCGCGTCGTTATTGGGATTTGGAGACCTAACTTCTAAAAATTCACCGTGACGAGAATCCCGCCAGTTCTGATGCAGTTCAGGTCTGTCGTTACGATCATATCGTCTGTCATCATGTCGGTAGATTCCATAGTTTCTTTCTTGTCGGTCACATGGTGGAGAATTTCTCCCTGAGTCATAACTGTGCGCTGTACTGTTGAGTCTAAAGTTATTCTGTCTCCCTTGATAATAATTGTTTTGGTTCCCATATTGTCTGTTTCTCTGATTGTCTCTGTGATAGTCATTACTGCGGAGAGGTGATCTTTCCCTGTAATTATTACTACTCTGCCAACGGTTGTCATACGGGTGGTGTCTGTTTTGGTCACGATTTACGTTGTAAGATTAGGCTTGTCGTGGCCATTTATTGTTTCTGTCGTCACGGAATTGTGACGGATGTGACCTGTAGTGATTGTTTTCCTGTTTTCGCATCCCGCGACTGTCTGTGTCAATTTCTAATTCTTGTAAGAGCCCCTGAAAAGCTTCAATGTCGTCTTTGCAACGTCCTGCCAAAATAATATGCCGTAAATGTTCAGGCAGTTTGATTAAGCAAATGCGGATGGGTTCTGAGGGGCTGTATGGGTTTGACAGGTACTGATTCTTGTGCAACATGTCTTCAAAATATTTCACAAGACTGGAAAATTCAGATTGTTCAAAGTGTTTCATCATCATGATGCTATGTTTTACTCGGTCTTGTGTAGCTTGTGACCAATATGCTGAGAGGAACGCATGGTAAAATTCTCCTTCACTGTGACAATCGTGGCCGGCCGCGGTGGTCTAGCGGTTCAGGCGCTCAGTCCGGAACCGCGCGACTGCTACGGTCGCAGGTTCGAATCCTGCCTCGGGCATGGATGTGTGTGATGTCCTTAGGTTAGTTAGGTTTAACTAGTTCTAAGTTCTAGGGGACTGATGACCACAGTAGTTGAGTCCCATAGTGCTCAGAGCCATTTGAACCATTTTTGACAATCGTGAATGACCGATCGCATTCTTACAGCTGGTTCATTCTCCAAGTAGCCACACATAAATTCTAACCTGTGCTCCAATGACCAGTTGGGAGGAAAACAATGAGAGAATTGATGGAGCCACGCTTGTGGATGAATGTCGTTGGCAGAATTCTTAAACGTTTTGAATTTACGTGTAGTAATGAACAGCTTATAGTCAAAATCATCGTGTCGGCGAGTAGCATGTCGGTCATTGTTACGTCGTGTCGGCGGTTCCATCTCAAAATTCGGTGCACATTGCCAATTTCTTTCATAACTTCCGAAATGCCCTGTGTTATTATTTTGTGGCTGTTCCGTATTTCTATGTCCCTCTTCCCGTATTGGAGCGCGAGTGGCCTCTGAAATACGTAATTCTTGTATTACCTGTGTCAGCTGATCTTGTACTTCCCGGATTTCTCTTTGGTGTTGCGTATTAATTTGATTCAGATTTTGTTTCAGTTTCCTAATTTGTTCGCACTCTTCTGTGTCATTAAAGACTACCGGTTTTGTGTCATTCAGATTATCATCTACCTTCGTAGATAAGTTAGTGACCTGATCCGAAAGTTCGGCTACTTTCTCCGATAGTGAACACATTTCCTCAGTGTGTCTTTCTACTGTGTCCTTTAAGTTTTCCTGAGTTTTTGCAAGTTGCGTAACCGAAGCGGTAGATGCAACTGAGTCCATTTTAGCTTGCAAGGTCTCACGATTTTCATGAACAATGGTTTGCAGTTCTTTTATGGCTGCTTCGTGATTCTGTAATGCATTTTCATGCCGCGAAAAAATAGGTTGAAAATGCTCACAAATTTGTGTTTTTACGTCATTACAGACTTTTTGACATTTCGATTCAATGTTATGTAACTCAGCAGTTAAATCCTCACGTGTTTGTTCAAGTGTGGTGTGAAGATTTTGTTCCATTGCGTCTAACTGTTGCTGTGTTTGTCTCTGGTGTTGTTCCATTGTGTCTAACTTTTGAAGCTTTTGCTGTGTTTGTCTCTGATTTTGTTCCATTGTGTCTAACTGTTGCTGTGTTTGTTTCTGATTTTGTTCCATTTTTTGCATTAATTGCAATAATAATGTATTAGTGTCTGGAATCTGTTTCTCTATGATTTTTGGCAGTGCATTATCACCGGCAACATTCACATTTTGACAAGCAGAAAATGTGTCTTGACTCATTTGAGAAAACGGTGAGGACCCAAAACCTAAGTGTACAGTATTTGCAATATTGTGTTCTGTCATTTCGGATTCCTGAGGCGAGCTGTTGCCGACCGATCGATCGATAATGCTTCCCTGTTCACTAATTGTTTCACCGTCTACACCATTATTTGCCGCCCGCTCCATTTCCCTATGCACAATTACCAAATTACTACTTGGAATGTCTGTTAATTCACTACACAGTGGTGCTGATAAGCTACACTCGTCGTCACTATTATTTCTCAGTTTACTTTGGAGCCTAGTGTTACGTTTTTCACACGCCATTATTGTGACAATATTTCACACGATAACACAGAAAAACACAATTTGAAGAGCAAAAATAAGAGAACACATTAACATAGCACTGAAAATAATATCTAGTTAATTGCAGCTGCGAAATACTTGGTGCAAATCTACATGCATGTCACAACTGTTTTACTGTGCAACAATGAAAGGCTGCAACTACAAAGGAGATTCTCTCTACAATTACGCGCTAGCAATAAACAAACTCTACACTAATTACACAAACTACAAGAAAAAATCAGAAGATTCCAGTGAGGTATCCTAGGCTAAGGGTCGACATATGAAACGTCCCCTTAGAACAATTGTATACGAGACTGTGCTTAAACTGACATACAATATTTTTAGCGCAACGCAATCTGGCTATCAAAGATCCCTGCAAAAGAATGGCCCTGAGTAACATTAAACTATACCTTTCAGAAATCACTTCCTCACAAAAATCTTCATTACTCGAACTACTGCAATACAGCGAGCGCCGCTACTGCCAGCTAAATAAAAGATTCAAACTACGGAAGTCACTAACTACTGATAGGGATAGTTAGCAAATGAAAGATATTAATAGAAAACAAACAATGTATTTACCTTAATAGTCATAATATATATAGCAGTTCATGACAAATTACAAAACTCCGCCATCTCTCTCCTCACTTCCACCACTGCTGGCGGCTCACCTCCAACTGCGCAACGCTACGCGCTGTTCACACCCAGCTGCCGCTGCCCAACACTACAATGGCAGACAACAATGCAAACTAGCCACAGACTGCACAGAGCACAGCCAGTGATTTTCATATAGAGCGCTACGTAACGTTGCCAATAAGAAAACATAAACAGCCTACTTACATAAAGAAAACATAAACAGCCTACTTACATAATGCGTTCACAAAGCTGTTCATAGTAACTTATCATCGTTTCTACTTTTTTTTCATTATTTCGTATTTATAATCCTGCATTCATCTGACCAGAAGACGTGTTCGTTCTGCCACCGAACTTCACTAACTTCCACTATATGTAACTTGAAACTATCCATTTCCGTTTTTCAGTTTTTTAACCTATCTGACCGATTAAAGTATCTGACATTCCACTCTCCGATCCATATAACAATAGTTTTGTTTTTCCTGATAACGACATCCTCCTGAGTAGTCCCCACCCGGAGATCCGAAAGGAGGACTATTTTTCCTCCGGAATATCTTACCCAAGAGGACGATCATCATCTTACCATACAGTAGAGAGGCATGCCCTCGGGAGAAATTACGGCGGTAGTTTCCGCAAGCTTTCAGCCAGCCATTCACAATACCAGCACAGCAAGGCCGTTTTGGTTGATGTTACATGGCCAGCTCAGTCAGTCATCCAGACTGTTCCCATGCGACTACTGAAAAGTCTGCTACCCCTCTTCAGGAACCACACGTTTGTCTGGCCTCTCAACAGATACCCCTCCGTTGTGGTTGTCCAACGGTACGGTTATCTATATCGTTGAGGCACGCAAGCCTCCCACCAACGGTCCATGGTTCATGGGAAGGGGGGGGGGGGCATATTCACTCATTATTCCTTACAAATGCCTTTGATGTGAGCCGTTCGTAATAATGAAAAAGGAAGTAGTGCCATAAGTTATCATATGAATTTCCTGTTAATAATGACCTAATAATACCTGGTTACGAGTGATTTCTCGAGAAAACTTCACGCCCCATATGGAGTAAAATTCACCAGTAGTTTGCAGCCAACATTTTAACGAGACAACTTATAAATCTAGTTCCAAGAGAAAGATTCTGAAAACAGGTAGTATTCCCAGCACATTTCCGAATCATCCTCTCCAAAAAATTCCGGTAGCAGCAATGTCTAGGCGACAAAGTTAAAAGCAATTTCCCAATAATACGATATATTGTAAACGTAATAAGGGCAAACCCTACACACGTGATCGGCACAAATGTTCCATTAAATGCATTCAATAATGCTGTAGTTCAAACAACAGACGACCTGCTTTCCAAACTAAAAGCCTTACGAAAAGAGCTGAGGGCACAAAAAACATTGAAGAGCAAACTAAAGAGGCAGGAAAATAACATTCTGTTGCTGTCAAAGCGAGCTGTGCATTATGAAAATATGGCATGCCATAGAACCTGGAATAATTAATATCGGAAGCAATTAAGTCGTCTAAAATGGAATTCTTGCTAAAGCAAATGAAAAATGCTAATAAAAAATCACCTCGCTGCAGTGAGGAAGTTATTACACAGTGCCTCGTTTGACAATACCACTCTCCCTAACGTTATAGGTATGCCAGAGATTTTGGAGCGAGGAGGTAATAAAACAGTGCGTCATTTGGCAGTACTGTTCCCCCAAGTGTTAGAAATATGCCAGAGATTTTACGCTTAAATTACCAAGTAACCGCACTCTTTCTCGTTTTGCGTTGACTGACTGTTCCGTCGTTCTTGGTAGAATGTTTTGTACTTTAACAATGAAACACACAGAACACTGGTGTAATATTTTACAATATTGTAAAATATTATACCATGTAAAATATTATATCAGTGTTGTGTGTCTTTTTTTCTCGTTTTGCTGGTGATATTTCACAAGAGACAGGAATTACGCCTTTGATTCAGTCAAGACTCGGATCAGAAGCTAGGTGTCTTCACAAGGCGAAGTTGCCATGCAATTGAGTGTCAACTCCAGTATGACATAACTGCATGCAGTCTTCGGAGAACGAGATACACTACAGACGCAGCAGCTAGAGAATAATAGCGAGTCACAAATATGTGTGAAAAGTAAATTACGAGTGTTGGCCAGTTGTTTGTTGTGCTTCATGATAAGTGGACTTTCAACCAAGTTCGGTTTGCCAGAAGTTTATTTCTTCACTAAGCAGCTGCGTGGTACACGGCTGTATAAGCTTACATTGTCTGTGATTCACGAAACAGAAGAATGTGGGTTTTCTGTGCTACATATGATAATAATTAAGAACCAATAAAATGTAAATCTGACACTTATAAACTAAGCGTGCTTACAAAGAGATTTATTCTTCTTCCAGATATTTATCTAAATACTGTCAAGCTTTCATCATTGGCCTATGTCAGTGGATATGTCGTAATGAAAGTGATGATGAGGTCTCACAGCTTAGCTTAGGGGACGATGCGCCGACTGGGCAAGGTCCTAGCGGTTTGAAATGGCCATCCTCCACCCGTAATGAGGATGAATGATGATGATGATGATGAAGAAGACGATACAACACCCAGTCGTCTCGAGGCAGGGAAAATCCCTGAGCCCGCCGGGAATCGAACCCGGGACCCCGTGGTCGGGAAGCGAGAACGCTACCGCAAGACCACGAGCTACGGATCATAATGAAGGAACTAAACGAAATAATCTGTTCAACCTGCAAACACCTGATTTAAGCCAATTCGCATAAAACCAGTTTTAGTATCCAAATGTTGTAAATACTTACATGACTTTTCTACTGTCAGTATTTTAAGATTTTCAAGCGATTTAGCTTCCTGGAACACAGAATGTGATAGCTAAATGCTGAATGTAGGCCTAGCACCTGACACTGACTTTGGAGTAGTTATAGAAGCCGAAGACGTTCAATTTGTTGGTTAAAATGCTGTACTCAAGGCGTGTGTGGAATTACCCGTGCGTCACGAGAGAATATATAGAGCAGAAAATGACGATGGACTGTAGTTCACCTCATACTCCAATTGATGTTCCTATTTAATCCCACTCACAGTTACACGTATGCTAAGGAGTGTAATAAAAAACTAACTTCTAGAATAGAAAGTATCCGAGAGTGTGGATACATCTATGATACGAAGTATCCTAGACTGAGGATGCATGCATCCTAAACTAGAAGAAAAGAGCGCGAATATGTCAAGATGTTTTGATTTAAAGGTGTTTCAAGCTGCCAGATGAGTCGGAAAGCTATTTCCCTTCTTTTACATCCCCAACTCTGCCTAGGACATATTCGCCTTTTTAGTGCTATGATAGGATCATTCTGATAGATAAATGTTGAAAGCTCATGTAACCACATTTAAAAACAAGTATTTTTTAATATGTTTTTAGTTTTTAAATAAAACTTCTATAGGATACAAGAAGTTGTCCACAATAAATGATTTTAGGCTAGATTTAACATTTTCTTTCTTTCCTATTGGAGATTTTATATTATTGGGCAAATGATCAAACCTTGTTTTTGATACATGTTTAACTCGTTTATGAATCACTGACAGGTTTAATAACAGGTAATAAAGGGCAGTTTTCGAGTGTTGCAGATAGAGAGATCGCTATTCTTCTGAAATTGTTGTGGATTAATTATGACGAAATTTATTGTTTATCTATGAATATATATAAAGCGTGATAAAAATGTATGGCACAAATTACAAGACACATGTATATGAAGAAATTATGTTATATGAACATGGGTCTCGAAACGCTTAGTTTCCATGTAACAAATCATTTTTTCAAACTCATTAATCTTTTTTGGTGACTTGCTTCAAGAGTTGCGTGATGATTGACGTCTGGGTAATTCCACGGAAATGCGACATTTTTGTCATAATTAAAATTTTCTTCCACTTAATCGTGTAGCATGTCATATTAAATCTCAGAATGTGTAGTTTCTGAATTTGGCAACACTGCAACAATAAACGTAGTGCGAGCTATGCAATAGAAGCCCGAATATAAACAGTAACAGTGCCTTGCGCAGAAGCCATTATTGGCAGTTTTCAGTGAACTAAATCGTGAGTCTTTAATCCTATATTAAACATATTTTACATGTGGCATGCTATATGGTGAACTCCCCTGTCAATTAATGTAGGTTTTCACAACCCATTGACTATTATGGTGTGGGCAGATAATAATCATAGTAGCTTTGACCTCGGTGTTACGTTAGTCAGCAAACACGCAATTTTTTCACATTTGTACTGTGATTTCAGTTTTTTGAGCTATTGTATCCATAAACATTAGGACAGACATCCAATATAGCATACTGAGAAAGGGGATGCGTAATATGCTTCTACAAACTCTAATGTAGGCGTGACAAACGTAACAGGTATTTTGTGACTCACGTAACCTCCATTATTTGTTACGTTAGTCACTGGCTATACCGACATTTTATCTGCCTCACTGGAAATAACAGCTTAATTTTACGATTTAATTTCAAAGAGACAGTGTTAGTGTGTATCAAAAATAACGTATAAAATATTTATGACAATTAATAGCTTACTTTTTTGGTAGGAATATTAGTTGAAACGTGCATCATTGGCCACAATGGCTCCAATGACACCAGCAGAACGGAAAAGAAGAAGTCGAGCTAAGCAAGATCCACAGAAGAAGGAAATGGAAAGACAGAAAGCGTATGAAAATATGAAGAAACTCCGAGAAAGTAGGAAAGCTAAAAAAAATTTCAACAAAAGAAGAGGGAAGCTTCACCAATCCGTATGAAAAGAATTGGAGAATGCCGAAACAGGCTTCTGACGAAACAGCATCCACTACAATGCCAACAACTTCGTCTGAAATATCATCATACAAAAGTGCTCGGTCACTACAAAGAGCTGTCAGAAAAGTGAATGAATACCCAGCAGTCCTCGAAAACGAAGAAAAGTGACAACGAAGTTATTTTCAACAAGTTTATGTAGCGTCTCTCTGTGTGACACAGTGTCAAGACATAGGTCAACTTCAATCACTGAAGAAACGAAACAACTTGTGCAAGTTTTCTTATGCAGTGATAAAATTTCACGCCAGCTGCCTGGTAAGAAAGATGTGAAAGTTGTCAGGAATGCACAAACAGACAAAGACAAGCATACATAAGAGGTTGATGATGTTCAATCTGAAGGAGGCCCACTTTTTGTTAAAAGTACCCTGATTTGAAAATAGGATTGTCAATGTTTTGCCAAATGCGTCCACCACATGTTGACTTGTTTGGCTCTTTGAGACAAGAAGTGTGTTGTTGTTTATACTGTGAGAACTTTGAATTCCTTCTTCACCAGATCCATTTGTACACAAGTGCAGAAACATCCACAAATGGCTTTATACGTTCTATTGTGTGTGATATGCATAACAAAAACTGTATGATAGGAATGTGTCACTTGTGCTTACCTTACGAACAATTAGCAAAGTGCAACAGTCAACTGAAGAACTTGAGAACTGCAAGATTCAAGTCACTCAGTGGGATAGAAGAGGTGCAATTGTGAAGCAAGAATGGAATCTTCTTGAAGAAAGGGATGAACTAACATCTCAACTCCAGAAAGTAAATTACAACTATATAACATATACCGACAGGCATCAGAATTGCAGAAACAGAAAGACTCTCTCCAGCCAGTAAGTGTGATACTGCAAACAGACTTTGCTGAAAACTATTGTATAAGTCACCAGAATGAAGTAATGACAGCACACTGGAACAACGATTGTGCTGTGACAATATATACTGCAGTCATACATCATCGACCAGATTCTACCACGGATGTCAAGCATCAGTGTTACGCTGTGATTTCAGATTGCACCAGTCACACATCTGCAGAAGTACAGATCTTCAACAAAGCCATCATAACACATTCTGAAGAGCACTTTGAGACAGTTGAAAAAATTACAGTATGGAGTGATGGAGCAGCCAGTCATTTCAAGAACAGGTATTCCATGGCAGCCATGTCAGCGTGCCCAAAATATTCTGCTTGGAACTTTTTTGAATCGTATCAAGGTAAGGGTGCACATGATGGTGTGGGTGCTGTCGCAAAAAGATATGTGTGGAGGCGCGTCCTCCAAGGTGACGAGCATATTTCGAATGCTAGAGAGTTCTATGATGTTCTTGTTGCTGGTAATTTGAATATGCAGGTACTGTTTGTCGCCAAGAGTGACATGCAAGAAGAAAAACGTGAACTGAGTAACTTCTTTAAACATGTAGCTCTTTTCCAAGGTATCAAGCGAGCGCATTGTGTGAAATGAGTAGAAAATTTGAAGGTTTTGCTGTATGAAAACACAGAAGATGTGGTTGCCATTTCTGATAGTGTAAAATTTTTACACTGTCAGTCTTCATAATAGCAATGATGATTCAGATAGCAATATTCCCAAGAAAGTAGTGATGACTTTAGTAATGTCCTAACATTTGGTAATTCTGATTCTATAGAACTATCTGTCCATGACTGGTGCATTGTTCAGTAAGATAATCACAGGTATCCTGGAGAAGTTGTTGGAGTGGATCCTGAGGATTCTAATTCTTTTCAAGTGTCTGTAATGATTCCTGCTGGCACATCTACATATAAATGGCCTGACAAAAAGAATCAAATTATTTATCACAAGAGTGACATTGTGAAGAAACTGCAATCACCACCATCGTGGTCATTTCAAGCTCAGTGAGGCTATATGAGATTTATCCAATGCTGTATGCTTTGTATTTACACATGTGCTTCAATCATAAGGCTGTAGGTTATGTAACCTCCCCCTCACTTATCGACCTTAATGACAGTGAAAAATTAAACCGCGTGTACCTAATGGGAATTTGGGAAAAGCAATCGTCACCGAAGTTAATTTGTCGGTAAAGAGGGAGGAAAGGGTTACATCTAAATGAAAGGAAAAATGCTAATGAAACTGGTGGGAATTAATTTTGAAAAGGGGTAAAGTTAATAAAGAAAGTAAATGTGCGGCCATTACGTTAACAATTAACTAGCGGTAATTAGATATTTGAGATTTGGGGGAAATTACGGTCGCCAGTCCTAAGGACAATTACTATAGTAACTGAAAAAGAAAGGTTATTACACATATAATTAGCACTAGAAGCGTGGCAACTGAAGTTTGACATGTGTAGTGTGAAAACTGAAAGTTTGTCAGAAGTAATAAATTTCGCTACACTCTGACTTAATTTAGCAAAAGAATTAATAAGACCGGAAAATCGAAAGTTAATTTAGTGACTGAAGTTAATAGTGAGCTTTCTTTCTGAAGCACATCGAAATTCGTAAAATACGGTTAGTCTTGGACTACCTCAACAATCATTTCAAAAGTTAATTGAATCTACGCTATTTAGAAATAAGAGATTTAACTTTGAACTTGAATTAAATGATTCTGAACAATTAACAACAGTAAAATTTAGTACGTACCAATTTGTGATTGTGTAATCTAAATATTGTAGCCAGCTATGAATACCTTAACTGAACTTCGAAATTAAAGCAGTGAAATCGAATGATGCTGGCGTTTGAATTTCAACAACACTCGGGTTCATTCCGGAAAAGGAAGGGACCCTGCTTGGTAATGCAATTGGGACAATGAGCAACAAAGGTTCATGCTAAGTTGCTGTAATTTTGTGAGGCAACAATTTTAAAAGTTTGAAAAGCTGAGGTCTGCCATACAGTTCTAAAACTTTACGTGCTTCCAGTCTTCCTTGTTGGTTGATTGAAGGTTTGAAGCCGTCGATTGAGGAGGTGGCGACAGTCACTCATTGTCGGCCGTCGCTGTTGCAGAAGCTGGATGTTGGCGCGCCTTCCTCTCGACACGGTCACCAGACGAAATGGGCTCTTGATGTGCGCCAGCTAATGCTTACCGTCCGCGACACCATGTCAGAAACTATCATCGCAAGTCGAGCGCAATTACATGCTGCCAAACCCCAAAAGCGCGGCAACTCGCGGGAGCTTCACACAACACACCTGCTCCACTGCACCACCCCAGCCAGACTCTCTCTCTGCCCGCGCTCCACGCGACAGAGTTAACACTACCAAAGATCCTCAACACTTTGGTTCTCCACACGACCTATCGATGTATCCGTTCAATAGCATAGTTTTCCCTAGACCAGACGCAGCGTATAAATACAAATAATATTCACAAAATGGACCAATTATAAATCGACATAAATGCATATATATATATATATATATATATATATATATATATATATATATATATATATATATATATATATATATACACAAATAGTAAAACAATTTCAATATACAAAGACACAGAAACCTCATATCTTCAGGTAACAAAATAAAGGAAAAGAAATTATAGTGCAATAGATATCAATAGGAGAATATGCATTTCTGGCGTTACACTTATTTTGAAATAAAGTTACTAGTTATGACCAAGGTGTTACGTTTGTCACGTTACGTTTGTCACAGCACCTTACTGATAAACTCTTTATGCCTCCACCTAATAATTAGCCACACAGAAATAAGCAGCTGGTAAGAAGTAAGGTAGAGTACAGAGGTCAGTCATATATTAAGGGTGAAACTAAACAGCATTGACACTTGACAAAAGGTGTTACAACATCAGTTGGTTTTTAAAGTGTCAAGCGAATGTTACGTTTGTCATACTTTTTTAAATTTTATCTATAAATAGGCTATTGTATTTATAGGCAATTTGTGAAACTCTCAAAGAAGCCTGGAAGTCGACCTATCATGTGTAGTATAAAGGTTGTGAAAAAGTAATCATTGTTGCCAAAAGGGAGGGGTTAAAATGTCTGTTGTCACTGAAGAATGTTACGTTAGTCACCATGGAATGACCCGTCTGCCCGTACATGCCGATTGTGGTAATTTACAATCTCATCTCGTTGAAACGACGCCTCATCTGTGAAAAGCACCGTTGTACCAAAATTAGGGCTGACATTTTGTTGAATAGACCTTTTGCAGAAGAGTACCTGTGCAGGAAAATCAGCTGCTGATGATGCCTGCACACGCTGTAAATGACATGGATAGAGTTGATCTCCGTGTAACAGTCGCCAGACAGTCATGTGGTCAACATTCAGTGTTGCAGCTACATGTATTGTACCGATACTAGGGCCGTCGTCAACTTCATGACGAATTGCCGCCTCCCGTTGCCATGTCCTCGTCCTTCTAGGCCTCCCCCGGTCGCGAGTATCATACTTGAATGCCCCATGTTCCCTAAGACGACAATCAATGGCTGAAAATGTTTTCCTGTCGGGATACTTAAGTCTTGGAAATCTTTCCCGGTACAAACGCTTAGCGCGAGCGCCATTGCCGCCAGCTAATCCATAAATCAAATGGGCATCTGCCGTCTCTGCTTTTGTGCACACTGCCATTGCACGTAGTAATCTGTGTGCTTGCAAAGGTCGTACTGATCGCTGTAACTGTTAATGTTACTCATAAACAAGGAATGACGGACGTCGCCTGGCAACAGGGACATGTAAAATAAAACACTGACTGCGCACAACGTAACCAGACGTCACCAAGAGTGTATGTCTCCCACGATTCTAAAGTTCTGTTCTTTTATGTTTCCCATGATCAGTGAGTTGGAGTAAATGAGCTGTAATATGGAAACAAAGCGATTCCAGGCCCATGTTCATATAACTTTTTCGTCTACGTGTGAGGAATGTGTCCTGAAATGTGTGTTGTACATTTTTATTACTCCCTGTATATTGTGAATGTGCAGTTAAAATGCCTAACTCTTCAGAGGTACCTACAAAATGACTATGGGTGAACACTAAATATTGTTCTTACTTATCGCTTTCATGCAATCAGTACTTTCTTTCTAAGCATTGAATTACTCCAGAACATTATGGCTCTGAGCACTATGGGACGTAACTTCTGAGGTTATCAGTCCCTTAGAACTTAGAACTACTTAAACCTAACTAACCTAAGGACATCACACACATCCATGCCCGAAGCAGGATTCGAACCTGCGATCGTAGCGGTCGCGCGGTTTCAGACAATAGCGCCTAGAACTGCTCGGCCACTCCGGCGGGCCGAGAAAATTATTCCATACGACATTATTGAGTGGATATATGTAAAACATTTTACGAGTTTGATTCGTTTGCTTTCAAGATTAGAAGTTACATGAAGAGCAAAAGTGTTAGAACTTAACTGTTAGAGTAGCTCAGTAGTACGCTTCTTCAACTTCAAGTTTTCATCAGTATGTACACCTACAATTTTGAGGCGTCCTATTTGTTTACTGAGTCCTGTTCATGTGCTACATCAATTGTTGGTATGACTATTTTTGTACAGTACTTAAAGATTTAAAGAAATAACTACTTCGGCCGGCCGGTGTGGACGAGCGGTTCTAGGCGCTTCAGTTTGGAACCGCGCGACCGCTACGGTCGCAGGTTCAAATCCTTCCTCGGGCATGGATGTGTGTGATGTCCTTAGGTTAGTTAGGTTTAAGTAGTTCTAAGTTCTAGGGGGCTGATGACCTCAAATGTTGAATCCCATAGTGCTCAGAGCCATTTGAACCAAAGAACCACTTCATAATTAATTGAAAAACAATATTAACAGTTTTTTCTGTTACCTGCTCTCTACTGAGATCGATTATGACATGCGCAAAAAGTACCATTTCTGCTTGATGAACTTTAAGTGGAAAGTCGTTCACAAAGATAAAGGACGGAAGTAGTCGTGAAGCTAAACCTGTTGGACTCGCTATGCGATTTCTTCCCGGTCACTGCATTTTTCTGTCTTTTCGACATACTTTGATTCGCCGAAACTTTTTGCATTTTATTTGTTAAGTATGATTCAGACCAGTGTTTTTTAAAACCATAAATTCCATAAACCTTCGCCGCGCGGGATTAGCCGAGCGGTTTTAGGCGCTGCAGCCATGGACTGTGCGGCTGGTCCCGGCGGAGGTTCGAGTCCTCCCTCTGGCGTGGGTGTGTGTGTTTGTCCTTCGGACAATTTAGGTTAAGTAGTGTGTAAGTTTAGGGACTGATGACCTTAGCAGTTAAGTCCCATAAGATTTCACACACATTTGAACATTTTGAACATTTTCCATAAACCTTCAGTTTCTCCAAGGGAGGAAAATGATATACGAGTCAAACGCGGTAGAACGATCACAAAAAAATATAAACTGGTGATGATATATTATTTTAAGGCTTAGCCGTAAAGACGAAATACACACACCAACAAGACACTGGTATTCTATTTCGCGAAAGAGGAAGAAACGAGGAAGATACATAAAAACAGTCCTTTTAAACTTGTTTTGGCATCAAAAGACTAGCAAGCAACCCCTATACGCATTCAGTTGGGTTTTCCTCCTGTAGCTCCAGGTACCAGAGCTAACAAACAGTCAGCTTTCGTCTACACACGTTGCCACCTCTTAATTAGCATTTAATGCCCATTCGACTATAGGAGCATTAGCTGTGAGGCCATTAGGCCGAGAGCGCTTGTTTCTTTCTTGTTGCTCATCGTAGCACCGTGAAGGACACTCTCTGGCTGTTGATTTGAGGACGTATGTTTCCGACTGTCTGTCTCACTCCCCTAGTGGGACACAGGGACAGTTAACAATGATAGTCTCTCTCGCACAATACTTATGTCAACGGGGTTTTATAGTACAGTACTACAGAGTCGAACTTCGACAATTTGCATTCATTATGAAGGTGACCTATTCAATCCGTGATGTGATTTTCAACTGCTGCAGTAGTCGTGTTTGGAACTATGAAACACCGTATCCCATGCTATTTGCAAATCATCAAAAATGGTTTAAATGGCTCTGAGAACTATGGGACTTAACTTCTGAGGTCATCAGTCCCCTAGAACTTAGAACTACTTAAACCTAACTAACCTAAGGACATCACACACATCCATGCCCGAGGCAGGATTCGAACCTGCGACCGTAGCGGTCGCGCGGTTCCAGACTGTAGCGCCTAGAACCGCTCGGCCACAACGGCCGGCTGCAAATCATCTGTTACGTTTTTCCATTTAGCTGTAGGTTGGAGTGGCACAAGATCCAATTACAAAACCTTATTTACTGCCACTCCGTTTGAAAGGTGTTCTAACAGCGATGTTCATTCGAGTCGTGCAGCTGCAGTTGTTAGAGACCCGCCTCTCCTTGTTCGCGAGAGTGTATGCTCCAACGACAACATATCATCCCGCTTTCATATTAACGTCCGTGAGAACATGTTCTGTATGTACCGCCGTCGTCGAATTAGGAGAGAAAATCCTATCCCATGACTATCGCGATTAAATAGGCTCTACGTGTTTCTGTTAGGCAATAATTTTGTTACGGAAGTTTTCGTTCTTGAAGGAAGTCTTTTTCCTGAGTGGGCTGTTCTTTTATTTTGAAATAAACACTTTGTTTCTTAAGTTACCATTTAACTAATTTCGCCTCATCGTGTATTATCAAGCTACATAACAGAAGTAATTGATATGTGTGTAATATGATATATTTCAGACATCAGTATGGGGGAAGTAATATGTGAAGGCATCCCTAACAATCTCGCACAGCCATAGTAGGTACGGGTATAGCTATCTCAGACGTGATGTAGTTGCGTAAAATGGATAAAGCAGAACCCTTATGCGGGTTTTATCTCTGTGCTAGCACAAAACATGTTAATGTAACAGCTAAAGCGAAAACACACACGGCATGTCAGCGTCTTAAAACTACGGACGACATCACATGTTGTTTCCCCCACAGTTAAGACTGGAAAATATATAGAAATTTGTTGCCGCGCGGGATTAGCCGAGCGGTCTTGGGCGCTGCAGTCATGGACTGTGCGGCTGGTCCCGGCGGAGGTTCGAGTCCTCCCTCGGGCATGGGTGTGTGTGTTTGTCCTTAGGATAATTTATGTTAAGTAGTGTGTAAGCTTATGGACTGATGACCTTAGCAGTTAAGGCCCATAAGATTTCACACACATTTGAACATAGAAATTAGTTAACTGATAAAACGTGAAATTGTAAATAAGCTGTTTAGGTTTTTATGTTGGAAACGCCACGTAGCGCTCTGTATGAAAATCACTGACTGTGCTGTGTGAAGTCTGTGGCTGGTTGGCATATTCGCTATTCTAGTATTGGGCAGTTGGCTGTGAACAGCGCTTAGCGTTGCGCAGTTGGAGGTGAGCCGCCTGCAGTGGTGGATGTGGGGAGAGAGATGGCGGAGTTTTGAGAGCGGACGATCTGGACATGTGTCCGTCAGAAAAAGGAAATTTGTAAGACTGGATGTCATGAACTGATACATATATTATGACTTTTGAACATTATTAAGGTAAATACATTGTTTGTTTTTTATCAAAAGCTTTCATTTGCTAACTATGCCTATCAGTAATTAGTGCCTTCAGTAGTTAGAATCTTTTATTTAGCTGGCAGTATTGGCGCTCGCTGTATTGCAGTAGTTCGAGTAACGAAGATTTTTGTGAGGTAAGTGATTCATAAAGGTAGAAGTTATTGTTGTTTAGTGATGATAAGAATAAGTAAAGAGAAAACTGTCTGAGTACGTTGAGTTTTGCTCAGCTGCTTGAAAATCAAATAACGTAAGAGTTTTTCCAGTACTGTCATTCTTAATTTTTCAAAGGGGACGTTTTAAAATAAAGTCTTGATTTTAAATTAGGAGTACAGTCTCCGCAGGAAAATAGCTTCATTCTGTAAATTCAAGCGGCTGTGGAACCGGTCATACAAAAGACTGGAAGCTTTTTTAATGAGAGATTACTTTTCGGTCGCTTCTTCTGAGGGTGATAATGTTTACTGATGGCACGGTTGAGGAGGTGAAGACGCTCAGCAAATAAGAATCGGTGAGTACTGTTTATCGAACACTTATATCACACCTACACTTATATCACACCTAACTGTAAATTCCAGGTGATTACGTTACAGAATACAGTAACATCTGTCGGCATGCATAGTCAGGAAAGAACAGCAGCCATCAAAGCCTCACACAACATCCTGAACGTCACCAATCCAACAGTAAACACAGCAGTGACACTATTCAAACCGCCAGGGTAGCCAGTCGTAACGTAGGGAACAGAGATCTTTGGGGAAAAGCTTAACATCGGCAATATGAGAAGAGTAGAAAAAGTCAGGAAGATGTTTATTAAACCATAAAACTTGTGTCAGCAACGAATTCCACGAACTTACTGAACAGTCTAATAGTGGGCCATGCGAACGTGGACGTGAGAAATACCACATTATAACGTGTAAGAAGAGAAGTAAAACTATAACAGATTATATAGCAAAGATTAATAAACTTGTACATTAACGCTGAATCTAAGCGCACAACTGTCAATAATAAAAAAAGTTGTAAAGATATTTTTTCAGCTTTTCTGTCAGTTGGAGCTTTGTGCAAATATCATACTCGAGTTGATCGTTCGACTTTTTGTACTCATCTTGTATTGAGAGCCTTGAAGGATACTTCTGTGTCATGACTGTCTCTATTGATGTAGAGACAGCCTTCTGAATCTGGTCCTTCATAAATTTTGCAGTACAAGGCCACAGATTTACTCTTTGATTCAAACAGTGAAGGGCATCTGGTGATATTAAAAGAAACTGCGCAGCTACGTGCAGGCAGTTTTCTTAATATCGGAATTGCAGCAATTCTGCTGAACAAGGCAAACCAACATGTAGATATTAATGAGTTTACCGAAGGCCTTGCAACTCAAACCCAGCAACAATGGAGATGATATCACGAAGCTTACCAGCGCAAGCAACACATGTGATAACGAGAGCCTCCGCATACAGCCTGCGATTATTCGAGAGTGGAAAGCCTGAACAGGTTTCTGAACTGTCTCTCGTGCTTGTTTTGTTACAGGTGAGTGGGTGTAGAAAGCAAGGTTCGAAGGCGGACGAGTTCAAGATTGCCACAATTTATAATGCTGCTGTTTCTTCTTTCCGACGTGTCCATTTGTATTCAATAGTGCTTGCCCACTGATGGTACTACTTCGGAAGTTGAAGAGAAAATCATTGCTACAAAATATATGTCCAACATAACTTTGCCAGTGCAAATACAAAGCACCCGGCAGTTTCTGCTACTTTTGCAGCAATAAAATTGACGACCTGCTGTCTTGTATCTAACAGGCAGTCTACTAATACATTCTTCCCACAAAATATTACCCTTCAAGAGGACATATGAGTTGAAAAGGAAGGACACTTAGCTTTCAACGTCCCATCGACGTGCAGATAGGCACCATTAGCAAGTAAGCCTTCAGCCAAAAGGCCATCTTCCGAATTAGACAACTTACACACACACACACACACACACACACACACACACACACACATATATATATATATATATATATATATATATATAACTATTGTCTTTTATATGTCGCAGGTCTCTGCCAGTAGTCATGTGTATGTTGCGTTTGCATGAATGTGTGTGTGTGGGGGGGGGGGGGGGGGGGTGCGTACTGTACGACCTTCGGTACACACACCATCAGATTATTTGACCTGTCGCTCTAACGAAGTAGGCGAGTGTCAGCAATATGTCTCGTGGTCTTACTGTGGCGTGTTTATCTACTGCCGTTGGGTCAGACGATAGAAATGCCACTTGCACTTTTAGAGTAGCAGATTGACGGTGACCCACTTTAAACAGAACTTGATTAATTTTCACAAACATGTGTTCAAATAATAAAAATCATAGATATTACGTAACTTGATTCTCGATGCTGTTTCCAATTGACAATCTGAAGTTCCTTTGGTCTTGATATTTGACAAAGTGTCTATACATTTCTCTTCATGGCTATGTACAGGAATATGGTAATCTTATTAGGCGCACACTGAAACTTGACTATAGACTGGTGCAGACAAATGCAGACTGACTCATCGGAGGTCTGTACACTCGTTATAATACCTCGAGCGTTCAGGTATCACTGTACGAGTGTGATCCGCGAGGAAAAAGGTTCTACGTTAGCAACAATCTTGTGGCCGAGCGGTTCTAGGCTCTTCAGTCCGGAACCGCGCTGCTGCTACGGTCGCAGGTTCGAATCCTGCCTCGGGCATGGATGTTTGTGATGTCCTTAGGTTAGTTAGGTTTAAGTAGTTCTAAGTTCTAGGGGACTGATGACCTCAGATGTTAAGTCCCATAGTGCTTAGAGCCATTTGAACCATTTTTAGCAGCAACATCATTCGCTAAGTTACATATTAATACGCGGATCGGCGGAAGCAGAATTTGGAACTATGTACACAACAGTGTGTGTGTGTGTGTGTGTGTATGTGTGTGTGTGTGCGCGCTTGTGTTGTGTAACTCGGAAGAAGGCCTTTTGGCCGAAAGATTACTTATTAACAGTCTTTATGTTGTGCCTGTCTGCGACTTAACATATCCCCTATATGGTGAGTAACAATCTATCCTTTACATAACACTGATATTTAATTACTCTCATTTATGCGATTCTTTTGCAATTACATCGGCACAAAAATTAGATCATCAGTAATGCTCTTAAAGGTTTACACTGAACGTTGATTGGTTGCTTACATGGTGATGTGGTGTTTGAGTTAGTTACTTTTGTCATTTGCAGCCGAATGAAAGTATGATTATACAGCAAATTTATCTCTCATTACCTCCAACAGAAGAAAGTCGTCGTCATACTGAGATAAGTTATGCATTGTCGTTACTTTGTAAGTAGGCTGTTCAGGTTTTTATATTGGTAACGCCACGTAGAGCTCTGTATGAAAATTACTGGCTGTGCTGTGTGCAGTCTGTGGCTAGTTTGCATTGTTGTCTGCCATTGTAGTGTTGGGCAGCTGGATGTTAACAGCACGTAGCGTTGCGCAGTTGGAGGTGAGCCGCCACAGTGGTGGATGTGAGGAGAGAGATGGCGGAGTTTTGAAATTTGCAATACTGGATATCATGAACTGCTATATACATTATGACTTTTGAACACTATTGAGGTAAATACATTGTTTGTTCTCTATAAAAATCTTTCATTTGCTAACTATGCCTATCAGTAGTTAGTGCCTTCCGTAGTTTGAATCTTTTATTTAGCTGGCAGTAGTGGCGCTCGCTGTATTGGAGTAGTTCGAGTAACGAAGATTTTTGGTGAGGTAAGTGATTTGTGAAACGTATAGGTTAATGTTAGTCAGGGCCATTCTTTTGTAGGGATTTTTGAAAGTCAGATTGCGTTGCGCTAAAAATATTGTGTGTCATTTTGGTGTTGATCAGAACAGGTAAAGAGCGAAATGCGAAATGTCTGAGTACGTTCAGTTCTGCTCAGCTGTTTGAAAATCAAATAACGTAGGGGCTTACCAGCACAGTAATTCAGAAATTGTTCTAAGGGGACGTTTCAACTTTACTTCCCATAATAAAGGATGTTCGAAAAAGATTATCCAGTTTCACACAACCATATCATCTACATGAAAGAAGACAAAAAATTGAGATGAATTTAAACTTCAATATATGAGTTCTTTTATTCAAAAGAACCATCCGATTTGTACGTAGTACCATGGGGTGCTTTTGAAAGCTGGTTTGGGATCAAGTGTTTTATTTCCTTTTTATACATTTTCAATGTACCTTCACGTAACACACGACAAACTTACAGACTGTAGTCAAACTCGTACATCATTTTTGTGAGGACTCACTGTTCTTCCTATCAGTAGCTTCAGTTCATAGTTGGTAGAAATGTAAGTATACAGGTGGAGTCTCTTACAACTCACCACCCCGCGCTCCTAGAAAAACCATATTCTGAGATCAGACAACCTTATTGGCCAATGGTGCAGTGTGAGAGCTGTACACCCCTTAAACCGGCGGCACACGGACCGTGTTGTCGAAGGTCGACGTTGAGCATGCCAAGTTCAACGTACTCGTGAACGCTCAAGAACGATGCGACTTGTGCATATGATACGTGGGCCCCAACGTGGTATACGCTATCGCAACGCACTCCAGCGGCAGTTGTGGGATGTTCCTAGTTTGTAAATTGCACTGTTTACTCAACGGGCGAGCGAAAAATTCCACGTTAGCTATATTAAAACGCACACTTCCTCCAGTGTCCATATCGTAGTCACGTTGTCCTATATGTAACATACACAAATGAAAACTTCAACATCCATGTACATGTTTCAAGACAAAAAGGAAAGTGCCATATCCAATCAATAAGGACACAGGCTTATAAAAGTTCCATTACAAACAGTAAGACACAAATTTGCAATATTTCTCCACATAAGATAAACATTATTTTTTCATTTCAACATTTTACTAAAACTCTAAGGTCATACTTACTTGATCACTGTTCCTACCCAGTAGCAGAATCTTTGCAACAAGCTGTCCTGTAAATTAAGCCAATCGAACAAACTCACTCCTCAAAAAAAGGTGAACTTATATTTACATAACATCAAATATTGTACTATATACTTACATTAAACTAATAATAAAGCATCAGAAGCTAATAAAAAGGCGAATGTTAGTGAAAAAAAAACATTTGGATGCGGCACGACGCGAACCACCACCAATAAACGCATCTTCTTGTGAATCATTAACGCTACTCACTACACTCTTTTTCTTTTTCCTTTTTTTTTTAAATTACTTACTAGGCAGATGCTCTGGTCACTTTTTTAAAAAAAATCTCATTTTTCCGCGTTTGTTTGTTCTATTTGTTCGGAGCGGACGTCCCATGACGTCTGTTGAAGTTCATTGTCGATAGATTAACTCAGTTTTTTATTACAGAGGGCGGCTAACTCTGAGACCGAACACGCTTTTTTAAGGTTTTTCCCTAGACCATTTTTTAGGCAGATGCTCTGACCACTTTTTTATTTATTTTTTTTTTTTTAAATCACATCCAGGCTGGCCGGCACACCGACCGTCGCCGTTAATCGGATTCGATCCGGGGCCGGCGCCCTTAGCCAAGTCCAGGAAGCAGCGCGTCAGCGCTCTTTTTTTTTTGCATGTGTTTTTGTAAGCTGAGCTACCGTGCCGGCGCACTAAACTGACACCGAATCATTCATGGCGAATACTAACATGTTGCCACTTGCTAAAAGCTTTAATCGTAGCTATGTCAATAACTGAAATTTAATTATAACAAATTGTACCAAGAGCAGTGTGTTTTTGGCGGATCCTCCTCAGTGTGTCGCTGCCTTCAAATGGCATACTCTCTTAATACGCAAGTTACAGTAATTCTTTCGCCACGAATATGATGTTTCTCATTATTTTATTGCAACGAATCACACAGTTAACAATGTGTTTTCGAGTGATTCTTAATTTGCAGGTGCCCAGAAACGGCATATATACGTATAGGCTTGAACTCAATGGCAATACGGCGCCTCACAGCTCTATGCTGAAGGCAGATGGCGTGCATGTGACGTAAGTGGCGTTGTGCCATCTGATTGGTCAACGCTCAGACGCACGCTCAGAATATCTGACACGCTAGATATTGCTCTGCTCGTTCGGAAAGACTCCCGAACCGACTATTCCTCGCTATGACGTCAGAAACTCGGCGTGCTCAACGCTCAACTTTCGGATGCACGGTCCGTGTGACGACGGCTTTTGGGTTACTATACGAGGCGCTGCGCCACAAATTTCAACCAAATGACTCCTGTTAAAACGTATAACTCAAAATAAACTATGTTGCGATGTTAGCGCCACTCAACTAGACGTACACTGACTAATCGGCGAGCGATGATGATGATGATTTTTGGTTTGTGGGGCGCTCAACTGCGTGGTTATCAGCGCCCGTACAATTACCCAAACTTTGCTCAGTCCAATTTCGCCACTTTCCTGGATGATGATGAAGTGATGAGGACAACACAAACACCCAGTCATCTCGAGGCAGGTGAAAATCCCTGACCCCGCCGGGAATCGAACCCGGGACCCCGTGCTCGGGAAGCGAGAACGCTACCGCGAGTCCACGAGCGGCGGACCCTCATCGGCGAGCGAGATAGCTTCCTACTATCGGCTACCACTTGGACTGGTAACTTAGTGAGTGCCACCGAGGTAGACTTTTGTTTCGATGCGTGTATTTCAAGTTAGCTCAGTTTCTGTATTCACTCATTCAGTCTCGTGAAATCGGATGAATGTTTCTGAAACAGCCTTTATGTCTGCTGGAGCTATCTATTATTCTGAAAAATATATTTTATTAACTACACGCGGCAACACTATCTAGTAGTGAATAACGTAGGTAAAAGCAAAAAACTAACCAACTATTCGGATATGTTTAAAGATGCTACTCCAGGCGGGTGTAAAATGAATGTGCGCAAAGGTGAATAATAAACGCTAAAGTGAAGATTTGGCCCTGCCTGACCCCTGAAGCAGATCGTAGGATCTCTTAATTCTCTAAATTACAATCTAAACATAAAAGAATGATGAAGGCTACTAATCCTACTAAATGATAAACGTTGTTCCTGATTATATATTTACCGTAGAGTAAAAAACCCTTATATTACAAAGTTTGCATTTCCTAAGTAAAAGTGTGTGATGTCCTTCGGTTAGTTAGGTTTAACTAGTTCTAAGTTCTAGGGGACTAATGACCTCAGCAGTTGAGTCCCATAGTGCTCAGAGCCATTTGAACCATCCTAAGTAAAATTACTAATCAATTGCCCAGCTCTGTCCCTTATTATGACTGCGCGATCTAATATCAATAACGCGAATGACTGACATCATCTATGTACCAAACATTACAAGACACTACTTTCAAATATGATCTACGGTGGTGCGGAACCTTAGTGGAAATAAACTAACGTGATCACAGTTGTTTAGCTTTATAGCCCTAAAAGGCCGAAGCAATTTCTAATATCACCGTGTGTACTGCGTCTGGTGCGTCGGCGTGCTGGTTCTCGTACACGTCTGCGTCGATGGAAGAGCTACAGCCACAAATATAAAAACTCTTTCAAACACTAGGACGGCAGAAGGCGGTCCTCTGACTAATATACTCTAATACTGTCTTCTCCTCTCTGTGTTCTACAGACGAGAAACGCGAACTCCTAGCCACAAGGACGGAGTTCAGATAACGTCTCAACGTTAGTATAGGCAGAGGAAGTGCTCTCAGTTACTGAACGCGGCGTACTCCACGACGACTTCCAACCCAGAGGTGAAGTCCAGAATCGTATAGGTTCGCAACAGTACAGTGCCTAACTGTTCTAACTATAAACTCTCCTGAGAGCAGAGACACCAAGGCCGTCTGTCCCAACAAAGCTGATCTCGAGCGACCGTCACACACTGGCGTTCACCACGGAAGACTTCGTCTCTCCACCGCTGGCCTCCCAGCAAGGCTCGGCTCCCCACCGTCATAATTCCGAAAACAAATCATATTCCCAAAATCACGGAATATTCTCCCTCTCTACGGATTCTTCCGAACGCCGACAAACCATATTTCAGTCTTTTGTCGTCCAGCGAGGAAAGTTTGCGAGGAAAAGCCTATACTCGTTCAATGGTACGCTTTTGAGTAAAAATCCTTGGAAATAACCCAGCCTGCGTGGTTTCCGAGGTGCCGCTTCTTCGTTCCTCTCACTTGCGTCCAAGATTTTCGTAGTTTCCAAAGTACAATCCTTCCCGTTTGGCTACAATACGGGCCGGTCGCGACTCTGTTGTGCTCCAGTGCTTAGGTGCTACGACATCTGGCTTGCTATTTCCTGTGTTTAAGCAGGACCAACACACCTGTGTGGGCCTTCCACCCAAGGCTTGAGTTCCATCTGCCGTTTCATTTCCACTGCCGTTCCAACCTCTACTAGTATGATAATAAAGACACTGCACTCTCTTCCGCGTCCTCCCGACACGCTTTGTACAGTGTTTTAAAGAAAAGTGTCGAATACTTTGACGGGTGGTAGTACTCATGGGTCTGGAAACGCATTCTTTCCGAGATAAAAACTTATTTATAGGAAGGGCAGTGCCATGCTTGTTTGCAGTGGCACTCCGTCAGAAGTGTCGGCAGGGTATTATGATGTCTTACTCTCAGTACTCCACCTACCATTAGGTGGTCTGAAATCAGTCGTGTGATTCGAGTCGTGTTGTAGGCTACGTTAGTTCGTGGGCCTCATTGTATAGTACGAGGGTAATCCCAAAAGTAAAGTCTCCTATTTTTTTTATGAGTGCATAGACCTGTTTATTTCTACAATGGTTTACATCAGTTTACAGCTTGAACATTTAGCTATTTTTCGACATAATCACCATTACTGTTGATGAATTTTTGTAGATGCTGTGGTAGTTTATGTATGCCCATGTCATACCAGCTCGCCGCCATGCTGTTCAGAAAGCTATGAACCTCTTCTCTCACCTCGTCATTGGAGCTGAATCGCTTTCCGGCCAAATGTTCTTTTAACTTAGGGAACAGGTGACAGTCACTGGGCGCCAAGTCAGGACTGTAGGGTGGGTGGGTGATTATGTTCCACTGAAATTGTTGCCGAGCGCAGTGTGGGCGAGCGTTGTCATGGAGAATGTGTACGCCCTTGCTCGACATTCCTCTTCTCCGGTTCTGAATTGCCCGTTTGAATTTTTTTTTCAGAGTCTCACGGAACCTGTCAGCGTTAATTGTGGTCCTAGTGGGCATAAAGTCGACCAACAATACCGCTTTTCGATCCCAGAAAACGGTTGTCTTGTCTTTACCGGCAGACTGTGTTTGTTTGAATTTCCGCGACTTTGGCGAAGAGGGATGCCGCCACTGGCGTGATTGTTGCTTGGTCTCAGGTGTAAAGTGGTATGCCCAGGTTTCGTCACCCGTGACAGTTGAGTCCAGGAAGTTGTCCTGTTCGGCTGCAAGGCGGTGAAGAAATGCGCGGGAAGCATCAACTCGTTGCTGCATGTGGTCCTCAGTCAGCACGCGTGGCACCCATCTTGCGCACACCTAGTTCAATGAATCCGTTAAAATTTTGTGAGAGGTGCTTCGGGAAACCTCAGGAACCAACGTTCAGAGATCATCCAGGGTGATCCGCCGATCTTCACGCATGCCTTGATCAACCTTCAACACTGTCTCCTCGGAAATTGACGGTCTCCCGCTCCTTTGTTCGTCGTGAATTTCGGTCTGACCAGCTGCAAAATCCCTACACCACTTACAAACATCTTTGACATCCATGCTCAACTCACCATACACTTCCGTCAACTGGCGATGGATTTCTATCGGCGCAGTGCCCTTTGCGTTCAAAAACCGAATAACTGCGCGCAATTTGCACTTGGCCATAACATCCAACGGGAACTCCATTCTCAACGGCTGAGGTCCTGAACCACGCGGCTGCAACGGTCCTGCCTCGGGCATGGATGTGTGTGATGTCCTTAGGTTAGTTAGGTTTACGTAGTTCTAAGTCTAGAGAACTGATGACCTCAGTTAAGTCCCATAGTGCTTAGAGCCATTTGAACCAAGACTAAGCGCCTCAGAGCGGCGTGCGCATGTTTACTCACAGTGCATGAAGCACTCTTCATAACAGTGTGACCAACTGCCATACAAACAGAGTTCTGTATTATAAAAAAAAAGGGGGACCCTGGGTACATATCATGGTGTTTTACCTTATTCCAAAAGCGGATTCACATGTGTTTACTGTTATTGCGCTGTTTATATGTAAAAATTCGCATTTTTTCTTTCTACCTCTTGTTAGCAATGGAAGCCTACTACTCGACAAGTGAAATGGCGGATACGATATTCTGCTATGGTTTAGCAAATGGATGTAGCCTACCATCCCGTGCTCTTTACGATGAAAAATATCCACAGTACATAGTGCCCTCTAATAAGCTGTTCGGCAGAATTTTCCAACGTCTGAGGGCACAGGTAGCCTTGCAGCTCGGAAGAGTGACAGTGGAAGGCGCCGCACAGCCCGCACGCCTGACATGAAGGAGGGTGTGCTACGTTCGGTGGAAGAAACCCTTAAGACCAGTGTGCGAAGATTAGCAGCTGCAGAAGGTGACTCACCCTCTGATCTGGAGGGTACTTGATGAACAACTGCTGTACCCGTATCATCTATAGATTGCTGTGCCCTTATCATCTATAGCGCTTTCAGGCACTAAGGACACAGGATTGTCGTCGCAGACGATTGAACTGTCAATGGCTATTGCAGAAGTGTGCTGCAGGTCTACTGTTGATATTCAACATTTTATTTTCCTATGAGGCAGGGTTCATAAGAGATGGTGTTGTGAATTCCCATAACCATCATGTATGGCCAGATGTAAATCCCCAAGCAATTCAGGAAAGAGGGCACCAGCACCGATCCTCAATCAACAGGCATACTTGGTGATAGATTCATAGGGCCATACGTGCTACCACAGAGGTTAAAGGGGGCGCATTATCTGGACTTCCTCATTAATGTATTGCCTACCTTGCCATTGCACCAACGAATACAAATGTGGTTCATGCATGACGCCTTACCAGCACACTTTCGTCACAATGTGCGCGAACATCTGACACAGACATTTCAGGGCTGCTGGATTGGTCTTGGACGGAGGGGGGGGGGGCGGAGGATGGCAGGGGGGTACATCTTGGCCTTCTCATTCCCCAGACTTCAGTGCCCTGGACTTTAAGACTTTTGATTATGAGGAGAATGGCTCTGAGCACTATGGGACTTACATCTATGGTCATAAGTCGCCTAGAACTTAGAACTACTTAAACCTAACTAACCTAAGGACAGCACACAACACCCAGCCATCACGAGGCAGAGAAAATCCCTGACCCCGCCGGGAATCGAACCCGGGAACCCGAGCGTGGGAAGCGAGAACGCTACCGCACGACCACGAGATGCGGGCCGATTATGAGGACGCTTGAGGGAATTGGTCTACGCCACGCCAATCAACGATGTGCGGACACTACAGGGTTGCGTCTCCAATGCGTGACAGCAGGTACAGCAACTAGGTGCTGTTGTGTCTACCGTGTCGTGTCGTGTTATTGTACAAATGAATTGTAAAGACTCGCACACACTGAAATGTATCGTAAGAATCTGATAAATCTTGTTTCTGTACAGTAAATCTTTGGATGTGGACCAAGTTTAATATTGTTTGCGCAATATGTTAGGTGAAACATGTAAAATGTACACTGAAAACAATCTGCGAGGATCTTGAATGTATCAAAATGCAGGTAGCTAGCTTTACCTTTCAAACAACCTTTAAATCGAAGCCACATGCTCATACGTAATAGCAGTACTCTTTGGTGGTTAAGATTCTATTAACTGTTCATCTGCTTTATAAGAAAATACATCTCACCTACACGGACAAACTAAAACCACATGGTATTAAACTGTCTTCGTTGGGTAGAGCTATAAGTTCTGGCTAGTAAGCACTCAGGGCTACCTTTTTATTAAATACCAAATATAGTTCTTCAATAAAATACCCAGCTATCATGGGTTACGTCCTAGCATGAACAACTGTACGTACCATCTCGTAATATCTGAAACTATTCTCGATAAATATTTGTTTTCTATCTTTTATTGATAAAACATCGTCTTTGCCACAGATTTTATCAGCACACACAAGCACGATGTTCTTACATAAAATTTCTTGAAATCAAGCAAAATATCTATCCACTCTAAAGGAGTATTATTAGTAGTTTTTTGAAACTAGTCTGAGTTGAATATTATCAGTCATTTCAGAAATTTACTGAACTAACGTTATCGGCATTAAGATGGCCGATAACAATATGAATAGCATCTGCGCCTCTCCCGCGTTATTTAAAATATTCACACAGACTTCTTAAAGAGTAGGCTGGTGGGGTTAGCAAATAATATAATAAGCGAGTACAAAATTAGGTCAGATTCATCTATTGCTTTAAATCGCCAAGTTACACCTACAGGGAACACGCCTGGCCTTCAGCAGCCTCCAGACACAACATCAGAAACCAAAGAAAAGAAGTGAGGGCAAAAAATCATCGCTGCATTTGTTGCAAGAATGACAATGATCGTAGACATTATTGGATTAGGGTTGTTTGGGGGAAGAGCCCAAACAGCGAGGTCATCGTTTTCATCGGATTGGGGAAGGAAGTCGGCCGTGCCCTTCCAAAGGAACCATTCCGGCATTTGCCTGGAGCTGTTTAGGGAAACCATGGAATACCTAAATCAGGATGGCCGGACGCGGGACTGAACTATCGTCCTCCCCAATGAGATTCCAGTGTGCTAACCACTGCGCCACCACGCCCGGTGGACATTATTGTCCCGTATAACAGTTCTTTGTAGGTCCTGGCAAATTTAATTAATATTTTCGTAATAATTTTGTAAAGAAAGTTCACCTTTATCAGTTTTTCACACTTAATGACTCGCAAGGAAGTTTTTCGTGGTAAATAAAGTTTACTTTCACGAAATCTTATCGCACAAGTGTCTGCCCCAGGAGGAAAGTAGTACAGTTCGTCGTTCCTTACGCCGGAGGACAGAGGCGTCCATTATCATACGAGTAAATGAGCACCATGTTGAACTCTTCCTTTAAACACGTGTTTGGCTCAAATGGCTCTGAGCACTATGGGACTTAACATCTGTGGTCATCAGTCCCCTAGAACTTAGAACTACTTAAACCTAACTAACCAAAGGACATCACACACATCCATGCCCGAAGCAGGATTCGAACCTGCGACCGTAGCAGTCGCGCGGTTCCGGACTGAGCGCCTAGAACCGCGAGACCACCGCGGCCGGCAAACACGTGTTTATCACATGTTTATTGGACTTATCATAGAAAGTAAGGATTTCCGGACTGATGTTTATTGTACTTATTTTCCTTGTTTCGATGAGTTAGCATCTCTCGAATTATTAGACACTTTTTTTATTCGACACTTTTTTTTAAAACCCTGCATACACTCACTGCAAATGCTGCCATCCGTCTATGAGCGGTTATTGCACGTTGTTGACGTACTACACGATGATGTCAAACGTAGTCGGTAGGTCGGTAGTCACATTGACGTGAATGGACTGTGTACTTGCCCTTTCCTATTAAAAAATAGGGCCCGGGTTCGATTCCCGGCTGGGACGGAGATTTTTTTCCACTGAGGAATTCGGTGTTGTGTTGTCCTAATCATCATCATTTCATCCCCATCGACGCGCAAGTCGCCGAAGTGGCGTCAGATCGAATGAATTGCACCCGGCGAACGGCCTACCCGACGGGAGGTCCTAGCCACACGACATTTTTTACTATTAAAAAATAAAATAAAGGTATAATGCATTGCTATAAGTTCTGGCTAGTAAGCACTCAGGGCTACCTTTTTATTAAATACCAAATATAGTTCTTCAATCCTCCCCCCATGAACCATGGATCTTGCCGTTGGTGGGGAGGCTTGCGTTCCTCAACGATACAGATAGCCGTACCGTAGGTGCAACCACAACGGTGGGGTATCTGTTGAGAGGCCAGACAAACGTGTGGTTCCTGAAGAGGGGCAGCAGCCTTTTCAGTAGTTGCAGGGGCAACAGTCTGGATGTGATCTGGCCTTGTAACGCTAAACAAAAGGGCCTTGCTGTGCTGGTACTGCGAACGGCTGAAAGCAAGGGGAAACTACAGCCGTAATTTTTCCCGAGGGCATGCAGCTTTACTGTATGGTTAAATGGTGATGGCATCCTCTTGGGTAAAATATTCCGGAGGTAAAATAGTCCCCCATTCGGATCTCCGGGCGGGGACTACTCAAGAGGACGTCGTTATCAGGAGAAAGAAAACTGGCATTCTACGGATCGGGCAGGTAGGTTAGAAAATTTAAAAAGGGAAATGGATAGGTCAAAGTTAGATATAGTGGGAATTAGTGAAGTTCGGTGGCAGGAGGAACAAGACTTCTGGTCAGGTGAATACAGGGTTATAAATACAGAATCAAATAGGGGTAATGCAGGAGTAGCTTTAATAATGAATAAAACAATAGGAATGCGGGTAAGCTACTACAAACAGCATAGTGAACGCATTATAGTGGCCAAGATAGACACGAAGCCCATGCCTACTACAGTAGTACAAGTTTATATGCCTACTAGCTCTGCAGATGACGAAGAAATTGAAGAAATGTATGATGAAATAAAAGAAATTATCCAGGTAGTGAAGGGAGACGAAAATTTAATAATCATGGGTGACTGGAATTCGACAGTAAAAAAGGGAGAGAAGGAAACATAGTAGGTGAATATGGATTGGGGCTAAGAAATGAAAGAGGAAGCCGTCTGATAGAATTTTGCACAGAGCATAACTTCATCATTGCTAACACTTGGTTCAAGAATCATAAAAGAAGGTTGTATACATGGAAGAACCCTGGAGACACTAAAAGGTATCAGATAGATTATATAATGGTAAGATGATATATAATATAATAAGCGAGTACAAAATTAGGTCAGATTCATCTATTGCTTTAAATCGCCAAGTTACACCTACAGGGAACATATCAAGTACAATGAAATTGCGCTGTAGTAAACAAGCTGTTGGAAGATGGTGGAGCTAAGACAACAGGCTACAATGACGTCTTTTATTCACAAGAACTACCTTCGATTGGCTAGTGGCGTCACTTCTCACTCGCAGCAAGTTGTTTTGATTTAGCGCAACGGCCCGTTACTGTTTTGGACAAATCCAAGACGTCAGGGCACCGGCTGGGCCCCGCCACTACCAGCTACGTGGTGACGCTAGCCGTTGTCGGCTAACAGCCCTCACGTTATGACACACTGCCCCGCTGACAGCCGGAGCCACTGGTGGCTGGCGCCGCCAGCCGCCAGCTGCCACCGGCTTACTATCTGGCCGGCGTAGCTGGTACAGGCGGCTGGCTGCGTGGCGACAGGGGAGCCTATCAGCGCCCGCATCAGACCACAGCGCTGGATGTTGTCCACCACAGGAAACTTGTTTTGAAAGCCTCCGTCGTCGGGAGGAAGCCACTGCTGCTGCTGCTGCCGAGGGACCTAGGAGCTACGTAACAGCGTAATGGATTCAGGTGCACCGCAGTGACCAGCGGGGCCAAAACATCCGAAGGGCGGGAAAGTACCGATCACCTGGCACTACTCATTCTAGACTCTGAGAAAAATTCGAGACAAATTCTGTTTTAAGCAAAACTCCGTTTAGTTTTGTTACACCCAAACATGTTTCAGAACTTCTTATGCTACTGTAGTTGCTTTTATTTTGTACTCTTCCCAAAAGTTATTGTGACATTTTATCATCTTGTAGAAGTTATGTAAAGTACGGAGTAAAGCAGTTTACGTTTATCAAGAGGCGATACTTGCGCTTTAAATTTTACATTAATTTACATACTGAACTGAAGAATAATGTCAGAGATTAATTCTATGCTGTACGCTTATGTAATGCTGAAAATTAGGTCTAGGATACTAATTCGGAAATGATAATTATATATTTCTTGATACACTTTACAAAAAAATGGTTCAAATGGCTCTGACCACTTTGGGACTTAACATCTGAGGTCATCAGTCCTCTAGAACTTAGAACTAATTAAACCTAACTAACCTAAGGACATCACACACATCCATGCCCGAGGCAGGATTCGAACCTGCGACCTTAACGGTCGCGCGATTCCAGACTGAAGCGCCTAGAACCGCTCGGCCACACCGGCCGGCCACACTTTACATGAGACTGTTATTTGAGTTGGCAGTTGTACATTTACCGTGCATTATACAGTTCGTCATTTGCAAACTATTAAACGTTTTTCGTGTATTTCAGGACCAAGTGAGATTTCGCCACTAAGTTTTGTTACTCACGACCTTTGATGCTGCAGACTTGTTTCTCTCGTTTTTGACGTGTGATAACACACTATCTGATCAATTCTATTCCTTATTGAAGGGACACACTGGAAAGAGATAGCAAAGATGACTTTTATTTGCGTCGTCATCATCCGTAGAAAGCACAGAAATATTCGTTTTGTAAATAAAATTTACTTTTTTTTGCTGCAATGTATTTTATTTCTTCCAGGCGCGTTTCGCCTTCCACTTTATTGGCATCTTCAGTGGAATCTAGAATCTAGAATGATACAGTTTCGTTTTGATACGCCCAATTTTTAGGTTATCAAACCGTACACTTCTTGTTTTTTACGGAAGTCATTACTTACAGTTGTGTACGTAAACAAACCAAACAAGAAGAGACATGAAGTGAGCACAGAGTAGCTCTGACTTTAAATTACATTTTTCAATGTAACTTCTACAACTAGTGCAGAAGACTGATAGTGCACCGCTGTAGTTAACGCAAAAAATGCGAAAATTGTGAAAAAAAAGAGTTCAAATGGCTCTGAGCACTATGGGACTTAACATCTATGGTCATCAGTCCCCTAGAACTTAGAACTACTTAAACCTAACTAACCTAAGGACATCACACAACACCCAGTCATCAGAGTTCGTAACTTTAGAATGTGTTTATGTTTCGTAGGTGAAGTTGTAGTGCAACCTCCAGCATGTAACTAAATGAGAGGAAACGCAGATGCCATCCAAAAATGCGAATAACTGTAAGTAACCACTTATTTACGTAAAAAATAAGACGTGAACTGTTTTATAATCTAAAAATCTCGCATATCGAAATAAAACTGTATCATTCTAGATTCCACTGAAGATACCTTAAAGCAAAAGGCAAAACGCGTCTCGAAGAAACAAAATACAATGCAGCAAGAAAAGGCGGTTTTAATTTACAAAACGAATAGGAAAGAAGAGGCTTGTAGAAGGGAAGTAGAAGAAAGAGATACAAAATAGAGGCTGATAGACAAAGAGCAAATGCTAATAGAAAGCAGTTCCTGTTAGACGTGAAAGCATGGTACAAGAAAGCATTGGTTTCGACAGAAGCTATGATCTGCTCAATGAAAAATTGGACGGCGTAACCAAAACGGATGAATGATGAGAACAACATGGCTACACACGGGCAGACGGAATCTATCTTGAATACGCATGAAAAGAACGCAGAGAAAGTGAACACCGCACAGAGGTTCAGGTACTGGATGAATGATTTTTGTCAGAGGTACTGAGATTTCATTTCTCCGAATCTAAAGAGTTTATCATGCTTGGATGAGACGTTAAAAAAAAAAAAAAAAAAAAAAAAAAAAAAAAAAAAAAAAAAAAAGAGGCAGGAATGCCAGATATCGCTAATGGTGGCGCCAATAGTGTCAGATATGGAGGAAATGCTGAGGGCGTGCACTGAGCAAATAGGTGATATGGCGTCACCAGTACCAGAAGGAATTACTATGAGAGTAGTGTGGAGGTATCAATCGCCAGACGAAATTTCAGTAACGAGCACTTATTCTCTTTAAGCATGTTTCTGACCTGCACATTGAGTGGGGAGCTACATATAAAGACATGGATCGATCAGTTTAGTAACAGTTTGCCTATTCCTGTGCAATTCAGCGCAAACTCAAGCTCACGAGCAGGCACATGAGCGACGAAGTGATTGTGCGAGTTGTGCCAGTAAGACTGCAGACCGTTCGCCGATTTCGAAGCAGAGATCGTAAAACTACAAAAATCGGCCTCAGAGCTAAAAAGAGAGCAAATATCTAACATAAAAGCTCTGCCCCTGTCAGTGGCTGTATTCGAAACATACGTGGGGTACGTACATGAGATTTCAACCAGAAATCGGTGCCTATAAATTGCAAAATATCATCCACAGACCAACCTTGCATTTACTGCAATGAGTAGCACGATACTGGTGATATGTTAATTAATGATTTCGAATCGGTGCTGAATCAGCTGCCACACGACGCAGCGGGTATGGCACCAATCAAGGCCTTAGCAAACAGGGAGTTTGTCGAAGGGAAGGAAAATTTTGCTGCAAGAAGAAATCAGTACGACAGTTCGAATGGGAACGAGAGTGCAAATGGAAATTCCTTGTAAAGAAACAGTAGTAACAGACTCCTAACCCATAGGAGAAACGCCACCTGTCAGAGGTAACAAAAGGATGATGACTGATTCAGTCTGCCAGATTTTGTATAAGGCCAACAAAGAGAGTGAGAGAATGAAGAGATGGAAATCTTTGAAATCTGGAGTGCAACCCCAGACAGGAACCATCAGACCTGAGCTACAAACGAGCGAGAAATAGACGCAAACGAGGGCCAGCTTTATACCAGAAATCATTATGCGTTATGACGAGATCAGAAGTGACTTTCTGGCTGCGACGGGCAACGTGAAAGTGGTAGCGTACTTTATCATAATCATAAAACCAGAGTATAAGTATTTAGATTTATGTGCCATATCTTGTATTTTATGAAAGTGTAGGGTGTTCTGCATCTGCACAACTACCCCAGATATTCGCAAGGTTCCATTTGATACCGAGTATCAGTTACTACTAAGCTGTTCGTGTTTCAGAAATGTCTTTTGTTTGGTCAAACAGTAAACGCATGACTTCGTAATCCTGTAGAGCAACATTGTGATGCCCGGTTTCTCAAATAGTAAGTGCTACTGCAATGGTCAATGAGAGATATTGGGGGGTGACCAAATGTGTTACAGTGTGACAGGAAAGGTGTAAGGTGGCCATTTTTCTCTGAAACTGCCCACTAACACATTTCAAAGCATGATACTCAAGTTCCGTTAGTCAATTAGTCACTCAGTTACGCTGCTTTATAATTGCAGACCGCAATCAACATCGCCAGTGATTGCTTTTCATTTCACTGTTCCTTTCGCCTTCTTTTGCACTTTTGCGATTGCTTCCAAGAACTGATTACAAGCTGACTGCACTAGCGGCCTCATAAGAATGTTACGCTCTAGGCGGGAGGGCAGGAAGCCAATCCTGAACTCCCGAGCATTCTTGTTTCCAGGCTACTTCCCTTAGCGGGACAGGAGATGTTCCATTTTTCTGTCAAACCGAATATCAAATTCCTTAAAAGAGGCTTTGAGGAAGATAAGAGATCTCTATCCAGGTGTGGCTTTGGAGTGAGGCATGTGAAACTTCGTTATGACGCCTCAGTTTAAACTTTGGAAATGTTCCCTTCTCACTGCGTCATTCTGTATTTTTCTGGAGATTCCGAACTTTTGCACTGTGTCTACATGCAGAGTTTTTCATTCGTTAATTTCAGAATCTTGTCATGGAATGATACAAGTTCTCTGGCTCCGTCAGCCCCTCTCTGAGCGATTGGCTGAAGTATAATGAGATAGAAAGGAGTAGCAAATAGTTTAACAGTGTTCGTATTTTTTATTCGTCGGAACTTGGAATTTCAGTGTTCACTCAATTCCAGCAGAAAGACAGCCAAGTTACAGAGGACTCTGTGATCTGGGACTTCGCTCTAGGCCTCTACAGAGTAAAGACACCAGGTTAGGACAGGAGAGATTGTAACACCACAGCTCTAATGCTCTGTTGATTTATTTTGCCTTTTTGTTTTATTTAATGTTACATCGTTGAGCTTCTGTAAATGTGTTTGATTGAACTGCTAACACAAAACTGTATACTCCTTTCTTTGTAAAATCTTTGATGTCATGATTTGATTCTATGCAATGTAGTGTATCTGTCATTTAAATTCTTTGTCCCATTTGGAGGGAACAAGACTTACTGTATATAATTGTAATTTCTGTGTGAATAATTTTTTGTAAAATACCAATATGTGCAAATGTTCTGTTTTAATTAATATGCTTGGCTATTGATTTGTAATTGCTGATCCTCACGTAGGATTATTAGTTATTTTGTATGTAAAAGGTGTTGTCGTTCCCCTCGGGAACGGAACTGTGTAGCGCTCGCAAACTGTGGTTGGCCTAGGTAGAGAAGATGGAACCAAGAGTCAGTCGGGGACGAGCTGCCAAACTATCAACTGCTCATGTAGAAGTTGTGTATTGTGCTGGTTCCGAGAGAGGCTTTTCCTGACGCTTTCCAATCCCTCGGATGGATGGATAAAGAGCTGGAACTATTCTGGAATTGGTATCTATCATCACCACCAAGAAATTACAGAGTCCAGCAATTCTACCTGCAAATCCACCTACCAACATGAAATCGCCACCACATTGAGCAATCACTGTAATGGAACACTATAGTAAAGTACAGTGAAGGATCAGCTCATTGGATGTTTGTAGTATGCACAAATATAAGGTAACTTATACTCGAACTCTTATACCTACCTTGATTTTTTATCCCTAGTCACACAACCAGTTAGGGTCCTTCCCATGCTAAAGTGATTACCGACTGTCCTTATTGAAAGAACAGTAAAGCTCTGTGGTTTAGGAGAACTGAGTAATATAGTGAATAGTGCTTGCTGAAAATAATTTTTCTATTAAAACTGCTTATTAAAATTTTGTTGCCAACTTCTAAAGTCAAAGTTCTCAAAACTGAGCCTTACAAAGTTTTGCTTAGTAACTGATCACAGTACAGTCTGTTGAAAATCAACCAAAGGTGAGCTATTGTCTTATAACCACATCAAGTTGTGTTCTACTGCAGCAAGAGTTGAGAACTAATACTATTGAAGGTTACATGTTCATACTTGTTAAGGGCTTGTTTCTTTAGTGCATTGAAAGTGTGTTTAGTATGCTCTGCTACAGTGGTCAAGATTAAAGGTCCTCCTCCACTGAAAGTAGTTCAAATGCACAAAGTTACTTAATTATAACAAATTTCAGTTACTCTTCCTGTTCAAGTGAACTTCTGTACAATATTGGACTCCCCTTAAGTATTAAAATTGCATATTAGTGGTGTAACAGGATCAACAGTTTGTCTATTGTGCTCATGCTAGATAACGATTAACAGAAAGACCACCACCGATGAAAACAATTTCTTTATTCAAAAGGCAGTGAGAAGTAATCTGTTCGTGAATTGCATTTAATTTTCATTCTAAATAAAAAGGTATTTAGCAGAGAGAGACTTAACCTATGACCAGTTTACAATTTTGCTGTGAAATACATTTACAATTTTTTGTCTGATAGGAAAATGTTTCAAAAGTAATATTGAACTTATGCTCAATTTAAGATCCTGCAGTGAATATTAATAGTAACATTATTGAGACCATTCAGTTGGACTAAGTCCTCAAGGTAATAGTGTGTTTTGTTATCTGTTATATTTATGTAAACAGATTGTTTTGATCTGTTGGTTCCAACCTTAACGTGAACATAATGTATTGCATGGGGGCTTAATTATAAAATAATAAAAATAATTTTAGTAGCTGTGTGTCTGTTTACGAAGTCTCGTAACCGGTTGGCCCTGAGTAGTATTAGTACGAAATCTGACTGCATAAAATGACAATAAAGAATGAAAGGAAATTTCCGTTAACACAATTGATTAATTAAGTCCCCAGCAACTATAAAAGCTACGAAGCAACAAAGCACAAGTGTAACTGTTCTGTGTGTGGAAGTGTGATTCAACGTACACGTATCTGGCACGGTTCTTCCTCAATACGACAAGAAATTTTAAACACCATTTACAAATAATTAATTGAAAAACCAGAAATACAATAATTGCACATAGAAACCAGAATTACAAGTCTAATACATGAACACGAGCCAGATGCTTTGTTGACTGAACCTGTGACGAAGAGGCATTTTTATCAAAGAAATTTGAAATAAAAAAAAATTTTGTTACCTCCATATATATTGACGAAACATACACTGTGATCATTGCAACATCTTCCATATATACATTACACCAACCGAACAGCTGCACACGACATGCTCTCAACTAGTACTGCTCTCAACATCCTCTCAACAAGTACTTCCCACAACAACCTCTGAACTACTGCTGCCCACGGCAACCTCTGAACTACAACTGCCCCAGTGGAGGCAGCGGAATAATACTCTTCGGCGCATCTTTGGCGCTGTGATTCAGTGTAGCCACCTTTCAGTATTCAGGTGCCAGAGTTCATTGCACTCGCGTGTAGCAAAGTATAGGTTGTGTTAGTCCGTTAAAGTTACTAATACCTATTTTTTAGAACAAGAATGGCAATCATTGTCTTGCCTAATTAGGCTGGCGACCGTTTCCTTTATTATCATTTGGGCACTGTAGATAAGAAAATTATTGTTTGTTACTGTTTAAATATTTACGTAATTCTGACTTTCACTTCCGATAAGCTACCTCCGTTAGGTATTTCACGGTCAACACAAATAAAATTCCTCTTAGAGGGTAACACTGCTCTGTTGCTTTATACCATAATTACTTTAACAAAATAGTTCCATTTTACAAACTGCCTCCAGCTTTGAGGTTATGGTATAGCTGTAGCGGAAAGTAGTGTTATAAGATGACTGATGAGACGAGCCCAGCTGCCGCTAGAAGGGTGTCTGTACTGGAGCATTAAGTGCGAAGAGACAGCTGGAATCTCATCCTTCAGACGCTACCGCCGCCACGCTCTTTATTTAACCACCGGTAGTTCGGTACGAAGATACATCACCACACCCGGCAAAGCAATTTAGAGGCGAATTTAACTCGCTCCATTCAGGAGTCGATTACTCGTTGTTTACGTCACGTCAGCTTGTTGTTCTCAATGCGCATTTTGGCAACTCTATGGTGTTCGTTCCCAAAAAAAATGGCTCTGAGCACTTTGGGACTTAACATCTGTGGTCATCAGTCCCCTAGAACTTAGAACTACTTAAACCTAATTAACCTAAGGACATCACACACATCCATGCTCGAGGCAGGATTCGAACCTGCGACCGTAGCAGTCGCGCGGTTCCGGACTGAGCGCCTAGAACCGCTAGACCACCGCGGCCAGCCTGTTCGTTCCCATTTTTCCGTATACTCCCCACTGTTAATTAATAACTTGCGCAGTCACTGGCCACTTCCGTGAATTACTGACGTGATTAATGTTTAACCATCAACACCCACCTGTGCCAAGGGTGTACTTAGAGTTGAATTCTATTGTCCATTTGTTAATGAGTCTTTTCAAGATGTCGATGGGTAGCTCATGAAGTGGGATTTTAAGTCGCAGTGACAAGAAATTTTTATCTTGACCTGAAGGACATATTACCTACGCAATTCTTCGATTAATTACTTTTATTTTCTCAATGAAATGTTATTAAACTAAATAATCAAAAATTGTATATAGATATATTCAGCTTAAGCATGAGGACGCTAGAGAAAACGAGTTACGAGTAGTTTTTTGGGTGAGGTAGGTATACCTCTGAGATGAGCTCTTCTTGCAGTCGTTGTTGAGCCCAGGCAGACGTCACCCACAGTCATTCGTGGATTATTAGCCAGCCTCGTATAATTGAAATTGTGCGTTCTGTTCTGAAGCTAATATCAAAAGTGTGTACTTCCATGAAGGGAAATAATAATTGAGTTACACGAGAGAAAAATATGTATCAGAAATTTTTTTTCAGATTGTGTCCCGAAAGAGTCTTACTGAAAAAGAATTCTGCAACAAGGAAATGAAGTCCATTCATTAACTCAGTTTTTTTTTATTATTATTACGGAGGGCTAATCCTCTGACCGAAAACGCTGAGCTAGCGTGCCGGCTTATCCAAGCAGAACTCACGGCCAGCCCTATGCTTGTAAGTCTGAGGGAACATTCCATCATTCTTCCTAATAATACAGGCACTGCCATGTCGTCAAAGAATATATTTGTTATTGTTGTTAATTGGCAGGAGCCAATTCACGGGGTTTGGAGGAAGCCGAAAGGCACGCGTTTAAGCTCACGCAGGCTGGCGTGAGGTCTGGAAAATGACAAGGAAATTAGAACTTAGAAAAAACGGACGCAGATGGTGAAATACTTAACTTTAATCCATAATTGGAGAACATCGCTCTTGATGATACATAATTACAATCTCAATAAAAACTGGTAATGGCGCCTTGCTAGGTCGTAGCAAATGACGTAGCTGAAGGCTATGCTAACTATCGTCTCGGCAAATGAGAGCGTATTGGTCAGTGTAGCTTCGCTAGCAAAGTCGCTGTACAACTGGGGCGAGTGCTAGGACGTCTCTCTAGACCTGCCGTGTGGCGGCGCTCGGTCTTCAATCACTGACAGTGACGACACGCGGGTCCGACGTATACTAATGGACCGCGGCCGATTTAAAGGCTACCACCTAGCAAGTGTGGTGTCTGGCGGTGACACCTCAGTTATAGTGTCCACTTGTTTCCATTTATAGCTAGAAGATCCTTCCTTCCGTCAACATACCTTGTGAGTGGTGTGATACTCACTGGTTTCATGTTTAATTGGGCCACACATTCTAATTTTCATTTAAATAAGACGTTTCCATTTCGTCACAGGGTCCTTGTTTCCAATTCAACTGCTTAATCGTGTGGGGCGGTTCCTCATTTTATTGGGCACCAGAATTTGATATTGTGCGTTCTGGGGTATGCCGACAACCACAATCGAAATCCCCGAAATCCCACTGACAGTTATCTGAGAAACATAGTCGCCCTATGAGGTACCAAAATAAGATTCTGTCGAGCCTTATCCAGGATTTTCGTAGCCTCTGATTTGCGTAGTCACATTTTCTCTTAACTGATTTTAATCAGAAAAGTACGACGAGTACCCAGCGATAAGTAACATAATAAAACCCTGTTTATTTTAATCATCAGTTTTATGCACCCCACCTGGAATTAATCTCCAGTACCATCCTTCAGACGCTACCGCCGCCACGCTCTTTATTTACACACCGGTAGTTTGGTAGGAAGGTACATCACCACCCGGCAAAGCAATTTAGAGGCGAATTTAACTCGCTCCATTCAGGAGTCGATTACTCGTTGTTTATGTCACGTCAGCTTGTTGTTCTCAGTGCGCATTTTGGCAACTCTATGGTGTTCATTCCCATTTTTCCGTATACTCCCCACTGTTAATTAATAACTTGCGCAGTCACTGGCCACTTCCATGAATTACTAACGTGATTAATGTTTGACCATCAACACCCACCTGTGCACTTTCAACCTACATCCCCAGTTACACTACTGGCCATTAAAATTACTACACCACGAAGATGACATGCTACAGACGCTGAATTTAACCGACAGGATTAAGATGCTGTGATATGCAAATGATTAGCTTTTCGGAGCATTCACGCAACGTTGGCACTGATGGCGACACCTATAACGAGCTAACATGAGGAAAGTTTCCAACCGATTTCTCATACACAAACAGCAGTTGACCGGCGTTTCCTGGTGAAACGTTGTTGTGATGCCTCGTGTAAGGAGGAGAAATGCGTACCATCACGTTTCCGATTTTGATAAAGGTCGGATTGCAGCCTATCGCGATTGCAGTTTATCGTATCGCGACATTGCTGCTCGCGTTGGTCGAGATCCAATGACTGTTAGCAGAATATGGAATTGGTGGGTTCAGGAGGGTAATACGGAACGCCGTGCTGGATCCCAACGGCCTCGTATCACTAGCAGTCGAGATGACTGGCATCTTATCCGCATGGCTGTAATGGATCGTGCAGCCACGTCTCGATCCCTGAGGACAAGAACCATCTGCACGAACAGTTCGACGACGTTTGCAGCAGCATGGACTATCAGCTCAGAGACCATGGCTGAATTACCCTTGCGCTACATCACAGACAGGAGCGCCTGCGATGGTGTACTCAACGACGAACCTGGGTGCACGAATGGCTAAACGTCATTTTTTCGGATGAATCCAGGTTCTGTTTACAGCACCATGATGGTCGCATCCGTGTTTGGCGACATTGCGGTGAACGCACATCGGAAGCGTGTATTCGTAATCGCTATACTGGCGTATCTCCCGGCGTGATGGTATGGGGTACCGTTGGTTACACGTATCAGTCACCTCTTGTTTGCAATCACGGCACTTTGACGAGTGGACATTACATTTCAGATGTTTTACGACCCGTGGCTGTATCCTTCATTCGCTCCCTGCGAAACCCTACATTTCATTTGGATAATGCACGACCGCAAGTTGCAGGTCTTGTACGGGGCTTTCTGGATACAGACAGTGTTCGCCTGCTGCCCTGGCCAGCTCATTCTCCAGATCCGTCACCAATTGAAAACGTCTGGTCAATGGTGGCCGAGCAATTGGCTCGTCGCAATACGCCAGTTACTATTCTTGATGAACTGTGGTATCGTGTTGTAGCTGCATGGACAGCTGTACCTGTACATGCCATCCAAGCTCTGTTTGACTCAATGCACAGGCGTATCAAGGCCGTTATTACAGCCAGAGGTGGTTGTTCTGGGTACTGATTTCTCCGGATCTATGCACCCAAATTGCGTGAAAATGTAATCATATGTCAGTTCTAGTATTATATATTTGTCCAATGAATACCCGTTTATCATCTGCATTTCTTCTTGGTGTAGCATATTTAATGGCCAGTAGTGTTTTTGCTGGATGTAATCCTATCTCTTTCTTCCTCTACAGCTTTTATCCTCTGAACCTCCTTGATACCTTAACACAAGTGGTATCGTCCTTCCTTTCTTCTAGTTAGTGGTTTCCATATATTCCTTTCCTCGCCGATTCTGTGGAGAACCTCCTCATTACTTAACTTACCAATCCACGTAATATTCAACATTCTACTGTAGCACCCGATCTAAAATGCTTTGATTCTCTTGTATTCTGATTTTTCCGAAGTCCAAGTTTCACTACCATACGATGCTGTGCTCGAAACGTACATTCTCAGAAATTTCTCTGTTAAATTAAGGGATATGTTTGATACTAGTAGACTTACCTTGGCCAGAAATGCCCTTTTTGCCAGTGGCAGTCTGATTTTTTTGTCCTTCTTCCTCCATCCGTCGTGGGCTATTTTGCTGCCTAAGCAGCAGAATTTCTTAACTTCATCTGCTTCGAGACCCTCAATTTTGAAGTTAAGTTTTTCGCTGTTCTCATTTATACTACTTCACATTACTTTCGTCCTTCATGGATTTACTCTTTGTCTACATTCCATACTCAGTTGACTATTCATCCCATTCAAAAGTTCCTGTAATTATTCTTCACTTTCACTGAGGATAGCAATGTCATCATGGAATCTTATCATTGATATAATTTCGCATTGAATTTTATTTTCGTCATTGGTTCGTCTTTCGCTATAGCTTACACCTATTTTTCTTAGAGTTTCTAACATATTGCACCATTTTACACGGTCCAACGTAAACCCTACGAAACTGTCTTGATTTTTCTTCAGTCGTTCCTTTACCTTTCCTATAGCCAAACACATCCCCACTTAACACATCTTAATTTTTTCCATTGGTCTGTACATTATTCTTTAGAAACTTGGATATATGAGCTGTTAAGCTGACTGTGTGACAATTCTTATAATTGTCGGCTCTTTTTATCTTCGGAACTGTATGGATGACGTTTTCTCCGATAGATGGTTTACCGCCAGTCTCATATATACCAACAGGGATAGTCGTTTTGTTCCGATTTCCTCCAACAATATTATAAATTCCGATGGACTGTTGTCTATCCCTTTCACCTTATTTGATCTTAAGTCTCCCAGAGCTCTCCTTAATTTCACCGAAGGCTGACTTTCCTATATGCTGAGTAAGTCCTCCCGACAATCGTTTCTTTTTCAGTTTCTTGACATTTTTCTTGCAGCTGTTTCGCTTTAGCTTCCCTGCACTTCCTAGTTATTGCATTCCTATGGACTTTTTATTTCTGTATTCCTAAATTTCCTTGATCGTGTCCGTACTTCCTTCTTCCGTTGATCAACTGAAGTATTTCTTCTGTCATCCTGGGTTTCTTCACAGTTTCCTTCCTTGTATCTATGTTTTTCTCTTCAAATTCTGTGGCTGTTCTTTTTAGAGATTTTTATTCTTTTTCAGCTGAACTGCCTACTGAGATATTCATTATCACAGTATCTATAGCCTCAGAGAACTTCAAGCGTATCTCTTCACTCCCTAGTATTTCCATTTACAACTTCTTTGCACATTGATTCTTCCTGACAAGTCTCTTAAACTTGAGCCTACTCTTCATCGTTACTAAATTGTGATCTGACTCTGTATCAACTCCTGGGCACGGCCTACAATCCAATATCTGATTTCGGAATTTCTGCCTAACCATGATGTAATCCAACTGAAATTTTCTCGTATCTCCGTGCCATTCCCAGTGTACCTCTTCCTCTTGTGATTAATGGATAGAGTATTCGCCAATACTAGCTGAAGTTTATTGCAGAACTCGATTAGTCTTTGTCCTCTCTTTCTTACTATCATGAACGTATTCTACCGTAACCTTTTGGTCTAGTACTTCGTAGCACTCAAATCCCACATGGAATATACAAAAGCCCCCACAAATGCTTTCCACAAGAAACCATTCGGGAGGACGACGGTTCAATCCCGTCTCCGGTCATCCTGATTTAGGTTTTCCGTGATTTCCCTAAATCGCTTCAGGCAAATGCCGGGATGGTTCCTTTGAAAGGGCACGGCCGATTTCCTTCCCCATCCTTCCCTCACTCGAGCTTGTGCTCCGTCTCTAATGACCTCGTTGTCGACGGGACGTTAAACACTAATCTCCTCCTCCTCCTCCACAAGAAACTCAAATCAGAGCTAGAACACACACTTCCTGCTAACTGATTGATAGAAAGATCCTTAACCCTTTCAGATCCTCTGGCTAAAATTGTGTACATCAATATCCACTGTGTCTTAGTTGCAACAGAAGTATTTTTATCTAATGGAAACCTAAGGTACACATTTGTGAATGTTCAACCTTTTCACTGTGCACAAGTGCTGCCAACTGTTGTGAATCACTATAAAATATCAGCAAGTCACTGTACCAGTGCGATGCAGCTCGTGACTAGAATACGTGGATGTGGTTGGATCGCTATATTCCCTTGCCTAAATTTAATATTGTTATTGTCTTTTGCATGGTAATTATTGATTGATCATTTTACTGTTTATTACAATAGAGAATGTTTCGTAATTATTTATTTTAGTCCATAAAATGAAGACAAGTGTACAAAGTATGTTCGGAAAATGGGTACATATCTTCGTATAAATTTTGCATCTAAATTCACTAAAACACCATCTAAGAGCAATACTACATAAATAAAAATTTTCCTTCTTCCAGAAAAAATTCACGTCGGAAAGGGTTAAGCACTAGGGCTAGGATTCCAGTCAAAATACATAAAAAACGTTGCCCAATTGGTCCCTTGTCAACTGTAGACACAGCCCGGATTACAAAATGACAAACAATCTTCATCTCCCAAGGCATACACAAACACGCGTGGCTACTCATTATAAAACTCTGCAGCTAATGAAAGAAATTAAAATCATCAGAATCCCCCACACATTTCAGTTATTACCACATGACTTTAGGAATGTATTCGCAAATATCTCATCCAAGAATCACTCAAAGTCACCAGGTCAAACCTTGTTGTTGTTGTGTTCTTCAGTCCTGAGACTGGTTTGATGCAGCTCTCCATGCTGCCCTATCCTGTGCAAGCTTCTTCGTCTCCCAGTACGTACTGCAGCCTACATCCTTCTGAATCTGCTTAGTATATTCATCTCTTGGTCTCCCTCTACGATTTTTATCCTCCACACTGCTCTCCAATACTCAATTGGTGATCCCTTGATGCCTCAGAACACGTTCTACCAACCAATCCCTTCTTCTAGTCAAGTTGTGCCACAAACTCCTCTTCTCCCCACTTCTATTCAACACCTCCTCATTAGTTTTGTGATCTACCCATCTAATCTTGAGCATTCTTCTGTAGTACCTCATTTCGAAAACTTCTATTCTCTTCTTGTCTAAACTATTTATCGTCCATGTTTCACTTCCATACATGGCTACACTCCATACAAATACTTTCAGAAACGGCTTCCTGACAAATCTATACTCGATGTTAACGAATTTCTCTTCTTCAGAAATACTTTCCTTGCCATTGCCAGACTACATTTTATATCCTCTCTACTTCGACCATCTTCAGTTATTTTCCTCCCCAAATAGCAAAACCCCTATTTTAAGTGTCAAGGTCAAACCTTATAAAACATAAAAAATTATTATTGCCTGAAATTGTTCATTTCATGCACCTATTTGAACTATTACTAAGATACTAGTTGTGGTGGCTGATCACGGGAGGCCGGGCACCCTCACGTTTCTGCGGTAGAAGTGGCAGTAGTACTAATAATGATTATTTTTACAATAAACCTTTGTGCACTTTTGTCAGCGAGCACGAAGTACGTTAGGTCGTGTTATTTATTCTAAAACGCCAGCACTAGACAGCAAGTCAAAGTGTGAAACCTTTAACCTAACCCAAGACAGACAGAGAAGCGAAGAATGTGGTGAGAGGGTATGCCAGGCTGCCTATAAATGATCGGTTGCCGTGGAACAGAAAACGGGATACAGACTGTCGTATATCTGTTGCCGTGCACTTCCGCAGCAGTTAAGGCCAGTAGCTGTGATGCTGCCTCTCTAGGTTTCTCTTAAGGCAGTAGCTGCCATTTTCAAGGAGATGTGATGCAGAATAACGTGAAGTTTTGAAGGAAGGCCGTCCAAAACCGGTGCTACACCTCCTTCAGAAAGATAAGTTCGAAACACATAAATTCCAAAGTTTATGGAAAGAGCAGTAAAAATGCTTATGTACTAACTCTACAAAAGGAAAATTATTCTGCTAGCCATGTTTGCTCCTAAGCACAAGAAAAACTGTATGGTCTGCTGAGGGTTTCAACGATCAGAAACTGTCTAGAGGTTTAGCATGGCATGCTCCTTCTAAAGATGGTGGGGAGGCTTGCGTGCCTCAGCGATACATATGGCCGTACCGTAGGTGCAACCACAACGGAGGGGTATCTGTTGAGAGGCCAGACAAACCTGTGGTTCCTGAAGAGGGGCAGCAGTCTTTTCAGTAGTTGCAGGGGCAACAGTCTGGATGATTGACTGATCTGGCCTTGTAACACTAACCAAAATAGCCTTGCTGTGCTGGTACTGCGAACGGCTGAAAGCAAGGGGAAACTACAGCCGTAATTTTCTCCGAGGCATACAGCTTTACTGTATAGTTAAATGATGATGGCGTCCTCTTGGGTAAAATATTTCGAAGGTAAAATAGTCCCCCATTCGGATCTCCGGACGGGGACTACTCAAGAGGACGTCGTTATCAGGAGAAAGAAAACTGGCGTTCTACGGATCGGAGCGTGGAACGTCAGATCCCTTAATCGGGCAGGTAGGTTAGAAAATTTAAAAAGAGAAATGGATAGGTTAAGGATAATGGAATGTAGTCGAATTAAGTCGGGTGATGCTGAGGGAATTAGATTAGGAAATGAGACACTTAAAGTAGTAAAGGAGTTCTGCTATTTGGGGAGCAAAATAACTGATGATGCTCGAAGTAGAGAGGATATAAAATGTAGACTGGCAATGGCAAGGAAAGCGTTTCTGAAGAAGAGAAATTTGTTAACATCGAGTATAGATTTAAGAGTCCGGAAGTCGTTTCCGAAAGTATTTGTATGGAGTGTAGCCATGTATGGAAGTGAAACATGGACGATAAGTGGTTTGGACAAGAAGAGAATATAAGCTTATGAAATGTGGTGCTACAGAAGAATGCTGAAGATTAGATGGGTAGAGCACATAACTAATGAGGAGGTATTGAACAGAATTGGAGAGAAGAGGAGTTTGTGGCACAACTTGACAAGAAGAAGGGACCGGTTGGTAGGACATGTTCTGAGGCATCAAGGGACCACAAATTTAGCATTAGAGGGCAGCGTGGAGGGTAAAAATCGTAGAGGGAGACCAAGAGATGAATACACTAAGCAGAGTCAGAAGGATGAAGGTTGCAGTAGGTACTGGGAGATGAAGGATGGAGTAGCATGGAGAGCTGCATCAAATCAGTCTCAGGACTGAAGACTACAACAACAACAAGCAGTTTTATTTTACATAGAGAACTATCCAAACGAAAGTTTAATATTTCAGAACTACTTAATGAACATCATAAACTGATGAAAGTCAGACACAACAATCAAGCGAAAGCTAACAGAGACATCATGAAATTCTAACTGATGTCACAAGTCTTTCGTATAAGCAGGAGCTAGCTTTCAGAGGTCACGATGAGACAGAAGATTCCCAGCATCCTGGAAATTCAGAACCCTTTTTAAATACGAGCTAAACAGAAATGAAGATTTTATAAAAGCATGCAGGAATAATGAAGAGATTTGTGAATAGACCCATATACATTCAAGTTTGGACAGAACTTCGTTTTATGCCTGTATTATGGTCGCAGCGACAGAGGTTTCGGACAAGTCACAATGCTCTAGTGTCGTGAGACTAGTGGACACCCATGGCGAAATTCAAGAAATTTTCTTGGGTTTCATGATGTTAACCAAGCTTGAACTGCTGCTGCTTTATTCACTGTGCAGAGTGGCGTGTTTTGGAATCATGATATGAAGAACAAACTGGTGATCCAAACCTGTGATGATGCTTTCCTTCCGGCAGGAGAATTAAATACTCTGGAAACTAAGGTCCGTGGAATTGTCCCCCAAGCCCTTTATACTCGCTGTTCTGCACATCTTTCAGATTTAATTATGGCACCAGTATATGCTTCTTTTCTCCACACTTAAAGATATTCCCGTTTTCTTCCACCGGTTTTCCAAACGCTCAGCGATTCTCGACAGTACTGTTGGTAAACGTATTCCTTCGAACAGTGAAACGAGATTGAACTGTAACGCCAGAATATTATCTGTTATTCTCGAAAACCATCAGGGGGTTATTGAGGTTTTAAATGAAATAACTGACAATCCGGATCTAGTGCAACGACTACAAGAGAAGATTGTGGTTTCAAAAAAAGCCTCCTACACATTGTTTTTCAAAGCATGTTATTAAAGACGGAATTGTTTTCAAACATTCTTCAGAAAAAAGAAACAATGATAAACAATTTTGCAATAATACTGACTCGGAATGCAGAGCTTAAATAGAAAACTTAAGAAATGAAGATAAATGATCCACTTTTTAAATTCCATGAAACGCTCGACTAAGCCTCAAGCTGAAGCTTCTATGAGTTGAGCTGAACAGATGCATAAATAATTGACAGTCCATTGATACCAAAATACAAATAGGTATTGGATAACGCTGTAGTAAAACTGGGAAGAAGATTGTCACATTGCGATAAACTGCTCCTCCTTGTTGTTGTGGTCTTCAGTCCTGAGACTGGTTTGATGCAGCTCTCCATGCTACTCTATCCTGTGCAAGCTTCTTCATCTCCCAGTACCTACTGCAACCTACATCCTTCTGTATCTGCTTAGTGTATTCATCTCTTGGTCTCCCTCTACGATTTTTACCCTCCACACTGCCCTCCAATACTAAATTGGTGATCCCTTGATGCCTCAACACATGTCCTACTAACCGATCCCTTCTTCTAGTCAAGTTGTGCCACAAACTTCTCTTCTCCCTAATCCTATTCAATACTTCCTCATTAGTTATGTGATCTACCCATCTAATCTTCAGCATTCTTCTGTAGCACCACATTTCATAAGCTTCTATTCTCTTCTTGTCTAAACTACTTATCGTCCACGTTTCACTTCCATACATGGCTACACTCCATGCAAATACTTTCAGAAACGACTTCCTGACATTTAAATCTATACTCGATGTTAACAAATTTTTCTTCTTCAGAAACGCTTTCCTTGCCATTGCCAGTCTACATTTTGTATCCTCACTACTTCGACCATCATCAGTTGTTTTGCTCCCCAAATAGCAAAATTCCTTCACTATTTTAAGTGTCTCATTTCCTAATCTAATTCCCTCAGCATCACCTGACTTAATTCGACTACATTCCATTATCCTCGTTTTGCTTTTGTTGATGTTCATCTTATACCCTCCTTTCAAGACACTATCCATTCCATTCAACTGCTCTTCCAAGTCCTTTGCTGTCTCTGACAGAATTACAATGTCGTCGGCGAACCTCAAAGTTTTTATTTCTTCTCCATGGATTTTAATACCTACTCCGAATTTTTCTTTTGTTTCCTTCACTGCTTGCTCAATATACAGATTGAATAACATCGGAGAGAGACTACAACCCTGTCTCACTCGCTTCCCAACCACTGCTTCCCTTTCATGACCCTCGACTCTTATAACTGCCATCTGGTTTCTGTACAAATTGTAAATAGCCTTTCGCTCCCTGTATTTTACCCCTGTCATCTTCAGAATTTGAAAGAGCGTATTCCAGTCAACATTGTCCAATGCTTTCTCTAAGTCTACAAATGCTAGAAACGTAGGTTTGCCTTTCCTTAATCTAGCTTTTAAGATAAGTCGTAGGGTCAGTATGGCCTCACGTGTTCCAACATTTCTACGGAATCCCACCTGATCTTCCCCGAGGTCGGCTTCTACTAGTTTTTCCATTCGTCTGTAAATAATTCGTGTTAGTATTTTGCAGCCGTGACTTATTAAACTGATAGTTCGGTAATTTTCTCAGTTGTCAACACCAGCTTTCTTTGGGATTGGGATTATTATAATCTACTTGAAGTCTTCGGGTATTTCGGCTGTTTCATACATCTTGCTCACCAGATGGTAGAGTTTGGTCAGGACTGGCTCTCCAAAGGCCGTCAGTAGTTCCAATGGAACGTTGTCTACTCCCGGGGCCTTGTTTCGACTCAGGTCTTTCAGTTCTCTGTCATACTCTTCACGCAGTATCGTATCTCCCAATTCACCTTCATCTACATCCTCTTCCATTTCCATAATATTGTCCTCAAGTGCATCGCCCTTGTATAGACCCTCTATATACTCCTTCCACCTTTCCGCTTTCCCCTCTTTGCTTAGAACTGGGTTTCCATCTGAGCTCTTGATATTCATACAAGTGGCTCTCTTTTCTCCAAAAGTCTCTTTAATTTTCCTGTAGGCAGTATCTACCTTACCCATAGTGAGATAAGCCTCTACATCCTTACATTTGTCCTCTAGCCATGCCTGCTTAGCCATTTTGCGCTTCCTGTCGATCTTATTTTTGAGACGTTTGTATTCCTTTTTGCCTGCTTCAGTTACTGCATTTTTATATTTTCTCCTTTCATCAATTAAATTCAATATTTCTTCTGTTACCCAAGGATTTCTACTAGCCCTCGTCTTTTTACCTACTTGATCCTCTGCTGCCTTCACTACTTCATCCCTGAAAGCTCTTCCTTAAATTACGCGATACGGCTTAGTTCGCCAGTTATGATCAGCATTTCTCTACAGACTGTGTGGATTAATTATTACAAACGTAGGGTGCGTCCTTCAGTCGATTGCAGCTGGAGACTGTATTTTCTTCCCAGCAAAACGAAATACTTCACTCTCTCAGTTGGAAGACGTTATGTAAAGAATGTTTGAGAATGAAACGGAACAAATTCTTCCAGAAGTTTTCAAACTCTATTGCCTAATTGCTAAGTGCTTTAGTTCAAAGGAGATTTTCTTGTCTAAAACGCGTAGAAACTTATTTGTGGAGCAGCATGACCCAGTATCGCTTATCAGCTCTTGCTTGCACCTCAACTGAAAGCAGGTACTACGACTACTCGAAACTCGAGACATATGGTATGATGATGTCTTCGAAAGATCCGGGAAAAAGAAGGATCGTTGCGTGAATCTGTTATAAAAGTAACAACTTTTAAACGCCCAATCTACCGGTTCGTTTGCAAATAAAAGTGAGTGTCATTGATATTATTATTATTATTATTATTAGTAGTAGTAGTAGTAGTAGTAGTAGTAGTTGTGGTGGCGGTGGTAGCGGTGGTCGTGTTGGTGGCAGTCGTTGCGAATACTAAGTATGTTTTCATGAAAAGCGAAGGAAAGGGTATTTTCAGATATGTTTCCTGGCCTTCTAGAATTTAAGCCCATGATCCAACACTGATACAAGTATTCTACTTGCTACAAAATAGTCCTGTGCGAATAAAATTACTTACTGTAATTGCTCTTGGTAGATGTTCACATAAATGATATTAAACATATACTTGAAAAATCAGCGAATAGGGCAGAGATGTAAAATTTACTGTTGAATATGCAAACTATGGCAGTGTCACCTTCCTAGACCTGAATATCAGTTAAGAAAACAATAGACACTCTCCTTCAAAGACCACAGAAAGACAACAACAGAAACGACCACATACAGCTTAACTTGCCACCCTGCAACACATAAACATTCTGCATACAAACTACTAGTTGTTGTTGTTGTTGTCGTTGTTGTTGTGGTCTTCAGTCCTGAGACTGGTTTGATGCAGCTCTCCATGCTACTCTATCCTGTGAAAGCTTCTTCATCTCCCAGTACCTACTGCAACCTACATCCTTCAGAATCTGCTTAGTGTATTCATCTCTTGGTCTCCCCCTACGATTTTTACCCTCCACGCTGCCACTGGTTAAATATGCGTAGCATGGTGAACTCAACACGAGCAAACAAACAGCTGCGGCATATGGCTATGACAGAACAATAATAAAACAGCCACTACACAGAAAATAGAAAAGAAACCCACAGCAAGCTTACCATTCACAAGCAAACTCTCCTGCAAAACACCAAATGAGGTCTCCGGGCCGATAATGCCACACGATAATTTCATTTTGTTTCTCCTACAGAATACCAAATATTTTCAGACTTAACAACATTAACATCACTTTCGCAACACAAACTGCAACGCACACAGACGCAAAATAAAAACACAGACAGATAATCACAAACATTCAGACATTTACAAAATAGTGTGTAGCGCTGGTAGGCCACAATAGGAGACATTTCCAAAACAGATACAGCAAGCACGTAGATGCCTAACCCACAACATTTGTGCCAAATCAGCAATAGCCACTTACATTACGGACACCGGTCACCCATTCTACTATGATATTCGAATACTACAAAATATGAAGAATGAGCAGCAAATAAACTTATAAGAATAACTAGAAATTTTGATTCAAAGCATAGTACATAGTAACAGCTTGTAAAACGATAAATTAGAAAGTAATGCTAATGTAAATTTCTTCTGCAATTTCTCCAATGTAGAATACTTGTTTTATTAATATGTAGAGACTCAGTTAACTGAGAAATAAAATCTTAACAGTCCTGAATAACCAGGAAATACTAAATGATCCTGACATATAATACATGCAATTACATAAACGTGCTTATGTAAAAAATATTGTATTTTTATTATTTGTACTGACATGTTGTATATTAGGAGTTAAGAAACTTTGGAATGTACACTACTGGCCATTAAAATTGCTACACCAAGAAGAAATGTAGATGATAAACTGGTATTCATCGGATAAATATATTATACTAGAACAGACATATGATTACATTTTCACGTAATTTGGGTGCATAGATCCTGAGAAATCAGTATCCCGAACAACCAACTCTGGCCATAATAACGGCCTTGATACGCCTGGGCAATGAGTCAAACACAGCTTGGATGGCGTGTACTGGTGCAGCTGCCCATGCAGCTTCAACACGATACCACAGTTCATCAAGAGTAGTGACTGCCATATTGTGACGAGCCAGTTGCTCGGCCACCATTGACCAGACGTTTGTGACTGAATTAAATTTCTGTGTTAAAGTAAATTACCAGTACAAGATTTCCCATTTCAGTTTTCGCACGTCTACCTCGTTTCGCTTAAACGTCTGTCTTCGTTTGTATGTAAGCGAGACGAAAATGATGGTTTATGGTAACTTGCACATTTTTCCATCCGATTAGGATTAGTACTTCGGAGGTAGAGAGTCATAGCATCAACTGAAAACAAAATATGGTCATTGGAAATAAAGTTTCATTTCGAGTGTCAAGCACCAGACAAAACAATAAACATATTCTAATAGGAGAGGTTTCAATATACTTAGTATCCAAACCTTCGTCCGCAGCTCGTGGTCGTGCGGTAGCGTTCTCGCTTCCCGCGCCCGGGTTCCCGGGTTCGATTCCCGGCGGGGTCAGGGATTTTCTCTGCCTCGTGGTGACTGGGTGTTGTGTGCTGTCCTTAGGTTAGTTAGGTTTAAGTAGTTCTAAGTTCTAGGGAACTGATGACCATAGATAGATGTTAAGTCCCATAGAGCTCAGATCCATTTGAACCATTTTTTTCCAAACCTTCCTACCATCTCGTGAGGATCGGCGAATGGAACAAGAGACGAGTAAATGCCACACAGCGACAGTTATGGATTGGGGGAAGATGATCTGAATTTGGCACCACCAGAATATTAAGTTTAGGGCCTTAATCATAGTGTCATCTGGCTTTAGTTTTACTACAAGGCCACAAACTCAGGTGCAACTCAAGAAAATACTTTTGTGTGTGTGTTGAAGGGTGCTTGTAACAGTAGAAACTGGTAATCATTGCTTATGTGAATAATCACGAATTCGGCTGGTAACTAACAAAGTTCATACAAAGTGCAGTCAGAAATATGCGTGTACGAGTGGCTCAGAGAATTTAAGACCAGGAGATATCAGTACGTCATACTAGACGAAGCATTTCAAAAGAAAAGTAACATTCGACATGTGCGAATGAGATGTTTATGACCCCGCTACTCTTTCCTATGTCGAGACTGTTTTGTCAGGTAGTGTCATTGGCAATGTCGAAGCAATGCTGTTCTTCACATTAAAGTGTCATCGATGGCTGACTATAAGGGGCTGCATATCGATTTCAGACTGTTTCAACTTGGTGTACTGATTGACGCGTTCCAGAAGAGTTAATAAATAAAAGACGCCGCGCCTAGTGTATCAAAAGAAACTGATAGTATCAGATTGTAGCATGAAATTGAAAGAGCGCGTGAAATCATTTGTAGACGATATGAAAATTTAAACTTGTTAGTAGAGATATGAGGTAGTACAGTACATACGTCAAGACTGTATACCAGGCTCATTTATAGCCGGTTCTGGAAAACTGCAACGGTGTTCAGAGTATTTATAATGTCACTCTAACGGAAGACGTCGAAGAAAGCCGGCCGCGGTGGTCTAGCGGTTCTAGGCGCTCAGTCCGGAACCGCGCGACTGCTACGGTCGCAGGTTCGAATCCTGCCTCGGGGATGGATGTGTGTGATGTTCTTAGGTTAGTTCGGTTTAAGTAGTTCTACGTTCTAGGGGACTGATGACCACAGATGTTAAGTCCCATAGTGCTCAGAGCCATTTGAACCATTTTTTTGAACGTCGAAGAAAAGCAAAGACCTCAGAAGTATATTGAAGCCCATATTATACACTGCTGGCCATTAAAATTGCAACAACAAGAAGAAATGCGGACGATAAACGGGTATTCATTCGACAAATATATTATACTAGAAACCAGTACCCAGAACAACCACCTCTGGCGGTAATAACGGCCTTGATACGCCTGAACATTGAGTCAAACAGAGCTTTGATGGTGTATACAGGTACAGCTGCCCATGAAGCTTCAACACGATATCACAGTTCATCAAGAGTATTGACTGGCGTATTGTGACGAGCCAGTTGCTCGACACACCATTGACCAGACGTTTTCAATTGGTGAGAGATCTGCAGAATGTGCTGGCCAGGCCAGCAGTCGAACATTTTCTGCATCCAGAAAGGCCCGTGCAGAACCTGCAACATCCGGTCGTGCATTATCCTGCTGAAATGTTGGGTTTCGCAGGGATCGAATGAAGAGGAGACCCACGGGTCGTAACACATCTGAAATGTTACATCCACTGTTCAAAGTGCCGTCAATGCGAACAAGAGGCGACCGACACGTGTAACCTATGGCACCCCAAACCATCACGCCCTGTGGTACGCCAGTAAGGCGATGACGAATACACGCTTCCAATGTACGTTCACTGCGATATCGCCAAACACGGATGCGACCATCATGATGCTGTAAACAGAACCTGGATTCATCCGAAAAAATGACGTTTTGCCATTCGTGCACCCAGGTTCGTCGTTGAGTACACTATCGCAGGCGCTCCTGTCTGTGATGCAGCGTCAAGGGTAACCGCAGCCATGGTCTCCGAGCTGATAGTCCATGCTGCTGCAAACGTCGTCGAACTGTTCGTGCAGATGGTTGTTGTCTTGCAAACGTCCCCATCTGTTGACTCAGGGATCGAGACGTGGCTGCACGATCCGTTACAGCCATACGGATAAGATGCCTGTCATCTCGACTGCTAGTGATACGAGGTCATTGGGATGCAGCACGGCGTTCCGTATTACCCTCCTGAACCCACCGATTCCATATTCTGCTAACAGTCATTGGATCTCGACCAACGCGATACGCGATACGATAAACAGCAATCGCGATATTCTGCAATCCGACCTTTATCAACGTCGGAAACGTGACGGTACGCATTTCTCCTCCTTACACGAGGCATCGCAACAACGTTTCACCAGGCAACGCCGGTCAACTGCTGTTTGTGTACGAGAAATCGGTTGGAAAGTTTCCTCATGTCAGCACATTGTAGGTGTCGCCACCGGCGCCAACGTTGTGTGAATGCTCTGGAAAGCTAATCATTTGCGTATCACAGCATCTTCTTCCTGTCGGTTAAATTTCGCGTCTGTAGCACGTCATCTTCGTGGTGTAGCAATTTTAATGGCCAGTAGTGTAGGTAAGTGAGCTGTTTAGGGAACTTGAATGAGACTTGAATGAGGTTTGTCTGAAGAAAAGCAAATTTATTATTACTAAATTCTATTCGGTTAATTAGGAAACAGTGCTCGATGTACGAGTGGCATGCAGTAAGTAATGTAACAGATTTTTTTCTGACACCGGATTGGTTATATTCATCATATTATTCTCCATTCCTTTGGCTACAGAACCCTATTTTTAAACACAATCTTCGATCAATGCGTCAGCCTTACTGGGAGGACGTGTATGCCCGCCTTGTATCACTCTAATGTTCAACGTCAGAGCCAACGTCTTGCTCCGTCAGTAACCTCCCCATCATCCATGTACTGCTTACTGCGGAGTGCATACGTCACTATGACAAAGAGATGGAAGTCTTAAGGTGCGAGATCCTGGCTGTAGGGTGGATGAGGAAGAACAGTCCAATGCAGTTTTGTGAGCTACTATCAGGCGCGCAGGCTCTTGTGAGCCCCTGCTTTGTCACGAAGAAGGAGAAGGAAGTTCTTTGCATTTTTTGTGGCGAGAAACACGCTGAAGTGTACAACACTGCAGGAGTCACGGCTGTGTGCGACCGGACGGCACGCGAAAGATCAGGAAGGTTCGCGCGACCTTGTTGCAATGGTGACGGAAGCCTCGCCCGACGACTCACCGTGCTTTTGTTCAGTGCCTGGTCTCCGTAGACATTCTGCAAGCGTCTATGAATATCTGCGATGCTCTGGTTTTCCGCTAAAAGAAACTCTACGACAGCTCTCTGCTTGGAACGCACCTCCGTTGCAGACGTAGGAAGGGTACGTATAGCCCCACAAAATATGGGAACTTCTCAAAACTATGGGGGCTGAAGCGGGAGTATTCCACGATGCCCCACAACAAATTGAGCATTTTTTTTTCAACCGAAATTTACCGAGAAAAAACGTGTTGCATTACTTACTGAACGTCCGTCGTAGATTTTGCAACGAACTACTGTCCTCATCGAAATCGTAGCGTTGAAATCGCGTGAATGGAGTAAAAGAGATTATGACACGTTTAAACACACCACAGAAGTCACTTTCCCACATTGGTTACATACACGGAATAAGACAAGGAGAGGATGCTACTGGCATAATTTTCGCCATACACCGTAAATTACCTTGCGGAATCTAGATGTAGATACGATCCTCAGTATTACCTGCTTGAGACCTCACACAGGTCGCGTTCTTATGTCCTGCTGGTATTTTTACATAACCATGATTTTATCTCCTCCCCCCCCTCCATCCTCTTCCCTTTTGATCTTCGTCATGCTGAGAGATGAAGTCATGGTCTAGGTCGGGGCTGACAGAACTTTTATTCAAGCTAAACGAATTGGGCTACCTACCGACGCCAGTATCTCACCTTATCTACGGCCCCTATTTTAATTTGTGAGTCCGCACATTGTGAACAGGAGAGATAACGTGTTTACGGAGAACTGCTGGAACTGTTGCTTCGCGAGGGCCGCAGCGGTGGTGGCGCTGAACCGTGGTTGACATGTTTCATGTCGTCGCCCTGAGCTCTTCTCGTCTCAGACGCTCTCTCCTGATAAAACAGAGACTTTGACCGAAGTCTCAAGGACTGCAGCAGAAACACGTGCTCCCAGCCTCATCACATGTTCCTCACTCGTTAAATGCAAATCCAGAGTCTTTCTTTTTTTCTCGAGATATTGCGCTCTAGTTGCCGCATTAGGCTCATTTCTGGATGGATGTACGTGGGAATCTTTGTACGTTCGTTGTTCATTCAGCAAATCCACATCTCCGTCCTGGAAATATTGTTTGTCAAAATGAAACAATGGGCCTTGTGTAAATTCCTACAGTAATTTTCGCAGTCATATACTGGCGAAAGATCTATAAGTAACTCTTAGGAAGTTTTGGTCATATGTAAAGGCAATGAACGGATTCAGATCTTCGATTCATTCTGTTATGGTTCCCTTCGGTGTTGAAACTGAAGACTACAGACAGAGAGCAAAAGTATCAAATACCGCATTTCAAAATGTACCCTGAAGAGCCAAAGAAACTGGTACACCTGCCTAATATCCTGTAGGGCCTCCGCGAGCACGCAGAAGTGCCGCAACACGACATGACATGCATTCGACTGAAGTCTGGAGCAGTGTTGGAGGGAACTGACACCATGAATCCTGCAGGACTGTCCATAAATGCGCAAGAGTACGAAGGAGTGGAGATCTCTTCTGAACAGCACATTGCAAGGCATCTCAAATATACTCAATAATGTTCATGTCTAGCGCGTTTGGTGGGCAGTGGAAGTGTTTTAAACTCCGAACAGTGTCCCCGGAGCCACCCTGTAACAATTCTGGACATTTGGGGCGTCACATTGTCCTGCTGGAATTGCCCACGTCCGTCGGAACGCACAATGGACATGACTGGATGCAGGTCATCAGACAGAATGCTTACGCACGTGTCACCTGTCAGAGTCGTATCCAGACGTATCAGGGATCCCATATCACTCCAACTGCACAGGCTCCACATCATTACAGAGCCTCCACCTGCTTAAACAGTCCCCTGCTGACATGCAGCGTCCATGGATTCATCAGGTTGTCTCCACACCCGTACACGTCCATCCGCTCGATACAACTTGAAATGAGACTCTTCCAACCATGCAACATGTTTCCAGTCATCGACAGTCCAATTTCAGTGTTGACGGGTCCAGCTGAGTCAAAAAACTTTGTGTCGTGCAGTCATCAAGGGTACATGAGTGGACGTTCTGCTCCGAAAGCCTATATCGACGATCTTTCGTTGAATGGTTCGCACACTGACACTTGTTGATGAACCAGCACTGAAATCTGCAGCTATTTGCGGAAGAGTTGCATTTCTGTCAGGTTGAACTATTCTCTTCAGTCGTCATTGGTTGTTGAAACGTGTGTGAAATCTTATGGGACTTAACTGCTAAGGTCATCAGTCCCTAAGCTTACACACTACTTAACCTAAATTATCCTAAGGACAAACACACACACCCATGCTTCGAGGGAGGACTCGAACCTCCGCCGGGACCAGCCGCTCTGTCCATGACTGCAGCGCCATAGACCGCTCGGGTCGTCATTGGTCCCGTTCTTGCAGGATCTTTTTCCAGCCGCAGCGATGTCGCAGATTCGATGCTTCACCGGATTCCTGATATTCAAGGTACACTCGCGAAATTGTTGTGAGGGAAAATCCCCACTCCATCGCTATCTCGAAGATAGTGTGTCGAATCGCTCTTCCACCGATAACACCAGGTTCAGACTCATTTAAATCTTGATAACTGCACCAGGCAATTGTGTTATATAGCCTTCGCCGAATGCAGCGCCGTATTCTGCCTGTTTACATATCTCTGCATTTGAATACGATGCCTACACGAGTTTCTTTGGCGCTTCGGTGTATTTATGTTTGACGACACGGCCTTACCAATGACTGGCCGCCGCACAGACTCGCAGACGAGGAATACTGATGTCAAGTTACATTGTTGCATGCGACTGGGCATTGAAATAAATTAGCGCCGGACCAATACTCGAATCCGGATTTTTCGCTTTACGCGGCCGGCTGCCCGAACCCCCACTTCCAGATGCCACCCAAATTCCCAACTCATGACATGCTAGTAGCGCCCACTGTCCAGCAACCCCCTTGCGAACAGTACTCTGGCTGAGAGCCGCAAGAATTCGGACGCAATGAGCCCTTTATGCTCATAGATATTTTTTTTTTTTTTTAGCAAAGGAATTAATTGGTGGTGGGCATTATTAGCATGTGACAGGTCAAGGATAGGGGTCGAATGGGAAGCGTGTCCAGATGGCCGAGGTGCTTAAGGCGACAACTCACGTAAAATGGGATAGAACTCCGGTCTTGACTAGTCACCTTTGAATTGATTTCAACACCTAGCCGCGGTGTATATCTTCGCTTATCTTAAAGTACAGTGACGGGAAAAAATTGCAATAGCACGAAAGAGTCTGGACATAAACTAAAGATAGTAGGGGTGTTTCAATATCTGAAAGATGTTTTTTTTTTAAATTTTTAGACAAAATAGTTATATGGAGACAAACTGTGATTAATTTACTTATAATCAATTATCCAAAATGACAGTCACAATCGCATTATTTATTTTGCCGCCAACCGGCTTCAACCAGCGATGGGGTCATCGTAAGGGCAATTTACACCATTTGGTCGCTCGCTGGAGTCGTCACCCTGCCTGTGCACGGTTGATAACTACAGGGTGTTTCAAAAATGACCGGTATATTTGAAACGGCAATAAAAACTAAACGAGCAGCGATAGAAATACACCGTTTGTTGCAATATGCTTGGGACAACAGTACATTTTCAGGCGGACAAACTTTCGAAATTACAGTAGTTACAATTTTCAACAACAGATGGCGCTGCAAGTGATGTGAAAGATATAGAAGACAACGCAGTCTGTGGGTGCGCCATTCTGTACGTCGTCTTTCTGCTGTAAGCGTGTGCTGTTCACAACGTGCAAGTGTGCTGTGGACAACATGGTTTATTCCTTAGAACACAGGATTTTTCTGGTGTTGGAATTCCACCGCCTAGAACACAGTGTTGTTGCAACAAGACGAAGTTTTCAACGGAGGTTTAATGTAACCAAAGGACCGAAAAGCGATACAATAAAGGATCTGTTTGAAAAATTTCAACGGACTGGGAACGTGACGGATGAACGTGCTGGAAAGGTAGGGCGACCACGTACGGCAACCACAGAGGGCAACACGCAGCTAGTGCAGCAGGTGATCCAACAGCAGCCTCGGGTTTCCGTTCGCCGTGTTGCAGCTGCGGTCCAAATGACGCCAACGTCCACGTATCGTCTCATGCGCCAGAGTTTACACCTATATCCATACAAAATTCAAACGCGGCAACCCCTCAGCGCCGCTACCATTGCTGCATGAGAGACATTCGCTAACGATATAGTGCACAGGATTGATGACGGCGATATGCATGTGGGCAGAATTTGGTTTACTGACGAAGCTTATTTTTACCTGGACAGCTTCGTCAATAAACAGAAGTGGTGCATATGGGGAACCGAAAAGCCCCATGTTGCAGTCCCATCGTCCCTGCATCCTCAAAAAGTACTGGTCTGGGCCGCCATTTCTTCCAAAGGAATCATTGGCCCATTTTTCAGATCCGAAACGATTACTGCATCACGCTATCTGGACATTCATCGTGAATTTGTGGCGGTACAAACTGCCTTAGACGACACTGCGAACACCTCGTGGTTTATGCAAGATGGTGCCCGGCCACATCGCACGGCCGACGTCTTTAATTTCCTGAATGAATATTTCGATGATCGTGTGATTGCTTTGGGCTATCCGAAACATACAGGAGGCGGCGTGGATTGGCCTCCCTATTCGCCAGACATGAACCCCTGTGACTTCTTTCTGTGGGGACACTTGAAAGACCAGGTGTACCGCCAGAATCCAGAAACAATTGAACAGCTGAAGCAGTACATCTCATCTGCATGTGAAGCCATTCCGCCAGACACGTTGTCAAAGGTTTCGGGTAATTTCATTCAGAGACTACGCCATATTATTGCTACGCATGGTGGATATGTGGAAAATATCGTACTATAGAGTTTCCCAGACCGCAGCGCCATCTGTTGTTGAAAATTGTAACTACTGTAATTTCGAAAGTTTGTCTGCCTGAAAATGTACTGTTGTCCCAAGCATATTGCAACAAACGGTGTATTTCTATCGCTGCTCGTTTAGTTTTTATTACCGTTTCAAATATACTGGTCATTTCTGAAACACCCTGTATCATCGCGGGTTGAAACCGGTTGGCGGCAAAATAAACTGTGGTGTCACCGCCAGACACCACACTTGCTAGGTGGTAGCCTTTAAATCGGCCGCGGTCCGCTAGTATACGTCGGACCCGCGTGTCGCCACTGTCAGTGATTGCAGACCGAGCGCCGCCACACGGCAGGTCTAGTGAGACGTCCTAGCACTCGTCCCAGTTGTACAGCCTACTTTGCTAGAGATGGAACTGACAAATAGCGCTCTCATTTGCCGAGACGATAGTTAGCATAGCCTTCAGCTACGTCAATTGCTACGACCTAGCAAGGCGCCAGTATCATTTAATATTTATCTATGGATGCCTGTACCGTCAGACCGATGTTCTCCAATTGTGGATTAAAGTTAAGTATTCCAAGAGCTTCGTACTTTATTTATTAGACTCAACTCCTTTAACTGTTCCAGACCTCACGCCAGTCTGCGTGAGCTTAAACGCGTGCATTTCGGCCTCCTCTAGCAACACGGTGTTGGCTCTTCTGCCAACACATCATAAACAATGCGATTGTGACTGTCATTTTGTATAATTGATTGAAAGATGGTATCTAGTCAGATTTCGCCCCATTCGCAGAAGGGTGGCACTAGTAGCGACACTATGAGGATACAAATCAGGTTTGCTTTAAATGCGCGCTGAACGGTCGTGAACGTTAATTACCTTCGAAACTGAACGAATTGATGTTAGTCAAGAATGCGTTTAAGGCGACAGAGACGCAATTATCAACACCTCACTGAATTTGAATGAGGTCTTCTAATAGGGCTACGAGAAGATGGATTTTACTTCTGCGATTTTGCAGAAAGACGTCGCAGGAATTTAGCCACTGCGCATGAATGCTGGAAGCGGTGATGACGAGAATTTATGGTCGCAAGAAGAACGGGCTCGGGACGGCGACCTGGCACTACCGAAACGGCAGATAATCGCGTTCGGCAAATGTCTCTGGCGCATTGTACTGCATCTGTGGCAGCAATCTGAGCAGCAGTTGTCACCACAGTTGATACAACAAACTGTTACAAATCGGTTACTTCAAGGACATCTCCGAGCCAAACGTGCTGTAGCGTGCATCCCACTGATCCCAAACTATCGTCTTTTGCATCTTCAGTGATGTCAAGCGAGAGAGCTCATTAGAGGGCAGGATGGAGGCCTGTTGTATTTTCTGATGAAAACTGGTTCTGCCTCGGTGCCAGTGACGGCAGGGTGTTGATTAGGAGGAGGCCTGTTGAAGGCCTGCAACCAGCCTGTCTGGGTGCTACACCTGCAGTTATGGCCTGGGGTGCAATTTCGTGTGACAGCATTATCATAGTTTGAAACGTCCCCTCATATGAAACGTCCCCTTAGAAGAATTGTATACGAGACTGTGCTTAAACTGACACACAATATTTTTTAGCGCAACGCAATCTGATTTTCAAAAATCCCTGCAAAAGAATGGCCCTGACTAACATTAATCTATACCTTTCACAAATCACTTACCTCACCAAAAATCTCCGTTACTCGAACTACTGCAATACAGCGAGCGCCACTACTGCCAGCTAAATAAAAGATTCAAACTACGGAAGGCACTAACTACTGATAGGCATAGTTAGCAAATGAAAGATTTTAATAGAGAACAAACAATGTATTTACCTTAATAGTGTTGAAGAAGCATAATATACATAGCAGTTCATAATATCCATTCTGTACTCTAAAATCCGCCATCTCATTTCCCACATCCACCACTGCTGGCGGCTCACCTCCAACTGCGCAACGCTACGCGCTGTTCACATCCAGCTGCCGCTGCCCAACACTACAATGGCAGACAACAATGCAAACTAGCCACAGACTGCACACAGCACAGCCAGTGATTTTCATACAGAGCGCTACGTAACGTTGCCAATAAAAAAACATAAACAGCCTACTTACATAGAGCAAATTTGTCCGTCAGTCCGGTGATTCGAGTTTTCATGATGCCATCAATCAACAACATTCCAAGGGGTATTTCCTAAAGTGCTGCGCATCTGTAAAGGAAGCCGGCCGTTGTGGCCGAGGGTTCTACGCGCTTCAGTCCGGAACCGCGCTGCTGCTACGGTCGCAGGGGTCGAATCCTGCCTCGGGCATGAATGTGTGTGCTGTCCTTTGGTTAATTAGGTTTAAGTAGTTCAAAGTCTAGAGGACAAATGACCTCAGATGTTAAGTCCCATAGTGCTCAGAGCCATTTGAACGATTTTCTGTAAAGGAAATCGCACACGAGACGCTGTTGCGATGCATTCTACAATATTGTTACAACTGCAGTGGGGCATGTTCGTTTCTCACACCTCTAACAGTTCGGTCCTCATACCTCCATAGGATTCGTGCCATCCATCCCCTTATCTCTCACTTGGTAGATAGTAGCTCAGCTGATGAAAAGCAGCGTTGAAGAAACACCGGCTAAATACCTTCTAAACAAACGCCGCAAAGCTTAAGCTTGGAAGCAGCATCTGAAAGTTCGTAAAACTATTGTACGAATGGGATTCTAAATAATTATCGTGAAAAGATTTGAAGTTGAATGGGCTAAGCTTTCTTGCCTCCATAACAAATTATAAATGTCTATCAAGTCCGTATTTACAGCTAAAACTATTGCTTGTGCAACGTAATTACTATTTTGCTTCAAGTTTTTCACATGAAAACCGCCAGAAGTTTACCAGTCTTGGCCCGAATTATTTTCTCCCTCTATAGTCACTGACTCACAGCTGTTCGTGAGTTATTACATCAAGTCGTTTAGTGGTCTTCTTAGAAAGAAGTGCTCGCCAAAACATTTCCAGATGTTCACGAAACACGGTACGTGGAGTTTTAATTACAACGAGAAGGTTCACATGTTAATAACTTCCATACTAAGTAACTTAAAATTTCCAAACTTTCACTAGACGTTTAAAGCTGTAGTCGCTTCCCAATTACACTACAAGAGCCGGCAGAACGGAAGATTTTCTTCATGTTAATAAAAATATTTGTGGTAGTGTTTCATATTGATGTGTATGGTAAGACGGCTCCCAAACAACTCTTAGATGCACAGAACGGTACCCATTTGGTCTATTCAAAGCGTGGGAGCTGCTTAATTCCTATTGGATGATCATTTAGGCAGCCCTCAAGTACTAACGGTAATCCCTAACACATCCAACAGAATTACTGACAAGAATTTATAAAAGAAATTCTGAATGTACAAAAAAAATTCATTTAAATAAAACAAAGTACTAATTATCACTAGAAATAAACTACTAATTTATTTAAACAGGTATTTCTACTGGCTGCTTTTGTGCAAAAGTATACACATTGGACATTTGCCTATGATTCATTACTGTACAATAATTTTCCTACGTATGCATTTACATAGTTTTTAACGAAATAAAGCTTACACACATCATGTGTGACCTCCATACATTCTCCCACACTCTCCACAACAAAATATATTTAAATAACAGTTTTTGAAGAAGTTATTCTTCACCAGTAAGCTATGGTAATGAAAGCAAAGAAAGTTCTAGAAGAAATTACACTATGTGATCACAAGTATCCCGACACCTGGCTGAAAATGACTTACAAGTCTGTAATGCTGCAATTCAATATGGTGTTGGCCCACTCTTAGCCTTGATGACAGCTTCCAGTCTCGCAGGCTTACGTTCAATCAGGTGCTGGACGGTTTCTTGGGGAACGGCAGCCCATTCTTCACGGAGTGATTCGCTGAGGAGAAGTATCGATGTCGGTCGGTGAAGCCTGTCACGAATTTGGCATTCCAAAACATCCTAAAGGTCTTCTATGGGATTCAGATTAGGACTCTGCGCAGGCCAGTCCATTACAGGGATGTTACTGTCGTGTAACCATTTCGCCAGAGGCCGTCTGTGCATTATGAACAGGTGCTCGATCGTGTTGAAAAACGCAGAGATGTGAAGATCCTAAGATCGCCATCCTCCAACTGCTCTTCAACAGTGGAAAGCAAGTTGGTGTTTAAAACATCAATGTAGGAGTGTTCTGTGATAGTGTCATGCAAAACAACAAGGGGTTCAAGCCCCCTACATGAAAAACACGACCACACCATAACACCACCGCCTCCGAATTTTACTGTTGGCATTATACACGCTGGCAGATGACGTTCACCAGGCATTCGCCATACCCACACCCTGCCATCGGACAGCCACATTATGTACCGTGATTCATCACTCCACAAAACGTTTCTCCACTATTCAGTCGACCAGTGTTTACGCTCCTTACACCAAGCGAGGCGTTGTTTGGCATTTACCGGCGTGTGCGTGGCTTATGAGCAGCCGCTCGACCATGAAATGCAAGTTTTCTCACCTCCCGTCTAACTGTCATAGTACTTGCAGTGGATCCTGATGCAGTCTGGAATTCCTGTGTGATGGTCTGGATAGATGTCTGCCTGTTACACATTGCGACCCTCTTCAACTGTCAGCGGTGTCTGACACTCAGCAGACGAGATCGGCCTGTACTCTTTTGTGCTGTACGTGTCCCTTCATGTTTCCACTTCACTATCACATCGGAACAGTGGACCGAGGGATGTTTAAGAGTGTGGAAATCTCGCGTACAGACGTATGACACAAGTGACACCCAGTCATCTGACCACGTTCGAAGTCTGTGAGTTCCACGGAGAGCCCCATTCTACTCTCTCACGATGTCTAATGACTACTGAGGTCGCTGTTATGGAGTACCGGGCAGTAGGTGGCAGCACAATGCACCTAATACGAAAAACGTATGTTTTTGGGCGTGTCCGGCTTATTTTTGATCACATAGTGTATTTGAATTCATATTTTTGGTTATGATTCAAAATGAGATTATAAATGAATTCATTACAAGCCTTTGTTTTGTAGCACCAGAAAAGTTATTATGATTTTTTGGTAAAATTCTATGTCTCCGAAATACTGAAGTTAATGAACTGAGATTTTTACAGTAGAATTGTAGCATCAATAAAAATATGCGCATGGAGTATGAAACAGGTCGAATAAAATGTAACATTGTTTCTTTCGATTCATTCGGAGTGTTCACAACGAAAACGATCAGACGTGAGGCGAGCATACTGCCCCAGTGGTCATAGCGTCAGCTGCACTGAGGTGGAGAAAAAGAAAAAAAAGTGCTCTCCTACCGACTACATGGCAAGTCACAATCTAAGATCGTTTCCTTCACTCCTAGGTGTAACAACTGGGAATAATTTTCTACGCTACACAATCTTTGGACTCCTTACCACGTAGGCATCACAACAGACACCCAACTTCAGAAACACCCTACTATGTTCGTAACAGGTCCTTATAACACAAGTCAAACTGTACCAGAAGCTATCAGTGTACTTAAATGAGAGTCGTTGTAAAAGAGATGACGTAATTCTCGCCAAACCTTTTTAATAAATTTGTAGAGTGCGCGACCCTTTTGTAGCCTCTATCGTGTACTTCGCGTAGGAATCATGAAAGTACTACACTATCTGAACAAAAGCATCCGCACACAAATTAGTGTACATGTGGAGTGTGAGCACACTTCGCCTTTATAACGGCTTGAACTCTGCTGAGGACACTTTGAAAGTCTCTGCGGGGATGGCAACCTAATCTTCCTCAAGATCGAAAATCAGAGAAGACAGTTATTGATGTTGGATGTTGGTGTCCGAAGCGATGGCCTAACGCATCGCGAAGGTGTTATATCAGGTTGAAGTCGAGACTTTGGGCAGACTAGTCCATTTCAGGACTATTACTGTCCACAAACCATTGGCTCAAATATACTGCTTTATGACAGGGTGCACTGACATGATGATGCACACTGAGGTGACAAAAGTCATGAGATACCTCCTAAGATCGTGCCAGACCTCCTTTTGCCCGGAGTAGTGCAGCAGATAGATGTGGCATGGACTCATTAAGTCATCGGAAGTATCCTGCAGAAAACTGAGCCGTGCTACTTCTAAAGCTGTTCATAATTGCGAAAGTGTTGCCGGTGTAGGAATTTGTGTATAACCTCACCTCTCGATTATGTCGCACAAATGTTCGATGAGAATCGTGTCGGGTGAACTGGGTGGCCAAATCATTCGCTCGAACTGCCCAGAATGTTCTTCAAACCAGTCGCGAACAATTATGGCCCAGTGGTATGGCGAATTGTCATCCATAAAAATTCCCTCGTTGTTTGGAAACTTCACGTTCACGAATGGCTGCAAATGGTCTCTAAGTAACCGACAATATAGAGAACCCAGACAATTACATGTAAACACACGTCACATTATTATGGAGCCACTACCACCTTGCACAGTGATTTCTTCACAGTTTGGGTCTACATCTACATTTATATTCCGCAAGTCACCCAACGGTGTGTGGCGGAGGACACTTTACGTGTCACTGTCATTACCTCCCTTTCCTGTTGCGGTCGCGTATGGTTCGCGGGAAGAACGACTGCCGGAAAGCCTCCGTGCGCGTTAGAATCTCTCTAATTTTACATTCGTGATCTCCTCGGGAGGTATAAGTAGGGGGAAGCAATATATTCGACACCTCATCCAGAAACGCACCCTCTCGAAACCTGGACAGCAAGCTACACCGCAATGCAGAGCGCCTCTCTTGCAGAGTCTGCCACTTGAGTTTGCTTACCAAATAACCCTGTGACGAAACGCGCCGCTCTTCTTTGGATCTTCTCTATCTCCTCTCTCAACCCGACCTGGTACGGATCCCACACTGATGAGCAATACTCAAGTATAGGTCGAACGAGTGTTTTGTAAGCCACCTCCTTTGTTGATGGACTACATATTCTAAGGACTCTCCCAATGAATGTCAACCTGGTACCCGCCTTACCAACAATTAATTTTATATGATCATTCCACTTCAAATCGTTCCGCACGCATACTCCCAGATATTTTACAGAAGTAACTGCTACCAGTGTTTGTTCCGCTATCGTATAATCATACAATAAAGGCTCCTTCTTTCTATGTATTCGCAATACATTAAATTTGTCTATTTTAAGGGTCAGTTGCCACTCCCTGCACCAAATGCCTATCCGCTGCAGATCTTTCTGCATTTCGCTACAATTTTCTAATGCTGCAACTTCTCTGTATGCCACAGCATCATCCGCGAAAAGCCGCATGGAACTTCCGACACTATATGCTATGTCATTTATATATATTGTGAAAAGTAATGGTCTGATAACACTCCCCTGTGGCGCACTTTAACGTCTGTAGACGTCTCTCCATTCATAACAACATGCTGTGTTCTGTTTGCTAAAAACTCTTCAATCCAGCCTCACAGCTGGTCTGATATTCCCTAGGCTCTTACTTTGTTAATCAGGCGACAGTGCGGAACTGTATCGAACGCCTTCCGGAAGTCAAGGAAAATGGCATCTACCTGGGAGCCTGTATCTAATATTTTCTGGGTCTCATGAACAAATAAAGCGAGTTGGGTCTCACACGATCGCTGTTTCCGGAATCCATGTTGATTTTTACAGAGTAGATTCTGAGTTTCCAGAAATGACATGATACGCGAGCAAAAAACATGTTCTAAAATTCTACAACAGAGCGATGTCAGAGATATAGGTCTATAGTTCTGCGCATCTGCTCGACGACCCTTCTCGAAGACTGGGACTACCTGTGCTCTTTTCCAGTCATTTGGAACCTTCCGTCCCTGTAGAGAGTTGCGGTACATGGCTGTTAGAAGGGCGGGGGGGGGGGGGGGGGGGGCGCAAGTTCTTTCGGGTACTCTGTGTAGAATCGAACTGGTATCCCGTCAGGTCCAGTGGACTTTCCTCTATTGAGTGATTTCAGTTGCTTTTCTATTCCTTGGACACTTATTTCGATGTCAGCCATTTTTTAGTTTGTGCGAGGATTTAGAGAAGGAACTGCAGTGCTGTCTTCCTCTGTGAAACAGCTTTGGAAAAAGGTGTTTAGTATTTCAGCTTTACACGTGTCATCCTCTGTATCAATGCCATTATCATCCCAGAGTGTCTGGATATGCTGTTTCGAGCCACTTACTGATTTAACGTAAGACCAGAACTTCCTAGGATTTTCTGTCAAGTGGGTACACAGAATTTTACTTTCGAATTCACTGAACGCTTCACGCATAGCCCTCCTTACGCTAACTTTGACATCGTTTAGCTTCTGTTTGTCTGAGAGGTTTTGGCTGCGGGGTCCGTGGGTTCGCGGGGTCTGTACCAGACTCGAAGCTTATCAACAGCTCTTACAAACTGGAAAGGGGACTCATCTGATCACGACACGGTTTTCTAGTTGTCTAGGGTCGAACCGATATAGTCACGAGCTCAGGCGAGGCGTTGCAGCTGATGTAGTGCTTTGCTGCCATAACCCATTAAGCCCAAATTTCGCCACACAGTCCTAACGGATACGTTCGTCTTATGTCCCACATTGATTTCTGCAGTTATTTCAAGCAGTGTTGCTTGTCTATTAGCACTGACAACTCTGCGCAAACACCACTGATCCCCGTAGTTAAGTGATGGCCGCTGGCCACTGCGTTGTCCCTTGTGAGAGGTAATGCCTGAAATACTGTATTCTCGGCACACTCTTGACTGTGTTCCACGGAATACTGAATGCCCCAACAATTTCCAAAATGGAATGCCCCATGCGTCTAACTCCAACTACCGTTCTGAGTTCAAAGTCTGTTAATTCCCAACGTGCGGCCATAATCACGTCAGAAATGAATCACCTGCGTACAAATCACAGCTCCGCCAATGCAGTACCCTTTTATACCTTGTGTACACGATGCTACCGCCATCTGTATAAGCGCATATCGCTGTCCCATCACTTTTGTAGACAATCATCGTCTCTGAACTGTTCCTCTAATGCACGCAGTACAGAGTCCTGTAAATTGTGTTCGCATCCTTCGCACTTAAGCGGTGTAAGGGGACCACTCCCTAGCCAAGAGAAATCACCGCCGTACCATAACACCATCTCCTCAGAGTTTCACTGTTCCCACTACGCACGATGGCAGCTAACGTTCTTCTACAATTCGCCAACCTGTAACCCCTTCGGATTGCCGCAGATAATAGCGCGATTCACTACTCTAGATCACTTGTTTACAGTCAGCGGCAGTCCAGCAGCGATTTTTAAACAATCTCAAGCGTCGCGTAACATTGATTACAGAAGTGGTTGACTTACGAGGTGCCATTCGATCACTGTACCCCATTCCTTTTAACTCCCGACGCAGAGTTACCGTGTTAACTGGACTGTGGCTAACACTCTGAAATTCGCGAGTGATTCGTTGCGCTGATTTCATGCGATTTCTTGCAGCCACCCTCCACAAAGCTCGATGGTCCGTGTCCGGCAGTAGATGAAGTCTGACTGATTTTCGTTTAGCTGTGGTTGTTCCTACGCCTTTCCACTTCGTAATCACATCATCAACAGTGTGTTTGGGCAGCTTTAGAAGGGTTGAAATGTCTCTGATGGATTTGTTACTCAAGTGACAGCCAGTGACTAGTCTACGTTCGAAGCCACTCAGCCTCTCCTGGCCCATCCATTCTGCTGTTACTGCCTCTCTACTGAAAACAGAATACTCCCCCCCCCCCCACCCCCCCACCCCTCTCCTTCTATTCTGGCAGTCCATCGCTCGTGACATCTAGGGGTTAATTCCACATCACATTCGGGTGTCCTAATACTTCTGATTAAAAAGCGTGTAAGAACTATTAGGGAGCCTACAGTGTCATATACACAATAGTTTTTCCGTCACTCAATACGCGAATGGAGTAGGACAGATAATCAATAATACTTGTGGAAAGTACTCGACGCCATACATAGTACAGTGCCTTTCGAAGCACATATAATGTAGATGTAATCAAAGTATCTTTCTACAACTACTGCCTCGATAAAAGAGAACATGTTCCCTGCTGTAAGTGCATGACTGTTACCTGTCTTCATGCGCCGTATATGGTTAAAGAAAAATTTGTGAAGACTAGTGCACAAATTAACTGTTCAAATGGTTCAAATGGCTCTGAGCACTATGGGACTTATCTTCTGAGGTCATCAGTCCCCTAGAACTTAGAACTACTTAAACCTAACTAACCTAAGGACATCACACACATCCATGCCCGAGGCAGGATTCGAACCTGCGACCGTAGCGGTCGCGCGGTTCCAGACTGAAGCGCCTAGAACCGCTCGGCCACCCCGGCCGGCTATTAACTGTTGTAGCTTCATTAGCATGAGAGCACTCGAGAGGATATGGGGCAAAAAACAATGTCTCAAAACTGTACCAGAAATAAGTGACTGTTTTATATAGAACAATGGAAGATCCAGGATCACAGACTGTGGTCATGTGTGTATGACTTGCGTTTGCGTGCCCGCCACGAATTCATCTCCGAGTAGTACTTGCAACTTACGTCCTCAATATTTGCTGGCTGTATGCCAATCTTTGGCGCTGATGATCACGCTGTTTAGGGCCCGTAAACTACAAACACACACTACAACCAATCTTTGTCTTCCTCTACCGTTTTTGCCCTCTACAGCTCCCTCTAGTACCATGGAAGTAATTCCCTGATGTCTTAACAGATGTCCTATCATCCTCTCCTTTCTCCTTGTCAGTGTTTTCCACATATTCTTTTCCTCTCCGATTCTACGCAGATCCTCCTCATCTCTTACTTTATTAGTGCACCTAATTTTCAACATTTATCTGTAGCCCCAAATCTAAAATGCTTCGATTCTCTTCTGTTCAGCTTTTCCCACGGTCCATGTTCACTGCCGTACAATGTTGTGCTCCAAACGTACATTCTCAGAAATTTCTTCCTCAAATTAAGGCATATGTGTGGTACTAATAGACTTCTCTTGGTCCAGGAATACCCTTTTTGTCAGGTTGGCTATGGCTCTGAGCACTATGGGAATTAACATCTGAGGTCATCAGTCCCCTAGAGCTTAGAACTACTTAAACCTAACTAACCTAAGGACATCACACATCCATGCCCGAGGCAGGATTCGAACCTGCGCCCGTAGCGGTCGCGTGGTTCCAAACTGAAGCGCCTAGAACCACTCGGCCGCAGCGGCCGGCATTTTGCCAGGGTTAGTCTGCTTTTGATGTTTCCTTGCTCCGTCCGTCATTGGTTACTTTACTGTGTAGGTAGTCGGTAACTTCATCTGCTTAGAGACCATCAATCTTGATGTTAAGTTTCTCGCTGTTCTCATTTCTGCCACTTGTCGTTACCTTCGTCTTTCTTCGATTTCCTCTCAGTCCATATTCTGGACTCATTATACTGTTTATTCCATTCAGCAGATCATGTAATTCTTCCACTCTTTCACTCAGGATAGCAACTAGGGGCGAATGACTGCATCCCTGTCTTATCCCCTTCTTAATCCGAGCACTTCGTTCTTGGTCGTCCACTCTTATTATTCACTGTTGGTTCTTCTGTTGCATATTATCCGTCTCTCCCTGTGGCTTACCCCTATTTTTCTCAGAATTTCGAACGCTTGCACAATCTGACATTGTCTAACGCTTTTTATAAGTCGACAAATCCTATGAACGAGTAGCAACTACCGATTGTTTTTTTTTTAGTGACTTGCATTCATAAAACAGTAGTACGATCTTGGACACATCACGCCCCGGCGTATACTTTCTTCTTATCACACTGTGATAGGTTTTTCAGAGAGAAATCTAAAGACTACCTGGACAGCGCAGGCAGTGTCAGAGAGAAGTAACACTTGCGAAACAAATAGTGCCCGTCCCTACAGAGCGTGTTCACGCGTTCCACTATTTTCTCTTGGCTTGTAAAATCGAACTCCTTTGAGGAGCACGCAAATCAGAACTTCGAGACACAGCTTGCAGCCCAGTGAGATTAGCGGAGTCAGCCTGCCGTCCTTGCTACGACTCATGTTTTTCCACTGCCGTTACCGTGATGCCCAGGAAACAGTGCGGGCGAGGGGGGGGGGGGGGGGCAAGGTCCAATCGTTGCTAGTCTGCTGGAGCCACCCAGAGCACACACACATGGCATATTTTATCGTTAAACTCACAGACGCTGAACAACGAAAAAAAGCTACTTTTCCAAATTTTATTTCAAGTCTTCACTATTTCCACTGTTTTAATGCCGTGCATCTTTTCCTACTTGGGCTATTTGTTTCATTTCAGTATAGCTATTGTCCCTCTTTCCAGCGTTTATTTTGTGGTGCAGGGCCTTCTGTTTTCGTGAGATGACAAATTTGTTTTGTTTTAACTTTGTGCCCGGTTGTACTTCCTGTCTTCACAATCGTCGGTTAACACAAAGGACTGAATCCAAGTGCACCATCTACCTGTGAATCGTTGAAACTTTGTCTTGTGCGTTATCATGGTTCAAATGCTTCCGTTACGTATTTTCCGTGGTGGAGACTGGGGACCCTCTATCGCCTAAACGAGGCTGGAAAACCGCCTGAAAGCTCCACTAAGGTTTTGCCCGTGCGCTAGAACAGCACTCGCCAATCTGTCGCGCCAACTCGATCCTGTTCCGGCTCGCCTTTGGTCTCGCAGGCTAGAGCGCTGCGCGTTGAGATACGCGAGCAAGTCCTCTCTGCATATCTACTGTGCACAATATTGTCGATAAATTTCTCTAGTTCGTTCCAACCCCTTCTTTTCCCTTCGTACTACAGTTATCTCGTCTGTAGTTCTTTCTGTCACCTACAGGCCGCAGCAAATACTCTGATTACTTTTTTCTAGACTTTGTTTAGTATTTTATCTGCCCACTTAATTTTTAAAATCATTCTACACTGAAGTGAAAAAAGTCATGGAATACCACCTAATATCCAGTCAGGTACCCTTTTGTCCAGTGCAAGCAGAGCAGCAACTCGACGTGGCATGGACTGAACAAGTCATTGGGAGTCCCCTGCAGAAATACTGAACCTCCATGTTGTTGTTGTTGTGGTCTTCAGTCCTGAGACTGGTTTGATGCAGCTCTCCATGCTACTCTATCCTGTGCAAGCTGCTTCATCTCCCAGTATCTACTGCAACCTACATCCTTCTGAATCTGCTTAGTGTATTCATCTCTTGGTCTCCCTCTACGATTTTTACCCTCCACACTGCCCTCCAATGCTAAATTTGTGATCCCTTGATGCCTCAAAACATGTCCTACCAACCGATCCCTTCTTCTAGTTAAGTTGTGCCACAAACTTCTCTTCTCCCCAATCCTATTCAATACCTCCTCATTAGTTACGTGATCTACCCACCTTATCTTCAGCATTCTTCTGTAGCACCACATTTCGAAAGCTTCTATTCTCTTCTTGTCCAAACTAGTTATCGTCCATGTTTCACTTCCATACATGGCTACAATCCATACAAATACTTTCAGAAACGACTTCCTGACACTTAAATCTATACTCGATGTTAACAAATTCCTCTTCTTGAGAAACGCTTTCCTTGCCATTGCCAGTCTACATTTTATATCCTCTCTACTTCGACCATCATCGGTTATTTTACTCCCTAAATAGCAAAACTCCTTTACTACTTTAAGTGTCTCATTTCCTGATCTAATTCCCTCAGCATTACCCGACTTAATTTGACTACATTCCATTATCCTCGTTTTGCTTTTGTTGATGTTCATCTTATGTCCTCCTTTCAAGACACTGTCCATTCCGTTCAACTGCTCTTCCAAGTCCTTTGCTGTCTCTGACAGAATTACAATGTCATCGGCGAACCTCAAAGTTTTTACTTCTTCTCCATGAATTTTAATACCTACTCCGAATTTTTCTTTTGTTTCCTTTACTGCTTGCTCAATATACAGATTGAATAACATCGGGGAGAGGCTACAACCCTGTCTTACTCCTTTCCCAACCACTGCTTCCCTTTCATGCCCCTCGGCTCTTATAACTGCCATCTGGTTTCTGTACAAACTGTAAATAGCCTTTCGCTCCCTGTATTTTACCCCTGCCACCTTCAGAATTTGAAAGAGAGTATTCCAGTTAACATTGTCAAAAGCTTTCTCTAAGTCTACAAATGCTAGAAACGTAGGTTTGCCTTTTCTTAATCTTTCTTCTAAGTTAAGTCGTAAGGTCAGTATTGCCTCACGTGTTCCAACATTTCTACGGAATCCAAACTGATCTTCGCCGAGGTCGGCTTCTACCAGATTTTCCACTCGTCTGTAAAGAATTCGCGTTAGTATTTTGCAGCTGTGACTTAGTAAACTGATAGTTCGGTAATTTTCACATCTGTCAACACCTGCTTTCTTTGGGATTGGAATTATTATAGTCTTCTTGAAGTCTGAGGGTATTTCGCCTGTCTCATACATCGTGCTCACCAGATGGTAGAGTTTTGTCATGACTGGCTCTCCCGAGGCCATCAGTAGTTCAAATGGAATGTTGTCTACTCCCGGGGCCTTGTTTCGACTCAGGTCTTTCAGTGCTCTGTCAAACTCTTCACGCAGTATCTTATCTCCCATTTCGTCTTCATCTACATCCTCTTCCATTTCCATAATATTGTCCTCAAGTACATCAACCTTGTATAGATCCTCTATATACTCCTTCCACCTTTCTGCCTTCCCTTCTTTGCTTAGAACTGGGTTGCCATCTGAGCTCTTGATATTCATACAAGTGGTTCTCTTCTCTCCAAAGGTCTCTTTAATTTTCCTGTAGGCAGTATCTATCTTACCCCTAGTGAGACAAGCCTCTACATCCTTACATTTGTCCTCTAGCCATCCCTGCTTAGCCATTTTGCACTTCCTGTCGATATCATTTTTGAGACGTTTGTATTCCTTTTTCCCTCCATAGCCGTTCATAATGGCGAAATTGTTGCCGATGCGGGATGGTGTGCACGAACTGATCTCACGATTCTGTCCCATAAATGTTCGACGGGATTCATGTCGGGCGACCTGGATGGCCCCGTGACATCACTTCGTTATTTGGGAACATCAAAGCCTTAAATGGCTGAAAATGGTCTCCCCCAGTAGCCTAACATAGCCATTTCCAGTCAATGATCCGTTCATTTGGACCAGAGGACGCAGTCCATTCCGTTTGAACTCAGCCCACACCATTATGGAGCCACCACCAGCTTGCACAGTGCCTTGTTCACAACTTGGGCCCATGGCTTCGTGGGGCCTGCGCCACCAGCCGGCCGCGGTGGCCGTGCGGTTCTAGGCGCTCCAGTCCGGAGCCGCGCTGCTGCTACGGTCGCAGGTTCGAATCCTGCCTCGGGCATGGGTGTGTGTGATGTCCTTAGGTTAGTTAGGTTTAAGTAGTTCTAAGTTCTAGGGGACTGATGACCACAAAAGTTGAGTCCCATAGTGCTCAGAGCCATTTGAACCATTTTTTGCGCCACCAACTGCAATCGGGACTCATCTGGCCAGGCCACTGTTTCAAGTCGTCTAGGGTCCAACCGATATCATTACGAGCCCAGGAGAGGCGTTGCAAGCGATGTCATGCCGTGAGCGGCAGCACGCGCGTCGGTCAGCTGCTGCCATTGCCTGTTAACGCCGAATTTAGCCGCACTGTCCGAACGGATACGTTCGCCGTACGTTCTGCATTGATTTATACGGTTATTTCACGCAGTGTTGCTTGTCTGTTGGCACTGACAATTCCACTCAAACGCCGCTGTTATCGGTCGTTAACTGAAGGCTGTCAACCACTGCGTTGTTCGTGGTGAGAGGTAATACCTGAAATCTGGTATTCTCTGCACACTCTTAACACCGTGGATGCAGGAATAGTGAGTTCTCTAATGTTTTCCGCAATGTGTCTACCTCCAACTACCACTCCGCGTTCAGTGTTCGTTAGTTCCAGTCGTGCGGTCTTAATCACGTCGGAAACCTTTTCGCGTGAATCATCTGAGTACAGATGACAGCTTCACCAATGAACTGCCATTTCACACCTCGTGTACGCGACACTTCCGCCATCTGTATATGTGCATCTCGCTATCGCATGACTGTTGTCACCTCAGCGTTATGCTTTTTAGCTGCGTGGTCAAATGGTTCAAATGGCTCTGAGCACTATGGGAATTAACATTTGAAGTCATCAGTCCCTTAGAACTACTTAAACCTAAATAACCTAAGGACATCACACACATTCATGCCCAAGGCAGGATTCGAACCTGCGACCGTAGCAGTCGCGCGGTCCCGGACTGAAGCGCCTAGAACCGCTCGGCCACCGCGGCGGCTGAGTGGTCAACGGGTCTGTCTGCCATATAAAGTGTGCCCAGGCCAGGTTGGAGATTTTCACCGCTCGGGAACTGGGTATTGTGTTGCTCTCGATCATTTCATCATCATCGATACTAAAGCCGCCCAATGTTGCCTCACATGAAAACGCATAATACAAGTCGGAGGCCAAACCACCCCAGGTCGGTGTCTCAGCCGTCAATGCCATACGACCATTTCATTTGTCACTTCAAGTTACAATTCCCCCAAGCTTCTTCTTTTTTGGTTTTCCTAAACACACATTTCTCTTCTACACAGTGTCGTTGCCACCCTTGCGCTTATGGCTGATTCCTCCACAGTGACAATGCTATACTAGTAGCGTTGTTTTGATGAAGAGACTGCGCCAGTCTATTTCGGTTTTTTCCCTTGCTTTCCCCTTTCTCTGTTATGCTGCATCTTACTGTATAGGGTGGTCAGAAGCAGACTGAAAAGCTTGCAGGGGAGGTTGTGCAGAGAAATATTTGTTCAGAAAAAAAATTCGATACTTCGCGCCGTTTCCGAGTTGTTTACCATTGAAGTTAGCCAATCAAGCTAGGTGAATAATAGCTACTTTTGTTCAGTCTGAGGACATCAAACGAAGGACACGTTTGGCGTCCCTGTCGCTGGTAGGCTGCTTGAACTTGAGCACTCAACGACCTGACTTGGTAACTTCAATGCTAATCAAATCGGAAACGTGGCAACGTATCGAATTTATTTCTTAACAATTATTGTTCAGCACAACCTATGCAGCAACACCATTACAAGCTTTACAGGCTGTTCTTCACCATCCTGTATACAGGATAATCCTTTCTTTACTTTTACGAATATGTCCTCTCCGTTTGACCATGCCTCTGTTACTTCTGCCATTTTTCGTAGTTTGTTTTTGCATTCTTAATGTTGTAAGTAAGCTTTTTAGGTTTTTATGTGGGTAACTCCATGTAGTGCTCTGTATGAAAATCTGACTGCGCTGTGTGCAGTCTGTGGCTGGTTGGGCTCATTGTTGGAATATTCGCTAGTGTAGTGTTGGGCAGTTGGATGGGAACAGCGCGTAGCGTTGCGCAGTTGGAGGTGAGCCGCCAGCAGTGGTGGTTGTGGGGAGAGAGATACCAGAGTTTTGAGAGATCACTATGAGCGGACGATCTGGACGTATGTCTGTCAGAAAAAGGAAATCTGTAAGACTGGATGTCATGAACTGATATATATCTTATGACTTTTGAACACTATTAAGGTAAATACATTGTTCTGTATCAAAATCTTTCAAAAAATGTTTAAAATGGGTCTGAGTACTATGGGACTTAACTTCTAAGGTCATCAGTCCCCTAGAACTTAGAACTACTTAAACCTAACTAACCTAAGGACAGCACACAACACCCAGTCATCAAGAGGCAGAGAAAATCCCTGACCACCCCGGGAATCGAACCCGAGAACCCGGGCGTGGGAAGCGAGAACGATACCGCACGACCACGAGCTGCGGACGTGGTACAGCAACCAAGTTAGGAAACTGCTGTGGAAGCAAAGGGAACTTTACAGCAAACATAAACATAGCCAAAGCCTTGCAGACAAACAAAAATTACACGAAGCGAAAAGTAGTGTGAGAAGGGCTATGCGGGAGGCGTTCAATGAATTCGAAAGTAAAGTTCTATGCACTGACTTGGCAGAATATCCAAAGAAAGTTCGGTCTTATCTCAAAGCGCTAGGTGGATCAAAACAAAATGTCCAGACACTCTGTGACCAATATGGTACTGAAACAGGGGATGACAGACTAAAGGCCGAAATACTAAATGTCTTTTTTCCAAAGCAGTTTCACAGAGGAAGACTGCACTGTAGTTCCTTCTCTAGATTCTCGCACAGATGAGAAAATGGTAGATACCGAAATAGATGACAGAGGGATAGAAAAACAATTAAAATCGCTCAAAAGAGATAAGGCCGCTGGATCTGATGGGATACCAGTTAGATTTTACACAGAGTACGTGAAGGAACTTGCCCCTCTTCTTGCAGCGGTGTACTATAGGTCTCTAGAAGAGCGTGGCGTTCCAAAGGATTGGAAAAGGGCACAGGTCATCCCCGTTATCAAGAAGGGACGTCGAACAGATGTGCAGAACTATAACCTATATCTCGAAAGTCGATCAGTTGTAGAATTTTGGAGCACGTATTATGTTCGAGTATAATGACTTTCCTGGAGACTAGAAATCTACTCCGTAGGAATCAGCATGGGTTTCGAAAAAGACAAATCGTCTGAAACCCAGCTCGCGCTATTCGTCCACGAGACCCAGAGTGCCATAGACACGGGTTCACAGGTAGATGCCGTGTTTCTTGACTTCCGCAAGACGTTTGATGCAGTTCCCCACAGTCGTTTAATGAACAAGACTCCAGTGGAAGACTCTGCAAGAGAGACAAGAGAGACGCTCAGTAGCTCGGTACGGGCCTTTGTTGAAGTTTCGAGAACATACCTTCACCGAGGAGTCAAGCAGTATATTGCTCCCTCCCATGTATATATCGCGAAGAGACCACGAGCATAAAATCAGAGAGATTAGAGCCCACACAGAGGCATACGAACAATCTTTTTTCCACGAACAATAAGGGACTGGAATAGAAGGGAGAACCGATAGAGGTACTCAAAGTACCCTCCGCCACACACCGTCAGGTGGCTTGCGGAGTATGGATGTAGATGAAGCAAGTCTTGTACACTGCCATGTACGCGCACGTCACACAGTCACAGGAATATTGTTGTTTCAGCATTTCTATATCTGTTCCTATTCGATGTGTTTGTTGATCGTTCCTATCGGCATTGTTGTTAAAATAGCTCTGATCGCTTTTCCAGTTTTCTGTAGTAAGGTAATATTTCAAAGCAGCGGAAATTTTACGATTAAAAATTACTGGTTCCTCGAAAAAGGTTTATTTAAAAACTAAAAATTTAATACCGCTGCTCTGGCTAACTGATTTTTCACTTTTTCACTCGATTATTAGTAAAAAATAAAAACACCTACTATAATCGAAACCAAACAGCGGTTATTCAGAACTAAAATACCGGTATCGGTTTTATCCGGTCGGTTTATCCCATCCCTAGTGCGCAGTCTATCCAAACTGTACTGGATGTCGTGCTTTGTAAACAGTGTATGTGAATACAAACCGATTTAACACGATATTTAGAATGCCTCCTGGGGCTGAGGAAGACCGGTTTCTCTGGGAATATTTGGAAGATCAGAGCTAGAGAGCTGTGTGAACCAGGCCCCTCGCAGCTTGGGCCTCGCGCTGTAATCGATGCGCCACGCTGTTCGCCTGGAAGAGTGCTGGACAGACAGAGCCTGTCCAAGTCGGTTCTCTGAGGCGCTGCCAGCGAGCGGCGAGAGCTTCCTGTGGCTCTCGTTACGCGTGTCAGCGAGAACGGGAAGCGCCAACTGGCTATTGCAAATTCTGCCAGCAAGGGTCGAGCGACCTGGCCGTGGCTGCTCAGTACTGGGCTACGAGAATTGCCTGTAACGGTTGGCCTCTACAGGGTGATTCTGTGACGGTGTTACAAACTGTCAGGGGTGACGGAGGATGGTAAACGTATCGGTGAGGCAAGGGATCCTGATTATGAAACTACCGAGTGGAAAGTTACAAGCGAAAATCGATCTGGTACCTCTGACAGCGGACCTCCTCTACTGCAAGCTCCTCGCTTTCCGTATTTTGGGAGGAGACAGTGTGGACTAAAACAGGTAAATCACGTCTTGCAAATATGAGCTCTAAACTGCACACCATAAGAACTATAGGTGCTTGTTAGTCTTCGCTACTGCGGAACTCATCTTTTGGTTCAAATGGTTCTGAACACTATGCGACTTAACTTCTGAGGTCGTCAGTCGCCTAGAACTTAGAACTAATTAAACCTAACTAAACTAAGGACACATCCATGCCCGAGGCAGGATTCGAACCTGCGACCGTAGCGGTCGCTCGGCTCCAGACTGTAGCGCCTAGAACCGCACGGGCACTCCGGCCGGCAACTCATCTTTTCTCCTGAACAAGTGCTCATAGCTCACACATTTCCGTCCCCGTTATGACTTAGTGGATAACGTCTCTCCTCTTTCCCCGTATTCTGTACATACTAATCAGGCAGAACATTATGACCATCTGCATAACAGCCGGTTCGTCCACCTTTGGCATGGATAACTGCGACGACGCGTCGTGGTTTGGAAGGAATGAGGCCTTGGTAAGTCGCTGGAGGGTGTTATCACCACATCCGCCCGCCGAGTCACCTAATTACTGTAAATTTTGGGAGTGAGGCAATGAGCGCTTAAGTCACGGTCAACCACATCCCAGATGTGTTCGCTCAGGTTCACTTCTGACGAGTTGGGGGGCCAGCACATCAGTTGGAACTCGCGACTGTGTTCCTCAAACCACTCCATCACACTCCTAGCCCTCTGACATGGCGCATTAACTGTTTGAAAAATTCGACTGCCGTCGGGAAACATGATCGTCATGAAGGATTACACGTGGTCTGAAACCAGTGTACGATACTCTTCGATCATCTAGTGCCTTGCATGAGCTCTACTGGACCCACGGATGCCCTTGAGAATGTTCATCAGAGCATAATGGACCCGCTGCCAGCTGGTCTCCATCTCGGAGTACAGATGTCAAGGAGCTGTTCCCCTGGAGCGACAAAGTCCAGTGCCGATGATGTACCCATTTCAGTCGTAGTTGCCGATGCCGTGGTGTTAGCATTGGCAAATGCATGGGTATTTGGTTGCTTAGGTCCACCGTTAGGAGTGTTCGGTGCACTGTGTGTTCAGACACACTTGTATTCTTCCCACCATTAAAGTCCAGTGTTAGTTGCGCCACTGTACACCGCCTGTACTGTTTTACCAGTCTGTCCAGCCTACGACGTTGACATCTGTAGAGAGGTGTGGCCGCCCAACCCCCACATCTCCTGGACGTGGTTTCACCTTGATTTCACCACGTGTTGAAGACACCACAGCCCTCCTCGAACATCCGTCAAGTCGTGCAGTTTGCGAAATGCTCGTGCCGAGCCTCCGAGTCATCACAATCTGCCCTCGGTCAAACTCGGACAGATTGCGCGCCTTCCCCATTTTAAACACGGACACCAACAATTTGCCCACTTTCGCAAGAACACTGTTCTGACCATGACTGACACTTGCAAAGTATTGAGGACATTCATCACGTGCTGTTCGTGGTCAAAAGCAACAGCGCAATTGCAACCTTTTCTAGCTTATGCATTTATCTTCAAGCATGCATGTCTCATGGTGTTTCCATAAGTTTGTCCAACCCCTGTACATATCCTATGATCGAATATATATTCTGGGATAGCGGAGTTGCAGTTCCGAAAATCAGCCTAAACGAAGTTCGCGAACTGACACTGCACATTAATGTGACCGTCCGTTTCTGAGGGCTCCCGCAAAAATATAATACCGAAGGAGACAATAAATCGAAATTAGGCAAAGTATACGAACTTTCCTCTTTCAGTGGCAAGCACAGTGGATCTTGTTCTTATAGCGAAGATAGCAGCATTCAGTTTTTGTGCAAGGTCTTGAACGTAATACTTCCAAGAAAGTCTGCTATTTACTCACTGTCCTAGGTGATTAAAATAGTCTACTTCACTGACTGTTTGACCACCTTCGGAGATCGAATTTTCGCTTTTACAACTGTTCTGTTTTAGAAATTGTATGCATTGCGTTTTGTTGTAGTTAAGTGCTAACCTGTTCTCTGAAAGTTACCCGCTGATGTTACTGACTACCCTACTGGCTATGTAATTTATATTAAGTTCCACGTCTTTCACAGTACCACTTGTGCCATCTGGAAAGAGAAAAATATTTATGTCATGTTTAGTGGCAGATCTTTTATATATATCAAGAATGGGCCCAGAAAAAAACCCTGTCATCACAGTGAACTCTAAGTCTTCCCTGTTTGTGGACACTGGAGGAAAACCTTCTGCTTCCTACTTTCCAGCTATGACGTAAGCCATTGTTGAGCATTTTCCTGTTCGCTTGATATGCAAGGTTCCTGGCTTATTTTTGGTATTCAGGAAAAGTGATGTAAGCTCCATTTTCATTCGATATGTAATAGTTCATATCTGTATGCTGGATATTTTTCAAACACAACCTTTCAACAGTCGCTATATCGACGCCACAGAGTTTCTGAGTACAAGCATCGTGATCTTTGGTTGCTAGAAGCATTATCGTTACTGTAGCATTCTACGAGAAGCCAGTCAGTGAGTCGGGTGTTGGCCATGCTGTTGAGTGATCTGGGAATAGCTTGAAAGCATAGAAATATAGATACAAAGGATTATTATTTTGAAAATATAATTTTGTAAATATTAATTAGAGAAGTAAAGATTTCAGGTACTCTTGCTGCTTCCCTGATTGTTTGTTCGTAATTTATGTTGTGTTTGGTAAACGGTAAGTTTTAGTAGGATCTTTCTTTAATGGTTTAGGTTAGTTAGATTCATTGTTCAGACTTGATTAAGGGAAGTTATTTAGTCACATGGCTTTTACTCATAAATTATAGATTTACCACTCCATTACCATGTCAATAATCAATTTCTTGGCAGAGTACTATTTGTTATGAAAGGTAATTTTTGTGAAGACCATTATAATTGTCAAAAGATGAGTTTTAGTTTTCGCAATACAGTTTTTTTTAAGTCAGACTCTCTTCAATCATTTAGCAAGTTCAAATACCACCACCATTTCCTCACAAAAGAATTTCATTTTTTCTGTTTATGTGAGTCGCTGCTTTGCTTTCGCGGAATGCAATGGCTAAACTCAAAACATGATCCACTTAAGATAGCTGCACGTCCTTGCATTGCACTAAGCAAGGCTTTCCTTCTTTTCAGCTGTCTTGCTGCAACACTGCATTTTGACGCTCAGCGCTTCCAACATTACTGAGTTTCTGTATCCACAGGTAAGTTATGAAAATCAGTTAGGGTCAATCTAGCATTACAGTCAGACAGTAGGATCATTCAAAATTAATATAAAGTTCAGTTTAGGTAATGTTCAGTTTAGATGTCTCGCTCTTATAGTGCAGTGTTACGTTTCCGTGTGTAGTATTGTGTTCGGATTTTTATTTAGTCAGACCGTGTAGGTAAATTCGCAGGGCATTTTCAAAGAAACATTTTGGTTATTTATTCTTTCAACTTTCGATTTGTATTTTTATGTAGCATTTTTATTCTGTTAGCTATGTGTGTCGAAACTGCAAGTCACATATTGTGAGTTCTTGCATTGCAACACTATTCATTGCACTACATAGTACAGAGTTTCCAGAAGAGCTCATTCAGTTTACAGTTTTGATTTTCTGATTGATTTGGTAGAAGCTAACTACAGTACATGTAAACAGTTATACAGTTTTAGTTAACAGATAGGGTTTTGGCAATTACACCACTCGAACTGGTCAGGACAACAACGCAGAGACACGAAGTTAAAGATTAGAAACCAGTCCTGATTTAGTTCACAGCATTCAAATAAAGATTTTTGTTCAGAAAAGTTACAAATGTTCGAGCTTGCAAAATTATTTTATGGCCCAAACAATCAAAAAATGCTTTTGTTAAATCAAAGAAAACACCTGCTATCCTCAACAAATCGTCTAGTCCTGGTAGTGCCTCACACACAACAGAAAAAATAGCATTTTCCAGATACTTCCTTCCTTAAGCCCAACTGACAAATTTGCCACTACTCTCCAACGTTGCTTTCTCAAGAAGTTGTGAAAACAGCGTTAGCAAAGGAAGTCGAGAGTAATTTTCTACGTTATCTCGTTCGCACTTTTTATAACATGTTTATAACATGGTATCACTGACGACTATTTCAGCCTGACTGTACTTGAAAGATTTATCGCACATGTGATTACTAATGCATGGTGCACTGAATCATAATCCTACTTGAATTTCATCATGCCCATGGCAGTCCTTAGTCTTTAGCGATGTAATTATTGATATAATATCGTTTTTGTTTTCCATAACTGCATGTGCTTATACCTTATCCTTCAGACAGATACTGTACATATACTGTTGTCTTTGTGATGTAGATATCCCTGTCCTTTCTCCTCCACATAAAGAAAATGGTACAGGTAATTCTAGACGTGAATTCATCTGACCAAGGAGTAAACTATCCCTTCTCTGGTTTCATCTCTACCATATCTAAATAAAATTGTGTGAATCCCATCTGAAACGTCCCCTTATAACAATTTAAACACAACTGTGCTTAACCTGACACACAATATTATTTAGCGCAACGCAATCTGACTATCAAAGATCCCTGCAAAAGAATGGCCCTGAGTAACATTAAACTATACCTTTCACAAATCACTTACCTCACAAAAATCTTCATTACTCGAACTACTGCAATACAGCGAGCGCCACTATTGTCAGCTAAATAAAAGATTCAAACTACAGAAGGCACTAACTACTGATAGGGATAGTTAGCAAATGAAAGATTTTAATAGAGAACAAACAATGTATTTACCTTAATATCATCACAAGTCATAATATATGTAATTTCAAAACTCCGCCATCTCTCTCCTCACATCCACCACTGCTGGCGGCTCACCTCTAACTGCGCAACGCTACGCGCTGTTCACATCCAGCTGCCGCTGCCTAACACTACAATGGCAGACAACAATGCAAACTAGGCACAGGCTGCACACAGCACAGCCAGTGATTTTCATATAGAGCGCGACGTAACTTTGCCAATAAGAAAATATAAACAGCCTACTTACATAGCCCCCATGCTCCCGACAAAAAATTTTACAAAATGTATTGGGCACTGGCCAATACAGATTTGAAAAAAAAATTTTCATAATTAGCCCGCATCTCGTGGTCGTGCGGTAGCGTTCTCGCTTCCCACGCACGGGTTCCCGGGTTCGATTCCCGGTGGGGTCAGGGATTTTCTCTGCTTCGTGATGGCTGGGTGTTGTGTGCTGTCCTTAGGTTAGTTAGGTTTAAGTAATTCTAAGTTCTAGGGGATTGATGACCATAGATGTTAAGTCCCATAGTGCTCAGAGCCATTTGAACCATTTTTTTCATAATTACAGTAAGAAAGATATCAAATGCACACACTTATTTATACAATGTTGGTCAAAAGCTAAAATTTTCTCACAGTCCATAAAGATAGTCCTGATCATTCATCATAATAGTAATTACAGTTTTTTTTCACAAAGTCTCATTAGTAAAAGAAATTGCACACAGAAGTAGTGGATTTCCATGCAGTCTTGAAGAAGTAGTGTTGTCCTTCCAACGGAAAGACAGTGCTGACTCTTGAAATGCTGACAGGTATTGGGCCACAACAGAGCAAACCCACAGCAGAGTCAGTCGAAGTTGATGAATATTGGTAGGTAGGTCATCACAGAGTAGACCCACTGTAGTCCTGGTAGAGATTGTGGTATTGGTGGGCCACCAGAGGTGCAGACCCACTGCAGTCCTTGTAGAAATAATGGTATTGGTGGGCCATCAAAGATGCAGACCCACTGTAGTCCTTGTGGAGACGGCCAGCAGCCATCTGTTGTGACTGTGCAGGTGCACATTCACCATCGAAGAGTCTTGCGGAGAATATAGCAAGTCCATAAACCACCACTTGTCCACTCACAAAGTTTTTTTTTCTAATTGTCCTTAGAATCAGCAATGTTGTTATCCAATCCCTTGCTGAATTATTAACACACGTGCAAACACTATCAGTCCCTACTTCTCACATATTGTCCATATACTATGACCAACATAAACGTGTGCAGTGAAATGTAACTTACAGTGAAATGGAACTTACAAGTTACATAATTTGATTAACTGGCGTCAATTACAATATTATAACATGAGAATACAATTACAAAGGTACAAAATACATCATTAAAAACATAACAATACAGATAACATTTGTAGTACCGGCTTTACAACAGAATAGAAATAAACATATGCATCAGTGTTACAGGAATTATGACATGAGTACATACATAAAAAATCAGAATAACTTGCGAAACATCAACTTCACACATGAGCATTAAAACAAAACAGAATAAAAAACGTCTAAGCATCTTTACAAGGTAAATAACATATTATTAATGCCAATTATATTTGAGGATTACAGTATTCCTCATCACAGTGAATATAGCTTAATATTAGAGAAATTCTACAACATAAATCTTATTAGCTAAACATATAAAGACAGGAAGAACATAAATACACAAGGGTACACAAACATATAGAGGGATGACACAAAAGGAAAGGATAGGGTTTGTTTTACTGCAGTATTTTGCATGGAGATCACCCTTCGTTCACCGCTATTCCCAAAAGTCCTATCTAAGCCTGCTTTCTGTATTCTGTCCACATCCTCTGTCAAAAATAGTTTTTCTCCACTGTACAGTATCCTTTTTTTTTTTTTTTTTTGCCCAAACCATTTTCATATAGCTTCTCAATACATTTCTTCCAAGTCATCATAGTTAGTTTCTTATATAGTCTACCCCTCTTAAGCTAACTTAAATCTACTGAGCTCAGATATATATATACCAAGGGACGAGGCAATGCAGCATCATATAACAAATTAACACAAACAGCAATGCAAAAAAAATTGAAAATTGCAAAGCAAGCTACAGTAAATCTAAATTACCAAGCAATGCAACATTACAACTAATATGAGCCAATGTGCAGCAACAATAAAAATAAATCAATAGTAAAACTAGCTTAACAGAGTAATACAAAGTGAAATTTAGTAGCACTATGCCTGGCAAACATCAGCAGAAATAACTTATATCTAAACATGACATAGCTCAAGCAGAAAAAAACATTACACTAAAGACAATAATGCAGACAAGAGAAATGCATATTCACATCTTAATGTCTATGTAATTAAAGTGGTGCACCACAACTTATTCTACGAAAAATATTACCATGTACTTGAAAAGAATATTACGTATACAGTTACTGTTACTAGTTCCTTCTTATTGTTCTTTCCTTTCCAAGTGCTCCTTTTTTAAAGAATGTGGATCATAAAATGATTATTTAATAGATCTGTTGACAGAAAGTGTTTACATTAGCAAATGCATTTTATTTTATAAAAGCAATGCTGCAACACAGCTGGAAACCAGATATCAAATGAAATAAGCAATTACGCAAACCAAAGCATAAAAATATCATTCAATAGTCATGTGACATTTCATAAGTTAGTAGAAATTCTCTCAACTCTCGTAGAAAGACACTTGTCATAATCAGGTGTGCAGATGTACGAATATTTCCCATCAATCATAAGCATTTCAGTAATTAGCACAAAGTACGAGTAATCATATGTTTTCAAGTAATGAGCATGTTGCATTAGCGATGCCCTCTACAAAGGAATGTCAACAGCGAGGTTAATGGCCTCCCTTTTTTTTTCTACCTGTGCCTCTGGAAAGGCACACCCTAATGGCTTGTTCTCCAGGTGTCTGACACAGCTGTGTGCCCACGACGCACGTGCAGGTGGTCACTTAACTTTCTTATGGAAATATTTACGACATTTTTCCTCTACAGAGACAGTCTCATATACAAAATTTCACAGGTCGAGAATTTACGTTGCAAATGTGTAGAAACAAAATCCTATGAATATAACAGTGTCCAAAAAATTTTCGCCGGCATTGTGATACATTCACGCATCTACACACACATTTCATAACTCTTAAAGTACGATTCTTGGTTTCCAACATGCTTTTTCACAAGTCAAGAGTCCCTAAACACTACTCATTATTCCTTACCTTATTCGTCAACACTACTTCAATATTTCATCATAACATACGTAGCATAATCAAATAACTCATATAGCATTAGCTTATTGATCATAAACATACATCAGCAGCATAATACACATCATCGTCGTAATAATAACATCATAACACCTCAGTCAAATCTCAAAAACCTAAAGAAAATTCTCTGCTCATTTCAGTAGTGTCATCTACCTCAAACGTACTTTAAAAATCATGATCTCATACCAAATACATCATTCAAAGTTCTCATAGTATCACAATGGTTCCAAAAAAATATGAACAGTTCACAAAGTACAGACAAAATACAATTTCTTAAGTGTGAAGTTATCCAACAGTGTAATAACGTAAACATCTGTCACTGACGTAGTAAAAAAAATGTTTATCTCTCAGTTAAATGATCAGATAGCTGTGTCTTACCTCACAAAAATCTTCATTACTCGAACTACTGCAATACAGCGAGCGCCACTATTGTCAGCTAAATAAAAGATTCAAACTACAGGAGGCACTAACTACTGATAGGGATAGTTAGCAAATGAAAGACTTTAATAGAGAACAAACAATGTATTTACCTTAATATCATCACAAGTCATAATATATGTAATTTCAAAACTCCGCCATCTCTCTCCTCACATCCACCACTGCTGGCGGCTCACCTCTAACTGTGCAACGCTACGCGCTGTTCACATCCAGCTGCCGCTGCCTAACACTACAATGGCAGACAACAATGCAAACTAGCCACAGGCTGCACACAGTACAGCCAGTGATTTTCATATAGAGCGCGACGTAACTTTGCCAATAAGAAAATATAAACAGCCTACTTACACATCTTAACCTTTTGAAATTGTATGCACAGCTTGTAATTCTTACCTTTATTACTTCCAGTGACAAGGTTTCTCCGTATTCTATTGACCTTAGCCAGCTATTTCAATTGTGTGTCGTGTAACTTCCTATTTTATAACTCTTTTCAGTACTGTGACTCATGTAAATTCTTTTGAATTCTGCAATACAGAGCCTTCTCTCATGTTATCTGTCAAAGGCAAACCACTCATGATCTATTCATTGTTACCAGGTTATCATGTTACCAGGTTATCATATTTCCAGCACAGCATCAAGTGTGGAGGAGAAACTCCTGTAGTGTGGAACGACTGGTTTGTGTGGCAGACATTCCTAATGGAGAGAAGTTTCATCAACGTACCATGTAAGCTTCGGAAACCATTCGACACCTATCAGAATTTTTTGGAAGAATATGACAATGCATGCACGTGTAAAAGTAAGAGCAGAATATTCTGAAGATTTATCGCGAGGTTCCTGACACGAGAATATCGTAAAATGTGTTTTCATTAACAATTCAAAAACAAGATACATTTCCTGACACTTCTTATTCTCGTTTTGATATGAATCATTTGCCCCAGTATTTGCAAAAGTACGGTCTGTACACCCTACACAGCTAACCAAGAACTAGCCAGTACCTCATTAGATCATCAGCTTATGGTCTGTCACTAGATAATGTTGATAATGGTGATTATGATGATGGTTTTAGGGTGCTCAGCTGCAGATGCATCAGTACAATTGCATAAAATAGAGACTAATGTAATTAAAACTATAAAAAATCTCTAAAACCAAAGAGTAGGAACTAACCAATGCATCAAACAGTATTTAAAATTAACTTTGGCCTAAAGAAGGGTATCAAAACAATTACACGAAACACATAACGACAACGCAGAATAACTGTTGATGAAAACCACTATAATACAGTAGGACAAATACGCTAGAGAGGCTCTGAATACAGAAAACATGTATTATAGAAAAAAATTCGCAATGTTTACTCTGCCTCTTTAGTGTAGTATTAATACGGAATTGAAAACATTGCAGCGATGGCATAGGCTCCTACAGAACATAATGGCGGTGATAAGAAGGAGTGGAAATTGCTGAAACTCAACAAGTTTCCGAGCCTCCAAGGGAAATCCTGATAGAGTCAATAGAGAATTTAAAAGTGAATTTGTGCAACTATTAACTACAATTCTCGGTGGAGTGTCTGTACACAGTGAATAGTTGAGTATCACGGTTACACCGGTCTACAAAAGAAGGTAGCATCAGCTCTGACTACAGGAACCTAATGAACAAAGTAAGAGCATATGGACTATCAGACCAATTGTGTGATTGGATTGAGGAGTTCCTAGATAACAGGACGCAGCATGTCATTCTCAATGGAGAGAAGTCTTCCGAAGTAAGAGTGATTTCAGGTGTGCCGCAGGGGAGTGTCGTAGGACCGCTGCTATTCACAATATACATAAATGACCTGGTGGATGACATCGGAAGTTCACTGAGGCTGTTTGCGGATGATGCTGTGGTGTATCGAGAGGTTGTAACAATGGAAAATTGTACTGAAATGCAGGAGGATCTGCAGCGAAGTGACGCATGGTACAGGGAATGGCAATTGAATCTCAATGTAGACAAGTGTAATGTGCTGCGAATACACAGAAAGATAGATCCTTTATCATTTAGCTACAAAATAGCAGGTCAGCAACTGGAAGCAGTTAATACCATAAATTATCTGGGAGTACGCATTAGGAGTGATTTAAAATGGAATGATCATATAATGTTGATCGTCGGTAAAGCAGACGCCAGACTGAGATTCACTGGAAGAATCCTAAGGAAATGCAATCCGTAAACAAAGGAAGTAGGTTACAGTACGCTTGTTCGCCCACTGCTTGAATACTGCTCAGCAGTGTGGGATCCGTACCAGATAGGGTTGATAGAAGATATAGAGAAGATCCAACGGAGAACAGCGCGCTTCGTTACAGGATAATTTAGTAATCGCGAAAGCGTTACCTAGATGATAGATAAACTCCAGTGGAAGACTCTGCAGGAGAGACGCTCAGTAGCTCGGTACGGGCTTTTGTCAAAGTTTCGAGAACATACCTTCACCGAAGAGTAAAGCAGTATATTGCTCCCTCCTACGTATATCTTGCGATGAGACCATGAGGATAAAATCAGAGAGATTAGAGCCCACACAGAGGCATACCGACAATCCTTCTTTCCACGAACAATACGAGACTGGAATAGAAGGGAGAACCGATAGAGGTACTGAAGGTACCCTCCGCCACACACCGTCAGGTGGCTTGCGGAGTATGGATGTAGATGTAGATGTAGATGTAGAACCTGTGACCACTGGAGACAGTGCCACAACTTCCTCCAAAAACTCGTAGCACAACACACACACAAATGTCATACTAACTAATGTAAATCCACGTGCTGATGAAGGTTTAAACCTTTGAAACGCGTCGTGGAGATAAGTAAAACGATGACTAGTAACAGGAAACTTGTTGTTTCATTTAAAGCTAACCTGCACAGATTTTCTCCCCCTAACAGTAGGTGCAATGGCACACCTAGATTTAAGTCTCAAAATAGGTTTCGTAATGACTACGCTAGATCCCCATAAGGGTAGATGCAGTGGCAAACTTCTCTTAGATATTATGTCAGAAGTAAACATCCAGCTTGCGGTTCCGTGGCGGCACGTAGAGTAGAAACCTGGCACAGATGGCGATCTGCAGCACCAGTGCTTACTACGCGGTGAAGAAAGCCCTCCTTCCTGCCATGCCACCAGATACAGCAGAACGCGACCCGCGCACCCGTCGTCAAAAGCACAACCAGCAACCCCGGAACTCCTGGGTGCTCCGTACGCCCCACAAACTTCCCTGCTAGGCAGCATCCGCCTACTTGGCGGCCAGTCTGCGAGGGAGCGGGCTCGCCTGAGGCCTCCTAGAAGCCACACGTGGACACCCTGTAGCTCAGTGGTTCCCAATCTGAGGGTAATTACCCTTGAAGGGTAAAAAGAAATTTTATGAGAGCTAAAAACTAAACGAGTCGATTCTGTTTCAATCACTAAACTAAATTATTTTCAAAAGAGCAGTTCTACTATCACAATTTTTAAACTCTACTCCTGGTTATGTAAGTTATCAATAATAATTATTCCCACGCCCGGGTTCCCGGGTTCGATTCCCGGCGGGGTCAGGGGTTTTCTCTGCCTCGTGATGACTGGGTGTTGTGTGCTGTCCTTAGGTTAGTTAGGTTTAAGTAGTTCTAAGTTCTAGGGGACTGATGACCATAGCTGTTAAGTCCCATAGTGCTCAGAACCACCAATAATAATTACTTTTCCTCAATTAGTAGTATTAACGCAGTGGAGGTTACAGGTTCCTCATATAGCCCAACCGCTACACACATACAACATCATCATCATTATCATTAGTACTCTTCAGAAAGGCAGGTTTTCGCATGGTAGTTCTCCAGGCTGTCCGGTCTTTTGCCATCCTCTTCAGGTCTGCATAATTTCCTCTTCCCCTTATGTCGTCTACAATCTTATATTTCCTTGTTCCTCTCAGTCTTCTCCCACAAACCAATCCTTCCAAAGCATCTACCAGCAAGCACTCCCTTCTCAATGAATGTCCCCACCAGTTCTTTTTCCTTTCTCTTACAATGTTAAGCAGACATTTTCTCTCACCAACCCTTTCCAATACGCTTTCATTACTCACTCCTTCCATCCAACTTTTCTCTCCATTCTCCTCCATATCCACATTTCAAATGCTTCTAACCTTTTTCCATCCTCTTGTCTTAGCGTCCATGTTTCTGTCCCTTATAGTGCCACACTTGAGACAAAACATTTGCCAAGCCTTTTCCTTAGACCTTTATCTAATTTGCCACGTAAGGGTCTCCTCTTTCTGTTGAATGCTTCCTTCGCTATGGCAATTCGAGTTTTCACCTCCTGGCGACATCTCAAGTCTTCAGTTATTGTGCTTCCAAGGTATTTAAATGCACTTACTTGGCTAATGGCAGATTGTCCTATTTTAATATTGGACAATCTGCGTCTTGTACTGATGACCATACTCTTTGTTTTTGCTGTGTTTATTTGCATCCCATATTCCACACAAGCTTCATTTAGATCTTTCAGAAAGTTATTCACTGTCCGCTCACTTTCTGCCACTAATACCATGTCATCAGCAAATCTTATACATTCTATTGTCTTTCCACCATTACATATTCCTCTTTGCCCATCTAAGCCTCTCGCAATAATCTCTTCAAGGTATGCATTAAGCAACACTTCGTCCAATGCTGCTTCCTTCTGACATTTCATTTCCAATCTTCATCCTTAATTTCTGGTGTAAATATAGATTCTGTATCAGTTGTCTCTCTTTCCAATCTACTCCTCTCCTTTTCACACGTATAGGGTGACAATTATTGAACTATATGAAATAAAATTGTCATAGCTTCTGAACGGTTTGCGTTAGGACGTTCAAGCTGCACGGTTGGTAGCGGTGCATGATGGGAATTAATATGCGCATTTAGGTTTGGTTTAGCGACGAAGCCCACTTTCGTTGGGATGGGTTCGTCAATAAGCAAAATTGGCGCATTTGGGGGCTGAGAATCCGTATTTCGTCATCAAGAAGTCTCTTCATCCTCAACGGGTGACTGTGTGGTGTGCAATGACCAGTCACGGAATAATCAGTGCTCCATTCGTTGATGGCACCGTGACTACCGATGAGTACGTGAAGGTTTTGGAAGATGATTTCATCCCCATTATCCAAACTGACCCTGATTTCGGCGAGACATGTTCATGCAAGACGGAGCTAGACCCCATCGAAGCAGGAGAGTGTTTGATTCCTGGAGGACCACTTTGGGAGCCCTATTCTGGCTTTGGGTACCCAGAGGCCACTGGCATTGGCCTCGATTGGTCGCCATATTCTCCTGATCTGAACACATGCGACTCCTTTTTGTGGGACTACATTAAAGATAGGGTGTACAGCAATAACTCCACACCATTGCTGAGCTGAAAACAGCCATTCAGAAGGTCATCGACAGCATCGATGTTCGGACACTTCAGCGGGTCATGCAGAATTTCGCTATTCGTCTCCACCACATCATCGTCAATTATGGCAAGCATGTCGAACATGTCATAACCTCAATCCGAATATCTGTAGTGACGTTTACATGTTGAATAAAGTATGTGCGCTCCGTAGTTTGTAACTAACTTATTGAGCGGTTCTAGGCGCTACAGTCTGGAACAGCGCTGCTGCTACGGTCGCAGGTTCGAATCCCGCCTCGAGCATGGATGTGTGTGATGTCCTTCGGTTGGTTAGGTTTAAGTAGTTCTAAGTTCTAGGGGACTGATGACCTCAGAAGTTAAGTCCCATAGTGCTCAGAGCCATTTGAACCATTTGAACTAACTTACGTTTTTTTCATGTAGTTCAATGATTGTGATTTGTTGCGTACATCACTGATGGTAAAAGTGAGACGTATACGTAACAAAAACTAGATATCTCAAGAAAATGCCTTCTCCAAGTTGAAGTACATGCTGTAGTCCAGAAATTGCTTTATTACTCGCTTCTAAACCGATAAATGAATTAATTTACTGTACGACACAGCAGTAGCTGCATAAGGGCTACTGTAGTGCTGTCCACATTATTATTATTATTATTATTATTAGAGTGGTTAAACACAAAGAAGTAAGGAGTGCAGCAATCAAGCGATTTACGAACAGTAAGTATAGTGCACACATTTGAACTTGTTTGATTTTAAATGCGGTTGCAGTGTGAATTTCAAGCAAGTGCCGCATTGGAGAGGAGTAATGCTGGGGAAGTGCGTTTTGTAACAAGTGTCTGCCCTCACTGTGGATAGTTAGCGTTCCTTTCTGAGAAGAAGTTGTGGGTAGCACATGCGATGCAGCACGAATTCCTTTGTCATTCATTCTAACACACGCAGACACACACAAAAACTATACATTATTCATTTTTCATCATTTTCCGCCTGCCGGTAGTACAGCACAGCAATTCAAGTGCAGCTGTATGGATTATCAGGAAGAAGGGAATACCACTATCTTTAGCCTTGGAAGGTGTGAATATTGCGTTTACCCTTTCCATGACACTCTATATTGCAGCCAATACAGTACCCAAATGGGCAGTAATAGTGACTTGAACAATAACTATTACTATTATCGACCGCATGCAACGCAAATAGATGCAACCCGTAATAATATGGCCTTAACTTTTAAACACAAAGTAATTATTATTACGGATGTACGTAGGTATCTCACACCTGCGGATATCCGCAGACACCCGCAGATATCCGCGCGGGCACCTAGCTAGAGCGCCATGCATAAGACAAGTGTCCTTGGCCTTGTGTGGCCAGCACCGTAGCTGAACCAGTCAGTCGGAAATGCACGGCGCAGCTACAAGGGCAGCAGAGCGGTGCGCGGCGACGTAGCTCCATGTTAACACACAGTAGTACTTCGCAGTGTTCGTCCCAAGAAGAAAGGATGTTCAGGGCAAAACGCCGCAGGTACATGTCTATGTCTGGCCACCCACTGTACGCCAGTCGACCTGGGTTGCCATCTCCAGTTGCCCACAGACGCGCTGACTGAAACCTAAGGCCAAAGAGTCTTCAGTTTGTAGTAAATACACTACAGGCCATTAAAATTGCTACAACAAGAAGAAATGCAGATAATAAACGGGTATTCATTGGACAAATATATTATACTAGAACTGACATGTGATTAAATTTTCACGCAATTTGGGTACATAGGTCCTGAGAAATCAGTACCCAGAACTACCACCTCTAGCCGTAATAACGGCTTTGATACGCCTGGGCATTGACTCAAACAGAGCTTGGATGGCGTGTACAGGTACAGCTGCCCATGCAGCTTCAACACGATACCACAGTTCATCAAGAGTAGTGACTGGCGTATTGTGACGAGCCAGTGGCTCGGCCACCATTGACCAGACGTTTTCAACTGGTGAGAGATCTGGAGAATGTGCTGGCCAGGGCAGCAGACGAACATTTTCTGTATCCAGAAGAGCCCGTACAGGACCTGCAACATGCGGTCGTGCATTATCCTACTGAAATGTAGGATTTGGCAGGGATCGAATGAAGGGTAGAGCCAGGGGGTCGTAACATTTCTGAAATGTAACGTCCACTGTTCAAAGTGCCGTCAATGCGAACAAGAGGTGACCGAGACGTGTAACCAGTGGCACCCCATACCATCACGCAGGGTGATACGCCAGTATGGCGATGACGAATACACGCTTCCAATGTGCGTTCACCGCGATGTCGCCAAACACGGATGAGACCATCATGATGCTGTAAACAGAACCTGGACTCATCCGAAAAAATAACGTTTTGCCATTCGTGCACCCAGGTTCGTCGTTGAGTACACCATCGCAGGCGCTCCTGTCTGCGATGTAGCGTCAAGGGTAACCGCAGCCATGCTCTCCGAGCTGATAGTCCATGCTGCTACAAACTTCGTCGAACTGTTCGTGCAGATGGTTGTTGTCTTGCAAACGTTCCCATCAGTTGACTCAGGGATCGAGACGTGGCTGCACGATCCGTTACAGCCATGCGGATAAGATGCCTGTCATACCGAGTGCTAGTAATACGAGGCCGTTGGGATCCAGCATGACGTTCCGTATTACCGCCCTGAACCCACCGATTCCATATTCTGCTAACAGTCATTGGATCTCGACCAACGCGAGCAGCAGTGTCGCGATACGATAAACAGCAATCGCGACAGGCTACAATCCGACCTTTATGAAAGTCGGAAACGTGATGGTACGCATTTCTCTTCCTTACACGAGGCATCACAACAAAGTTTCACCAGACAACTCCAGTCAACTGCTGTTTGTGTATGAGAAATCGGTTGGAAACTTTCCTAATGTGAACACGTTGTAGGTGTCGCCAACGGCGCCAACGTTGTGTGAATGCTCTGAAAAGCTAATCATTTGCATATCACAGCATCTTCTTCCTGTCGGTTAAATTTCGCGTCTGTAGCACGTCATCTTAGTGGTGTAGCAATTTTAATGGCCAGTAGCGTAATAAGGACGACGGAGCTAAAATGTTTTCCCTTTATTTAAGCACCAGCTTCAAAGAAATGAACGCTCACATTAATTCAAGACTACACTGCCTACGGTGACCGATTGTATGTGATAAATAAATTTGACTGCATGCCCAAGCAAATGCACTACAGTAATTTTCTTGTCAACTAATTTGCAATGTACGATATTGATATTAAATTTTGTATCTCATTTACACAAGCAACGTTCCAGTAACCATTCCAATGAAGGTGGAGTGATTTATCATTCCTGGCTGCCCCTGAGGGCCGTTCCTTTAATGGGGGAAGCATACATCTAACGGGTCGTCGATATGCTCATCTTTCGTACTGTTGTGGTTCATACTTCCACGCTGAGTGCGCTTGTCAATCGTTTTAGAGAAAGGGAGGATTAATGTTACACGAGCTTAATACACTCGCGGTATGAATTAAAAAACGCCTTCAGTCACAATTTTTCGTGTAATTTTTTCAGTACACGATGCATCATCTTTAGCAATATGAAAAATTCATCTTTGACCACACCATGTAGAGAAACATCTGTGAAGTGTTTACAAACATGTGTTTGCGAATGTGCCTCTTGAATGAATTGATATGCTTGAAAAAAATGGCTCAAATTGCTCTGAGCACTATGGAACTTAACATCTGTGGTCATCAGTCCCCTAGAACATAGAACCACTTAAACCTAACTAACCTAAGTGTGGTGTCACCGCCAGACACCACACTTGCTAGGTGGTAGCTTTAAATCGGCCGCGGTCCATTAGTACATGTCGGACCCGCGTGTCGCCACTGCCAGTAATCGCAGACCGAGCGCCACCACACGGCAGGTCTAGAGAGGCGGACTAGCACTCGCCCCAGTTGTACGACGACTTTGCTAGCGACTACACTGACGAAGCCTTTCTCTCATTTGCCGAGAGACAGTTAGAATAGCCTTCAGCTAAGTCCATGGCAACTACCGAGCAAGGCGCCATTAACCATATCTGGAAAGAGTCTTATTTGTATTATCAAGAGCGATGTACCACAAGGATGAGTTAAAGTTAAGTAAACAGACGATACGTTCTTTTCCTATAGCATTAATTAAGTATCCTATTCCAGAATTCACGCCAGTCGGCGTGTGTGTACGCGTGCCTTCGGTTACCCGTCACTGTGGGCTGGCTGTCTTGTCAGTCCACTACACTAAGGACAGCACACACATCCATGCCCGAGGCAGGATTCGAACCAGACGCAGTTCCAGACTGAAACGCCTAGAACCGCACGGCCACACCGGCCGGCGATATGCTTGAAAACGATGGAGGAAAAAACTTATGCTGTTACTAAAACGTTAAAAACGCTTTCCTTGGATTATTTGGTAAGATGACACTATTCATCTTTTCCACTGTTTCGCACGTATTTTCCACGTCTGACTTACGAAATTCATAACCTAACATCAAACATTTTCGTGGTAGGAATATGCATTTCATCTCATTCAAGAGAACAAATAAAGCATGTATTAAGACGAATTACACCTGAAGATGGACCCCCAGGGTCTGAAATGCATCGTGTACTGAAAAAAATTCGACAAATTGTGACTGAAGGCGTTTTATTATTCATACCTCTAGTGTATTGAGTACAGTCACGTTCGAAGCTGCTGCAAAATATGGATAAAATTTCACGAGCTTGCTTAATATGACACTGTGGCGTTTATCGTTGCGGCGAGATCTTGTGACGAAATTACTGTAAACAACTTTTTCCTCCAAATGCGAAACTATTTTGTTGACATCGACCTACACAGGGAGAAACGATCATCATAACATAATAACTGAAATCAGAGCTCGCTCGGAAAGATTTAAATGTTCACTTTTACCACGCACTGTTAGCGAGTGGAATAACAGAAAATTATTGTGAAGGCAGCTCGATGAACCCTCTGCCAGGCACTTAAGCGCGATTTCCAGAGTAGCCATGTAGATGCAGACGTAGACGTAGGGCGCCAGGTGTCTTGCAGCAGCTTCAGAGCAAGGGATGGGCGCACGACCGCCCGATTGCGTCATTTTCTGTTTATCTCTAATCATCCACAAGACATTTGTGTCGCTACAGCGAATGGTGTTTCTTCAGAAAGGAACAATAATAATAATGACTATGATGGTCACTGTTTTACATTCAGGGCGAGTAGTAATGGTTTAACAAATTAGTGTGGTCCACGAGATTACAGGCCCCTGCGAGTTATTGTCGAGTATTAATAATTTCTAGAGGTTTTAACCAACCAGTAAAAATTTGAATGCAACGGATAATGCAATTTCTTTTTGGAACCACTACAGAAAGCACCTATGCAGGGCTTCATAGGGAGCATAGAGCCATTATTTACTTTCATGGCCCAGTATTCAACTGTGGTACTGACTTTCACCGATTCTTTCATAAAGAAGGGAGGAAATAGTCATAGGGTATAGGTTAATTGATATTTATTCAGTACCGATGGCATTTCAACAACTAGCCGTGTGACTGCTGGAATATTCATAATCACAGCTGGTCTCTGCAAGCGAACTCTGTCAGGTCGGACAAGGTTTTGCATAAAAAATTTAATTTTCGTTAAAATGTACGCTGAAGAATGTGTAGCAAGCAGTGCACTTAACTATGAATGAATCTTGCTTTGAGAAACAACACCACGTTACTGAGCTGGGGGGGAAGAACATTTACTATCATATGGCGGGAATACTTTGCAAGTCTTATTCAATCAATAGGCAGTAAAATCTGATTTTTCTGGATATTTTATGTAACGCACAACATTGCCAGCAAATCAAATAGGTATGGGGGGCACAAGAAGCGTTAACTAATTATCACGTTAGTACTATTCCTCACACGTGGCCAAGTCGTGCTAGACAACAGAAATGCAAAAAATACGGACACACAAGATTATTCCTTCCCTGTCGTACACTCGCCCACTACTGTATGGTTGTTCACTCTTGTACTACACATTTTCAGACCGAAACTGCACTTTACCAATGTGGCGGTTGTTCCAACCAACCAAGCAAGTGGCGGGAATGCAAGTACACAAAGAGAACATATGAAAAATAAATAAAAATCACTCAAAATATTACTGTAAAAGAAAGACCACATTAAAATACATTAAATGAGTGAACTTCCGATAAACACAGAGCAATAATACGACCGTGAGCTAAGGCCCGTGGTGCGTTGCCTGACCAAGGCACAAATGCAATGTTCTTGCTGAAATTTGACTAAATTATGAACTTAAACTCCCTTATGAGGATTTGGTGGTAATCTCACGCCTGATTTCAACATCTTGACTTTATAATTAGCAGTTTTGAGACATTCTGAACCTTTGTTAACATCACCAAAATTGAGAGCTGTGTCTCCACGTCTGTCCAGCGCCGCTACCCAGGAACAAGTGAGGCTGCGAACACCTCGTCTAACCATTGTTCGTTCAAAACGTGGTGGAGGGGATGGTTCGCCAACCTGACAGAGCCAACAATACTCGTGCCTTCGCAGCCTCTCTGACCTGACTTGCACACTATCTTTGCCAAACTTGTTCGCATTTAGGGGTTGATACTATCCTACCACAGAACCACTCCACTCACGCAATGCTACGACCTCTGACCTAAGGTTTCTGCTACATCACATAATAACACAATCACACAGTCCAAGGTTGCATAAAGGGAAGGATGAAAGGAAACGTGGCACACACGAAATAAAAATCAATGAATAAGTAAATAAACACCACTTGGTCCATTCTCTTATGCTTGTTACTCACAGACTTACTTCTGCAGAGTAAAAACACTCTCCCTATAATTCTCCTGTGCTGGAATTTATTGAGAAAAATATGGAAGGGGACTACAATTACCGTTTCAGTGTACCAACCCTTCTGTTTCCTTTTACAGTCGTCTCAGCCCGTTTCTACTGCATGCGGAAGAGGATTTTTGTTCGATCTGAAGTGAAGGGCCAGCTTTCCTCTAACGTTCCTAAACGAGTGGAAGTCAGTGCCTACTACGTGGATTTTTAAGAGGTGTAAATTCAGTAGGACGACCGCTGTTCCAGACACTCATTGCACACTGAGCTCTAAACGACCTACCAGCAAGTACCACCTCACAGAAGCACTGATACTAGCAGCAGGAAGTGGCCAATGAAAATGCCTACATTCTGCTCTTGATTCTACTTGACTGAAAGGTCTGAGTGTTAAATACACTCATAAAGAGCAAAACACCTTGAACGACCAGAGATTTGACGTTCATATTTACAGGACACACATATTAGTTTGTTCTGCAGAAATGATTAGTGTGGTGTCGCCGCCAGACACCACACTTGCTAGGTGGTAGCCTTTAAATCGGCCACGGTCCGTTAGTATACGTCGGACCCGCGTGTCGCCACTATCAGTGATTGTAGACCGAGCGCCGCCACACGGCTGGTCTAGAGAGACTTCCTAGCACTCGCCCCAGTGGTACAACCGACTTTGCTAACGATGGTTCACTGACAAATTACGCTCTCATTTGCCGAAACGATAGTTAGCATAGCCTTCAGCTACGTCATTTGCTACGACCTAGCAAGGCGCCATTACCAGTTACTATTGAGATTATGAATGATGTACCGTCAAGAGCGATGTTCACCAATTATGGATTAAAGTTAAGTATTCCAGCAGCTACGTATGGTTTTTGCTAAAGTCTAATTTCCTTGACCTGTTCCAGACCTCAGACCAGCCTGCGTGAGCTAAAACGCGTGCCTTTCGGCTTCCTCTCAAAACCGGTGTTGGCTCTCCTGCCAACCCACAACAATTAGCATTTAAACCAAGTCGGCCAGCAAGTTCAAGGTCAGCATCGATATCGTGGCGCAACACCACATCTACATCTACATCTACATCTACATGGATACTCTACAAATCACATGTAAGTGCCTGGCAGAGCGTACTATCAGGGGTGACAGTTTGTCGCCATTTATTACGTCATGGGCAGTAGTAGGGCAGCCTGCGTTCTACACTCCTGGAAATTGAAAAAAGAACACATTGACACCGGTGTGTCAGACCCACCATACTTGCTCCGGACACTGCGAGAGGGCTGTACAAGCAATGATCACACGCACGGCACAGCGGACACACCAGGAACCGCGGTGTTGGCCGTCGAATGGCGCTAGCTGCGCAGCATTTGTGCACCGCCGCCGTCAGTGTCAGCCAGTTTGCCGTGGCATACGGAGCTCCATCGCAGTCTTTAACACTGGTAGCATGCCGCGACAGCGTGGACGTGAACCGTATGTGCAGTTGACGGACTTTGAGCGAGGGCGTATAGTGGGCATGCGGGAGGCCGGGTGGACGTACCGCCGAATTGCTCAACACGTGGGGCGTGAGGTCTCCACAGTACATCGATGTTGTCGCCAGTGGTCGGCGGAAGGTGCACGTGCCCGTCGACCTGGGACCGGACCGCAGCGACGCACGGATGCACGCCAAGACCGTAGGATCCTACGCAGTGCCGTAGGGGACCGCACCGCCATTTCCCAGCAAATTAGGGACACTGTTGCTCCTGGGGTATCGGCGAGGACCATTCGCAACCGTCTCCATGAAGCTGGGCTACGGTCCCGCACACCGTTAGGCCGTCTTCCGCTCACGCCCCAACATCGTGGAGCCCGCCTCCAGTGGTGTCGCGACAGGCGTGAATGGAGGGACGAATGGAGACGTGACGTCTTCAGCGATGAGAGTCGCTTCTGCCTTGGTGCCAACGATGGTCGTATGCGTGTTTGGCGTCCTGCAGGTGAGCGCCACAATCAGGACTGCATACGACCGAGGCACACAGGGCCAACACCCGGCATCATGGTGTGGGGAGCGATCTCCTACACTGGCCGTACACCACTGGTGATCGTCGAGGGGACACTGAATAGTGCACGGTACATCCAAACCGTCATCGAACCCATCGTTCTACCATTCCTAGACCGGCAAGGGAACTTGCTGTTCCAACAGGACAATGCACGTCCGCATGTATCCCGTGCCACCCAACGTGCTCTAGAAGGTGTAAGTCAACTACCCTGGCCAGCAAGATCTCCGGATCTGTCCCCCATTGAGCATGTTTGGGACTGGATGAAGCGTCATCTCACGCGGTCTGCACGTCCAGCACGAACGCTGGTCCAACTGAGGCGCCAGGTGGAAATGGCATGGCAAGCCGTTCCACAGGACTACATCCAGCATCTCTACGATCGTCTCCATGGGAGAATAGCAGCCTGCATTGCTGCGAAAGGTGGATATACACTGTACTAGTGCCGACATTGTGCATGCTCTGTTGCCTGTGTCTATGTGCCTGTGGTTCTGTCAGTGTGATCATGTGATGTATCTGACCCCAGGAATGTGTCAATAAAGTTTCCCCTTCCTGGGACAATGAATTCACGGTGTTCTTATTTCAATTTCCAGGAGTGTATTATTCCAATCTCGTATAGCGCGCGGAAAGCATGAACATCTATATCTTTCCGTACGAGCTCTGATTTCCCTTATTTTATCGTGGACATCGTTCCTCCCTGTGTAGGTCGGTGTCAAAAAACTATTTTAGCATTCGGAGGACAAAGTTTGGAATTTCGTGAGAAGATTCTGTCGCAACGAAAAACGCCTTTCTTTTAATGATGTCCAGCCCAAATCCAGTATCATTTCTGTGACACTCTCTCCCATATTTCGAGATAATACAAAACGTGCTGCCTTTCTTTGAACTTTTTCGATGTACTCCGTCAGTCCTATCTGGTCCCACAGCGCGCAGCAGTGTTTTAAGAGGACGGACAAGCGTAGTGTAGGCAGTCTCCTTAGTAGGTCTGTTAGATTTTCTAAGTGTCCTGCCACAAAACGCAGTATTTGGTTAGCCTTCCCCACAACATTTTCTGTGTGTTCCTTCGAATTTAAGTTGTTCGTTATTGTAATACCTACGTATTTAGTTGAATCTACGGCTTTTCATTAGACTGATTTATCGTGTAACCGAAGTTTAACGAGTTCCTTTTCGCACTCATGTGGATGACCTCACACTTTTCGTTATTTAGGGTCAACTGCCTCTTTTCAATCATTCCGATATTTCTTCTAAATCGTTTTGCAGTTTGTTTTGGTCTTCTGATGACTTTATTAGTCGATAAACGACAGCGTCATCTGCAAACAACCGAAGACGGCTGCTCAGATTGTCTCCCAAATCGTTTATATAGATAAGGAACAGCAAAGGGCCTATAACACTACCTTGGGGAACGCCAGAAATCACTTCTGTTTTACTAGATGACTTTCCGTCAATTACTACGAAATGTGACCTCTCTGACAGGAAATCACAAATCCAGTCACATAAGTGAGACGATATTCCATAAGCACGCAATTTCACTACGAGCCGCTTGTGTGGTACAGTGTCAAAAGCCTTCCGGATATCCAGAAATACGGAATCGATCCGAAAGCCCTTGTTAACAGCACTGTACACTTTACCTACCGGTAAATTATGTCTGCGGCTCTCGCTGTCGCTATAAACCTAAGGTAATGGATTAGTGTGACTTGGGCAGATATGCATGATGCCTCGCAGATTATGCACGAACCGTGTCATCAAATCAGTGAATTAGAAAGAGGGAGCATTATTTGCACAAGAGAATGTCATGCATCCATCCGGAAAATTGCTGCTCCTGTGGGGCGAAGTGTGTCAGCAGTGCAAAGAGTGTGTGCAGAACGGTTCACGGAAGGCCGTAGAACATGGCGAGGTAGATAAGCTGCACCACTCAGACCATCCCCGAGAATCGACACCTTATCCGAATGGCACCGCAGGAGAGATGTGCGTCGCCCTCAGCTCTGGCGCAATAGTGTAACAGTGTAACACATCGTACACTATCAGGGGTGACAGTTTGTCGCCATTTATTACGTCATGGGCAGTAGTAGGGCAGCCTGCGTTCTATGGGCTACGTAAGCGTCGTCCACTTCTCTGCCTACCTTCGACGAATGTGCAGAAAAAATGGTGGACGGAAATAGTCTACATCTACATCTACATCTACATCTACATTTACATGGTTACTCTGCAATTCACACTTAAGTGCCTGGCAGAGGGTTCATCGAACCATTTTCATACTACTTCTCTATCGTTCTATGGGCTACGTAAGCGTCGTCCACTTCTCTGCCTACCTTCGACGAATGTGCAGAAAAAATGGTAGACGGCAATAGTCTGCATCTACATCTACATCTGCATCTACATGGTTACTCTGCAATTCACACTTAAGTGCCTGGCAGAGGGTTCATCGAACCATTTTCATACTACTTCTCTATCGTTCTATGGGCTACGTAAGCGTCGTCCACTTCTCTGCCTACCTTCGACGAATGTGCAGAAAAAATGGTAGACGGCAATAGTCTGCATCTACATCTACATCTACATGGTTACTCTGCAATTCACACTTACGTACCTGGCAGAGGGTTCATCGAACCATTTTCATACTACTTCTCTATCGTTCTATGGGCTACGTAAGCGTCGTCCACTTCTCTGCCTACCTTCGACGAATGTGAAAATATGGTAGACGGCAGTAGTCTGCATCTGCATCTACATCTACATCTACATGGTTACTCTGCAATTCACACTTAAGTGCCTGGCAGAGGTTTCATCGAACCATTTTTATACTACTTCTCTATCGTTCTATAGGCTACGTAAGCGTCGTCCACTTCTCTGCCTACCTTCGACGAATGTGCAGAAAAAATGGTAGACGGCAATAGTCTGCATCTACATCTACATCTGCATCTACATGGTTACTCTGCAATTCACACTTAAGTGCCTGGCAGAGGGTTCATCGAACCATTTTCATACTACTTCTCTATCATTCCACTCTCGTATGGCGCGTGGGGAAAAGGAACACTTAAATCTTTCCGTTCGAGCTCTGATTTCTCTTATTTTATTATGATGATCATTTCTCCCTACGTAGGTGGGTGTCAACAAAATATTTTCGCATTCGGAAGCGAAAGTTGGTGATTGAAATTTCGTAAATAGATCTCGCCGCAAAGAGTGGCTGCCACCCCAACTCGCCTTTCACATCAGTGACACTCTCACCCCTAACACGAAACGAGTTGCCCTTCTTTGCACTTTTTCGATGTCCTCCATCAATCCTACCTGGTAAGGACCCCATACCACGCAGCAATATTCCAGCAGAGGACGGAGAAGTGTAATTATGCTATCTCTTTAGTGGGTTTGTCGCATTTCTAAGTGTTCCGCCAACAAAGCGCAGTCTTTGTTTCGCCTTTTCCACAATATTATCTATGTGATCTTTCCAATTTAAGTCGCACATAATTGTAATTCCCAGGTATTTAGTCGAATTGACAGCCCTTATATTTGTGCGATTTACCGTATACCCAAAATTTATCGGATTTCTTTTAGTACCCATGTGGATGACCTCGCGCTTTTCTTTGTTTAGTGCCAATTGCATCTTTTGGCACCATACAGAAATTCTCTCTAGATCATTTTGTGATTGAAATAATCGTCCGATGATTTTACTAGACTGTAAATTACAGTGTCATCTGCAAAAAATCTAAGGGAGCTTCTGAGATTATCACCTTCATCATTTATGTAAATCAGGAACAGCGGAGGGCCTATGACACTACCTTGCGGAACGCCAGATATCACTTCTGTTCTACTCCATGATTTACCGTCTATCATACGAACTGTGACCTCTCTGAGAGGAAATCACACAACTGAGACGATACTCCATATGCACGCAATTTGATTAATAGTTCTTGTGAGGAACGGTATCAAAAGCCTTCTGGAAATCTAGCAGTATGGAATCGACCTGAGATCCCTTGTCGACAGCACTCATTACCTCATGGTGTGTGGAACGACGTCAGTGGGGTCAGGAATGGCAACAGATAGTGTTTTCGGACGAATTTAGTATCTTTTTGTTTGAAAATGATGGCCTCATTTTAGTTCGCGGTTGACTGGGGGAGCGGCATCAGGGTGACTACATTTGCGCAAGGTATACAGCGCTAGCTCAGGGCCTTATGGTGTGGGGTGCTTCTGGCTACAACCACAAATCTCGATTGGTGCAAAAAAAATGGTTCAAATGGTTCTGAGCACTATGGGACTTAACATCTATGGTCATCAGTCCCCTAGAACTTAGAACTACTTAAACATAACTAACCTAATGACATCACACAACACCCAGCCATCACGAGGCAGAGAAAATCCCTAACCCCGCCGGGAATCGAACCCGGGAACCCGGGCGTGGGAAGCGAGAACGCTACCGCACGACCACGAGCTGCGGGCGATTGCTGCATGTCCAGGGCACTGTGACCAGTGTGACTGGCATCCTGCGACCCGTATCCATACCCTTTCTGCACAACACCACAGGCACCATTTTTTAGCTAGATAATTCACGACCACACGTTGCTGCACGAATACGTGCCTTCTTTGTGTCACAGGATACCAGCCTTTTGCCATAGCCGGCCAGATCAGCAGACTTGTCGCCAAATGGAAATGTGTGGGATATGGTGAAGTAACGGGTGCTGCGCTATAACCCAATGTCATCCACTACATTTGCATCTACATCTACATCCATACTCCGCAAGCCACCTGACGGTGTGTGGCGGAGGGTACCTCCATTCTATTCCAGTCTCGTATAGTTCGTGGAAAGAAAAATTGTCGGTATGCCTCTGTGTGGGCTCTAATCTCTCTGATTTTATCCTCATGGTCTCTTCGCAAGATATACGTAGGAGGGAGTAATATACTGCTTGACTCTTCGGTGAAGGTATATTCTCGAACCTTTAACAAAAGCCCGTACCGAGCTACTGAGCGTCTCTCCTGCAGAGTCTTCCACTGGAGTTTATCATCTCCGTAACACTTTCGCGATTACTAAATGATCCTGTAACGAAGCGCGCTGCTCTCCGTTGGATCTTATCTCTTCTATCAGCCCTATCTGGTACGGATCCCACACCGGTGAGCAGTATTCAAGTGTACTGTAACCGAGTGGTCTAGGGCGTCTTGTCACCGTTCGCGTAGCTCCCCCCCCCCCCCCCCCCCTTGGAGGTTCGAGTCCTCCCTCGGGTATCGGTGCGTGCGTCGTCCCTAGCGCAAGTTAGCTCAAGTTAGATCCGTCGATGCCATCACGCACGGAACAAGTTACGACGGCGCATGGCAGGCAGTGTGCCTCCTAGGCAACACGACACATGCTGAACGGAGGTGATTGAAATGCTAGTCATTTCTGCAACATACATTTCATACTAATGTACATGTCCTGTGAATATGAACTTCCTATCTCTAGTCTTTCAAGGTGTTCTGCTTTTTCTGAACATGAGTGTAGTTTTGTGGAGCGGTTTGGAGCTCGCGAATTCGATTAGTGAGCAGGCAGCCACTGTGTGGTGTAGAAATCATGTCTCCTCTGGAGTACAATGTACACTCATGGAAATGGAAAAAAGAACACATTGACACCGGTGTGTCAGACCCACCATACTTGCTCCGGACACTGCGAGAGGGCTGTACAAGCAGTGATCACACGCACGGCACAGCGGACACACCAGGAACCGCGGTGTTGGCCGTCGAATGGCGCTAGCTGCGCAGCATTTGTGCACCGCCGCCGTCAGTGTCAGCCAGTTTGCCGTGGCATACGGAGCTCCATCGGAGTCTTTAACACTGGTAGCATGCCGCGACAGCGTGGACGTGAACCGTATGTGCAGTTGACGGACTTTGAGCGAGGGCGTATAGTGGGCATGCGGGAGGCCGGGTGGACGTACCGCCGAATTGCTCAACACGTGGGGCGTGAGGTCTCCACAGTACATCGATGTTGTCGCCAGTGGTCGGCGGAAGGTGCACGTGCCCGTCGACCTGGGACCGGACCGCAGCGACGCACGGATGCACGCCAAGACCGTAGGATCCTACGCAGTGCCGTAGGGGACCGCACCGCCACTTCCCAGCAAATTAGGGACACTGTTGCTCCTGGGGTATCGGCGAGGACCATTCGCAACCGTCTCCATGAAGCTGGGCTACGGTCCCGCACACCGTTAGGCCGTCTTCCGCTCACGCCCCAACATCGTGCAGCCCGCCTCCAGTGGTGTCGCGACAGGCGTGAATGGAGGGACGAATGGAGACGTGTCGTCTTCAGCGATGAGAGTCGCTTCTGCCTTGGTGCCAATGATGGTCGTATGCGTGTTTGGCGCCGTGCAGGTGAGCGCCACAATCAGGACTGCATACGACCGAGGCACACAGGGCCAACACCCGGCATCATGGTGTGGGGAGCGATCTCCTACACTGGCCGTACACCACTGGTGATTGTCGAGGGGACACTGAATAGTGCACGGTACATCCAAACCGTCATCGAACCCATCGTTCTACCATTCCTAGACCGGCAAGGGAACTTGCTGTTCCAACAGGACAATGCACGTCCGCATGTATCCCGTGCCACCCAACGTGCTCTAGAAGGTGTAAGTCAACTACCCTGGCCAGCAAGATCTCCGGATCTGTCCCCCATTGAGCATGTTTGGGACTGGATGAAGCGTCGTCCCACGCGGTCTGCACGTCCAGCACGAACGCTGGTCCAACTGAGGCGCCAGGTGGAAATGGCATGGCAAGCCGTTCCACAGGACTACATCCAGCATCTCTACGATCGTCTCCATGGGAGAATAGCAGCCTGCATTGCTGCGAAAGGTGGATATACACTGTACTAGTGCCGACATTGTGCATGCTCTGTTGCCTGTGTGTATGTGCCTGTGGTTCTGTCAGTGTGATCATGTGATGTATCTGACCCCAGGAATGTGTCAATAAAGTTTCCCCTTCCTGGGACAATGAATTCACGGTGTTCTTATTTCAATTTCCAGGAGTGTATTTCAGAAATCGGGAGTTGGTGATCGTGAATGATCAATCAAATTACTTAGTGCAATAAGGACCACTGAGAGAGTTCTCGGGCGCGGGCAAAGGTTTCTGCTTAGCCATTTTCGTGATTTTCTCGGCGAGTGTTTCGAGCTAGTCTACGCGGTCTCGTTCAGTAAAAAGAGACACCTCAGCGCAGAATGCGGAGCCATCTGCTAGCTGGAGTTGATGTTCATGTTTTTTTTATTTTACAAGTCCGTCTTGATTACACAGATGTTTACACCTTATTACCGATTTCGGCTACTGCCATTGAGGCGTGGCGCTGTATACCGATCCTGCCTTGGAGGCAGTTAAGTGGGAGATGTGTCTCAGAGCTGGATAGTGACAGATGGTGACGCTTTTTTTTATGTGTGTGTAGTGTGGACTGAAGAGATCATCCTTGATGACTTATTCTTCTAGGATGGGATGTAAGGATAAAAGGAAAACACTTTATTTATTACGCATTCAGTTAGGCTTGGGCACGCAATGGGTCCTTTAGCCTGCTGTCTTTGGTGATGTCTATCTCCTGTGGAGGGTGAAATGTGTCAAGGCTGTTATGTGTGACTGCTTCCTCGTGTTATGACAGATTGCCTATGGGGGGTGAAACGTTATTGACTTCGGTACGCGATACTTGTGCCATCTTGCAGGGTTTACCGTTCCTACCGATTGTAATTGTCGAACTTCGTCCCTAAGGGCATCGATCTTGTCAAAAACTCGTAGAGCCTTGTCATGGACCTTCTCTTGTATAGTGGTCTCGTGGAGTGCGGTGCGGATGTCGACGTTTCTTGTCCACCATGGAGCTCCTGTGATCCATCGATAGCAAATGTTTTGCAGCGTTTGGAGTTTGTTGTAGTTGAAGACGCACGTAGTTCCCCGCGAGGTGGAGCCATACAACATTGTGGGTTCCACCGTTGCCTTATACAATTGGAGTTTAGTCGTAGGGTTGAGATCCTTACTCTTCAGGAACGGAATCAACGACCTGGTCATCTTCTGGGCTGCCGTCTTCTTGTCGTCAATATGCTGCGTAAAGAGTAATTTTTTGTCAAGGTAGACACCGAGATACTTCACTCCCGGTGACCATGGGATAAATTGGTAAGCTATTTGGAGTCTGTCGTTCAGAACTGGTTTCCTCCGTGTGAACAGAACTGCTGCCGTCTTCGTCGGGTTGATCGTTATCTTATTTTGCAGCGCCCAGCGTTCCATTACAGCAAGTTGCCGTTGCATCCTAGCGATTAGCTGGTCCAAGTGTCGTCCAGTTGTCAGAAAGGCCGTATCGTCCGCATAAAAACTCGCCGTAACAAGGGGGACTGTTGGGATGTCATTTATATATAAGTTGAAAAGTAGAGGCGAAATGACAGAGCCCTGCGGAATTCCTGCGGAGATCAGTTTCATTTCGGAGTTTTTATCGTCGACTCGGACATACAGTTTCCTGTCCTGCAGAAAGCTGTCTATGAGTCTAATGCAACAATCCGCAATAGGGGTAGTGCGATGCAGTTTGACGATAAGGTTGGGCCGCCACACCTTATCGTAAGCTTTTTCGATGTCAAGAAAGATACCAATCGTGAAGTGCTGCTTGTTGTATCCTTCTTGTATCCGTTCGGTGATCCGTAGAAGTTGAAGTTCGGCAGATAACTTGTCCTTGAAACCGAATTGTTCGTGTCGTATAACATCATGCGCTGTAAGCGTGTCATGGAGCCTCTGCAACAGCACTCTCTCGAGCACCTTGCCAAGGGTCGGCAAGAGGCTAATTGGCCGGTAACTGTTGAGTTCTGCTGGGTCTTTACCTGGCTTGGGTATTGGAACTACTCGAGCCGTCTTCCATGCCGTAGGAAAATATCCCTGCAGAAGGCAGCTGTTGAGAATTCGGATAAGGAGCACAGTTGGCTTCCTGGGCAACTGTTTCAAATCGGTGTTGCTTATGGAGTCGTTGCCCGGCGCATTATTCCGAGTCTTCCGGATAATTTTACGGATCTCTGCTGGTGTGGTGAGTTGTGGGTGGCTCTGCACAGACGCAGCACGAAGAGCAGTCCATGCTGCTGTAACGACGGCTTCCTGTTCTTGCAGGCGGACGTCGTTCACGGGTGTCGCTGGTGTAGACATCTGTTCTTGGTAAGTCGTAGCATACAGCTCTGCCTGGGCGAGTTCGTCATAGAGGAGGCCATCTGGTCCTCTGATGGCTCGTTTAGGTGGCCGCTGGTGTCGTATGTTCTTGACTACCTGCCATTCGTTCTTGGTTCGAAGTAAGAATTCATCCATCTTATCTTCCCAGACCTGCTGTCGCCACTCGGCCACTCTCCTGTGCAGTTCTCGTGTTAAGACGTGTGTTTCCCGTCGATCGATCGGGTTTCTATAGCGGAGCCAACGTCGCCTGCTCCTGTTTCTCTGTGTCTTCAGTTCTTGGAGTAGAGGCGGGAACTCGTCGAAAGCTACTACAGGGTAGACCGTGTGAGTAGTTGGCCTCCGTTTGGCTACCTTTATCTTCTGCGTCAAAGTTTGTACCGCGATGTCAATGGCTTCCGGTGTTGAAACGTCCTGCTTCGGGCAGATATTGTTGTCAAGATATGTCCGAAATTGACCCCAGTTCAGAGTTTGTGAGGTTGGGGGCGGAAGGTTGGCCGTTGCGTTTTCCACTATACTGATAATAGGTCGGTGGTCAGACGAAAGATCGTCGACGGTGCGGAGCTGGAGGTTCGTCTCAATATTTTTGATGACAGCAATATCTAGGCCGTCTGCTTCTTGCCGATCGACGTAAGGAATCCGTGTGGGCTCTCGTGGGCCATGGACTGTGATGCCCAGTTCTTCTTCCATGGCAATCAAAGTTCGTCCACGAGGGTTCGTACGCCGGGAATTCCACGCGACGTGCTTGCTATTAAGGTCACCTCCTAGGAAGATTTTGTCAAAATTGGTGAAGATACTCCGTAGGTCGTCTGGCTCTAGGTTTTTTCCGGGGCTGTTGTACGCCGCAATGAAAGTGATGTTGCCTGCCGCCGATCGAACCGTTACTGCTGTTGCCTCCAGATGGTGGAGGTGTGGTAGTGTTTCATGATGGTGCCGCAGTTCCCTTGTAAGCAGAACTGCGGTCCCTCCACCTCGTTGGCCTTGTCTGTCCGTTCTATAGACGTACATGTTACGAAATCTGAGCTCAGTTGTTGGACGAAGGTGCGTCTCCGATACAAGTGCGATGTCGATTTTGTGACGTTGTAAAAATTCAGTGAATTCTGTTTTCTTGTGTTTCATTCCGTTGGCGTTTCATATACAGATTTTCAGGTTTCTCGTGGTCCCATGGCGATCCATCTTAAGGTGTTCCAAAGGCCTTCAATACACTTTCGATTAAAGAAAGTATCCCCACTAGTTGTTGCTGCACGGCGGTGAGAAGTTTCACGACATCAGAGAGCGCTGGAGCTAGAGATTGCATCAAATGAGCTGGTGAGACGTAGGTTTCCGGTTCCGGTCGGCGTGGTGATGCTGCGTGGGCGTATGAATAATGCTGGCGGTGCTGTCGAGGTGGAAGTGCTTCAGGAGGAGGCTGTGTTACTGGCTGCCGTGTCGCCGCCGGCTGTTCTTGTGGCGTTTGCTGACGGTGGGGCGGAGGGTGTGGCGTCAGGTTGGAGTTCCGTATTACACGAGTCCTCCGTTGAGAGGGCTGCGGGGAAGACCGTTGTGTGTATTTCCTGAGAAGTTCCTGGTACTTCTGGCAGCCACGCCACGTGGCAGGATGGTCCTTTTCACAATTAGCACATTTCGGCGGAGCCCCTCGGGGATGAGTACATGCTGAAGATCGGTGTTGCCCTCCACATCGAACGCAGCGAGCAGGCAAGCTGCAATAATTAGCTGTATGTTCGAATCGCTGGCAGTGGAGACATTGAACAGGTCCTTCTTGTCTGTTGTAGGTTTCAATAACGACTTTAGTATATAGAAGGTATTTGATGTCGTAAATCTTGTAGTTTTCCTTTTGGCTGGCAACGTGACACAGTAAGCATCTTGAGGTCGTAATTCCTTCGTCGTGTCGTCTCGATTTTTAAACTGGTGGACGTTGATGACAGGGAAACCCTTTTCTATCAGTGCGTCTTTCAGTTCTTCCTCCGTAACTTCGGCAAGTAGACGTTTGACAACCACTTTGAGGTCCTTGTCCTCCGCGGCCTGATGTGTAAAAAAGTGGATGTCATTCGACACAAAGAAATTGATAGCCCGCCGTTGATCTTCATAGGAGTCAAAGTGATATTTGATCCTGTCTCGTTGGTAGATGGCCTTAAGACTGCCGTCAATATTCGCTTTCAGCGCCTTGTTGAGTTCCATGTAGTTCTTGGTATGGTAAATAGTAACGGGCGGGACTTTGCGTAGTAAGTTGCGGCCAGAGCCATCTGTCCCCTCTTTATCTGCTTCGAGATTGACATCACTCGTCTGGTCCATACGTTCTGGAGCATCTGTAGTATCTTCCGCCGCAATAGCCGCATAAAGGTTGGAAGTTTTCAGTTCTTCTGGACGTTTTCGCTTCCGAGAGTTGTTCTGCTTAGGAGAAGCGTTGAGTCGTTTTCTTTGGCGAACTAGTGTAAAATCGCCCTCTCCGTCGGTGGGCTGCATGGTCCAAACTTCTTCAGAGGAGACTCCCTCCATTTCGTCGTCGTCGTCGTCGTCGTCGTCTGGTGGAGAAAATTGTTCCACGTCGTCTACTTGGTCTTCATGCTGTGAAGGAGGAACTGTACTAGTGCGGTTGTCGTATACTTGCTGACTTTGCAGAATCATGTGTTGTATTTCACGTCTCAGTTCCCATTGTTGCCGATCGTTCTGTGTTAGCTGATGTCTCTCGTCAGAGGGGTTTGACGTATGTTGTCCTCCGCTCTGCATTCGCGTATCGCTCGTCGTGGTCCCGTCCTCATTATGTTGCCTGTCAGAATCCGTTGTCGTTGCAGGGGTCGTCGCCGTTGTATCCGTCCTGTTGGGAGCGGCCGCCGGGACGGCCGGCGGGGCAGGCCCCACCGACCGGCCAGCGGCCGGCCCCGGCGCGACCCAGCCGGCTGGCTCGGACGCGCGCGTTCCGTTGTCCGCACTCATCGGCATCGCGCGCTCAACTGATGGTGGTGACGCGAGACTGGACGCGCACGTAGTTTACGTATCAGCCGATAGAGACAGTAATGGATAGGGGACTGTGATTTAGTTTCGATTGTGCCCACTAGAGCGCACTAAAGTATTAGAATGTTTTTCATAAACTGTTCTAGTATTTTCATAAAGTGTTATGATGTTTTTTTGTGTATGTAAAATATTATAAATGTGTTTTAGCAGTACGAATGGATGCGTGGGTGTGGTTTAAGGTTAATATGAAGATAATTGTTTAACGAGTTATGTAATGGGATTTAGTGTGGGAACATTTCGAAGAAGTATGGATGTGGACAAAGGGGATTTTTGTAGAATACATTTGTAAGGTAAGTTTATGGTAAAGGAAAAGTTAATTCAGGTATAAATAACAATAGTAAATAACTTTATGCATAAACAAAACTTCACCATATTACATAATTACGTCGGTAAAAAGTGCAGTCGTTAGGTTTACTACTTTGCGATTGGTTATTGATGAAAAGCGCGGATTGACGCGGGAGAATGTTGTTTTGCTATTGGCTGTTGAGTAAACTGACCAATGGTAAAGCAATGTTTTTCGCGCGCCTTTCTCTGCTGATAGAGAAGACAGAGTATTCTAGAGAGGAGTCGGAGTCAAGCCATGAAACAGTTCAGACGTGTGTAGTAGTAGTTCCGATGGAAATGATAATCTGCCGGATCTCGCAGTGTTTCATACATCAAGTGTTTTAAAGTGACGGCATAATTATTCCGATGGGTGTGTAGAAATTTCGGAATTTTCAAGTGAATTTTGTGACGAGAAAAGACATAAATTCCGCCTGGCGTATTGAGCAGGACGGTGGCTAAAAACTGTGACTGCATTGGGTACCGACAGACTTAATATTTGTCGAGCATTCTCAATCAAAAACAATCCGTATTTTTGTAGCTATTACGTTTTCGAGCAATGCAACACCATAAACTTGCTAACGTGAGTGAAAGGGATTGTGAGTGACTGTGTTAAGACTAGCACGGGCTTGGCAGTGATACTAGTTCACCTAAGTTTCAGAATATATTAATTAAGGACAAAATTTCCAACCTTTCATTTCGTGTGAAAACTTTCTCCCGAAACGTAGATTAGTGACTTTAATTGCATCCTGGTTCACGTCGAAGTACAGTAGGTTTCGCTCGGCTTCCCTACTGGTGATCTGCTGAGCTAATGTTCACAGGTAGGTGCAGGTTCGTCGTAAAAGGGACGGAAGGAACCGCGCCGCTGCACCATCTTCAGATGATTAAAATATTCTGCTGTAAATAATCGTCAAGTTAAACATATGAGTACATGTACTCAAGTGCTGAACTTGACGATGATTTAAATCAGCATATTTTAATCATCTGAAGATGCCAGTAGCCGAAACCGGTAATAAAGTGTAAGAAATCTGTGTGATCAAGGCAGACTTGTAAAATAAAGCACCAAAAAATGATTGCTGACTCATTTGCAGACTTTATGTCTTCAATGAATAGGTTCATGGCTTTGTTGAGATTAAAGTATATTGTTCTTTCTTAATTTATGTTGATCATTATTTTTCTTACTGACGGACCTGGAAAGGGTTAATTGATGCCAATAAATTTCATTTGTTTCGATGCAAAACAGACAGTCATGTTTTTGTGTGATTCTTTCTATGCTGACTTTCAAGCGCATTCCTCTTTGTTAGTGTGCCGATAATTGCTGTTAGCCAGTTGGTATATGGAACAGTTTTTTTAGTGGTGAACACATTCCAGTCCAGTGTCAGGATCTCGGAATCTTTCCTGAAATTAGTTAGATGGCTATAGGGCTTTTAGTTATTGACTTCGGAGTTCTGAGAAGCTTAAACCCGTCCCGCGCGTCGAAGCGAGGCTGGCGAACCTTATTTGGACTGATTGTACTGTATTATACTAGAACTGACATGTGATTACATTTTCACGCAATTTGGGTGCATAGATCCTGCGAAATCAGTACCCAGAACAACCACCTCTGGCCGTAATAACGGTCTTGATACGCCTGGACATTGAGTCAAATGTACAGCTGCCCATGCAGCTTCAACACGGTACCACAGTTCATCAAGAGTAGTGACTGGCGTATTGTGACGAGCCAGTTGCTCGGCCACCATTGTCCAGACGTTTTCAATTGGTGACAGATATGGAGAATGTGCTGGCCAGGACAGCAGTCGAACATTTTCTGTATCCAGAAAGGCCGGTACAGTACCTGCAACAAGCGGTCGTGCATTATCCTGCTGGAATGTAGGGTTTCGCAGGGATCGAATGAAGGGTAGAGCCACGGGTCGTAACACATGTGAAATGTAACGTCCACTGTTCAAAGTGCCGTCAATGCGAACAAGAGGTGACCGAGACGTGTAACCAACACCACCCCACACCATCACTCCGGGTGATACGCCAGTATGGCGATGACGAATACACGCTTCCAATGTACGTTCACCGCGATGTCATCAAACACGGATGCGACCATCATGATGCTGTAAACAGAACCTGGATTCGTCCGAAAAAATGACGTTTTGCCATTCGTGCACCCAGGTTCGTCGCTTAGTACACCATCGCAGGCGCTCCTGTCTGTGATGCAGCGTCAAGGGTAACCGCAGCCATGGTCTCCGAACTGATAGTCCATGCTGCTGCAAACGTCGTCGAACTGTTCATGCAGATGGTTCTTGTCTTGCAAACATCCCCATCTGTTGACTCAGGGATCGAGACGTGGCTACACGATCCGTTACAGCCATGCGGATAAGATGCCCGTCATCTCGACTGCTAGTGATACTCTAAATTTCTCCGTGGTGTCTGTTTGTTCTATATCGTACCTCCCTACCACTTTCGCGCAACGACGCTCTGAGCGTGTATTTTAGGGAATTGACTAGTTTGAACCTGGGACCTGTTGCTGGTAAGGAGACGTCAGACCACACATGACATGTAGAATTCAGAAGAGTTCAGTGTGAGTAGCGATGATATAACCAAATACTTAATGATTTCAGCGTCAGCTCCATTGCACTCCCTGTAAAAGAATCTTAATACTAACTAAATTTAGTGGAAGGGGTTCAAGGCTTTCCTATTTTTAGTTAGCTGGTAAAATAACGTCGAAAAAGCAGTTAAGTTTACCATTGGAAATTTTATTCTACTCACAAAACATTGTTTATAAATTGCATTATTAATAAAAGGAAATGTTTGAATACAGAATGGTAAAAACCAACTGCGTTCAACAAAAATGTGAACGACTATTCCCTGAATGGGGATCGAAGGATGACCTATGCTATATCACATCTATAATCTATGTTTAAATTAAGTTTCACAAAAGAGAAAACTATCAAAATGGTCTACAGTGACCCTCAATTATCTTTAATTACTTATCTAACTTGTTGTAAATTACAGTGGCTGATGTGGCTTCTCAATAACTATGTAACAGAAAAATCATTGCGTTTCAGATTTTTACTTCAAGTGGCAAATGTGAACACCATGAGCTTTAATTGACGATCGACACTAGTATTACGCAAAAAGGGGATGTAACAGATGAGACTTCTGCAGTTCTGAGTGAAGCCTTATGTGCTCAAAAATGCGACATCGCGTGCGTTCATTACCTTGTCGGTGTTCGTCAGGGGGCAGCGGACAGCACAGCTCCGCTCACCTCACCGTCTCGGAAGCAACTCTTAACTTCTCCTTACTTCAATTTACCGAAGTTGGTTTAAAAAAACTATGTGGCTGTGTTTTCATCTGACCAATCAGGATCTCAATGTTAACTTTAAGCTCCAACTACAAAAATTCTGTCTATCCAATGAGAAACGTTATACTTTTCGTGGTGGGGCAATGTTTTTAAAGTTTGCAACGTAACAGAGACGCGAAAAAGTCTCACGCTAAAACTTGCAGCTGGGCTGGTCCTGGTAGTTAGCTGGCGACGTGGGTGTCCAGTCCGTCCCTTATCGTTGGGCCTTCTAGCTTAACACGGTTCTGCTCTCGGCTTCTGTTCTCGCTTCTCCCCTCGGAACTGCGTCTGTCTCACGGTGGGAAGGTATGACATGCATTTAGGCATTCTTGTGTTAGTCTGTGGTATTCCATTTGCTCACTCGTTACTCGTATTACTTTGGTTAATTTAATGTCACGATTTATTCGGAGCTATGTGACATACTACTGGATTTGCTTATCATGTCAGGGTTTTCATGGAAGGTGTTGGATTTGCCTGACACCTTACAATACGAGGCCGTTGGGATCCAGCACGGCGTTCCGTATTACCCTCCTGAATCCACCGATTCCATATTCTGCTAACAGTCACTGGATATCGACCAACGCGACCAGCAATGTTGCGATAAGATAAAACGCAATCGCGATAGGCTACAATACGACCTTTATCAAAGTCGGAAACGTGATGGTACGCATTTCTCCTCTTTACACGAGGTATCACACCAACGTTTCACCAGGAAACGCCGGTCAACTGCTGTTTGTGCATGAGAAATCGGTTGGAAACTTTCCTCATGTCAGCACGTTGTAGGTGACGCCACCTTGTGTGAATGCTCTGAGAAGCTAATGATTTGCATATCGCAGCATCTTCTTCCTGTCGGCTAAATTTCGCGTCTGTAGCACGTCATCCTCGTGGTGTAGTAATTTTAATGGCCAGTAGTGTATTAGCGAAGAATGCCTTTAAGGCGACGAAGACGCCATTGTCAGCACTTAACTGAGTTTTAACGAGGTCGTGTAATAGGGCTATGAGAAGCTGGATGTTCCTTCTGCGATACAGACTTGGCAGGAATGTAGCCAGTGTACACGAGTGCTGGCAACAGTGGTCATGGGAATGTACGATCGCTAGGAGACCGTGCTCCTGACGGCCAACTGAAACTACAAAGATGGAAGACCGTCATGTTCGGGGAATGGCTCTGGCGCATCGTACTGCGTCGGCAGCAATAATTTGAGCACCTGTTGGCACCACAGTGACACAACGAACAGTTATAAATCGATTACTTCAAGGATAGCACCCAACCTGACGCCCTGTGCCTGCAATCCCAATCCACCGCTGTTTGCGATTCCAGTGGTGTGAAGCGAGAGTTCGCTGGAGGCCAGGGTGGAGGACTGTTGTGTTTCCTGATGACAGCTGGTTCTGCGACGGTGCCAGTGATGGCCGTGTGTTGGTTAAAAGGTGGCCAGTTGAAGGGTTGCAACCAACCTGTCTGCGTGCTGGACACACTGGACGTACATCTGGAATTAAAGGTCTGGAGTGTGATCTCGTATGACAGCAGGAGCACCCTGACCGCAAATTTGTCCCGTCAGGCTGGTGATTAGACTTGTTGTGCTGATATTCATGAATAGCATTCCAGGGTATATTTTCTAACAGGATAACGCTCGTCCACATAGTGCTGTTGTAAGCCAACATGCTCTACAGAGTGTCGACACGTTGCCTTGGCCTCCTCCATCACCAGAGCTGACTCCAATGGGGCACATATGGGACGTCATCGGACGACAACTCCAGCGTCATTCCACAAACAGCATTAACTGCCGCTGTACTGATCAACCAAGCTCAACAGGCACGGAGTTCCATCCCACAAACTCACATCCAGCACCTGTACTGCACAATGCAAGCTTGTTTGCACGCTTGTATTCAGCATTCTGGCGGTTTCGGTATATCTCGCGCTTACATTAACCTACGATGTTGCAACATTAATCACTTAAATAAAGCCGGCCGCGGTAGCCGAGCGGTTCTAGGCGCTTCAGTCCGGAACCGCGTGACTGCTACGGTCGCAGGTTCGAATCCTGCCTCGGCTATGAATGTGTGTGGTGTCCTTAGGTTAGTTAGGTTTAAGTAGTTCTAAGGAAATGATGACCTCAGATGTAAAGTCCCATAGTGCTCAGAGCCATTTGAACCATTTGAAGTTAAATGTATTACTTGGACAGGTGTATTCCCGAAATTTTAATCCTTTACATTAATTATTATTTGATGTTGCGATTTTTTTCCGTCAGTATATGTTTGTATGTTCCATATTTTCTTCTAAACCACTGGAAAGAGTCACTGTGTAAGTAATAACCATAGGAGAGGGGGGAAGGGGGGAGGGGGTGGAAGCGCAAATGAAGTTAGACTGCGACGTGTGAAATCCCAGACTTTATTCGTCCAGTATTTGAAAATGAGAGCACTTGCTTACTTGCAACAACCTTTACACATAATTTCAAGGCTTTACGAAACTTTTTCTCGCTGACAACCTCTAAAAATTGATGAAGAAAGGAAAAAAGTTAATCGATTGCTACACTTTCACTTTTCGTGCAGCAAAACTGCCGCATCAGGTATGACGTTTTAATTTATTACTTCTTCAATACGAACTCCATTTGCAAGACGTTCCGTAAACAGTATGTAAATGTACCTCTTGAATGTATCTGCAAAATTCGATCTTTGTATGACACATCGTTCAGGAGATATGACATCATAAACGTTTAATTGCGTGAAAACAAAGCTGCACAGCAAAATCCGCTAGAGATGCAGGTGAAATATGTGTACAAATAAGCGTGAACCATTTATCTGTGTTAGGGAGGGCATTCGACTAGGATAGTCCATGCCGCTCTGTTACTGTCGCACAAATTTTATTTCTTTTTTACAGCTTTTATCATTATCGAAGGTGTATGAAATACGTTAAATGTATGTGAAATATTTCTGACATGTACCTTTCAGGCAAAGGTGCCGACAGAAAGCTCCTCCTAAACGCCAGGATCGTTTTTACCCGTGCTTGGTACAAATATTACTAAACTACCCGGAAAACATAGTGTGCGGTTACGAACCAGCAACCTCTTTTTGGGGTGTAGGTGATAATGTGGGCAGAAAACGTTGGGAGAAAGAATGGACAGATTGAGAGGAGGAAGGAGGATATAGACACAGATGTGGGGGAGGACGAAATTGACAGACAGATGGAGGAGGGGAAATGGGCAGACAGAGGGGAGGAGAAGATGTACGGAGAGAATGGGGGGAGAGAGGAGGAGAACGTGGAATAAGGAACGAAAGAGGAGGCGATAGGGAGACAGGGAGAGGAAGAGATGAGGGAGGAGGATGATACCGACAGAGAGGAGAAAATGGACAGGGTATAGAAGAGGAGATCGACAGGGAGAGACGGGAGGAGGAGATGAGCTGACGAAAGGGAAGGAGGAGATGGGGAGAAGGACAAAAAGAGGGGGAGGAGGATGTTGTTCTTCAAATGGCTCTGAGCACTATGGGACTCAACTGCTGTGGTCATAAGTCCCCTAGAACTTAGAACTACTTAAACCTAACTAACCTAAGGACAGCACACAACACCCAGCCATCACGAGGCAGAGAAAATCCCTGACCCCGCCGGGAATCGAACCCGGGAGCCCGGGCGTGGGAAGCGAGAACGCTATCGCACGACCACGAGATGCGGGCTATGAGGATGTTGTTGTTGTTGCTGTTGTGGTCTTCAGTCCTGAGACTGGTTTGAAGGTCACCATGCTACTCTATCCCGTGCAAACTTCTTCATCTCCCAGTACCTACTGCAACCTACATCCTTCTCAATCTGTTTAGTGTATTCATCTCTTGGTCTCCCTCTACGATTTTTACCCTCCACGCTGTCCTCCAATGCTAAATTTGTGATCCCTTGATGCCTCAGAACATGTCCTACCAACCATTCCCTTCTTCTTGTCAAGTTGTGCCACAAACACCTCCCCAAATCTATTCAATACCTCCTCATTAGTTACGTGATCTACCCAACTAATCTTCAGCATTCTTCTGTAGCACCACATTTCGAAAGCTTCTATTCTCTTCTTGTCCAAACTATTTATCGTCCATGTTTCACTTCCATATATGACTACACTCAATACAAATGCTTTCAGAAACGACGTCCTGACATTTAAATCCATACTCGATGTTAACAAATTTATCTTCTTCAGAAACGCTTTCCTTCCCACTGCCAGTCTACATTTTATATCCTCTCTACTTCGACCATCATCAGTTATTTTGCTCCCCAAATAGCAAAACTCCATTACTACTTTAAGTGTCTCATTTCCTAATCTAATTCCCTCAGTATCACTCGACTTAACTCGACTACATTACATTGTCCTCGTTTTGCTTTTGTTGATGTTCATCTTATATCCTCATTTCAAGACACTGTCCATTCCGCTCAACTGCCCTTCCAAGTCCTTTGCCGTTTCTTTGACAGAATTACAATGCCTTCGGCGAACCTCAAAGTTTTTATTTTTTCTCCACGGATTTTAATACCTACTCCGAATTTTTCTTTTGTTTCCTTTACTGCTTGCTCAATATACAAATTAAATAACATCGCGGAGAGGCTACAATCCTGTCTCACTCCCTTCCCAACCACTGCTTCCCTTTCATGTCCCTCGACTCTTATAGCTGCCATCTGGTTTCTGCACAAACTGTAAATAGCCTTTCGCTCCCTGTATTTTACGCCTGCCACCTTCAGAATTTGAAAGAGAGTATTCCAGTCAACATTGTCAAAAGATTTCTCTAAGTCTACAAATGCTAGAAACGTAGGTTTGCCTTTCCTTAATCTATCTTCTAAGGTAAGTTGTAGGGTCAGTATTGCCTCACGTGTTCCAATATTTCTACGGAATCCAAATTGATCTTCCCCGAGGTCGGTTTCTACCAGTTTTTCCATTCGTCTGTAAAGAATTCGCGTTAGTATTTTGTAGCTTTGACTTATGAAACTGATAGTTCGATAATTTTTACGTCTGTCAACCGCTGCATTCTTTGGGATTGGAATTATTATATTATTCTTTAAGTCTGAGGGTATTTCGCCTGTCTCATACATCTTGCTCACCAGATGGCAGAATTTTGTCTGAACAGGCTCCCCCAAGGCTGTCAGTAGTTCTAATGGAATGTTGTCTCTTCCTGGGGCCTTTTGTCGACTTAGGTCTTTCAGTGCTTTGTCAAACGCTTCACGCAGTATCGTATCTCCCATTTCATCTTCATCTACATCCTCTTCCATTTCCATAATATTGTCCTCAAGTACATCGCCCTTGTGTAGACCCTCTATACACTCCTTCCACCTTTCTGATTTTCCTTATTTGCTTACAACTTGGTTTCCATCTGAGCTCTTCATATTCATACAAGTGGTTCTCTTTTCTCCAAAGCTCTCTTTAATTTTCCTGTAGGAAGTATCTATCTTACTCCTAGTGAGATAAGCCTCTACATCCTTATATTTGTTCTATAGCCATCCCTGCTTAGTCATTTTACACTTCACGTCGATCTCATTTTTGAGACGTTTGTATTCTTTTTTGCCTGCTTCATTTACTGCATTTTAATATTTTCTCTTATCATCAATTAACTTTAATGTTTCTTCAGTTAAGCAAGGATTTCTATTAGCCCTCGTCTTTTTACCTACTTGATCCTCTGCTGCCTTCACTACTTCATCCCTCAGAGCTACCCAGTCTTCTTCTAGTGTATTTATTTCCCCCATTCCTATCAATTGTTCGCTTATGTTCTCCCTGAATTTCTGTACAACCTCTGGGTTAGTCAGTTTTTCCAGGTCCCATCACCTTAAATTTCCACCTTTTTGCAGTTTCTTCAGTTTTAATCTACAGTTCATAACCAATAGATTGTGGTCAGAGTCCACATCTGCCCCTGGAAATGTCCTACAGTTTAAAACCTGGTTCTGCTTTACCGTTATATAATCTATCTGATACCTTCTAGTAACTCCAGGCTTCTCCCATGTATACAACCTTCTTTCATGATTCTTGAACCAAGTGATAGCTATGATTAAGTTATTATCTGTGCAATATTCTACCAGGCCGCTTCCTCTTTCATTTCTTACCCCAAACCATATTCACGTTATACGTTTCCTTCTCTTCCTTTTCCTGCTATCGGATTCCAGTCGTCACCAATTACTATTAAACTTTCGTCTCCCTTCACTATCTGAATAATTTCTTTTATCTCATCATACATTTCATGAATTACTTCATCATGTGATAGCTAGTTGGCATATAAAACTGTAGGCATGGGCTTCGTGTCCATCTTGGCCACAATAATGCGTTCACTATGCTGTTTGTAGTAGGTTACCCGCACTCCTATTTTTTTATTCATTATTAAACCTACTCCTGCATTACCCCAATTTGATTTTGTATTTATAACCCTGTATTTACCTGTCCAAAAGTCTTGTTCCTCCTGCCACCAAACGTCACTAATTCCCTTTATATCTAACTTTAATCTATCCATTTCCCTTTTTAAATTTTCTAACCTACCTCCCCGATTAAGGGATCTGACATTCCACGCTCCGATCCGTAGAATGCCAGTTTTCTTTCTCCTGATAACGACGTCCTATTGAGTAGTCCCTGCCCAGAGATACGAATGGGGGACGATTTTACCTCCGGAATATTTTACCCAAGAGGTCACCATCACCATGTAACCATACAGTAAAGCTGCATGCCCTCGGGAACAATTACGGCTGTAGTTTCCCCTTACTTTCAGCCGTTCACAGTACCAGCACAGCAATGCCGTTTTGGTTAGTGTTACAAGGCCAGATCAGTCAATCATCCAGACTGCCCCTCTTCAGGAACCACACATTTGTCTGGCCTCTCAACCCCACCGTTGTGATTGCACCTGCGGTATGGCTATCTGTATCGCTGTGGCACGCAAGCCTCCCCACTTCAAGGTCCATGGTTAATTGGGGGGGGGGGGGGAGAGTCTATGGACAGAAAAAGGGGAGTGAAGGAGACGGACGGAGGGGGAAGGCTATCAGATCAATGCTATGGCCTACAGTGCTCCACTATCTCATCAAATAACTCCTGTTACTTGCTAACCTCGTTCCTAGATTCGCGTTTTTCATCTAATCTTTCACAAAATTCTGCCACATTTCCCAGAAAAGTAAATATTCTCACTTCCTCCCTTTCTTCTGGTATGCTTATAGTATTTCTACCACTACTGTGTTTGTGCGTTGGTTGCTGGCTTACCAAGGGCTTTGCTAGCGGATTTAACTTGCGTTTTGGTAGTCTGCAAACACTTGCACTCTGCAGACTATTAGTTTTTCTCATCGCGTACTCTGCCATAAACCGTAGCGTAGCGTTCATTCGGCTGTCTTGAATGCTGTTCTGCTCTCTCATCTCACTGATGATTTAGATAACTGTCAGTCCTGTTCCTGTTGTAACTTTTGTCTCCAGTGAAACCCCCTCAGCCTCTGAAACTTCCGCTATGATTGTTAGATTCTGATTACTTGCACTTCACTTTTCCTAGCAGAAGCCTATAATCTCTAATATTAGTTTCCTCTTCTTGCAAAAGATTCCCTACCCTCTCCAAGTAACCAATGAACTTGTTAATGTACACTCTGTGTGCAGAAATTATTTTATTTCGTCAATATAAACGGATTTTCCTTTCTAACATATTGTAATTGGTTCTGTTTTTAATTTAGTAGTCATGCAAGACAAAGTAGTTACCCAGTTATGCATAAATCTGTTAATAGTTTCTTTCTTTTGGTTAAACTTTTCATCTGGCTAAAAGATATTTAATACTTCCATCTGTTTTCTTTTTCCCCACTATTTCTCAGAGAAAGCCTGATTAAAACGTTCCATGCTGTCACACTTGTCTACAGCTAAATTTCTCAAAACACGAGCTTAATCCCATACCATTAGATACCACAAAGCCTGTTTTCTGTTTGTCATTCCATGACACAGGCAACACATCCTCAGCCGCGCGGAGTGGCCGCGCAGTTTAGGGCCCCATGTCACGGATTGCGCGGCCCCTCCCGCCGGAGGTTCGAGTCCTACCTCGGGTGTGGGTGTGTATGTTGTTCCTAGCATAAGTTAGTTTAAGTAGCGTGGAAGTCTAGGGACCGATGACCTCAGCAGTTTGGTCCCTTAGGAATTCACACACATTTGAACACTTGAACATTTGCAACGCATCCTCAAAATCCGGGTTCGGTTCGCGGTCGATGCACCAAATTCGGCGGGGCGGGTTGCATTCTCACTATCCATTAAACAATGAGTCCACCTACCTGGATAGGCTTCAGGTTATCTGCCCCTTCACTTTCAGATGGTAGATACAAGTTTAGCCAACAAAAGCAGCGTTGACGAAAATGCGACTAAATACCTACTAAGCCAAACGCCTGTAACTCCAATCCATGCGCAGTAGCTGAAAGCTGGTTGAACTATCGAGCGTCCGGGATTCTTGCATGAGTCATCTGAAAAAAAAAATCCTTTTGGTAGGTTTATTGTCTTTAAAACAAGGGCAATGGCCATCAAGTCCGTATTTGATATACCGACATCAATTCTGCAATATTACTCTCTGTCACTGTAGTAAGTTCACACTCAAAAGCAGTCAGAAGGTATTTAGTCTGACCCGATATTGTGAACGTCCTAAACAGTCACTGACCCACTACCACTTGCGAGTTAACAAATTTAGTCGTGCAGTAGACTTCTTGTAATGAAGTGCTCGCGATAATGTCTCGTAATCTGCACGAAACAAACCACGTGGGTTTTTTATATACGGCGTCAAAGGTTCACACACGAATATCCCATAAAATGAACCACTCACAACGCTCAAAATTTCACAAACTACTCAACACTGTAGCCGCTTTCTGTCAGCAATACGACAACCGAGCCCGCATCTCGTGGTCGTGCGGTAGCGTTCTCGCTTCCCACGCCCGGGTTCCCGGTTTAGAATCCCGGCGGGGTCAGGGATTTTCTCTGCCTCGTGATGGCTGGGTGTTGTGTGCTGTCCTTAGGTTAGTTAGGTTTAAGTAGTTCTAAGTTCTAGGGGACTGATGACCATAGACGTTAAGTCCCATAGTGCTCAGAGCCATTTGAACCATTTTTTTGAACGACAACCGATCAAAAGCGCGAATTTCCTCATTTTGGTACAAATTTGGTCAGCGTGATTTAACATAGGTGTTTACCAGAAGAGGGCCCCCGCGCGACTATCTGCACTCACAGATCCGATGCGCAAAGCCCTACTCACACGCGCGGGAAGTTCTGAATTCCTATTGGCTAATATGTTAAAGCAGCCAATCAGATCATCTAGAGCACTTCTGTACTCGCGGTATTTCTAATGTCAGACAGATTACCACAAGTAATTTAGACAAATTTCGTAATTCCGAAACTAAATAAAATTTAATGAAAACAAAATAAGATTATCCATCTTTTGATATGCAGCTCTTTGTATTGGCCGTGTTTGCTGTTAAAAATTTTTGAATGTGAGGTCCGCCAGTTATGCAAAACACCGTTTTTCTCAGTACCCAAACATGTTTCGGCACCACTGTGCTATCATCAGTGGGTTTTCGTTTTTTATTTATTCTGCAATGTGAACATTTTGTTAAATGATTATAAAATTATGTGCATTTTTACTTCGAACAACAGAGCATTTCTTTTTGTAAATACCTTTACATTTGGTGTGCATGAACTTTCTGGATCACTTTTGTGTTAATTACTAGAGATAGCTTGTCATCTGCAACCAAACGATGATGATCAGAAAGTTTTTTGATGGGATGTAATCTATCTTCTAGAATGTAATTTAGTTTTTCGCGATATTTTAGCGCCTATTTACGTTTTCGTGTGGCAAGCGCTTCCATTCTCCACATCATACTGAGATGTTGGGATGCATACGTAACTATAACGAGTATTTTCCACAAATAACGTAGTAAAATACTTTTTCACTACACCAGGGCACAGTGTGATTGTGGTTTGTTATGTTACTCAGCCCAGTTAGTGTTCATTTGTTCACCAGAGAGTTCGACGCAAATTTGAATTTTGTTTGCATTTTAACTTTGTGTGTGTGTGTTTTCTGTGTGCTTCCTTAACTGTGTGTGTTGTCTTTTATATGGTATTCCGTTTGTGTGTAGATGGTGCCTCTTTTCAGATTTTAGTGTTGTGGTGTCACCGCCAGACACCACACTTGCTAGGTGGTAGCTTTAAATCGGCCGCGGTCCATTAGTACATGTCGGACCCGCGTGTCGCCACTGTCAGTAATTGTAGACCGAACGCCACCACACGGCAGGTCTAGAGAGACTTACTAGCACTCGCCCCAGTTGTACGACGACTTTGCTAGCGACTACACTGACGAAGCCTTTCTCTCATTTGCCGAGAGATAGTTAGAATAGCCTTCAGCTAAGTCCACGGCTACGACCTAGCAAGGCGCCATTAACCATTGCTATAGAGAGTCTCACTTGTATCATCAAGAATGCTGTATACAAATGATGGATTAAAGTTAAGTATTCCAGCAGCTACGTACTTTTCTTTATAGCATTCATTACGTATCCTGTTTCAGACATAACGCCAGCCGGCGTGTGTAAACGCGTGCCTTTCGGTTACCCGTCACTGTGGACTGGCTGTCTTGTCAGTCCACAACAAGTGTATCTGTTTTTCGTGTGTTTGTGGGGGGGGGGGGGGGGGGGTGGAGGGGGGGGGGGTGTCTGCGTATCTCTACGTGTGTGTAGACTTTATCTGTTTGTGCTATTTTTATTTGTAAAGTTCATTTAACGTGTTAAATCCAAAAATAAGATTACTTTCCACAAAACAAATTACTAATAAATTTAATACTCAACGCCCCTTCTGGTTGTCTTTTACAAAATCAAGCTCATTCAGATTTTTGTCACTAATTCCCCTTTGCACAACAACTTTCTCACGCGTACATTAACATAGTTTTAATACAATATCACATTCTAATTTTGCGTATGTCGTCCATTCGCTCTCTCAGTCTCTCCAAAACACTCTCGCAACTAAAACACGATGAAATAATAATTTTACAAACTGTTTTTAACTGTGTCAGAAGCCTGTGGTAATCAAACTAAAGACAATTCCATAAAATTGGATTATATGAACCTGTTCTCATGGCTGAAGTTTCAGCTGATACTGTAAATGAATACATTACAGCCCTTATCTCAGTTTCACAATGCCAGCATTGTTATTATGTGTTTAAGGTAAAAATTTACAATTCCGAAAGTAGTGAAGTTATCGATTTTAAATTTGAACAGTACAGTTGTGTTATCCTTAGAATTTGGTATTCCAAACATGAAGAAGATCGATTAATACTTAATAGCACTACTTCAGATTCATAGAGAGTATGTGTAACGTATTGCCCGCGGCATTAATCTAGTACACAGTTCGCTCGGCCCGGTGGCTAGCATTAGCTCTGCCAGCGTGAGAACCAAAATCTGCTCTCCTGCAGGCTCCACGGCCAGCTACGCTTTCAATGCGATAGATTTTGGCTGTTCTTCCCGGAAGGAGAAGAAGCAGTGGTTTCGAGTATATCTAAAGAAACACCGTAAGTAACTTGCACTCCAAATAAACAAAGCGCTGTTTTTAATTTACAACAACCAAAACCTTAGAAGCTTATGATCCAATTTATAGAATAACCACGGAAGACGCTTTATAAATAAAAGTCTGGTGTTAAGTTCTCTGTAATTAAACTGCAGTAATCTCAAGATGTAAAACAAATAATAACTGATTTTAACAACTGCTGAGGAAGATGACCGTGCAAATAAATGTAGGAATTTCAAATAATTTTCTCATTCTTTTTTTTTTAATTCATTCACCATACAGACAGTTAGTAGATGAACAAGAACAACGTCATTTCAACAAACATTTGGAAAACATTCTTGCAGTAACCTTCTACGGACATGGGCACATGAAAACAGAAATAAAAACAATAACGTGTTTTCGAACACGGGGTGCGGAACAGTGAAGGCGTGACGCTAGCAAGTCTGCCCCCGCTTCGATCGGCACTGTGACGCGCTGAAAGACACATGCAGTACCTCGGAAACTTTGACCGACGTTTTCTCAGATACGATTGAGTATCTACCTACAAGCCGAGACACGCGTTCGCTTACTTTGACGCTTCTTCCGCTGAACGAAGTTCCTGGGAAATCGGTTTATGGCACTTGCGGTGTTCCCCTTGTAATTTGAAGATGTCTCACAACACGTCCTTTCAACAGATCTTTTATTTTACTGAAGTTGTGCCGTAATCATCGTTCCTCTTTAGTTCGATTCAGCACCTCCACATTACTTATTTGACGTGCCCATTTAATCATCAGTACTTTCCGGTAGAACAACATTTCAAAATTGGTTCAAATGGCTCTGAGCACTAAGGGACTTAACATCTGAGGTCATCAGTCCCCTAGAACTTAGAACTACTTAAACCTAACTAACCTAAGGACATCACACACAGCCATGCCCGAGGCAGAATTCGAACCTGCGACCGTAGCGGTCGCCCGGTTCCAGACTGAAGCGCCTAGAACCGATCGGCCGCATCGCCCGGCACAACATTTCAAAAGCATTTTATCTGAATTGTTGCTGCCAAAATAGCAGAACTAATTTACTACTATTAATGTTTCATTTACTAATTTAATTTCCTCCGCATCGTTTGATGTGAGGCTACTGTTTTCAGTTATCCTTGTTTTACTGTTGTTGATGATTAACTTATAAACTCTTTCCAGGACATTATCAATTCCGTTCAGCTCCTCTTCCACGACCTTTGACGTATCTGTCCGAATTACAATGTCATCGGCACACCCCAGAGACTTTGTTTCTTTTTTCGTGAACTCGAATTCCAGTTACAAATTTCTCTTTGGCTTTCGTTATAGCTTGCTGAGTGTGTAGGTTCTGTAAGATCGGGTATGGGCTACGATCTTATCTGACTCCCTTCTCAGCTACTGTTATCTTGCATGTCCTTCGATTCCTGTAACTACAGCTTTATTTCCGTACAAGTTGTAAATCTGTCCCCTGCGTTTTATCCTTGCTGCTTTTACACGTTCAAAGAATTTAATCCAGACGACAATGTCGAAAGCTTACAATTGCAGTAAACGTAGGTTTTCCTTTTTCCAGTGTATCTTCTAACAAGGGAACCTCCCCATCGCACCCCCCTCAGATTTAGTTATACGTTGGCACAGTGGATAGGCCTTGAAAAACTGAACGCAGATCAGTCGAGAAAACAGGAAGAAGTTGTGTGGAACTATGAAAAAATAAGCAAAATATACAAACTGAGTAGTCCATCCGCAAGACAGGCAACATCAAGGACAATCTGAGCTCAGGAGCGCCGTGGTCCCGTGGTTAGCGTGAACAGCTGCGGAGCGAGAGGTCCTTGGTTCAAGTCTTCCCTCGAGTAAAACTTTTAATTTTTTATTTTCAGACAATTATCAAAGTTCAGGCACTCACACGTATTCTACTTCGCTCTCCAAAATTCCAGGACATGTTCAGATTTGCTTGGACATATGCAGGATTTGACGGTCTACACACGGTAAAATTTGAAAACGTTAAAAACATATGTTTCGACAGAGCACAGGGAAAACTGTGCGACTGTGGAACTGTTGCATTCATTTGTTGCAGTTTATGTAACAAACTCTTATGTTTTCATCACTTTTTTGGGAGTGATTATCACATCCACAAGAAAACCTAAATCGGGCAAGGTAGAAGAATCTTTTTACCCATTCGCCAAGTGTACGAGTTAGGTGGGTCGACAACATATTCCTGTCATGTGACGCACATGCCGTCACCAGTGTCGTATAGAATGTATCAGACGTCCTTTCCTGTGGAGAAATCGGTTGACCTATGACCTTGTGATCAAATGTTTTCGGTTCCCATTGGAGAGGCACGTCCTTTCGTCTACTAATCGCACGGTTTTGCAATGCGGTCGCAAAACACAGACACTAATCTTATTACAGTGAACAGAGACGTCAGTTAACGAACGGACAGATCATAAATTTGCGAAAATAAAGAAAGTAAACTTTTCACTCGAGGGAAGACTTGAACCAAGGACCTCTCGTTCCGCAGCTGCTCACTCTAACAATGGGATCACAGCGCTCCAGAGATCACACACTCCGTGATGTTGCCTATCTTGCGCATGGACTACTCAGTTTGTATATTTTGCTTATTTTTTTAATAGGTCCACACAACTTCTTCCTGTTTTCTCGATTGATCTGTGTTTGGTTTTTCAAGGCCTATCCACTGCGCCAACTTATAACTAAATCTGAGGGGGGTGCGATGGGGAGGTTTCCTTGTAAGATAAATCGTAGTCTCAGTATTGTCTCGCGTGTTCCTTCACCGGAGTTGATTTCTCACGCGATCGGTTAGTACCGGGTTTTCCATTAAATCCGATAGTAATTCGCGTTAGTAACTGCAATCATGGTTTACTAAACAAGTGGTTGGGTAGCATTCGTGCGCCTACAAGGGTAAGTGGGATTATTCGCAGCCTAACATCTCCCTTTGGCCTGCTTTTGCTTCATCTCTGCAGCCGTGTCCTGAGCGTGAGACGGCTCATTGATGGTAACTTCAGACAGTATTCCGGCTGTTGTTGCCACTCACATGCACAGAGGCACGTCAACCCAAGCATACTGTCAACAGCTGCTGACGCTCGTCAGTACGTCTTGCAGCTGCGAATAGAACGGAACAACTTGAAGTGTTTCAGTAAAACACGTAAAATATAGATGATTTTTTTTTTTTTTTTTTTTTTTTTTTTTTTTTTTTTTTTTTTGGTGGCAGGCTACTAATACACAGCGTCACCGGTTCAGATCCGGTCCAACTGTCTCGGTGGATAAGTAAGAGGACACTCAAAGCAACTGCTGAATAACAGCCGAGCATAGCACTTTGAAGGCGTGGCGTTGGAACTTTAAGTTCCGTGCCACCCTCCGACGGTGGAAGGACAGAGGAGGGATGCAGTAATGCACCAACTCCATGGTCAAGGAGAAAAGTGGCTGGACGTGAACAGGCCACTGCTAGTAACTGTACGAAATGAGCAGAAAACAACTTTGGTGAGTCTTACAGGCTGCTTGTTAGTCATACTGTCTTCCGGCCATCCAAGAATTCAGCCCTTCTACATATCGCTTCAACTTAGCCCCAACAATTTCTCGTCATGGTGTATGTTCTGTCAGCTATCATTCCCGTCAAAATCCAGGCGTTAATAACAAATCTCACGCTGATTTCGCCATTTCCCTCTCACCCTGAAGAGCGAAACATCCAACTTATTAAAACAACTAAACAGCTGGGACTAATTTCCGACTGTCAGCTAGTCTCGAAACACCACATTCTAACTGTGCGACAAAATTCACGCTTTTAGCTAAAATTACTAACACGTCGAACACCCATCATCGATTTTCACACTCACGAAAGTATTACCTGATCCAGCCTTACTTTCGACAGAATTGATTGGATTTCAGTCCCTCCAAATATTTCTCACTGCCGGAAGTTCCTAGAACCAACGTTCAATTTACCTGCATCTTTTGCCAGTTACTTAACACTACGCTTCAAATTCACAAAACATCTGTAGAAATCTTAAAATCCCGTGAACGTGATGGAAAAATCCGATTGTGTCCTCACTTATTGCGCCGTAGTAAAGTTAGCTTTGAAAAGCGCGCCGCAGCGCGTAGCGTGAAGCAGTCGCCGCCCGTTTCCTGGCGGTGGCGCCGTTGTCGCAATTGAAGGCTTCGGTGTCTCCCTCTAGCGGGAAAGGGGAAAAGTGGGCTGTTCGCGTGGGTTTAAGAAGTGGCTATATGGGCTCTCGAGGAGAGTTGGCAGTCGGGGCATCAAGAAGCGACTTCTCTGCCGGTGCTAGAGGGACAGCACGCGAACCGCGGCATCAGCGTAAGCGACGCGAGCAGCGGCTCCGTGGTATGGGGCGTTAACTGCTCGTCGCGAAAGGAATCTTCCTGAGCGTGGGTCCGCGAGGGGCCTAATTTGCAGTTCGGCCGTATGCTGTCCACCGGCGAGGAGGTTTTGAAAATCGGCACGCCTTCCTGAGTCCGTTGGAACGGCTGGCAGCGGGCGGCTCGGTAGAGCATTTGGAGGTGCTGCGTTGGCTCAGTCGTGGGAGTCGTAACGCACCAGAAGTTGAGTTTTGATTGCCGGCCGGGGTGGCCGAGCGGTTCTAGGCGCTACAGTCTGGAACCGCGCGACCGCTACGATCGCAGGTTCGAATCCTGCCTCGGGCATGGATGTGTGTGATGTCCTTAGGTTAGTTAGGTTTAAGTAGTTCTAAGTTCAAGGGGACTGATGACCTCAGAAGTTAAGTCCCATAGTGCTCAGAGCCATTTTGAGTTTTGATTGTTAACAGATTTTATGAAGTTTATTTGAATTCAATTTACTTACTCTTATTAATTATACCAGCCGTATATTTTGGGGGCTTCCCGCCATTCATTCTCGTCTGCCCACCCGTGGGAAGGTGGTAATATTAGAAAGGGTGGTCCGTTTGAAAGGGGGGGGGAGTCAGAGTAAATCTGCGGTTCGGATTGCTTCTTTCCCCTCCCAGCTTACCTACGGGTTTATTCGACTGTTAGCCTCTGTCATGTCTGTGAAAGTCTAAGGCACCAATGACTCTACTGTTTAAGACCTGGTCCATTCTCTCGCCTGCCATAACTAGTAATACAACACTAACGTGTAAAAGGTACTCTAAGAAAGAAGAAAAATTCCTATTGCCTCTTAGTAAGAACTAGTCAATTGCATAACGAATTACTGCTCATGTGGAAGCTGTAGCTTACGTAAATTTGTGTTTATGTATATTTGGCTATAATCAAACAAGGTTGTTAATGTACACCGTAGTGGATTTTTTATGTTGTTTATAGTCAGCAAAAATTGTTGTGTGTTTTTCCAATTCAATACCTTTTAAGGCTTTTACTCAATGTGCTTTATACACGTAGTTGCTTATTAATGTGTTTTCTAGCCACGCAAAAGATTGCCATTTCATTACGCGTAGAAATTGTTGCCTTGAAAGAAGAATGTTGTAAAAGTTCGTAAGTACTACCTGGCGAGCGTGTGTGTTTGCCGTAAGCTAACTGGCAGGAATTTGTAAAATCAGTTTTTTTATATATTGGAAATGTTAATGTTATTAACTGTGAGTGTACCTCCGTGTGCATGACTCATGCGTTTTGGTTTTTCTATTTTGAGCACTTTTGTAAACAGGATTGTCTTTATATGTTGCAGACAAGTTAGCTTCTGCGCCATTTAATGAATGGAGTGAAATTCACCTGTAATTTAGCTGAGCTTGTATACGTTAAATTGCTTGCCTGTACTTGCCTTTTACTGACGTGAAATATTTCTATAATAATTTAATAATTTCAAAGTCCTTTCCTATCGTAAATTGTGACTTATTTGTTAAATGATTGCTTTTTTTTAAAAAAAATCGTAACGTTTTGCACCAAATTTGAATAAAGAGTGTTACTGAAAAATGTGTGTAATTTCACCAGTTATTCCTTGGCATCTATTTCCACTTTACATTTTGTGTATTGATTGAGAGTAATAACCTTTGGTGAACCACTAGCAATTTTACGGTTCACTTATCATCTCAGACTAATCAATGTCGTGCCCTTAAACCAAACCACAACTACATTTCTTCACCTCCACTCCCCACCCTGCATACACACACACATATATATACACTCCTGGAAATGGAAAAAAGAACACATTGACACCGGTGTGTCAGACCCACCATACTTGCTCCGGACACTGCGAGAGGGCTGTACAAGCAATGATCACACGCACGGCACAGCGGACACACCAGGAACCGCGGTGTTGACCGTCGAATGGCGCTAGCTGCGCAGCATTTGTGCACCGCCGCCGTCAGTGTCAGCCAGTTTGCCGTGGCATACGGAGCTCCATCGCAGTCTTTAACACTGGTAGCATGCCGCGACAGCGTGGACGTGAACCGTATGTGCAGTTGACGGACTTTGAGCGAGGGCGTATAGTGGGCATGCGGGAGGCCGGGTGGACGTACCGCCGAATTGCTCAACACGTGGGGCGTGAGGTCTCCACAGTACATCGATGTTGTCGCCAGTGGTCGGCGGAAGTGGCACGTGCCCGTCGGCCTGGGACCGGACCGCAGCGACGCACGGATGCACGCCAAGACCGTAGGATCCTACGCAGTGCCGTAGGGGACCGCACCGCCACTTCCCAGCAAATTAGGGACACTGTTGCTCCTGGGGTATCGGCGAGGACCATTCGCAACCGTCTCCATGAAGCTGGGCTACGGTCCCGCACACCGTTAGGCCGTCTTCCGCTCACGCCCCAACATCGTGCAGACCGCCTCCAGTGGTGTCGCGACAGGCGTGAATGGAGGGACGAATGGAGACGTGTCGTCTTCAGCGATGAGAGTCGCTTCTGCCTTGGTGCCAATGATGGTCGTATGCGTGTTTGGCGCCGTGCAGGTGAGCGCCACAATCAGGACTGCATACGACCGAGGCACACAGGGCCAACACCCGGCATCATGGTGTGGGGAGCGATCTCCTACTCTGGCCGTACACCACTGGTGATCGTCGATGGGACACTGAATAGTGCACGGTACATCCAAACCGCCATCGAACCCATCGTTCTACCATTCCTAGACCGGCAAGGGAACTTGCTGTTCCAACAGGACAATGCACGTCCGCATGTATCCCGTGCCACCCAACGTGCTCTAGAAGGTGTAAGTCAACTACCCTGGCCAGCAAGATCTCCGGATCTGTCCCCCATTGAGCATGTTTGGGACTGGATGAAGCGTCGTCTCACGCGGTCTGCACGTCCAGCACGAACGCTGGTCCAACTGAGGCGCCAGGTGGAAATGGCATGGCAAGCCGTTCCACAGGACTACATCCAGCATCTCTACGATCGTCTCCATGGGAGAATAGCAGCCTGCATTGCTGCGAAAGGTGGATATACACTGTACTAGTGGCGACATTGTGCATGCTCTGTTGCCTGTGTCTATGTGCCTGTGGTTCTGTCAGTGTATCATGTGATGTATCTGACCCCAGGAATGTGTCAATAAAGTTTCCCCTTCCTGGGACAATGAATTCACGGTGTTCTTATTTCAATTTCCAGGAGTGTATATATATATATATACAGGGTGAGTCACCTAACGTTACCGCTGGATATATTTCGTAAACCACATCAAATACTGACGAACCGATTCCACAGACCGAACGTGAGGACAGGGGCTAGTGTAATTGTTTAATACAAACCATACAAAAATGCACGGAAGTATGTTTTTAACACAAACCTACGTTTTTTTAAATGGAACCCCGTTAGTTTTGTTAGCACATCTGAACATATAAACAAATACGTAATCAGTGCCGTTTGTTGCATTGTAAAATGTTGATTACATTCGGAGATATTGTAGCCTAAAGTTGACGCTTGAAACCTCCGACGTTCTGTTGCGTGTTGTAACAAACGCGGGCCATGGTCGGCGAGCAGCATCTGCAGGTACATGTTTACGATGACGACCGTGTTTACGAGTGTGGCTGTTGTGCACTGTTGTGGTTTGGTCTAGCTGTCGCAGTGTCCGCATGTAGCGCTTGCTGCTATTGTTATTCTGCATTCGTCTCCGCACGCAGACCAACTGTAGCACACCGTGTTACCAGACGTCTGTCACAGTGCAGTGTTGTAGGAACTGTGACCATGGTGTATTCGAACTCTGAAAAGGCGGAGATGATACTCATCTATGGCGAGTGTCGACGAAATGCAGCTGAAGCCTGCAGGGTGTATGCAGAACGGTACCCGGACAGAGAGCATCCAACGTGCCGCACATTGCAAAACATCTACCGCCAACTGTATGCAACAGGTATGGTCGTAGCACACAAACGGGTCCGTAACAGGCCCGTCACAGGAGAAGCGGGTGCAGTTGGTGCGTTAGCTGCTGTTGCCATGAACTCACACATGAGTACACGGGACATTGCGAGAGCCGGTGGACTGAGTCAAAGTAGTGTCATGCGCATACTGCATCGTCACCGCTTTCACCCGTTTCATGTGTCGCTACAGCAGCAATTACATGGTGATGACTTTAATCATCGAGTGCAATTCTGTCAATGGGCATTAACAGAGAATGCGTTGCAGTTCTACCTGTTTACCGATGAAGCGGGTTTCACAAACCACGGGGCAGTGAATCTACGGAACATGCATTACTGGTCTGTGGACAATCCTCGCTGGCTCAGACAGGTAGAGCGACAGCGACCGTGGACTGTAAATGTATGGTGCGGAATCATTGGCGACCACCTCATTGGTCCTCACTTCATTGCAGGGGCCCAAACAGCTGCAACATACAACGCGTTTCTACAGAATGATCTGCCAACGTTGCTCGAAAATGTCCCACTGGAAACGCGTCGACGTATGTGGTATCAGCATGATGGTGCACCTTCACATTCCGCAGTTAACACTAGGCTGATCCGTGACAGGATGTTCGACGGGCGTTTCACAGGACGTGGAGGACGCATAAATTGGCCAGCCCGTTCTCCTGATCTTACACCTCTGGACTTCTTTCTGTGGTGTACGTTAAAGGAGAATGTGTACCGTGATGTGCCTAAAACCCCAGAGGATATGAAACAACGTATTGTGGCAGCCTGCGGCGACATTACACCAGATGTACCGCGGCGTGTACGACATTCATTACGCCAGAGACTGCAATTGTGTGCAGCAAATGATGGCCACCACATTGAACATCTATTGGCCTGACATGTCGGGGCACACTCTATTCCACTCCGTAATTGAAAACGGGAACCACGTGTGTACGTGTACCTCACCCATCATTGTAATGTACATGTGCGTCAGTGAAAAGGACCAATAAAAAGGTGTTAGCATGTGGAGGTAATGTGCTGTTCCAGTCTCTTCTGTACCTAAGGTCCATCACGGTTCCCTTTGGATCCCTACGTAATTCGGTGCTCTTCGATACACACGATCGAACAGCGGAGGAGTGGTACTCAAGGGTCAACTTAAGGTTACAATATCTACGGATGTAATTAACATTTTACAATGCAACAAACGGCACTGATTACCTATTTGTTTATATGTTCAGATGTGCTAACAAAACTAACGGGGTTCCATTTAAAAAAACGTAGGTTTGTGTTAAAAAACATACTTCCGTGCATTTTTTTATGGTTTGTGTTAACCAATTACTCTAGCGCCTCTCCTCACGTTCGGTCTGTGGAATCGATTCGTCAGTATTTGATGAGGTTTACGAAATGTATCCAGCGGTAATGTTAGGTGACTCACCTGTATATATATTAGGCAGTTCCCTCCAGTCGTTTATTCCCAACTCTCATTCCTCATGTCACCTCAGCCTGATGTACACAGACAAGTCACATCAGTGTGACAACCGACTACGTTGGGCGTCAACGTTCAGTAACCGCTCATAGACTGCAGGTAGCAGCACTAGCAGTGTAAAGTATATAAAGCGTGTCGGGGGGACGCGGAAAACAGTGCAGTCATTCTCGTAACACGGTAACGGAGCAATTTATCCGACGTCTGAATGGACATGATAATTGGCTTTCGGGCCAAGAGCGGAAGCACTTCCAAAATTGGTACGTCTGTAAACTGTTCGCGTGCCGCCGCGTTTAAAGTATGCCGTGCGTGGCAAAATGACGCTATCCAAAACCGGCACTGGGGCAACTGTGGTACACCAGGGGTCATAAATGACAGGGGTGAACGATTGCTGTGGAGATGTGCAACTGTTAAGTAACTGACCGCCCAGATGAACCTCAAGGACCATTCACAGAAACGTTGCTGCATACGGGCCTCCACAGCAGGTGCTTGCTTCGTGCACCCACGCCGACTGCTGTTCACCGACGGCGAGGGCTGGAATTTGCACACCAGTACCACAACTGGGCGTCCACTGAGAGGCAGTAGGAGGCCTTTTCAGATGAATCACGTTTTGTGCTCCATCGTACTGATGGCTGTTGGCATGTATAGCGTGAAACGTCTGATAGTAAACATCCTGTCACAACCATTGGAAGATTTTGGTAAATATTTTTGGAAAGCAGTGATCAATTAATTGTTATATTTTGACTAAAGCTCAGTCTTGATCACTCATGTATGTTTTAATGATATAGGTAACCGGTTTCGGTTCTTTCTACAGAACCATCATCAGACCCAAGGCCCCCTTAGGATGGTAGGCGGAGCTCTCCTCACTGCTACGCAGCGTAGCAGCGAGGAGAGCTCCGCCTACCATCCTAAGGGAGCCATGGGTCTGATAATGGTTCTGTAGAAACAACCGAAACCGGTTACCTATGTCATTAAAACATACATGAGTGATCAAGACTGAACTTTAGTCAAAATATAACCATTGGAAGAGTCTAGGACGGAGGTAGGAGCGTTATGGTCTGGGTGATTTCGTCATTCTGGGAGACACAACGGATCAAGTACAAGTATGCAAATATCCTTGGGGACCATATCTACCCCTGCATGTATTTCCTCGGCACCGTGGCATCCACAGGGCAACGGCCTTGCCGCAGTGGTTACACAGGTTACCGTGAGATCACCGAAATCGTTATTTAAAAAAATAAAAGCCTTACAGCTAGTCTTTCATATCTACACTCCTGGAAATGGAAAAAAGAACACATTGACACCGGTGTGTCAGACCCACCATACTTGCTCCGGACACTGCGAGAGGGCTGTACAAGCAATGATCACACGCACGGCACAGCGGACACACCAGGAACCGCGGTGTTGGCCGTCGAATGGCGCTAGCTGCGCAGCATTTGTGCACCGCCGCCGTCAGTGTCAGCCAGTTTGCCGTGGCATACGGAGCTCCATCGCAGTCTTTAACACTGGTAGCATGCCGCGACAGCGTGGACGTGAACCGTATGTGCAGTTGACGGACTTTGAGCGAGGGCGTATAGTGGGCATGCGGGAGGCCGGGTGGACGTACCGCCGAATTGCTCAACACGTGGGGCGTGAGGTCTCCACAGTACATCGATGTTGTCGCCAGTGGTCGGCGGAAGGTGCACGTGCCCGTCGACCTGGGACCGGACCGCAGCGACGCACGGATGCACGCCAAGACCGTAGGATCCTACGCAGTGCCGTAGGGGACCGCACCGCCACTTCCCAGCAAATTAGGGACACTGTTGCTCCTGGGGTATCGGCGAGGACCATTCGCAACCGTCTCCATGAAGCTGGGCTACGGTCCCGCACACCGTTAGGCCGTCTTCCGCTCACGCCCCAACATCGTGCAGCCCGCCTCCAGTGGTGTCGCGACAGGCGTGAATGGAGGGACGAATGGAGACGTGTCGTCTTCAGCGATGAGAGTCGCTTCTGCCTTGGTGCCAATGATGGTCGTATGCGTGTTTGGCGCCGTGCAGGTGAGCGCCACAATCAGGACTGCATACGACCGAGGCACACAGGGCCAACACCCGGCATCATGGTGTGGGGAGCGAGCTCCTACACTGGCTGTACACCACTTGTGATCGTCGAGGGGACACTGAATAGTGCACGGTACATCCAAACCGTCATCAAACCCATCGTTCTACCACTCCTAGACCGGCAAGGGAACTTGCTGTTCCAACAGGACAATGCACGTCCGCATGTATCCCGTGCCACCCAACGTGTTCTAGAAGGTGTAAGTCAACTACCCTGGCCAGCAAGATCTCCGGATCTGTCCCCCATTGAGCATGTTTGGGACTGGATGAAGCGTCGTCTCACGCGGTCTGCACGTCCAGCACGAACTCTGATCCAACTGAGGCGCCAGGTGGAAATGGCATGGCAAGCCGTTCCACAGGACTACATCCAGCATCTCTACGATCGTCTCCATGGGAGAATAGCAGCCTGCATTGCTGCGAAAGGTGGATATACACTGTACTAGTGCCGACATTGTGCATGCTTTGTTGCCTGTGTCTATGTGCCTGTGGTTCTGTCAGTGTGACCATGTGATGTATCTGACCCCAGGAATGTGTCAATAAAGTTTCCCCTTCCTGGGACAATGAATTCACGGTGTTCTTATTTCAATTTCCAGGAGTGTATTACAATAATTTCGTACTTTCAAAAAGGCAGGCGGCCCCTTAATTCGTTATTAGTTTTCTGCAAGTACGGGAACAGACCATGATATTCCACTATGAAACGTCTCTTTTAATTTGTCGTTGATCTGAGCTCATGAAATTGGGTGAATTTTTATATACCTGCCAAAACACTCTGTTTTTGCTTACGATATTTGAAAACCTGTTGTTTCTGCAGTTTTTTTTCAAAATGTTGATTATTATTTTTTCCATTGCTGTGTCTCCGGATAGTATTGCAAGATCGTCGTCAAGAACTACACACTGAACCTAAGATCCTTACCGTATTACAGGGCCTGTGTTACTCTGGATTACGATGCAGAAGGCACTGCAACGACTACAGCCGTTATGAAGTGCATTAAATGTATTGGCACTTGCGAATATGGACAACCGTTAGCTGTAGAATGGAATGTCGACGATGAACATTTGTGCCGGACTGAGCGGAGTCGCCGCAGTCGCTGTTGTTCTGGACGTGCATGCATGTCCAAAGGATATTTCCATTGTAAATCGTAATTCAGAATAACACACGCATTGTAATACCGCATTTATCCGTCGACACAGGGCAAGCGACTTTCAAGTAATATACGGGAACAGACATAATAGATATACAACTACAGGTTGTAGACGCGTGGTTGACGACGTATCGAAGTTTGGATGTGGCCCTGAGTCGTGCACGGATAGCCAAATGGTAAGGCGACCGCTGGCGAAAAGCGGGAAATCCGGTTTCGGCTCCCGGTTCCGGCAAACCTTTTCACTGTCGTCATTCCATTGTAAGGCCGATGATCGCCCATACTCGCAATTGCGAACAAATTTTACCTAAGATCCTAGTTCTTGTATGTGCAACGGCCTTGCCGCAATGGATGCACCGGTTCTCGCGAGTTCACCGAAGTTAAGCGCTGTCGGGCGTGGTGGCACTTGGATGGGTGACCATCCAGGCCGCCATGCGCTGTTGCCATTTTGCGGGGTTCACTGAGCCTCGTGATGCCAATTGAGAAGCTACTCGACCGAATAGTAGCGGCTTCGGTCAAGAATACCATCATAACGACCGGGAGAGTGGTGTGCTGACCCCACATCCCTCCTATCCGCATCCTCCTCGGAGGATGACACGGCGGTCGGATGGTCCCGGTAGGTCACTCGTGGCCTGAAGACGGAGTACCGTGGCATCTACGTCCAGGACACTGCTGCGAGTCACACAGCTCGCAGTGTGCGTGCTTGGTTCAAAGAGGACCAGCATGAGTTTTCCGTACTCCCCCTGCCACCAAACTGCCTAGATTGAAACTCAATGGAAAATACGTGGGACCACCTCGATCGGGCTTTTCGCACCATGGATCTTCAACTGAGAATCCTAGCGCAGCTGGTCACGGCACTAGAGTCCACATTCCTATCGGCACCTTCCAGAATCTCACTGACACGCTTCCTGCACGTTCAAGCTGCAAAAGGTGGTTATTCAAGATTTTGAAGGGTGGTCACGTTTCGTGACCGGACTGTATATAATGTAAGGTAAAATTGCGTATTACTTCATTACCCAAGAAGCCACTCATCTCCCTATTTAGTTTCAGAAGGCACAGCTGCTCATTCGTCTTCAAAACATAGCGACATAGGAACATCAACGCGTTCATCAAACAGTTTTGGCCAAGCGGTTAAAGGCACTACAGTTTGGAACCGCGCGACCGTTACGGTCGCAGGTTCGAATCCTGCCTCGGGCATGGATGTGTGTGATGTCCTTAGGTTAGTTAGGCTTAAGTAGTTCTAAGTTCTAGGGGACTGATGACCTTAGAAGTTAAGTCCCATAGTGTTCAGAGCCATTTGAGCCATCAAACAGTTTATACACTACTGGCCATTAAAATTGATACACCAAGAGGAAATGCAGATGATAAACGTATTCATTGGAAAAATATACTAGAACTGACATGTGATTACATTTTCGCGCAATTTGTGGGCATGGATCCTGAGAAATCAGTACCCAGAACAACCACCTCTGGCCGTAATAACGGCCTTGATACGCCTGGGCATTGAGTCAAACAGAGCTTGGATGGCGCGTACAGGTACAGCTGCCTATGCATCTTCAACACGATACCAGAGTTGTGACTGGCGTATTGTGATGAGTCAGTTGCTCGGCCACCACTGACCAGACGTTTTCAGTTGGTAAGAGATGTGGAGAATGTGCTGGCCAGGGCAGCGGTCGAACATTTTCTGAACCCAGAAAGGCCCGTACAGGACATGCAACATGCGGTCGTGCATTATTCTGCTGAAATGTAGGGTTTCGCAGGGATCGAATGAAGGGTAGAGCCACGGGTCGTAACACATCTGAACTGTGACGTCCTCTGTTCAAAGTGCCGTCAATGCGAACAAGAGGTGACCGAGACCAATGGCAGCCCATACCACCACGCCGGGTGATAAGCCAGTATGGCGATGACGAATACACACTTCCAATGTGCGTTCACCGCGATGTCGCCAAACACTGATGCGACCATCATGATGCTGTAAACAGAACCTGGATTCATCCAAAAAAATGACGTTTTGCCATTCGTGCACCCAGGTTCGTCATCTCAAGCGCTCCTGTCTGTGATGCAGCGTCAAGGGTAACCGCAGTCATAGTCTCCGAGATCATACTCCATGCTGCTGAAAAGGTCGTCGAGCTGTTTGTGCAGATGGTTGTTGTCTTGCAAACGTCCCATCTGTTGACTCAGGGATCGAGACATGGCTGCACGATCCGTTACAGCCATGAGGATAAGATGCCTGTCATCTCGACTGCTAGTGATACGAGGCCGTTCGGATCCAGCACGGCGTTCCGTATTACCCTCCTGAACCCACCGATTCCATATTCTGCTAACAGTCATTGGATCTCGACCAAGACGAGCAGCAATGTCGCGATACGATAATCCGCAATCGCGATATGCTACAATCCGACCTTTATCAAAGTCGGAAACGTGACGGTACGCATTTTTCCTCCTTACGAGAGGCATCGCAACAACGTTTCACCAGGCATCGCCGGTCAAGTGCTGTTTGTGTATGAGAAATCGGTTGGAAACTTTCCTCATGTCAGCACGTTGTAGCTGTCGCCACCGGCACCAACCTTGTGTGAATGCTCTGAAAAGCTAATCATTTGCATATCACAGCACCTTCTTCCTGTCGGTTAAATTTGCGTCTGTAGCATGTCATATTCGTGGCGTAGCAATTTTAATGGCCAGTAGTGTATATATACTTCTGGCCATTAAAATTGCAACATCGTGAAGGAAAGAAAATGTAAATGCCGTGCAGCTAGGGCCTCCCGTCGGGTAGACCGCTCGCCTGGTGCAAGTCTTTCCACTTGACACCGTTTCGGCGACTTGCGTGTCGATGGGGATGAAATGGTGATTATAAGGACAACACAACATCCCGCCCAACCGGGAATCGAACCTGGGCCTTAAGGTATGACATTCTGTCGCCTTGACCATTCAGCTGCCAGGGGTGGACAGGAAAAAAGATAACGAAATTGTACTTACTGTGCGCACACAGCAAGGCAGGAAAAATTTATGATCAGAATTGTCATTTACAAAGTGCGAAATTAATTCCCAGAGCTGCCTTCGCCGTCAGTAAGAACGACTCTAAGAAGAATGGGCGTCGAGTCGACTGAGCTGGAATGACGAATGTGAGTACGTCATTCCGTACAGCATCAGCACTGCGCTAGAGTACAGGCCACTGGCGGCGTATCTGCCTCTCGCCATCCCGTTACCGGATAATTTACATGGGTGAGAGATCTGGGGAACGTGCTCACAGGGACAGCAGTCCGTCGAGGTAGGTCAGGACAGCACGCCTGACTCGCCGTCTTGCGTTAACTTGTTGAAAGATGACGTCACGGACAAGTCGAAGATAGGGCACAGCTACCGGCTTCCACACGTAAGAATTGCAACGTCTGCAGTTCGAGTTACTGACAATGCGAACTAGAGAAGATCGCATTGTGTACCCTATAGAGGACTGCTAGGTGCCCGGCTTCTTTCGTTCTTATCCGCCCAAATATACGCAAGTCCGACCTGCCCGGCTTTTGTTAGGCTTTTTAACCACAAAATAGAGATCGCACAACGAATTCCAGTTCCAAGCTAATGACTTAAACACTGGGAATAAGTATAAGGAGGAATAATCGGTACGCCTGCGTCGGCATGCGCTACCAATATGTTTCAAAACAGGATTTTTCCGGGCTCGCACCTTGGGTTCTATTGGAGATATAAAGGTGGGTCAAGTGTTTTGGACAGCCCCTGGGCTCTTGACCAGTTGTATACCCAACAGAATGCTCGTCTTACTGTACCACTCCTACAGTACAGGGTCAAAGAAGATTGCACTGTAGCTCCTTCTCAAGATTGTCGCACAGACGACAAAATGATAGATATCGAAAGAGATGACAGAGGGATAGAAAAACAACTAAAATCGCTCAAAAGAGGAAAGGCCGCTGGACCTGATGAGATACCAGTTCGATTTTACACAGAGTACGCGAAGGAACTTGCTCCCCTTCTTGCAGCGGTGTACCGTAGGTCTCTAGAAGAGCGTAGCGTTCCAAAAGATTGTAAAAAGGCACAGGTCATCCCCGTTTTCAAGAAGGGACATCGAACAGACGTGCAGAGCTTTAGACCTATATCTCTAACGTCGATCAGTTGTAGAATTTGGGAACACGTATTATGTTCGAGTATAATGGTTTTTCTGGCGACTAGAAATCTACTCTATAGGAATCAGCATGGGTTTCGAAAAAGACGATCGTGTGAAACCCAGTTCGCGCTGTTCGTCCACGAGACTCACAGGGCCATAGACACGGGTTCCCAGGTAGATGCCGTGTTCCTTGACTTCTGCAAGGCGTTTGATACAGTTCCCCACCGTCGTTTAATGAACAAAGTAAGAGCATGTGGACTATCAGACCAATTGTGTGCCGACCGGAGTGGCCGAGCAGTTCTTGGCACTACAGTCTGGAACCATGCGACCGCTACGGTCGCAGGTTCGAATCCTGCCTCGGGCATGAATGTGTGTGATGTCCTTAGGTTAGTTAGGTTTAAGTAGTTCTAAGTTCTAGGGGACTGATGACCTCAGATGTTAAGTACCATAGTGCTCAGAGCCATTTTGAACCAATTGTGTGATTGGATTGAAAAGTTCCTAGATAACAGAACGCAGCATGTCATTCTCAATGGAGAGAAGTCTTCTGAAGTAAGAGTGATTTCAGGTGTGCCGCAGGGGAGTGTCGTAGGATCATTGCTATACACAATACATATAAATGTCCTTGTGGATAACATCAGATGTTCACTGAGGCTTTTTGCGGATGATGCTGTTGTATATCGAGAGGTTGTAACAATGGGAAATTGTACTGAAATGCAGGAGGACCTGCAACGAATTGACGCATGGTGCAGGGAATGGCAATTGAATCTAAATGTAGACAAGTGTAATGTGCTGCAAATACATAGAAAGAAAGATCCTTTATCATTTAGCTACAATATAGCAGGTCACCAACTGGAAGCAGTTAATTCCATAAATTATCTGGGAGTAGGCATTAGGAGTGATTTAAAATGGGATGATCATATAAAGTTGATCGTCGGTAAAGCAGATGCCAGACTGAGATTCATTGGAAGAATCCTAAGGAAATGCAGTCCGGAAACAAAGGAAGTAGGTTACAGTACACTCGTTCGCCCACTACTTGAATATTGCTTAGCAGTGTGGGATCCGTACCAGGTAGGGTTGATAGAAGAGATAGAGAAGATCCAACTGAGAGAAGCGCGCTTCGTTAAAGGTCATTTAGTAATTGCGAAAGCGTTACGGAGATGATAGATAAACTCCAGTGGAAGACTCTGCAAGAGAGACGCTCAGTAGCTCGGCAGAGGCTTTTGTTGAAGTTTCGAGAACATACCTTCGCCGAGGAGTCAAGCAGTATATTGCTCCCTCCTACGTATATCTCGCGAAGAGACCATGAGGATAACATCAGAGAGATTAGAGCCCACACAGAGGCATTCCGACAATCCTTCTTTCCACGAACAATACGAGACTGGAATAGAAGAGAGAACCGATAGAGGTACTCGAGGTACCCTCCGCCACAGACCTCAGGTGGCTTGCGGGGTATGGATGTAGATGTAATGTAGAAATTTCGAACATTACACACTTCCTCCAGGTTAGGCAAATGGAGAAAAATTGGTTGGTTCCTTTCGCAGTGTACTTTAAGGGGCCTGCGGAGGCAGCATTTAATTCTTGGGCGACTCCTGAGAAAACGCGAAAAAAAGCATTTCTCACCACATAGTAGGCCAATCTTATTTTTCTTTGCATTTTACGAAGTGTGGTAGTTAAATTAATGCTTTCTGTCTGCTATAGTTAGTGACCGACTTGTATGGATTTTGAATAATGACTAGATATACAAGGCATCGGACTCATTACTAAAGACTGTAAGCTCTATCTTTACTTATGTCAAAATTTAAAGTACAAAATATACTGACTTTATAAAAGTTCGCCCCCCAGACAGAACTTCGTGGCAAAAGCCTACTATAATTTACCTCGCTCTTTTAGAGTATTCAGTGCTGAAGGCATACTCTTAACGATAAATGACTGAGACTTCCAAGGACCGTAGGTTAAAGTTGGATTCTTTAGAAATGATTGACTAGAAATCTGAAGACAACACATTTATTTCGTGGTAGCACCGTATCATAAATTTTACCTTCTGCCATAAATCGTAAAGTACATCCGACATCACAGTAGTCTGTACAATCTTGAAATGTCCAAAACAGAACAAGGCCACATAAGTGACTTCGTTTTAATATTTCGTGTAAACAAATTGATTCAAATAGCTCTGAGCACTATAGGACTTAACATCTGAGGCCATCAGCCCCTAGAACTTAGAACTACTTAAACCTAATCAACCTAAGGACATCACACACATCCATGCCCGAGTCAGGATTCAAACCTCGGACCGTAGCGGTCGCGCGGTTCCAGACTGAAGCGCCTAGAACCGCTCGGCCACTCGTGTAAACAGCAAGTGGGCAGAAGTGTTGGCTCAGAATCTTGCACATTTGCTCGATATACACTACTGGCCATTAAAACCGCTACACCACGAAGATGACGTGCTACAGACGCGAAATTTAACCGACAGGAAGAAGATTCTGTGATATGCAAATGATTAGCTTTTCAGAGCATTCACACAAGGTAGGCGCCGGTGGCAACACCTACAACGTGCTGACATGAGGAAAGTTTCCTACCGATTTCTCATAAACAAACAGCAGTTGACCGGCGTCGCCTGGTGATACGTTGTTGTGATGCCTCGTGTAAGGAGGAGAAATGCGCACCATCACGTTTCCGACTTTGATAAAGGTCGGATTGTAGCCTATCGCGATTGCGGTTTATCGTATCGCGACATTGCTGGTCGCGTTGGTCGAGATCCAATGACTGTTAGCAGAATATGAGTCGGTGGGTTGAGCAGGGTAATACGGAACGCCGTGCTGGATCCCAACGGCCTCGTATCACTATAGGTCTAGATGACGGGCATCTTATCCGCATGGCTGTAACGGGTCGTGCAGCCACGTCTCGATCCGTGAGTCGACAGATGGGGACGTTTGCAAGACAACAACCATCTGCACGAACAGTTCGACGACGTTTGCAGCAGCATGGACTCTCAGCTCGGAGATCACGGCTGCGGTTACCCTTGACGCTGCATCACAGACAGGAGTGCCTGCGATGGTGTACTCAACGACGAACCTGGGTGCACGAATGGCAAAAAGTCATTTTTTCGGATGAATCCAGGTTCTGTTTACAGCATCATGATGGTCGCATCCGTGTTTGCCGACATAGCGGTGAACGCACGTTGGAGGCGCGTATTCGTCATCGCCATACTGGCGTGTCACCCGGCGTGATGGTATGGGGTGCCATTGGTTACATGTCTCGGTCACCTCTTGTTCGCATTGATGGCACTTTGAACAGTGGACGTTACATTTCAGTTGTGTTACAACCCGTGGCTCTACCCTTCATTCGATCCCTGCCAAACCCTACATTTCAGCAGGATAATGCACGACCGCATGTTGCAGGTCCTGTACGGGCCTTTCTAAATACAGGAAACGTTCGACTCCTGCCCTGGCCAGCACATTTCCCAGATCTCTCACCAATTGAAAACGTCTGGTCAATGGTGGCCGAGCAACTGGCTCGTCACAATACGCCAGTCACAACTCTTGCTGAACTGTGGTATCGTGTTGAACCTGCATGGGGAGCTGTACCTGTACATGCCATCCAAGCTCTGTTTGACACAATGCCCAGGCGTATCAAGGCCGTTATTATGGCCAGAGGTGGTTGTTCTGGGTACTGATTTCTCAGGATCTATGCACCGAAATTGCGTGAAAATGTGATCACATGTCAGTTCTAGTATAATATATTTGTTCAATGAATACCCGTTTATCGTCTGCATTCGTTCTTGGTGTAGCAATTTTAATGGCCAGTAGTGGAGCTTCCTTGACTTAGCAGCTTCCGGCGTAATAGAGTCGCTGGTGCACACAGTATTCGGGAACCAATTACGTCTCAGATGTTATGTACGTTCTATTACAATCATTGTTTCACCGTCTACATCGGTTATCTAAGTAACTAACCGCAGAAACTAACTCACATTTTAACGGTCTATTCTGTAGGTGATCATTTGGAAGTGCCATCTTCCCGGTTTCAACATCTTTATCCGTTTTAGAAACACGTCATAAACATGGTTTTTGGGTACCAAAACCGAGCCACGGATTCTCCAAAGATGGCTATGCCTAGAAAATGGCTGAAATTTTTACGATATATTCCCCATCCAGATCTCGACCAGCCTTGAAAATGTTCATGATGTATTTATTCGTCTCCAAATACAGAGGTTCAAAATTTATCCTACTTGCACACGTAAATTACGCAGTAAAATGAGGTATGAGGCGAAAACATTACAAAATGATGTAGCACGGATAAGTATGCTGTAAAGTGTCTCCGTTATCACCAGAAGAGTTCTGGGAACCACGCGTTGTTGTAGTACTGAAGCATATGCAAAGTTTCGTGCACGTAAAATCCAGTCTGAGGTATAAGATTTGTTCTATTTTATTTCAATTTCGTATACGTAAAATAGCAAAATTCACTGCCCCTTAAAGTTCTTTTGATGTGAGTAGCATGACCTGCTGTTGCAGGGAATAGAAGGGAACAAGTGTAAAAGTGCACTAGCAAGGCGAATATGATCCTGTTCTGACTGAAAAGTTCGGTACCAGCTGCCACATCCTACATTCCTCTGCAGCTGTAAAAATTTACCGAAAAATTTGGGCTGTTTTATGCTGAGATAGGCGACAGTGGTATTCGGAAAGAGGAGGGAAAGTAATAAGTACTGCAAGGTAGTAGACAGGGTTGTGGTGTAAAGAAAGCAAAGGAGCCAATGACAGTGTGAGAGGGACACAGTGGTAGTGGAACAGAGTTGACAGTGACAGAACAGTGCTAGGAGAAGGGTGAAGGAGACAGAGCCAGTGGGAGAGAAATAAACACAAGGAGAAACTGGAAAGGGTGAGAGTCAATGACAGGAACGACGACAATGACAACAAGACATGAGTACAGTGACATTGTGAGGGGACGGTGGTAGTAGGACAGAATGAAGGATACTGCGGCTAGGAGACAGCGAATTAAGAGCGACTTTCAGCAGTGGTGTAGTGGGTATAGTTCGGGGAGCTTGTGGTAGTGAGAGATGAGTTGCATGTACAAAGAGCGCGAATTTCAAAATTTTTGATAAAAATTTTAAAGGTGTTGAGGAAGGTAAAATGAGGCAGCTGGTGCCACACTCCTAAAAAAAAAAAAAGGTTCAAATGGCTCTGAGCACTATGGGACTTACTTCTGAGGTCATCAGTCCTCTAGAACCTAGAACTACTTAAGCCGGCCGCTGGTGGCCGAGCGGTTCTGGCGCTACAGTCTGGAACCGCGCGACCGCTACGGTCGCAGGTTCGAATCCTGCCTCGGGCATGGATGTGTGTGTTGTCCTTAGGTTAGTTAGGTTTAAGTAGTTCTAAATTCTAGGGGACTTATGACCTCAGCAGTTGAGTCCCATAGTGCTTAGAGCCATTTGAACCATTTGAACTACTTAAACCTAGCTAACCTAAGGACATCACACACATCCATGCCTGAGGCAGGATTCGAACCTGCGACCGTAGCGGTCGCGCGGTTCCAGATTGAAGCGCCTAGAACCTCTCGGCCACTGTGCCACACTTCTCAGTCGGAGACTTTTAAGCAGGAGTATATTCGCTATTTGTGCTCCGATAGGTGAGTTATTCCGCTGACGCGATATTTCATAAGAATTTATAGATACACTAACGAATGCTATTCTTATGTCTGTGTCCTATATTTTTCTTCGTAGGCCGAACGAACTTAACACCCAATGTCGCAACTACGCTTGCGCAAAGCGAGTGAGGCAAAGTAGGATCTGCCAATGTGCTGATGCCAACCGCCACCACCTCCCTACGCTCAAGCATCGCTCCTAAAGCCATCGGCACACGGACCGTGCTGTTGAACGTTAACGTGGAGCGTGGCAAGTTCAACGCGCTGCTCAACGCTCAGGAACGATGCGACTTGTGCATACGGTACTTGGGCCCCAACGTGGTATACGCGATCGCAACGCACTCCAGCGGCAGTTGAGGGATGCTTCTAGTTCGTAATCACACTGTTTACTCAACGGGAGCGCGTAAAATTCCCACGCTAGCTCTATTAAAACGCACATTTCCTCCATCGTCCACGAAAAGGAAAGTACCATGTCCAATTAATAAGGACACAGGCTTATGGAAGTTCCATTACAAACAGTGCATTACACATTTGGAATACTTCTCCGCATAAGATTTCATCATTCCCACATTTTAGTAAAAACCCCAAGGTCAGTCTTACTTGATCACTGTTCCTACGCTGTAGCAGGAACTTTGCAACATGTGAACTACGAGGCGTAAAAGAAAAAGGAACAAAACATCTTCATAGAAGTAGCGCAAGCTGTCCTGTAGATTAAGCCAATCCAACAAAGTCACCCCTAAAAAACAAGGTGAACTTATATTTACATAACATCAAATATTATAATATATGCTTATATTAAACTAATAATAAAGTATCAGAACCTAATAAAAACACGAATGTTAGGAAAAAAAATTGTGGATGGATGAAGACGCGAACTACGGCCTTGTTATAAAAGTCTTTAGAGGTCAGAGACTCTGCTCATTACGCTAAACCAATATCACACCGTTATAACCTAATCAGGTTATGTTATCCGTTGCTGAAATACTTAATCGTAGATATGTTACTAACTGAAATTTAATTAAAACAAATTGTACCAAGAAAAATACGTTTTGGGTCGATCTTCAGTGTGTCGCTGCCTTCAAATAGCCTACTCTCACAAGACGCAAGTTACAATAATTCTTTTACCACGAATATGATGTTTCTCTTTATTTTATTGTAACGAATTACACAGTTAACAACGGGTTTTCCTGTGATTCTCAATTTGCTGGTGCTCAGAAACGACATACATACAAATAGGCTTGAAATGAATGCCAATATGGCGCCTCACAGCTCTGTACTGAAGGGAGACGGAGTGCTGTGACGTAGGGGGCGTTGTGTCATCTCATTGGTCAACGCTCACACGCACGCTCAGAATATCTGACATGCTAGATATTGCTCTGCACGTTCGGAAAGACTCCCGAGCGTGCTATTCCACGCTATGACGTCAGAAACTCGGCACGCTCAACGCTCAACGTTCGGATGCACGGTCCGTGTGCCGACGGCTTTAGGTTGTCAAACCGACCGTGCTTTCGAACGTTAACGTTGAGCGTGCCGAGATCAACGTTCTGCTGAACGCTCAGAAACTAAGCGACTTTTGCTTACGGTGCGTGTGCCTCAACGTGGTAGATGCGATCACAGCGCACTCATGTGGTAGTCGTCGGCCGTATCTGGCTCGTAGATCACACAGTTTATGAAATCGACAGGCGTAAAATTACTTACTATGTTAGCTCTATTAAAACGCAGATTTGCTTCCTTGTCGATACACTAGTCATCTTGTTCTGTCTGCAGTATACATAAATAAAAACTTCAAAAGTGATGAATATGTCATGAGGCGAAAAGGCAAGTACAATGTCCCAGCCGGCACGGTAGCTCAGCGTGTTCGGTCAGAGGGTTAGCTGCCCTTTGTAACAAAAAAACTGAGTGAATGGATCAATAACGAACTTCAACGGGCGTCGGGGGACGTCCGCCCCGAACAGTTGCAACGAACTATAACGCAAAAAAAAAAAAAAAAAAAAAAAAAAAAAAAAAAAACTGGTCAGCGTGACGGATTGTCAACCCTGTGGGCCCGGGTTCGATTTTCGACTGGGTCTGGGAATTTTCTCCTCTCAGGGAGTGGGTGTTGTGCTGTCGTCATCATCATCCTATCATCCTCATCGACTACAGATCGCCGAAGTGGAGTCAAATTGAAAGCCCGGCACCCGGCGAACGGTCTGCCCGACGCGGGGCCCTAGCCATACGATTAAATAAATAAATTGATGCCGTCTTACAAGAGTTCCATACAAATGATCCGATACTGATTTACAATAGTTCAACACGTAAGAGAAAAACTGTCTCGCCATTATCACTTTTTAGTAAAACCCTGAGATCATTCTTACTTGATCACTCTTACTGTTCAGTAGGAGAACTAAACATGTAAAATGCAAGACTCGAAACAGGAAGTGCAAAATATCTTCCTGCACGAAGTGCAGACTGTCTTGTAGGTGAAACCAATCGAAAAAACTCACTCTTCAGAGACAGCACACTTACATTTGCTTAACATCTAATATTACAGAATCTATTTCTATTAAACTGATAAGAAAGTATCAGAAACTTTTAAAAAACCGCAAGTGAGCGAAAAGATATTTTGACCTAGTGAGACGCGAACCAGCAACACGTCACACCTTATAACTAAGCATTTCCCCTCATTACGCAACACCAACCGCGCATAATGTAGGACCATACGTGACCCATTACTATTTCGTGAAAGCTTTAATCGTTGATATGGTATAAATGATGTTTAGCTATAATAAATTGCATCGAGAACAAAGCGTTTTTTATGGGTCCTCATTGTGTCATTGCCACGAAACGGTAATTTGTAGTGTATTTCCGTAACAGGCAAGTTACAATAATTCTTGAACCGCCAATATAACGCCCCCCGTCATTTTATTACAACAAATCGTACTATTAACGACGGGTATTCGAGAGTTCCTCAATTTGCTGGTGCTTACAAGGAAAACTCCCCAGCCGGCCGAAGTGGCCGAGCGGTTCTAGGCACTTCAGTCTGGAACTGCGCGACCGCTACGGTCGCAGGTTTGAATCCTGCCTCGGGGATGGATGTGTATGATGTCCTTATGTTAGTTATGTTTAAGTAGTTCCAAGTTCTAGGGGACTGATGACCTCAGCAGTTAAGTCCCATAGTGCTCAGAGCCATTTGAACCATTTCTTTGAAACTCCCCATCGCTCGCCCCTCAGATTTGGTGGTAAGATGCACTAGCGGATGGACCCTCAAAAACTGAACACAGATCAAGCATGAAAACAGGAAAAAGGTGTACTAGACTGTGAAAAAAGAAACAAAATAGAAACAGCGAACGGTGCAAGATTAATAAGTGCAACGCCGAGAGAATAGCAATAACCGCGCTTCATGGCTGTGTGGTCACGATGACGAGGTGCAGAGTGGGGGACGCTTGTTCAAATCTTCCTCTGGCACTATATTATTTTTTCTTCGCAAAATTACGAACTGGATGTCCGGTTACAGACGTGTCTGTTCTCCTTCTGTACTCTTGGCAATTGTCGTACTACAGATTGGTTATAGAATAGGAGCTATGTGATGAGATTATGTTACCTTCGGAAGTAAATGTAGTCAATAGCGACAGCAGGCGAGAAGCGGCATAGACAGAAATTAAAACAACAAGTAAATGAGTGTGAACTCTGTTACAACAAATAAATTCAAGAGTCAAAACTTCCGAAACAGAACGCAGTAGTCATAACATGTGGTACTTTTGTAGAACACATAGGAGGTACGTACATCTGCGGGTCCTTTCCTTACACCTCGCTGTTGCAACGGACGATACACCAAGACACAGACACAAATCTGAATAACGCGAATAGGCACGTCAATCACAGGACGGACAGTTCATAATTTGGTGGGAAAAAAATGTGGCGAGGAGGGAAATTCGAACACGGATCTCCCCGTTTGCAGTCCATCACGGTGACGACATAACCACGACGCGTTGGCTATCCAAATTCGCTCTATGTCGCACATCTTGAGCTTGGACCGTTCACTGTTTACTAGCCGGCCGCTGTGGCCGAACAGTTCTAGGCGCTTCACTCCGGAACCGCGCTGCTGCTACGGTCGCAGGTTCGTATCCTGCCTAGGGCATGGATGTGTGTGATATCCTTAGGTCAGTTAGGTTTAAGTAGTTCTAAGTTCTAGGGGACTGATGACCTCAGATCTTAAGTCCCATAGTGCTTAGAGCCATTTGAACTGTTTACTATTTTTTTTCCAATGTTCAGTACACCTTCTTCCTGTTTTCATGTTTGATCTGTTTTCAGTTTCTGATGGACTATCCGCTGGACCATCTTACTACTAAATGTGTGGGCGGGGGGGTTGATGGGAACTTTCTGTTGTCCTCATCATTTCATCATCATCGTCATCATTGGTGACTGTGGCTAGAAAGGCCTGTGTGGAAAAAAAGGACAGTGTAAAAACTGGGACTTTGTACGGGCGCTGATGACCGCGCAGTTGAGCGCCCCACAAACCAAACATCATCATCATCAAATGATAGGCAACAGGATGTGTACCGACCTGTACTGAGGAGAAATGGCGTCGTGAGTCGTTGGCGGCGTTCTTCCATCTCACTGTTCTGCGTTCATACGCACGTCCAGAATATCTGGCATGCTAGATACTGCTCTGCACGTTCAGAAAGATTCCCACTTTTTCCACGCTATAACGCCAGAAGCACGGCTCGCTCAACGTTGACGTTCGAGTGCACGGTCCGTGTGCCGTCGACTTAATCGTGTTGATACGCCAAATGCTGAGTGTTTCTTTAGATTAAGCACGTTTAAGGATGATCTCGCTAAAAATTTGCTCTAAATGATTATTGAAAAACATCTGGCTCTATCTCTATTTAAAATAGGTAGTCCGGGAGTTACGGAAAACATCCTATTAAATATAACGCCGAGTCCGGCTTTTCTGTTTTCGGACCTGGCAACCCTAAGCCTACAGCGTCACGTACCATCACGCTAGGTGCTGCGTCCCTGTGACGATGACGAATGCAAACTGGAACGTCAGTTCTTCACGGAGCTTTTACACACACATACAACATTCGCGATGCTATATGCAGAACGAATGGGACTCGTGTGGAAAGACAACGTGTTGCTATTCCAGCCGTCATTGGGAGCTCCACTGTCGTCGCAGGTCTCCCTGCTTCTTCGTCAGTAGACAGTAGAGGTCGGAGCAATTCGTTGCACTGTGCATGCGGATACTTATTTTGGTACCAACAAGCCCATTTCCTGACTCAACGTATGTCTCGTGTACGAAGTCACAGTGCAGTGTACATCTACATCTACATTTATACTCCGCAAGCCACCCAATGGTGTGTGGCGGAGGGCACTTTACGTGCCACTGTCATTACCTCCCTTTCCTGTTCCAGTCGCGTATGGTTCGCGGGAAGAACGACTGCCGGAAAGCCTCTGTGGGCGCTCTAATATCTCTAATTTTACATTCGTGATCTCCTCGGGAGGTATAAGTATGGGGAAGCAATATATTCGATACCTCACCCAGAAACGCACCCTCTCGAAATCTGGCGAGCAATCTACACCGCGATGCAGAGCGCCTCTCTTGCAGAGTCTGCCACTTGAGTTTGTTAAACATCTCCGTAACGCTATCACGGTTACCAAATAATCCTGTGACGAAACGCGCCGCTCTTCTTTGGATCTTCTCTATCTCCTCCGTCAACCCGATCTGGTACGGATCCCACACTGATGAGCAATACTCAAGTATAGGTCGAACGAGTGTTTTGTAAACCACCTCCTTTGTTGATGGACTACATTTTCTAAGGACTCTCCCAATGAATCTCAACCTGGTACCCGCCTTACCAACAATTAATTTTATATGATTATTCCACTTCAAATCGTTCCGCACGCATACTCCCAGATATTTTACAGAAGTAACTGCTACCAGTGTTTGTTCCGCTATCATATAATCATACAATAAAGGATCCTTCTTTCTATGTATTCGCAATACATTACATTTGTCTATGTTATGGGTCAGTTGCCACTCCCTGCACCAAGTGCCTATCCGCTGCAGATCTTTCTGCATTTCGCTACAATTTTCTAATGCTGCAACTTCTCTGTATACTACAGCATCATCCGCGAAAAGCCGCATGGAACTTCCGACACTATCTACTAGGTCATTTATATATATTGTGAAAAGCAATGGTCCCATAACATTCCCCTGTGGCACGCCAGAGGTTACTTTAACGTCTGTAGCCATCTCTCCGTTGATAACAACATGCTGTGTTCTGTTTGCTAAAAACTCTTCAATCCAGCCACACAGCTGGTCTGCCCGCATCTCGTGGTCGTGCGGTAGCGTTCTCGCTTCCCACGCCCGGGTTCCCGGGTTCGATTCCCGGCGGGGTCAGGGATTTTCTCTGCCTCGTGATGGCTGGGTGTTGTGTGATGTCCTTAGGTTAGTTAGGTTTAAGTAGTTCTAAGTTCTAGGGGACTGATTACCATAGATGTTAAGTCCCATAGTGCTCAGAGCCATTTGAACCATTTTTGGACACAGCTGGTCTGATATTCCGTAGGCTCTTACTTTGTTTATCAGGCGACAGTGCGGAACTGTATCGAACGCCTTCCGGAAGTCAAGAGAAATAGCATCTACCTGGGAGCCTGTATCTAATATTTTCTGGGTCTCATGAACAAATAAAGCGAGTTGGGTTTCACACGATCGCTGTTTCCGGAATCCATGTTGATTCCTACATAGTAGATTCTGAGTTTCCAAAAACGACATGATACTCGAGCAAAAGACATGTTCTAAAATTGTACAACAGATCGACGTCAGAGATATAGGTCTATAGTTTTGGGCATCTGCTCGACGACCCTTCTTGAAGACTGGGACTACCTGTGCTCTTTTCCAATCATTTGGAACCTTCCGTTCCTCTAGAGACTTGCTGAACACGGCTCTTAGAAGGGGGGGGGGGGGGCAAGTTCTTTCGCGTACTCTGTGTACCTTCGGAGATGCATGCAAGCTTACTTCTTAATACCACGGGCAACGCGATTTCGTATTAATTCGTCAGTACCCGGCCCTCGACTCTCAATAAATACATTCTTCCTAGGCGGAAATGTACGTAACGTTCAAGTACAGGTTGTGACACATGTACGACATACGGAAGTTTCGGTCTGGCCGTGGTTCGTGCACGGATAGCCGAAACGGTTAAGGCGACCACTCGCGTACATATTCGTTGTAATGGTCGCGTATAACAAGTGCAGCTGCTACCAGCTAAATATTGGATGTTTTTGCCGGTCACCCGATTCTGCTGTGACAGTTCAAAAGTCATTCAAGAGAGTCTACGGTTAACAGCGCGTAAACACCCAGATCATGCAATAGTAGTTAGAGGCGACTTTAATCTATCGAGTATAAACTGGGATATCTATGGATTCACTGCTGGGGTTACAGACACACAGTCATGTGGAATTCTTTTGAACACGTTTTCTAAAAACTGTCTTTAGTGGCTAGCTCGGCAGCCCACACGCAATGGAGATATCTTAGACTTGTACCAACAAACAAGCCGGAACTTATCGACAATATCAGTGTAGAAACGGAGATTAGGGATCGTGATGTCATTATAGCAACTATGATTACGGAAGTTAATAAATCAGACTAGAAGGCTAGTAGAGAGTTTCTGCTGGGTAGAGCACATAAGCAATAGATAGCATCTCACTTATACAGTGAACAGTGAACTTTCAGTCAGACAGAGAGAGAGGGATTATGTGCAAATTTCAAGCAGATTCTAAATCATGGCTTGGAGAGATATGTGCCTGTTAGTGGACAAAGGATGGGAAAGAGGCACCATGGTTCAATAACTAAATTCGGAGGATGCTGAGGAAAAAAATGGTTCAAATGGCTCTGAGCACTATGGGACCCAACTGCTGTGGTTATCAGTCCCCTAGAACTTAGAACTACTTAAACCTAACTAACCTAAGGACAGCACACACATCCATGTCCGAGGCAGGATTCGAACCTGCGACCGTAGCAGTCGCACGGTTCCGGACTGCACGCCTAGAACCGCGAGACCACCGCGGCCGGCGATGCTGAGGAAGCAGAGGGTGTTGCGCTCTCGGTTCAAAAGGGAACGCACAAATGACGACAAGCGAAGATTAGTAGAGATTCCGGCGTCTGTGAAAAGATCTATGCGTGAAGCATACAATAACTACCACCGTCACACCTTCGCAAAAGATCTGGCAGAGATACCGAGAAATTTCTGGTCTTATGTAAAATCACTTAGCGGGTCTATGGCTTCCATTCAGTCTCTTGTTGACCAGTCTAGCGTGGCAGTTGAAGATAGCAAAACGAAAGCCTAAGTTGTAAGTTTCTCGTTCAAGTAATCGTTCACACAGGAGAATCGTGCAACCATATTATTTGACCATCGGACAGACTCCCGTATGGATGACATAGTAATATGCTTCCCTGGCGTAGAGAAACAACTGCAAGATTTGAAAACAAATAAATCATCAGGTCCGGATGGAATCCTTGTCCGGTTTTCCAAAGAGTACTCTACAGCGTTGGCTCCTTACATAGCCTGCATTTATCGTTAATTTCCCGTCCAGGGCAAAATCCCAAGTGACTGGAAAAAAGTGCGGGTAATTCCAGTATATTAGAAGGGAAAAAGAACAGACCAATGTCTCTAACTTTGGTTTGTTGCTGAATCCTTGAACATATTCTCAGTTCGAATATATTAAACTTTCTTGACTCTGATAAACTCATGTCCAAGAATCAGCACGATTTTAGAAAGCATCGCTCGTGCGAAATTCAGCTTGTCCATTTCTCAGGTGTATACTGTGGACAATGGATGAAGGGCAACAGGTAGATACCATATTTCCAGATTTCCGTAAAGTATTTGACACGGTGCCCCATTGCAGGCTGTTAACGAGGGTACTAGGATATGGAATAAGTTCACAGATATGTGAGTGGCTCGAGGACTTCTTAAGTAACAGAACCAAGTATGTTACTCTCGACGGCGAGTGTTCATCAGAGACAAGGGTATCGTCAGGGGTGCCCCAGGGAAGTGTGATAGGATTGCTGTTGTTCTCTATATACATGGAATTATATGGTGGATACGGTGACCTGCAGTTGTTTGCTGATGATACTGTAGGGTACGGTAAGGTGTTGAAGTTGAGCGACTGTAGAAAGATATAAGATGACTTCAACAAAATTTCCAGTTGGTATGATGAATGGCAGCTACCTCTATATGTGGAAAAATGATCGGTTACAGTATTTATAGTGTTCTGCTTGACACAGTCACGTCGTTTAAATATCTGGGCGTAATAAAATGGAACGAGCATATGAGATCTGTTGTAGGGAAGGCGAATGGTCGACATCGGGTTATTGGGAGAATTTTGGGAAAGTGTGGGTCATCTTTTAAGAATCCCACATATAGGACTCTGGTGCGACCTATTCTTGAGTACTGCTCGAGTGTTTGGAATTCCCAATAGATGAGGTTAAAGGAAGACACTGAAGCAGTTCTGAGGTAGGCTGCTAGATTTGTTACCGGTGGGTTAGAGCAACGCGCAAGTGTTACGGAGATTCTTCAGGAACTCAAATGGAAATCCCTGCAGGGAAGAGACTTTATTTTCGAGGAACACTACTGAGAAAATTTAGAGGACTGGCATTTGAAGCTGATTGCATAACGATTCTACTGCCACCAACATGTGTTTCACACAAGGACCGCCAAGATACGAGAAATTAGGACTCATACTAAAGCATATAGACAATCGATGTTTCCTCTTTTTTTTTTTTTTTACGCGTGGAGCGGGTTCGAGTTCTACTCTAGCAAACATTTTCATTGCCGATTGGTGACTACATGGAGTGCTGTGTGCAAAAAATGTTCAAATGTGTGTGAAATCTTATGGGACTTAACTGCTAAGGTCATCAGTCCCTAAGCTTACACACTACTTAACCTAAATTATCCTAAGGACAAACACACACACCCATGCCCGAGGGAGGACTCGAACCTCCGCCGGGACCAGCCGCACAATCCATGACTGCAGCGCCCTCAGACCGCTCGGCTAATCCCGCGCGGCTGCTGTGTGCACACCGACCATATATGTTAAATTAAAAGAAGTTATTGTGATCGTTTCTCAGTTTTGGTTACTGATAATAACGTGATACCAGTGCCTATCAGTTTAATTTATACACCACAGCACTGAAGATGATCACTATGTGATTGAAAATCAATTTTGCTATCAATAAACCATCAATATTACGGTCGACGCTAACCTTCTTTTTAATTTTCATTGTCGTCATTCTGATATACAGCCGAAGGTGCTTCATATTCGGAACTGCGAATACATTTCCTGTTCGTGTCGTGGCTGTACGATCTTGCGCGGCTGAGCGAACAACGAATCTGTCTTCTCAGGAGCTAATTACCCGAGGCATAATACGATCTTCCTACAAACAACAAAGATTCACATGCCATTTATGAATGAAAAATCCGCTGCGTATCCTTTCCTTATACGCTTACAGAATACACGTGGTGTTACTCGTACCTGCTTTACGCGGATGGGCTGAAATACTAATCAGTGTTATTATTCTGCACAAAACAGAGAAAGGTCGGTTAACGGATCTCATAAAAGATGTAGGTATTTTTTCACATTACGCAAAAGGTATAAACTTCATTTTAAATGAAGAGCTTGGAATGAAAAACGAAAAAGCATACTAAAAATTTTCGAGATATTTTATTACAAAGATAATACCAGACACAATGGCAATCATGGAGGTATAGTAAAGGGAGTTGTCATGTCGTCATAAACTTGAAGACGATGTCCGTCATGTTAGCAGCCCTACAAAATAGCTTCTGGTGGAAGTGTTTTGATTAAAAAAACTATTCCAGCCTGCATCACTTACAAGTGTATTAGTCGTCATGATTGTAGTCGTAACTGTAAAGCAGTCACACTTCATTCGTAAGTGGTCTCCTTCAAGCGATATTTACTTTTAAATATGTGAATTTTACCTGCTCTGGTTACTTTTACTGTCGTGGTTTTATTTCTATAATTTGACTTTTGATTTCTTATCAGCGTAAAGCGCTCTGATTGAACGCTGTGAGAAAGAAATACTTCAAACTGTTAAGATATACCAGAACATGTTGTCATCGTCTTGGGAAAAAGGACGTATTCGGATTATCAGCTTCGTCATTTTGTATTAAGCAGGACGTTGGATTATGAAAGCAGTCTTTTCATATCACATACTTCCCTTCTTAGTTATTCGAAATGCATAACAAAAAGAAACTTGCATTAACCAGGACAAATCATAGTGTTACTAGATCAAATATACCTTAAAACCAGACAAAAATTTGAAGATGCTGCCTGACACTTTGTTTTCTACGAAAGCACTGTATTATTTTATATTTAAAACTACAGCACTGCAGGCCTTAAGAACAAGATGCCATTGTAAACGGTGGTCTCCTAATGTTGAGGGGCTACTAATATGGCGGCGCCACCTTCAAACCAATTTGCAGCGTCAGTCTGTAGCGACACTTCCCCTTATTATACCCACGTGGATGTATTTTTTTGCCATTTTATTTCAAATGTTCTTTGGATAGTTGTAAAATTGAGCATCCATGTATCTAACTTTGCATAACAAAATAGTGTTCATAAATATTGTTGTTTGACATCTGACTTACAATATACACTCTTGGAAATGGAAAAAAGAACACATTGACACCGGTGTGTCAGACCCACCATACTTGCTCCGGACACTGCGAGAGGGCTGTACAAGCAATGATCACACGCACGGCACAGCGGACACACCAGGAACCGCGGTGTTGGCCGTCGAATGGCGCTAGCTGCGCAGCATTTGTGCACCGCCGCCGTCAGTGTCAGCCAGTTTGCCGTGGCATACGGAGCTCCATCGCAGTCTTTAACACTGGTAGCATGCCGCGACAGCGTGGACGTGAACCGTATGTGCAGTTGACGGACTTTGAGCGAGGGCGTATAGTGGGCATGCGGGAGGCCGGGTGGACGTACCGCCGAATTGCTCAACACGTGGGGCGTGAGGTCTCCACAGTACATCGATGTTGTCGCCAGTGGTCAGCGGAAGGTGCACGTGCCCGTCGACCTGGGACCGGACCGCAGCGACGCACGGATGCACGCCAAGACCGTAGGATCCTACGCAGTGCCGTAGGGGACCGCACCGCCACTTCCCAGCAAATTAGGGACACTGTTGCTCCTGGGGTATCGGCGAGGACCATTCGCAACCGTCTCCATGAAGCTGGGCTACGGTCCCGCACACCGTTAGGCCGTCTTCCGCTCACGCCCCAACATCGTGCAGCCCGCCTCCAGTGGTGTCGCGACAGGCGTGAATGGAGGGACGAATGGAGACGTGTCGTCTTCAGCGATGAGAGTCGCTTCTGCCTTGGTGCCAATGATGGTCGTATGCGTGTTTGGCGCCGTGCAGGTGAGCGCCACAATCAGGACTGCATACGACCGAGGCACACAGGGCCAACACCCGGCATCATGGTGTGGGGAGCGATCTCCTACACTGGCCGTACACCACTGGTGATCGTCGAGGGGACACTGAATAGTGCACGGTACATCCAAACCGTCATCGAACCCATCGTTCTACCATTCCTAGACCGGCAAGGGAACTTGCTGTTCCAACAGGACAATGCACGTCCGCATGTATCCCGTGCCACCCAACGTGCTCTAGAAGGTGTAAGTCAACTACCCTGGCCAGCAAGATCTCCGGATCTGTCCCCCATTGAGCATGTTTGGGACTGGATGAAGCGTCGTCTCACGCGGTCTGCACGTCCAGCACGAACGCTGGTCCAACTGAGGCGCCAGGTGGAAATGGCATGGCAAGCCGTTCCACAGGACTACATCCAACATCTCTACGATCGTCTCCATGGGAGAATAGCAGCCTGCATTGCTGCGAAAGGTGGATATACACTGTACTAGTGCCGACATTGTGCATGCTCTGTTGCCTGTGTCTATGTGCCTGTGGTTCTGTCAGTGTGATCATGTGATGTATCTGACCCCAGGAATGTGTCAATAAAGTTTCCCCTTCCTGGGACAATGAATTCACGGTGTTCTTATTTCAATTTCCAGGAGTGTATTTTCTTTTGTAACACCTGCTATTAATAAAAAGTAAAGTGTTGCTTGCGTTGTACCACAATTTACGAAGTTACTTCTTGCATAAAAATTTTCCTGTATCCATAACGTTGTACTCTGACTTGAGCAAAGTCATGGGATACCTCGTGATGTCGTGTCGGACCTCCTTCCGCTTGGCGAAGTGCAGCATTTCGACGTGGCACGGACTCAACACATCGTTCGGAGTCTCCTGCAGAAATATTGAGCCATGCTGCCTCTATAATCGTCCATAACTGCGAAACTGTTCCCTGTGCAGGATTTTGTGCACGAACTGACCTCCCGATTACACGTTCGATGGGATTCAAGTCGGACGATCTGGGTGACTACATAATTCGCTCGAATTGTCCAGAATAATTGTGGCCCGAGAATAGGCGCATTGCCGTTCATAAAGATTCAATCTTTTTTTGGAAACATGATGTCTGTGAGTGGCTGCAAATGGTCTCCAGGTAGCCCAATATAACCATTTTCAGTCAATGGTCTGTTCTGTTGGGACAGAGCACCCAGTCCGTTCCATGAAAATACAGCTCAGAGCATTATGGAGCCATCAGCAGCTTGCACAATGCCTTGTTGACAACTTGGGTCAGTGGCTTCGTGGGGTATGCACCGTGTTCGAACCCTACCGTCAGCTCTTGCCAACTGAAATCGAGACTCATCTGAACAGGCCACGGTTCTCCAGTCTAAAGTCCGGCCTATGTGTTCATGGTCCCAGCAGAGGCGCTGCAGGCGATGTCGTGTCGTTAGCAGTGGCACTCGCGTTAGTCATTTGCTGGCTCAGCCCATTAACGACAAATTTCGCCGCATTGTCCTAACGGATACTCTAGTCGCAAGTCCTACACTAATTTCTGCGGTTATTTTACGCAGTCTTGTTTGGGTGTTTACACTGACAGCTCTACGCAAACGTCGCTGCTCCTGGTCGATAAGTGAAGGCGTCGGCCACTGCGTTGTCCGTGGTGAGAGGCATTACCCGAAATTTGGTATTCTCGGCACACTATTGACACCGTGGATGTAGGAATATTGAATTCCCTAACAATCTACAAAATGGAATGTTCTGTGGGTCTAACTCCCAACTACCACTCCGCGTTCAGAATCTGTTAACTCCCGTCGTGCGGTCATCATCACATCGGAGACCGTTTCGTATGAATCACCTGAGTACAAAAGACGGCTCCGTCAATGCACTGCCCTTTTATACTTTGTGTACGCGATAATACCGTCATCTGTATATGTGCATATCGCGTTCTCATTACTTTCGTCCTCCGTGTATAACAGGTACTGGAAAACGGTGTCTGACCATACGAGGTGCGGCTAGAAAAAAACAGGACTGATGCTGGAAAAAAACATTTATTTACAATTATTTACAATTTCATGTTATCTCCTTCAATGTACTCTCCTCCTCGGTCTCTAGACCGCTCCATACGAATTTTCCAGTGTTCATAGCAATGCTGCAGATCATTTTCGGTAAGTCCATACATTACTTCCGTCGCTTTTTCTTTTACTGCTTCAACAGTCTCAAATCTTGTTCCTTTCAAAGCTGACTTGACTTTAGGGAAAAGAAAAAAGTCACAGGGGGCCAAATCAGGTGAGTAGGGTGGATGATCTAAGATGGCAATGTTGTGTTTTGCCAAAAACGTCTTCACTGACAACGCACTGTGAGCTGGGGCATTGTCTTGGTGAAGTATCCATGACTTTTTTCTCCACAAATCGTTCCGTTTTCTCCGTACTCGCTCACGTAGGGTAGCCAGGACAGTAATGTACTAATGCTGATTCACTGTTTGTCCCTCTGGTACCCAATCAATGTGCACAATCCCTTTGATGTCAAAAAAAAACAATCATCATTGTCTTGAATTTCGATTTTGACATTCGTGCTTTTTTTTGTCGTGGAGAACCAGGAGTTTTCCAATGCATCGATTGGCGTTTAGTTTCGGGATCGTAAGTACAAAACCACGATTCATTGCAAGTAAAAACATTTTGTAAGAAGGTGGGATCACTTTCAATGTTTTCCACGATGTCAGAACAAATCATTCTTCGGCGTTCCTTCTGTTCAATTGTGAGACACTTTGGAACCATTTTTGAACACACTTTGTTCATGTTGAAACTTTCATGAAGAATCTGCCTAACACTTTCCTTGTCAACTCCTGTTAACTCAGACACTGCTCTGATTGTTAGACGGCGATCTTGTCGAACAAGTTTAACGATTTGTTCAATGTTTGCATCAGTTTTTGCTGACAATGGTCTGCCAGTGCGATTGTCATCACTGGTGTCTTCGCGGCCATCTTTAAATCGTTTAAACCACTCAAACACTTGTGTTCACGATAAACAATCATCGCCGTACACTTGTTGTAACATTACAAACGTTTCACTTGCAGATTTTCCTAGTTTGAAACAAAATTTGATGTTAACACGCTGTTCTTTCTGTACACTCAACATTTTCCGACGCACAGCCAAAACGTCAACTACTTAAAACAGACGCCATGGGCAGACTGAGTGCAGGAGGCAGATGAAACTCGAGCAGTAGGCGGAGCGAGAGTCACGTGACAGGCCACGCGACTTTCAGCCTTATTGCATTCGTTTTATTGTTTCACCAGTACTAGTCCGGTTTTTTTCTAGCCACACCTCGTATAATTACAAATAAATTGCACAGCAATCTCGCGTGTTGCAATATGCCACTTATAAGCTAATAAACTGAATATCCAAGAATGTAGTACACTACATGACAATTTGACGTTTGTTACATGCCGTCTTCATGGTGTTGCAATTTTAATTGCCACCACTGTACTTTTATCGTGCATTTCAACCCCATTTAACAGCTAAAAATAGTTGTGCCGTGTTTCATATTGGCCGAAGAGAACCATAGTGTCAGCTGATTCTACCCCTTACCTCTCTGCCGCCACGTCATAGGGCAATAGGAGAGTGAAAAGACCAAATATGTAAAATAAATGCCGGCCGCTGTGGCCGAGCGGTGCTAGGCGCTTCAGTCCGGAGCCGCGCTGCTGCTACGGTCACAGGTTCGAATTCTGCCTCGGGAATGGATGTGTATGATGTCCTTAGGTTAGTTAGGTTTAAGTAGTTCTAAGTTCAAGCGGACTGATGACCTCATATGTTAAGTTCCATAGTGCTCAGAGCCATTTGAACCATTTTTGTAAAATAAATACCTACTCTGTCAGGATCTATCACCCAGTGAATCGTGCGAGGAAGCCACAGTTTCCTGCCCTGTGTGGTTCAGTGACCGACGTTGCTTCATCTCTAAGGCGGCGAGCATAGGAGGATCTAGTGGATATTGTGCTCACATCGTGGGAGATAATTACTGTTTCTCTGTTCACTTTAATAAACATTTTGTGACTTCGGTAATACACTATGTTTTCACGTTAGACAGAGTTGATTTCATTAGCAGTTGGTAATTATTGCTATTCTTTGTCGATAACAGTTTTGGAGCTCCCGTGATCAACCACTGTGGTTTGATGTTCACGGTGGTCGGCAATCCCTGTCTAGACACCGAGTACCTACGGAACACACGTGAAACCACAGATTGGGAAATGAGGAGAGAGTATGTTCCATCCACCACAACACAATTATCTCGTCGTTTTATTGCAATCACTCAAGTCCGTCTCCACAAGAGGTAAACAAACGATTGAGAAATGTCCTTTCATTCTGAATCTGTTAACTCGGTAAGCGAGCGCCGATGACCTTGACAGTTTCTTGAATTTTGACACGGGGCTGCAGACGAAGGACTATCAGTACCCTGGGCATCAGTACTGCACTCGGTCATTTGTGAAATGAATCTGTCAAATTTAGTCAGAATTTACATGTATCGGCGCGTGATTTTCGTCATGTCACAACGAAAAAAGACGCGATTTTTTTCACACTTACATCTGTCGAAATATGAGGTAGCCGGCCGGGGTGGCCAAGCGGTTAAAGGCGCTACAGTCTGGAACCGCGTGACCGCTACAGTCGCAGGTTCGAATCCTGCCTCGGGCATGGATGTGTGTGATGTCCTTAGGTTAGTTAGGTTTAAGTAGTTCTAAGTTCTAGGGGACTGATGACCTTACAAGTTAAGTCCCATAGTGCTCAGAGCCGTTTGAACCATTTTTTTGAAATATGACGTCAACAAGTTTAATGTTTTCGTAAGGACAAGTGTTTTTCGGGCGGGAAGGTGTGCCGGTCCGCCGCACGAATCCGTCCGGCGGATTAGTGGCGAGGTCCAGTGTGCCATCCAGTCTGTGGATGGATTTTAAGGCGGTTTTCCATCTGCCTCGGCGAATGCGGGGTGGTTCGGCGATTTCTGCGCAAACACTTTCTCCACGTACGCGTACATCATAATTGCTCTACGACTCAAACATTGGGGGTTACACTCGTCTGGTGTAGAGACGTTCCCGGGGGTGTCCACTGGGGGCCGAACTGCACATAACCGTGGGTTCAGTGCGGGGCGGCGGCGGGGTGAGTGGACTGCTGTAGCCTGTTGTGGGGTTGTTAATCACTGAGGGCTAAGGTGGAGACGAAGCCTCTCCGTCGTTTCTAGGTCCCCAGTTTCATACAATACAATACAAAGGAAAAGTGTACTATTTTCTGTGGCATCGGAAAGAGACGTCTAAGAGAACTTCAACGAAGTGACTACATAACCAGGTAACAGAGCCGCAAATTACGGTCTCGCCGCCAGGAGAAGAAATCCCACAAACGTCAGCTACACTCAGCCAACTGTAAACAAACACATAACGCAGGTACAATTCGTGTGTTTACCTGTAAGCTCAAGGTCTTCAGTCTGTGCCCTGCTGTGTTAGTCGACAGACGACTTGGTGGTGAAGCTATTCAGATTTATCCACATCGGCGTAGGGTCGGCATGGTTATAAATGCTTATGATATGCTTGATTTAAAGGGTGGCCAGATGCCTTTCCCGTCGCCCGCCCATTACCCCCGGGACGAATACGTGTACCCCAGTAGCCTGCACGTAGAGCTATTCATGTAAAAGAGGGCGACTGTTTCCTAAATATTCGCGAGTCGTGTAACTGAGGTTGAACGTGACTATCATTCAGGTATTCGCCTAGCGGAAAGTGAAAAACAGCCTAAAAACACATCCAGGCTGGCCGGCGAGCAGGGGTGTGGTTGTATGCTGTAAAGTGTCCTTATCATGCCTGACCCCATTATAAATAAACTAACTGCCGAACCCTGGATTGCTGGGGTATTCATTTTGCCAGTTTTCTATTATAAACGAAACCTTATATGTACGTACTCCTGTACTACATCGGCGTCAGATGATCCTGTACAGTTTTGGTATGCTGGATGCAGCTGCTTCGCGTGTGTACAACGCAGTTTTGTAAACGTCTCTACGGCAACACCTCTTCATAGCTCTACTGTATAGACGGCTATTGTTTTCGCCTGGAAACGTTTGCGGTTCGCAGTTGTAATCTGTCAAAAGCGCTGCCGGGTGTCAAGGAGTTTCTTAAGCTGACTCGACTGCAGCAGTGTTTTAGTAGTTAAGAATAAATGTATTATAACTTCACACATCATGCAGTATGTTTTCACGCGTCATACTGTTAATGACGTCATATCTCGTGAACTTTGATAGGGATTCATACCCCCACAGTGATTGTTGTCTGACAGTAAGAGATATGTGCACCAAGTACCAAGTTTGGTTGCAATCTGTCCTGTTATTTACGAGGAGATATGTAAAGCTCACACACACACACACACACACACACACACACACACACACACACACACACACATATATATATATATATATATATATATATATATATATATATATATATATATATATATGCACGCATACATTTTTATAATATTTTATGGAGGTGGTGTTGTGTTGCTTTAATGAATATCAAAAACTGCATTATGCGATACACAGCTGTAACGGTATATTTTCTTAGAGACGATCTTTTTCGGTCTAGGATCAAACAATCACGGGTCCAAAAACCATTTCAGCCATGCATCTGTGGGGCTGGAATGACATTTACCAATTGTACATTGTTCTATCACTGATATTAGCTGCATATATTTAACCTCATGGATGTTTTTGGGGTCTGGGAGGTTACATGGACATGATGTTACGAATATACAGCTAATATCAACGAGAAAACAATTTATAGCTGATAACTGTCATTCCAATTACGCAAATGCATAGCTGAGCTGGTTTTTACACCCGAAAGTGGTTAAAATGGCTCTGAGCACTATGGGACTTAACATCTGAGGTCATCAGTCCCCTAGACTTAGAACTACTTAAAGCTAACTAACCTAAGGACATCACACACATCGATGCCCGAGGCAGGAGTCGAACCTGCGACCGTAGCAGCAGCGCGGTTCCGGACGGAAGCGCCTAGAACCGCTCGGCCACAACGGCCGGTTTTTACACCCGGTGTTGGTCTGATCCTAGACCGAAATCGATCATCTCACAGCTGTGTGTTGTATAATGCAGTTCAAAAAATTTTTATTATATGTGTGGATCTGATCCTAGACCGAAACCGATCATCTCACAGCTGTGTGTTGTATAATGCAGTTCAAATTTTTTTTATTATATGTATGGATTTCAAGACACAGGAAATGTGAAGGATAAAATACGTCAACGAAAAAGAACAATTCATGAGAGCAATAAAAACAACATTTTGCAGCGATTAACACCACCATACGTTGCCACGAGGCAGCTTGACTGTGCTATTGGGATCAGTGAAAGCAGTGTTCTGTGAATTCTACATTCCAACGCATTTCATCCTTCCCACACTTCACTCCATCAACAGCTCCATGTCCATGATTTCAAAAACGGTTACAATTCTCCAAATGGTGCCTGCAAAACTGATAAGTAATGCGGCGTTTCTATAAAAGATTTTATTTACGAATGAAACACAATTTGCAAACCACTGGCAAAGCAATATTCTTAATGCGCAGTAGTAGCCGCGAGAAGTGGATAAAACACGACCTTGCTCTCTCAGCGTGTCCTGCAAGCTTTTGAAGAATCGCATCATTGCCCCTGTTTTATTGGTGTGATTCTAAATAGCTACAGTACTTTACAGCTTCTAATAATACGCTGCCGCAGTTGTTGAAAGGCATCCCGCTGGAAAAATGGCCATCTGTGTTGTACCACATGACGGATATCGAGACCACTCTACATAGATTATTATAGATTTACTAAATGGAACATTCGACGGATATCGAGACCACTCTACATAGATTATTATAGATTTACTAAATGGAACATTTGGAGATCACTGGATTGATAGCTCATAAAAAACACAATGACCTATGACTCTCTAGTCCTAACAGCTCTTGACTGTGCGCAAAACTAGTAGTAGAGATCTAAGGAATTTTAATATCACATTTCATTACAGAAATAGCTGTCAGATACTGTGCTGTGTATAGAAACCACAGATGCATAAGAAAAGCGAATATTATCATTGCTGTGGCCGTGCGGTTCTAAGCGCGTCAGTTTGGAACCGCGTGACCGCTACGGTCGCAGGTTCGAATCCTGTCTCGGGCATGGATGTGTGTGATGTCCTTAGGTTAGTTGGGTTTAATTAGTTCTAAGTTCTAGGGGACTGATGACCTCAGTAGTTAAGTCCCATAGTGCTCAGAGCCATTTGAACCAATTTTTTTTATTATCATTGCAGTTTCAAATGGTTCAAATGGCTCTGAGCACTATGGGACTCAACTGCTGAGGTCATTAGTCCCCTAGAACTTAGAACTAGTTAAACCTAACTAACCTAAGGACATCACAAACATCCATGTCCGAGGCAGGATTCGAACCTGCGACCGTAGCGGTCTTGCGGTTCCAGACTGCAGCGCCTTTACCCGCCGGCCACTTCGGCCGGCTATTGCAGTTTCTCTGACTTTTGTTATCTCTATTGTCGAATGTAATGTCAATTACCCCGATAATATTCATGCTCTGATAAATACAAAATGAACTTATAATTGTAAATATTACGCATTACAATTACGCCACTTTAATAGTGGCAACTATTTATTTACAGCTCGTACAAAATTGATACGTGTTTCAAAGTTTTACTGACGTTCAGAGCAGTCACCAGCACTGTGTATAACCCGTTGCCTGTGATGTGGAAGTCATAGGATACTCTTAGCAGTGCCAGTTGTGTTGACAGTTCAAGCGGCCCGACGAATTTGTGGCAGTTCTGAAGCGAATGCCGTGAAGTGTTTCCTTCAGTTTAGAAATCCAGTTGAACTCACGAGGAGTGCAGCAGGTGGTATAGCACTTAACAGCCCCATCAGTTAAACAAATCAGTAACAACTTAAACTGTACGTGCTTGAGCATTGTCCTGCAAAATGATGGTCAGGTCCTGCAGAATGTGTCATGACTTCTGTCTCTATGCTGTTTATTTTTGGAACACAACCTACATCACCCTCGTTCTCCCAACGGCCTTGTCAAAGAGAGCGGAGGAGGAGACAGAGGTTACTCTCTTGCCCATGGGTTGGAAACTGCTCCTAAAGGCGGAAGAATCAGCAATGACAACGGCATGACGATGCAGAAGGCAATTGAATCCACATAACGTGTATCCACGGGACATGTGGCATGTAACTGAAAAAAAAAAATGTCATGATGATCTCTCCATTGGCAAAAAATTCCTCAATAGTTCCCCATTCGGATCTCCGGTAGGAGACTGGTAAGGCAGAGATGACCATGAGAAAATGATTGAATAGCCAGCGAAAAGATAATATTCCAGAGCCGGGGTGTGGAATGTCAGAAACTTGAAGGTGACAGGGAAGCTAGAAAACCTGAAAAGCGTAATGCAAAGGCTCAATCTAGATATAGTGGGTATGAGTGAAGTGAAATGGAAAGACGACAAGGGTTTCTGGTCAGATGAGTACAGGATAAAATTAAGAGAAGGAGAAAATGGGATAGCGGGATTCATTATGAATAGAAAGGTAGGACAGAGAGTGTGTTACTGTGAACAGTTCAGTGATAGGTTTGTTTTCATCAGGATCGACAGCCAACCAACAGCGACAACGATAGTTCAGACAGACATGTCGACGTAGCAGGCTGAAAATGAAGAGACAGCGAAAGTATATGAGGATATCGACGGGCAATTCAGTACACAAAGAGAGATGAAAATCAAATAGTCATGGGGGACCGGAATTCAGTTGTAGGGGAAGGAGTAAAAGATTGGGTTACGGGAGAATATGGACGTGGTACTAGGAATGAAAGAAGAGAAAGGGTTGTTGAAATTTGTAATAAATTTGAGCTAACAATAGCGAATACTCTGTTCATTGATCACAAGAAGAAAAGGCCGGGAAATACGGGAAGATTTCAGTTATATTACATCATGGCCAGGTAGAGATTGCGAAATCTCAGGAGCAGATATAGAGTCAGTTCACTATATAGTAGTGATGAAGAGTTGATTGAAGTTTAAGTGATTAATCAGGAAGAATGAATACGCAAAGAATTGAGATATTGAAGTATTAAGGAATGCAGAGATTTGCTTGAAGTTCTCTAAGACTATAGATACTGCAATACGGAATAGCAAGTGGGCATCACAGTTCAAGAGGAATAGACACCTCCAAAAAACGCAATCACAGAAGTTGAAAAAAAAAAAAAAAACTCGGGTACAAAGAAGGTAACTGGAAGAAAGCATGGGTAACAGAAGAAATACTTCAGCTGATCGATCAAAGGAGGAAGCAGAAAAATGTTCAGGGACATTCAAGAATACAGAAATACAACTCGCTGAGGAATGGAATAAATAGGAAGTTCAAGGAAGCTAAGACAAAACGGCTTCATGAAAAATGTGAAGAAATAGAAAAAGAGGTGACTGTCGGTTGGACTGAAACAGCATATAGAAAAGTCAACACAAAAAATGGCTCAAATGGCTCTGAGCACTATGGGACTCAACATCTTAGGTCATAAGTCCTCTAGAACTTAGAACTACTTAAACCTAACTAACCTAAGGACATCACAAACACCCATGCCCGAGGCAGGATTCGAACCTGCGACCGTAGCAGTACCGCGGTTCCGGACTGCAGCGCCAGAACCGCTAGACCACCGCGGCCGGCAAAGTCAACACAACCTTCGGTGAAATGAAAAGCAAGGGTTGCAGCATTAAGAGTGCCACGGGAATTCCAGTGGAGAGGGCAGGTAGGTGGAAAGAGCACATTTAAGGTCTGTATGAGGGGGAAGATTTTTCTGATGTGATAGGAGGAGAAACAAGAGTAGATTTAGAAGAGATAGAAGATTCAGTATTAGAATCAGAATTTAAAAGAGCTTTCGAAGACTTAAAATTAAATGAGACAGAACGGATAAATAACATTCCGCCAGAATTTCTAAAGTAGTTGGAGGAAGTGGAAGAATAACCAATGACGGAAGGAGCAAGGATATCAAAAACAGAGTAGCACTGGCAAAAAGAGCATTCCTGGCCAAGAGACGTTCGGTGGTATCAAACATAGACCTTAATTTGAGGAAGAAATTTTCGTGAATGTACGTTTGGAGCACAGCGTTGTATGATAGTGAAACATGGACTGCGGGGGAAACCGAAACAGAAGATAATCAACACAGATGAGATGTGGTGCTGCAGAAGAATATCGAAAATTAGGTCCACTGATGAAGTAAGGAACGAGTAGGTTCTGCGAAGAATCGGAGAGGAAAGGAATATGTGGAAAACACTGACAAGGAGAAGGAGCAGGACGATAGGCGAACTGTTAAGACATCAGGGAAAGACTTCCATGGTACTAGAGGCAGCTGTAGATGGCAGAAACTGTAGAGGAAGACAGAGACCGGAATACATCTAGCAAAAAATTGAGGATGTAGGTTGCAAGTGTTATTCTTAGATGAAGAGGATGGCACAGGAGAGGATTTGGTGGCGGGTGCGTCACACCAGTCAGAAGACTGATGACAAGAAGCTAAAGAATAAAAGGGATAATAAGACAAGAAGAACAAATGGGAATCCGGGTGCGACTCAGTAGTGCTACATGCTTGTCAGTAGCAGTCAGCGCGGACCAGAGCAGTACTGTTGCTGGAGTACTGGTTATTCTTAGAGGCTTGCTGTCCATTTTAATATAACGGGTGATCAAAAAGTCAGTATAAATTTGAAAACTTAATAAGCCACGGAATAATGTAGGTAGAGAGGTAAAAATTGACACACATGCTTGGAATGACTTGGGGTTTTATTAGAACCAAAAAGAAAACAAAGTTCACAAAATGTCCGACAGATGGCGCTGGACAGCAAAACGTGACGGGTGAGACGTACGCCGATATGTTACAGAATCGCATCATCCCCAGCCTGGCTGATAAACACCTGCTGGAACGGACGATGTTTATGCAGGATGGCGCTCCACCCCATATTGCTAGACGCGTGAGCCGGCCGGGGTGGCCATCGCCTCTAGGCTCTACAGTCTGGAACCGCGTGACTGCTACGGTTGCAGGTTCGATTCCTGCCTCGGGCATGGATGTGTGTGATGCCCTTAGGTTAGTTAGGTTTAAGTAGTTCTAAGTTCTAGGGGACTGATGACCTTAGAAGTTAAGTCCCATAGTGCTCAGAGCCATTTATTTATTTATTGTTCCGTGGGACCAAATTAAGGAGAAGTCTCCATGGTCATGGAACGAGTCAATACATAAAATTATAACGCGATATTAGAAACAGATAAAATGAAATATAAAGAAAAAACATATTCAGGTGACAAGTCGTAAGTTTAAATGAAGAAAATCAACAATGTAAGACTGGAATTTGCTTAATTTTTTAGCTCTTCCTTCTCCTCGACAGAATAGAAGGAATGAGCCCTGAGGAAACTCTTCAGTTTAGACTTAAAAGAGTTTGGGCTACTGCTAAGATTTTTGAGTTCTTGTGGTAGCTTATTGAAAATGGATGCAGCAGAATACTGCACTCCTTTCTGCACAAGAGTCAAGGAAGTGTATTCTACATGCAGATTTGATTTCTGCCTAGTATTAACTGAGTGAAAGCTGCTAACTCTTGGGAATAGGCTAATATTGCTAACAACAAACGACATTAAAGAAAATATATACTGTGAGGGCAATGTCAGAATTGAACCTTGAGACGCGTGAAAGATCTCTTTCGCGCGTCGTTTGGTGATGATCGTGTGCTCAGCCGCCACTTTCGTCATGCTTGGACTCCCAGGTCCCCAGACCGCAGTCCGTGCGATTATTGGCTTTGGGGTTACCTGAAGTCGCAAGTGTACGGTGATCGACCAACATCTCTAGGGATGTTGAAAGACAACATCCGATGCCAATGCCTTAGCATAACTCCGGACGTGCTTCACAGTGCTGTTCACAACATTATTCCTTGACTAGAGCTATTATTGAGGAATGATGGTGGACATATTGAGTATTTCCTGTAAAGAACATCGTCTTTGGTTCGTCTTACTTTATTATGCTAATTATTGCTGTTCTGATCAGATGAAGCGCTATCTGTCGGACATTTTTTGAGCTTTTGTATTTTTTTGTTTCTAATAAATCCCCATGTCATTCCAAGCATGCGTGTCAAGTTGTACCTCTCTATCTACATTATTCCGTGATTTATTCAGTTTTCAAATTTATACTGACTTTTTGATCACCCTGTATATCGATGAAACAAGTATTGCACTAGACTAATATGAGGCTGGTCTACCACATGGGCTTCGCAAATTCCGCTTTACAACTTATTTTGGCCGTAAGGGGAAACAAACGGACGTTCTTTGTCGATACTGGGCACCGCATGAAATAAGTGATGGTCACTCTTTGTTTGGGCTGATTCCAGCTACACAGTGGAAAAACAAAACTGAAAATATCTGCTGAAACACCAGATAAAATGTGCCTGATGACTCTTGAGGAAGACACCCTGTATACACAGCAATAAGAGACCATGAACTGTGGGCACAGTTAAATGCACTAGCAGATAGTATCTCAAAAACAACACGTGGAGAGTACCTGCAGACATGATGTACCAGACATGCCTATATGCAACGTAACAACCATATCCAGAGGATGGACAGCGACACCCACAGTGACAGTGACAACAGCGACACTGAAGAGGATGAGGAAGAGGAGGTGGTGGATGAGGATGAGTTGTAATAGAAAATATTACTCCTAGAATTATGAATCAGACATAACACGCCAAAATGCACTCTCAAACTGTATACATCAGACAAATAACAGTTAAGAATAGTGAATACTAGAGTAAATGTAATGTAAGCTGCTCTAAACCTATCCAAGAAATCACCCCATTCCTACACGGATGTATACGTAATGTTAATGCATAGGATTAGCAAAACCGTTTCTCTACTACTGACAATGTTCTATTTTGTTGTGGCGAAGGTCAATAGCTCGGAGAAACCATTCTGAGGTATTCACCGCCAATCCTAATCGTTGATGGCACTAACAAAACCGCCTCTATCCTATCAGCTTTCTACATTCTTCATAAAATTTTTAAAAAAATTGTTATACTTCTGTCCTAAATTAGTTGTTATTTTTAAAAAGTATTTATTCCTCGTTAGATATTGCAGAAAAAATAAATTAAAAATTTACACGAAAGTTGATGAACGGAGACTGTAATATGTACGACCTATTTTAAAATATCAAGAAATAGGTCTTTAAACTTACAATAAATAAATATTGTGGAACGTTCAGTAGAATGAAGCCGCAGAGTAAAGCGGGGAGCTACCCAGTTGTTTCCGCGCAAATAGCAGTGCAATGTTTTTGTGTCACTTTTTCCGTATTGGCTTTGGACAGCATTCCTGTTGTTTTTGTGGTGATTATCGGCGCGAGTTGCCGGTAACCAGTTGGGAGCGATGTATGGAGCTGTTAGAGGCGAATGTCTTCCAGTACAGTAGTAGGATCAAGGACTCTTTCGTGAAAGTAGTTGGGTGGCTACAGGGCTTTTAATTATTCACTTTGGAATTGTGAAATGTGGAAACGTGTCTCGGGGGTCAAAGCGAGGCTGTCGACTCATTTAAACTGATTTTGATAGTGTAAAAGGGCAGATAACTAATCAGGGTCGCCATTGGACGTTCCCAATTAAACCCTTCAGGCAATGCGTGACGTAGTTTGCATCGAGCGCCGGACATCGACAACAGACGGAGCATTCTCGCCGCGCCCGGAGTGACAGGTCGGCTGAGCTGCGAGACTTCCATCCAGTCACTCGTTGACCAGTCTCGTTCGTCAGGAGAAGACAGCAAAAAGGGAAGGCCGGAGATTTAAATTCCACGTTTAAGAAATCGTTCACGCAGGACAATCGTACAAGCCGGCCGTGGTGGCCGAGTGCGGTCCCAGGCGCTTCAGTCCGGAACCGCGTGACTGCGACGGTCGCAGGTTCGAATCCTGCCTCGGGCATGGATGTGTGTGGTGTGCTTGGGTTAGTTGGGTTCAAGTAGTTCTAAGTTCTAGAGGACTGGTGACCTACGATGTTAAGTCCCATAGTGCTCAGAGCCATTTGAACCAGCCAATCGTAGAACTATAGCGTCGTTTGACCATCGCACGGAGTCCCGTATGGATGACATAGTAATAAGCATTCCTGGCGTAGAGGAACAACTGAAAGCGTTGAAAACGAACAAGTCGCCAGCTCCGGATTGAACCGCAAATCGGTTTTACAAACAGTACGTCATTGGCCCCTCACTTAGTCTGCATTTATAACGAATCTCTCGACCAGTGCAAAGTGACAAGCGACTGGAAAAGAGCGCAGGAGATTCTTGCACAGGGTTATTACAAATGATTGAAGCGATTTCACAGCTCTACAATAACTTTATTATTTGAGATATTTTCACAATGCTTTGCACACACATACAAAAACTCAAAAAGTTTTTTTAGGCATTCACAAATGTTCGATACGTGCCCCATTAGTGATTCGGCAGACATCAAGCCGATAATCAAGTTCCTCCCACACTCGGCGCAGCATGTCCCCATCAGTAAGTTTGAAAGCATCGTTGATGCGAGCTCGCAGTTCTGGCACGTTTCTTGGTAGAGGAGGTTTAAACACTGAATCTTTCACATAACCCCACAGATAGAAATCGCATGGGGTTAAGTCGGGAGAGCGTGGAGGCCATGAGATGAATTGCTGATCATGATCTCCACCACGACCGATCCATCGGTTTTCAAATCTCCTGTTTAAGAAATGCCGAACATCATGATGGAAGTGCGGTGGAGCACCATCCTGTTGAAAGATGAAGTCGGCGCTGTCGGTCTCCAGTTGTGGCATGAGCCAATTTTCCAGCATGTCCAGATACACGTGTCCTGTAACGTTTTTTTCGCAGAAGAAAAAGGTGCCGTAAACTTTAAACCGTGAGATTGCACAAAACACGTTAACTTTTGGTGAATTGCGAATTTGCTGCACGAATGCGTGAGGATTCTCTCCCGCCCAGATTCGCACATTGTGTCTGTTCACTTCACCATTAAGAAAAAATGTTGCTTCATCACTGAAAACAAGTTTCGCACTGAACGCATCCTCTTCCATGAGCTGTTGCAACCGCGCCGATTTTGTCATCGACTGTCAGGGCTTGTAGCAATTGTAAACGGTAAGGCTTCTGTTTTAGCCTTTTCCGTAAGATTTTCCAAACCGTCGGCTGTGGTACGTTTAGCTCCCTGCTTGCTTTATTCGTCGACTTCCGCGGGCTACGCGTGAAACTTGCCCGCACGCGTTCAACCGTTTCTTCGCTCACTGCAGGCCGACCCGTTGATTTCCCCTTACAGAGGCATCCAGAAGCTTTAAACTGCGCATACCATCGCCGAATGGAGTTAGCAGTTGGTGGATCTTTGTTGAACTTCGTCCTGAAGTGTCGTTGCACTGTTATGACTGACTGATGTGAGTGCATTTCAAGCACGACATACGCTTTCTCGGCTCCTGTCGCCATTTTGTCTCACTGCGCTCTCGAGCGCTCTGGCGGCAGAAACCTGAAGTGCGGCTTGAGTCGAACAAAACTTTATGAGTTTTTCTACGTATCTGTAGTGTGTCGTGACCATATGTCAATGAATGGAGCTACAGTGAATTTATGAAATCGCTTCAATCATTTGTAATAGCTCTGTATATAAGGAAGCTAAAAGACGACCCGCAAAATTACAGACCAATATCCTTCAAACGGGTTCGCTGTAGAATTCCAGAGCATATTCTGAGTTTGAATATAATAAATTTCCTAGAGACAGAAAAGCTCACTTGGACGAATGGAAGCACGGCTTTAGATGGCATCACTCGTGCGAAACCCGGCTTGCTCTTTTCTGACATGATATACTGTGAACTATGGATGAAGAGCAACAGGCAGATTACATATTTCTAAATTTCTGAAAAGAATTCTGCGTGGTACCCCATTGCAGGCTGTTAACGAAGGCTACGTGCATACGGAATAGGCTCCCAGATATGTGAGTGGCTCAAAGACTTGTTAAGTAAAAGGACCCAGTAAGCTGCCCTTGACGGCGAGTGTTCATCTGGGACGGGGTAACATCAGGAGTGCCTCAGGGAAGTGTGATAGGTGCATTGCTGTTTTCTGTGTACATAAATGATCTGGCAGACAGGGTGGGCAGCAATCTCTGGTTGTTCGCTGATGATGATGATGTCGTGTACAGGAAGGTGTCGAAGATAAGTGACTATAGGTTGATACAAGATAACATAGACAAAATTTATGGTTGGTGTGATGAATAGCAGCTCGCTGTTAACACTATGCCGTCCGGCGAAACCACAGTGGTGTCGTGCGCGAAATAGCGGCACCACAGTGGTGTCGTGAGAATAGTATCGCTCAGTGGCCGGCGACAGCACTTTAATATATTTTGCATTCTATTGTTGTTTTGTTTAGGTAACAATAAGTTACACAAGACAAGAAGTTTTTTGTTTTTAGAAGTACTTGTGCCCTTTCATCATGGCGGCCGAAAGAGACAATAGGGTTATTTACGATGAATGCGAGGACGTCTTGTCTGACGTTCCGGGCAACTTAGCCGATTGGGAAGAACACACTGGATATCAAAAAAATGAAAGTGAAGCAGAATCATAGGAAGACTGAAATACGCCCAAGAAGAATTCGGCGAACGCTACGGTTGTCGACTGATTCGGCTGAATCAGACGAAGAAGGCAGTGCACAGTGGTCAGACTTTGATTTACCGAGGATCAGTAATACATTTGAAGGATCCCCGGGTCCAAATATATTTCCAAAAGATACACAGAGGGTCGAGGATATCGTAGAATTATATATTGGGAATGATCTTATTATATTAGCAACGAAACCAACAAGTACTATAGTCAAAATTGCAATAGAAGGAAACTCATCATCATCATTACCATCATCATTTAAGACTGATTATGACTTTCAACGTTCAGTCTGGAGCATAGCCCCCTTATAAAATTCCTCCATGATCCCCTATTCAGTACTAACATTGGTGCCTCTTCTGATGTTAAACCTATTACTTCAAAATCATTCTTAACCGAATCCAGGTACCTTCTCCTTGGTCTGCCACGACTCCTCCTACCCTCTACTGCTGAACCCATGAGTCTCTTGGGTAACCTTGCTTCTCCCATGCGTGTCCGCAGCTCGTGGTCGTGCGATAGCGTTCTCGCTTCCCACGCCCGGGTTCCCGGGTTCGATTCCAGGCGGGGTCAGGGATTTTCTCTGCCTCGTGATGACTGGGTGTTGTGTGCTGTCCTTAGGTTAGTTAGGTTTAAGTAGTTCTAAGTTCTAGGGGACTGATGACCTTAGATGTTAAGTCCCATAGTGCTCAGAGCCATTTGAACCATCTCCCGCGCGTGTACCATGACCCCACCATCTAAGCCTGTTCGCCCTGACTGCTACATCTATAGAGTTCATTCCCAGTTTTTCTTTGATTTCGTCATTGTGGACACCCTCCTGCCATTGTTCCCATCTACTAGCACCTGCAATCATCCTAGCTACTTTCATGTCCGTAACCTCAACCTTGTTGATAAGGTAACCTGAATCCACCCAGCTTTCGCTCCCATACAACAAAGTTGGTCGAAAGATTGAACGGTGCACAGATAACTTAGTCTTGGTACCGACTTCCTTCTTGCAGAAGAGAGTAGATCGTAGCTGAGCGCTCACTGATTTAGCTTTGCTACACCTCGCTTCCAGTTCTTTCACTATGTTACCATACTGTGAGAGTATGCATCCTAAGTACTTGAAACCGTCCACCTGTTCTAACTTTGTTCCTCCTATTTGGCACTCAATCCGTTTATATTTCTTTCCCACTGATATTACTTTCGTTTTGGAGATGCTAATCTTCATACCATAGTCCTTACATTTCTGATCTAGCTCTGAAATATTACTTTGGAAACTTTCAATCGAATCTGCCATCACAACTAAGTCATCCGCATATGCAAGACTGCTTATTTTGTGTTCACATATCTTAATCTCACCCAGCCAGTCTATTGTTTTCAACATATGATCCATAAATAATATGAACAACAGTGGAGACAGGTTGCAGCCTTGTCTTACTCCTGAAACTACTCTGAACCATGAACTCATTTTATCGTCAACTCTAACTGCTGCCTGACTGTCCATGTAAAGACCTTTAATTGCTTGCAAAAGTTTGCTTCCTATTCCATAATCTCGTAGAACAGACAATAACTTCCTCCTAGGAACCCGGTCATATGCCTTTTCTAGATCTATAAAGCATAGATACAATTCCCTGTTCCACTCGTAACACTTCTCCATTATTTGCCGTAAGCTAAAGATCTGGTCCTGACAACCTCTAAGAGGCCTAAACCCACACTGATTTTCATCCAATTTGTCCTTAACTAGTACACGTACTTTTCTTTCAACAATACCTGAGAAGATTTTACCCACAACGCTGATTAAAGAGATACCTCTTTAGTTGTTACAATCTTTTCTGTTTCCATGTTTAAAGATTGGTGTGATTACTGCTTTTGTCCAGTCTGATGGAACCTGTCCCGACTCCCAGGCCATTTCAATTATCCTGTGTAGCAATTTAAGACCTGACATTCCACTATATTTGATGAGTTCCGACTTAATTTCATCCACCCCAGCTGCTTTATTGCACTGCAATCTATTGACCATTTTCTCCACTTCCTCAAATGTGTAGCCTACTTCCATTATCATTTCTATCCCATTCTACCTCGAAATCTGAAACATTACTGATCGTATTTTCACCTACATTGAGCAGCTCTTCAAAATATTCCCTCCATCTGCCCAAGGCATCCACAGGATTCACCAGCAGTTTTCCTGATCTGTCCAAAATACTTGTCATTTCCTTCTTACCTCCCTTTCGAAGACTGCTAATTACACTCCAGAATGGTTTTCCAGCAGCTTGACCCATAGTCTCCAACCTGTTTCCAAAGTCTTCCCAAGATTTCGTCTTGGATGCTGCAATTATCTGTTTGGCTTTGTTTCTTTCTTCAACATAACTTTCTATGTCTACCTGAGTTCTAGTATGTGGCCATTTTTCATACGCCTTATACGCCTTCTTTTTCCTTTTACAGGCTGCCTTGACTGTGTCATTCCACCAAGCTGTTTGCTTCATCCTACTTTCACACACTACTGTTCCAAGACATTCTTTAGCCACTTCTAGTACTGTGTCCCTGTACCTTGTCCATTCCCTTTCCAATGACTGTAATTGACTACATTCAACTAACTGGTACCTTTCTGAGATCGCTGTTATGTACTTGTGCCTGATTTCCTTATCCTGAAGTTTCTCCACTCTTATCCTCCTACGTATGGACCTGACCTCCTGCGCTTTCGGCCTCACAATCCCAATTTCACTGCAGATTAAATAATGATCAGTGTCATCAAAGAATCCCCTGATTACACGTGTGCCCCTCACAGCCTTCTTGAATTCCTGATCTGTTATTATATAGTCAATGACAGATCTGGTTCCCCTACCTTCCCAAGTATACCGGTAAATGTTCTTATGTTTAAAAAAGGAGTTTGTGATTACTAAGCCCATACTGGCACAGAAATCCAAGAGTTGTTTCCCGTTCCTGTTGGCCTCCATATCCTCTCCAAATTTACCCATAACCTTTTCATACCTTTCTGTTCGATTTCCAATCCTGGCATTAAAATCACCCATGAGCAGAACACTGTCCTAATCCTTACTCTAACAACTACATCACTGAATGCCTCATAAAAACTATCCATCTTATCTTGATCTGTCCCTTCACAATGCGAATATACTGACACAATCCTAATTTTATTGCTAGACACTGTCAAATCTATCCACATCAGTCGTTCGTTTACATACCTTATTGCAACTACGCTGGGTTCCATTTCTTTCCTGATGTAAAGCCCTACACCCCATTGTGCTATTCCTGCGTAGACTCCTGACAGGTAGACCTTGTATTCTCCCACTTCCTCTTCTTTCTCACCCCTTACCCGAATGTCGCTGACAGCTAAAACGTCCAGCCCCATCTTACTTGCAGCCTCCGCCAGCTCTATCTTCTTCCCAGGGTAGCCCCCATTGATATTAATAGCTCCCCATCTCATTACCATTTGTTTGCCAAGTCGTATCTTAGGAGTCCCTGGTTTGTCAGTTAGAGGTGGGACTCCGTCACCTCCGAAGGTCCGAGGCATTTTGCTCTGATTGTTGCCAGCATCATATTTAAAGTACCAGGGAAGCAGGTTGCTAGCCTTACTTGCCCCGAGTCCCATTGGGTTTTACCCCTAACGGTTGAGGGACTAACCGGTGGATTTGGTAGTCTTTGCCGTATGAGCACAAAGGTCACCACGACTCAGAATATGTCCGAGATGCCCAGCCTTATTCCAAAGTAACTGGTATCCCGACTGTCGGGACCACTTACTTGGCCACTCATACGTTGCCCGTGGTTCATGAACTAGGACATGACTACAGGAACCCACACCATGAACCAGAATGAAACTGTATTTAAAAAAATACCAAATTTGTCGAAGTTACGGCACTCAAACTTAGAAAATAGTTTAGGCTTGCTATCCTTATGGTAACTGTAAAAAAAGCATGGATCGATGATTTTGGTCAACGAATCCGTTGATAGACTCACCGATATTTCGCAGAACGATGTGCCGCAACCGAGTCAAACAAATTTATCATTTTTACATTTTTCCGACAGCAACAATAAACCGGATAATGCCGACGGCTTGTCAAAGTGCAATTCGTATCTGGATATTTTTCTAAAAAGTTTAAAGAAACGTTTAACCTAAGTCAAAACATCTCAAATTGAAGGAATGATATCGTGGCGTGGACGGTTACATTTTAAAGTTTACAATCCATCGAAAATTACGAAATACGGCATACTCATTCGGATACTGTGTGATTCGAGTACGGGATACATTTCCTCATTCGAGATATATTCCGGCGCTGGACAACCTTTAGCAAAAACAGTGATGGAACTACTGACACATTGTGATGGAAAGTGGCATCACCTCTGCATGGATGATTATTATAACAGCGTAGAACTTGCAGAGAAGTTAGCTGAAAAGAAAATTCGAGTTTGTGGAACGATTCGGCAAAATAGAGGATTTCAGGAAAATTAAATCGCGCAAAAGTCAATGTGTCTGAAGCTTGTCATCAACGGAAAGGTGACAAGCGGTCGGCGACAAGTCAAGTAATCCTAGTTAGCGCTGCCTTCGGCAAGCGAATAAATTTGTACGAGACGTGCGGACGGCAAAGTGTTAATGTAGAAAAGAGTAAGTTAATGCAGATGACCAGGAAAAAACAAACCCGTAATGTTCGGATACAGCATTAGTAGTGTCCTGCTTGACACAGTCACGTCGTTTAAATATCTGGGCGTAAGGGGCATGTGAGGATTATGGTAGGGAAGGTGAATGGTCGACTTCTGTTCACAGGGAGAATTTTAGGAAAGTGTGGTTCATCTGTAAAGGAGAGCGCATGTAGGATGCTAGTGCGACCTATTCTTGAGTACTGTTCGAGTATTTGGGATCCGCACCAAGTCGGGTTGAAAGAAGACATCGCAGTAATTCAGAGGCGAGCCAATGTGCGTATATGTTAGATACTATAGATTGTCACGAACGCTGTTGTTAGGTGACAACGTTCTTTTCCTACGTGTTTGAGTGACATTTTGTAGGCGGTGGCGCTTAAACACCCACTGAACTGTGAACGGAGTGCTCCATCTGAAAACTTGACTTATTAAAACTTTCGTGTCTTCAAGCGCTGACATTAATGAGACAAATATTTGAACTCGTTTGATCATAATAAGTCCCCCCCCCCCCCCCCCCCCCACTTTCCTGGGCCAAGTGCCCTGCGCCGAATGATGTAGTGGAACCATAACTAAGCAGCAACGGTGAGCAACCAACCTTTTCGAACCGACACTAGAAGAGCGTTCGCCGCCATGCGGGCTTATCGTCGAGCGAGCGGAAAGGCAGCCGATATTGTATCTTGACAGCCGGAAGCACAGCTGGAGAGTTGACGAATTTCAGCGATGCAGAGAGACCTTGTCTCCGAAAAGGAGAACCTAAAATCGCAGACCTAAACAACTACCGCAAGTACATACGGTTGTCTAAATGATAGTTCTTTTGAAATTTGACTCTTCCTTCACTTCCTTTACGACTCTATTGCAATTTGGACGACATAGCCATTTTCATGTCATTCATTGTTGTCCCATGGCAATTAGACACACAGCAAATGTCAGGAACATCGTATGTAACGGCTGACCACATAGCGAACCTCATGCCAGTACCACTTTTGTGAGTAGCAAACAACCATGAGCCCCCAACGCCGGCCGCTGTGGCCGAGCGGTTCTAGGCGCTTCAGTCCGGAACTGCGCTGTTGCTACGGTCGCATGTTCGAATCCTGCCTGGGGCATGGATGTGTGTGATGTCCTTAGGTGAGTTAGGTTAAAGTAGTTCTGGAAGTCTAGGGCACTGATGACCTCAGATGTTAAGTCCCATAGTGCTTAGAGCCATTTGAACCATTTGAGCCCCCAACTCAATACCACTCCACCTCGCAACGTAACACCTGACACAGCTATTGACAAATGTTATCGGTGACAGAGTGTATCTTCATACTGTGTTAGCGATTAAGTATGTAAACAATGTCCTAGGAAATATGCAGGGTAATTCAAAATGGTGCTCAAAATTGTTACCGTCCAAATGAAATGAATATGTATCTATTAACCATGCACCAAACATGTAAGATACTGAAATTCAACACAGCATAAGCGCTAAATATGATAGCGAACAAATTGATGTCACCATGTAAATTACAAATAATGACAACTTTCATTTAAATCCATTTACAACTACATTTCATGATCAGGAACATACCTGTCATTTGAGCGGTAACGTAATTATGAATCATCCTGTATTTATAGCTTCTTTCGGTGTCAGGTTTGTGAGCTGGACCACTGTCGATCTGGGAGCTAATACTCTTTCGACGTACTATAAAAGTGGCTTTGACATGATTTTTGTTGTAAAGTCAGATGTTGAAGAGGATGTGATTGATCTATGCCACGGTATGCGAAGTACCTAATTACCGCAAGATGAATAATGAATGACTTAAAAATGGCTATACAGCCTAAACTGTGATTAGTGTCAAAAATTATTATAATTCTGCACGACTGTGACCTCCCCCTCTCCCTCAAGATATAGAAAAATTACCGGAGTGTTATCACCCCAGGAATAAATCTAAACACACCCACGGGAAAAAGAGTCCCATCACCAGGAAGGAGTTCTGTGAGATAAGTGAAAGTTGGTAGGTGTGTGTCTACGTCTGAAAGATGATCACTATTCAAATTTCGCCTCACTCGAACCAAGAGCCGCGATAGTAGCGTCACTACGAGGACTTCAAAAAAATTTTCAAATGTGTGTGAAATCTTATGGGACTTAACTTTTAAGGTCATCAGTCCCTAAGCTTACACACTACTTAACCTTAATTATCCTAAGGACAAACACACACACCCAAGCCCGAGGGAGGACTCGAACCTCCGCCGGTACCAGCCGCACAGTCCATGACTGCAGCGCCTCCGACCGCTCGGCTAAGGACCCAAATCACTTTTATATGAGCTGTGACGGTCGTGAGCGTTAGTTACTTTTGAGGTTAAACGTGGTGAGTTGCCTTCAAGACAACGAAGATGCGATTATCAACAGCTCACTGAATTTGAACGAGGTCGTGTGCTAGCCCTACGAGGAGCTCGATGCTCCTTCCCCGATACTGCAGAAAGATGTGGCAGGAATGTAGCCACTGAACATGATTGCTGGTAGCGGTGGCCATGCAAAGGTACAGTCGCGAGAAGACCTGGCTCGAAATGGTCACGTGGCACTATCGAGAAGGAAGGCAGTCACGTTCGGCTTTTGGCTGTGGCGCATCGTTTAGTATCTGCAGCAGCAGTTTGAGCAGCAGATGGCTCCACAGTAACACAACGAACTGCTACAAATGACTTACTTCTAAGACTGCTCGGAGCCAGATGCCCTGTAGTGTACATTCCACTGACCGCAAACAACCACTGTTGGAGACTTCAGTGGTGTCTGAAGACCAGGTCAGCGCCTGTTACCAATCTGTCTGCGCCCTAGACACACTGGACCTACATCAGGAGCTACGGTCTGCACTGTCGTGTGACTAGGGCCTTTCAAGTCTTTCGATTTGACGCCACTTCGGCGACTTCCGCGTCGATGGGGATGATATGATGATGATTAGGACAACACAACACCCATTCCCTGACCGGAGAAAATCTCCGACCCAGCCGGGAATCGAACCCAGGTCCTTAGGACTGACATTCTGTCGCGATGACCACTCAACTATCGGGGGGCGGACGTCTACAGTGTGATTTGGTATGACACGAGGAGCACTCTAGTGGCACGTCAGTTTGGGTGATTCAACCTATTATGCCACAATTCGTGAACAGAATTCCAGGGACTGTTTTCGAACAGGATAACGCTCGCCCACATATCGCTGTTTTAGTTCCAAATGCTCTACAGACTGCCGACATGTTCTCTTGGCCTACTCGATTACCACTTTTGTCTCCAGTCGAGCACGTACGTGACATCATCGGACAACTCCTGCGTGGTCCACAGCCAGCATTGGCCGTTCCTGTATCGGCAGACTAAGTGCAACAGGTATGGAAGTCCATCGCACAAACTGACATCCGACGACTGTATGACACAATGCATTCACGTTTTCATGCTTGCATTCAACGTTCTGGCGGTTACACCGGTTATTAAAGTACCACCTTCTCACACTGGCATGGCTTACCTTGCGCGTACATTGACCTAGGATCTTGCAGTGTTAATCGCTTAAAAAAGTTACGTACACAAATTTATTCCCAAATGTTAATTATTCTGCTCTGATCATTCCTTCGTGTCGAGATCTATTTTTTCCGTTAGTGTGTCAGTGCCAGTGGAAGTGGAGGACGCTCTGGGTAATACAAAACACAGTTACTGAAGATAGAGAAAATATCTTGATCTTGCAACAAAGCTACAAATACACAGAGAAAGTTACTATCTCAATCAGTATTCTTGCTTTTCTTGTCAGTAATTCTTGTTGAAGTATGTCTGCTATTGCGAGTAAGTTCACACGCCTACGTCAGTCACATCTCTAAAGAATGATCTACATTACGTTTGGAAGGGAGCAGAAGTAAAGAATAGTTTGATTAGTTTGTGGTTTTAAATTTTAATTGACTTTGTATTTATTCGATTTGTTATTAAATTGATTATCCATTGGTTATGTTCAAAAGTAAAGATCAGTGACATTTCCCAAAATCGTAGTCTACACTACTGGTCATTAAGTTTGCTACATCACAAAGATTACGTGCTACAGACGCGAAATTTAACCGACAGGAAGAAGATGCTGTGATATGCAAATGATTAGCTTTTCAGAGCATTCACACAAGGTAGGCGCCGGTGGCGATACCTACAACGCGCTGACGTGAGCAAAGTTTCCAAACAATTTCTCATACACAAACAGCAGTTGACCGGCGTTGCCTGGTGAAACGTTGTTGTGATGCCTCGTGTAAGGAGGAGAAATGCATACCACCACGTTTCCGACTTTGATAAAGGTCGGATTGTAGCCTATCGCGCATTGCGGTTTATCGTATCGCGACATTGCTGCTCGCGTTGGTCGAGATCCAAAGACTGTTAGCAGAATATGGAATCGGTGCGTTCAGGAGGGTAATACGGAACACCGTGCTGGATCCCAAGGGCCTCGTATCACTAGCAGTCGAGATGACCGGCATCTTATCCACATGGCTGTAACGGATCGTAAGCCACGTCTCGATCCCTGAGTCAGCAGATGGGGACGACTGCAAGACAACAACCATCTGCACGAACAGTTCGACGACGTTTGCAGCAGCATGGACTATCAGCTCGGAGACAATGGCTGCGGTTATCCTTGACGCTGCATCACAGACAGGAGCGCCTGCGATGGTGTACTCAACGACGAACCTGGGTGCACGAATGGCAAAACGTCATTTTTTCGAATGAATGCAGGTTCTGTTTACAGCATCATAAATGGTCGCATACGTTTTTGGCGACACCGCGGTGAACGCACATTGGAAGCGTGTATTCGTCATCGCCATACTGGCGTATCACCCGGCGTGATGGTATGGGGTTGCATTGGTTACACGTCTCGGTCACCTCTTGCTCGCGTTGACAGCACTTTGGTCAGTGGACGTCACATTTCAGATATGTTACGACCCGTGACTCTACCCTCCATTCGGTCCCTGCGAAACCCTACATTTCAGCAGGATAATGCACGATTGCATGTTGCAGGTCCTGTATGGGCCTTTCTGGATACAGAAAATGTTCTACTGCTGCCCTGGCCTGCACATTCTTCAGATCTCTCACCAATTGAAAACGTCTGGTTAATGTTGGCCGAGCAACAGGCTCGTCACAATACGCCAGTCACAACTCTTGATGAACTGTGGTATCGTGTTGAAGCTGCATGGGCAGCTGTACCTGTAGAAGCCATCCAAGCTCTGTTGACTCAATGCCCAGGCGTATCAATGAAAGGTCTCTGTTGGATTCCTTTCATGTTAATTCCTTAAATCTGTTGTCATTTACGGCATAAATTCCTCTTCTAAATTTACTGTGATGTTTCTGACTATCTGGGAGGAGACTGAGCAGTGGAACGTGTTACTTTTACACATAAACAAGAACGATCTGTCACACTACTACACTTTAAAACACAGTTAATAAGTAATTGATGTCACACAGTCTCATACAGAACCTACATTCGCTTTCTTTTGTGTACTGTATATGATAAGATACTGTCATCCCCCTTCCCTTCTGTGTGAGAGGATGAATGAGCAAATGTATTTCTAGTTGCATGCTTGATGGTAGCAGACAAGCCTGTCTGCTAGAGAACAGTAGGATCAACGTCGGAACAGGTAGCTACGCTTTCTAAAATCAGAGAGGTTTCTATTCTTAGTATGGTCTTGTCCGTCCCTTGTCAGATTGGTATAGGAAGCTGCCCCTCTGGCCACTTCCGTTTGTATCTACGAGGCACCATCAGGAAGGGACCAGGTCAGTCTGTCTGCGGCGAGCATCTGAAGTGGTAACATCTCCGGCTAATCGCGTGTCTGCTAAGTCCGTAGCACAATGGATTTCTTAAGATCAGCCTAACTGAAAATTTAATCACCTTCATTTCAGGTTTAGCTCTAAAATATCTAGTGTTATCTTAAATTGCAACGCAGTGTAATTCTCATGTGAAGTTCAGAATATATTCCGGTAGTTGCTTTGTCACTACTTTGTGAGTAAAGTGGAACCACGTGTTGATCAGTAACTCTATCTAAGATCATCAACTTAAATGCGAATGTGCGTGAGATTATAACGTCTCATCTTGACAATATTTTTCAATATAGCAACTTTTCTTTATGTTCAACCCATGTGGGGTGTACTTTGTGAGATCAGTACCACGTGCTAATACAATTGTTTGACCCATCAGGTTAATAGTAAGACGTTAGTAACCAGTTTGAGGTTTTTCTTTTGTAAATTGCTTTTCGATCTAATTTATTTTAATTATCAAAATTATTGTGGGGTTACACTCTTTGTGTAAACCAAGTTGACCACGTGAAGCATGTGGTGTAATCATCAAAGTAGCCCTCAGCTATTCTTTTCAGGAAGATTTCACAGAGAGTTAGTATGAATTTAGTATACCAGTGTGTGGTAATTACATGACGGACAGGATTGTGCTACGAATGTAACTTGTTTGGGTGAAAATTGAATCGGTTGGTTGTGGTTAATTTCCTCTTGCATATGTTTCAACGTTCTTCGTGTGTTATTTTATGAATGCAGTGTTGTATGCAGTCTCCCAATCTTGGCTCCATATTGATGTCTTCCATAAGATTACAATCTCACATTTTCACAATCCTAAATAATGCACCAGTTTAGTTATCAATATATATATATATATATATATATATATATATCACCGGTTGTCATATGACTATTAGAAGATTACAATTAATGTTAGTCTGGTTGGGAATTTGGTAAGCTAGACTGGATACATGGTGAAACAGTTGCGCAGTAATGCAAGGTTAACTTCCCCAGACAGCTCACAGCTTTTAACCCGCTTTTATTGTCTATCAGCACCGCTTTCATAGCAGATTAAAGCAACAACGTTACAGGAGGAGGAGGAGGAGGAGGAGGAGACTAGTGTTTAACGTCCCGTCGACAACGAGGTCATTAGAGACGGAGCGCAAGTTCGGGTGAGGGAAGGATGGGGAAGGAAATCGGCCGTGCCTTTTCAAATGAACCATCCCGAAATTTCCCTGAAGCGATTTAGGGAAATTACGGAAAACCTAAATCAGGATGGCCGGAGACGGGATTGAACAGTCGTCCTCCCGAATGCGAGTCCAACAACGTTACATCAAGGCCGTTATTACGGCCAGAGGTGGTTGTTCTGGGTACTGCATGATCACACTGACAGAACCACAGGCACATAGACACAGGCAACAGAGCATGCACAATGTCGGCACTAGTACAGTGTATATCCAACTTTCGCAGCAATGCAGGCTGCTATTCTCCCATGGAGACGATCGTAGAGATGCTGGATGTAGTCCTGTGGAACGGCTTGCCATGCCATTTCCACCTGGCGCCTCAGTTGGACCAGCGTTCGTGCTGGACGTGCAGACCGCGTGAGACGACGCTTCATCCAGTCCCAAACATGCTCAATGGGGGACAGATCCGGAGATCTTGCTGGCCAGGGTAGTTGACTTACACCTTCTAGAGCACGTTGGGTGGCACGGGATACATGCGGACGTGCATTGTCCTGTTGGAACAGCAAGTTCCCTTGCCGGTCTAGGAATGGTAGAACGATGGGTTCGATGACGGTTTGGATGTACCGTGCACTATTCAGTGTCCCCTCGACGATCACCAGTGGTGTACGGCCAGTGTAGGAGATCGCTCCCCACACCATGATGCCGGGTGTTGGCCCTGTGTGCCTCGGTCGTATGCAGTCCTGATTGTGGCGCTCACCTACACGGCGCCAAACACGCATACGACCATCATTGGCACCAAGGCAGAAGCGACTCTCATCGCTGAAGACGTCACGTCTCCATTCGTCCCTCCATTCACGCCTGTGGCGACACCACTGGAGGCGGGCTGCACGATGTTGGGGCGTGAGCGGAAGACGGCCAAACGGTGAGCGGGACCGTAGCCCAGCTTCATGGAGACGGTTGCGAATGGTCCTCGCCGATACCCCAGGAGCAACAGTGTCCCTAATTTTCTGGGAAGTGGCGGTGCGGTCCCCTACGGCAATGCGTAGGATCCTACGGTCTTGGCGTGCATCCGTGCGTCGCTGCGGTCCGGTCCCAGGTCGACGGGCACGTGCACCTTCCGCCGACCACTGGCGACAACATCGATGTACTGTGGAGACCTCACGCCCCACGTGTTGAGCAATTCGGCGGTACGTCCACCCGGCCTCCCGCATGCCCACTATACGCCCACGCTCAAAGTCCGTCAACTGCACATACGGTTCACGTCCACGCTGTCGCGGCATGCTACCAGTGTTAAAGACTGCGATGCAGCTCCGTATGCCACGGCAAACTGGCTGACACTGACGGCGGCGGTGCACAAATGCTGCGCAGCTAGCGCCATTCGACGGCCAACACCGCGGTTCCTGGTGTGTCCGCTGTGCCGTGCGTGTGATCATTGCTTGTACAGCCCTCTCGCAGTGTCCGGAGCAAGTATGGTGGGTCTGACACACCGGTGTCAATGTGTTCTTTTTTCCATTTCCAGGACTGTATTTGTCCAATGCATACCCGTTTATCATCTGCATTTCTTCTTGGTGTAGCAATTTTAATGGCCAGTAGTGTAGTTACTAGCTGAATAACATGCGGGTGATACTTAGTTTTGTCAACTGTTCACCAGCGAGAGTTATAACAACTCCTGTTGAGTATTATCAGTCGGTTGTGTAAATGGTGTCAGAAAGCTGTCCCAAACGAGTAACTGTTAACTTGTTGACAAACTGTCTATTGACTCCTGTCTAGGATTCTTTGACCGACGTTAGTTTGATGATTTTCCTGACGTTTTTCCAGCATTAGTGACTGACATTGTCAAGGCTTCACCCCCCACTAGTGGCGGACTGGAGTGAAGCTCGCGGCCGCCGATTATATGTACCTGGCGCGCCAACGTCCAAGGGCTTCTCCGCAGTCATTTTCGGTGCGGTTCTCCTCTAACCACCTGCAACGGTCACGCGCTGTAGCACGGGAATTCAGGATCCCTTCACTCTTAGGCTTTCTTCTTCCTTGTTCAAGGTATTCTCTGGTTTATGAATTTCTATAGTTTCTCTGAACAAGTGGGCGTTTTACCTCTTACCCACAGCCAGATCTTCGGTGTCGGCGGATTTTATATGTTATCGGCCTCACACAGCGCGTGCTCTGCCACGGACAATTTCTCCACCTGATCCAGCCTACAATGGAAGGAAGGAAGGAAGGATCTTAAAAACAAATCATTTTGTAAATATATTTCTCTACAGACCACTAACGATGCTTTACTTCAATAAAACGAAACGCGTCTCGTGAGAAAAACAAGCATTTTCTTGAAGCTGTAACGATGGAACAAAAGTACCTTTATAAATTGTAAAGCAACTAAGGATAATGCGGCCACACATATGAAGAAACTGTGAAAACAATTTTGTGGTTTTCGTTTTTGTAACATTTTGTCCATCTTTAATCATTTTTACTGAAGTACCAACATCTCCCGGCACATTACCTTTCTTTCTACCGTGAATGGCTTTTAGCATTTCATTTGACATTACATCCTAAATATCATTATTGTCATTATACGTATCTATCTGTGTTTGTGTTTTGTCTCTTGATGTACACAAGAAGAGAAGGAATCTTTGGAACACTAGTACAGTTTTCTCTGTGTTGTTTGTTACTCGTTTGTATCTTTTTATCCTCAATTAAACCAGTACAAATGTTGAATTTTCTTGGCAGATTAAAAGCGTATGTCAGACCGGGACTCAAACCTGGAACCTTCGCCACGAAAGGCAAAGGTCCCAGGTTCGAGATCCAGTTTCAGTCTGCCTTGAAATTTGAAATCTGCGCACACTTCGGCGAAAATTGAAAATTCATCCGGAAAGCTGATTTCCCACAATCCTTTCTTCCAGAAGTGCTAGTATCCCAAGCTAAATGCGAAGTATGGAGGGTAGGGTGGGGTAGGGTAGGGTGGCAGTAAACCTCTGAGGGCCAGTCGTGAATCGTGGCTGGAATCACGCCAACAACACAACCATCTGCTGCAACGAGTTACTTAAGAACACCAGGTAAAATTATTTAAAATGCACAAAGTTATGAGACTAAATTACTGTGAGACAAACAGTGGATTTTTTCGAGTAAAAAGCTGTATATTTTGCACTACATCTTTAATTTTTCTTATATGCGCAGTTTAGCTAAGAAAACATTGGACAAATAGCTTTCACCAACAATAAACTTTGAGAGAGAATTAATTACTCAAATTTACACCTAAAATAAGCTCCATCAATACGTGAAGAGAAAATGTTCTGCAGCAAGAAGTTAAAACCATTTGATGTTGCTGAAAAATTACACTTGTGGATACAAAAGGACACTAGTATTTCCTCCTTTCTTGCTTTGTTTAATTTTTTTAAAAATTAATTCTTTTTGAATGCAGTAATTTAGAGGATGTGTAGGTAGTGGTTAGTTTGTAGCCTTTAGTTACAAACAAAAAGGTTTCTCAATCAGTAGAGCACTTGACAACGAAAGGCACAGACCCCACATTAGAGTCCCATTGCGGCATATAGTTTTAACCTTCCATTCAAATAGCTCACACTCCACTGCACATTGAAAATTCATTCTGGAAGTAAAAATGTTGCTGATATTAGATTCTCTTCTCAGTTGCGATCGCAGTCATGTAAAAGCAAAATGGAACTATGTATCAGCAGTGTTGCAACTGATTTAATTCTTTTACATGAAAGTAAATATATGGAAAATTGATACCTTACCTCCGTCACCGTCCCCAAAATAGTCACAAGAATTTTGGAATAGTATTAATAAAATTGTCCCTGTGTTATATACAGTGTATCAGCAACATTGCGACTTATTTAGCCCTTTTAAATGAATGTAAGTATGTGGTAAACTATTAAGTTACTTTTATCACTGTCCCAAAATGGCGACATCACTGGGCAACTGCGAGACCTGCAGATGGCTGTAAACAGAGACAAGCATTAATGTAACGAGAACGCCTTGGCTGAACCTATCTTTAATTTGTAAATCAGCTTGTCCTGACAGCTGAGTAAGTTGCTGCAAATCCGAAGCTTAGTGCTCTGATTGTCATTAGGCCACAAGACTTTTCCGCTAATAACTGATACTTTCACCTCTCGTTTTGCTAACCTATGTTTCTCAAGAAACCCAGAGTTGTACTAAAGATCTGGTTCCAAGTTTAACTGTAGGTCTCACTACAACTGGCTGGAAAATTCAGTTGACACTTTATGAAACGGAATACGAGGGTTAGGTTAGAGCTGAAAAGTAATGCCTCAACCTTCGTAACTCTTCAACAGTTCGCAGCATTGGTATGCAGCAGGTACTGGCTTGTTCCGTAGCCTCTTCTCTACAGCTCCAGTTGGTGGGAAGCCTAAGCATTGAACGGTTATGTAGTTACAGCAGTGTGCGATTTGTGCTTTTACCAGTGGGGGGGGGGGGGGGGGATATGTCTTAGGGGGTTAGTATAATTATATATGTTACTAGCTTGGACCGTGGCGTTACCCATGGTTAAACAGTTATTTATAAATAGATGTTAATGCCGAAACTCACTATTCATGCGTATGCACTATCAGAAAATCCATTCCTTGTTATAATCTTTAAAAGTACGTTATAGGTAAAGCTTATTTACAAAATCACCTACATACAGGTATACGAGGGGAATTCAAAAAGTAAAGACACATTTGTGAAAAGCTGTACTTATTCTGATAATAGAACACTGAAACAAGCTTTATTTTTCTACGTAACCTCCCTGGACTTTAATGCAGTTTTCCCGACGTTTTACGAGTTTTTTTTTTATTTCATCAGAAAATGCGTTTTTCGGTTACATCTGTAACCAATTTTGCACCGCACCAATGTTGTCTTCATCACTTTCAAATCTTCTTCCCTATAGTGCTTCCGTTGAGGGTCCAAACATGTGAAAACCGGGCTGGTCAACGCCCTTTGTCAGGGCCGGGGGTGGGAATTTCAGCCCCCAGCTCACCCAACTCGGCGGTACGACTGCTGCAGTATGACTGCCACACTACTTCCCTCGCAAGCTCGTAAACGGATGACACACCTTAGACGAAAACAACAATGACAACATGAGAATGATGATTTAGTTGTAAATGTTTTGAAATGCTTAACTACTACATAACACTTTTTTCAAAATTATTAAGCAAACATATTAATAGTATTAACAATAAGACTGTATTAAAAACTTTCAGTGTTCGGCTCCACAAATTTAAATTATATGTAAAGTTTTACTCCAGTGCGTGGGAAATAAACATCCCAGGTTGGGCTGCACAAACTAAAACCAGAGGAGGGGATGGTCTGATGCAGAGGGGGGAAATCCCCCCCCCCCATCCCCCCCTGCAAATCGCACACTGAGTTACAGTGTAAAGTATGGAACCCTGTGCAGATGGTCGGTCAGTGCGATTTAAGCAACGTGCACTCATTGAATTCTTGACAGGAGAAGGTGCCACCCCAAAGGAGATTCATCAGAGAATGAAGGCAGTTTTGGTGACTGTGTTGACGTGGGTACTGTGCGTCGTTGGGCAAGTAAGTTTAAAGATGTTGAGGAGGGGACATCTGACCTGCGTGACAAACAAAGAGTTGGACGTCATGTGACAGCAACCACCGAGTTTCACAAGAAAAATGCTGACAGATTGATCCAGGACGATCACTCAGAGAGAAACTGCAAGCACAGTTGGTGTTTCACAAGAACGTGTGGGTCACATTATTGCTTTGCTTGGCTATCGGAAGATCTGTGCCCCAGATGCTGACTCATGAAATGAAAGCGCACAGACTTGAAATTTGCCAGGAACTCCTCTCGCATTACGAGAATGAAGACGCACAGTACTCACATCAGCACGATCACGATAAACACCTTTCAGTCACTGATGAATCTTCTTTGGGGTGACACCTTCTGCTGTCAATAATTCAATGACTGCACGTTGCTTAAATCACATTGACCGAATGTCTGCGCAGGGCTCCATACTTTACTCTGTAACAACACAACTGTTCAATGCTAAGGCTTCCCGCCAACTGGAGCTGTAGAGAAGAGGCTACGGAACAATCCAGTACCTGTCGCATACCAATGCTGCCAACTATTGAAGAGGTGGAGGCATTACTTATCGGTCAACCCTCGTACAATCTGCTATGAAGCATGCCTGGTAAAGAATGGTGCTGGTGTTCAAATTAATCTTCTGTTTGAGGAGTGGTTTGCTTACCTCACCCTTACGTACAGCCAAAACGCTTGAAGAAACGGACAGCTTATCTTGTGTCGTCCTTGCAGGAAATCTGTGAATATTTTTGATACAAGGAAAATTAAAATAGTGCTTCAATAACTTTTTTTTACATTAATACTCAAGCGGCGTTTCTAGGGTTTGTAACCTTATCCCCAGGCTGTTACAGCTGTTTACATGTGTATTACAGCTTGATGCAGTCTGTCATCTATTTTGGTAGTAAATTGTCACTTGCCACTTGTTACTCAAAATATGATATTGTACCTTACTTTGTAAACAATGACAAAATTATTCACACGATAATAATCGTGGTAATAACCTGCGTACTGCATGCCATTATCACACACAAACATTTTATTACTGAATATGTTCAAAAAGAGACAGGCAGTACCATGTAAATCAGATGGCATTGCGTGAATACTCAAAGATGCGAATAATAACGCATAATATATAATAAAACTCATTGCCTACTCCATCAAATGTATTCATTTTTTAAATAATTAAGAAAAATAGGTATGTTTAGATTTTCAAAATATACAGTATTTGTCTTTCAACTGTGTAGAAATGATAACATATATTCGAATATAAGATGTACCCTAAATTTGCTATGTAATTCAGATATACAATGCTACTGACAGAGCCAGAGAGCCAATAAAATGGCAGCTAGAGTGTGTCATATTTTGGCCTAATCTACTCACAATTATGTGGAACGGTAAGCATAGTTAAAAGCTGCTTCCATATACAAAACAATACCAGTCACAATAAGAGTAGTCAGCCTTTTTTGGCCAAAAGAAAAGTTGGATATAGAACAAATCGTAATAGACTCCAAAAATATGGTAAATGTTGTGGTGTTTCCTATCACTGAAAGTCTAAAATCTGTCAAAATCCGAGCCTCCGTTAAGTTAAATGAGGCCACAGATTTTTATCACTAACGGATTTCATCGATTACAACGATGAATAATTTTGGATGCAGACGATTCCAGGACATTTGTCGGTGGGTTCGCTTGTGCTATGTTCCAAATATTAATAAATAACGAGAAATATTAATGCAGAGTACGTCGTTTATTGGTAAACATTAAGGGCGCCCATACCCAGGGGCAAGGAGCAGGGAAGTAAAAAATATAGTGCAGTCAGATGTTTTTCTTTCAAGAAAATAATCCAATAGCCAGTTTTTAACGGAACCGAAACTCGAACTTTTTTATGGCTGCTTACGAGCCGCCATTTGTCATCCAAAACACCATTTTCAGATACCACATTTCACATAAGATCCGCAGTAACAAAACATCAGCCAAGTTGTTTCAGAATTAGCAACTTAATTTTGGCAACCATTCACAAAAACTACACGAATGGTAATCCACACGACCTGCCCCAGTCACGTCCCACATTGAACTGCTGTAGGTGTCTCTCATATATATGCCTCTCCCCACCAGATTAGAGGATGAGTGGTCACGAAAACAAAGTATAAATATGTACTTCACAGTAGAAGTAAGCTACCTGAGCAATATTTTAATTTATAGGCTGATTCTCTTAACACAGAATAGATCGTCATTTGCAAATTAAATCAGTTGGAATATGTACAAATGTGGTATGTATATGATGACATCAACTGAATTTTCCGTCAGTGCTTGGCAGAACATGATAACAGTATTAAATAGGAGAAACACTTCCTAATGTTCTACATAATTATATTTATTTAGGCCACGAACTGCCTTTCGCTTTCTCAGGCCATCTCCAGGGGACAACTGAATGTCGCAAACACAGATAAACATGATGTGCGACTTACACAGATGGTGTATTATATGTACAGCAAACTCAAAAATGACAGAGTGTTTACATAGGAAAACTTTACTTTTTTGTCACATAGAAAAAATTACATTAAAACATTAAAATTACATTAAAAATGATCAGAAACAATACGAATTTACAGTTTGAATCTAGTATATATAACAAAAACTCAATTTAACAAAGAGAAAAAATGGAAATTGAGTCTGATCATCTAAAACTAGGCTGTCATTCCGTATCATGTGTTTGTTGATTTCCAGTAGGGTCATCTTCCAGCTTTTTTAAGAGAATGTAGATCTTCACATTTTACAACATATGAATGGCTGTCTGTTAAAAGATGATCAGGAAATATACATTTTTTCTTCCTTCATTCCCAACTCATATCATGCTCATGTAGTCGTAAGTGCCACAGCTAGGACTGACTGACCAATATACGCTTTTTCACACTGTTTGTAAGTGATTTTAAGTACGCCAGTCTGTTCCACTGGTTACAGTTTGTCTGTACTATTGTACTACTGTTGTTGTTGTTGTTGTTGTGGTGGTCTACAGTCCAAAGACTGGTTTGATGCAGCTCTCCATGCTACTCTATCCTGTGCAAGCTATTCATCTCACAGTACCTACTGCAACCTACATCCTTTCTGAATCTGCTTAGTGTATTCATCTCTTGATCTACCTCTACGAATTTTACCCTCCACGATTCCCTCCAATACTAAATTGGTGATCCCTTGGTGCCTCAGAACGTGTCCTACTAACTGGTCCTTGCTTTCAATCAGATTGTGCCACAGTTTCCTTTTCTCCCGAATTCTATTCAGTACCTCCTTATCAGTTACGTGATCTACCCATCTAATCTTCAGCGTTCTTCTGTAGCACCATATTTCGAAAGCTTCTATTCTCTTCTTGTCTAAACTATTTATCGTCCATATTTCACATCCATACATGGCTACACTCCACACAAATACGTTCAGAAAAGACTCCCTGACACTCAAACCTATATTCCACTTTAACAAATTTCTCTTCTTCCGAAACGCTTTCCTTGCCATTGCCAGTCTACATTTGATATCCTCTCTACTTCGACCATCATCAGTTACTTTGCTCCCCAAATAGCAAAAAGCATCTACTACTTCAAGTGTCTCATTTCCTAATCTAATTCCCTCAGCAACATCTGACTTCAGTCGGCTGTGTTCCATTATCCTCGTTTTGCTTATGTTGATGTTCATCTTATATCCTCCTTTCAAGATACTGTCCATTCCGTTCAACTGCTCTTTCAGGTCCTTTGTTACACTGACAGAATTACAATGTCATCGGCAAACCTCAAAGTTTTTATTACTTCTCCATTGATTTTAATTCCCACTCCAAATTTTTCTTTTGTTACCTTTACTGCTTGCTCAATATACAGATTGAATAACATCGGGGATAGGCTGCAACCCTGTCTCACTCCCTTCTCAACCACTGCTTCCCTTTCATGCCCCTCGACTCTTATAACTGCCATCTGCTTTTTTTTTTTTTTTGTACAAATTGTAAATAGCCTTTCGCTCCCCGTATTTTGCACCTGCCACTTTCAGCATTTTAAAGAGATTATTCCAGTCAACATTGTCAAAAGCTTTCTCCAGGTCTACAAATGATAGAAACGTAGGTTTGCCTTTGCTTAATCTATCCTGTAAGCTAAGTCGTAGGGTCAGCATTGCCTTGCGTGTTCCAACATTACTGCGAAATCCAAACTGATCTTCCTCAAGTTCGGCTTCTACCAGTTTTTCCATTCGTGTGTAAAGAATTCGTGTTAGTATTTTCCAGCCTTGGCTTATTAAACTGATAGTTCGGTAATTTTCACATCTCTCAACACCTGAATTCTTTGGGATTGGAATTATTATATTCATACATCTCGCTCACCAGATGGTAGAGTTTTGTCAGGGCTGGCTCTCCCAAGGCTGTCAGTAGTTCTAATGGAATGTTGTCTACTCCCGGGACCTTGTTTCGATTTAGGTCTTTCAGTGTTCTGTCAAATTCTTCACGCAGTGTCATATCTCCCATCTCATCTTCATCTACGTCCTCTTCCCTCAAGTATATCTTTCTGCATTCCCATCTTTGCTTAGTACTGGCTTTCCATCTGAGCTTTTGATATTCATACAGGTGGTTCTCTTTTCTCCAAAGGTCCCTTTAAAGTTCCTTGGAGAGACTTTTTTACCCTAATAAAGGAAAAGACGATAAGAAGGTGGAGATCTGCAACTTCACAAAAATCCTAGAATGTTATGCCCTCAGCGAGCCAGATATTCCAAGACTGCTTTATCAGAGAAAGGACAAGTTGTCCGAGGTTAAGTCACTACAGTTTCCTTTCCCATCTCTACCTCAGACACCCTGTTATGCAACTGTCATAACACTTCTTTCGAAGGTGCAAATCATATGCTGTTTGCCTGCTGGAAATTGAAAACACTCGTCATCAGTTCTTCATCATTCAACTGGAATATCGACTCCTTACGTCAGCGACATCTTCAAATTATATCCAGATGTACAGAGAGAGAACTCGGTGGTTTCCTAAAGTAAACCGACGTTCATTTGTAACAATGCTAACTCAGCAACGCATATCCCTTGACCATTATTATTTTCAATATTCCACAAGCTAATTGGTGTTTTAGTTTCGCCGTTAGAAAAAGTATTCAAGCCTAAAACGATTATTTTATAACATTTTATTACTGTTATAAGCATTTCTATTCGTATTTTATTACAGATTTATGAAGTATTTTGTACTGAAACGTTGTTTGATTATATAGCCCAATTCAACAAAACATCAAGGAAAAAAAAAACAAATAAACGAAACACAATGCTCCTTGACATGTCAACTGTATCTTTGAATAGCATGAGCATCCTGTGGCATCTAATAGTCAGGCCTACTAGATGAGTGGCTTGCCAAGCGAGTGCAATTATTATTTGTACATCAGAGATATTTTCATGATTATCATACCCACTGCAACTATGCTTGAAATATGAGCCCTAGTGCCTTTCAGTTAAGCTTTTATTTATTCTCGTCCTTACTTTTTAATGCAACGGAATGGATAACGCATCTGACTAGGAGCTATTGCACATTTCTGATTGGCTCACTCCACCCTGGAGAAGGCCACATTTCCTTCCTGTCGTATATATTTTATCCAAAGCTTGGACAACCCAGCAAGAAAATGGAGGTTATGTTAAAATACCTCAACAAAATGGCTAGCCACAACTCAATAATCTAGACCACTATTTGTCTCATATGTCTCCTCTTTTATTACAATAAATTCTTTCATGCTAATGTTGCAAAATTTCTTGCATTACACTTAAACTCAATAGTAAATCAAATGATTCTCCATCCAATGGGCATGATATAACATAAGCCTTTTACTATTCTGTGGTCTCGTAATGTTTCTGTCTATTGCTACCGTGCACTTTCTGGAGTGGTAAGGAATCTTTTGCTACTTCATTCTCTCCCACACTCTCGTAATCTCATTCATTAGCAACATAACGAATTTACTGACTTTTGTGCTGTACTGGGAAAAATCATGCTCGCCTCACTAAATTCGCCACTGTCTCATGCAAATCACGCAGATTAAATACACATAATAAATCACACTGACAGTATAAAACATATCTCCGAAAACAAAATGTTTGGTTTCCTACTCGTTCTGCTTTTCCACATCAAACAATAGTCACCCCAGGTTCACACATCAATGACCCACGTAATAATTTTCCTACCACAAACTCTGGAGGATTTATGCACATCTCCCTGTGCAATGCAACCCTCATGGAGTTGCCAGGTAGATGGCTGACTCACCTTAATTCACTCTCAGAGCATCAGAATATCAGAGCGTCACACGAATGTACCTCATAATGGAAGTTTTGGTATCTCATTTATTTCACACACGGATCCTCAACTGAATGCTAGGACAAGCATCTCTAATTCTTTTTATAGTCTCATAGTCTGGTTGAGACTCACACTGTACTCACCACGTGGAAGTGCTTGTATGTAATTCAAGTTCTGCACACTGAAATCTTATTTATTTTCAACTTAGATTTACACACGCAAGTATTTCATCTTAATACTACCACACGTTAGTATTTCGTCTTATGATTACAACACGTGGTTTCTTTGTCACTTCCGAAGAATCCTATGTTCCTCATGAATTTTTACCTGCCTATCTTTTTCAGAACAATTTACATCAGCCTCCCACCAAAAGTTTCTGAAAAGAGAAATTCTTAGTTAATGTACTCCTAAATATTCTACATGGTTACCATTTTCATTTAACTTTGTTTTTCTGGAGCACACATAGAGCACGTCTTCACACCTCAGGAACCAGTGACAGAGTGCTCAAACATGGTCGTTCATCCGGTCATCCCATGCTTCCGCAGAAGTGGGGGAGGACCTTGCCACTGTAGTGGTCAGCCACATTCCAGGCCCTCTAGTGCTCTGGTTATAGCTGTCGGGACAGTTACATTTTAAGACATGTGCGAAGACATAGCGAAGAACCAAATAGCTGCCTATAAACTTCGAGGAGTTGTTAAAATTCGCAAAGAATGTATGCCTCTCTGCCCAATTATTAATGCAGGACGTGGTTCCGGTTATCAGCTTGAGAAATTCCTACCCAGATTATTAGATAAAAATTTTAAACATCCAGTAAAATACAGCCTAGCAAATAGGAATGAACTTATCAATAAACTATGCAGCTTAGCAGTCCCTGAAGGAACTTCACTTGTTCCCTTCGACATAAAAAATATGTATACAAATATTCTGACAGATCAGGTACAGCAATAGTGAGAATCTTAAGGAACACAGTTGAAGACCATCCAAGGAGACCTATGATGTGCTTCAGCTGCTGAAATTGGTTTTAACTATTTAACCTTTTTGAGATAACTTATACAAAGACATGGCTTCGCAGTGGGCTCGCCACTTCCGTATTGCCTAGCCAACATTTTATAACATTTTTGAACAGAATATTACGGTTAACTTAGTTGTTCCAGGAAGACAGTTTTTTGAGCTAGATATGTGGATGATACATTTAATTATAAAAGGGTTCCTTTTAGCATTGTAGTGATTTTCTGACGTGGTTGATTAAACGGCATGATAATATCCAACTCTTCACGGAAGAGAGTGTTGATGAGGTTCCTCCCTTTTTTGGATTTGTCCATTAGGATTAATGGCAATACAGTCAGAAAGACACGGCATTACTTCACAGATTATACGGTGTCATTTTGTCATATGAAGAGCATGGGCGGGGATTTAGGATAATCCAGTTTATAGCGTATTCTAATGGATACGATACAGACTTAAGCCATAGTATTAACAGAGATGTGATGCGGAAAATGAATGTAGGCGTAATAATGTGGGCACCCATGCGTCATCTAGTACGTCCGTTATGCTCGTCCCAACACGTAAAGAGGCTCATACTGATAATAAATATCATACGATATCTTATTATGGTAATATTTCTAGTACGGTCGGTAAGCGTCTGATCTGTAAGAATATAGTTCCGGCCTATTTCGCATCAAAAAATAATGGCCTAAAATTTAGGCATAGGGAGGAGACAAAGCGGGAAATCTTTAAGTCACCAGGAGTGTACTGCATGACGTCTGACGACTGTGATTCGAGGTATTTAAGCCAGACAGGAAGAAGCTTTGAGGTTCGCTTTAGACAACATATTAACGACTAGGGCTCAAGGTCAGCTCTAAGCGTCCATATACATGAAATAGGCCATTTACTTGCTAACCTCCATTCAAATTTTCAGGTGCTGCATTATAAAAATAAGGGTATTACACACAACATATCAGAGGAGGTCGAAATTTATCGGTCACTAAAAAACTTCTGCAAAATTACTCTGAATGCACAGATCGAGCTGTGCCACAAAAGTCTGCTACCAAGTTGTAATTGTCCAGATAGGTAACAGTCAGCCTACCCATAAAGGTAAATGATGCATCCCTACAGGACACTGTTATTCTTTGTTGTGCTTCCCGTTTTCGTAAGACTTGGTTTTATCTAGTTTCATTCTCAGTTGATGTAACTGAACATGAAGAAAAAAGATTCCTTATGTGTCCTGTGATACTATGGTTACGCTATATGCTTGCTCGTTCTAAAGACTATTGCAATACGGTAGTAAAAAGAATTCATGTTATAAGCTAGGTTTCTTCAAAGTTGTGTCAACTTGTATTTTAAAGTTTTTAACTGTTTTTAACTACTAATGTTTTAAAAAAGAAATTCCTAATGACCATATAGCACATAGCAGTACGTAGATTTGGCATACTGTAAAGCCATCCGCCACCTTTTTACTCATAGACAGCATCAGTTCAGTCAGTACAGTTTACGCTAGCGCCGTGCTCACTTCTATGCTGTGTAACGTCACCGGTTCCTCTAGTTGGTAGTTGATAGATTAGTATTGATCGGCCCTGGCTAAAATTCGGCGAAGTCGGTAGAGCGATGATACTGTTACTAGGTAAAGACGATGTTACAAAAAACAGTGCTGAACTGAACTCTCGACGTGTGCGTGATATTTACTTCACCAATTGTGACCAATATTACGCTACAAGTCGTAATTAACTCATTTATATTCGATGGTTTAATAGTTGCTATAAAAATATTAATGATAAGTTCAATTTAGTTCCACCGACACCAACCTCCCCATAGTTTGGTTGTAATTTCAAATCTCTGATAAGTCGTAACAATGCGATTGCTTCCTAACGTCAAAGAGTTTCTATATATGCCCCGAGCGCTTCAGTCAAATATTATCGCAGCACGCAAAAGATCACAGTTATGTCTCTAAACAAATTTGTAATTTGGAATCACAAATGCGTAAATTGGCACGAAAGGGTGGTTTATTTCACAATAACAATCACTTCCTAACAAGGCCGTGAGGTAGAAGCTTTCCCAGGTGGTGTTGGTGGGGGGCATTTATAAATTATCTGCTTTAAAACTATTGCCAAGTTCCAGAGTTCATTTGCAATTACGAATGAAGTTAATTGTCTATCACTGTTCAATGCCTAACTAGAGTTGAGTTCGAGTTATCTAATTAAAAAGTTCACTTGAGTCTAATATAAGGTAGTCCTCTATCTGAATTCTAAACGATGTTATAGTTGAAGTCAATGTTTCGTTTCACTGCGTCATAGTAGATCGCAATTATCAATCCTCGAAAAACAATCTAACCGCGCCTACATATACGAGTATTCAAACAAGTCTGACCAGCTTCGGCTAACTCTCGTAACGTAGTGACAATGGATCAAATTTTCCTTAGCCATTACTCACAATTCTCAAAGAGTACTCACACGATGTATTATTTAAGATCGTTGGTTCTACTTTGCTAATTTTAAATATAACGATTTTGCGATTTACTATGATTTTGAGTTTGAGTTTACTGAGATTCTATCTTTCTTTTGTAAGTTGATAAATTACTAAGTATAGGGTTCTTGTTTCAATGACTGGTTATTACCCAAATATTAGTGTTAAATGGAACTTTGGTTAATTGTTCACTTTTCATGGAATTTGGAACTTGTTTTGGGGAAATTTTTGGGGTATTGGTTGCTATTCTTTCTTTTTTCGTTTTTCGTCCGAGGAGGTGCCATTACAGCTGTCTGTGGCATGGTAAGACACTCAAGGATCTATTATACTTAGCTGTCGAACTTAAGACATGTTAATGTGCTGTTTTCAGTTAGTTCTCATGATTATACGGGAGCCAGAAATTGAAATAGGTTTATCTAGCTTCCTGTCACTTACAGATGCTGCGCGATCACAGTCAGTTTAAGCTTGGACAACAACTTTTAGCGTGCTGTCGGTTTTATCTTGACGGTGAACGATGGGACTTGGCCCTAAACAGTCACTTTTCCTCGCATTGGCTGTTTAAAAAAAACTGTGGGTACTCAGCTCTCATTGATATATGGCGCCTGGCGGTAGTACACATCAATTTTATAGCAACTGTAATTTTGTAGTGTTTTGATTTCTTTCACAGATCACCCGAAGATGCATCTCTAAGGACATGAAACCGGTCGTGACTTTTCAATAAAAAGTATTTCAACTGCCAATGCGCAAGATTTTATTCACTATGTGGAATTTTCGCAGAGAAAGGGGAGAAGGACAGAGAGAGGGGAAGAAGGAAATGGACAGAGAAAGGGTAGAGGAGGAGATGGGCAGATAGATGGGGAGAGGGGATGGAAGAGAGGGGGTGGGAGGAGGGGAGGACAGAGATAGAGGATGGAAGAGGTGAAATGGGAGGAGGAGATAGACATAGGGGAGAGGAGGGGAAGGATGAAGAGAGGTGGGAGGACGAGAGGACTTAAAGTGAGTGAGGAGGAGAGGCAGATGGGAGAAGGAGAAGGACTTTGAGGGGGACGAGGATTGGACAGATCGGAAAATAGCGGATGATCCGAGAGAGTGGAGGAGAGCAGATGGTCAGAGACACTAGGCAGGATCAGGTGGACAGAGAGAGGAGCAGGAAGTGACAGAATGTGTGTGTGTGAAAAGGGGGGGGGGGAAGGAGGAAATGGACAGAGAAGGGGGCCGAGGAGGAGATGGACAGAGATAAGGGGATAAGAGAATGTATTCGCCGATGCAAAATCCCTAAAGTATGGCGAAAAGCAAGAGTAATTGCCATACCGAAACCAGGAAAGGATAGGAAAGATCCCAAAAATTATAGGCCTATCTCTGTCAACTCTACAAAAGACTGGAGAGGCTCATTCTTCAGAGAACGATTAGAAAGGCGGAGCCTCTTCTAATACCACAGCAAGCAAGTTTCAGAGAATGGAAAAGCTGCACATCTCAAACATTAAACTTAACACAAAATATCGAAGATGGATATGAGAAACGGCTCATTACAGGTGCTGTCTTTATCGATCTATCTGCGGCTTACCATAAGATCAACAATCGGCTCCTTCTGAATAAAGTTTATGATATAACTAAAGACTTCACACTCATGTCCAATATTAGAAACCTTCTCCAGAATCGCAGATTTTTTTTTTTTTAATTTCAGGATAAGAAAAGTAGATGGAGAACTCAGAAAAATGGATACCACAAGACAGCGTGCTTGCGCCGCTATTATTCAACATCTTTACCAACGATGAACCTATCCCTGAAGGAGCTCGAAGCTTTGTTTATGCTGATGAATGCGCTATCACAACTCAGACTGTTTTGAGACTGTAGAAGATACGCTATCAAAATCTTTGGAAGAATTCACTGTTTACTATCATCGGAATTACTTGAAACCTAATCCTGCCAAGACTCAGACCTGCGCTTTCCACCTAAAGAATAAACAGGCAATTAGATCCTTGAATATATCCTGGGGAGGCATCGTACTCGAACATAATCCTGCTCCCAAATGTCTGGGAGTAACTCTGGATCGCGCGCTAACATATAAAAAGCATTGCCTAAACACCAAACAGAAAGTGGCAGCCCGAAATAACATAGTGCGAAAATTGACAGGTACATCATGGGGTGCTAATCCATGCACTGTGCGCTCAAGCGCGCTTGCTCCGTGTTATTTCACTGCTGAATATGCATGTTCGGTATGGTACAAGATGTGGCTCTAAATGAGTCTTGCCGGATTATCACGTGTTGCTTAAGACCTACTCCTGTGGACAAACTCCATTGCCTCGCTGGCATAGCTCCTCCTGAAACCAGACGTGAGGTGGCTGCGAGATACGAGAAAAGTAAGACCAAAACGAAGGAAGCCCATCACTATAGGGTCGTCAGCCCTCACATCCTAGGATGGAATCAGGAAAGAGCTTCTTGACGACTACTGAGGCTCTCATCGAGAATCCACATGCGGCAAGGATCTCGCGATAGAGGGAGAAATGTCGGAATCTGGAAGAATGGATGGCTCCAAATGAAGAACTTCCTCCTGAACATTCGGAGAAGAGGTCAATATGGAGGTCTCTCAATAGATTATGATCGAACACAACGAGATGCAAGACCAATCTGCGGACTTGGGGGTTCTCTGTGGACTCTGTTCTTTGCCAGTGTGGCGCTGAGCAGACTAACAGCCATTTCCTTCAATGTTCCTCATCACAAAACACCTGCACCATGCAAGACCTTATGAGATCTACACCAAATGCACTTGAAGTGTCCAGTTTTTGGTCTTCTTTTGTGTAAAATTATGTCAACACTTATACATAGTTTTTTGATATTTCTGTACTTTTGACACGATAATAAGATGGTTGGTTGGTTGTTTGGGGAAGGAGACCAGACAGCGTGGTCATCGGTCTCATCGGATTAGGGAAGGATGGGGAAGGAAGTCGGCCGTGTCCTTTCAGAGGAACCATCCCGGCATTTGCCTGGAGTGATTTAGGGAAATCACGGAAAACCTAAATCAGGATGGCCGGACGCGGGATTGAACCGTCGTCCTCCCGAATGCGAGTCCAGTGTCTAACCACTGCGCCACCTCGCTCGGTCACGATAATAAGAGGGGATGGGCTAATAGAAGACAGGAATAAATATATACCAGGCAACGCTAGGTATTTCGCTAGTATTAAAGTTAGACTGGCTGTATTTTATACTAAAGCATCAATTAGACTATGAAAGCATCAACTTTAGAATATTTAGATTCTAAATTATCATCTCTAATTGTTCAAAGCAAAAAAACATTAGTAATAAACTAAATGCAAGTCTATCTGCAAAAGCTGTTAAGATAGCAAGTAAAAATTACTATGAATTGATACAGAAGTCAGTGTAGAGTTCTATACTTCTACAGCGAGGACAAACTGGATTATATAGGAGAGTGTCAATTTCAATTTAGAATATTTTGTATTAAAACAGCAGTCATGAACGAGAAAGTATAACATCAATTAGAATTTACAAGTACACATTATGATTAGATGAAAAATGATTGGCGTCTGTAGATGAATAGACAGTACAATCCGTAAAAATCAAGATGCCACCTTATTACGTTGTTAAGAAAATTTTAATGTATATCAGCAAAATTGTAAATGGAATTAAGGTGATGGTTCTAACATTACTCATTATCTTTTACTATCTATTTACCTTCTTGGAACTTCCATCATTCATTTTTTTTTTTTTTACTGTTTGCTGTTTCTTTCAACGTTTATGTTTTCAAGTGCATAATAAGAACGCATAATGACATGTACGCTCAACACGAGGTGGTGGGAGAAAGGCAGTGGTGTATACAGCAGTAGGAATCGCTGGATAGGTATACTAGTTCTTTCAATTCCTGCAGCCAGACATAGGGGCTCGGAGGTCATATGACCCACGTTACGAAATCAGGTAGATAGTCATAAATAACTGCAGCAAGTCAAAAACTAACCGAGTTTCTACTTTGATAAATTATACTGCGATGGAATTGCAAAGTGACTTTCTGGTATGCCAAAGTAAAGAGTCCTACAAAACTACGAATCTGGAGCTGTGACACGACTTTCTGGTATGCCAAGGTAAAAAGCCTACAAAACTGCGAATTTGAAACTGTGACATGCAGCATATTATTGTTTTATCACACACTTTCACATGTTTTTAGGAACGAAATTCGTCCGCTTTTATTTAGTGGCACAATCTTTTTAACCTTTTTCATCCTTAGAGAAACTAAAATATTGTTGTTGTTGTGGTCTTCGGTTCTGAGACTGGTTTGATGCAGCTCTCCATGCTACCCTATCCTGTGCTAGCCTCTTCATCTCCCAGTACTTATTGCAACCTGCATCCTTCTGAATCTGCTTAGTGTATTCATCTCTTGGTCTCCCTCTACGATTTTTACCCTCCACGCTGCCCTCCAATGCTAAATTTGTGATCCCTTGATGCCTCAAAATATGTCCTACCAACCGGTCCCTTCTTCTTGTCAAGTTGTGCCACAAACTCCTCTTCTCCCCAATTCTATTCAATACCTCCTCATTAGTTATGTGATCTACCCATCTAATATTCAGCATTCTTCTGTAGCACCACATTTCGAAAGCTTCTATTCTCTTCCTGTCCAAACTATTCATCGTCCATGTTTCACTTCCATACATGGCTACACTCCACACAAATACTTTCAGAAACGACTTCCTGACACTTAAATCTATACTCGATGTTAATAAATTTCTCTTCTTCAGAAACACTTTCCTTGCCATTGCCAGTATACATTTTATATCTTCTCTACTTCGACCATCATCAGTTATTTTGCTCCCCAAATAGAAAAACTCCTTCACTACTTTAAGTGTCTCATTTCCTAATCTAGTTCCCTCAGCATCACCCGACTTATTTCGACTGCATTCCATTATCCTCGTTTTGCTTTTGTTGATGTTCATCTTATATCCTCCTTTCAAGACACTGTCCATTCCGTTCAACAGCCCTTCCAAGACCTTTGCTGTCTCTGACAGAATTACAATGTCATCGGTGAACCTCAAAGTTTTTATTTCTTCTCCATAGGTTTTAATAACTACTCTGAATTTTTCTTTTGTTTCCTTTACAAAAATATTAATCACAAGTAATCATTCTTCACTTCATAGGTGGTAGACTACACTAAAATAACAGTAGTTTGGAGATCTCTCAGACTGATATATAAATTTTAATCGGAATAGCATGACGACTACAATTACACCTTGTGGTACTTATTGTTAAAAATTACTTTTCCTCCTTTGACATATTTCGGTTTTGATCCGTAGCAGCAACAGTTATTCATCGCTGCTGCTACTAATATATAAATGTGTGAATACATGGCAAATACCTGGTTGGTTGGTTGGGATTAAAGGGACCAGACTGCTACGGTCATCGGTCCGAAATACCTGTAAGATTAAAGCTTTGATCTTAACACAAAATGTAAACAAACGTCACTTCACGGGGGTCACATTACAGTCAAAGGCTCTGAGCACTATGGGACTCAACTGCTGTGGTCATAAGTCCCCTAGAACTTAGAACTACTTAAACCTAACTAACCTAAAGACATCACACACATCCATGCCCGACGCAGGATTCGAACCTGCGACCGTAGCGGTCGCGCGGTTCCAGACTGGAGCGCCCAGAACCGCTCCCCCACTCCGGCCGGCCACATTACAATCCTAGTTGGATGTCGACGACATGTGCAGTACGCCATGCACATTTCTTAGAAAATCCTGCTATACTGTTTTTATCACAGAGTTGCACATGGCCACCGACATAAAACGATAAATGTAACGCGACTTTGGGTAAGCAGCTGTTGATTAGTTTTTTAATAAACGGCTGAAACCTCAATATGATGGGTATTTGTATTGTTTTTATATCTTTATTAGTTACAGTTATGTTGAGTAATTGTTGCTGCTGTAAATGCAAATCGAAATGCATGAGAGGTATAGATTACCTCTCGTAGGTGAGTACCACAATGAACACGTGACTTTGGTGGTTTTGTGTGTGCTCGCGCGCGCGCGGCAGAAATTCTGTTCTGCGTATCTGAATGCTCACTCCTAGCTATTACCACTCCGTTCATTTTACATGGATTCGGTGATATAATGGGGGTAATTAATGGTCTACAGCATGCATCTTACTGGAAAAACATGAATATAGTTTGTAAAGACATTGCATTCCCCGAAAGTCGATAATATTTTTTTTCTTTTGTGCATCACCTTGTCATAGTACGTACGTATCATTTATTTCAACTAGTCTATTTGTTAATATGTCACATTGCTTCTTCATTCATTTTGCTACTGTTTTATATTTCATATTGTACGAATATGAACGCTCTGGTTTTATATGCTTTGTAAATCTTTGGTTAGGCTTGAGGAAGCACCACAGTCTAACATAAGTCGCGACACTCACTGCTGTAAAAGTTGTTGCCAGTGTTGCCAACTTTAAAAAACCCGAGTCGCTAGATTCAATATCAAAAGTCGCTAGAAAGTCGCTAAAACTGATTTTACTAGGGGTGTACTGAAAATTTCGTGCTGTGAATGGTGCAATAAGCCAGTGGGGGGTAATAAAATATTAATAAAAATTGTCTCATATGTAATTGCTATATTGTCTTAATTAAATGACGCATCGCTTGCAATAACATACATATGAAATACGCTAAAGTTTAATTAAACATGTTATCTAAATTGAGGCAATACATAAATTGTTGTTTCAATCACAGTAGTCAAACATACTAGAAATATACAACTATATTTGTAACAAAAGAAAGCAAGAACTCAAATTAGGTTACAAAATATATACATACCGGTATGTGAGCTATTCATTGTCGTCACTCAGAAGATCGAATAACTCTTCTGTTTCATTCTCTGACAGAACTATAGTTAATGTAGAGGGTTGAACGTCGCTCAAAAGATGATGTTGCAGTTCGACTGGTTTTGTCGCAAAAGAGTAACTTTTGTTCATTCCAATAAGCTCCAATACGTCTGACAGTATGTCAAAAGGTGCACAATCTTTATTTTTTTTCTTCAGCTGGTCTCTCAATATGATCAAAGCATTAATTGTCTTTAACGATAATCTGTTACGTTGTTTAGTTTTTATAATGTTCGTAGAACTGAATATTCTTTCCACTTTGCATTTGAATGCAGTAGGCATAGAACAGTCATTGGTAGCTGTGAAATCAAAGAAAAAGAATTCGCCCCTGCGGAATTTTTATACTGCAAAACATCACTCCAAAATCGAACAGTGTTAATAGCGTTATTCCACCTAATGAAGTTGATATTATGCCATTCTTACAGCATATCGTCTATGAAATCGCCACTAAAACCCAATTCTTTAGCTACATCCACTACAGCATTATTTTTATTCACTTTAAGTGTTTTTTCAACATTCAGCATTGACATTTTTTTCAGGATCGTAACGTTACTTGGCAGCCTTTGTTGAATTTCTTTTATGAGTTTCAGATTAATCTGAATGCATCTCGTCTTCAAATAAACTTTAATTTCTTCAGACAAACTTGACTAAGACAATTTCTGTTCAAACATAAAGCCAAGGTTCGGATTTGCGTACATACATTCGCTTGGAACTGGTGTTGTCAACAAATCAACAGTTGGAAAAACTATGTTTTGTCCGAGTGACTGCATGAGAAATACAAGTGTATCTAGTAATCTAGTGGGGCATTGTCTTCTCGTTCAAAAGCTTTTACTGCTATTTGTACGTCTTTTATAGCATGTTTAAAGTAAAAAATGTAAAGATGATTTGAGTCGTCACAATACATCTTGTACAAAAGATCGGCAGTGTAACAATTGTCTTGAACCATGGCAAGTGAAAAATGTAGATTTAGTTCTTCCCACTGCTCCAGAATTGCTGGTTCAATTGAAAGCCAACATGTTGCACAGACCTTCAAAATTTTTAGTGGCTGTTTTCCACAATTTGTCTCATAAACCATTTTATATCCCCCTTGTCTTTTGGGTGAAACGGAGAACCAATTGTAGGTTTCGCGTACAAGAAACTCCATGTTTCTAGGTATGGTATGCACTGAGGTGTGCGAAACTGCAAGCTGAAGAGAGTGACAAATGCAGCGGATCAATACCAAATGCTTCAAACCATATTCTCTCTTGAGTTGTTCGAAAAGTCCATTGTTTATTCCAACCATTGCAGAAGCATTATCTGTGCCAATTCCTACCATATTAGCGAATGGAAGTTTGAGATCTTTCAAGAATTCACAAGAACAGCAGCCAGATTTCTTGCATCTGTAGTTTCTACTACAGCGAGTTTGAGAAATGCTGATCTAATGGTTTGGTTGTCTTCACTATAGTACCGTACAACGATACCTAGCATTTTAGATATTGATATTGATTTAGATATTGATCTGTGGATTCATCTATTAGTACACTGTATTTTTGGTTACCTATATCTTCAACCAATGATTGTGTAAAATGTGGAGCCAAAACTTCAGTCATAATGTTAGTGCACTTCGTACGATGTAATTGCATGTTTTTAGCGCCCTCATCACCTGAAAACACCTTCTTGCACAGTATTCCTAAACTATCTACAGCTAAAATAGAACAATGTTCAGCAATAAATAAAGAAAGGGCACCTTCAGCTCTGCTTGCTATTCTAACTGTAGTTTTCGGAACAATTTTCACAGGTAAGGTGGTTTGTGTTTTTTTTTAATCAATTTTTTGTTTATGCTTAATAGTTTACGAATACTTTCTAATATCACACAACTTAGCATAAAATTCTGTTGCACATACTTGACATCTTGCCTTGGATAAGTCTCCAACGACTGGTTTCAGCCACCCATTGAATTCAAGTTCTGCTTCCCACGCATCCCGATATTTTTGAGCGTACTGCTTCTTCTTCTACGGTAAATCGATTATGTACGCCACCACAACATAAGTTTCACCAATTTATAATCACTGAAAATACATTAAAACTCAGGCGAACTAGAGGTCATGAAACAATCTACTCACTCGGTAACTCGATATCAGTCCTATTGCTCATTGTTTAAAACGTAATAATGTCTGAGATACCCCCACCGAACTGTTCTTGCGTTACCACCGTGCATGTGGTAATAATTTGACTGCAAGTTAACATTTCGAAAAATTAGAGGTTGCTGGACAGAAATGTATTTTATTATACTTAATATTACGTATGTTTTTTGTCAATTCGAAAAATAAAGGAAGTTCAAAAGTTGAAGAATTATAGATCGATACGCTATTGACGATAACAGGCTAGTGGGTAATAAATAATGAATTGTTCTATAGTTAAGGTTTTCTTACTCTGTAGGCAATTCCCACATTCAGGTTTACTAAATGCTGAACAATGCTACATGATCTGCTAAGAACTTAATTTAACTTAGTAAATCTAGAACAAAGTAAGTGTAGTACCCATTCTATAGTTAAAATCTTAGTTTTGTTAATGAAAATACTGGCCGAAAATAGTTTTGATTTGTACTTCAAAAGTCGTCAGTACTCCAAAAGTCGCCAGATAAGTCGCTAAATAATTTTTGTCGCTAACAAGTTTTTTTTGTCGCTAAGACGAAGGCAAAAGTCGCCATTTCTAGCGACAAAGTCGCTAAATTGGCAACACTGGTTGTTGCCGTTTGACAGATGGAGCTACACTAGCGCTCCAAGCGCCAGGTACGGTGAACGTCAGACGCGTCGTAAGCATAATGTTTGTTTGCATCCATTTCCTACGTAATTTCCGAATTATTCGAGTTATTTTGTGCCTCCAAGAGCTTGTGTAGTATCAGAAGGCATATGTGTTTCTAAAAATGATTCTAAAATAAGCGCAAGTATGGACAAAAACCATGAATAGAGTGGCAAGCTACAACGCATTCGTGAAGAAACACTTGTGACATTGGTCAGAATTGCAGCTTACCACGTTGATATCAAAAGAATATAAATACACAGATTCACATGTAAGAAGCACAGACATGTACCTCTACAAGCAAAAGCGATGGACAGCTCGTTTATCGTTCTGTAGGCCTACTGTGTTTGTCATTGTCGCCTGTTGCCACAAGTACGACCTTCATCTTTATATTATTCTAAGTGGGACAAGCAACTGACAAATAGTGGGAGAAATATGCTGAAAACATTATAACGAGCTGAAAACATTATAACGAGCTGATTACATTACATTTCAAGAAAAACCAAATATTTGAATAATTTTCAAACAATCTGTCTCTAGGCACTTTCCTTGTCCCATAATAGTTTCGCTCGAAGTCTAGCGATCTGCACATTCTGACACTTCACACGCTTTTGTAAGACACGAACAGCTGCACTTAATCTAACCACTTCATCGTCAAAGCAGGTCTGTGTTGATGATTCTCACGAATCTGGCACTGATACATGGAGAGTTGAACTGGCTGCTTCTGTGTCATAGGATTGTTTTACAGCTTTAGATTGACTGTCGAATCTTTGCGGCAGTTTCCTCTTCATAGGCAGCTGAGGTGGTTTATTTCGAATGTCAAACTGTGTGGGTACTGCATTCCACATGAGTTTGTTGTCTGCGTTCATGAACTGGTTTTGTTCGAAATGTAGCGAACAAAACCTAATATTATTATACATGTAAACTGGGTCTTTCTTCATAAAGTCTTCTCGTCTGCTATTAACTAGCCATTTTCTGTTCCTAAAACGAAACAGTCATCATTTATACACATACGGTTTGCAAGTGAATCCTGACGATACAGTTTAGTAACACGTTGGTATATACCTCTCAGGATCCTTAGGGAACCTAAAAAAGACAACTGTAGTGTCTTCTTCCTATTGTTGCTGCAATTTATTGCGCTACAAACGGTCCCGATGGTAAAAACCATTGTATAAATCAACGTAAGCAATCACTATTCGCTTTCACGTTCGCGCCGAACCCACAGTTCAACCTACCGCCTGCTTGGGGTGCTGCTGGCGCTGAAGGCAACAAAATCGAGGCGAAGTGTCGCGACTGTTGTGTTAGACTGTGGAAGCACTGTGTCAGAGAGAGAGCGAACGACTATCGATAGAGAGCGTGCGAGTTGTTGTGGTACGTGGCCGGTTCGCGGGTGGAAAAAACGTGGAGAAGTTCGGCGTGAAAGACGGTGAAACGCGGAGGAACAATTAATTGCAGTGCGTCTTCTGTGTTAATAGGAGATCGCGCATTATTAAGTGAACAGTAAAACCTGAAAAGTACATCGAGTGTTTGCGGTGACGACACCACTGTCGTGTGGAGACACTGACTGTTAGAGCTGCGTGAAAGTGGAACAAACCAAAATGTTAAGTAAAAGAACAATGCTGTGATTTTATATGGCGGTAGTATCTGTTCCCGAAAGAACAGTTACCGTGGATGACCATGCAGCTTTGCTAGAAATGAAATGATAATTAAATGGACACCCTAGCAGATACTACCGCCATATAAAGTTAAAATATGGCTTCCCGGCCATTGACCTTCTTGTGCGAACGCACACGCTATGCCCGAACTCGTACGGGACTTGGTAGATTAATCTGCCACGAGTAATGAGTATGATCTATTAGGCGCACTACGAATGTAGTGGTGTGGACATGTTTGGAATGTGGATCTCACGGGGAACGTGCAAGGGATAAGTCCTTGCAGACGCACTATCCTCTGTGCCCACGGTGGCTCAAAAAACGTTACAGCAAAGGCGATTTTAGCTGAAAGACTGAAACATGAATGGAAAAATAACATAGAAACCAAATATGCTGGAATAGCATGGAATGTGGTCTGGAAAAACATCAGTAGTGATGTTCTTTCGTCTGACGTGAGAACAGCGTGGTACAAGGTAGTCAATAACATCATCAGCACTAATGAGCGTCTCTTTGCCATCGGTTTAAGTGACACAAACCTCTGCAGCAAATGCAACCTCGTTGATAGTGTACCTCATCGTTACACTTGTGGAGATCGGATTATCAACTGGAGGTGGACCAGGGAGAAAATTGCTCAAATAACAAGAACTTCAGCAAACAATGTACCGACTAACATTTTCTTCAGACCAGAGGAAAGTTACTACCCTCAGGCAAAAAATAACTCAGTGATTTGGTTAATGGGCAAATATACAAGTTATGTTTTTAACAATATTGGGAGCGATGAACATATTGAATGCAAGATGTATATGGAAAATGAATTCGAGAAAATACTCAAATATCAGAATCACAATAAGAAATATGGTAACATGCTCCGAATTGTCTTCAACCGAATGGGTATAGGGTAGGAACTGGATTTCTAGTAGGGAGGGAATGGATTGGGTCACGTTCCCGACCCTAACCTCACCTGCAAGTCACACATGAAAAATAAGTCAGCAGTACAGCAGATACAAGAATATGGCAAGAAACATCTGGTGTCTGATATAAAGGAAGATCTTGAACTCCCTATAGATGCGTTTAGAAGGCTGGAACTGACAAAAATAACAAGGCAGTGAAATATTTTGCGATGTCGCTGCTCCGGACTTCTCTTCTGTCCATGTAATTTACCCTGGAAGGAACACACTTCAAGGATTTACTGAATGATTAATTTGGGTCTGGGAAATGATTATGAGGAACCGGCTGCAGAAGAAGCAAATGTGCATGCTGAACTGCCACCAGTAGAAGGTGACAGTGAAGGTGCTAAATTGTGCTACTGCTAAAGACTCATTTTTTGAATGCTGAAATTTAAGACTGCAATTATCTGTCACCTTATTTATGTCATTTCATTGTAGCCATTTTTGTTACTGTTTTTGGTGAAAAAAAAAGATGGATAGAGCGTCTGCCATGTAAGCAGGAGATCCCGGGTTCGAGTCCTGGTCGGGGCACACATTTTCAACATGTCCCCAATGAAGTACATCAACGCCTGTTTGCAGCGAGGGTGTCCATTTAATTATCATTTCAATGCTGTGATTTGATCAAGAAACATTTATTATATCGTCCAGACTGTCTTAAAGACGACGACGTAAAGTGAACTGATGTTTAACGGACTGTTATAGTGATGTGACTGTTTTCTTGTGGCAACACGGTGAAAGAATTGTGCGAAGTATTGGCCTTAACCGGATATATATCGTAAATACTAAAGACATTGCAAAATTCCGACCTACCGGCACCGCGTGATTAATAAACTTTTAATAATAAAACGTCGCGCGCGTATCGACACCGCACACACTGGAACTATTATTATCACGCCAGTGCTGCCAGCTGATTCGACTACAACGGAGACGTGGACCACCGCCTTAACTGGAATATTAATGAAACAGGAGGATCCATTATTATCTTCACGCCACGAACCAGGGTTTACTTCACACATCGTCCGCGCGGACCACTGCTGACGTCATCGCACTGCCTGCAGCAACAGTTGAGACACTAAAAGAAAATTATTACGCTCTCTCTCATTTCAAAATTAAATACAATTGCGGTTAAATTATCTGTTTTAAAAATACTGTCACAATATCTCAATTTTGTTTAGTTCCAATAAATATTCTTTCCATTATTTCGTCTTGTTGACAGTGTTGAAAACCCGCCAAATTAAAGTTCAATTAATAATTTTATTTCAAAATTCTTCTCAGACATTTTGCTGCTCATTATAATTTTATTTTAATGTTTGTTTGTAACTTCTTTTGGAGGGAGTACATATTTTATTTTTTGTGTAGTAAAATTAGTTATCACAAAATTATGTATATTACCAGCTGATGCTATCCGCCATTACTGCTTGATAACTGCACCTACTTACTCATTGGCTGTCAGCTTCAAAACAAAATTACGTATTTCGTGGGCATTACAATATGATAATTTCTTATTACTGTTGAAGGTTTACTGGAATTATATTGACTTTAATTGTTCATTTGGCCCCCATTAAAGTGATTTATCGCATCTATATAATAATTGTACTTAATTACCTAATTTATTATTTTTTCCTTTTTCGTCCATGACTAACAGGGGTAATCAGATTCCTTGTATAGGTCATGTTTTATTATTTAAAAGGTTTTTTTTCTTTTTTTCTTTTTTTCTTTTTTTTTTAGAAGTAGAGAACCAGTTTCTTCACAAGTTCTCGTACTATTTTTATAATTAAGGCTCAGACCCACGTACTCAAAAACAAGGGCCGTATTTGTAGCAAAATGAAACTCAAAGCAGACGACCCGCTGCAGCATGGAGAAAATTGGTGTAAGCCAGTGTATCCACCCTAGGGCGAGGATGCAAACCATGGTAACGTGACTGGCGCTGGTAACTGTCTTAACTTGCCTTGTTTGGATACAATACCAAAATGAAGAGATATATATAACTTCCTGGCAGATTAAGTGTGTCTGCTGGGCCGAGACTAGAACTCGGGACCTTTGCCTTACGCGGCCAAGTGGTCTGCCGACTTTTTATTTTTTTAATCCCTTCACGCAGTTTTTTTTTTATTATAGTGATCAGCTAGCTCTCTGAACGAAAACGCTGAGCTAACTCGCCAGCATAAAAACCGCAGTAGCGAGATTCGATCCAGAGACTTTACGCTGCCGACTGAGCTATCCAAGCACGATTGACGGGGCGTCCTCACGGCTTCAATTCCGCCAGTATCTCGTCACCTACCTTCCCAACTTCACAGTTCGAGTGTCGGTCCGGCAAACAGTTTTAATGGGCCAGGAAGTTGCATATCAGCGCACAGTCCGCTGCAGAGTAAAAATTTCAATCGCGGAGAGATGTATAATTCTGAGATTTGCTTCTTATTATATCTTGTAGATCCTTTTCATTGTGTTTTCTGCTCAAATGGCGTATGTAATGCCTCTGTGACAGCTTTTATTGATCTTATTTATTTTCACGGTCCCTACAATTTTGATATCTAGAAGGCAAACTAACATTACTAGATTTCGACTCTAAAACTTGCCTTTTGGTTCGTCTAAAAGTTCCGATCTTACGACATTTCTGCTATAATTTCTAGCGAAACAGGCAGGGCTATGACCATTCGCAATGTGTTCCTTTGTATGTTCCCTGACAATTCAAGCTGTTAAGGACCCATCAATGGAATGTTAAAGCTTAAATTTCCAGCAAAGCAGGGTAGCCGCACGGTCTAAGGTGTCCTGTCCCGGTCCAAGCGGCTCCCCCCCCCCCCGCCCCCCTCCCCGTCGGAGGTTTGAGTCCTCCTTCGGGCATGGGTGTGTGTGTCGTCCTTAGCTTAAGTTAAAGTTAGATTAGGTAGTGTGTAAGCTTAGGGACCGAGGACGTAAGCAGTTTGGTCCCATAAGCCCTTACCACAAATTTCCAAATTTTCCTTAAATTTCCTTTGTCTTACATGGGTACCACGCACTCGATCACTATTGCTTTATTGTCCGTGTGTATTTTATGTGAACGAAATCTTTTCAGACAAACAGCAGTTTCGCAGTATCCTATCATTCAATAAATGGGAGCCTCACATCACCATTATGCAACCTTCACACTATGTGACTATTGCACTGACAGATGCTATTTGCTACCAATTAATTGTAGTTTAAAAAGCTGTTGTATTTCGGCACTACGTATAGTATGCATTTTTTCATATTTTTACATTAAAAGTTGGATGGCTTACTTCATACTGTGGTGAAGTTTTGTCAAGGCCTGATTAATGAAGTCACAGTTTTTTATTGGATAGCGTTTCCTTGCACATAACCCGATAATCTGGGAATACAACTAACTGACAAATACATTAGTAACTTATCACTGAAGCAGCAACGGCCCTACCACACTTCCGTGGAATACACCTATGTGAACGACACGTCGTGCAAGATGAGGTTGCCTATACCTGTCAACTAATCGTCAGGTAAGTGGTAACATGGCTATTTATGACTTACCAACGTGTTAATCAAATTTCTATCTGGCATAGACTCGAAACGTCTTTAAGTGTATTGACATACCGAATCCATATCGTTACAAAGCTTGAGGACATGGGTAAAGAGAGCAAGTTGTACGTATTTCGCGTGACTGTATTTACGGAATCCATGCTTGCTGCTGTGGAGAAGTAAGCCACTTCATTCCTTGAAGGTTACTGAAATGCACTTGTCTACCGGTCTTGTAAGGCTGTTACATATTATCTGATTCGTACTGAACAATCCCCTCCTTTCTTGTGACGTGGAGTGTTTTCTATAGTGTGTACCGGGACGTTAAATGTGAAGTGTAGCTGAGAAGTGCAATGACTATTTAAAAAACATTATTTTGTCAAGTAAAATCTGTTGCAATCCCAGTGACCTTCAGGCATGAACGCTGAAGGCATTGGAAAAAAAATACACGTCCAGTACACACAAGCGGCGCATAGTCAGTCACCAGAAGGTTATCATTCTTACACTCTCGAAACAAGATTTATTCCTCGTAAATATGGTGCCATGCATTTTGCAGATGTTAGTGCATCTGAAAACAGACATGGCTTCCGCCGCGTCGTAATGTAGGTCGGGTTAAGTTCGGCTGAATCGGTCGCAGCGCATGTAGTGTGCGTTTCTGTTCACAGATGTCGCTCAGGAGGTGCTGAGCCGCGAGGCTCTGTAAACCAGCCGTGCAAGCGACTTCAACATACGAAGCTCGCTGCTACTGGAGAAAACAAGACTGTAGTGTAACGAAAGTCTTACTACGAATACCGAACAGAAAACTTAGCGAAAAATCACTTCCTTAGGCTGTCTCCTTGTTACACACAAGTTTTGTGAAGCAGAAAATGATATTTAATTTCTATGCTTGGATTTTTCGTGTTCATGTGACGTCATAAAACGCTTCAAAATTATAATGTGGTGAACAATTGATGTCCGTAACGTACCTTTTTTTATACCTTACTTGTTACAAATGAAATAACTTCAGCCTACGTTTGGTATGTTTCGTTCATCAAAGTGTTTTTCAATCTTGTACCGAAATCGATAGGGAGCTATCGTGGACTTCATAGACCTCGAGCAAACTTAAGGAAGTTCCTTAAGTTTTTCCTCCTTCTAGTCTCTCAGACCTTCCAATTGCGATAAAAATCGCCTCTTCAAAAAGTGTCTAAAGCAATCGTAGCGCAAAGGTTACTTTGAAAACTACAGATATATTTAAACATATATGATAGCATTGGAGGGTAGCGTACCACGGTGCAGAATGAAATTTTTGGTCTTTCCCTTACATATTCCTTCTCGGAGCTGCAGTTCCCTAATCTATTAAAATAAATCCCAAGTTCAGCCCAACACCAGTTCATTACATTGCACTTTTACGTACACAGTCGCAGATGCATGGCAAAACGAAATAAAAATTCCCCATGTTCATTCTTTGTCTTAAATAGCAGATTTGGAAGAAACAGTTTCAAATTTTACAAATAGCAAGTTTAATCACGATGCTGATAATACTAACATCTTAGGCCTTCTCCGAGCTTGACATGTCATCATGGAGAAGGATGGTTCTCCAGTTTTTCAGACAAGCGGCTGAGAAGTTGGAGTACACAAAATGGAAACCAAGTATTTCGTCGTGGTCCTGATATTGCATGTAGTGTGCCCAGTGACTGGTGTTGAAAACTGAATGTACACTGAAGTACTAACTTTTTACATTATGAAATAGCTATTTTAGAAAAACGTATACAAAACAGCGTTATAGAGTACGGAAAAACCGAATGATGTGTAGTTAACAGACAGGGATTATATTCTGTAGAATGATGGCTTTAATCCTCTTTCATCCACTCTGAATTAGGGTTTTCGTGGTTTCTTTAAATTATTTCGCACAAATGCCGGAATTTTTTCTACAGACTATGACCGATCAGCTGTCCTATCCTTGTCAAGCTACAACTGTATATACGTAATTATGTAAATGTCTATAAATACTAACTAAGTTATCTCTAATATTATAGTATGTCCAAAATTCTTGTAAAAGTGACGCGTGGTTGTGTGAAACTACTACTATTACTCATAATAGTAATAAGCCACTCTCGCCACGTTTTTTATTCAGCAGCTCGAATCTAGATCCGCAAGAACATAGTCCACAACGCAAGTATTGTGAAGCACAAATGATTTACTTAACGAGTAATATGATGTTAATCCATTTTAATAGTGTGTTTCTAAAGTCAATAACCAAGACCGTTCGCTAAAATTTGTCTAATGAGCTCTGTGAGTTAACCCTTTGTCAGAAACAATATAAAATCCGAGGGTCTTTGTTCAGACATACAGCTTTCTAGAATGCAGTTGTGTTTCATTTTATCTATAGTAGCATTTAAGGAACACTGTGAAAACAACATGCTGCTTACTAACTACTAGAATTGAAATATTGCATGGTTGACTGCAAATGTGCACACGACACTAAAAACATCTCATGACAAAAGTGCTTGTGGATTAATTATGGCACCTGAAGATGACAGTATGATGATGAAACCGGTAATGTGAATATCTATGGCAAATAGGCGAGCTTGACGCAATAAATTATTATATGAATGTTTACAAGGTCACATGCTTCCATATGACGATAAGTCAGTTTTTAAAAATTACTACACAGTCTCTGCTTCGTGTGTAAAAGACTTCGCCGCTTCCAGTGATTTATGTGAAGTCTGCCACTTGCTTCATTTGAAACCTAACATGCCCGTTTAAAGCTGAGTAGGGTGAGGTAGCGAGAAGGTACTGGACTAGTATTCGAGATGACAGCTGTTCAAATACCAATCCCCTCATCCAGAGTGAGATGTACCCTACATTATTTAAGGCAAATTCCAGGATGGTTTCTATGAATATGACACGGTCGATTTACTTTTCCGTCTTTTCTTTCAGTTTATAGCTTACACTCTGCTAGCAGAAAATGGGCAACTGCATACACGGGTATTTGGTTTTCATGTTTGTAGAGCTGCCATTGAGGGAGTTAACCATTGATTTTCTTAACGGCCCAGCTTTACAAGAAAGGACGAGAGGAAGGTTAGTGTTCAATGTTCACTAGTCAGCGAGATAATGTTAGACAGCGTTGGAAGACTTTGTTGGCAGAGGATGCGGAAGGTGTGGACTGCATCCACACCCATTACTGACTAGTTGCGATCAACATTTTGTAACGTAATTATAAAAGTCTAGCTTCTACACCCCCACTTGGAATGAACTGAAAATTGGCAACTAGAAAATAAGTACCATATTGAAGTTTTGAGCTCAGTTTCCGTGCCTGCAGAAAATAATAACGAATTGAGGATCGGTCCCCCTTCTTGCAAGTACACAGATAACATAACATAACATAACATAACATAACATAAATCCGCGCAGTGAAACTTGTGTCCGAACCATAGCAACATAGCAAGGAGCTGTATTCACAAATGAACGAGAGAAGACGTCAGTTCAACTACACGAAAAGAACAAAAACACATTTGGCACACAAAAACAAACTTGTCACAGCTCAGGACCACAACTGTGGTGAAACGTGTTTGGCTGTTAAAGCAAAACAATAATTAATGCACCTGCAAAAAGGCAGAGTCATACGTAATTTATTAAGAAAATAAGTATCCGAAAGTTATAAATCTTGTCCGCTTCGTTGTTTCCCCCCAACCACTTTACCCTGTGACGTAGCAAGCAAATTTTGCTGATGGCTGGACGGGCTACCACTATAACCAATACTTTCACGGACGTTCTTGTACATTTGATGTTTGATGATAGTATGGTATGATTTACTGTGTTCTACTGATCTGAGAATGTCTCATCGAAAGTGATCATTAAAGAAAAAGAACACAAAAAAATCTATTTCACAGCCAGTAATTGCCGTATAAAATTAGCCAAGGGAATTTGTGCTCCATTTTAAGTAAAAGCTAGTTTCTCGAGCGTCTCAGTGTTTAGGACGTAATATCCGCTGAAGTATGGTTATTCAGCTATGAAATGAAGTGATCGTAAGGCACTGAAGACCGGGAGTCCCCACCAAAGTATCGAACCCGGACCTGCTGCTTGGCAACCAGACGCACTGACCACTTATCTCAAATTGTAGGTACGTTCACTGATTAGTCGAGATACGGTCCGTAAAGTGCATTGCGAATAGAAACAGTAGTAAAGAAGTAATGAATTAAAACTTCTTACATGATGTTTTAAGTTCTACTACGCGCCAATTTAAGCAAGAAGGTAGTTTTCCAAGCATCTAAATGTTTATGACGTCACACCTCCTGAGTTACTTGTCGTACAATGATGTAATTTTGCAGGTAAAAACAGTGGTACGTGTGAATACTGACTGCAAAACGTTTTGCGAATAGAGTCTTTCGTAAAGAAGTTATAGACGAAAACGTCATGCTCGACGCTTGACTGCGTGAACACTGAAAATGTGCTAAGCGATGAGCTCTCCTTTCATCATTTTGTAGGTGGGTGGGTTGGGGGTCAACGAGTAAAAGTTTCGTAAAGGTTTGAAATTATATGTAATGTTTATCGCAAGAAGCTAAGTGCAGTTACTCTCAAATACTGTATGAACAGAGTCCAGTCATTTGCGAACCCTCAGTTACGGTGCCTTGGAGAATACAGAGTCTATAACTCAACAATTGTCTTCTTGTGTGAAGACTTTCAACGTATGATTATAGCTCTTATTGAATGGATTATGACAGCAATTTAAAATTCTTAAATTCAGCTATTAACCAAGCGAAATATTGAAAATCAAATTTTTGTTGCTCCAGGAAGCAGTTTGGATAAGGAACCTGCAAATGGTTCTGGGATAGCAATTCAGTAATATGGATATAAATGGATCAGTACAGGAAAGAGATGAAGCTCCTTGGGTACATCAGAATTTAAGTTTAGAAGTGATTACATGCATCAATATTCATACGGTTACCTATGGTTTTTCACCTTTGCTACTGTGAATCAAATTTTTTTCTACTGCAAATTCTTTGTTGTCATGTAAGATCTGCAGAGTGCACTAAACAAACGAGGATACAATCTTGTGTTATTATGAACTGCCAAAACCAATGAAAGTGAATGCGAAATACACGTTGTGGTTGCAGACTGAACTGTAGTGTAATCTGATGTTTATGTTCACATCATACTTAACACACTCTAGTACATAAGAAAATCTGCTGTTTAACAGAATAATATGTACTCATTTATTTACTCATTTCTATACTGCTTTCTGTAGGTCATTCATATTAGCAAAGAGTTTGCAGTAAGAAGTGACATGTTTCACAGTAGCAAAGATGGACAAGTGCTCATAGCTCTTCGGGTATCCACTTCAGAGACCATGTTTACTGGACTATTTTCATTGTTTCACTCCTCATACCACCTCTAAAAACATCGAATATTTTTTAACACCCTCTGACAATGATACTAACATAGTAATGTTCACCAAATACAGACAGAATGAGCAGGCAAATCAGTTTTTGAATTAAATTATATATGGTTCGGTTCAGTTAACACATTTAAGAGTATTACACATCACCAGATGCATTCAAATAATGGTAGACTGCTATCAAAATAGTTTTGTTAGGGTATTGTAGACACCAGACTGTTTTCCTCTGTCATATTTCCTTATAACAGTAAAGCATGTGTTTCTTTTAAATAGCCTGTGAACACAGATAGAGGTTGGCCTTAAAATGGTGAGAAAGTAGCAATAAGTGAATCCACCTGGCAGAGGAAGTACAATTATTCATCATGTTTCATGGAATTGAAGGATATCATCAACAGCTTACTTCCATTTCGTGTATTTTGGTACCCAGTAATATTTGTCATAGTTTGGCCAAAGCCAAAACAACCAGTTCAAATGTCAGGTTTTATATAAAATTGATTGTTTGATAAGCTATAGTTTAAGAAAAAAATTTGTCATCCTGAGGGAGGAAGACTACATGTGGCAGTATTACACACTGTATTAAAAAAAAAAAAAACTGTATTCCTGTGTATACATAGAAGTGTCCAATTCACTGAGTTCTCATAAGTTTATAATAGTAAATACCACTGTCACTCAAAAGTAAGTTTCTGTATGTAATGTGATCCCACCCCAACAAATTCCTATTGTACTTGCTGGAACAGATATGTCAGTGTTTCAAATTATCATATTCTGTATATTACATGGAGAATGTTTCAGTGTACTTTTTAAATGAAGAAAATGAGAAAAAATTATGTTCCTGTTTTAATAATATCCTGGCAAAATTTTAGCATACTTTGTCAATTGTCAAAAACAAAAATTTGCCTCATTTTGACTGATATATTCATATGTACATTAATTAGAACTATTCTACAGAACTGCTTGTGAGTGTTACATCCTAAGCACTGAAATAATAAAACAGCAAGAGACCAACTTTGAAATAGCTCTTAGAAGCTGTCTCGCAGCAATGAGAAAATCTGATTTATACACTCAGTAATGCATAAAACATGCAATTTAAATGAACTGCACAATGAAAAAGGTTGTGTTATACTAGGTGAACTAGTAAAGATAAATACTGGAAACAATTAGGAGGAGGAAAATAAATTTGTTATAACAGTGGATGAGAATACATTGCATAACAAAGGATATACTAGGGGGAAGGGTGAGTGGGAAGAGGATCAGATGAAAAGAAGACACAAGCTAGCTGACAACATAAATGTAACTGCATCACACACAGCTACAAGAAGGGTGTCAGAGAACCAAGATGGCAAGATAGTGCTGAAACTTGCAGTGATGGACCTGTCGGTGTCAGAACACATTACCATCGAAGTACACACACACACACACACACACACACACACACCGTTGGGTGGCTTGCGGAGTATAAATGTAGATGTAGACACACACACAAATGCAAATCCCTCCGCCAATGCAGCTGGGTTCTGGTGTCATCTGGGTTGTGTACTTGCCATTCCAACCATGGTTTACTGTTAGCATATTATAGGTAGTTTACTACTGAAAACATATATTTAAAAATACTAAACACGTTCAAACAACATTAAAATACATTTTCAATGATAGGCATTTTGAAAAAATTGTCATCTTGTTAGTTAAGGACTGGCACCGACCCACTAACCTGATCTACACTTACAATGTCAAAACACCATGCTTGTCCTACTCGGCAAACATTCGTTGCTTCTATTGCCTTTCTTTGTTTCTGCTCCCTTCCTTTACACTCTGAGATTTTAGTGTTACGGTTCAAATACTGACAGGTTCCTTAAACACAAAACTATTCTGTATTACAGAAAAATAAAAACAACTTAAGAGACTGTCTCATCACAACAGCGTTCTAGTAACAGTTTTCTCACTTACCAATTATGTCACAGCAAACAAAACAAATCTTGAAGCATGCAGCATATTACTGCATGTAATTCACAACCAAACATCACATAAACATTTAGAATACTATCATCTCCGAGGAATCACCTAACTTGATGTAGATTGGGAAAATATCCTGGAAATGCCAATTTTTAGAAAATTTTTCTCCTTTATGTGTGACAGTACTGTATAAGAAGTTCACAACTTGGATGCTAAATATTTCTAAAGAGGTCTCTGTTACTCTCAGTCAGTGTCTTAATTCGGAATGCAAAGCAAGTGCTTTAACTAATGTGTTTCCATTGCCCACCCACAATGTAAACAGATAGCAAAATAACATAAAAAGAATGATATTCCACTCTGACTAAACTTTGTACTGTGTAGACTGTTTTTGATATAGAGCTTCAAAATATATACTGTAAAAGAATTGCTAATACACCTTAAGTAGTTTCACTGTACATTCTTATCTGCAACTGACCAGCAAGTTGTCATATCACTGAATTAGGCCTATGTTAAAGCCTTAAACTGCCTCAACACACTTCATTACACTGTTTTGCAAGAGACACACAGAATACATAACAAACAGTGTAGTTAGCACCTTATTTACTGGTACCATGCAACATAAAATGTCAAATTATACAACAGAAAAATGGTTATTGATAAAACACACTGTCGGTCTTATATAAACTTTTATTGATGTAACATAATTTCACTTTACAGATGACTTGTGCCATCTTGAGAAAGAAATATGCAGCAGATCATGAAGTACAGATGTTAATGAAAATAATGATTACTGAGTATATCCTGTCAGAATGTTCACATTTCCCAGCAGGTAAATCACACAAGCATTGCCAGATATAGTGCACAAAGCTTATAGTTAATGACACTGAGAAATACATTTACATTGCGTGAAACTGATGGATGACTGTAATGAAAATTAATATTGTATCAGTGACAGAAAATGTGGAAAATTTTGGTATGGCACTAAAGGAAAAGATTTATTGTTGAAGGTTGTTAGCAGTTAACACAGTTTCTAGATACAGTAGTTTATTTTTATGATGCAAACTTTGTTTTGAATAACATAATAATGGAAACTGAAAGGTGAAGGAGTTTACAACATTGACACTAACAAGAATTTTTGGCACATTTATAAATATTATATGTTTTTACTATCGTATTAGAACTGGTTTCTCATAAATAGTGAGGGCTAAACAGCACAAAATATCATGGCAAGCAGTACAGGAACACAAACAAAACAGTTATCAACACTAGAAGGTACACATACGAACAACAGATGTGATCTCATGCAGCTCGAGACTTACAACGTACTTGAGTGAGCAGACATGTGAAGGAGTGAAAGATAATGGAATATCTAATGAGCAGCTTTTGCAATTATGTCCATAATGAATTTGTAATTACTACAAAGAGCTGTCATTGCAGGTACTTTCTTTCCTTTCCTTACATTCTGCTGCAATATATAAGACATCAGCACCTTACCATTGTAAGATGCTGTTTGCATGGCCTGTACACAACAAAACAGCTTGTGGGGGGAAGCTTTTACGTACAGCTGCAGTCACTAAATGCTTTCATCAACACTTGAAGGTACTTAGGGCCTTACTCTTATAAAAGGCTAACAGATTCAGTAATGTGATGACTTGTTGTATAATTTAATAAACACAATTCATCAGCACTTTCCAGAAAAGCATAAAACATATGCACAGCTGCTAAACCTGGGACAATGGAACCTTAAGGATTTCAACAACTGCTGGAAGACTGAAAAAGTTAATTCAACGAAAGAAAATGTTTTCTTATCGCTAGAAAAATTACTGCGGGAAAGTCAACTACTGATTTTATCACAGTCCATACTTTTACCCATCCTTGAACAGACAGCAGATACTCAATACCTGTATGAAAAGATATAAATGAGTCTGAACAGCAATTTGTAATAAAATATACATTCCTCTCGTCATTACACATAGAAATGTACCTGCTTCTCTCTCTCTCTCTCTCTCTCTCTCTCTCTCTCTGTCTCTCTCTCTCTCTCTCTCTCTCTCTCTCGCACACACACACACACACACACACACACACACAATTAGAGATGCAATGAAAACACATAGAACACTGAGGGGGAAACGAAGGCTTCATACCTTTCTGCTACACACAGCCCGAGAAGCGAGTCATCTGGAAAACACATTAATCCGACGTGAACAACGAAATGTTATTGTTTCAGGAGGAGCTATTACGAAATATTTCTTCGCCACAAAATTAACATCCGTAGTCACCACAAGCACACTAAAACACAGACACACGCACAACTGTTTCACCGGGGCCACATTAGTGGTATAATGCTCAATCTGAGCAAACACTTGGACAACAATAACAACAACAACATTTCACAAACAGATCTCCTTTATAAAAGTGCTTATACAAAATATCAACGATCGTGAGTGGAGTGGTGAGGGGGATGGAACGTCTAGAGGTGCTGTCTGCGTCAGCGGAAGGACATGAGTAGCGGGGGCGCCTCCCGCGTCTGCGCGGTTTCCGACAGGCTCACAGGTGGCGATTGCGGCCGCTCGTCTGACGAGTCCTCGGAGTTGGCCGTCCCGCTGTCCACAGAGTGCGAATCCGGCCGGCACTGCACGTAGGACAGCTTGACGTAGTCGGGGGCGGCCTCAGTCTCGGGCGCGTAGTAGGCGGGCACGTCGGCCTCCACGTCCTTGGCGGGGATGATTATTCCCGGGTCCGACGCCGCCTCCGGTCGCTGGTCCGCCCTCCTGCGCCGTCGTAGCGCCCTCATGTCGGCCATTCTCTGCCGGATGAACGGCGGCACGTCTTCCTGCGCCGGGGGCGGCGCCGGTGGAGGCGGATCGTCGCCTCGCGCCGGGAGGCTGGCGAGCGTCACGTAGCCCGGGACGGAGGCGGCGGGGGCGGCCGTCGCGACGCCGGACGCGAACGGCAGCGATACGTACCCGCGGCCAGCCGCAGCCTTGTCGACTTCGGCGCCGAGAGGTTGTTGCTTCGAGCCGACCACCTCCGCCGCCTCGAGGGCGCTGAGCCAGTCGTCGACACTGCCGCTGCCGGCGAGCGGCGGCGGCTGCTTGGGGGCGGTAGATACGCTGGCGACGCTCACGTAGCCCCTGGAGGCGGCGAGCGGTGGCGGCGGCGGCGGGGGGCTGGGCAGGTAGCCGGCGCGGCAGTAGGGCTCTCCGGCCCCGGAAGGCACGTCGCGCGCGCTGCCGCCTAGAGCGGACGCCGCCACCGCGGGGGCGGGGGCGAGACAGGCGCCGGCCAGCGCTGCCGTCAGGTCGGGGGTGCTCCAGGAGGCGGGGGCAGCCTTGGCGCCGGGGTAGTCGGCCGAGAAGAGGCAGGAGAGCGGCCGCGTCTGGCGGCAGCGCTCGCCGTCCGCCTCGGCGCCGGAGTCGGTGGCGGAGGAGACGCGCGTGGCCGTGGTCAGCGACGACGAGGGGCAGTCGCGGTCCGAGCTGCAGCCGCTGCTGTCCCCGCTAGGGCTGCGCTGCGCGCCGCTCCCCAGCAGAGTGCAGTCTGGCTCCCCTCTCGCGTCCCCGCCGGCCTTGCCCGCGTCGCGGATGCTGTAGATCTGCCACGGCACGTTCATGTGGTAGCCGTCCTCCTTCTCCTTGTCGATCGTCAGCGGCGCCAGTCCGGGCGGCAGCTTCACCTCTATCTTGTGCGCCACATTGAACCACACGACGAGCTTCCACATCAGGAATCCCACTATGATGAAGAACACTAGTATCGAGACCGATATCATGCACCACTTTATAATAGTCGTCATTTCGATCGGGTCGACGGAGCTGCAGTACGCCTCGGCCCATTCGCTCCACGGCCCGTAGAATGAGCGCTTCGGCCGTTGGTCGTTCACGTTCACCGCTCTGATGGCCAGGCGATAGATGCGGTTTGGGTCGCGGCACTCTGGAATCTTTATATCGGCCGTCCTGTTGGCGGCCTGCGTCGCTGTAATGTTGTACACCCTGGTCGCGTTAGCGTCGTCGGACGGCTGTACCCACACCTGGTAGTAATCCAGTTTCCCGCCAGCGTGGTCTGGCGCTTTCCACTTGAACACGATCCTAGAAAAGTTCTGCACGTGCGCTACGGGCCTCTCTATCGTACCCGGCAGCCCTATCTCGGTTCGCTTCGTGACAGGCTCTGTATAATTGGAACATTCCAAGCTGCGCGGCATCGTACACGCCCTCACATACACATTGTACACGGTGTAGCTGCTGAGGTTCCTGAGAGTCACCGATTCCTTTTCGTCGGGCCCTAACTCGACGAGATGATGGTTGTACAGGACGTCATAATGGTTGAGTTTACCATTCATAGACAGCGGAGGCACCCACGACACTGTCATGGAGTCATTTGTTACTCCCGTCACGGTCACATCCAGCGGAATGGTGGGCGCCGCTTCCAGTGTTGTGGTGTACTTGGGATTACTCGCATCACTCATTATTCCGTTTGCCTCCCTCGCCACGTAAATCATGTAAGTAGTATACGGCTGCAGATTGGTAATACTCGCCTGGACAGACACGTTGTGACCGCGCACTATCAGAACCTCCTCCTCTGTCCTGCACGTCGCGTTGTGAGGCGACACTATGGGGCAGTAGTAAATATTGTACTGTGACACATTCTGCAGCCGATTCTGACACTCCATCTCGAAATGTACTTCAATATACGTGGAGCCCACACTACTTATTTCGATTTCTTTCACCTTTTCCAGCCCGCTGTTAGGTCTCAATGTACATGTAGCCCAAATCATGCCGCTGCTCGAAGTGTTGGTATTCGAGGATATTGCGAATTCGTAAACTTTACCCTCGCGCACTGTAATGTTCATGGTTCGTACGTCTTTAGACACGCGAGTCCAGTTCAAGAAACCGGAGCAATGATTGGGTCCGTCGCGATCATTTTGGCACCAAAACACGGTGTAGCTGTCGATCATTCCTGCCCACTCTTTATCGGAAGGATGATTCCACGACAGCTGAATAACACCTTTCTCGTTGACGTATTTGGTGAAGCCTGTCGGTGTTGGTGGAAGCGTCTGCTTGGAAGGCACATGGACAACTGAACTCTCCTCCGAAGGGCCCTCCTTATTCGTCGACACGATCCTGAAGGTGTAGCTGTCTGTAGTCAGCTGATCGAACTGGGCGTAACTTTTCCCAATCTTGTTCGGCTTGATATTCACCAACTTGCCATTCTGCTCCACAGACGAAACATCGTACGAGAAGTCGTCTCCATTCTCAGAGCATCTGGGAATGCGCTGCCAGTAGATGATAATGTCTCGCCGGTTCAGTCTTCCGATGATATGAAAACTGCCGCTGTCGGTCTTTGGAGGGAAAGACGGCACAGTAGGCAGCGTTTTGAACGTGTGTGATGCAGGTTCCGACCACATGTGATCGCCGGTGGCCATGGGCGACTTCAGGTACAGTCTTACGTCGTACAGCGCATTAGGATAACGCAGTCCGGTTAGTGTGTAATTGGTGCTCATCTTCTCCAGCTGTGACGTATCAGCTGTCTCCCAGGCGTCAGACGGGTCGCACACGGACTTGTACTGTATCATGCGATCGAGGCCGGGTGGGAACTTCTTCATGTTCATGGCGATGTCCCACTGCAGAAGCGCACTATTTGTAGTTATATCCTCGGAGACGAGGTACAGGGGCTTGGCGGGCAAGACGTGAGCAAATACGTGGAATTTTATCCGAGGAAATGTCACATTTCCGAGATCATTGCTTCCTGTGAACGTAAAAGCGATGTACTGATGCGTCGGTCTGAACATCGGGTCGGTTCGTGTGTCCCAATAACAGTATCCGCTGTCTTCAGTCTCTTGTGGACATTTGTACACCCAGCGTGTCCCACGGCCGAGTAGGGCGTACATTATTTTGTAACGCGTCCTCAGCGGGTTTTCGGGTGCCGTCCATGTGCAGTTCAGACTCTCCCAGTTCCAGGACAGGCACGAGAACTTGTCAACAGGCTGTGGTTTATACGCGACGACCACCTCGTTGAGGCACAGTAAGCTCTGTTTCTTGCCTCCCTGGTGCAGCCTACAGTAATACTTGCTGGACGACACTTCGGGATGAGGCTCGAGCAGTCTCGCCGTGGTGGCATTGAGGACTTGGATGTACTCCTGGGGTAGCGGTGTGGCATTGCGGTAGAACCTAATGTCGCTGGCGTTGCGCCCTTTGGTGGCCACGAAATGCGGATCGATGAAGCAGTAAATCTCCAGAGAGCTGCCGTACTCGACAACTATCCGGCCTTTGGGGACGGTGTAACCGTGGAAGTCCAGGCCTGTCATGCATTTGCCTCCCGTCACGGAGACGTGCTGCGTCGTCGGGGCGGCGGGCGATAGCGTGGCAGCTGCGGTCGACGTCTGGGCAGACACCGGCAGCAGCAGAAGCAGGCATAGCGCGGGAGCGCTCGCCCACGCTCGGCGGTCGCAGCGGGGCATGCCGTCGCCTTAAAAACAGCTCATAGCGGCGGCAGGGCCCGCAGACAGCCTCACATGCGCCTAGTGGGTCGCGGCCGCTTCTTCCTCCAGCGTTGCAGTGTAGTGGACTCGGTGGTAGCCGCGCAGCGGTCAGCGAGGCGTAGCTCTGCGTGTCAAGTAGCGGTACCGCGCGACGACCGCAGCATCTGCCACCGCGCGACGAGCACTGACGAGTGTGTCCCCGCGTGACGCGTTTAATAGTCACTCACGAAATGGTGCGACGCGAGAAAAAGGTGGAGGTCGCAAATCGATATAGACAACTGAGTGGCGCAACGCAACCTCCCACCGCGACTGTCTCTCGGCAACTGGCCGACTCGTAGCCAGTGACGGCGCCGGAGACGTCCGAGCCGAACCGAGGGCGCCCGAAGCTCGGCGGCCCCGGCCGAGCTCGGCGACGGCCGCTGCAGCAGAGCGCTCAGAGATTTCGCCGAACTGCGCGTTCACCACTGGGACGGCGTCTTTTCTCCTTCAACACGCACAAGCAAACAGCGCAGCGAGCGTCTTAGAAGCGCGCTCTCAGCGTTCGCACTGCTACGGTCACACAGTACGCAGGCACGGCTCTTACACCGTAAGCCGTTACTTGACACTGCTGTCATAGCACGTATGTACGTAATTTTTATCAGCTGCGTGTTACATATACAGTCAAAAACCATTCTAGGAGGAACAACGATATGCTGCGATTAATTTTCTGGAAATTTTAAGTTTCCATGCGCTACCTTCTACCTAAATCGTTTATATTCACCTAAATTGCTTATATTACATATATTGCATCGCACTGCGCGTGACATTTCTCGCCGTAGTTAAATGAGTTCGGTGAAACAGATACATTTGGGCGGAATCTGTTTTTAAAGCAGGAGGCAGACAAATTACAGTAAACGGAATTTTGAGGTGGTAGAAAGTAATCTGTGTCAGATAAAACTGCCCTAAAACCCTTCTTACTAAATTGAATCAACGATGCCAAAAACTACGTAGTTTTTCTCATAATGTAGTGTGAGTTTAATGCTAAGAGTTCGATGCCTGATACTTAATAATTCACGGAAATCATATTTAAAAGCCACAAAAAGCCTCTGATGAAATAAATGCTTTATTCACTACTATTTTTGATCAACAGATCGTCAAGTAACACAAAATTATTTATGTTAGCTAATTACGGCGGTTGTGCTGTGGCGCCAAAACGTAAAATAAAACTTTTTTTTTTTTCTTGACACCACAGTAAGAACATCGTACGAGGCTGACGTAAATAATTTTGAGTTACTTGCTGATCTGCTGATCGAAACTGGTAGTAGGTTTATTTCATCAGCTGCCCATTGTGGCTCTTAAATATGATTTCCTTCAAATATTTACAAGGCTTGGAGCACAACGAGTACAAAATATGTGATAGTTTGTCGCGTCACGATCTCACAGTGTTACAATTTTTTCAGTGTAAACCCCACACTGATTTTTTACAGTACAACCTTGACAAATACGACGAAGAATTGCACGTGAGTTCTCCAAGATAAATAAGACAGAAAGCATTCTAGCATGTCACTCAGACTTCTAAGGTTTGTCAATATGACTATCTAAAAAGTTAGGAGAATAAACCGAACAGTCCGCAGCTCGTGGTCGTGCGGTAACGTTCTCGCTTCCCACGTCCGGGTTCCCAGATTCGATTCCCGGCGGGGTCAGGGATTTTCTCTGCCTCGTGATGACTGGGTGTTGTGTGATGTCCTTAGGTTAGTAAAGTTTAAGTAGTTCTAAGTTCTAGGGGACTGATGACCATATATGTTAAGTCCAATAGTGCTCAGAGCCATTTGAACCATTTTAAACCGAACAAGATGGCCATTTGGGTTTTCTGTGGTATTCATACACCTCCTAAGGCAAACTGCAAGGTGGTAATTCTGGAAAGGTCTTGGACGATTCCCTTCTCCGTCCTGCAGAATTCGAACTTACACTCTGTCTCTAATGGCAACGTTATTAACGGGACGCTAAAGCCAGATCTTCCTTTCTTTCGACCTTGGAGGGAATAAACTGCACTTTCTTCCTGTTTCCTCGCATAACTTTCCTCTAGATCACACCAGTATGGACGAACTAAGCAACATCGACAACGGACAAGTCAAATTTAAAGACTGAAATTAGAGTTATATAATTTCGGTACTAAGCATACAAAAAGGTTACTGCTGTGTTGTATTTTTCGTCATACGTTTCGAACCCGCGCACGTATTGCCGGATGCCTTTTAGAGCTTGTTTGTATCTCATTGCAATGTGTTTACAGTTTAAATGTCTAGAGTTCAATGACAGGTTATATTCTGTAGACTACTGATAACGTTTCATTCCGGAACAGGTGGAGCGACCTGAAACTCGATAGATTTTGTGGCAGATTATCGATTGGATCTAAATTTGGTACTGTCACTATAAAATCTAATTTTCATTGCAAAGTCACTGGCTCTGTATCGCCTTATATGACAACAGATTTTCATAATATAAAATACTCCATAAAAGAAACCCAACATGCAGGTAAAGATCATGAACTGAGTTCTGAAATAAAGCACATGTCGTGGATCAGGTAAGTAGTGTAGATTAACTGCTCTCTCTCTCTCTCTCTCTCTGTGTGTGTGTTTGTGAGCAGGAGCACATGCAAGTGCAACATCTGATTATAATAAAAATAACATCGTATCAGGAACGCAACTTGCCACCAATTTTAAGAGTTTGGGATAAACAAGTAAGACATTAAACTTCCTATATTCACTCTCCTATGCGATATTGTTTCCTAGTTTGCCATAAACGTATACTTTCCGATATGTGTATTTTACCCTGGGAAAGTACTTTCAGAACAATCTGCGGTGACAGTTCGCGAACTTGGTGTTGGTCGCAACTGAGGCGTGTTTGAATTCTGTTATCGCATTACATATGCTCTAACACGGGATTTGTATTTATCTTTATTCATTCCAAATGAGAAACAATATAATACAACCCGTCTACTGTTTCTTCAATAGTGTCTTTGCTTTGTCGAGGTACTTTTCTAAGTCAGAGCTTCATCATCACGGCTTCAAGTCCTACGTAGGGAATTCCCTTGGGATTTCAGCGTGGAAAAACGCAATTGCTACGCCGCACAGCATGTAAGTTATTTATTGTCTTCGTTCTGCTGAAATACCTATGCTATAAATGATGTTTCTGAAACCTGAAATCGGCATAATTCTAAGTTGTACTGTAACTATCGACGATAAGTCTCTAAGTATTCCACTGTAATTCTGTAGCGTATTATATTCCACGACAGTTTCGCAAATTGTAATTTAAGAAGGTACTGTACTTCCACGGATTCGCGTTTCTAGCATGTTGATATCGTAATGAAGTTCTGTACATAGCAACGGAAGCTCTGGCGATGAATCTATGCCATAGAAACGTAATTCCTGATAGTAAAGACGCTATTGAAAAGACAATAGACTGATATTTTTACTAAGCCTTCTGTTGACTTAACCGTCTCGTTTTCTACAGGAGATTCATTATGGATACTGGTATGCTTCCAGGCATTGTCCTTAGCTGTTGTCTCCATTTTGTTCACAATATTTCGCCGATGGACCCAACCGTCTTCTCCAGCTGATACGAGTTTTGCTGTTACGTGTACTCTCTACCTGTACACGTCCTAATCTTTGTTATATACGTGTTCCCGGCAAGAGATACACGAGGGCGTGCTGAAAAGTAATGCCTTCGAATTTTTTATGTGAAAACTCTTAAAGGCTTTTAAATAAAACAAACGTTATTAACATTCTACTTCTTCATTCTTCATGTCTACCTGTGTCAGCCCTCTGCCGCTAGAGGGCTTCGAATCGTAGCTTGTAACACGGCGTTGTAAAACATAACTATGTCGGTCCGTGAGAAACAGCGTGTTGTAATTGAGTTTCGAATTCGAAGAGTTCATCCACACATGGAGTACCATCTACTTCGGCATGACAATGTCAGACGACACAAGAACGCTTCAACGTCTGAAACTATCCCTTGGGTCCACTGGCATCGATTAGATCTCCATGCAATACCGACCTGGCCCCACCAGATTTTCGTCTGTTTCCAAATTTTAAAGAACTCAATCGCGGACTTCACTTTGATAGGGATGAGGCGGTGAAAGCAGAGGTGAGGTTGTCGCTCCGTTAACAAAATCAAATAATGTGCAGTAGCGGTGTCAACGGACTGGTGTCTTGTTGGGGAGTGAGTTCGTCGCCAGGGTGACTAAGTTGCGAAGTAAATGTGTAGACATGAAGAACAGAGATGTAGAGCATTAACACCGTTTGATTTATTTAAAAAAGCTTTAAGAATTTTAACATAAAGGATTCGGAGGCATTACTTTTCAGAATGTCCTTGTAAGAAGGTAGTAGTGTGGTCGAACGAACAGTCTTCGTCAAACACAGGTTCTCTAAATTACACGAGATGTAAGAGTCGTGTTTTTTTTAAATAGGTACCGTTTCGAAATTAAAAAAAGACGTGCTAAGATATCTCAATAATCTTTTTTTACATGAAAGCCTGTACCTTAGTCTACATTTCTACATAATTTACGTCAATATTGAGGCACTTGTCATAACGTTGTACCAGCTTTTGAATACCCTCCTCATAGAAGTCTGCCGCCTGACTTGTTAACCACTGCATCGCCACTGTTTTGACTTCGTCATCGTCTTGAAGACGCTTACCAAAAAATGGTTCAAATGGCTGTGAGCACTATGGGACTTAACATCTGAGGTCATCAGTCCCCTAGAACTTAGAACTACGTAAACCTAACTAACCTAAGGACATCACACACATCCATGCCCGAGGCAGGATTCGAACCTGCGACCGTAGCAATCTCGCGGTTCCGGACTGAGCGCCTAGAACCGCGAGACCACCAGGGCCGGCAAGAAGACGCTTACCGCCCAGGTGTTTCTTCAAGTGCAGGAACAGATGGTAGTCACTGGGCCGGGGCTGCACGGAGAATGATCTAGAGTTTCCCATCTAAAATATGTGATGAGATCTTTGGTCTGATTCGTCACATGCGGACGGGCATTGCATTGCAGCAAAACGATGCCCTTGATCAACTTACATGGACTGTTGCTTTGATTCTGGTGTGACGTAGGCCACCCATGTTTCATCGCCCGTAACAATTTGGCTCAAGAAATCATCACCGTCGTTGTGGTACCGCTCAAGAAAAGTCAATGCACTGTCTAAACGTTTGGTTTTGTGCAGATCTGTCAACATTTTCGGTACCCAACGTGTGCACAATTTTCGGTAATTCAAGTGCTCGGTCACAATGCCATACAAAACACTACGAGAAACATTAGGAAAGTCATCCCGCAAGGAGGAAATCGTAAAGCTTCTGTTTTCTCTCACCTTATTGTCCACTTCCTGCACCAAACTTTCATTAACGACCGAAGGACGCCCACTCCGTTGTTCATCATGCACATTTGTGCGGCCCTCTTTAAATGCTCTCACCCACTTTCTTACCATTCCATCACTCATAATGTTTTCTCCGTAAACTGCACAGATCTCACGATGAATATCGATCACTTTTAGGCCTTTAGCACTAAGAAATCTTGTAACAGCCCGTACTTCACAATCGGCTGGACTCACGATTATCGGAGGCATCTTAAACACTCAGTACACAAAGTAAACAAGGAAGAATCAAAGTGTAATGGCGTCAGTGTGTAGATTAAGGTACAGACTTTCATGTAAAAATAAAATTATTGAGTTATCTTAGCACGTCTTTTTTTAATTTCAAAACGGTACTTAATTAAAAAAAACACGCCTCGTACGTCGCCATTCTTCCCAGGATTCCCATTTAAGTTTTCCGAGTATTTCTGCTACCATTTCGTATGGGCTGTACCTCGTCATGTAACGATCCTTTCAGTGCGTCTTAGAATTCATTCGATATCTACTGCCACTCCTACTTCATATGAACTCCAAACGCTGGAACACAGCCGTCAGGACTAACTTCTTGTATACGTTCTCATTTACAGACGCAGCGCACTTTCGAGAACTCTTCCAACAAACCTAAGCCTTCCGTTGACCTTGTCTGATACTGCTTTTACGTGATCATCCTATTTCGTATACCCTTTTATTTTCGCCTCTGAAAACTTGTAACGATGTGACGTTTTCAAGGTACTCACCACTTAATCTTTTTCTCTTGCCTTGTTACGGGCCTTATCTTATATTTATCTACCTTTAAGAATAGTTGCTACTTGTTACACCTATTGGAAATTTTGTGTAGGTATACCAGTATTTACTTACGAGCATCCAACCATTACACTTTCCTGTGGACAATAGCGCCGGCAGCGAGCGATCTTACATTGCTGTCGATCCTACCTGCAAAACCGTTAATACACTGTCAGAACTTTAGAGGTCCGCCGGCCGTTGTGGCCGAGCGCTTCTAGACACTTTAGTCCGGAACCGCGCTGCTGCTACGGTCGCAGGTTCGAATCCTGCCTCGGGCATGGATGTGTGTGGTGTCCTTAGGTTAGTTAGGTTTAAGTAGTTCTAAGTCTAGGGGACTGATGACCTTCGATGTTAAGTCCCATAGTGCTCAGAGCCATTTGAACCATTATAGGTCCTGTTACGTTTACTTGGACACATTGTGTGTTTCGTTTATGCAGAACATTCGGCTTCTAGTAGAATCTTTTTATTATATGCTCAACAGGCCAGTCTCCTCTTCGTCAAAGACCAAACGCACTGATGCAGTTTTCCACTTCAGGTCGTACAAGTATTTTGTGAGCATCCTCTTCGATACAGAAACCTTGAACCCTGAAACATGCCAATTAATCTAAGACTGTCACTTGATTCACTACGCGGACGAGGAAGAGGAGAAGCAGGAGAAGGAAGATCGGTAATATTCTTGCCTTAAGCTATTTATGGATGCAGTGGAAAGTGTAAATATTTATGGCCGAACGGGGATACGCCCCACAGCCCTCCAGTGTCTTGTTGCTGAGCCACCTCACTTGCTGATTTACCACACGTTGTCGGCAAGCGATACATAGCCTCTGGAAGAAAGTTCAATTTTGAGGTCGTACTGCAAACTCTCGAAGAGGCATATCGGAAGATAAGAGCGTGTGTCGTCATAGAAGAAGAATTTTTTGTGCTTCTTGGTACATTAGTCTTTCACGTATAGCATTTCACGAGCATTGACGCATTACGCACTGTGTTCCCGTCAAAGGGGGAAAAAAATTTAACAGCACGTAGAGGAAGCTCCACTGAACAATTAAATGTAGGGAACATGTGGTCGGAGAAGCAGGTTAAGGAGATAATAGGAATAAAATCACATTACTATGTACTTTTTATTTACATTAGTTACAATTGACTCCAAATACCTTCACCGACACAATGAATGTACCATTTGCAGTCTACCTTGCAAAATGTGCTGAAACGGACGGCCATCAACCTCAATGCAAGCATGACATTGGTGAACAAGATTCTGACGCACCCTCACAAATATCCCTGGTGTGTTTCGAACCACATCACAGGCAGTATAATTCTGGCAGCTAATTCCACCTCCGTATCTACAGGGGTCTCGTACATATGTGACTTTAGATACCCCCATAGCAAATAATCAAGGGGATTCAGGTCTGGTGACACCGCAGGACACGGAACAGTACCTCCCCTTCCAATCCAGCGACCAAGGAATACAGCATTGACATGGTTGCGGACATGCATGCAGTGTACCATCATGTATCAACATCCTATCACTAACAGCGATGGGTACGTTCTCTAACAACTCTGGTAGAGCTCTTTGCACGAACCTCAAGTGGCCATTCAGACGGCCAGGTACACTTCCTAGTAATCAGGTTCGTCCTCCTTGTTTCCTTGCAGGGAATAAAGAATATACATGTAAATAAACAGCAAAGTATGTGTGAACTTGTACGCATGTTAGTTGTAAATAAGCTGGAAGGCAGTAATCCTAGACAAAGCGGTAGACAAGTTTATTCCTGTATCTCCTTAAGCTGGCTTCTCTGACCGCAGGTTCCCTCAGATTGTCCAGTGGGGCATTCTGTACGTCCCGTTACGGTTTTGCACGCTCGTACAGAAACATCCTGTATCAACCAGCGAGGAGATTAGTGTGTCTATAACTTGCGAAATTCAAATGGTTCAAATGGCTCTGAGCACTATGGGACTTAACATCTGAGGTCATCAGGCCCCAAGACTTAGAACTACTTAAACCCAACAAACCTAAGGACATCACACACATCCATGCCCGGGGCAGGATTCGAACCTGTGACCGTGGCAGCAGCGTGGTTCCAGACTGAAGCGCCAAGAACCGCTCGGTCACAACTGCCGGCTTATAACTTGCACTTTTACTTTGTATGTATATATGCATTTTTAAACCGGGGACCTAGAAACGAAGCCGGCCGGGGGGGCCGAGCGGTTCTAGGCGCTACAGTCTGGAACCGCGCTACCGCTACGGTCGCAGGTTCGAATACTGCCTCGGGCATGGATGTGTGTGATGTCCTTAGGTTAGTTAGGTTTAAGTAGTTCTAAGTTCTAGGGGACTGATGACTTCAGGCCGCGCGGGATTAGCCGAGCGGTCTTAGGCGCTGCAGTCATGGACTGTGCGGCTGGTCCCGGCGGAGGTTCGAGTCCTCCCTCGGTCATGGATGTGTGTGTGTTTGTCCTTAGGATAATTTAGCTTAAGTAGTGTGTAAGCTTAGGGACTGATGACCTTAGCAGTTAAGTCCCATAAGATTTCACGCAAATATGAACATTTGAATTTGGACTGATGACCTCAGAAGTTAGTCCCATAATGCTCAGAGCCATTTGAACCATTTGAACCTAGAAACGACGGAGAGGCTTCGTCCCGCCGTAGCCCTCAGTGGTTCACAACCGCACAACAGGCCACAGCAGTCCACCTACCCCACCACCGCCCCTCACCGAACCCAAGGTTATTGTGCGGTTCGGCCCTCAGTGGAAACCCCCACTCGGGAACGTCTCATAGCAGACGAGTGTAACCCCAAATGTTTGCGTGCTAGAATAATTATGGTGTACGCGTGTGTGGAAACGGTGTTTGCGCAGCAGTCGCCGACACAGCGCAGCTGATGCGGAATTAGGGGAACCAGCCCGTATTCGCCGAGGTAGATGGAAAACCTTCTTAAAAACTATACACATTGTTTTGAATGCATCACGAGAACAGCAGTGATCAATGTCTTATAAATAATTACTATTAACAACAGTCTTGATCACGATTTATTTAACAAGGTGACCGGTTTCGACCACTACTGTGGTCACCTTCAGACCATTGAGTAGGAACCTCTTTCTGTTAGAGAATCACTACTGATCAGTAGTGATTCTCCAACAGAAAGAGGTTCCTACTCAATGGTCTGAAGATGACCACTACCTTGTTAAATAAATTGTAAGTAGGCTGTTTATATTTTCTTATTGGCAAAGTTACGTAGCGCTCTATATGAAAATCACTGGCTGTGTTGTGTGCAGTCTGTGGCTAGTTTGCATTGTTGTCTGCCATTGTAGAGGGGCAACTGGATGTTAACAGCGCGTAGCGTTGCGCAGTTGGAGGTGAGCCGCCAGCAGTGGTGGATGTGGGGAGAGAGATGGCGGAGTTTTGAAAAATGTCATGAACTGCTGTATATATTATGAATATTGAGGTAAATACATTGTTTGTTCTCTATTAGAATCTTTCATTTGCTAAGACTATCAGTAGTTAGTGCCTTCAGTAGTTTGAATCTTTTATTTAGCTGGCAGTAGTGGCGCTCGTTGTATTGCAGTAGCTTGAGTAACGAAGATTTTTGTGAGGTAAGTGATTTCTGAAAGGTATAGTTTAATGTTATTCAGGGCCATTCTTTTGTAGGGATTTTTGAAAGTCAGATTGCGTTGCGCTAAATAATATTGTGTGTCAGGTTTAGCACAGTCGTGTATAAATTTTTCTAAGGGGACGTTTCAAAATCGTGATCAAGACTGTTTTTAATAGTAATTATTCATACACATTCTGGCTGGCACACCGGACCTCGAGACTAATAGGCCGGGCGGATTCGTGCCGGGGACCGGCATGCCTTCCCGCTTGGGTAGCAGCCACTTCCACTTCGCTGCAGAGTGAAAATCTCATTCTGTAAACGCTATACTACTTCTAAATTTGTCACTACAATCCCACTGACAATCTTTTGGTAAGAAAAGTAAAGGGAAACGTATCTGCTGAATGAAGGAAACATGAAAGCAGTTACTTCTGGACATCGTTATGCTGGTGTGGTACTTCGAAACAATGGAATATGCGATTGACTATCTCCGATGCTAAAGTTTTACATATGCTTACTGAGAATCAATGCAGTATGATATTACTGAGAATTAATGTGACGTACCATATACAAGTCCGCGCTCGTGGTCTCGCGGTAGCGTTCTCCCTTCCCGAGCACGGGGTTCCGGGTTCGATTCCCGGCGGGGCCAGGGATTTTCACCTGTCCCGAGATGACTGGGTGTTGTTGTGTCGTCTTCATCGTCATAATTCATCCACATTGCGGTCGGAGGAAGGCAACGGCAAACAGCCTTCATTAGGACCTTGCATATTATGGCGGTGCGGGTCTCCAGTATCGTTTCCATACGCTCTGTCATGAAGCATGGGACTTCATTTCCACCATTTACAAAAGTGGATAATCTTACCGAGCGAGATGTTGCATTGTCTAATCCAGATTTAGGTTTATTTGCCGAAATTGCTTAAGGTAAACACCAGGATGATTCCTCTGAAAAGGTTACAACCATCCCCAGCATTCTCCAGTCCGTGTTTGTGCTTCGCCTCTAATGACAACGCCATCGGCGTGAAATCATAATATTACTTCCTTCTTTCTGCATATAATTAGTTACTGATCTCGCATTGTTACCGCACGAGGAGCGTCATTATCTCCTCACAAAGTGACAGATTGTTATTTCGAATTCACTGCCACATCAAACCGTCAACACAGCGACATTAGCCGGCCGCTGTGGCCGAGCGGTTCTAGGCACTTCAGTCCGGAACCGCGCTGCTGCTACGGTCGCAAGTTCGAATCCTGTCTCGGGCATGGATTTGTGTGGTGTCCTTAGGTTACTTAGATTTAAGTAGTTCCAAGTCTAGGGGACTATTGACCTCGATGTTAAGTCCGATAGTGTTTAGAGCCATTTGAATCATTTTGAACAGCGACATTCTGTCAGTGAAGACATAATCGTCGATCTGTGCTGGCCGGAGTGGCCGAACGGTTTCAGACGCTACAGTCTGGAACCGCGCGACCGCTACGTTCGCAGGTTCGAATCCTGCATCGGGGATGGATGTCTGTGGTGTCCTTAGGTTAGTTAGGTTTAAGTAGTTCTAAGTTCTACGGGACATGACCTCAGCAGTTGACTCCCACAGTGCTCAGAGCCATTTGAATCTTTCTTTTTTTTTTTTTTTTTTTTTTTTTTTTTTTGTCGATCTGTGTACGCCAGTGTGTCTTCTGAGTGTTCCGTCGTTACTCCTCAGAACAATTTCATATTTTAAACGATTGGCACTTGATCCTCAACATAAACAAATATAATAAAAACATCTTCAACTTTGTATTTCTGTCGTCCTCAATTACGTGTAACATTACGGTATGCTGATAATTTTTACTTTTGGACTGTCCAATTACAACTGAATGAAACACACTATTCGTGCCATACGCGTTTCGCCTTTATTCTTTGAAAGGCGTCTTCAGTGGCTTGGAATATGTACTTGTTTTTACTACTTAGTTCAAATTTTCGGACCGTGTATTAAAAAAAATTTTCAAATGTTTATGAAATCGTATGCGACTTAACTGCTGAGGTCATCAGTCCCTAAGCTTACACACTACTTAACCTAAATTATCCTAAGGACAAACACACACACCCATGACCGAGGGAGGACTCAAACCTCCGGGGACCAGCCGCACAGTCCCTGACTGCAGCGCCCAAGACCGCTCGGCTAATCCCGCGCGGCGGACCGTGTATACATATAGGTAATAAAACTGTTGTAGGGGTTGGCTTTTCTTTTTCTAATAAAGACACACACACACATTCACACACACAAATAGATCGCAGATATCCATCCGAAGAATTATACTCGAAATTTAGCAATAACATTCGGTCTTTGGCAACAACATCCGACAGTCCTCACCACAAACCAAAACATAAAAATCAAAACAATTGTTCTGTTACTAGTGCTGTGGAGTTTGGAAACCAAAACCCCAAACAGCAATTATAGGAAGAAGAAGAACATCGCTAAAAATGGAACAAAAGCACGACTTGTAGAACATCGTCCACGGATCTTGTAAGTAGAATTTAAAATATTACCACTCCATACAAAAGCCAACCACAGGGATTGTCTATAACCTGTATATAAATGGTCCCAAAATGTAAATTAAACGTTAAGAATATGTACTTTTTCCAGGCCACTGAAGATGCTGTCGAAGAGTAAAGGCGTAACGCGTATGGCAGGAAAATTAAGTGTTTCAATTAGTTGTGGTTAGATGGTCCAAAAGTAAAAGTTATCAGCATACAGTAAAAAAAGTAAGGTACTGTGGGTAAACAGAGGGAAATTCTCCCTGTTATTAATCACATGATTACCAAATAATTACTGGAAGCAGTCACGTCCATTAAATAGCTGGAAGTATGTGCATGGAGCGATCTAAAATGGAACGACAACTTAAAACTTATCCCAGAAACGATAGACAGAGAGCTTCACGGGAAGAATCCTCAGAAACGGTAGCCGACCCACGAAGGAAGGATCACACAAAATTCTCGATTCGACCGATACTTGGGCACTGTTCGTCAGTCTGAGATCTTTACCACATACTACTGACTGGGGAAACAGAGAGTATCCCAAGAACAGCAACGTGTTTCGTAAGAGGTTCATTTAGTAAACGTGAAAGCGTTACGGGGATACTAGTCCAACTGCAGTTCCGACGCAACAGGTTCGTTATGCTTGACGATGCGGTTCAGTGTAGGGTTATTGATAAAATATCGATATCGATACTTTTCCTAAAAAATATTATAGTAGAACATAATTTTACTTTCACTGTGTGAAGGAGTCTTATCACTTTTTCACCTTTAATTACGTCCAATCTTTCTCTTTGACTATGTGAAGCAAGTATATGTGCCACAAACAAAGAAGTCCAATTACACCGGGGGGGGGGGGGGGGGGGGGCATATGTAAACGAAAAAAAAGGCTTCCGATGTAAAGAAATGACACGCCAGTGTGCTATTTCTTCACATCCGCATTCTTCAGAAGCATTTCCTGAGAATGATGATCAAAAATCTAATTGATATTGGTCTTTATGGCGGGTGGATACGTGTTAGGGAAAATGCTGACGTAATCGGCGCTCGACGCTAGCAACAGAAACTGCAATGTTTAGCTTCCCCACGCAATTTTGACACTGCAACTGCTAGGTCGTTGGCGTTGGCAGAAATAAATAAATTTTAAAAATCCGATAAGTGACGACAACGAACATACAGTTACAACTGTTAGCAAAATAGTTATCGCCATGTGTGAACGTGTATATTTTTCCTTTCAGTTCTTGCTCTGAGGGGGCAGGCAGGCTGCTAGCTTGTTGGTGTACAGAATAGCCAACAATAAATCAATACTTAAACGTACAGCTCTAAAACCGGCAGTATACTTACGAGGTGCCGCTGTTATTTTTGCGGGGTCAGGGATTTTCTCTGCCTCGTGATGACAGGGTGTTGTGTGATGTCCTTAGGTTAGTTAGGTTTAAGTAGTTCTAAGTTGTAGGGGACTGATGACCATAGCTGTTAAGCCCCATAGTGCTCAGAGCCATTTGAACCATTTTTGTTATTTTTGTAAGTATGTACGTCGATATTTTATCCGTCGATATCGATACATTTGTTCAATATATCGAGAGCATTTACTGATCTCCCTTTTAATTTATAGATATATCGGATTCCCGATATTTTTGAAAATATCAGCAGTCCTAGGTTTTCAGAAAAGACACACACACTGATCGTTATTCTAACCACCACTCAAGACATAAAAGAGGGGTGATTAAAACATTAATAGACAGGGCGCACAAAATATGTGAACCAGCTCACTTAGATTATGAGATTGAATATCTTAGAGTGACCTTCTAGGAGAATGGGTATTCCAACAGAGAGATACATCGTGGACTGCGCCCTAGACTGACAACCAGGACGGACGTGTTCGACACGAACCCAAGGGGAAAGTGTTCTTACCATTCATCAGTAAGGTCGCTGATCGCAGGAAAAATTTTAAGCAAGTACGATGTGAAAACAATTTTCAGACCCACCAAGAAAATAAAAGAATGTTTAAAATCCGCATAAGATAAACGACATCCTCTAGCTACACCAGATCTCTATAAAATTCCGTGCAGTTGTGGAAAGGCCTATATAGGCACAACAAAAAGAAGTGTCAACACCCGTCTGGGTGAACATAAAAGGAACTGCCGCCTCGGATACATTGATAAATCGGTTGTAGCGGAACGTGTGTTTCAGGAAGGGGTTCATGAAATAAAGTTTCGTGAGACGACCGTCATAACAAAGACGTCGCATTATTATGCGCGAATGTACAGAGAGGCCATTGAGATTGCCAAACACTGCAATAATTTTAATAGAAAAGATGAAGGCATTAAGCTGGATAAGATATGGATGTCAACATTGCAGCAACAGCGCGACAATCGATTAATTCCTTTTTTATGTTTAAAAGACGACGAAAATTCCTAAGTTATAGGTATTCTGTGCTTCTCTAGATATTATGTAACCACAGGGATAGAGGTTAAACATCGGCATCACTTTTATGTAGAGTTAGCGTGGAGAAAAAAGTAGTTGCAACATATGTAAAAGTTGGACACTAAGTCCAAAATACTTGAAAAAGCAGTTTTTGTGTAGGTCAGAACTTAAAATCATGTTCCTGTGAGTTGCTACTGCAGAGTACTTTTTTTGTAGTATTATAACAGTGTACAGTTCCATCCAAGAAACATTCAGCTGTTTATGAGAAATCTTGAGGCATTATTGAGCTACCAGTCAGACAAGAAGAAGTAGTTAGCAGTTTGTGTAGATTTCAATGAGTATTTATTAAATATTCTGACAGAAGAAATGAACTGTGATAATTAATTTTACCGTTTCAGATTTCAGAAATGAATTTTCCAAACTCTTGTGGGCAATATAAGGAGACTCTCACTAACAGCATTTCTACAGACAGTGCTCAGGCTGCAGCAACTGACTTGTACCCAATTGTTAATGGACTATCTAATCATGATGTACAGTTCACGTAAATGAACAATTTAGCAGCCTCCAGCTCTGAGGCATGCTCATACAAAGAGCTGAGGATTATTAAAGAGACCAGAATACAATGTTTTAAGAATAATTTATAATAATTTTATAATTTAAAACATGTTGTATGGGATGTGGTACTAGTAGATATAGAAGTAGATGGATTTGAAAGTAGCTTTCCTAATAAGTGAAACAGAAAGTGTATTAAACAATAAGTAAGTCGTGTATAACTAAAGGAATTAAAATTTCGTGTAAGGGGATAAGGAAAATTCACATAAAAGCCAAAAACATGCACTTACTGGCGTAAATTATAATGCAGATAATAAAATTGAAAGCATATGAGAAATTGTGAAATGAGAGACAGGTCAACCTGACAGAGCACAAAATACCTTCGCTATTTAACTAATGCCTATCTTGTGACCGATATTTCACAAACTGAAAGTATTTTTAGCAGTCACTAGCCAAATGTAGCAGCAAAAATAGGATTAAATGATTCAGCTGAAGGGGCAAGAGAATATTTTTAAAAATTCATTTCACGAAACTTAAAGCAACTAGAAATAGCACCTTCGTCCTTCACTGGAAGTAACAGAACTATAAAAGTTCTACAAAACAAAAGCTCATATGATTTTGATGGAGTTTCAAATAGAATTTGAAAGTTGTACTAAATTTCTTAGCGATATCTGTAATGTATCACTGGCATAGCAAATTCTTCCACAGAGATTGAAACATGCTGTTGTTAAATCTATAAGAAAGGCGACAAGATAGATTTAAACAATTATTGTCCACATTTACAAATTTCCAGCATGCCGGAGGTGAAATGGGTCCGCAACATTATCTTTAATGAAATAAACGATTGGAATACCGTCGTAAAATGCATTAAGAATTCTACTCTGTTTACTGATAGTGACTAGTTTCGGACTTGCATCCATTCTCGAACCATCCGTCTTCGTAAACGACTGAATACAGTTGTATGTCCATGCGTGGAACAACCATAGCAAATAATCCACACAGTAATACTCATACTTCGGCATACAGAAGACAATTTACAAAGAACAGTGCGAAGAGACAACGTTATGTTCTAACTATGATTGATCATTTACACGCTGGCCGGGAACAGTGCCAGTTTATAACATCTCCACAGAAATATTAGCCTCCGCTTTCGTTTCAAGGTGGCTTTCTCGATTCAGTTGCTCCCTAAACGTCACAACAGTTCGCGACCGCTGATTCGAATCAGACCTGTTTGCTCAGCTCAGCAACTTCTGCGGCACTGTTCACCACAAGACCATAAGCTACCATCCGGGGAGTAACGGTATGACAGAACGCTGGCACCGCTCTCCAAAGGCAGCATTCACGTGTCACGGAACAAACTGAACCACAGCTGTGCCAGTGGTTTTAATTGGTCTGAGAAGTACTTCCAACCCAATCCTAGATTCGTCGTCAACGGAACTAGTTTATGATGAATGGCCGTGGCTTCCAGGAGAGTTTGTAGAGGCGCAGTCCTTCCAGCTTACTGACCACAACTTTTGCGATTTCATTCATCAGTTAACTGAGCAGATTCCACGGGTTCGCCTTCGCCGAGCCTCGAGACATGGCTCATTACCAGCTATGTAAATCGTGACGTGGAAACACGCATCACGCTTCGTATGGCGTCAAACCCTCACTTCAGGCACCGTGCACAGGTTCACACCCAGTCCTACAACGAGGAGCACGCATTCTGGACGTATTAGTAAACAGCTAGGCCTCTACCGTCTCTATCATGTCAGACCTGCATATGTTTTCCAGGAAGTATTAGTGAGGGATGCGCCACGGCTACAACCTCCTTCGCCGGAACCAACACCCCCACCGCCACCAGCATCTGCACCGCCCACCACAGACCGTCTTCCAGAACGTACGACACGACCAAGACGACTTAACTTACGCATTTTCCGCCACGCTTCCTGGACGTCGCTCCGCTTCCCGCGATCCTCCTTTTGCAGTGTCGCGTGCTGCTGTGTAGCGCGCGCGCATGCCCGCATATGTGTGTGTGTGTGTGTGTGTGTGTGTGTATTTGCTCCGCGGCTGTCAAAACATTTTTCGTGCCAGCCGCCAGAGGCGCTGTTTTTTTCTTTAGGAATATGCTTATCCATAGGCTGGTTCACCATCGTTTTCCGATAACACAAGGATCACTCCAAAAGAAATGCACACTATTTTTGTAAAAATACCGTTTTCATTCTGCATGTGTGGAAGTTTTACAGTGTGTAGGTACATCCTTCCCGCTTGTTTTCAAACTTAGTTCAACCTGTTCCCGTGAGTGGCGCCGTCACAGCATGTCTTCAAGATGGCTGCTACACTTGACGTTCGTCACAAGCGACGTGCTGTCATAGAATTCCTGTGCTGTGGAAACGAATCAGTGGGAAACATCCACAAGAGGTTGAAAAAGGTGTATGGAGATGCTGCTGTCGATCGCAGTACAGTTAATCGGTGGACAAGTAGGTTACGTGATGAAAGCGGGCACGGCAATATTGAGGACTGTGCAGAGAGTTAACGAATTGGTGACTGCTGACAGACGCATCACAGTGAACGAATTGTCACGCTACACTGGGATAGGGGAAGGAAGTGTTTGCAGAATACTGAAAGTGTTGGCGTTAAAAAAGGTTTGTGCCAGGTGGGTTCCCAGGATGTTGACAGTGGTTCACAAAGAAACAAGAAAAACGGTATGCAGCGAACTTTTAGAACAGTACGAGAATGGTGGAGATGAATTTCTTGGAAGAATTGTGACAGGTGATGAAACATGGCTCCATCATTTTTCACCAGAGACGAATAGGCAATCAGTGGAGTGGCATCATGCAAATTCACCCAAGAAAAAAAAAATTCTAAACCACACCTTCTGCTGGAAAAGTTGTGGCTACGGTGTTTCTCGATTCCGAAGGACTCTTGCTTGTGGACATCATGCCAAGTGGAACCACCATAAATTTTGATGCATATGTGACGACACTGAAGAAACTTCAAGCTCGACTGAGTCGTGTTCGACCATATCGGCAAAAGCAGGATGTTTTGCTGTTGCACGACAATCCACGGCCACATGTCAGTCAAAAAACCATGGAAGCGATCACAAAACTCGGATGTACAACACTGAGACACCCGCCTTACATTCCTGACCTGGTTCCGTGTGACTATCATCTCTTTGGGAAACTGAAAGACTCTCTTCGTGGAACAATGTTTGAAGATGATGACTCCCTTGTGCACGCTGCCAAACAGTGGTTCCAACCGATTGGTCCAGAATTTTACCGTGTGGGTATACAGGCGTTGGTTCCAAGATGTCGTAAGGCAGTTGACAGGGATGGAAAGTATGTGGAGAAATGAAAATATTGTTCCTAAAGGATGTATCTACACAATGTAAAACTTTCAGACTTGTAGAATAAAAGATGAGTTTTAAGAAAAATAGTGTGCCTTTCATTTGGAGTGACCCTCGTATATTGCTTTACTTGGTTGGTTACGAACTAAATAGAATGTTTCGTGTTGTTACTCAAGAGAAGATTCTACTTTTCTGAAACTTCTCCAAAGCTGGTAAGTCTCAGTAATTTCCTTCCTGTTTAAGCAATAAAGTATTTTTCGTTGCTGTGCGAGAGTTTACATTTCGTACGCCAGCCAGGCTAGACCTCGACATGCGAAACTTGTACAGTCGGACAACAGATTCAGCAACCAACCAGCCGTCGACTATATAGTCGCTGAGAAACCGGCTATTCTCTTCAAAGACAGCACACCCTTGCTGATGAACGACTTAGGAGAGTACGGTGCAGTTGAAACGTGTTACAAAACTAGCATTGCCATGTAACTACGAAAGCATGCAAAATATGAGAAAGTGAGTACTTTAGAAATTCTCCAATCCATCTGTGGCATGAATCAGCAAACTGGTGTTTAGTCGTATTAGTTGAAAACAGTCTTGGTTGCAATTTTAGTTTTTTTTATTTATCAGCTACGCGTTTCACCTTCTTTAGGCACCTTCAGGCTGATCTAAACAGAAAACAGAGAACAAATACACCTATTTAAGGATCGCGATCGCGTTGTGCAGACATGGATAACCTAAAAGCATGTGTAAGCAGATCAAATACTGAGAGAGCAAATACCTTAATTTGGTATTTCTTAGGACGATCCTTTAGACAGTGTAGCTAAAGGGCATCGTCGAGTACTTCTGCGTATCATTTCTTGTGATGTGTGTGTGTGTGTGTATGTGTGTGTGAGAGAGAGAGAGATAATTTTCGGAAGAAGTTCAGTAAAGTAAAAGAAAGCCTGGCTGATTAAAACAGTGTGCCGGACCGAGACTCGAACTCGGGACCTATGCCTTTCGCGGAAAACTGGTAGAGCACTTGCCCGCGAAAGGCAAAGGTCCCGAGTTCGAGTCTCGGTCCGGCACACAGTTTTAATCTGCCAGGAAGTTTCATATAGCGTTGTTATCTGTGAAGGGCTCCCGGGCTTCCATTCGGCTGTCAGCTACAGTGTCGTACCTGTCACTTCACCAGAACATGAAGATTATGATATTGTCCACATTGTCGTAGAATTTCAACGCTGACAGCTAGTTGGAAATCCGAGAGTATTTCAGTAGTCGTACACCCCGGAAAGTCCACATTTATTCCCAAAGTGAGAAAATTCGAGGACTGAGTCTGTGACCATTTTAAAACTTGTAATAAATTTACGGTACGTTGATAATTTTTACTCTCGGACTGTCTGGTCACAGGTGAATGAAAACACAATTTTCGTTCAATACGCGTCTCGCCTTTATTACTTGTAAGCCATTTTCAGTAGCAGGTTCCGTGCATGCAGTTACACATGTTGTGTTTTTGTTCCATTTTTGACGCTTTTTGTCATCTTATAATTGCCATTTGAGGTATTGTTTTCCAGGCTCACTGCAATAGGAGCAGAACACTTGTTTTGATGCTGCGTCCTGGTTGGTGTTGGGGACTGTCGACAATACCAATCAAGACGTAGCATCAAAACAAGTGTTTAGTTCGTACTGCTGTAAGTCTGGAAAACAATAATTCAAATGGCAATTATAGGAAGGAGAACGGCGTCAAAAATGGAAAAAACACCTGCTACTGAAGATGGCTTACAAAGAATATAGACGAGACGCGTATTGCACGAAAACTGTTTCATTCAGTTCGGATTATGCGGTCCGAAAGTAAAAATTATCAGCATACCGTAATACTAAACGCAGCTGATGACGACAGGACTTCTTTTCGTCTCGATCGCTTAGCGATTTTTTTAATTCCATATGACATGCGTCGGCTAATCGCATCGTCAGGTACTGCAAACAAAAATAGCTGCTGTGAGAAATAATTCACATAGGTACGTCATGGTTATCGAGGTGCTTGCTAATCCGACTCTCGACAGCACACCTGTATTTTTTATTAAGTGATTTGAGTGCTTCGTTTCTGTCTATTTATGTATCTACAACTGCGTACTTATTTCCTTGTCAATTTTGTGTGTATAAGTAAAACGATAGACAAGTGTTGTGCATCATTAGTGTTTTGGTGGCTCTGACGGGCTGCTGAGTGGTGTTTGTGTTTTGTTAGAAGCAGGGTGGCGAGTGCGTGAAACGTGGTTTATTTGGTTACGTCAGTCGCCAGCTAAAGCTTTCGACAACCTAAGCAGATGCTTGTCTGTTCATTGAGTACACGTTCTTGTCGAGCTATGGCTTTGTGTATGTGAAAGTTTCCGGTAAACAGTTCGCGTTCCTTAACCCGTCTCAACTGATTTTCACAGCCGGTATCTTTTACTGTACTGACATTCGAGGCAGTGCATGTCTCCATTGTCTCTTTCGATACACCATCTTTTTTGTACGTATTCCTCCAATAGTTTTATTCAAAGAGTAGAGGAGGCGGTCGTTTTAGCCGAAACCTGTAGTGGATAATAGCTGGGCCGCGGTCAGTCTTTATCTCCTCTCTGTTACTTCCTTGCCAACTCCGACTGTCCAAAATAACTCCCTCGAACGGAACAATTTTCTCACAGATCATGCAGAGTCGGGTCACTTGTTTGCAAATTTTAACTGTTGTAACCATACTCACGTCCGTTAACATTTTTGCATGTAGCTGAACTTTTTTTTTTTTTCCAAAACACTATTAAGATATAGCGGTGCAGTCACATAAACGTAACGACAGCCTTCGTCGACGTCAACCTGCAATAACCACTCACAGAAAACAGGTCGTAGCACCAGCAAGGGAGGGAATATAAAGCGTTTAAGGGGTCGCGGTAACAGTGTAGTCGTTGTAATGCGTGAAGGGAGCGATTTATCTGACTTCCAAAAGGTCATGACTATTGGCTTTCGGGCCAAGGGTGGCAGCATTTACGAAACGGCAAAGTCTGTAACCTGTTCACGTACCGCCGTGGTTAAAGTACACCATGGCGCAGTCCAAAACCGGCGACGAGGTAACTGTGGTACACCACGGGCAGTAGATGGCAGGGACCACCGACGGCAGCAGAGATGTCTACGGGAGAAAATGTAACCTCCCCCTCACTTATCGACCTTGACGACAGTGAAAAATTAAACCGCGTGTACCTAATGGAAATTTGGGAAAAGCAATCGTCACCGAAGTTAATTTGTCGGTAAAGAGGGAGGAAAGGGTTACATCTAAATGAAAGGAAAAATGCAAATGAAACTGGTGGAAATTAATTTTGGAAAGGGGTAAAGTTAATAAAGAAAGTAAATGTGCGGTCGTTACGTTAACAATTAACTAGCGTTAATTAGATATTTGAGCTTTGGCGGAAATTACGGTCGCCAGTCCTAAGGACAATTACTATAGTAACAGAAAAAGAAAGGTTATTACACATATAATTAGCACTAGAAGCGTGGCAACTGAAGGTTGACACGTGTAGTGTGAAAACTGAAAGTTTGTCAGAAGTAATAAATTTCGCTACACTCTGACTTAATTTAGCAAAAGAATTAATAAAACCGGAAAATCGAAAGTTAATTTAGTGACTGAAGTTAATAGTGAGCTTTCTTTCTGAAGCACATCGAAATTCAGTAAAATACGGTTAGTCTTGGACTACCTCAACAATCATTTCAAAAGCTACTTGAATCTACACAATTTAGAAATAAGAGATTTAACTTTGAACTTGAATTAAATGATTCTGAACAATTAACAATAACAAAATTTAGTACGTACCAAGCTGAGCTGCAGTCACAGGTAAGCTAAAATACGGTAACAAAACTTGCACTCTTAATTTGTGCTTGTGTAATCTAAATATTGTAGCCAGCTATGAATACCTTAACTGAACTTCGAAATTAAAGCAGTGAAATCGAATGATGCTGGCGTTTGAATTTCAACGACACTCGGGTTCATTCCGGAAAAGGAAGGGACCCTGCTTGGTAATGCTATTGGGACAATGAGCAACAAAGGTTCATGCTACATTGCTGTAATTTAGTTATGAAAATGGAACAGTTTGAAAAGCTGAGGTCTGCCATACAGTTCTAAAACTTTACGTGCTTCCAGTCTTCCTTGTTGGTTGATTGAAGGTTTGAAGCCGTCGATCGAGGAGGTGGCGACAGTCACTCATTGTCGGCCGTCGCTGTTGCAGAAGCTGGATGTTGGCGCGCCTTCTTCTCGACACGGTCACCAGGCGAAACGGGCTCTTGATGTGCGCCAGCTAATGCTTCCCGTCCGCGACACCGTGTCAGAAACTATCATAGCAAGTCGAGCGCAATTACATGTTGCCCAACCCCGAAAGCGCGGCAACTCGCGGGAGCGTCACACAACACACCTGTTCCACTGCACCACGCCAGCCAGACTCTCTCTGCCCGTGCACCACGCGACAGAGTTAGCACTACCAAAGATCCTAAACACTTAGGTTCTCCACACGACCTATCGATGTATTCGTTCGATAGCATAGTTTTCCCTAGGCCAGACCCAGCGTATAATTACAAATAATATTCACAAAACAAACCAATTATACATCGACATAAATGCATATATATACAAATAGTAAAACAATTACAATATACAAAGACACAGAAATGTTATATCATCAGGTAACAAAATAAGGAAAAATCTATAGTACAATAGATGGAAATAGGAGGATATGCATTTCCGGCGTTACAAATAGGCGTGCAAATGTTGAGCAACTGACCGTCCAGATGAACCAAGGGTCTACCGACAGGGTCTTCTCAACGTCCGTTCAGCGAACGTGTGGGCGATTGGACCTCCTCAACATGCGACTTGTTCGTGCAACCATGTCGGCTGCTATTCATCGGCGACAAAGGCTGGTATTTGCAGGCAAATACAGCAACTCACTCACGTCTTGTGCTCCATCGGACAGATGGCCGTTTGCGTGTACAGTGTATAATACACTAGTGACCACTAAAATTGCTACACCACGAAGATGACGTGCTACAGATGCGAAATTTCACCTATAGGAAGAAGATGCTGTGATATGCAAATGATTAGCTTTTCAGAGCATTCACACGAGGTTGGCGCCGGTGGCGACACATACAACGTGCTGACATGAGGAAAGTTTCCAACCAATTTCTCATATACAAACAGCAGTTGACCGGCGTTGCCTGGTGAAACGTTGTTGTGATGCCTCGTGGAAGGAGGATAAATGCGTACCATCACGTTTCCGACTTTGATAAAGGTCGGATTGTAGCCTATCGCAATTGCGGTTTCTCGTATCGCGACGTTGTTGCTCCCGTTGGTCAAGATCCAACGGCTGTTAGCAGAATATGGAAACCGGGGTTAAGGAGGGTAATGCGGAACGCCGTGGTGGATCCCAATGGCCTCGTATCACTAGCAGTCGAGATGAGAGGCATCTTATCCGCATGGCTGTAACGGATCGTAAGCCACGTCTCGATCCCTGAGTCAACTGATGGGGACGTTTGCAAGACAACAACCATCTGCACGAACAGTTCGACGACGTTTGCAGCAGCATGGACTATCAGCTCGGAGACCATGGCTGCGGTTACCCTCGACGCTGCATCACAGACAGGAGCGCCTGCAATGGTGTACTCAACGACGAACCTGGGTGCACGAATGGCAAAACGTCATTTTTTCGGATAAATCCAGGTTCTGTTTACAGCATCATGATGGTCGCATCCGTGTTCGGCGACATCGCGGTGAACGCACATTGGAAGCGTGTATTCGTCATCGCCATACTGGCGTATCACCCGGCGTAATGGTATGGGGTGCCATTGGTTACACGTCACGGCCACCTCTTGTTCGCATTGACGGCACTTTGAACAGTGGACGTTACATTTCATATGTGTTACGACCCGTGGTTCTACCCTTCATTCGATCCCTGCGAAACACTACATTTCATTTGGATAATGCACGACCGCATGTTGCAGGTCCTGTACGGGCCTTTCTGGATACAGAAAATGTCAGACTGCTGCCCTGGCCAGCACATTATCCAGATCTCTCACCAATTGAAAACGTCTGGTCAATGGTGGACGAGCAACTGGCTCGTCACAATACGCCAGTCACTACTCTTGATGAACTGAGGTATCGTGTTGAAGCTGCATGGGCAGCTGTACCTGTACACGCCATCCAAGCTCTATTTGACTCAATGCCCAGGCGTATCAAGGCCGTTATTACGGCGAGAGGTGGTTGTTCTGGGTACTGATTTCTCAGGATCTATGCACCCAAATTGCGTGAAAGTGTAATCTCATGTCAGTTCTGGTATAATATATTTGTCCAATGAAAATCCGTTTATCACCTGCATTTCTTCTTGGTGTAGCAATTTGAATCGCCATTAGCGTATCTGAAGGTAAAGTCATCCACGCGGAGGAGGGAACGCTATGGTCTGAGGAATGTTTGCCTTTGTGATCTCATCATTCTGGAAGGCACAGTGGATCAACAGAATTATTCATCTATCCTTGGGGATCATGTCCACCCCTATGACAGTTTGTTTTTCCTAGGCACGATGGCATCTACCAGCAGAACAATGCAACATATCACTAAGCGCGCACTGTACGTGTGCGGCTCAATGAGCACTAGGATTAGTTTATCATAGTCCCCTGACTATCAGACTTCGCAGATTTAAAGCCAGTTGACACCCTGAGGGACCACCACGAATACTCAACCGAGAATCCTAGCGCAGATGGCCACAGCACTGGAGCCGACATGACTCAACATCCCTGTCGATACCTTGCAGACTGTCTTCCTACATGTCTTGCAGCAGTCCGCCGTGCTACAAAAGGTGGTTATTAAGGCTTCTGACAGGTAGTCACGTTAATGTGACTTGACAGTGTATAAAGTTGTCGACTTTACCAAGCATTTCTCTTCCAATGACGATCTTCTGTGCCTTCTAGGTCCAACGTGCAAATAGTAGACAGGACAAGAAATCGTCCGGAATGCCTCTTTTAACGTCAACCATAATTTCTGTCATCAACCTGAAGTTTTGTTTGTACGCCACTGTGCTTTTATAGGGATTGTGATATGCCTTTGCCTTCCTCTGAACTTTGTATCGATTAACTCAGCTATAGGAAACCTACTGTCTTTGAACCATGTTGCAACATATATTCATATTTAAAAATCTTTCGTACTGCGGAAAATGGAAATGAGCGTATGGCATCGTAGGCCAGGAGGCCCCATTCGGGGAAGTTCGGCGGCCAAGTGCAAATCTTATTTCAGTCGACACCACAATGAGCGACTTGTGCGCCGGTGATCAGGATGAAATGATTATAAGGACAACACAACAGCCAGTCCCCGAGTGGAGAAAAATATCCAGTGTGGCCGGGAATTGAACACGTGCCCTCTTGCATAGGAATGGAGCACGTTACCACCCAGCTAAGCAGGTGGACTGTCCCGAGGAAAGAAGCAATAAATAATAGAGAATATCCTAGTATCAACAGAGGATTGAACGTCAGATTTCTGGACTGATAGTCTGACACAAAGTCAGCAACCGAACCACCCTTAAGATAACTAAAACATAATGTAAGAAATGAGCCTTAACCGTGTCAAGATTTGTAGGCGCCCCGGTGGTCCCGGTCGCCTACGGTGGACTGGATGACCGAGTGGTGACCTCTCCAGTTGTCAGGATGCTAGGAAATGGCTGTGGAAGCGTCAGAAACGCCAAAGAAACATTATTAATTCGTAACACGTTTATTCCTGCCGATTATAATGTGGCCCGCATAACAGAGGTTGGCTGAGCTTGGTGATATCAACGAAAGGCTAACGTTCTACTAGTCGGGGCGTGGAATGTCAGATGCTTGAACGTGGTAGGGAAGCTAGAAAATCTGAAAAGGGAAATGCTAAGGCTCAGTGTAGATACAGCAGGGGTCAGTGAAGTGAAATGGAAAGAAGTCAAGGATTTCCCGTCAGATGAGTATAGGGTAATATCAACAGTAGCAGAAAATGATATAATGGAAGTAGGATTCGCTACGAGTAGGAAGGTAAGGCAGAGAGTGTGTTACTGTGAACATTTCAGTGAAGGGGTTGTTCTTATTAGAATCGACAGCAAACCAACACCGACAACGATAGCCCAGGTATACACGCGGATGTCGCAAGCTGAAGAGGAAGAGAGTGAGAAAGTATATGATGATACTGAAAGGGTAATACAGTATGTAAAGGGAGATGGAAATCTAATAGTCATGGGGAACTGGACTGCGGTTGTAGGGAATGAGCAGTAGAAAAGGTTACAGTACAATATGGCCTTGGGACAAGGAATGAGAAAGACTAACTGAGTTATGTACTAAATGTCAGCTGTTAATAGCGAATACGTTGGGCAAGAACCAAGAGAGGAAGAGATATACTAGGCCGGGTGACGCAGGAAGATTTGAGTTAGATTACATCAAGGTCAGACAGATTCCGAAATCAGATATTGGATTGTAAGGCGTACCTAGCAGCAGACATAGACTCCGATCACAGTGCAGATGAGATGAAGAGTGGGCTGAAGGTTAAGAAATTAGTCAGGAAGAATTAATACGCAAAGAAGTGGTATACGGAAGTACTAAGGAATGAAGACATTCGCTTGAAGTTCTCTACGGCTACAGATACTGCGATAAGGAACAGCTCACTAGACAATTCAGTTGAAGAGGAATGAACATCTGTAAAAAGGGCAATCACAGAAATCAGGATGAAAAACGTAGATACAAAGAACGTAACTGCGAAGAAACGACGTGTAACAGAAGAAATACTTCAACTGATCGATGAAAAAAGGATATACAAAATTATTCAGGGAGAATCAGGAATACAGAAATACAAGTCGCTGAGGAATGTAATAAATAAGAAGTGCAGGCAAGCTAAGATGAAGTGGCTGCATGAAAAATATGAAGAAATCGAAAAATAAATGTTCGTCGGAAGGACTGACTCGGCATATAGTACGGTTAAAATAACTTTCGGTGAAATTAAAAGCAAGGGTGGTAACGTTAAGAGAGCAACGGGAATTCCATTGTTAAATGCAGAGGAGAGAGCGGATAGGTGGAAAGAGTACATTGAAGGCATCTATGAGGTGGCAGATTTGTCTGATATTATAGAAGAACAAACAGGATTCGATTAAGAAGAGATAGGGGATCCAGCATTAGAATCATAATTTAAAAGAGCGTTGGAAGACTTAAGATAAAATTAGGCAGAAGGGATACATCAGAATTTCTAAAATCATTGGGGGAAGCGGCAGCAAAACGACTATTCACGTTGGTGTGTAGAACGTATGACTCTGGCGACATACTATCTAACTTTTGGAAAAATTTCATCCACACAATTTGGAAGACTGTGCAAGCTTCCTACTTTTAATTGTAATCAAGAGTTTAATAAAAATGGCAAAGGTAATGTTAATCAAAACACTGGGAGGAGCTGTGGTCTAAATAACAACAGATTAATTCATTCTTAACATCACACAACAAAAAAGGCTAAAGAAACGTCACACGAACCTTTTTTATTTGAAAAACGCTTTCACTAATATGTGGTCTATGGTGAACAAAGCGATCAGCTGGGGATCATCACAACACACTAACCGGAACTAATCGGTTTATCTGACTGCATACATGTGAATCCGTGGTATGGCCCAAAAACTACGTTACAATCAAGCATCTATACTCTACCAGTCCATAAAGAAATAATATGGTTCCAGAGAACAGGGTGCTGAGAAGCAAGCGAATACTTTACCTTCCTGCAGGTCAGGACAGGACACCACAACGCACTCGGCGACTGAAGTCATGGACGGCAGCAATCTGTTATTAAAGACGTACGCCCGAAAAATGCAAGTACGCGGTCTCGCGTTCGGCTAATTTGGAATGCAGGTACTTCCTTATGAGCCTCTGAAAGCCTGGTGGATTCCAGTGTGCAGGTTGACCCGTTTGCTGGTCTGCCAAACCAGTTTGACTCCGTGCCACGACTGTGCGTTTCGGAATATGTCAGATGTTTAGACGGCCGACTCAAAACAAATAAGTACACCCAAGCATCACTCGTTGTGTGCATGATGCTAGAAGCAGTACCTCTGATGGGTCAGATGGTGATTGGCACAAGCTCTAAGTGGCATACTAGCAAAGGACACAAGTCTCTCTGTTTAGGTAAAGACCTGCACCTCTTTACTAGCGAAGTGCCTGTACCAGCGTGTCCTCTTCCCTTTCTCTCCACTTTCCTCGCCAGCTTGGTAGCATAGCACATTTACATCTTAAGACTACTCCCATTTTAGCACAAGCCAATCACGAGCTGGAGCTTGGTATTCGAAGCTGGAAGACCGCCCATTGCTCTGCATACACAGATTTGACCAATCAGCGACTTTAAAAATTAATTGGGAGAAAAAGGAATAATGATTCAGCTTCACGGCATCTTTCTTATGCGTTTACGCCATGTCTTTTGCTAAATGCATGACCTGGATGGAACCACAGCCTAAAAAAAAAGAGATGGAGATCGTTATCTCCCCTGTTGCATCCATTTCGAACTTTCGAAAGAAAGGTCATAAACTCGCTAAAAGCCTCGTCCCTTCACAAATATGTTTTGTAGCGGAGTCTGAACGCCTGGGTGCCACTGACCTGTCCCACGGAAATCACAGAAACTCAAAGTTGTCTCATCAGCTTCTTGCCTAACAAGGGCCCATTGCCCATCATCAATGCTCTGCACACAGTTGCAGCGGTACCTTGGCGCTATAGTCTGTCGGTAAACTGAAGAGCGAGCGAGCGAATCCCCACTCTGCCAACCCAGCTACGTCACAAGGCGCTTCTACAGGCTGCTTCACAACGCAGTACCGGCCCTGCCGCGGCGCGCGATTTAAATCTGTGGCGACGCCGTGAACAGATACGTCTCGGCTGTGTTTATTTTCAGACTAATGTATTAAGACCATGAGGAATAAAAAAAAACGATAGCTTCTTCCGAAACACAACATTATAGATTAAATAACATTAACAGAAGAACGGAAGTCAGGATTCCACTACAAACATAGAACCAAATGCCTGTTCATGTGAAGATGTTTCTCTATTGCTATTCGCAACACGAACCCCATATAATACAACGAGTCTGTAGAATTTAAGGCTTGTTCTTATTTTGTGTTTCTACTAAAAGGTACAAGTTTCCTTTGAAGCACTGCATTGAAACTTAACAGTTCTTGCAACACGAAGAGTGTTTAAAAAGTAATCAGAAATTTAAAAATTTTGTATGTTGTGTTAGTCCGATTTGCACTACTTTTTTGTCACTGTCTTCTTAAACATGCCTCAAAAGTATGTGTACATGTTATGCTTTTGGTGAGCCTGTTATGAGTAAACCAAGGGCAGACAAGTGGTATAAGCATTTCAAAGCAGACCTTAAGGGACAGCGGGCTTTACAAGCATGGATACCATTAAAAATGCGTAGGTAATGGGGAATATTTTGAAGAGCATAGTATTACTGAAGATTAACAAATGAAGTTCTTACAAAAAAATAAAAAGTAAGACGTGAACGCACCTCATATGTGAAGCTTTTTGCTTTGAAGTCCAGAATCGGTGTACATGTTTAGAAGGAAACTTCAACAGTGTTTAGAATAGCTACTGCGCACATGTTTTCAGCAATATGTCTTAGAATCAGGCGAACAGTGACCGAGATATTTAGTGTTCCATAAGCATGAAAGATTTTACGTGATTTTGAAACAGTCTATAACGATGGGTTTCCTCCCAAAATTATTAGTTTCCCTTCGTGGCGATTCCAGTAAACCATGCGGCTTATTTTCGCGTTCCTTCCTTATGCGCCCTATTGGGTGAGGCTGACGTTTGCATAACTTGCAGCCCTTTGATTGGGACTGGTAATATTAGCCAACAGTTCTTTTTGGGTCGCCTCTTTAATACAAGCTGTAATAACATTAGAGACGATCGAACGCTCGTTAATCCGCAAATACCTCCTCTTCCTCGTATTCTGCACATTTTCTTGCAATGCTAGACGATTATGCATCACTTCCAGATATCGAAGTACCGGTATATCAGTAAGCACACAAAGTTAACTCACTGACACTGGCAACTAAGATCCCACGAACAGAAACGACGTATATCACTGCACGCCGATCTACACCGCTAGACAGGTAACGGACAACAGATTTTGGGTGCCCCTGTAGGCCGGTGGCAGAGTTCTTCCGGGAAAGGCCACTTCCCCCACCAAAGGCGCTACTCGCTCTTGAGTTTACAGACTATAGTCAGCCTACCTGGACGTGGCCGCCGACTGACTGGCGCCATCCAAAGTTTCTGCACAATCAGACCAAGGAACAGGACAGTCCACAATGTTTGCACCCAGGTTCCCCAGAAAAATACTCCTCTCGGCTCTCAGCCGCCTTACACTTTTACTACAGTCATTTAAATCAGCACCCTCTTCTTTTGAATGCAGATAAAGCTTACCGCTATTCCTTCACTAGAGCACACAAGCAAGAGCATTAACTACTGCCAACCATTTCATCACATGAATGAAGTCAAATCGTATCCAGGCATAGCAACCAAGTAATAAAGATCATCTTCTCAATGAACATTACGCAGCACAACACAGTATCAGAAGTGAGAGTGCCCTGCAATCTCTCAACTGCAAGGGGTGACAGGTGTGAGAATTATTGCACAATCATTTTAACAGCTCATGCACCCAATTTGCTGACAAGAATAATACACAGAAGCTTGGAAAAGAAAACTGAGGATGTGTTAGATGACGATAAATTTGGCTTTAGGAGAGATAAATGCACCAGAGACACAATTCTGACGCTGCAGCTGATAATGAAAACAAGACTAAAGAAAAATCAAGATACGTTCATAGGATTTGTAGACGTGGAAAAAGTATTCTGCTATGTAAAATGGTGCAAGATGTTCGAAATTCTGAGAAGAATAGGGGTAAGCCATAGGGAGAGACAGGTAATATACAATATGTGTGAGAGCCAAAGGGAATAATAAGAGTCGATGGCCAAGAACGAAGTGCTCGGATTAAAAAGGATGTAAGACAGGGATGTAGTTTACAGATGATTGTTAAAAATTAGATGGATTGATAAAGTAAGGAATGAGGAGATTCTGCGCATAACTGGAGAGGAAAGGAATATGTGGAAAACACTGACAAGGAGAATGGACAGGACGACAGAACATCTATTAAGACATCAGGGAATGATTTCCAAGGGGCAAAAACTGTGGAGGTAGACAGAGATTGGAACTCATCCAGCAAATAATAATTGATGACGTAAGTTGCAAGTGCTGAGATGTAGAAATAGGCACAGAAGAGGAATTTGTGGCGGGCCGCTTCAAACCTGTCAGAAGACTGATGACTAAAGAAAAGTACATCTGACGTGTAAAAAGTCAGTGAAACAGAAGTATTTCGTCTTCGACTGATACTAACTAACGCCATTCAGTTATTGTCTTACGACCAACTGAATTAAAACACCTATATAGCTTCGTATGGCATTGTCGTTCCCCCCTGATGACAACGGCGACACGCTGTAACGGTTGTTGGCTCGTCGATGTATTGAAAGCTCTGGAAAGTTATCTTGATCTACAACCAGTCAAAAGTCACTTACGGCCCAAGAAAATTGTTTGGAGCTGGTTCCAGGGCGTGCACATTTCGCCGGAAGGCGTGCCATATATACTCAAGTGAAATTCAAGAACGGTGACCTGGGCGCCACTCAAACATACATATCCATGTAGCGATGAAATAGCCTAGAGAATGTTGTTGGCAAGTAAAGTGATGGACGTGATCGAACAGTAGGTCCCAATATCGTCCACCTGGGAGAGACGATGGACGACCATAGGTGCCACATTTTGCTACGTAAACATCTGCCTCAAGAGAAAAACTCCACCATTTCCCTGAACAATGCCGAAAGGCATAACGGGATACATTGATTCCTTTAGTTTTGGCTTAATTGCACCTTGCCATCGGCTTGTACAATTATCATTTCTCCTTGGCAAAGATTATAATGACCCTGCACGTCTCTACTCAATGCTTGTAATGTTCGTGAACTTTGTTTTATTTTTAAAAAACAAGTGGCTGCTCGCGTCTGCGTGTACTTGGTGTACTTGCTGCGCACTAGAACTGTTTGGATTATTATGACTGTTTCTTGGATGTAACTTTTACTGGGGTGAATACCTTGGCCGATATTGCCGTCGAGTAGCGTGGCCAGTTTTCCCAGTCAGGCGCCATGTTGGCACTAGTGATCCACAGGAGAAACTGTGAAACTGAAATAAATAACAAGGAACTACACTTGCAGCCCAAAATACGTTCTTTAAACAATGATATTGCAAAGAATTATTATTCCACATGCACATGAGGTTGTTGTTGTTGTTGTTGTTGTTGTTGTGGTCTTCAGTTCTGAGACTGGTTTGATGCAGTTCTCCATGCTACTCTATCCTGTGCAAGCTTCTTCATCTCCCAGTACCTACTTCAACCTACATCCTTCTGAATCTGTTTAGCGTATTCATCTCTTGGTCTCCCTCTACGATTTTTACCCTCCACGCTGCCCTCCAATACTAAACTGGTGATCCCTTGATGCCTCAGAACATGTCCTACCAACCGATCCCTTCTTCTAGTCAAGTTGTGCCACAAACTTCTCTTCTCTCCAATCCTATTCAATACCTCCTCATTAGCTATATGGTCTACCCATCTAATCTTCAGCATTCTTCTGTAGCACCACATTTCGAAAGCTTCTATTTTCTTCTTGTCTAAACTATTTATCGTCTACGTTTCACTTCCATAGATGGCTACGCTCCATACAAGTACTTTCAGAAACGTCTTTCTGACACTTAAATCTATACTCGATGTTAACAAATTTCTCTTCTTCAGAAAGGCTTTCCTTGCCATTGCCTGTGTACATTTTATATCCTCTCTACTTCGACCATCATCAGTTATTTTGCTCCCCAAATAGCAAAACTCCTTTACTACTTTAAGTGTCTCATTTCCGAATCTAATTCCCTCAGCATCACCCGACTTAATTTGACTACATTCCATTATCCTCGTTTTGCTTTTGTTGATGTTCATCTTATATCCTCCTTTCAAGACACTATCTATTCCGTTCAACTGCTTTTCTAAGTCCTTTGCTGTCTCTGACAGAATTACAATGTCATCGGCGAACCTCAGAGTTTTTATTTCTTCTCCATGGAGAATGAGAATGAGGTAAAAATAGTAATGTAAATGACTTACCACACTTTACAGGACTAAAAAAAAACTGAAAAATAAAGTATCAAAAAACTACTCTGACCACTTCTCGTCAGATACCAGCATTGTTCAGGAAAAAAAGGTATGAAACGGCCGCTTTTCTTCTCCTAGCAACTTTGCTGCACCTTCCACTACCGATCTGACTGTTAATTGGAAACCTACATAATTTAGTGTGTTGTATAAATTAATAGCAGCAATTGCATTATGACACATTATCACAAATGTTTCCTCATTATTTAATTACTCATGGTTAATGCATTGCTACGGTCTTAATTTCATTTCATATAACTTGCTACAAAGATGTTTTATTTGAAGATGACCGTGTCTATAACCCGCATTCACTAACCCATCTCTCTTCCGTTTCACATTTATACCACAGCAGCCGGTCGGTGCTAGTTGCGCACGCCACTGAGTTGTTAACAAAACTAAAATATAAAAAAAAGAACAGTAAAATATTCCCCAGCTCACTTCTATTAACCCCGCAGTGGCCGCGCTACCTACCACTCTGCCCCTGACGCATGCGACAAAATTAACTTAGCTCACAGGCGAATTAACCAACGTCAAACAAACTTAAGCGCTTCTGAAAATGTTACGGTCTCATTAAGTATTTTTTTTGTTACTTAGCAAGAAAAATACACTCTCAATATGTTCACGACGTTAGATGATGTTTTACAAAAGAATGTTCAAATGTGTGTGAAATCTTATGGGACTTAACTGCCAAGGTCATCAGTCCCTAAGCTTACACACTACTTAACCTAAATTATCCTAAAGACAAACTCAGACACCCATGCTCGAGGGAGGACTCGAACCTCCGGCGGGACCAGCCGCACAGTCCATGACTGCAGCGCCTCAAACCGCTCGGCTGCTGTTTTTCGATTCGGTTGTTAGCTGCTAGAAGCATATTATAGAATATGACTGAGAACCGCGGCCCGCACAAATATTGGATTCAGGCTGCAGTTTGACGACTACTGAATTAGACAGTGATTTTCTGTACTGAGCTCCGTGTATCTGCTGTAATTGACGGCAGTCAACAACAAGATGTTGCCCACGATAGCTCAGAAAGTTATTGCCCACGATAGTTGATTTTGATGGCTACTGTTTTTCCCACGTCGGACACTCAACCATTCACCCTTGGCACGACGACACACGGCAAGTCTAGCCCCGGAACGATATCGGGATGTAGTATCAAAAAATGGTTCAAATGGCTCTGAGCACTATGGGACTCAACATCTTAGGTCATAAGTCCCCTAGAAGTTATAACTACTTAAACCTAACTAACCTAAGGACATCACACACACCCATGCCCGAGGCAGGATTCGAACCTGCGACCGTAGCAGCCTCGCGGTTCCGGACTGCAGCGCCAGAACCGCACTGCCACCGCGGCCGGCGATGTAGTATCCCATGCTCAGAGTACGCACTGTCTGGTGGCGATCAACTGGCCCTACAATGTATACCCAGAAGAAGACCTCAACGGAAAAGCTGAAACGTCGGATTCTAATATCCTGGCAGCAATGATGCCGTCCGAGAACGACAACGACAGCGAAAGTCTATGTTGTTATGCGGTAACAAATCTTGTCCATCCTGCAATCAGATGTCATCGCTGTGCTCATTTTAATGCGAATTGCGTCACATGAGACCCCAAAATTCTCCAGTCGCCTTGGTGACGGGAGCATTCTCTCTCCAGTACATCAAACTTCTCTAATTCAGTTGCCCATGACTCTATAATGCATGTGTTACGTCACAACCTAAGGATTCTTCTATGGTATTTGGATGTGGCAGACCTCTGCCGTACCGACGATTTTGAATGTTATCCGTTATGAGCGCGTTATTCCGTCTACGGGGGCTTTCCGAACCAGCCTCCTTTCTTGTCTCTATACCAGAATAAGGTCAATAGTATAAAGATTTAGTACAGTGAAACAAAATGTGATATACACTACGTGATCAAAAGTATCCGGACAACTCGCTGGAAATGACTTATAAGTTCGTGGCACCCTCCATTGGTAATGCTGGAATTCAGTATGGTGTTGGCCCACCCTTAGCCTTGATGAGATGTTCCACTCCCGCAAGCACACGTTGAATCAGGTGCTGGAAGGTTTTTTGGGGAATGGGAGCCCATTCTTCACGGAGTGCTGCACTGAGGAGAGGTATCTACGTCGGCCGGTGAGACCTGGCACTAAGCCGGAGTTCCACAAAATTCCAAAGGTGTTCCATAGGAATCAGGTCAGGACTCTGTGGAGGCCAGTCCATTACAGGGGTGTTATTGTCGTGTAATCACTCCGCCACAGGTCGTGCATTATGAACAGGTGCTCGATCGTGTTAAAAGATGCAATCGCCATCCCCGAATTGCTCTTCAATAGTAGTAAGCAAGAAGATGCTTAAAACATCAACACAGGACTGTGCAGTGATAGTACCACCCAAAACAACAAGGGGCGAAAGCCTCCTCTTTAAAAAGCACGACCACACCATAACATCACTGCCTCCAAATTTTACTATTCGCACTACACACGCTAGCAGATGACGTTCACAGGGCATTCGCCATACCCACACCCTGCTATCGGATCGCCACATTGTGTACCGTGATTCGTCACTCGACACAACGTTTTTGCACTGTTCAGACATCCAATGTTTACGCTCCTTAGATCAAGCGAGGCGTAGTTAGCACTTACCGGCGTGATGTGTGGCTTATGAGCAACCGCTCGACCATGAAATCCAGGTTTACTCAGCACGCGCCTAACTTTCATAGTACTTGCAGTGGATCCTGATGCAGTTTGGAATTCCTGTGCGATGGTCTGGATAGATGTCTGCTTATTACACAGTGCGACCCTCTTCAAAAGTCGGCGGTCTGTGTCAGTCAACAGACGAGGTCGACCTATACGCTTCTGAGCTGTACCTGCCCCTTCACGTTTCCACTTCATTATCACACTGGAAACAGTGGACCTAGGGATGTTTAGGAGTGTGAAAATCTCGCGTACAGACGTGTGACACAAGTGACACCCAATCGCCTGACCACGTTCGAAGTCCGTCAGCTCCGCAGAGCGCCCCATTCTGCTCTGTCACGATGTCTAATGACTACTGAGGTCGCTGAAATGGAGAACCTGGCAGTAGGTGACAACACAATGCACCTAATATCATAAACGTATGTTTTAGGGAGTGTCCGGATACTTTTGATCACATAGTGTACGATTAGATGGATAGTAACGATATATTTCGCTGCTGTGTTTAGAGGCGTTTGTGACAAAAACAAATATTTAGACGTTTCTAAATTTGATGGTAACTGAAACAGGTAGATGCATACAAATGAAATAATTTCTCTGAGTGTAAATATACTTCCACAATGAAATTTTCTCTCTGCAGCGGAGTGTGCGCTGATTTGAAACTTCCTGGCGGATTAGAACTGTGTGCCGGGCCGAGACTCGAACTCGGAACCTTTGCCTTTTGCGGGCAAGTGCTCTACCGACGGAGCTACCCAAGCAAGACTCCTTTCTGCGAGTAGTGCTAGTTCTGCAAGTTGCGCAGTAGAACTTCTGTGAAGTTTGGAAGGTAGAAGACAAGGTACTGGCGAAAGTAAAATTGTGAGGACGTGGCGTGAGTCGTGCTCGGGTAGTTCAGTTGGTAGAGCACTTGCCCGCGAAAGGCAAAGGTCCCGAGTTGGAGCCTCGGTCCGGCACACAGTTCTAATCTGCCAGGAAGTTTGGAAACATACTTCTCTATCATTTTATGAAACCTTCAATGGGATACGTTTCCGCTGATGATTTTTCTCGTAAACATGTCTGCAAATTTTATTATTTAGCTGGTAACTAGAAGGTGTTTAAAAAATTACAAGAATTTGAATTAATCCTGTATTAATCACGGTCCAGCCACATAAATGTGACCATCGCCTATGTTCGACGTCAACGTGCAATAACCACCCACAGACGGCAGGACGCCACAGCAGTGAAAAACGCCTTTGTTTTAATGATTGCCATCCCAACTCGCTTTCTCACATCGGCGACACTCGCTACCCTATTTCGCGATAGTACAAAATGAGCTGCCCTTCTGTGAACTTTTTCGATATCTTCCCGGAGTCTTATCTGGTAAATATCCCATAACACAAAGCAATATTCCAGCAGAAGACGGAAAAGCGAAGTGTGGGCAACACTTTAGCAGCTCTGTTACATCTCCTAAGTTTTCTGCCAATGAAACACAGCCTTTGGTATGCCTTTCTACTGCCACTATTGTGCATTTCGCATGAGGATCACGAAGATAAGATTACAGGGATTAGGTCTCGTATGGAGACATACAGATAGTCGTTTTTCCCTCAGTCTTTTTGCAAGTGGAACAGGAAAGGAAATGGCTAACAGTGGTACAGGGTACCCTCAGTCGCGCACCATAAGTTTTGTTGCGGAAAATGCATGTAGTTGTAGATGAAGAAGACATAAAAATTCGAAATACACGCCTGTAATAAGAGTGAGAGATTAAGTTAACTTCCGGTGTTAGTAGACAGCGGCACCGTCGCACACCAGCGACAAAATCAAAACTTTCTCCCCGATAAGCCTCGACGTTGACGTCATGTTCTATCCAGGTCCGTTGACGGCCTGTGCAAATCACGCCTGTTGAAAGGAGTGCGGAATGTTTTAGCGTTCTGTTTCGTCCTGTCAAGTGTGAATCGATCGTTACCCAACCATTTAGCGAGGGAGCTCAAGTTATGTGTCGTTGCCTGCTTCCGACCCTTCAACTGACTAGCCCATCCAATTATAGGGGGGGGGGGGGGGGGTACCTACGGTTCAGCGTGGACTGCAAACCAAGGTGCAGCGTGGCGTTCTTCACTTATAAAGATATTGTCAGTAGTGAAAGGAACGACCAGTGACAGGAAAAAAATGGGACTGACTGACGAGTGAGCCCCGAAGCCTTTGAGCCATACTGTGATTGTTATTAGCTTAGTCGCCGAGACACACTTCATGCTGTCTGTAACTGTATACTGTTCATTGAGGAGATGTTCGAAGAAATTTCGGTTCAAATGGTTCAAATGGCTCTGAGCACTATGGGACTTGACATCTATGGTCATCAGTCCCCTAGAACTTAGAACTACTTAAACCTAACTAACCTAAGGACATCACACAACACCCAGCCATCACGAGGCAGAGCAAATCCCTGACCCCGCCGGGAATCGAACCCGGGAACCCGGGCGTGGGAAGCGAGAACGCTACCGCACGACCACGAGATGCGGGCGAAATTTCGGTCTTGCAGCAGGTCGTTGTCAGTTTAACTCCACGGTATTTCGATTAGGGAGCTGGCAACAATTCCGCGGTGAGCCATTGTAGACTGACGGATTCGTCCTGCTTTCCGCAGTGTACAGCACGGTGAGAGTATTCCGCGCATGCGTCAAAACCGTGTTGACAGACGGATCACACCACCCGGTAGCAGCGCCCCCGCCGGTGGAACTGCGGAACTCAGCTATCCGCTGCGTTAACATTCGACTCCCCCCGGAAGCCACTATGTCGCGTTCAGTTTGAGAAAATCATGAAGATGACAGGATTCCACGCACTATCCAGCTGCTATCTGCTGTCACGGTTCGCCAGATTTTCCGTCACGAACCGACAGTGGCTATCACCTGGATAGCGCATATAATCCTATGATCTCCACGATTTGTTCAAATGGAAGACGACAGAGTGCGCCGATGACCCCGGCGAGCGGGAATGCACAAGATAGCTGAGTTCCGCAGTTCCACCAGCGAGAACGCTGCCGATGGGCAGTGTGGTCCGTCTGTTAACAAGGTTATGACGCATGCACGGCTTACTCTCACCGTTCTACACTCCTGGAAATGGAAAAAAGAACACATTGACACCGGTGTGTCAGACCCACCATACTTGCTCCGGACACTGCGAGAGGGCTGTACAAGCAATGATCACACGCACGGCACAGCGGACACACCAGGAACCGCGGTGTTGGCCGTCGAATGGCGCTAGCTGCGCAGCATTTGTGCACCGCCGCCGTCAGTGTCAGCCAGTTTGCCGTGGCATACGGAGCTCCATCGCAGTCTTTAACACTGGTAGCATGCCGCGACAGCGTGGACGTGAACCGTATGTGCAGTTGACGGACTTTGAGCGAGGGCGTATAGTGGGCATGCGGGAGGCCGGGTGGACGTACCGCCGAATTGCTCAACACGTGGGGCGTGAGGTCTCCACAGTACATCGATGTTGTCGCCAGTGGTCGGCGGAAGGTGCACGTGCCCGTCGACCTGGGACCGGACCGCAGCGACGCACGGATGCACGCCAAGACCGTAGGATCCTGCGCAGTGCCGTAGGGGACCGCACCGCCACTTCCCAGCAAATTAGGGACACTGTTGCTCCTGGGGTATCGGCGAGGACCATTCGCAACCGTCTCCATGAGGCTGGGCTACGGTCCCGCACACCGTTAGGCCGTCTTCCGCTCACGCCCCAACATCGTGCAGCCCGCCTCCAGTGGTGTCGCGACAGGCGTGAATGGAGGGACGAATGGAGACGTGTCGTCTTCAGCGATGAGCGTCGCTTCTGCCTTGGTGCCAATGATGGTCGTATGCGTGTTTGGCGCCGTGCAGGTGAGCGCCACAATCGGGACTGCATACGACCGAGGCACACAGGGCCAACACCCGGCATCATGGTGTGGGGAGCGATCTCCTACACTGGCCGTACACCACTGGTGATCGTCGAGGGAACACTGAATAGTGCACGGTACATCCAAACCGTCATCGAACCCATCGTTCTACCATTCCTAGACCGGCAAGGGAACTTGCTGTTCCAACAGGACAATGCACGTCCGCATGTATCCCGTGCCACCCAACGTGCTCTAGAAGGTGTAAGTCAACTACCCTGGCCAGCAAGATCTACGGATCAGTCCCCCATTGAGCATGTTTGGGACTGGATGAAGCGTCGTCTCACGCGGTGTGCATGTCCAGCACGAACGCTGGTCCAACTGAGGCGCCAGGTGGAAATGGCATGGCAAGCCGTTCCACAGGACTACATCCAGCATCTCTACGATCGTCTCCATGGGAGAATAGCAGCCTGCATTGCTGCGAAAGGTGGATATACACTGTACTAGTGCCGACATTGTGCATGCTCTGTTGCCTGTGTCTATGTGCCTGTGGTTCTGTCAGTGTGATCATGTGATGTATCTGATCCCAGGAATGTGTCAATAAAGTTTCCCCTTCCTGGGACAATGAATTCACGGTGTTCTTATTTCAATTTCCAGGAGTGTATATACGGTGAAGAGCCTAATATCATGTAGAGCCCCCGCGAGCACGCAGAAGTGCCGCAACGCGACGTGACATGGACGCAACTAATGCTTGAAGTTGTGCTGGAGGGAAATGACACCATGAATCCTGCAGGGCTGTCCAAAATCGGTGAGAGTACGAGGGTGTGCAGATCTCTTCTGAACAGCACATTGTAAGACATACCAGATATGCTCAGTGATATTCGTGTCTGGAGAGTTTGATGGCCAGGTAAGTATTTAAACTCAGGAGAGTGTTCCTGGAGCTAGTCTGTAGCCATTCTGGACGTGTGGGGCGCCGCACTGCCCTGCTGGATTCAAATGGTTCAGATGGCTCTGAGCACAATGGGACTTAATATCTGAGGTCATCAGTCCCCTAGTCATAGAACTAATTAAACCTAACTAACCTAAAGACATTGCACACATCCATGCCCAGGCACGATTCGAACCTGCGACCGTAGCGGTCACGCGGTTCCAGACTGAAGCGCCTAGAACCGCACGGCCACACCGGCCGGCTGTCCTGCTGGAATTGCCAAAGTCTGTCGGAATGCACAATGGACATGAATGGATGCAGGTGATCAGACAGGATGCTTACACACGTGTCAGTTGTCAGAGTCGTATCTAGACGTATCAGGCGTCTAATATCACTCCAACTGTACACACCATTACAGAGCCTACACTAGCTTGAACAGTCACCTGCTGATATGCATGGTCCGTGGATTCATGAGGTGGCCTCCATACCCCTACACGTCCATCCACTCGATACAATTTGAAACGAGACTCGTCCGGTCAGGCAACAAGTTTCCAGTCGTTTACAGTCCAATGTCGGTGTTGACGGGTCCAGGCGAGGCGTAAAACTTTGTGTCGTGCAGTCATAAAGGGTACACGGGTGGGCCTCCGGCTCCGAAAACACATACCGACGATGTTTCTTTGAATGTTTGGCACTCTGACACTTGCTGATAGCCCAGCACTGAACTGTGCAGCAATTTGCGTAAGGGTTTCACTTCTGTCACGTTGAATGATTACCTTCATTTGTCGTCGGTCCCGCTTTTACAGGATCTTCTTCCGGCCGCAGCGATGTCGGAGGTTTGATGTTTTACCGGATTCCTGATACGGTATACTCCTGAAATGGTCATACGGGAAAATCCCTACTTCTTCGCTACCTCGGAGATGCTGTGTCCCACCGGCCGGAGTGACCGAGCGGTTCTAGGCGCTACAGTCTGGAACCGAGCGACCGCTTCGCTCGCAGGTTCGAATCCTGCCTCGGGCATGGATGTGTGTGATGGCCTTAGCTTAGTTAGGTTTAATTAGTTCTAAGTACTAGGGCACTGATGACCTCAGAAGTTAAGTCTTATAGTGCTCAGAGCCATTTGAGCCATTTTGCTGTGTCCCATCGTTTGTGCACCAACTATAACACCACGTTCAAACGCATTTAAATCTTGATAACCTACTATTGTAGCACCAGTAATCGATGTAACTACTGCGCCAGAGACTTATGGTCTTGTATAGGCTTTGTCGACCGCAGTGCCGTATTCTGCCTGTTTCGTATCTCTTTATTTGAATACGCATGCTTATACCAGTTTCTTTGGCGCTTCAGTGTATTTCGAAGTAGAAGTCGTCTTCACCTGAAGGCACCCCTGCTGATTGTGCCGCATCAGTTGAATTATGTAGCAATAAATCAAACCATTAAGTCACCGTAAAACCCACGTGTATATCCTCCGTATGTATTTACTGCGCTAGAAGATGAAGCAGAAATGCTAAAGCTTCAGACCCTCCGAGGATACCAAAGGAGTCTTCGATGATGAGCTACAGCAGCGTCTTCGTCTGAAGGCATCAAACCGGAGATCAAACTCATAGAGGCCTTAACTGCGCAAGACTCAGTCTTGTTATCACTCTTGTTTACCATCCACGTCAACAACATGCTGACGACTGCAAACGTTCAACTGGCACAGTTCACGGATGATACTGCGTACTCTAAGAGTGGACGTCAACATAATGTCAATATCATAAGACTGCAGAGACAATCTAACTTCACCACAGAGTGGTGCAGACGTGACAAGCTTAAAATTAACCCATCCAAAATAACGGCAATATATCTTATCACAAAACACCCACAACTGGACAGAAACCTTGTTATCCAAGAGCAAGAGGTGCCATGGAGTTCAACTGGAAAGTATTTAGCAGTCAAATTCGATTGGAACCTTTTATTTCCAGAGACACGTGCAAGACCTAAAACTTAAGGGGACCACACCGTGGTTGAGGTCGAAAAAAATCGATTTTCGGTTTTCATCACATTTCGATAGATTAAGGTTTTATTTAAGTACTCTGAAAAAGATTTTGCTGAAATTTTTTTTGATCATTTAAAGGGCATTTTCCTACCACGTGTGTTTATGTGCCACGCCCACTTTTTTGTCACCCACTGTCAACCCAGCCACTGTCAACTCTAAGCCATATGGAGATGCCATTATTAGCAAAACAGAATGTGTAGGCCATGTTCAAAAACGTTTGGGAAGAAGGATGAGAAAACTAACTGTTGATATGAGAGGAAAAAAATTAGAAGATGGAAAATTGTTGACTGGACAGGGTCGGTTAACTAAAACGGGTATAGAAAACTTGCAGGTATACTATGGATAGGCAGTTAGGAGAAATAAAGAAAATCTGGAGGCAATGAAGAGAGATGTTTGGGCCATATTCTTCCATTAGTCCTCTACTGATGGTAAGCCATGTCATGGATCGTGTCCATCAGGAGAATATTCGTGGTGCAAATGCATTAGGGCTCAGGCAACTGGAGAATTTTAATCGCACCAGCATTCTCCTCCTGCTGCTGTTATTACAGCAATTAAATCTATTTTCAGAGACTTGGCTCATCTTGATCTTCTAAGGAAATGTCAGCATTGGCAGACACAGAACCCAAATGACATTTCAACAGCATAATTTGGAACTACCTTCCTAAAACTGTATTTGTAGGCATGCATACAATGAAACTAGAAGTTCATGATGCTGTTATACTGGAAAGTGTTGGGTACTGAAAAATCTGGGAATTAATCCTGGTGAAAATATGATCACAGGGCTGCAACATTGCCATAAAACGAGGATAGCCGATGCAGACAGGTCTGCATCTAATGTGGCCAAGAAAGCAAGACAAACACCCATGAAGGTGAAAAAGAAGCTGGAAGAGCTGCTAGGGGCCAAAGAAGGGCCATCGTATGCAGCATTACAGTCTTAATTAACTGCAAGTAACAAATGTCTAACGTTTTTTTTTTCTTTAAAGCCTATTTCCCTCAAACTAAAATTGTCAGTACATATGCCCCATTATATCAGAAACTATCATAGATAAATTAATGAAATTTTTAGAGACTCTGCATAACATAAAAAGCCACCTCTGGCACTACATTCATTCACAAAACATATTTTCTGCAGAAAAATCTTAATATTTTTGTTAACCAATTTAAAAAAGTATTTCTTAAAAACGATAAAGTGGATAAAGTAGATTGTAGTACAGTTGACTTTATTATCATCATGTAACATACAGTAAAAATATTAAAGCCCTGCATCAAATAGCTTTTTTTCAGAAAAGGGTCAAATAGTTGCCTAAATTAACATGGGTTAGATAGGCAGGGTGTGGTCCCCTTAAAGCCAGTGGTATGGCTAGGGAACTGATGCCACTATTCTGCAGAGAGGAGTTCAAAATCTCAAAAAGGCAAGTGAGCTGTCAAAAATCGTTTAAGGAAGCAGAGTATAGGGCTTCGCTAGCAAGAGCCTAATACACTCCTGGAAATGGAAAAAAGAACACATTGACACCGGTGTGTCAGACCCACCATACTTGCTCCGGACACTGCGAGAGGGCTGTACAAGCAATGATCACACGCACGGCACAGCGGACACACCAGGAACCGCGGTGTTGGCCGTCGAATGGCGCTAGCTGCGCAGCATTTGTGCACCGCCGCCGTCAGTGTCAGCCAGTTTGCCGTGGCATACGGAGCTCCATCGCAGTCTTTAACACTGGTAGCATGCCGCGACAGCGTGGACGTGAACCGTATGTGCAGTTGACGGACTTTGAGCGAGGGCGTATAGTGGGCATGCGGGAGGCCGGGTGGACGTACCGCCGAATTGCTCAACACGTGGGGCGTGAGGTCTCCACAGTACATCGATGTTGTCGCCAGTGGTCGGCGGAAGGTGCACGTGCCCGTCGACCTGGGACCGGACCGCAGCGACGCACGGATGCACGCCAAGACCGTAGGATCCTACGCAGTGCCGTAGGGGACCGCACCGCCACTTCCCAGCAAATTAGGGACACTGTTGCTCCTGGGGTATCGGCGAGGACCATTCGCAACCGTCTCCATGAAGCTGGGCTACGGTCCCGCACACCGTTAGGCCGTCTTCCGCTCACGCCCCAACATCGTGCAGCCCGCCTCCAGTGGTGTCGCGACAGGCGTGAATGGAGGGACGAATGGAGACGTGTCGTCTTCAGCGATGAGCGTCGCTTCTGCCTTGGTGCCAATGATGGTCGTATGCGTGTTTGGCGCCGTGCAGGTGAGCGCCACAATCAGGACTGCATACGACCGAGGCACACAGGGCCAACACCCGGCATCATTGTGTGGGGAGCGATCTCCTACACTGGCCGTACACCACTGGTGATCGTCGAGGGGACACTGAATAGTGCACGGTACATCCAAACCGTCATCGAACCCATCGTTCTACCATTCCTAGACCGGCAAGGGAACTTGCTGTTCCAACAGGACAATGCACGTCCGCATGTATCCCGTGCCACCCAACGTGCTCTAGAAGGTGTAAGTCAACTACCCTGGCCAGCAAGATCTCCGGATCTGTCCCCCCATTGAGCATGTTTGGGACTGGATGAAGCGTCGTCTCACGCGGTCTGCACGTCCAGCACGAACGCTGGTCCAACTGAGGCGCCAGGTGGAAATGGCATGGCAAGCCGTTCCACAGGACTACATCCAGCATCTCTACGATCGTCTCCATGGGAGAATAGCAGCCTGCATTGCTGCGAAAGGTGGATATACACTGTACTAGTGCCGACATTGTGCATGCTCTGTTGCCTGTGTCTATGTGCCTGTGGTTCTGTCAGTGTGATCATGTGATGTATCTGACCCCAGGAATGTGTTAATAAAGTTTCCCCTTCCTGGGACAATGAATTCACGGTGTTCTTATTTAAATTTCCAGGAGTGTAGATTAAATCCAGGTATTGCTAAATAAAGTCCTTTTGTGGACGCTTACGGCTTCACGATACACGCGCATCCAGACCTTGCATGAGAGCTCAGTATGGAACGTACTGTACGAGTGATCAAACTTAGGCTCACAAAAATTCGTGAGAAATTAGACAAACGCATGTCATCCGTCATATCCATGAAGCTGGTACCACCAGAGCAGAAATCTGGCATCGGTACAGAGTCCCAGGGCATTAGGTGAACACGAAATTAGAAATGAGATACTACAAAGAAAGAAACAAATCCTCGGGAGAGAGACTTACGGACTTGCGGCCACGAGTGCAATAAATGAAGTGGTGAAAACTGAACCTTATCATGTCACCGAAAAGCGGGGATCACTGAAGAACCGATGGGGCTTCAAAAACAAAACAAAGAAAGTCCCTGTCAGCCTTCGATGTCTCACCTGGGGATGAGTGGCAAGTCCCCAGTCGAAATATCGTGGTGTGTAGTTAATGACGAACGGCTGCGTGCCCAAACAATTCCAGAAGAAAATTTTAAAATTGTCTGTGAGGGATTGTTTCATTGAACACACACTGTGCAGGAAAGTGTTTCAAATGGCAGTACGACTGTAGTGATTTTTTTCAGTGTGTCTCTTAAATCGCTTGTAGAATAGTGGGATCGTTCGTCAGTGAGAGCCACGTATTGGCAAAGTTCTTAGCCGGCGTTATTAGAAATGCCTCAACGCTACATCGGTAACGGTCTAGCCATCGGCGAGAAGACTACTTATCCTTTCATATTTTCTGTTAGCAGGGGACGAACATACACAATTTCTTCGGACGTAACTCTGTACCCGTGGTGTTTCTTGGATCGTAAGACTACGTCATGAGACAACACGATACAATACGAGGACATTTGCTGTGTCGACCAAGTATCTGTTCGTATCTAGCGGAGCCTTTGTAGAGCTCGCGTGTCCAAACACTTGCCTACGACTCGCCGTCTATCGCGGGGTATAGTCGGAACCGCCGAGTGGCAGGCCGTTCCCAGAAATGCCGAGCCCGTCTCGCCGAGTTTGACAATAAGGTCCTCGCCAGCCTGTGGAATGCCTCTTTCCGACATGCGTTGTGATAACTGACCTTCGTCTGTGGCGACCAAATTAATAGCATCATGTCTCGTCTGACACACTCTCGGCATTGCCGATCTCGTAAATGTGAAAAATGGTTCCGCTGTAAGTCATTAGTCTTTCGACAAGTTTGCTGCCGTTAATCGCCTACTCTAATCTTGTAAGAGTGTTTTCATACCTAATACTCCCAACGCCGTCGTTACATTATTTCAATATTCTAATCGTTTACCGTCCTACAGTTTTACTCCTGCCTCTTTCAGCACAGCTGTTAGATTACCTTGGTCCTTTACGCGCTCAACTAGGGCCGATGTGGCCAGAAAATCGACATGATTTTCGTATCACTTTTCTTAGTTATTCGACACCTTCGTAACTCCCCTTCGGTAACAAATATCTGTACCCATCCGCAAATGCAGTACAAGATTCGCATCCTGAGTCTACATGCGCATAGTTCTGAATCTTCATCCATCTCCTTCTCCACTTCACGTATAAGTCTTTGGCAAAAAAAAAGTAACCTCTGTCTGAACCAGAGAAGCGCTGGATGTAAAAAGAGACCATAATTATTTCTGTCATCATTAGTGCAGCTTCTATCTCGATTCATCCTAGTTTTTTTATTAAGGTATAAAAGCGAATAATTAGTTCTGTCTCATTGTAAACACACTGTTAGGTGGTCTCATCCGTATTTCTTATTATTCTTTCTTCAACCTCAATTGCCGGCGGGTGTGGCCGTGCGGTTAAAGGCGCTTCAGTCTGGAACCGCGTGACCACTACGGTCGCAGGTTCGAATCCTGCCTCGGGCATGGATGTGTGTGATGTCCTTAGGTTAGTTAGGTTTAATTAGTTCTAAGTTCTAGGCGATTGATGACCTCAGAAGTTAAGTCGCATAGTGCTCAGAGCCATTTTTCCACCTCAATTGCATTTATTTCATTACCTTTTCTTTTAACTTTCCGTTTTATTTCTCCTTAACATGGGATCGTCCAACTTCTTCTCTCGATGGTTTATTGTCTCTCCTTGCTGTATATGTGTCATTACTCCCATGTACCAGAAACAGAATGTTGTGGAAAATGTTCTTATTACCGTATCAGTAGGGTTGACATTATTGTAAGGAGCAGATTCATTACTGTAACTATTTTTAATATTAAGAATTTGTATGTCCATCCATTTGACATGAGGTCTTTGGAAAAACGGCCGTTTACTACTGCGAGAAAATAAAACTCCTACAGCCGTCCTTATGATTTTATTTATTTCTTTGCAGCCAGTTTCGGCGCCATGTTCAGGCTTTAGTTGATGTGGAAGGGGTTGAAACGATCTTTATATATATAACACCAGTGGCCAGTAGTTGATGGTCAGAGTGCTGACACCAAAGTTTTCAGATAGTCTGCGTAATCATTTACGCTGACCACTGATGCAATATACCGGGTGATCAAAAAGTCAGTATAAATTTGAAAACTTAATAAACCATGGAATAATGTAGATAGAGAGGTAAAAATTGACACACATGCTAGGAATGACATGGGGTTTTATTAGAACCAAAAAAAACATCCCATATTGCTAGACGCGTGAAAGATCTCTTGCGCGCGTCGTTTGGAGATGATCGTGTGCTCAGCCGCCACTTTCGTCATGCTTGGCCTCCCAGGTCCGCAGACCTCAGTCCGTGCTATAATTGGATTTGGGGTTACCTGAAGTCACAAGTGTATCGTGATCGACCGACATCTCTAGGGACGCTGAAAGACAACATCCAACGCCAATGCCTCACCATAACTCCGGACATGCTTTACAGTGCTGTTATGCTAATTATTGCTATTCTGATCAGATGAAGCGCCATCTGTCGGAAATTTTTTGTACGTTTGTATTTTTTTGGTTCTAATAAAACCCCATGACATTCCAACCTTGTGTGTCAATTTGTACCTCTCTATCTACATTATTCCATGATCTATTCAGTTTTCAAATTTATACTGACTTTTTGATCACCCGGTATATAGGGATCGTTTCAACCCCTTCCGCATAAACTACAGCCTGAAGATGACACACTGAAGCGCCGAAACTGGTTGCGACAAAATAAATAAAATCATAAGGACGGGTGCAGACGTTTTATTTTCTCAAAATTTTTAATATTTGTTAACTCATCCATTTTGAGTTGGTGACGGTGATAAGGATTTTAATAGCAAGTTATCATACTCTATGTTCTAAGAGACCACGCCTATCTGTTTAAGTGACCTACCGTGTTTCTCTGTCTGGAGGCTTATCTCAGGAAGTACTGTAGGGATTTTGATACAGATTTCAATGATAGAGTCATCCATGAGGAAAGTTTGTGTGTATAATTTACTACCACTACTCCAGAGAAATCGTCCGGCTATAGATACTTAGCACTACTGTGTAATTACTACACAGACAGCTCCATCCATGACCAAGAGCTAGGGGTGGCTACATGAAAGGAATCCGACCACTCTCTTCCACTGACATTGCCAAATCCAGATTAACATGCCGACCCTCCAAAGATACGGGTTAAGGTCAGGGAGAAGAAGAAGTCTTCCAAATATAACTGTGTTCCAGAAGTACAGTCGTAGAAATTTCTCTAATCAGAAACATATATATTTTAAACACAGTTAGGACTACATTACTTTCGCCCAAAATTTGCCCACTGCGAATGCATTTTCTGCACCTTGATGGAGTTCATCTTCTGAGCAGGACTCTGGACACAGTAGGAATTGAAGCATGTGATGAAAAGTCTGGTCTTCTTCACAGTCACACTGAATATCGTCTTTATTAGTGAAGTCCCATATTACTAAATTAACCTTTGTCCTGCCAGTACCAGATCTCAGTCTGTTCTCATCAAAGCCAGTAGATAAGAGTTTCTGAAACTCTTTTCCAAACAGAGGGAATATGGGTCGTGGTCCTTCATAGTTGCAACATAGCTTATTCAGCAGTGATTCCAATTGCTGTCGATTTTCTTAGGAGACCCTTCCTTGACTTCAGTTGTTCCGGGTGTGGTTCGTGACCATACAGCGGATGCCTTCTGTCCTGCTCTATTTTCTTTCTTTCCTCATTCGCAGCTGTTTCTCTTCAAATAGGAGATGGTGCTATTCCTGCGAGATGGTAAAAACGATTCGATCGGCATGGATTTCGAACTTGTTTACGACCACAACACGTTCAACAATGAAAAAGGTATCCTTCAGTTGCATTTGCTTTTGATGACTTTAATACTCCAATCATATTTAGCAGTCATATTTTCTATAGAACTGAATTACGTTTCTCCACTTTCTTTGGATGTCTAGCAATCTGCTAATGTTTCTTTACAAGTACTTCGCCTTCGTCTTAGACCGTCTACTTCGACGCTATAAACCAGCTGTGGTTTTGTTGCAGGAGCCATGCAGGCATTCTCTTAAAGTGAGTTAAGGAAACAACGTAAATATAATTCTGTATGCCCGGACGGGGATTTGAATCCCTCCCCCCATCCCTCGCCCCCCAGCTTAGTGTCTTAACCACTTCATCGCCTCGGTCGTTCAAGGATTTTTCTGAGAATATAGCGAACAACGTATTTATCTTGTATTTCTCCTATAGGCAGTCTATTAAGACCTGTGGCTTGTGGTCCTACGACGGGTCATCTAGTCACTGTTAATAATATCACTTTCATACTGTTAAACGGTTATGTTGGTAAATAAATTGAGAAAAATTGTCATCATAGAGTGGAAGCCTCGAAATTTTCTTGGAAACCTATGCTCCTTGACAGCAAACAGTCTATTAATAAACATACCTATGTCAACATACGTGATATGTGGCGCCATCTACTGCTTAGTCACCTCATCTCAAGTAGTTCTATGTTAGTATATATGTTGCTTTTCTGTTTTAGAGAGTATAATATCTTAACAGTAAAATTAGTACATTATGTTACTCTCTGTCCTCTAGTTCGAACATCAAACGAAATTAATGTTAGTGTTATGTCATTATCTATGCTGAAGGGGCGAGGATGGTGGCGTATTGTATGGCAGAAATATTTAACAGAGACAAAAGTAAATGACTTTTCCTATTTTCCTCCCAAAATAAATGACGGTGGCAGAACTAAAGAGGCTGTAAAATACAGGAAGGCAATAACAAGAAAAAAATTTTGGGAAAAGAAAAATATGATAACATTGAATATGAATGTAGCTTGTAAGACGTCGTGGTCTCCTGACCTTCATTGCTTACATATTCCGCCCTCACAATCATATTCCGCACATCAAGACGCTTCATTCGAACCCAAACTCGATAAGATAAAGCCAATGTTGTATGAATTCATGTAAACGATATGCAATTAACACGCAAGCGCACTGCAGTTGAAATACTTGAGGCTGGTGTACACACATACATTCCAGACACGACGGTCAGAGAAGCTTTTAGTTCAGGAAAGAAACTGCACAACGGGACGCCGGTCCCTTCAGAGGACGACCCAGCCTATGTCGGCCGGTGACTGCCCGTGTAGCAGACAGTGTGGGCCTCAGTGAAAGGGGGGAACAACCCCCTGTTTGGCTTAAAAGCAAATTCCGCTACATTGTGTGGGAGCGGTCAGTTGACCTCGTAGTTTGGTCTCTTCCCACAAGCAACCCAAACCCAAGAGTCCGGTGATTTCGCTGATTACGGCGGTTACTGGGCATCGAACTGTTCAGGTGTCAGGGGTTTGACGATATTGCTAATATTGCTGATCCTACGCATTCTTTACACATAGCACGCAGTTTCAGAGACTTTCACAGGGAGACAGCGAACGCCAAACGCCAATGATACAGGTTTCCGGATTGGTCGCCTTAAACAAAACGTCATTCTCCCGTTTTAGAAGAGCAGTGCTGATTAGCAGACGATATTTCTGACGCCTTGAGCTGAAGGAATAATGGAAGAGACCGAAAGATATACCCCTTCACGACTGGCGTGGAGAGGCGCCGTTCTGTTGTCGCTCTTGGAGCGAGGAACAAGTCTCTCCCCAGTACTTCACTGGGAGAGCACCTCTGTCGAGAGCGAATCGAAGTGCTACTCTATATTGAGTCCTTGTGATTAAGCGTTTTTCACTGTGTTGGCCGACACACTTATTGTACGGTGTGAACGGACAGAGTTATAGTTCAACGCCTGCGAGCGAATTTTGAGTGGCATCGTGGTGGCCTGGTTATCTGACCGGTGTACCACGCCACTAGTTAGACTAGGGCCGAATAGGCATAGGGAGAGTTTGATTGGCGAAGGTCAATCCAGATAGAACGAGAGTTATCTCATTTGTCAGCAGCGAACGGCGCAGACAGCAGTCATTGCAGCTTACGGTATTGTGCGCTACAGCTATTGCGAGCCCCAAATTTCCTCCACAACAGTACACTTCACTGCATTTCACACGCGACAGCCTCGACCGTACCTAGCAACATTCTAAAGGATAATTATTCAAATTGAGTAGGCACGCCTTTCAGCCATTCTGCCAAGTCAACAACCATCTTAAACCTTGTATAGAAATTTCATTAGCGAATCCTATCCTTGAAATGTAACTTCACATTCCGAAAAGAACCAGGATGTAACTTGTTCAATTCATAACAAAAAGTGACACTGTGATTTCTCAGAATGTTTGCAAAATAAATAATAACTTTCGTTAGTTTCATGTTTTTCTTACACTAACTAGCACTACTCCAGTACCCAACTATCTCACTTGTTATGTAATAAATTTTGTGAATTTTTGTGTCATTTCCTTACAGCGGACGACTCCAGAAGATATTTATTGCTGAAAGTTTTTCAGGCATTTCTATTTAGAACGTTAGGAGCGTCTGTCTGACGTCTGTAGTAGTGTGGGGGTGGAAATTGCATCTTGCTGGAGTCACAGGGTAAAGGGTACATCTCAGATTAATCCGTTGCGCAGAATAACATATCAACTCCACACCTCAGAAGGTGTTAGGCAGTCTTTGCGGAAAATATTTTCGTGGAGTCTAGTCTTGTGTCGAACTGAAACGTGAACGATATACAGCACAGACAAGAGGAGAATAGATACTGCTGGAATGTGGTGCTACAGAGGAACTAATGAAGAGGTACTGACCTGAGTAGTGGAGAAAATGATTTCATGAGGCAATTTACAAAAAGAAGGGACTTTGGCGTTAGGGATAGCAAGAGTTTAGGAATATAGTCCTCACATCTGACAGTAATCATTCGGAACTGCTGCCGTCACACCATGAATCATTCATCTTAAAAACTTACACGTACATTTTCCTGTAAACAACTTAGCTGAGGGGCAGCCGCGTACTGGCTCACAGGTAACTCCACTAATCAGCCCACATAAATTTGCTTATAATAATCAGTAATCGATACATAATACGATCAGCCAAATAACTGGAACACTTTGGTTGACCGTTGCAAAATATGTAACAGCAATACTAATCGAGGCCGGCCGCGGTGGTCTCGCGGTTCTAGGCGCTCAGTCCGGAACCGCGCGACTGCTACGGTCGCAGGTTCGAATCCTGCCTCGGACATGGATGTGTGTGATGTCCTTAGGTTAGTTAGGTTTAAGTCGTTCTAAGTTCTAGGGGACTGATGACCACAGCAGTTAAGTCTCATAGTGCTCAGAGCCATTTTTGAATACTAATCGACATTGCGTGAGCCTTTGATAATCTCTGGTGACAAGCTATGTTCGCGTGTCTTCGGAAAATGGGTATACTCAGAGTTCTGCACTTCAGTCTTCTATTTGTTACAGGGCTAGAGGGCCAGAAAGGGATATGGGTAATCGCGAAGTCATCTTCTTAATCGGATAGATCTTTCACGGCTCAATCACCATAATCTTTTATGCGCTCATTTCTGCTTGGCTTTTAGTCATTTCTTTTCACCTTTTCGTAGCGTTCATTCATCCTCTAACATGGTACGCACAATGTTGTAGTGTTTTGTATGCAGTAGCAGCTTCAGTTTGCAGTATCATTAAATATCTTTGTGTCATCTGTTAGCTTGTATCTTCTCCGTACTTTGGCCTTTTATCCATTCAATATTGATTCTGAAGAATCCTTCACTACGTAGTCTCTTCTAATCGTACATTGTGTTTTCTTCCTTGCTTCCTATTGTCCTAAACTCTTGTAGTCATCTTAGTACCTCCAGACACCAATATTTTGTCTCCCCAGATTAAAACTTTGTATCTTACTCCGAACAGCATTTTGAAGACTTTTAGTCATTTCTTTTCACCTTTTCGTAGCATTCATTCATCCTCTAACACGGTATTCACAATGTTGCAGTGTTTTGTATGCAGTAGTAGCTTATACAAGGGACTATACACGGTTTAATGTTAAAATGAAGGCTTCACCACCTTTTACAATGCAGAAGCAATAACACTTTTGGATCTGCATTGTGAAAGATGGCTGAGCCTACATTTTAACACTGATATTAACGGCCACTGCCTCGTATCCGCCATGCATAAAATCAAAATCATACAAAATATTTATTTCAGTGAACTGTTCCCTTAATCACAAAGAAAGGTTCAGGCAGTGAGCCCTTGTTTTATTACCGAGCGAGGTTCTGCAGTGGCTAGCACATTGGACTCGCATTCGTCAGTACAACGTTCCATACCCGCGTCCGGCCATTAAATCGCTCCAAGCAAATGCCGGGATGATTCCTTTGAAAGGGGACAAGGGGACGGCCGACTTCCTTCTCTATGCTTCCCTAATCTGATGGGACCGATGACCTCACTATCTGATCCCCTCCCCAAATGAACCATCCAACCTTGTTTTGCTACACCGCCATCAAAACTCTCACATACCTAATGGATGTGGACGAGCCCAGTAATGAAATCGTAACATATCCTGTGCAAACGGCCTTTTGGTTGTTAGAAAACGCGAGATGTGACTTGTGCGACAAACCAAATTAGACGCTAGAGAACGTGAATAACACAATTGTTTCACAAAATTTTGGAAGAACTGCCGGTTGTCTGCAATTTCCTGTTACGATATTTCGGCGCAGAGTCTTCCGGCCATCTTCAGCTGAGTACTGACAACAATGTCCTGAGGCCACGTCCTTAAGACCCTGCCGGCACCTGTGTAGTGTCTTCAATTGGCGGTGCGCAAGAGCTACTTGAGCGCATGCGCTTCTGCTGCGAGTCTGTGTGATGCGCCGCACGCACTCCGTGGTGAAACTTCGCCGCATCGAGATAGGTTCGATTGTCTTCGCACGATGAAATGACAAAACGACGCCTGCTACGCAGAGTACGAAGTTTTTCTACGACAACATTCCCTGCAGAATTTCACTGGAAACGTCCGTCTCGATTGATAAGAAACTCAGTTGTATTTCCACTGATTCATCGATAATAAAGTTCCAAAAGTTTGACGCAACGGCCACAATTTTTGTTTCATCGTATTTCGTCAAATATACAGTGGAAATACAATGTTCGGCGATAGCGGACTTATTGGCCTGAACGAGGCGAGTACGCCATTGATATTCTACAATGCGATCCTGTACAGTGCACGTCGTTTGCCCTACGTAAGATATGCCGCATTCGCAAGGAATTCCGTAAACACCTGCGTTGTGTAATTCTGAGTCGTCTTTGACGGAACCCAAAGAGAGGAGATCTTGGAAGGAGGATGAAAAATTCCTTTAAGTTTATTTCTTCTTAATATTCTGCCTATTTTCGCTGAAACATGCCCGATATATGGTGGGTAAGCAGTCGTTTTTCAAGCCTCATCCTTTACTTTGTTCCGTCGCTTGTGCGTCTGTGGAGCTCTATGTAATTGCTGAGGCGAATATCCACTGTTCAGCAACACAGTTTGCAGGTGTTACAGTTCACTTTGCAGACTGCAGGAATATGTGAGAAATACCGCCGCTGCAAATAACATGAAACGCAAAAGGTAATACGGCAGTGGTAAGACAAAGGGGCCACTGTAGAGGGCGTGAGTTGGATTATGTGTCCAAAGACATGTATTATCTGCATTTAGAAGCGGCAGCAAGGCTATCTTCTTAGTCTTGGGATTGGGTTACTGCAGTGACATGGACCAAAGTGAACTGGTTCCACAACAAGGCTGCGATACGGCAGATGGCGAAGATTGACCGACCTTCGACGCGGATGCGGCAAGAAGTTCCTACTCGACGATCCGCTATCAACTTGATGGGAAAATCTATAGATGACATGACTGTGTCTGTGCCGGAAAGATGTCTTAATATTGCTCCTACACCTGGTTCATCACCACTAATGGACTTTGTCAGATGCACCGAAAAGGCTGCGTGCCGTCTTGCAACAGACGCAGCTGAGGAAGTTCGAAGGGAGTCTTGCGCTTGTGGTGAGAGACACAAATGGCTCTGAGCACTATGGGACTCAACATCTTAGGTCATAAGTCCCCTAGAACTTAGAACTACTTAAACCTAACTAACCTAAGGACATCACATACACCCATGCCCGAGGCAGGATTCGAACCTGCGACCATAGCAGTCCCGCGGTTCCGGACTGCAGCGCCAGAACCGCACGGCCACCGCGGCCGGCGGTGAGAGACACACCAGCGAAGAGCAACATATAGCATATGGGGAGGGCAGCCCTCCATAACTTAATAGCAGATGTGGATACGGCAGTATTCAAATCGGATGCTCACGCCACAGGGTGATTCTATTAATGAGATCAATGTTTCATTACGTAGTTCGACGTATCAAAAGATCAATAGGAATCCTACTAACAGAGTGACACGAAGAACAGCAGTGCTTTTATTTGAGCGTACTTTATCAAAGCAGGTAATTGGGAGATTAAGATCAAATAGTTCAGCTCTACCTACGCTGTACCCACTGCCCAAGATCCACAAAGAAGGTGTACTTCTACGTCTACTCGTGAGCAGTACTGGAGCAGCCACTTATGATGCGGCAAAATACATGTCGTCTTCACTCAGATCCACGTAGGCAAGTGTTCACAGAACATAACAAATTCAGGTGATTGTATCAGCAAACTTCAGTACCTTAAGCTGAAAAGCAACGACTTGTTGGTAAGTTTGGATGTCGTTTCACTTTTTACGAATGTGCCAAACAGTGTTCCTGAACAACGGATATTTGTCTCAGGAAGTACAAAGAGCTCTATAGACGATCAAACGACACAACAAAGAAGAAGATGAGGCTTCCAGAACGACTGCTTGCCCACCATATACTGGGATTGTTTAAGCCAAAATAGGCAGAATATTAAGAAGATATGAAGTTAAAGTAATTTTTCGTTCTTCTTCCAAGATCTCGGCGCTTTTCGGCTCTGTCAAAGACGACTTACAGTTGTGCAAGGCAGATGTTTACAAGATTCCTTGAGAACGCGGAAAATCTTACTTAGAGCAGTAGACGCACACTGGGCAGGAACATAACGGCATACTATCTTCCTTCATATTAGTAAGTCCGCTATCGCCGAACTGTTCATTTGATGAAATGAAACCAAAAACTGTAGCCCATAGGTCAAACTTTCGGAGCTCTGACCTTTATTAATCGAGACGACGGCTTCCAGTTAAACTCTGCAGAGAATTCTATCATAGAAAAATTTCGTGCTCTGCGTAGCCGGCGTCTTTCTGTGATTTTATCGTGCGAAGCCAGTCGAATTGACATCGAGACGGCGAGCAGGGTCTTAAATAAGTGAGCTAGGTAAATTTTCGTCAGTATTCACCTGTAGATGGCCAAAAGACTCTACGCCGAAATATCGTGGCAGGAAGTAGCAGGCATCCGGCAGTTCTTTACGCTGGGGGAGTTTAAAATTTGACATGAATAATGGTGTTTCTCGAATAAGTTAAGAGCCACGGCCAGTAAGCCGAATAATGAAACGTAGTCTCTGCATAAAACCATGAAACTAAACAATATAAACAGCAAAAAAGAAAAAGTAACAAGATATTTCTTTCTAAGGCTAAGGCTATGGCGTAAGCGCCGAAGACAAGGTTGTGAAATAATAAATATTCTTTAATATTACGCTAGTGTCGGTGTTATTTCTTTCATAATGTATAAAATATTCTGCCAAAAACCGACAGAACAGTCAGTTAATGCAGTTATTCCTTTACCATCTTGTATCTGCTTTATCCAAGGACTAGTTAGCTGCTTCCACCTGGTTGATCATTCACTACAGAGCGGACGTTTACTGTTTAACTGTGCTCTCCCCGTCACTGTAATATAGCCCAGTTCCAGATCACTGCCCTAGTTAAAGGCCTTTGTGTGTTTAGAAGTTATCATTAAAACAGCGACGTTAACAGACTTTAATTCATTACGGATACTAGAATTTCGGTGGTTTTTGCACTAGATGTACCAGAAATGGTCATAGTCTTTCCCTCTGTCTACACTGAGTACATTACGCATTCTGTGGCAGTCTGCTTTCATTTTTCCGGTAACCGGATGTGTAAATCTCTCCTTCCGAGAATCGATAACATTCACCGATTGACGTCTGGCGTGCTTTGCGGAAACGAAATCAGTGAGTAAGCGCAGGTCTCAGTACTCACCTCTTTATCTCGCACCCGATAACGTATTAGGACGTCACCGCCCATGCGATTATCAGTCGGACTCATGAATGCGGAAAGTAATGTGTCATATCGATGCAACTCAGAAGTAAGCTACTGATTAGTAAAAGATACGGTTTTTATTTCTATGGAAACCATTTAGAACTTAACAGATTAGCCTTCGAGTACAGTCCGCAGCTCGTGGTCGTGCCGTAGCGTTCTCGCTTACCGCGCCCGGGTTCCCGGGTTCGATTCCCGACGGGGTCAGGGATTTTCTCTCCTCGTGATGACTGGGTGTTCTGTGATGTCCTTAGGTTAGTTAGGTTTAAGTAGTTCTAAGTTCTAGGGGACTGATGACCATAGATGTTAAGTCCCATAGTGCTCAGAGTCATTTGAACCTTCGAGTACACGTGAGATTTACGAAGTGCAACTACAATGGTTCTCAGCCATTTCTTGTTGCTTGTTCCAAAAAATTGTCTATTATTACATTTCGAACGTTGTCCACGCATACAAATACATTTACTACGTATGCACACGGTATCATCTTTCTGAAGTACCGGGTGATCAAAAAGTCAGTATAAATTTGAAAACTGAATTAATCACGGAATAATGTAGATAGTGAGGTACAAATTGACACACATGCTTGGAATGACATGGGGTTTTATTAGAACCAAAAAAATACAAACGTACAAAAATATCCGACAGATGGCGTTTCATCTGATCAGAATAGCAATAAGTAGCATAACAAAGTAAGACAAACCAAAGATGATGTTCTTTACAGGAAATGCTCAATATGTCCACCATCATTCCTCAACAACAGCTGTAGTCGAGGAATAATGTTGTGAACAGCACTGTAAAGCATGTCCGGAGTTATATGGTGAAGCATTGGCGTCGGATGTTGTCTTTCAGCATCCCTAAAGATGTCGGTCGATCACGATACACTTGCGACTTCAGGTAACCCCAAAGCCAATAATCGCACGGACTGAGGTCTGGGAACCTGGGAGGCCAAGCATGACGAAAGTGGCGGCTGAGTACACAATCATCACCAAATGACGCGCGCAAGAGGTCTTTCACGCGTCTAGCAACATGGGGTGGAGCGCCATCCTGCATATACATCGTACGTTCCAGCAGGTGTTTATCAGCCAGGCCGGGGATGATGCGATTCTGTAACATATCGGCGTACCTCTCACCCGTCACGGTAGCAGTTACAAAACCTGAATCACGCATTTCCTCGAAGAAAAAAAGGCCCGATAACGGTAGATGTGGTAAATCCAATCCATACCGTGACTTTCTCGTCGTGCAATGGAGTTTCCACGACAGTTCTAGGATTTTCGGTAGTCCAAATTCTGCAGTTGTGGGCGTTGACTGACGGAAAGGAATGTTTCCATGTAGGGACTCGAACGGGGAAAGGTCCGTTGACAAATGCAGCTGTGGCGTGAATGATTTCGAAGTTCGAAGCCACGGGTTGTTTAGACGATAGACCCCGTAGTGGCCGACCGAGACAGTTCAGGAAGAAATGGGGACTGTAGCGGGTTCGTCTACGCACGGGGAAGTCAGCGCTCGTGCAGTCGCACGTCGTACCGACATTCCATAAGTGTATGGAATGCCGGTACGACGTGCGACTCGCTGACTTCCCCGTTCGTAGACGAACCCGCTACAGTCTCCATTTCTTCCTGAACTGTCTCAGCAGCATTACGCCTTGTGCTCGGTCGGCCACTACGGGGTCTATTGTCTAAACAACCCGTGGCTTCGAACTTCGAAATCATTCTCGCCACAGCTGCATTTGTCAACGGACCTTTACCCGTTCGAATCCCCTTCAAATGGCGATAGGATCTTAACGCTGAACTAGCACATTCCCCATTCTGATAATACAGCTTCACTAAAAGCGCCTTTTCAGGTAACGTCAACATGCTGCGACTGTTGGCGCATCTCTCTCTCATTACAGCTTCTTTTATACACGATTGTCATGCGCAGTCCAGCGCCATCTGTTGGACATTTTGTGAACTTTTTTTTTTGTTCTAATAAAACCCCATGTCATTCCAAGCATGTGTGTCAATTTCTACCTCTCTATCTACATTATTCCATGGTTTATTAAGTTTTCAAATTTATACTGACATTTTGATCACACGGTATATTCTGAAACTTTAACGGTTATTATTGTTTTAGGTGACTGATCACCTACCCTGTAACAGCACGATATAGCGTCTTTTTCATAATTATGCGCAATACGCTACATCTACTTGTAATAATGAGATCACGCCTGGTCGTCGTCATCGACTTCGTCCAAATTTGTGGCACACGCACAGCTTGACCAGAAATGAAAGTGACTGAAGTGGGAGCTGCTGATGGTCAAGCGTTTGGAAAAAAAATAGCACTTCTGCCGCTGATCAAGAGAGGCCTGAGTCATGGTTCAAAAATGGTTCAAACGGCTCTGAGCACTATGGGACTTAACATCTGTGGTCATCAGTCCCCTAGAACTTAGAACTACTTAAACCTAACTAACCTAAGGACATCACACACATCCTTGCCCGAGGCAGGATTCGAACCTGCGACCGTAGCAGTCGCGCGGTTCCGGACTGAGCGCCTAGAACCGCTAGACCACCGCGGCCGGCCTGAGTCATTTATGCTGTTCTATATTCCAGTCAGCGGTTGGCACAGAACAGTAAACTGAGGGTGGTGGGTCGAGTCCCTACATGGAAACACTCCTTTCTATTCTCAGTTTCGGGTTTTACTTTACTTACAATGCATATAAACCGAAAAAGTGTTCAGTATATTGTTTAATATTTTATCCATCTTCAGCAGCTATGGAATACCAGAGGTTGAAAATACCGCTACAGTTGTAAGATTCTTTTATTTAGGACACGACCGGTTTCGGGCCCTCATACGCCCATCTTCAGGTGTCGTACTGAAAAAAGTAAGAGACGGGTGATAATTTTTACACGCACCAATTCCTGTTGTTGTGGTCTTCAGTCCAGAGACTGGTTTGATGCAGCTCTCCATGATACTGCATCCTGTGCAAGCTTCTTCATTTCCCAGTACCTACTGCGACCTACATCCTTCTGAATCTGTTTAGTGTATTCATCTCTTGGTCTCCGTCGACGATTTTTACCCTCCACGCTGCCCTCCAATACTAAATTGGTGATCCCTTGATGCTTCAGAGTATGTCCTACCAACTGATCCCTTCTTCTAGTCTAGTTATGCCACAAATTTCTCTTCTCTCCAATCCTATTCAATATCTCCTCATTAGTTATGTGACCGACCCATCTAATCTTCAGCATTCTTCTGCAGCACCAAATTTCGAAAGCTTCTATTTTCTTCTTGTCTAAACTATTTATCGTCCACGTTTCTCTCCCATACATGGCTACACTCCATACAAATACTTAAATACTTTCAGAAACGACTTTCTGACACTTAAATCTATACCCGATGTTAACAAATTTCTCTTCTTCAGAAACGCTTTCCTTGCCATTGCCAGTCTACATTTTATATCCTCTCTACTTCGACAATCACCAGTTATTTTGCTCCCCAAACAGGAAAACTCATTTTCTACTTTAAGCGTCTCATTTCCAAATCTAATTCCCGCAGCACCACCCGATTTAATTCGACTACATTCCATTATCCTCGTTTTGCTTTTGTTGATGTTCATCTTATATCCTCCTTTCAAGACACTATCCATTCCGTTCAACTGCTCTTCCAAGTCCTCTTCTGTCTCTGACAGATTTACAGTGTCATCGGCGAACCTCAAAGCTTTTTATTTCTTCTCCATGGATTTTAATTCCTTCTCCGAATTTTTCTTTTGTTTCCTTTACTGCTTGCTCAATATACAAATTGAATAACATCGGGGATAGGCTACAACCCTGTCTCACTCCCTTCCCAACCACTGCTTCCCCTTCATGCCCCTCGACTCTTATAACTGCCATCTGGTTTCTGTACAAATTGTAAATAGCCTTTCGCTCCCTGTATTTTACCCCTGCCACCTTCAGAATTTGAAAGAGAGTATTCGAGTCAACATTGTCAAAGGCTTTCTGTTAGAGATGGGTAGTTCGCGAACGAATGGGTGCAAAGCAACGGTTCACCAAGATGAACGAAACGACCGAGTAACGAATTCTAAGGAACGATCAGTTCATAGTTCACTTCGGTCGCGGCGGTCTATTTATAGTTCTCGGGAACGAGGAACGATCGGTTCATAGTTCACTAGTTCACCTCGGTCGCGGCGGTCACTTCGGCAGTTCTCGTTCCAGCCTCTGTCGCGTGCTCGTCTCAGTCTCGGTCTCCCTCGGCCGCACTCGTCGTTCTTCGCATGACCACCTGTCGCAGTTCCACTGCCGACTGCTCCTAGTTCAGTATCCAGTAGTTCGTTTCGTTTACTGCGCTCGCCCATTTTACATGTGTTCCAAACTGTTCTTGCACTTGGTTCTGGTTTTTCAGCTTCCACGACCTGTAATCAAAAAGTATTTTATAGTTACGTAAATTATATAAAAATTACGTTGTATCTAATAGGTACATCTTTTCAGGTATCAGAAGGACGTATCAGCTCACTTCAGTATATCGATGAACAGCAGAAGACATACTTATAATGAGGCAAATTTTTTTGTTATTCACATATTTTTTGGTTTCATAGACTTGACTTAGCAACTAACTTTCAACCATTTGATTAATTTTTAGTGTAAGAAAATTCATATAAAACGAAAAACGATTTTCGTGTATCTTTCATATACAAAACATTACATTTACGTAGGCTCTAATTATTTTTAAGTTGGTTGTTTCCAATTTCCATTACCTGCTAGTTAGGTTTCTTTGAAAAACAAAAAAAAAAACAAGAAAAAAACGTGGGTTGTGGGTCATCTTGGCTCAGTAGGAAAAGCGGTGCCTCTCCATTTGAAAAGACAAAGATTTCCATAAAATCGTATTTACTTATTATCTCAAAAAGATTTGTTCAGAAGGAGCTCCAAACCAAAAACTTTATTACTGCGAACTGAATTATCATTATTATTGCTGCATTAACTTTAATAATGCAACATAAAAACCTAATTGTTACTAAGCGTGTGACGCAAGTATGATGAGAAAGCCACATTTTATTTTATGCTTCCATAAAGTCTCTACTTCGCCTACGAACACAGAGACAACGTGAAGTATATATAGGGTGTAAACGATTATTGTTTACAACGTAGCATAGCTATGTAGTGGCAGTCGAAACGAAGAATTTTATTCTAGACACTTGTGGTCTATTAAGACTGGAAATTGCCACCAACAGATTTACAAGACTACATGAGCTATAGCCCATGCGCGTTGCGTGAGATTTTCATGTTCTCTTTCCAGCCCTCTACACATCGTCATCGATTGTTTCGCAGTTGTTGCTTGCATTAGCTTGTTATTTCATCACTGCCTAATTATTACATGTTTGTCTGTTTGTTGTATCTGCTCTTAACGGACAACACATCGTCCGTAATTGGCGAGCAGTGTGTACTCGGGGCCGGTTTTCCGTGCGCCACCCTATATTATTTCCCTGCGATCAGCCACACAACGCTACAGTTGGCTAAACGAGAGGTTCTGCAGAATGACAGAAATTACTTCTAAAAGTGTCTAAGAATTCTGTAATGAATAAAAACTCTATACTCCAGGTGGGAGGCAAGTGCCCCCTCTAGGTGCCCTTCATCCTTCAGTCACCTAAACTACTAGTTTTCAGTTTTTCATAAGAACCATATACCAAGCACAAATGAACGGTGAACGAGTAAAAATGAACGGTTCCCAAACAAGAACGATCAGCAGTGATCTAGTTCCCAAGGATGAACGAGTTTGCCCATCTCTACCTTCTATGAGTCTACAAATGCTAGAAACATAGGTTTGCCTTTCCTTAATCTTTCTTCTAAGATAAGTCGTAGGGTCAGTATTGCCTCAAGTGTTCCAGCATTTCTACGGAATCCAAACTGATCTTCCCCGAGGTCGGCTTCTACCAGTTTTTCCATTCGTCTGTAAAGAAGTCGTGTCAGTATTTTGCAGCCGTGGCTTATTGAACCGATAGTTCGGTAATTTTTACATCTGTCAACACCTGCTTTCTTTGGGATTGGAATTATTATGTTCTTCTTGAAGTCTGAAGGTATTTCGGTTGTCTCACACGCAGCAATGCACATGAAGAAAAAAAGATTAGATAAAATATTTTTTTTAAACCAGCGGTCGGGCTAGGTGCTGTAAGACCTAAGTCAGTACTAAAGTGACACCAGACGGTACTATAGGCAACTGCCTGGGTAAAGAAATATGCCAAGAATACCAGGACACTTAGACTTGTTGCTGTGACTCGGAGGGCTGCGGTGGACGAGCATAAGACGCGGTGTGCTACCAGCGATTACAGAGAATGGAGTAGCGTACGCGAAGGAGGAAGCAAACTGGTAAACCAGAGTGGCAAAAGTACTGCCATCTGTTGACGGGAAGAAGAACGTGGGGCCACTAGCACGGCCGTTTACAATTTGAATAAGTGATTTATTTTTAAAATGAAAACTGAAAGAAAGGAAACATTGCGTAGAAAGTTACATGAAAAGCGTTAAAAGTGCATTATGCGTGGTAGTGAGACAGGTTGAACAGAGCAGTACAGAACTGCAGCAAAGCTGAGTGGAAGCTGGCGACAAAAAATTTATGTACAAATCGTAAAACGCAATGAAACTTTTCCGTTTACAAGAGTGGCATGCAAGTTTTTGATTTAGTGGGGATATATGTGGCTACGTGGAAAAACACCCCACAGTCATCAGTCGTAAAAGAACATGCACATGTGCCACTCCTATTTTGAAGCATCCTGCTACTGACCAAAAGGGAAAGCAGCGAAACCTTACAGTTCACACTGTCAGAAACTATTATGCCAATTAATAGCTAGCAGCAGTAGCACTGAATAGACGCGTTAAAAATTGGTTCAATTTAAAACCTGATAACTAAAAGTCGACAACAAGGCCTACATAAGATGAGACCTGAGACGAATTTTAAATCATGAAAGAAGGTAAATTTTAAATTAATGAGGACACATAATGGCGCAGCACAATAATGAGCCATAGTCGTAGTATAAAAAAATGGAAAACATGCAAACTTCTGTTAAAAGAAGACATTTTACAGCTATGGCAAATGAACTGGGTGGACCTTGCAGAGCTCAGTATAGGAAACAGGCATATGCTGTACATTCGTTAAGCCCAATTAAGGGCCACAAAAGTAATGACGAGAAACATTGACTCAGTTAATAAATATACAGGGTTACTACAAATGATTGAAGCGATTTCACAGCTCTACAATAACTTTATTATTGAGATACTTTCACAATGCTTTGCACACACATACAAAAACTCAAAAAGTTTTTTTAGGCATTCACAAATGTTCGATATGTGCCCCTTTAGTGATTCGGCAGACATCAAGCCGATAATCAAGTTCCTCCCACACTCGGCGCAGCATGTCCCCATCAATGAGTTCGAAAGCATCGTCGATGGGAGCTCGCAGTTCTGGCACGTTTCTTGGTAGAGGAGGTTTAAACACTGAATCTTTCACATAACCCCACAGAAAGAAATCGCATGAGGTTAAGTCGGGAGAGCGTGGAGGCCATGACATGAATTGCTGATCATGATCTCCACCACGACCGATTCATCGGTTTTCCAATCTCCTGTTTAAGAACTGCGGAACATCATGATGGAAGTGCGGTAGAGCACCATCCTGTTGAAAGATGAAGTCGGTGCTGTCGGTCTCCAGTTGTGGCATGAGCCAATTTTCCAGCATGTCCAGATACACATGTTCAACCGTTTCTTCGCTCACTGCAGGCCGACCCGTTGATTTCCCCTTACAGAGGCATCCAGAAGCTTTAAACTGCGCATACAATCGCCAAATGGAGTTAGCAGTTGGTGGATCTTTGTTGAACTTCGTCCTGAAGTGTCGTTGCACTGTTATGACTGACTGATGTGAATGCATTTCAAGCACGATACGCTTTCGCGGCTCCTGTCGCCATTTTGTCTCACTGCGCTCTCGAGCGCTCTGGCGGCAGAAACCTGAAGTGCGGCTTCAGCCGAACAAAACTTTATGAGTTTTTCTACGTATCTGTAGTGTGTCGTGACCATATGTCAATGAATGGAGCTACAGTGAATTTATGAAATCGCTTCAATCATTTGTAATAGCCCTGTACATGTATAGCATACAGTAATGCACTTTTAACGTTTATGAAATCGCTTCAATCATTTGTAATAGCCCTGTACATGTACAGCATACAGTAATGCACTTTTAACGTTTTTCATGTAACTTCCTATATAATGTTTCCTATTTTTCATTTTTCATTTTAAATGCAAAATCGCTAATTCAAATTGTTAACGGCCGGCCCTGCCTTCTTCTTACCGTCAACAGATGGCACTACTGTTGCCACTTTGGTTTTACCAGTCTGCTTCCTCCTTCGCGTACGCTACTCTGTGCTCTGCGCTCGCTGGTACCACATCGCGTGTTTTACTCGTCCACCGCGGCGTTCGGAATCGCAGCACCAAGTGTGTCCTGGTACTCTCGACATACAGTGAAACCTCTATATAACGTTTTTCAAGGGACCACAAATTCTGAACACTGTATAGAGGAAAACACTATAAAGAGGAAGGCTTCCAAATAATAATTATAGGGCATTACTGAAGATCGAGATACCACTTATCAGCTTTGACAAATGGTGCCATAGATGACATTTTAAATTTTCACAACACTGTAATATGATATTCATTTCAAATGATCAATGTATCAAATGATTAGTTTTTTGTAATTAAAACATGGGGCCCGGTAGGTGGATGGGTGAAAGTAAATGGCGCCAAAAAGATCGCAAGCAGAATGTGTGTCACATGTCATGTGACCAGGTTCTTCTGCTGACATATGAAACACGCTGAGCATGGGCTTTCCGAGCCGGTGCAAACTGTGAATCCACAGAACGGCAAATGATGCGTCTACATCCAGTCACTTAAACGTTATAAAGAGGTAAATAATTGACCAGGGTTCCAAAAGTATGAGCGTTACATGGAGGAAATTGTAACATAGAGGAAACCCAGTAAAGAGGAAAATTTAACATTGGTTATATGGGCTTTTAGTCGGGACCGAAAAAAACAGATGTAAAATAGAGGAAAACATTATATGGAGCCGGCCGAAGTGGCCGCGCGGTTCTGGCGCTGCAGTCTGGAACCGCGAGACCGCTACGGTCGCAGGTTCGAATCCTGCCTCGGGCATGGATGTTTGTGATGTCCTTAGGTTAGTTAGGTTTAACTAGTTCTAAGTTCTAGGGCACTAATGACCTCAGCAGTTGATTCCCATAGTGCTCAGAGCCATTTGAACCAGCCAACCATTATATGGAGGAACGTTATAAAGAGGTTTCACTGTATTTCTTTACGCAGGCAGTTATCTGTAATACTGTCTGGCGTCACTTTGGCATTGAATTAGGTCTTACCACACCTAACTCCAACGGTGGTTCTTTTACAAAAAAAAAAAAAAAAAAAAAAAAAAAGAACGGAATCTTTTTTGCTTTTCATGTGTATTGCTGCGTGTAAAAATTATCTCCAGTCTCTTGCTATTTTCAGTACGACACATGAAGATGGGCGTGTAGGAGCCCGAAACCGGTCGTGTCCTACATTAACGAACTTTACAGCTGTAGAGGTATTTTCAACAACTGGTATAATCAGGTTGCCCTCCATGGGGTGGGTGCACGCAACGACTGTGGTTATATTGAGTTAGATAGAGCAGCAATCAGTCTTAGAATTAAGTTGCTTTAATATGACATTTATAGTCACAACGCAGATCAGATTTCGACCTGTGTCTTGTCATTATCAATGCAGTGCGGAATTGTAGCAGTTCTTCGTGCTCAAGTGAATGCTTACACAAACCCGGTTACCCAGTAAGTCCAGTGGTAGACAGCAGGGACAGTCCATTTTATAAGGTCGCGAAAAAGTGTCTGCGGTGTCTTAAAACCAACTACAAATTCCACAGTCAATTCTCTATAAAAAAACAGACTGAGTTAGTGAAAAAAATTAGAAATACACCAAATGGTTCAAATGGCTCTGAGCACTATGGGGCTCAACTTCTAAGGTCATTAGTCCCCTAGAACTGAGAACTAGTTAAACCTAACTAACCTAAGGACACACACATCCATGCCCGAGGCAGGATTCGAACCTGCGACCGTAGCGGTCTCGCGATTCCAGACTGCAGCGCCTAGAACCGCACGGCCACTTCGGCCGGCAGAAATACACCAATAACGGATGAAATGAAATTGGTCTCTCTAGGCATTGTAAACCTATAAACAAACACACCTATTGACGAAACTATACAGGTAATCTATTGCAATTTACTAGAGAAAAATAGGCTTTCAAAAAGGGAAATTGAGGAGTTCATTGGGTTATTGAAGCTAATTTTGCAATTTAACTATTTTAAATTTAATGGTACAGTCTTTTCTCAAAAAAAAAAACGGTTTTAGTATGGGGAGCTCAATATCTGGTATACTAGCGGGCATATTTGTATACCATCTTGAGAACAAATTCTTTACAGAAAACCCATTATGGGCAGAAAAAATTGTATATTATTATAGATACGTAGATGACACACTGTTGTTAGTAAAAGGGAATGAAGAAGTAATTGACAACATACTATCAACTTTCAATAGATGGCATGAATCAGTGAAGTTTACTGGTGAAATTGAGATAAATGATTCTATAAATTTTCTAGATTTATCAATCCGGAGAAAGAATGGTAAGCACACATTTGGTATCTTTCGCAAAAAAAAAAAAAAACCATGCACAGATGGTATTGTTGACTACGCATCAAACCATCCCATTCAACATAAAAAGGCGTTTTTTAATTTCGCAATTAATCGTGTATTTGCCATTCAGTTGTCAAAAGAAGAACATAACAATGAAATGGCAACTACAAGATACATCCCTAAAGTGAATAATTATCCTAACACATTTGTCGATATGATATATAGGAATGTAGAGAAAAAATATAGTAATGAGATAAATACCTTGATACTAAAAGAAAGTACAAAATTTGTCACCTTACCTTATTATGGAAAAATGAGCATGAGAATCGCATCGATTTTCAGAAAATACAAAGTGAAAGTAGCCTTTGGAACAACAAATAATTTAGGATGTATCTTACAACATGGTTGAACTGTGTAAGCATTCATTTGAGCACGAACAACTGCTACAATTCCGCACTGCATTGATAATGACCTGTCACAGGTCGAAATATGATCTGTGTTGTGACTGTAAATGTCACACTAAAGCAACTTAGTTCTACGACTTATTGCTGCTCTATCTAACCCAACTGGTATAATGTTCAGCTGCGGATGTTCCTCCGACACGATTGTTTGTAGATATCTATCAGTTTCGGGCAATACTGTATTAATTGATACAAAAAGTTCTCTTGGATGCCTACATGTAGTTCACAGTGTCTGCATAAAACTAGTGCAAAGAAGCGAAACAGTATACTGTATTTATTAATATTTTCGTAAAAGAAAAGGCGAAACGAAATTTCTAGGAATGGATTGTGCTAACAGTGTCCACGAGAACTCTGCCAATAACATCCGAAGAAGGGTTTGTAATTCAGGTGTACAGGACTTCGGTAAGTGTGGTTTGCCGCCAAACTGCTCGCGGAAAGACAGTCTGTTATGAATGTAAACAAAGTCTGTTTTCATATAGAAACTTTTAAAACAGCCATCTGACTGAAAAAAACGCGGCGTTTATAACGCGTGCAAGATGCCGAGAAATTTACTGATTCCCCCGTTTATACGACGAATATCAACCCAGCACGTGTAAATCATGAACTGTGAAATAATAAAAGTATGTAATTTTATGTGTTAAGTTCTCGTGTACCTCTTACAACGCCTTCCCGGAAACGTATCTGCAATCCCAAATTTCGTTTGCGTTTCATTTTCATGCCATTTATAAAAATATTAAAAAACTCAATATATGTATCATTATTTCGGTTTATTTGCTGTGTAAGTAACATAAAACTTGAAAAGCAAATAAAATGAAAAATGCTTCCGCAAACGTTCCGAACTGTTTCCGCTGCGCTGCCTGGAAACCACGCCAATATAAATGGCTGATGCCTCGCCCGAGCCGCGCCAAAAATGCTATAAATTTGGACTAAATCAGTAATGATGAGTAGGTGCGGTGCCTTTGCTGCACGTTTTTATAATTTCGACAATAATCCTTTGAGCCACGGTGTGTACTTTCTCAAACGATAGAGAAAGGAACTTTTTCCAGTAATTTGCGTTGTAGGTAGTGAAAGTAGTTTAGGGCACCATAATAAAGCTACACTGTTAATGATACATGTATAAGATCTCCTGATAACGTCGAAAGCTGTTCATGGGTGATCCTGTTGTATACCGAAAAATCATAACGTCAGAAAAATGAAGTAGAATACTGGCAGACCTGTAGAGGATCGAAGTTTGGTGCAAGAGAGGCAGGTGACCCTTTTCACAAATAGATGTAACAAATTGTACACGATTAGGATAAAAGGCCCTGTATCGTGTTGTTACAGGATAGGTGATCATTCACCAAACAATAATAATCGTTAAAATGTAAGAATATGCTTTAGGGATGACGTAATGACGAGCTGTAACAAAACTAGATGCGACTGTAAGGTTCATTGGAAGAATCCTAAAGAAACGTAGTTCTGTACAGAAGAGTTTACGAAAGATTCGTTCGGCTGATTCTTAAATATTGCTTGCCATTCTGGGAGCCCTGTCAGATAGAATTAATAGAAGATTGAATAAAGCATGTTTTCTCACGGGTTAGTCTAGCAAGCGCGATATCATCGCCGTATTGCAGGTTCTATAAGAGAGATGGTGCGCATTATGCAGACGTTTACTGTTCAAACTCCCAGCAGAGTCTAGTAGCATGTTGTGACCTTGCATACAGGATTACATCTCGTGAAGCGACTGTGGCGGAAACATCAAAGAAATTAAGAGTTCATACGGGAGCATATACAGGGTGGTCCATTGATCGCGACTGGGCCAAATATCTCGCGAAATAAGCATCAAACGAATGTAACTATAAAGAACGAAACTTGTCTGGCTTGAAGGGGGAAACCAGATGGAGCTATAGCGCTGCCATAGGTCTAACGGATATCAACTGCGTTTTCTTAAGGCGGCCGCGGTAGTCTCGCGGTTAAGGCGCTCAGTCCGGAACCGCGCGACTGCTACGGTCGCAGGTTCGAATCCTGCCTCGGGCATGGATGTGTGTGATGTCCTTAGGTTAGTTAGGTTTAAGTAGTTCTAAGTTCTAGGGGACTGATGACCACAGTAGTAAAGTCCCGTAGTGCTCAGAGCCATTTGAACCATTTTTTGCGTTTTCTTAAATAGGAACCCCATTTTTTTATTACATATTCGTGTAGCGCGCAGAGAAATATGAATGTTTTAGTTGGACCACTTTTTTAGCTTTGTGATAGATGGCGATGTAATAGTCACAAACATATGGCTCACAATTTTAGACGAACAGTTGGTAAGAGGTAGGTTTTTTAAATTAAAATACAGAAAGTAGGTACATTTGAACATTTTATTACGGTTGTTCCAGTGTGATACATGTATCTTTGCGAACTTATCATTTCTGAGAACGCATGCTAGTACAGCGTGTTTACCCGTCAACACCACATTAATGTAATAAATGCTCAAAATGATGTCCGTCAACCTCAATGCATTTGGCAATACGTATAACGACATTCCTCTCAACAGCGAGTAGTTCGCCTTCTGTAATGTTCGCATATGCATTGACAATGCGCTGACGCATGTTGTCAGGCGTTGCCGGTGGATGACGACAGCAAATATCCTTCAACTTTCCCCACAGAAAGAAATCCGAGGACGTCAGATCCGGTGAACGTGCGGGCCATTGTATGGTGCTTCGATGACCAATCCGCCTGTCATGAAATATGCTATTCAATACCGCTTCAACCGCACGCGAGCTATGTGCCGGACATCCATCATGTTGGAAGTACATCGCCATTCTGTCACGCAGTGAAACATTTTGTAGTAACATCGGTAGAACATTACGTGGGAAATCAGCATACATTGCACCATTTAGATTGCCATCGATAAAATGGGGGCCAATTATCCTTCCTCCCATAATCCCTCACCATACATTAACCCGCCAAGGTCGCTGATGTTCCATTTGTCGCAACCATCGTGGATTTTCCGTTGTCCAATAGTGCATATTATGCCGGTTTACGTTAGCGCTTAGCGCTGTTGGTGAATGACGCTTCGTTGCTAAATAGAACGTGTGCAAAAAATCTGTCATCATCCCGTAATTTCTCTTGTGCCCAGTGGCAGAACTGTACACGACGTTCAAAGTCGTCGCCATGCAATTCCTGGTGTTTAGAAATATGGTACGGGTGCAATCGATGTTGATGTAGCATTCTCAACACCGACGTTTTTGAGATTTCCGATTCTCGCGAAATTTGATGCTGATGTGCGGATTAGATGCGACAGCAGCTAAAACACCTACTTGGGCATCATCATGTGTTGGAGGTCGTGGTTGACGTTTCACATGTGGCTGAACACTTCCTGTTTCCTTAAATAACGCAACTATCCGGCGAACGGTCCGGACACTTGGATGATATCGTCCAGGATACCGAGCAGCATACATAGCACACGCCTGTTGGGCATTTTGATCACAATAGCCATACATCAACACGATAGCAACATTTTCCGCAATTGTTAAACGATCCATTTTAACACGGGTAATGTATCACGCAAAAATACCGTGCGCACTGGCGGAATGTTACGTGATACCACGTACCTATACGTTTGTGACTATTACAGCGCCATCTATAACAAAGCGAATAAAGTGGTCGAGCTAAACATATTTCCTTACGTACTACACGATTATGTAATAAAAATGGGAGTTCCTATTTAAAAAACACAGTTGATATCCGTTTGACCTATGGCTGCGCGATCTAGTGGGCCAACCACAGTATCTGGTTTCCCCCTTCAAGCTAGACGAGTTTCGTTCTTTGTAGTTTTTTCGTTTGATGCTTATTTGGTGAGATACTAGGCCCGGTCACTATCAATGGACCACCGTATATAGTCACTCTTCCTGCGAATGGACCAAGGAAGGGGGGGGGGGGATTTTAGCGATCCAAAGTAGCATCCATAACGTTGTTTTCTAGTGTGTCAACTGTGAACCAAGAAGAGATATTCTTACTTTCCTGAAAAACCTTGACGTCTGTTTCTACAGACGCGCGATTTAAGGCAGTAAATATTCTTGCAACTGTAAATTTAAATATATTTGAAAAACCTCGAGAGTTTAGTTTAAGTTAGATAGTTATATCATCCATGAATCATCCGTACAATATCTCATAATGTCACTGTTGTGACTTGGCAAAACAGCCAAGTCACTATGCGAGGATGCCGAAAGGCACGCGTTAAGCTCACGCAGACTGGCGTGAGGTCTGGAACAATGTAAAGTAGTTGAGTCTAGTAAGAAAAGAACGTAGTTGCTGGAATATTTAACTTTAATCCATAATGGTTGTACATCACTCTTGACGGTACAGGTTTTACAATCTCAATATTAACTGGTAAGGGCGCCTTGCTAGGTCGTAGCAAATGACGTAGCTGAAGGCTATGCTAACTATCGTCTCGGCAAATGAGAGCGTATTTGTCAGTGTAGCTTCGCTAGCAAAGTCGGCTGTAAACTGGGCGAGTGCTAGGAAGTGTCTCTAGACCTGCCGTGTGCGGCGCTCGGTCTGCAATCACTGACAGTGGCGACACGCGGGTCCGTCGTATACTAGCGGACCGCGGCCGATTTAAAAGCTACCACCTAGCAAGTGTGGTGTCTGGCGGTGACACCACAGTCACATTCCGGATCCCTGGAATTTGTCCCTCTTGATTGTGGGTTGGCTTAAGTTTGTTTAGAGGGTTCGTACAATTTTATATGTTGTGTGGCGGCCCTGTTTCTATAGTATGCATTTGCAGTCATAATGTACCATACGCCTTGTTTCTGCACGGTGTTGTCATTTGTGTGATTGTACTCATCTCTTTTTCGTAATTTTTCTTACTGAGTGGGATCATGTTTAGTCTACAGGATGGTTTACTTTCGTTACTTAGGCCAGTGTAGACGGAAAAGTATTTACCGTACGGGTGCCCAACTTCATACGAATGATGTTCAGACTGTGCCCTGCAGGATTTGCGTTGTTAGTAGTGTTTGTGTTATGACTTGGCGTTAGGCGACGGTACCGAACGGGGACATAGGATTGAAACACATTCTATAGGCCACCGTTCGAGAAGTGCTGCTACAGTTGTGGATTGATATCTCCAGTGCGGTTCCAGGCTTTCTTGGATACAGATAGTGGTCACATTGAGCAACATTTGTAAGCTGGTACGTAAACAACGTACGCAATTAACAGATGTTTAACAGATGTTTTTCTCTCGTGCGGAAACGTGTTTTTTCCAATGGTTCATTGTTTATTTTTCTTTCGCACACCTTCGCAAATATTCCCACAATTCTCTTGGGAGCCGTCTGAAGTAGCAAAAGTTTAATTATAAGCATTCTGTATATGACATGTGTCTTAGTGCAGGTAACTTATGGTTGTGTGGATAAATGGATGTGGAATGTATTATTGTCTCTCTGGCTGTTGGTTTTGTATAGATGTTAAAAGTGATTCCGATTTTCCTTTATTATTGTTATGTCAAGTCAAGACAATTTATTTGGATTTCTTTTTCAGTTGTGAACTTCATGTTCTGATGTGCTTTGTTTATTTATGAGTACAGTTCATCTGATGTTTCGTTTGGCTCACCTACCAGACGAATAATGTCACACACTTATCTGTGCCAATATATGATTTTAAAATCATGTTGGATGCATTTCTTCTTGGTGTTGCAATTTTAATGGCCAGTAGTGTATTTTGTAAGCTAAATGCTACTGAATTTGTGATTATTTACTACTTCGTACCTTTTAACATGTGGCATAACCATTAGTCAGAGCCACTCACGTTCGGTTTGTATTCATCAGTTGATCTTAACAACAGAGTGGGTCCTGACCATAGTCTGGCTGTAAACAGAACAACCTGGCTTTCTTTAACAAGTTTGACAACTAGTTATAAACGAGGGTAATGTTTCAAATAAATGTTAAAATTCAAAGCTGGGTCAGACTTCTCATTTTTTACGTTCAAAAATAGCGTCAGAATACAAAAATAATAACATAATCCCCGCAAGTAAAATCGCTGACTTAGTCACCTCCCATGTGAGTAACTGAATATTCAAAAGTTATTAACAATAATATGTATTTCTAACTGTAACAAATACAACGAAGTGTTTTTTAGCGATTGATGATTGAAATAGGGTCCTCCATATGACTGGAATATTTATGATCCACTTTTTTGCGTTTCATCAAAGGCCATTTCGGTTCCCGCTGTGGATTTTTTCAATACATTACTGTGTGGCAAGGGCCACGTCCAAGGTTAATCACAGCGACAGATACTAAAACGGTTCTAACCTTTCTGCCTTCCGACTGTTTACTTGTCACGTCTGTTTCCAGATGCGTTAAGATAGTTTCAAAAACTTTTTGGAGCTTATAACCACTTATATGGCCTTACAATAGCTCCGATGGTAATTAAAAATGTGATCAAAATCAGTATCCTACCCGACGTGGTATACATAAACACTTATGATTGGAATATGCCATACTGTCGTAGATACACAATGACTCGGTATACGGTATGGTCAACTCAACACCTTGCTGACTAAAAATAGGTCGAGATGCTACTTCTCTTTTGTCAAAGTCGACGTAGTACAGAAAGCTTCCGACCCGAGAGAATGTATTTATTCCAGTATCTAGCAGCTAGCTTTTTTTCTTTATACCTGACTGATATAATCAACGCGACGCAGAGACACAGTGTGGCGCCAACGTGACTGATGCGCTCCCACTCCGCACATGCAATGACAAACTTTCCTGGTGGCCGAGCGTTCGCAGGTTCGAATCCTGCCTCGGGCGCGGATGTGTGTGATGTCCTTAGGTTAGTTAGGTTTAAGTAGTTCTAAGTTCTAGGGGACTGATGACCTCAGGTGTTAAGTCCCATAGTGCTCAGAGCCATTTGAACGAACTTTCCTAAGAGAACGTTTGGAGAGCACTGGAACGGACGTTCAGGAAACGCAAAATGATCTGCACACTCACCGAACTTATTACTTCTATACATTCATCTGTGACGAAAATTGAAACAACGGATCTGTTAGGAAGCAACGACGTCTCTCGAAGGCATGAAATGCCTTAGAACTCGAGCCTGTGCTGTCGGAACTCCAGTTGAAATTCAACGTGCAGTATTTTCTTTCCAAAATCTCTTTAGAGCGTTTAGCAATGCTCAAGATGAACATTTTGAACAGTTGGCATGACAACCGTAACAATAAACAAACCAACCGTATGTGAGTTAGGTGGTCGCTTACGTTTCCCTGATGGCGGGACAGTGTTTGGCGGCGCTGGTGTCTTGTGTAGTGTAAATTTTGTATAAATGATTTTCTTTTGACATATGACCATGTGCAGACTTCGTCACCTACGTCAGTTACAAAACACTGCAAAATTATTTAAACTCTTTTTAAATAGTTGTCTCTGAACTGTTCTTGAACGAAACTGTAATTAAAACACATCATCATTTGAGTCGTATGCGCACAATTACGTCACTCAGTCCAGTTGGTTTGTGCTAACTTTTTTCAGTTTAGATATCGTTTGTTTCTTCTCAGAAATTATATTAATGCAAGTTATCTGCTTTAATAAATGTTAAAGCCACATGGAATAAACTTTTAAGACTCAAACTCGCGATGAATGTTGTCAAAAATTAATCATCTTGTTAAATAAATCAGTAATACTTCTTCCTTAATATAATTCTTCATAAATAAATTCTCGGAACACGTATTTATACTTTTGTAGCATACACTAGTTTATTATCTTCATATATACTACATGTAGACGTGAACATGAGCCTTGACAAGATAGGACTGAACATTTACAACATGATTAAACTTTCTATGACGTCATTGTTGTAGAAACATTACAAATTCTTATTTTTTCAGTTTTTAGAAGCACGACGCAACAACTCGGTTTCAGGATCTTCTGTTGCTCTTTGGCTGTCGACCCGCGACGTATAGTGGCCAGCAATTTTCTCTCTGGTCCCGGCAGTGAAGATGCTGTCTCCGTTCGTTGCGCCGCCCTCTCCGTACATGAAACATAAAAATAAATACAAAACTTTAGATAATTCACAAACATTACAAATATTACAAAATACATAAACAAGACACTAAATTAAACTTATATTCACCTGCAAACTGGGCTGACACTGGTGGATCGGTGACGCTTCAATTTCGCGTCCCACTACACTTGATACTATTTGATGAAGTCCCAATCATATTGTATCAATGAAGTTCTCTCAGAATGTTCTTTCAAATGGCAGAGAAAAAGGTATATAGTTCCATTAGAGAAAACGAAGCCGGTGTCGCAACACGACGTAGGTGAACGACAAAAGGTTCAATGATAAACTCAAGATATTCGCAGTATTGTCCTCTGTAAGTTAACGGAAACCGCACCTCAATGTATTTATTTATACTGCTACCTCCCCCTGTATAGCTCCGATTTTAAATACAGCTGTCAGCTAAATGGGATTTAATATTACACGTTAGGATTAATACGGCCTATAAACTTATTTATCAGTTAATTGAAAAGAATTCCGGAAATGACTGAGACAAATTGAATGAAGAGAGATAGTACGTCTTTCATGAAATGTTAGTACCTCTACCTCACGTCAACGGAGTGCGATGTTCTGAAAACGAGTGAAATCTATTGGGCTGAAAACATAGTTAGTACCTTGTGGAATTCTGTCAGTTACGCACTTAAGATTTGTGAACACCGTTTTACTACACACTTTAATATTAGGTAAACAGTTTTGTTTATCGTACGACACTGGAACAGAAACGGCGGCACTCTATTGATAACTGAATTCACAGATGTACTCAAACACTTCCTGCCTGGTTACGACTGCAGCGCTCTCTCTGGAGTCAACACTCCACTGTCCTTGAACGTCGCTTATGTGGAGCCAAATGGCGATGGCTGTGTCACTGATTTAGAAAAATTAATTAATAAAAATTAGATAAACTTTCTACTTGTAGTGTTGGCAGAAGAGCCAACACTGTGTTGCAAGAGGAGGCCGAAATGCACGCGTCAACTCACGCAGGTGGCGCTAGATCTGAAACAGGATACGTAATGAATGCTATAAAGAAAAGTACGTAGCTGCTGGAATACTTAACTTTAATCCATCATTTGTATACAGCATTCTTGATGATACAAGTGAGACTCTCTCTAGAAATGGTTAATGGCGCCTTGCTAGGTCTTAGCCATGGACTTAGCTGAAGGCTATTCTAACTGTCTCTCGGCAACTGAGAGAAAGGCTTCGTCAGTGTAGTCGCTAGCAAAGTCGTCGTACAACTGGGCGAGTGCTAGTACGTCTCTCTAGACCTGCCGTGTGGTGGCGCTCGGTCTGCAATTACTGACAGTGGCGACACGCGGGTCCGACATGTACTAATGGACCGCGGCCGATTTAAAGCTACAACCTAGCAAGTGTGGTGTCTGGCGGTGACACCACACTACTCTTTCGCGTCATTTGGTAGCAAAATACACTATAAAAAATAAATTAATTTTTTAAAATTGGGTATGGGTTTGGATTGTGTCGGATTAACAACAGAGAAACAGATGTTGCGCTTTACTGATAACGGCAGTGTAATTATGTATTTCAGTCGTTGCTATATTATTCTTCTCAAAATGAAAGATTGGAAACTTTATGCTCACGCTTTCAAACATAGCTTTTATGAAACACATCGAAGTTCGTTGTAGGTAACACTCACAAAGTCTGTAGGCTGAAGAGCGGCATACCAAGCTGCTGCCAGCCCGCCCCCTTCTGGGGGAAGTGGAATTCAATAAAGAAAAAAAAAATACGTAACACATTCGGTCAAAAGAACTCGAAAAACACGAAACAGCAAATTAAACATTCTCTAGCTGCAGATTGCGTGTATTAGTTAGGTTGGCTTCTTGGAATATATCACGATAGAATGAATCTCTCGTAATGTAGTTGCTGCTGATTTTACACTGAAGAGTCAAAGAAACTGGTACACCTGCCTAATATCGTGTAGGGTACCCGCGAGCACGCAGAAGTGCCGTAACACGATGTGGCATGGGCTCGACTAATGTCTGAATTAGTGCTGGAGGGAACTGACACAATAAATCCTGCAGGGCTGTCCATAAATCCGTAAGAGTGCGGGGGGGCGGAGATCTCTTCCGAACAGCACGTCGCAAGGCATTCCAGATATGGTCAACAATGTTCATGCCTGCGGAGTTTTGTGTGTTTAAACTCAGAAGAGTATTCCTGGAGCCACTATGTAGAAATCGTGGACGTGTGGGATGTCGCATTGTCCCACTGGGACTGACCAAATCCGTCGGTATGCACAATGGACATGAATGGATGCAGGTGATTAGACAGGATGCTTACACACGTGTCACCTATCAGAGTCGTATCTAGACTATCAAGGTTACTGTATCACTCTAACCGCACACGCCCCATACCATTATAGAGCCTCCGGCAGCTTTGAAGACTCCCCCTGCTGACATGCAGGGACCATGGATTCATGAGGTTTTCTCCATACCGGTACACGTCCATTCCCTCAATACAATTTGAAACGAGACTCGTCCGACCAGGCAACATGCTTCCAGTCACCATCAGTCCAATGTGGATGTTGACGGGCCCCTGCGAGGCATAAAACTTTGTGTTCTGTAGTCATCAAGGGAACACGACTGAGCCTTCGGCTCCGAAAGCCCATATCGATGATGTTCCGTTGAATGATTCGGACGCTGATACTTGTTGCTGGCCCATCATTGAAACCTTTAGCAGTTCGCGGAAGGGTTGCACTTCTGTCACATTAAACGATTTTCTTCAGTCGCTGTTGTTCCCGTTGTTGCAGGATCTCTTTCCGGCCCCAGCGATGTCGGAGCTTTGATGTTTTACCGGATTCCTGATATTCACGGTACGCTCGCGTAATGGTCGTAGTGGAAAGTCTCCGCTTCATCGCTACTTCGGAGATGCTGTGTCCCATGGCTCGTGCGTCGACTGTAACACCATGTTCAAACTCACGTCTTGATAACCTGCCTTTGTAGCAGCAGTAACCGATCTAACAACTGCGCCAGTCACTTGTTGTGTTATATAGGCGTTGTCGACCGCAGCGCCGAATGCTGCCTGTATACAAATCTATGTATTTTAATAGGTGTGCTGCCCCTGAGTAAAAATTCGCTTATATTTTATCAGCGCAAGATGTACGTAGCCTCAAAATACGCAAAGTGGTTGGATAATAAATATATAAATTTCATTTGTTAAAAGGAATTCTTTATATGTTATAGAGCGCACGACAAAGGAGTGGGCTTGGCTGCCGATCGCAGTACAACAGCGACCTGGCGTCTAAAGAAAAAAGAATACAGAAGGCCAAAGAAGAGTTAATGATTTAAAACAACAATGATGTAAAAGAATAAGAATTTTACTAGTATGTCCGAAGTAGGTATGAAGTAGACACAGAGTTCGTCGTTTGTTCATGGTTAGGACACTAGTTCGGCGTTTGACGCTTAATTAATATTATATCTTGCAGTAGGAGAATTTATGATCTGACTTACGTATTTACATCGATACGTAAAGAAAGGAAAATTAGCAAGATAATATTGGATTCTATCCTGATTGGAAAGTTTGAAATTTGTCATCACTTACGTAAGGCACATGTTTTCGTTTAATTCTGAAGAAAAGTCTGTTATCACTTAAGGTGAGTGAACAACCATATAAAGTTCGTTGTAAAAGAGGGAATAATTCTCGGTCGGAGATTATTCTTATGTTGATTGAAATGGGAAGTTTTGAAGCTAGATGCTTCCAAATGGTTTATAAAGTAAGGACTGAGCTGTCCTAGGAAGTTGAACAGAGGTTCAGTGTAGTATCTGAAGTTAATTTCAGAATAAATTTTGTTTGGGTTGAAAAGTGACACAGGTGATTTTGGTTGAATTTTTGTTGTCTTCGGGGTAGTAGTTCTATATTGCACAATGCGCGAACCTATCAATTGATGAGAAAGTGACGACAAGCGTAAGTGAAGCCTCTGTCGTATATTGATTTATTTTGATGATAGGTGTCGGTATATGTATGGTATATTTGTTGGTGGTTGTGACTACTAACCCCTGTGGACAGTGTAAACGATTGTGTGATTAAATCCTGGTCATTTCTCCTAAAGAATTTATACTATTGTAACAGTTGTTCTTCCCATTTCACACTGAAATAAGCAATTACGAGTTCAATAACTGTGAGCACTTACGATGATGACATTACTATTGGATAGTAAGTAAAGTGAACAATTACCGGACATACTAAAAAAAAGTTCTTATTCTACATTGCTGGAAAAAGATATTTTAAAAAGGGTTAGTAACCGCGAATGTTCAATGCCTGAAGAGGTTGAGTCTTGTACATTATTTCATACAGGGACAAAAGTGGCGATGGGACTTATTGATTTGTTTTTCTTTATTTTTGATTTATTATTCAATACCGAAAATGGGTTTTTTTAAAGTCTTTTCCAGCAAAAGATTATACAACAACTGAAATTGTTGAAATAAAAGACTGAAATACTGTGTAACGTTGCTCAAGGACAATTAATTAACGTTCATCGTTAAATTAAAATCAAAGTTCCATTGGTTTCCGAACTTATTGGGTAGTTAGTTAATACTACTTATATTCTTGTGTCAATGTCTATGAGCATTTTAAATGCTTCTGAAGAGAAATATTTAGTAACGTTTTTCTCTAAAGTGAAAAGAAAACCATAAGATTGAATTGGACAGTTACGATATAAAGTTTAAGCTGTCAGAGAGGTTAACTGCCTCTGGTAGAAAAGATATATTTCATCACATCGAAACAATACGCAAACAGTAGTCATTTGTCTATCAGATCAGCTGATCGCAAATAAGCATTTTTGTGTCGTTAATTTTCTTTAACGTTGATTTAACAATCAGATGGAAATAACGATTTCTTTTATTATCTAAAGACATACCCTTTTATATTAATCCTCTTCAAATACAGGGCACAGACATAGGATTGTTTTATCGTAAGCAAACATGACTTACAGATTGCAATATTCGGGTACGCAACATTTTGTGCGTCTATGCACTGAGAGTCCCACGAGTATCTATATCGGCATTTATTTGAGCGGAAGTTATAAGTAGGGTAGTAATTTGTGAATTTGTGATTTGCCGACTTGGAATTACAACGTTGTGAGTTTTTATTTGGGTGTTGAATGAGGTGGAGCTGAACATCTTCTGAAAAGAAAAAAAAACTATTTATCCAATGTGTCGGTGTCAGATTAATTTTGTTGCATATAACGTACGCGTACAGGTTGCCTACTCTTTTCAACACTAACGGCCTAAATAAAATTGTGGTGTTGCACTACTGAAGGAAGTTGTTGTTACCAAAGTATAGGCCCAACGAACATACATTAGTTTAGAGAATCCATCTCTAAAGATTCTCTGTAGTGTACTCAGAAGTTTTCTTATATATTGTGGATTGATTACAACTGTACATCAATATATTTTAACACCGCTAATCGTTTTTACTGATTCCACAACTAAGAAGGTAGATTGTATTATGTTGTGATTGCCTTTTGACACTATTCATTGAAAATCTGTTTGATACGCTAGTCGGGTAGTGTCGTCAATTTATGGTGTTATACACTGTCAGTATCTTCTCTTGATATGCACCGGAATCTTCAGATACGTCAGTCAGGCAACCTCAGCTCAGAAGTGGTGTGCTGTTTTCCTCAGAACTGATGTTGTACTGTAAAGTGATTATCTATTGCCATCCTCTTTGGGATCTTCTGTTGAACACAGGCCGGTAATAACGTTTCTTCAGGACACACTTGCCTATATCAGTTTCTTTGGCGCTTCATTGTAGAAGGTTCAATGGCTCTATGGTATCTTCTTCTACTTGGCACCTTCTGCAGTGATGGAAATTTTCTTACAGGTGATTTCTCTTTCTTCTCCTCGTATTCTCGCACTTCCTCTTCTGTGTCGATTTCAGTTTGAATTCTTCGTCGTTACAGTTTTAGCAAGCTGTAACAACAATTGTCGAGCTGTCGTCCCCTAGAATTTTCTGAATTTTACTAGTTAGACTCTCAGTTATTTGTAAATAATGACGTCCATCGTCTCAAAATTACCGCCTCGAACATTTTTGAAACTTCTCCTCCTTCCACCACTGGCAAAATTATTCTTTGCTCCACAACTTAATGAAACTTTTCAGCGATTTCCATGACGCTCACGATTGGTTGACTTAACACTTCGATTGTCCTGCTTTTAACTACTAGTCGTCAAGAATGCACTTTCTCACGTTGCAAACTTCGCCTTCCGACCAATACTCTTCAGAAACACTTTTATTTACCAAAAATGGCTGCGTTTTATACCACCAGTTCGACTTGCTACGACCGCCAGTCTTGACAAAAATGGTTCAAATGGCTCTAAGAACTATAGGACTTAACATCTGAGGTCATCAGTCCTCTAGACTTAGAACTACTTAAACCTAACTAACCTAAGGACATCACACACATCCATGCCCGAGGCAGGATTCGAACCTGCGACCGTAGCAGCAGCGCGGTTCCGGACTGAAGCGCCCAGAACCGCTCGGCCACAACGGCCGGCCCAGTTTTGACAAAGCTGAGCCCCTCCTTGAACTAGTCTCCTCAATTGTCTCTCTTGTGTGTTCGTAAAACTTTTACACAGATATCATTCTTCGTACTGGGCCGAAACTTCAGACATATATAGACAACACAATATTGCAATTCAAAATAACAATTTTAACCTACATTACAATTTCACATTACATATTCAATACATAAGATCATAAAAAACTAACGAAAGTTTAAAATAAAGAAAAAAAATTGTTTTATTATGCTTGCTACGGGGTATCATACTAGTGGAAGAGTCTTTTATATAAACGTCAAACGGGACGAAAATATTTCCGTCTCAGTACAACTAGTGGGAGTCATATTCGGTTAGCAGATCACGTGTTTACTTCCAGCTTTAAATTTCACACCTATCTCCCATAGCTTGCTGAAAAATATGGCCCACTACCCCATGTTGGAGATAATCATTAATCCACAAAATTGTTGATACTTTCGTGGCCACTGTTGACCAATTGCCTGTTTGCTTCTGTTTTGGGTTCTTCGACCGATGTTTGTTTGATAATGTTTTGACATTTAGCCAGCACGAGTGGCTGACGTTGTCAAAGCTTCACCCTCCATTGCTAGTGGTTGACTGGAGTAGAGCTCGTGGCCGCAAATTATATGTGTGCCTAGTGCGCCAACAGTCCAAGGGCTTTTCCGTGGTCATTAGCGCCGTGCTTCTCCCACTGCTACCTGCAGCGGTCTTTCACTGCAGCACCGGAACCCAGCATCCGTTCACCTTCAGGCTTTCCTCTTTCTGGTTGAAGCTATTGTCATGTTTGTGTATTTGTAGAGCTCACCTGAAAAAGCGACGAAATAGCTCTTCTCTGCAGCAAGAACTTTCGTGTCGACGTATTCCACTGTGTGGTCGGTCTCACACAAGGCGTGCCCCAACTTGCAATGCCGCTAATATTCGGTGAACCTGGTGTTAATTGCTCGTCCAATCATTGCGACACAGGCTTTTCCAAATGCACATGGTGTACGGTATATTCCCGACATCCCAAGTTGGTCCCTTTCTTCCTTTGTCGATGTGAGACACTCTTTGATATTCTTTGTTGGTTTGTGACTAGCCTTTACGCCGTGATTACGCAATATAGAGCGGTTCTGTCTGTCACTCTGGGAATGTGTGGTGGAAAGGCCGTACCTAATATTTCTTTTTCCGACGTGTCACTTAACTTGATTCTGACACTTGTTACGCAAATGGTGGAGTACCCATTGCTCCTCAGGACGCTTTATACGTGTTGCATTTCGCGTCTGAGGTGCCGTGACTCACATGTTTGTCTTGCTCGGGTTACGAGTGTATTAATTGTGGTGTCACCGCCAGACACCACACTTGCTAGGTGGTGGCCTTTAAATCGGCCGCGGTCCGTTAGTATACGTCGGACCCGCGTGTCGCCACTATCAGTGATTGCAGACCGAGCGCCGCCACACGGCAGGTCTAGAGAGACTTCGTAGCACTCGCCCCAGTTGTACAGCCGACTTTGCTAGCGATGGTTCACTGACAAAATACGCTCTCATTTGCCGAGACGACAGTTAGCATAGCCTTCAGCTACATCATTTGCTACGACCTAGCAAGGCTCCATTACCAGTTACTATTGATGCTGTAAAACATGTACCGTCAAGAGCGATGTTCACTATTTATAGATTAAAGTTAAGTATTGCACATCTACGTCCTTTTTTGCTAGTCTCATTTCCTTGACCTGTTCCAGACCTCACGCCAGCCTGCGTGAGCTTAAACGCGTGCCTTTCGGCTTCCTCTCATGGTGGGTTGGCTCTCTTGCCAATCCACAACATTAATCATTCGTCTTTTCTGACTCGGTTGGTGATATGATTGTGCAAGTTACCGTACGGATCGGTTCACGTGCAATGGCAGCTTCTATGGACAGCTGGAAGTCGACGATACCTTCGTTTGTGGAGCCATGGTGAGGAACAGCTTGTGACTTTGTAAGACCCCTGAATAGTCTCCATGCCAACGTAAAATTTACAATGGAGATAGACAGGGACCAACAGCTACCCTTTCTAGATGTGCTAGTCACGAGGGCTGGTGATAAGCCTAGGACATAGCGTGTATCGAAAGCCGACGTGCATGGACCGAGATACGCACAAACCATCACATCACCAGAAAAGAATCATGATTAATACGCTCGTAACCCGAGCAAGACGAATACGTGAGCGGCAGCACCTCAGACGCGAGATTCAACACCTGGAACGCATTCTGAGGAGCAATGGGTACTCCATCAGTTATATAAGAAGCGTCACAGAATCAAACACTAGCCGAAGTGACACATCGGAGAAAGGAGTGTCGGGTACAGCCTCTCTGCAACAAATTCTCAGAGTGACTGACAGAATCGCATGTACAGGGTTATTACAAATGATTGAAGCGATTTGACAGCTCTACAATAACTTTATTATTTGAGATATTTTCACAATGCTTTGCACACACATACAAAAACTCAAAAAGTTTTTTTAGGCATTCACAAATGTTCGATATGTGCCCCTTTAATGGCTAATGGTTCAAATGGCTCTGAGCACTATGGGACTTAACTTCTGTGGTCATCAGTCCCCTAGAACTTAGAACTACTTAAACCTAACCAACCTAAGGACATCACACACATCCATGCCCGAGGCAGGATTCGAACCTGCGACCGTAGCAGTCGCGCGGTTCCGGACTGAGCGCCTGAACCGCTAGCCCCTTTAATGATTCGGCAGACATCAAGCCGATAATCAAGTTCCTCCCACACTCGACGCAGCATGTCCCCATCAATGAGTTCGAAAGCATCGTTGATGCGAGCTCGCAGTTCTGGCACGTTTCTTGGTAGAGGAGGTTTAAACACTGAATCTTTCACATAACCCCACAGAAAGAAATCGCATGGGGTTAGGTCGGGAGAGCATGGAGGCCATGACATGAATTGCTGATCATGATCTCCACCACGACCGATCCATCGGTTTTCCAATCTCCTGTTTAAGAAATGCCGAACATCATGATGGAAGTGCGGTGAAGCACCATCCTGTTGAAAGATGAAGTCGGCGCTGTCGGTCTCCAGTTGTGGCATGAGCCAATTTTCCAGCATGTCCAGATACACGTGTCCTGTAACGTTTTTTTCGCAGAAGAAAAAGGGGCCGTAAACTTTAAACCGTGAGATTGCACAAAACACGTTAACTTTTGGTGAATTGCGAATTTGCTGCACGAATGCGTGAGGATTCTCTACCGCCCAGATTCGCACATTGTGTCTGTTCACTTCACCATTAAGAAAAAATGTTGCTTCATCACTGAAAACAAGTTTCGCACTGAACGCATCCTCTTCCATGAGCTGTTGCACCGCGCAGAAAATTCAAAGCGTTTGACTTTGTCATCGGGTGTCAGGGCTTGTAAACGGTAAGGCTTCTGCTTTAGCCTTTTCCGTAAGATTTTCCAAACCGTCGGCTGTGATACGTTTAGCTCCCTGCTTGCTTTATTCGTCGACTTCCGCGGGCTACGCGTGAAACTTGCCCGCCCGCGTTCAACCGTTTCTTCGCTCGATGCAGGCCGACCCGTTGATTTCCCCTTACAGAGGCATCCAGAAGCTTTAAACTGCGCATACCATCGCCGAATGGAGTTAGCAGTTGGTGGAACTTTGTTGAACTTCGTCCTGAAGTGTCGTTGCACTGTCATGACTGACTGATGTGAGTGCATTTCAAGCACGATATACGCTTTCTCGGCTCCTGTCGCCATTTTGTTTCACTGCGCTCTCGAGCGCTCTGGCGGCAGAAACCTGAAGTGCGGCTTCAACCGAACAAAACTTTATGAGTTTTTCTACGTATCTGTAGTGTGTCGTGACCATATGTCAATGAATGGAGCTACAGTGAATTTATGAAATCGCTTCAATCATTTGTAATAGCGCTGTATATTGCCCAAACGCGACGTAAAGACTACTAATAAACTGACAAAAATCTTCACAGAGTGTCTCAGATCGACAAAGGACGGACCCTCTTGAAATGTTAGGAACATAGCGTATATCATTTACATGTGGAAAAGTCTGTGTCGGAATGACTGGACGATCAATCAACACTATGATTACCGAATATAAGCGTAAAAAATGGTTTAAATGACTCTGAGCACTATGGGACTTAACCTCTGAGGTCATCAGTCCCCTAGCAGTTAGAACTACATAAATCTAACTAACCTAAGGACATCACACACATCCATGTCCGAGGCAGGATTGGAACCTGTGACCGTAGCAGCCGCGCGGTTCCGGACTGAAACGCCTCGAACCGCTCGTCCATCGGGGCCGGCAACATAAGAGACATTGCAGTTTGGGGCAGGTGGAGAAATCGGCGTTGGCGGAGCACGCACTGTGTGAGACCGGTCACATAGTGAAATACGCCGACACTGAAGTTCTTGCTTTAGAGAAGAGCCGTTTCATCGCTTTTTCAGGAAAGCTCTACGAATACACAAACATGAAAATAGGTTCAACAATAAAGAAGAAAGCCTCAAGGTGAACGGAAGCTTGATTCCCGTTCTGCAGAGAACGACCGATGCAGGTAGCAATGGAAGAAGCGGGGCGATAATGATCACGAACAAGTCCTTGGACGCTGGAACACCCGGAAAATATAATTTGCGCCCGCGAGCTCGACTCCAGTGCACCACCAGCAATGGAGGGTGAAGATTTGGCAATGCCAGCCACTCGCGCTGGCTACGTCAGAAAAATTATCGAACAAACGTCGGCCGAAAAACCCTAGACAGAAGCCAACAGGCTTTGCCTGAGTCGTTAATCTGGAGTAACTGCTTCATACGTTTAGAATCAGCTTCAGTGACTGGAGTGGGCCCTACACAGTGACCGTGACCCTCATTTTGGTTTCAAGTGAATACATATCAACACATGTTGCACCACGCTTAAAATGTGCCCGCCGAGTATATCTGTATCGTACAATTAACATTATGTACAAAGTTCCATATAAGGGCAGACGTAAGTGAACTGTTGCAAAATCATTCTCAAGTGGCATTACTAATCTCCTTAGGAAACCTTCCAGTACCATTCATCTTAAAATGCGATGAGAATACCCTGAATATTGAAAAACTACTTTACGCAACTTTACGTAAGACGTTCGTCGTTGATGCTTGACAACTGTTATCAAGAGATCACTTTCAGTACATTTTTAAGATCTTTACTAAAAAAAAAATTGTTCAAATGGCTCTGAGCACTATGGGACTTAACTTCTGAGGTTATCAGTCCCCTAGAACTTAGAACTACTTAAACCTAACTAACCTAAGGACATCACACAGCCGGCCAGGGTGGCCGAGCGGTTCTAGGCGCTACAGTCTGGAACCGGGCGACTGCTAGGGTCGCAGGTTCGAATCCTGCCTCGGGCATGGATGTGTGTGATGTCCTTAGGTTTAAGTAGTTCTAAGTTATAGGGGACTGATGACCTCAGAAGTTAAGCCCCATAGTGCTCAGAGCCATTTTTTTGACATCACACACATCCATGCCCGAGGCAGGAATCGAACCTGCGACCGTAGCGGTCACGCGGTTCCAGACTGAAGCGCCTAGAACCGCTCGGCCACTCCGGCCGACCAGAGGGTACATATGAACAGGAATAAAATAAAGAATTAAGCATTAAACGTAGACAATAGATTCACTGGGTCTGCAAGTTGACCTCCACAAACAAACCAAAAAATTTGCAAGTTGTTCCGTTTTTTCGTTCTCTTTCCTCTCCAAAATATTTTCTTTTCTTCATCTGACAAAATGCTATTTTTACTCTACCCTCTGCTAATTAGTTCTGCCAAAAAAACTCTTAGAACATGATCCACCAATTTAACTTTATAAGAGACGTCTTTACAGAGAGTTATTTCGACAACTTTGTCTGTTTGCGAAATTTCTTGTTTCATTTCAGTAACTTGAGAGTTCTGCACTTTGGAGCAATATCTGTTTCCCACGCTGATAATATTTTTTAAATTCCCTTTTCTATTCTGTTCTTAGAAATTAAATGAAGTAGCCACAGAACTTAGATATGCGGCACGTCAGGTGGTTTAGAAATGTTAAAGGTACTAACAGTGCAAGAACGGCAGCACGTGTACTGCATACTGCCGCTAAAATTCGAGTGTGCTTCTCACTGTACATCAGTTACACAATACTGTTTTGTAGAAAAGAAGTTGTATTTTTCCGCCAAAGAATTTTGAAACGAGAGAGGTTAAGTAGCAGAATAATATTAAACACAATGTTGACTGTAACGTGTCTGTAGATTTCTTGTGTTATTGTGACACAGCCACAAGAACTTTTTAGAAGGCCCATTCAGGAATATAGGATCTCGTCAAACAACTTCATAATGTCGTATAATTCCGCTATTAAAATTTTATGTTTAATAACATATTCAAAGTGAAACATGCGTAAGTAAGGTGTGAAACTTGTAGATAAGCGATAAAGGCTCTGTATATATTGTCTCCCCTATGAACCATGGACTTTGCAGTTGATAGGGAGGCTTGCGTGCCTCAGCGACACAGATAGCCGTACCGCAGGTGCAACCACAACGGCGGGGTATCTGCTGAGAGATCAGACCAACGTGTAGTTCCGGAAGATGGGCAGCAGCCTTTTCAGTAGTTGCAGGGGCAACAGTCTGGATGACTGACTGATCTGACCTTGTAACATCAACCAAATGGGCCTTGCTGGGGTGGTACTGCGAACGGCTGAATGCAAAGGGAAACTACAGCCGAATTCTTCCCGAGGGTATGCAGCTTTACTGTATGGTTAAATGATGATGGCGTCCTCTTGGGTAAAATATTCCGGAGGTAAAATAGTCCCTCATTCGGATTTCCGGGAGGGGACTATTCAGGAGGACGTCGTTATCAGGAGAAAGAAAACTTGCGTTCTACTTAGTCGGGCAGGTAGGTTAGAAAATTTATAAACGGAAATGGATAGGTTAAAGTTAGATATAGTGGGAATTAGTGAATTTCGGTGGCAGGAAGAACAGAACTTCTGGTCAAATGTATAAGGGTTATAAATAAAAAATTAAATAGGAGTAATACAGGAGTAGGTCTAATAGTCAAAGCTACTACGAATAAGCTACTACGAATAGCATAGCGAACGCATTATTGTAGCCAAAATAGATACAGGACCCCATCCACCACAGTAGTATAAGTTTATATGCCAGCTAGCTCTGCAGATGAGGAGATAAGAGAAGTTATTCAGATAGTTAATGGAGACGAAAATTTAAGAGTCGTGTGGGATTGGAATCCGATAGTAGGAAAAGGAAGAGAAGGAAAAGAAGTACGTGAATATGGACTGGGGGAAATTAATGAAAGAGGAATCCGACTGGCAGAATTTTGCACAGAGCAGTATTTAATCATAGCTAACACTTAATTTAAGAATCATGAAAGAAGGTTGTATACGTGGAAGAGACCTCAAGACAACGAAAGGTTTCAGATTGGTTATATAATGATAAGACATAGACTTCGGAACCAGGCTTTGAATTGTAAGATATTTCCAGGGGTAGACGTGGACTCTAACCACAATTTACTGGTTATGACCTGCAGATTAAAACTACAGAAACTGCAAAAAGCCTGGATTTTACGGAGACGGGTCCTTAATAAACTGAAAGAACCAGAGGTTGTAGAGAGTTTCAGAGGGAGCATTAGGGAACGATTGACAATAATAGGGTAGAGGAATACAGTAGAAGAAGAAGGGTAGCTTTGAGAGATGAAATAGGGAAGGCCGCAGAGGATCAAGTAGGTAAAAAGACGAGGTATAGTAGAAATCCTTGGGTAACAGAAGAGATATTGAATTTGACTGATAAAAAGGAGAAAATATAAAAATTTAATAAGTGAAGAAGGCGAAAAGGAATATAAACGTCTATCAAATGATATCGACAGGAAGCACAAAATGGCTAAGCAGGAATAGCTAGACGACAAATGTGAGGATGTAGAAGCATACATCACCAGGGGTAAGATAGATGCTACGTACAGGAAAATTAAAGAGACCTTTGGAGAAAACCTCTATGAACATCAAGAGCGCAGGACTTGAAGAATAGTTGAACGGAATCGACAGTGTCTTGGAAAGAGGATATAAGATGATCATCAGCAAAAGCAAAACGAGGATACTGGAATGCAGTCGAATTAAATCAGGTGATGCTGAAGGAATTAGATTAGGAAACGAGACACTTAAGGTAGTAGATGAGTTTAGCCGTTTGGGAAGCAAAATAACTGATGATGGTCGAAGTAGGGAAGATATAAAATGCAGACTGCCAATGGCATGAGAAGCGTTTCTGAAGAAGAGAAATTTGTTAACATCGAGTATAGAATTGTGTCAGTAAGTCCTTTCTGAAAGTATTTTTATGATATGTAGCGATGTATGGAAATGAAACACGGAGAATAAACAGTTTGGACAAGAAGAGAATAGAAACCGTAGAAATGTGGTGCTACAGAGAAATGCTCATGATTAGATAGGTATATCACGTAACTAATGAAGAGGTGCTGAATAGAATTGGGGAGAACAAGGGGTCACCAATTTAATACTGGAGAGATGGGTGGATGGGGGAGGGGTGAGGGGGGGGATAAAGACCGTAGCGGGAGACCAAGAGATGAAGACACTAAAGAGGTTCAGAAGGCTGTAGCTTGCAGTAGTTACTCGGAGATGAAGAGGCTTGCACAGGATGGAGTAGCATGGAGAGCTGTATCAAATGAGTCTTTGGACTGAATACCACAACAACAAAAATAACAACAATAATGTATATTGTCTACACTATAATATTTATGACCATAAGATAATGAGAAATATGTTACATATGACAAAAAGTTCTAGACTTATCATGTACATGATAACATTTGTGTCTATGTTGGGTGCTAAGATGTACGTGAGAAAATTCTTACGGTCATGGTAAGAACAAGGGGATGAGTTACACATCTAAAAGGTGATCAAATATTGTGTCGAAACATTTAAAGAAATTGCTTTATTTGGTTCCAGAATGTTCCGCCTGCTTTCTTTCTATGTATGTAAATCACAAGCTCTTCACAAAAGTCAGTTTTGAGGCCTTTGTTTAAAGTGCGCTCTATTGTGAGGTCATCGTGTCCTGTAGGGACGCGTTAATGTGACCTTTGAAGCTGGTGTGAAAGTTACGGCGAGTTTGTCCTACACATCGTGCAGAAAACTCATTACAGGTAATTCTGAAAATGCCATATTTAACGAATTTTTCGTCATTGGTTTTAAGATTGAGGGGCAATCTGTGACATAGTTTGATGTTCCTTGAGAAACTTATGGACATTGGCAGTTTTTTGATAAATGATGTTGATGATGACAATGATGATGATGTTTGGTTTGTGGGGCGTTCAACTGCGCGGTCATCAGCGCCCGTATACGGTCCCAATCTGTACACAGTCCAGTCTATCCACTTTCATGAATGATGAGGACAACACAAACACACAGCACCCGGGCAGAGAAAATCCGCATCCCGGCCGGGAATCGAACCCGGGACACCGTGATCCAGATGTAGCAACGCTAGCCACTACATCACGAACTGCGAACTTTTTGCGAAATTTTGCCTAAATATCTGACTTACGTAGTGTGTTTCCTTGATTTTTATTCTATTCATTATTTGGTTTACGTTTTATTTTACAGCCAAATTTTCTACTAATGTGGGTACGTAACCATTACCCGCTGCTGTCTCTTTAATTGTAGCTATTTCCACACGATGATTGCCTCTGACTGACCCAAATAGTCACGACAGTTATATCAGACGGGGTTGCTTTATTAAACGAGTCAGATTGCTTGTCTGGAAAACTGCTTCTGTAAATGCATTCTGTGACAGGGAGTTACATTTGTTATAATGTTTATTTACTAAGCTTTGGTCCATTCATAGATTCAGAATGTATCGGTCCTCAAGAATGTGGGATATTTGAACTTATTTTCATTTAAAACGTTACTATAAACCTGAAAATTAATATGAAGATGTAAAGGTATATATCCCGAACTATTATTGTGAATTAGCGTGGCCATAGGTTCCTCTTAAACCGTGCATTATATGGTTCCCATCAAGTCATTGAAAATTATGTTACTAAATAGTGGAAACATGTCTTATGTGAACTTAACTTTTATTTCTAGTAAAGGATTCCGTAAGCTGCGCTGTTGTAGGTCAAGATATATCCCATTCAATGAACGCGCTTCTCAGGGACATACTGTAATGTATATAACAAATAAGTGATATTCACTTTTTCGGACTCCGAAACTTTGCCTGATATTGATGACTAAACCCAAAAATTGGATGAAATGAAATTTAGTCAACGCATACCATCAGTTCATACATTTTATTCAGATGCGGAATGGAACCGTTTGTGTGCTTTTAACTGACTATAATGGTTTTCTCACATTTTAATGACAGTGAATTAGCTGGAAGTGTTAGTTAACGTCCAAGAAATTCTGTTAGTGCTTGTTTCTAAAACTATACTTGGTTTGTTGTTGACCATTACGTGAACGAAGCGTTACCTGTTGAAACGTCCCCTTTGAACAATTGTACATATGAAATGTCCACTTAGAACAAGTTATACATGACTGTGCTTAACCTGACACACAATAATTTTAGCGCAACGCAATCTGACTATCAAAAATCCCTACAAAAGAATGGCCCAGACAAACATTAAACTATACCTTTCACAAATCACTTACCTCACAAAAATCTTCGTTGCTCGAACTACTGCAATACAGCGAGTGCCACTACTGCCAGCTAAATAAAAGATACAAACTACGGAAGGCACTAACTACTGATAGTCTTAGCAAATGAAAGATTCTAATAGAGAACAAACAATGTATTTACCTCAAGATTCATAATATATACAGCAGTTCATGACATTTTTCAAAACTCCGCCATCTCTCTCCCCACATCCACCACTGCTGGCGGCTCACCTCCAACTGCCCAGCGCTACGCGCTGTTCGCATCCAGCTATAGCAGTTCATGACAACAATGGCAGACAACAATGCAAACTAGCCACATACTGCACACAGCACAACCAGTGATTTTCATACAGAGTGCTATGTAACGTTGCCAATAAAAAACATAAACAGCAAACTTACATAAAGAAAACATACAGCCTACTTACATAGCCCCCATGCTCCCCACAAAAAATTTTACAAATGTTTTTGGCCAGTGGCCAATAATGATTTGATAAAATTTTTCATAATTACACTAACAAAGATATCCAATGCACACACTTATTGATACAATGTTGGTCAAAAGCTAAAATTTTCTCACAGTCCATAAAGACAGTCCTGATCATTCATCATAATAGTAATTACAGTTTTTTTCACAAAGTCTCATTAGTAAAAGAAATTGCACACAGAAGTAGTGGATTTCCATGCAGTCTTGAAAAAGTAGTGTTGTCCTTCCAACGGAAAGACAGTGCTGACTCTTGACATGCTGACAGGTAATGGGCCACAACAGAGCAAACCCACAGCAGAGTCAGTCGACGTTTCGAAGAATATTGGTAGGTAGGTCATCACAGAGTAGACCCACTGTAGTCCTGGTAGAGATTGTGGTATTGGTGGGCCACCAGAGGTGCAGACCCACTGCAGTCCTTGTAGAAATAATGGTATTGGTGGGTCATCAGAGATGCAGACCCACTGTAGTCCTTGTAGAGATTGTGGTATTGGTGGGCCACCAGAGGTGCAGACCCACTGTAGTCCTTGTAGAAATTGTGGACAGGCCCACTGTAGTCCTGGTAGAGATTGTGGTATAGGTGGGCCACCAGAGGTGCAGACCCACTGCAGTCCTTGTAGAAATAATGGTATTGGTGGGTCATCAGAGATGCAGACCCACTGTAGTCCTTGTAGAGATGGCCAGCAGCCATCTGTTGCGACTGTGCAGGTGCACAATCACCCTCGAAAAGTCTTGCAGAGAAGATAGCAAGTCCATAACCACCACTTGTGCACTCACAAAGTTTTTGGAATTGTCCTTAGAACCAGCAATGCTGTTATCCAGTCCCTTGCTGAATTATTAACACACGTGCAAACACTAACAGTCCCTACTTCTCACATATTGTCCATATACTATGACCAACAGAAATGTGTGCAGTGAAATGAATGCTTTCAAGTTACTTAATTTGATTAACTGGCGTCAATTACAATTATATAACATAAGAACACAATTACAAAGATACAAAATACATCATTAAAAACATAACAATACAGATAATATTTGTAGTGCAGGCTTTACAAAACAATAGAAATAAACATATACATCAGTGTTACAGGAATGATGACATGAGTACAAAAATAAAAGATCAGAATCACTTTTGAAACATCAACTTCACACATGAGCATTAAAACAAAACAGAATAAATAAAGTCTAAGCATCTTTACAAAGAAAATAACAGAGTATTAGAAAAATTCTACAGCCTAGCTCTCATCAGCTAAACACATAAAGACAGGAAAAACACAAATACACAAGGGTACACAAACATATAGCGGAATAACACAAAAGGAAAGGACAGGGTTCGTTTTCAATGTAACATTTGGTACTGCAGTCCACCCCAAAGTTTCATTCCATATATGTTTCCTCGTATTTCATCCTTTGTTTCCACCAAAAAAATTCTATCTAAGCATGCTTTCTGTATTTATATGTTCACATATTGCTTACCTCATCATTTATTTACAAGAAAATCCTACCTATACCTCATTCCTGTATTCTATTCATATTTCTTTCAAAATAATTATTTCTGATTGTACCATACTCATTTGGCCCCAATCTTTCTTCGCAATGCATTCTTTACCTATTCTCCATAGTCAGTTTCTTATATAGTCTACCCCCTCTTAAGCTAACTTAAATCTACTGAGCTCAGATATATATACCAAGGGACGAGGCAATGCAGCATCACAACAAATCAACACAAACATCAATGACAAAAAAATAGAAATGGCAAAGCAAGCAGCATAAATTAGCAAAGCAAGTGCAATATTACAACTAATATAAGGCAATGCAGGAAACAAGAAAAACTAGCTTAGAAGAGTAACACAAAGTCAAATTCAGTAACACTATGCCTGACAAACAGCAGCAACTTATACCTAAACATGACATAGCTCAAGCAGAAAAAATATTACAGTAAAAACAACAATGCAGACAAGGGAAAAGCATATTCACATCTTAATGTCTATGTAATTAAAGTGGTGCACCATAACAACTTATTGTAAAAAAAATACTACCATGTACTTGAAAAGAAAACTATGTGTCCAGTTACTAGTTCCTTCTTATTGTTCTTTCCTTTCCAAGTGCTCCTTTTTTAAAGAATGTGGATCATAAAATAATTATTTAATAGATCTGTTGACAGAAAGAGTTCACATTAGCAAATGCATTTTATTTTATCAAAGCAATGCTGTAACACAGCTGGAAACCAGATATCAAATGAAATAAGCAACTACGAAAAGCAAAGCATAAAAATATCATTCAATAGTCATGTGGCATTTCGTTTCATAAGTTAATTGCTCTCAACTCTCGTAAAAAGACACTTGTCATAATCAGGTGTGCAGATGTACGAATATTTCCCATCAATTCATAAGCATTTCAATAATTAGCACAAAGTGCGAGTAATCATATGTTTTTAAGTAACGAGGGTGTCGCATTAGCGATGAAAGGCACACCTTAATGGCTTGTTCTCCAGGTGTTTGACACAGCTGTGTGCCCACAACGCATTACAAAAATCATATGTTTTCAAGTAACGAGCGTGTCGCATTAGCGATGCCCTCTACAAATGAATGTCATTAACAGGCTAATAGGCCTCTCTTTGTCCTTCTCTTCCACCTGTGCCTCTGGCACACCCTAATGGCTTTCTTTTCTACCTGAGCGTCTGAAAAGGCTTGTTCTCCAGGTGTCTGACACACCTGGGTGCCCACGTCGCATTATGTGCAGGTGGTCACTTAACTTTCTTACGGAAATATTTACGACAGCAGTTTCCGCTACAGTGACAGTCTCATATAAAAATATTTCACAGGTCAAGAATTTGCGTTACAAATCTGTAGAAACAAAATGCTATTGATATGACAGTGTCCAAAAAATTTTCGTCTTCATTATGATACATTCACGCATTTACACACATTTCATAACTCTTAAAGTACGATTCTTGGTTTCAAACATCCTTTTTCACAAGTCAAGAGTCCCTAACTACTATTCATTATTCATATACATATAAACACATAATCACATTCCTCATATATGGTAGCATCATCTTATTGACATAAACATACCTCAACAGCATAATACACATCGTCGTCGTAAAAATTACATCATAACACCTCAGTCAAATGTCAAAAAGGTCGTAGCTTCCTCCAATGATTTCAAAACCTAAAGAAAATTCTCTGCTCATTTCATCAGTGTCATCTACCTCAAACGTACTTTAAAAATCATGATCTCATACCAAATACATCATTCAAAGCTCTCAGAGTATCACAATGGTTCCAAAAAAATATGAACAGTGCACAAAGTACAGACAAAGTACAATTTCTTAAGTGTGAAGTAATCCAACTCTGTAATTGCGTAAACATGTGTCACTGACGTAGTAAAAGGATGTTTGTTTCTCTGTTAAATGATCAGATAGCTGTGTAATTTATGTGTTCGAGAAATATGGTACCGATGTGTAAAGTTGTATAAGCAAATACCATATTAGCTAGGGCTCCTTGTGCTTGCCAAACACATGGTACACAAAGTAGGCGTGTACCCCCCTGAGGTTTATTGTAATTATACCCTCAGGTGTTACAGATTACAGCAATGGAATGAAATGTATTGCGAAAAACTTTCTTTGTAATTCAAAAATCTTTAAAAATATATGTTTTAAGTACAAAATTAATCACTCAAATACGTGTCCTGTAGCGCTAAATATGCGTCTTGCTGTAAGATAATCTCTGGGAAGTGTCGTAGTTATTGTCCTCCGAAAGCTAAGTTCTGCAGAAGTCAATGTACTTACCTCATGATAAACAAAGTGAAATGCTTTGCGTATAGATAACTTAGTTATTACGCTTATTGCCGTGATGAGGAAAGTACTGTGCTGTAACGTATTGTTGTCCTACGGAAAAGGCTGTCTCCTTGTAGCAATAGCACAAAAGTCACCACTAAAACATGTCTCACTTTATAGAAGAATTCAGAAAAAAACTGTGCAGATATAAAACAGATACACCGCAAAAGCAACATTGTAAATTGTCACTCATTAGTAACATCGTGATATAATCGTGTAGCTGTCACATAAACTAACCACTGTGTCCTCTGGCATTTCACATAAAGCACCTCAAATCCAGAATCCACTCGTAAGCAAACCAAAATGTTGCATGTTAACAGTTTCTCAGTGTGACAAATTGTACAAGTAGCGTGAAGTGAAAATTGCAAAGACTAAGTTAAAAAGCAGATTATCTGTCAATAAATGGTTTTACATGAGAAATGTGGTGTAAACCTTTACTCTTCCTAGTACGCAGAGTTTCAACTTCAACGCAATTATCATGTGGTATACGTCGGATTCTGTAAGGTCCATTGTAAACTAGAAAGAATTTGTGACTCAAGTGTTTCTTCTTATGTGACAATGAATGAGCTTTAATAAGAACTTTCTGACCAATATATAATTTCTTTGCATTTGCTTTACCGTGTAGTTTTCTCCTTTTGTCTGCTGCAGATTTTATATTTTTTAGAGCCAAATCAATTATGTCTTTGTGTCGAAGTTTACGAGTATTCGGGAAAGGTACAAGCTCTCTGATTCTGTTCGGAGGTTCTTCATTCTTCAGTACAAGAGTAGGTGGTAAAGCAGTGGAATCATGAGGCATTTCATTCAGCACATTTTGAAATAAGTGTAAATATCTGTCCCAATGCTGATGCTTTCTGTGACAATAAAGTCTGCAAAGCTTATTGATTTCTTTCATAATCCGTTCAGACGGGTTACAATGTGGTGAATACAATGGAATAAAAACAGGTTTGATTTTATGATTCCAAAGCATGCGTGACCAAACAGCAGATCTGAATTGCGGTCCGTTATCTGAAATGACTTTACTAACGTGTCCAACTTCACGTAAAAAATTTTTAACAAAGGCGTTGGATACAGACCGTCCAGTGGCTTTACGTAACGGAGTGAAAGAAACAAATTTTGAAGTAAGTTCAACAGCGACTAGAACGTACGAAAATCCATTCGATGTTCTGACAAGCGGTCCCAAGAGATCAACAGCAGCAAATTCTTTTAATTTAGAAGGAATAATAGGAAATAACGGAGAACGATGTGAGATAGTAGATGGTTTCGCCTTTTGACAAAGTTTACAAATAGACAAGACTCTTCGAATTCGCTTTTCCATATTGTTAAAATAACAAGTCGTTCGAAGAATATGATAACATTTTCGTGGGCCAAAATGTGCGTAGCTGAAATGAATGTACCAAATGAGCTTATTAACAAAATCGTCTGGAATGCAAAGTACCCATAGCTTGTCATCAACAGTGCAGCGTTTGAAGAGTATGTTGTTTCTAACCAGGTAATAATGCCGAATCTGAGTGTGTGTCTTTTCATGCCATTTACTTTTGATATCTTTCCAAATCGGATCTTTATCTTGTTCATGAGCAATGTCCTTTAAAGATGTGGTGATGAAGTTTTCAAAGGCGACTTTCTGAATGTAAAGAATACTGAAATTTTTCTCGAGGTTGCCTTCTGTGTTACTTTTCTCAAGCCCAGCCGGTGCGCGTGACAGCGCGTCCGCAACAATGTTCTCCTTGCCGGGAATGTAGACTATTGTGAAGCGGAATTCTTGCAGAAACAATGCCCAACGTTTTAACCTATCATGATTTAATTTTGAAGACATAAGAAATTGTAATGCACGATGATCACTGTATACTTTTACGTGCTTACCAGAAAGAAAGAAACGGAATTTGTTAAATGCCCAAACGATAGCTAAAGCTTCTAATTCAGTAACGGAATAATTTTTTTCAGATTTTGTTAGCACTCGGCTAGCAAAAGCAATGGTTTTCTGAACAGTAGTGTCATTTTCTATGGCTTCTTGAAATAAGTGGGCACCAAGACCGACTTTAGAAGAATCCGTGCTAAGGCAGAAATCTTGTGACAGATCTGGATGAGCTAGTATTGGCGCGTGAAGTAACGCTTCTTTCAAAGAATTGAATTCCAACTGTGCTTGTTCGTCCCAGTTCCAACTAGTATTTTTTCCAGTGAGAGAACAAAGTTTTGGTGTAACTAGAATTTGCATATTCAGAAAACGACGGTAAAAATTTACGAGACCTAGAAAACTGCGGACTTGTCTTTTTGTGGATGGAACAGGAATGGCTCTGATTGCTTCTAACTTTTCTGGATCCGGCTGAATGCCTTCAGAAGAAATAATATGTCCCAAAAACTTCACCTTTGTCCTACCGAATTCAGACTTTTCCAAGTTAACTGTAATTCCAGATTCTGCAAAAATACGTAACAAACTGTTGAGGATGCGGTTATGTTGTTCCCATGAAGCTTCTGCTATTAGAATATCGTCCACATATAAAGTGATGTGACGTTTTAAGAACTCAGGTAATATGGAATTTAACCCACGAATGAATGCTGCCGAAGAAATGTTCAAACCAAAAGGAAGTTTCCGAAACTGATAACAAACGCCGAAACAAAGGAAAGCTGTGTATTTTCTACATTCTGGATGAAGTTCGATCTGATAAAAGCTGGATCTGAGATCAATGGAAGATAACACTTTTACACCATTAAAATTTTGAAGAAGTTCTTCCATCGTCTGCGGCCTGTCTGTTTCAGGAATAATGATAGTATTGATTTGTCTCGAATCTAAAACAAGCCTGATCGATCCATTTTTCTTCTCAACAACATGTAATGGATTGTTGTATGAGCTTACTGCAGGCTCAATAATGCCCTCGTCAAGCATAGATTGTATTTCTGTTCTAACACGGTCCCTATAATGTGCCGGAATTACGTATGGTCTAACACAAAATTTAGTATGCTCACGAACACGAAATTGGTATTGAAATCCCTTGATTGTTCCTGTTTTGTGAGTAAAAACTGTGGAATGTGCTTGTAAAATCTCAAAAAGGTCCTGCCTATCAGTGTCATTACAATTCTCAATTGTTTGAATTTTATTCTGAATTAACTCATTAATTTCAAATATGCCGTCGATGTCATCCCTGTCAGTACTTGCAGAGTGATTGTTGGTGTCTAGTTCCGTAGAAAATTCCGAACTGTTGTCTAACAGAACGTAAAGCCGATTAATTTCCTCATCATGGTTTGAGAGCCAGTCTTCAAATTTCAAAGCTATTGACTTACCTTCTTTCTCTAAACTTATTTCAGCATCGTGAAAGCTTAAGATTGCTTTGTATTCATTCAAAAAGTCTACTCCCAGTATAATTTCCGTCGACAATAATGGAACAATAAGGAAGTTCATAGAGAAGCTGTGGCTTTGACAAAAGAATTCTAAGTTGGTTTGTTGGCGTACATCTACACTTTTTCCAAAGATTGCACCTTGTAATTTAATCTTACGTAACGGAAGTGTGGGGCAATCGTTCGATTTGTTGCATTTACTAAAAGCTGTTTCACTAATTACTGAAATGGGACTGCCAGAGTCAAGTACTGCCGTAAATTTTACGTCATTTACAGTAATATGAATCACAGGATATGCAATGTTGTTATGTTTTACGTCGTGTTCCTGGAGTAAGATGTCCCTAATGTCTTCCATTTTTACGTAATTACTAGCTACGGCAGCTGCGTCGTCAGTTTCATAAGTACGTCTTGTGGCTGCCAGTGGTGTGAGTCATCGCCTATTTTCTCTTTGTTGGCGCGCGTCGTTATTGGGATTTGGAGACCTAACTTCTACAAATTCATCGTGACGAGAGTGCTCTGCTCTGTTTAAATCTCGCCAGTTTTGATGCAATTCAGGTCTGTCGTTACGATCATATCGTCTGTCGTCATGTCGGTAGTTTCCATAGTTTCTTTCTTGTCGGTCACATGGTGGAGAATTTCTCCTTGAATCGTAACTACGCGCTGGACCGTTGCGTCTAAAGTTATTCTGTCTCCCTTGATAATAGTTATTTTGGTTCCCATATTGTCTGTTTCTCTGATTGTCTCTGTGATAGTCATTACCGCGGAAAGGTGATCTTTCCCTGTAACTATTACTCTGCCAGTGGTTGTCATATGGGTGGTGTCTGTTTTGGTCACGATTTACGTTGTAAGAATAGGTTTGTCGTGGCCATTTATTGTTTCTGTCGTCACGGAGTTGTGACAGATGTGACCTGTAATGATTGTTTTCCTGTTTTCGCATCCCGCGACTGTCTGTGTCAATTTCCAGTTCTTGTAACAGTCCCTGAAAAGCTTCAATGTCGTCTTTGCAACGTCCTGCTAAAATAATATGTCTCAAATGTTCAGGCAGTTTGATTAAGCAAATGCGGATGAGTTCTGAGGGGCTGTATGGGTTTGACAGGTATTGATTCTTGTGCAACATGTCTTCAAAATATTTCACAAGACTGGAAAATTCAGATTGTTCAAAGTGTTTCATCATCATGATGCTATGTTTTACTCGGTCCTGTGTGGCTTGAGACCAATATGCTGAGAGGAAGGCATGGTAAAATTCTCCTTCACTGTGGCAATCGTGAATGACCGATCGCATTCTTACAGCTGGTTCATTCTCTAAGTAGCCACACATAAATTCTAATCTGTGCTCCAATGACCAGTTGGGAGGAAAACAATGAGAGAATTGATGGAGCCATGCTTGTGGATGAATGTCGTTGCCAGAATTCTTAAATGTTTTGAATTTACGTGTAGTAATGAACAGCTTGTAGTCAAAATCATCGTGTCGGCTAGTAGCATATCGGTCATTGTTACGTCGTGTCGGCGGTTCCATCTCAAAATTCGGTGTACCTTGCCAATTTCTTTCATAATTACCGAAATGCTCTGTGTTATTATTTTGTGGCTGTTCCGTATTTCTATGTCCCTCTTCCCTTATTGGGGCGCGAGTGTCCTCTGAAATACGTAATTCTTGTATTATCTGTGTCAGCTGATCTTGTACTTCCCGCATTTCTCTTTTGTATTGCGTATTAATTTGATTCTGATTTTGTTTGAATTTTCTTATTTGTTCATACTCTTCTGTGTCAGTGAAGGCTACGGGTCTTGTGTCATTCAGATCATCATCTACCTTTGTAGATAAATTAGTGACCTGATCCGAAAGTTCGGCTACTTTCTCTGATAATGAACTAATTTCCCCCATGTGTCTTTCTACTGTGTCCTTTAAGTTTTCCTGAGTTTTTGCAAGTTGCGTAACCGAATCGGTAGATGCAACTGAGTCCATTTTAGCTTGCAAGGTCTCATGATTTTCATGAACAATAGTTTGCAGTTCTTTTATGGCTGCTTCGTGATTCTGTAATGCATTTTCATGCCGCGAAAAAATAGGCTGAAAATGCTCACAAATTTGTGTTTTTACGTCATTACAGACTTTTTGACATTTCGATTCAATGTTATGTAACTCAGTAGTTAAATCTTCACGTGTTTGTTCAAGTGTGGTATCTAACTTTTGAAGCTTTTGCTGTGTTTGTCTCTGATTTTGTTCCATTGTGTCTAACTTTTTAAGATTTTGTTCCACTGTGTCTAACTTTTTAAGATTTTGTTCCATTGTGTCTAACTTTAGGAGATTTTGTCCCATTTGTTGCATTAATTGTAATAACAATGCATTAGTGTCTGGAATCTGTTCCTCTACGCTTTTCGGCAGTGCATTTGCACCAGCAACATTCACATTTTGACAAGCAGAAAATGTGTCTTGACTCATTTGAGAAAACGGTGAGGACGCAAAACCTGAATCTACAGTATTTGCAAAATTGTGTCCTATCATTTCGGATTCCTGAGGCGAGCTGTTGCCGACCGATCGATCGATAATGCTTCCCTGTTCACTACCTGTTTGACTGTCTACGCCATTGTTTGACGCCCGCTCCATTTCCCTATGCACAGTTACCAAATTACTACTTTGAACATTAGTTAACTCATTACACAGTGGCGCTAACACATTGCTTTCGTCTTCACTGTCGTTTCTTAGTTTACTTTGGAGCCGAGTGTTACGTTTTTCACACGCCATTATTGAGACAATATTTCACACGATAACACACAAAAACACAATTTGAAGAGCAAAAAATAAGAGAACACATTAACATAGCACTGAAAATAATATCTAGTTAATTGCAGCAGCGAAATACTTGGCGCAAAGCTACATGCATGCCACAACTGTTTTACTGTACAACAATGAAAGACTGCAACTACAAAGGAGATTCTCTCTACAATTACGCGCTAGCAATAAACAAAAGCTGCACTAAATACACAAACTACAAGAAAAAATCAGAAGATTCCAGTGAGGTATCCTAGGCTAAGGGTCGACATATGAAACGTCCCCTTTGAACAATTGTACATATGAAATGTCCACTTAGAACAAGTTATACATGACTGTGCTTAACCTGACACACAATAATTTTAGCGCAACGCAATCTGACTATCAAAAATCCCTACAAAAGAATGGCCCAGACAAACATTAAACTATACCTTTCACAAATCACTTACCTCACAAAAATCTTCGTTGCTCGAACTACTGCAATACAGCGAGTGCCACTACTGCCAGCTAAATAAAAGATACAAACTACGGAAGGCACTAACTACTGATAGTCTTAGCAAATGAAAGATTCTAATAGAGAACAAACAATGTATTTACCTCAAGATTCATAATATATACAGCAGTTCATGACATTTTTCAAAACTCCGCCATCTCTCTCCCCACATCCACCACTGCTGGCGGCTCACCTCCAACTGCCCAGCGCTACGCGCTGTTCGCATCCAGCTATAGCAGTTCATGACAACAATGGCAGACAACAATGCAAACTAGCCACATACTGCACACAGCACAGCCAGTGATTTTCATACAGAGTGCTATGTAACGTTGCCAATAAAAAACATAAACAGCAAACTTACATAAAGAAAACATACAGCCTACTTACACTGTAAACATACATACTACGCATTTGGCTACTTACCAAGACCATATAAGGGTTAGATGTATGATCCTCAAGTCCACAGGCACGGGAGATAATTTCACTATCACCCGAAACGGAACGGCTAGAAATTATTCCCATTTGTCGCGACTTTCAAAGAGAAGGAAGACACTTTGCTACTTAAAATTCGTGGGAAGGTCCATATAAAGCTGCAAATCAGCTCCTAAATAATATTTAGTTTCCTCGATCATGCGACAACGTACGGATGTGACTGCAGAAGGCACATTCTCTCTGTTGGCAACGAAATAAATCACCAGATTTTTTACTTACTCAATACGGGTGATAGGGAATCTTTGATGACGAGTAATCATGTTGGATGATAAACTTTGGAGCTACTGCTGATCACTCTTACTTTTAGCGGTACATTTCATGCTAAGAGTACATCAAAATAATGTCGATGTCAGGGTTTCATATCCCACATCTGTAATCGAATTTAAACGAGATAGCTTCCTCATATGCACCAGTAGAATGGTTACAGCAAGATTTGTTCGAACGGCCCGGAATCTGAGCCAGTGGAAAATGGTGCAATGTCTAAGCACAGAGAGGATATTGTGAAGAATTCCAAAATATCTTTAATTGTTCGGGTAGTTCAAATGATGAATCAGAAAAATTGGAAATTATTAAGGAAAACAACTTATGCCAAACTAACAGCATAAATGAATTAAACGTATGAAGCAAAAAAAAAAAAATAAAAATAAAAATAAAAAAATAAATATAAAATAAAAATAAAAAAAAGAAACAGACGGCGGGAAATGTTTCTCTTGTTACAAAAATGATTCACACTGGGCGAAGGGAATTACATAGGGACTTGCGTTACTATGTACTGAAGGAATAGTCAGAATAAGAGATTCAGTCTCGTACTTCTGATGGTTAATTATACTAGACAGCACGATTCTAGAAACAGAAGAGCACTCATTTTAAGGTGTGTAATAGCTGTATTCCACATGAGAGCCTGATTTAATCTGTTTGAGATTATTAATGTTGCATTGTTGGATGTCTGCTCAGTTCAGAAAAACGTATGAGAAGTGCTATCACATTTTTATTACACATTGTATCTTGTATTATATGAAAGTGAACAGCATATGTTGACGCGAATGAGCGAGTGAAACTGTAAGTATCATTGCTTTTCCAAATATTTGTCTCTTTCTCTTGTCCTTGACTCTGCATTGAGGAACCTGTTTTGTGATGGTTGCATCTTGTTTTGTAATTACTGGTTTAATTTGTATGCATTTGAGATTACCAGACTAGTGTTATGATGACTAGATGAATGTGTGAAGTTCTGACATTCTTGCGGAAATATTTATCGGGTTTAGCAGTATTCGGTACACGATTTAAAGAATGCACCTACAAAAGTAGTAAAACTGATTTAGGGACACAGGCTGCAAATGAGGCCTAGCGGCTGTATCCGACTGCTCTGAGCCGGCCTCTGAATCCCAGCATTCTATGAGGATATGTCATTGTGAACCGTGTATTCGTTTTGAAAGGGTCCCCTTTCACTATCACTCTATTTGCTTTCCAGTGCATTTCGCATCTTACAGAACTATTCGGGTGTTTTCGGTGCTAAATTTCGTACCAGGGAAGACTGAGCTATGATTCAATCTAGCCGTAGCCTATTTCTTTCTACAATTTGCAAGCATCATATGGCTGTTATGATGGTTCTTATCAGACTTGCAGATGTGTCTGTTACGCCATTATAAATCTTCAATATTTTTATTTGTAACCCAACCCACGACTATTATTCCAAAAAATGTTCATACCTTGTTCTCCTATTCCAAAACTCTATGGCATGCGTGAGCGAATGAATGTGGGTGTGTTTCATTTTGCTGTACGATGGTTTAGTCTGCTGAAGAGAATCAGCGCTAGATTTACAGAATGGCCAACCCTTGTAGTTTTCAGGTAGGTAAAGAGGTCTGTTCCCTTTGTGTGAAAGTTACTAGTGTCAGGTTGGTGGCGGAAGCCTCATCTCTGGGCTTTCCTGGTCACGGCGTCGTGTGGGAGGTGTTTTAGTGTGAGATGTTCAGTCCGCTTCCAGCTGTCCGAGGGTCTGCAGCCGAGATCTCTTCGAAGAAAGGTGACATTGATTTAACATCGTGGCTCCTTGTCACAGGGACGGAGGAGCTTTTACTTTTTGGCCTCGCGTTTAGTCTTACAAATATTGTTTTGCTGGGTCGCAGCAAGGAATGCAAGGCTTTTGCAGACTTTCAGTTTGATTCCTAATGCAGACTTTGGTTCGTAAGAAGAACGCAGCATACAGGTTTTGCATATGATGAAGCGATCTCAAGCCGGAAGTGCGCCCTCGGTTCAGTGTGAATGTTTGTGGGCCTAGGACTGCGTGTGTACACATTCTAATTTTTTCGGAATCTTGGTAATTTTTGCCTCTTTGTAAATTTTCTTTGTTTCATCACTATTGTCGGTTGTACCCCGTCCACGTGGGTTAATATTAGAGTTTGTTGGCCCTCTGCCATTACCCTTTGTCTGTTCAAATGTGTCCTCTATAAAATGTTAATTTGTAACGGCTGCGTGGTTTAATGTTGCTAAAATTTGGCCACGGTACGTAGAAATTGTGTCTTCGCGAACCGCGTGGCCACACGAGTTAACTGTGAGCCCAACTTTCTTGTGGCCGCCTGCCTCTGTCCTAGAGTTTACTTATTGCACTGATTTTGGAATATTAAATATATCCTGTTCAAATTATTCAATTGTATTTGTTGTTTGCGATTTTATGTTATGCGCGTAAGCATGTATGTGTGGGCCTCGTTGAATCTGTTTATCCAAACCGCGGTTCAACTTTAAATGCAACCATGATATTCAGATTTACTGTTTTATTTAACCATTCCTCAACACAGCGAAACAAACCTCCTAGCTTCGTTGCTTGTTGGTGTTGGGGCCTTCCTTGCTGTTCTTTGAACGAATGTTGGACTGAATGCGAGTCTTAAACCTTTCCCGTCCCCCTCTAATTACGACCGCGAAACAAAATTAAGAGATTCTGTTTTGAATCGTAAAGCGTTTCACAAGCAATCGTACGTAGTTACCAGGCAACAGCAGCTATATAGATGTCTTATATCAATGTCTTCAGAAACAAATAATTTTGTTTTAATTCTTATCCAGTGTACCGATGTTATGTCTCCTTTACCTACGCCGTTTACCATGTAGTTTCCTTGTTAGCCCGTCCATAGCGTTCCCATACACACAGGTCCTACAATTAGTGTTTCCTTTTATATAAAACAAATTCTTTAGAATAGATGTTGTTTTCAGTAATGTTGCTGCAAGCTGTTCCTATTCACAGTGTTCACGCACATTTACTTTATTTGTTATTTGATGCGTGCTAACAATCCCTGGATCATATTAATAATTGCGTCCCATTTTTTATGAGTGACATTACAACGAATGTTCTTTTATGAGTTTTTTCTTATGACTAAATTAATTAATTTTCCAACCCAGTCGAACCTCTTCTTTGTCGTGTGGCTAGAGTTGGTAGCGACCCCATCTTTTACTTTGATTTTAATGTCAGATAGCATTTCCAATTGCGTATGGCTCTCTTAGCCATCAGGATATGGCTCAGGACTCTACTCATTTCATAAACGCCACTTAAGTGCACGTCACTTACAGGTTTTACCAACGGTCAAATGTGCAACTAATTGTTTCACCTTTTGTACGTGCTTAATTATTGCTCCTGTGGTGTAGTGTATTATACGTGTTTAATATTTCCACGTCGGTATATATATCTACGAAAAATTTCGCACTTCACCCGCCACTCAACATCTTTAGAAATACCGAAACTGTAAAAATCGAATCAAAATTAAATAGAACGTTGAAAGTCATAAGACTTTACTATAACGTATGTAACTATAAGATCTGCGGAAGTGGCTATTCCTTTCGCAAAGGTAGACATTTATGAATAGGAAAAGAGTAGATGGTACTCCATTGATAAAACTTTCACCTCTACCTAGACCCTGCTGATGGCCTACCTTGTGGTGACAACGCAGCGGGAGTCTTATCACACCGCTAGCAGCACGTGGTTTAAGTAAAATGTCATTGTTGTTTGTCATCAAGTATATAATTACTTGCAGGTTTTATAGGTTTTAAAATTATTGTAGTTGCGCCTTCTTTTAGATCCGTAGACTTTCTGATGATCATACTGGCTGATCGAAGCTCTATTTTAAAACGATTTTGTAATCGTAAGAAAATAAAACATGATGAGTTGTCAGTCAGATCGGCTGACAATGTCATTTTTTTCCAAAATTTTTAACACTATTTGTAGATATACGACGAATTCTGCGGTATATGGATTGTATATCAATACTCATAAATATTAATAATCTACGGAAACAGCATTAAAATCTTATAATTTTAATGAAATGAGGTTGCTTGAAGCTTTGGAAGAGACCTGTAAGGTTGATATCGAAATGAAATGAAGAAGTCACGGTCTTTCTCACACTTAAATTTATTTGAGCGTATAACTCGTTTCGGATTTACATAAGTCTGAGCGTAATTTCTGAAACAAGAACGTGAACCTATTACACACAGACGGGAAACAAATATACTTATCACCTTAAAAATCAGTGTCACAGACGTCGCCTAGTCGTAAAATGAGCTGATCAATAATGTCGATGATACTTAAACAATGACCAAACTACATAAATATTACACTTGGTGGAGCGACCTGCGAGAAACCTTTAACAATCCAATGTTGACTAAGAGTGATTATGTGGTATCGATAGCAACGATGCCACGGCGTAAGTGGAAGTTAATAAGTTGGCACTACGAGACACCGACGACAGCGCCCTCTAGCAGGTGCTGTGGAGCTCTACGAGCTCCGCTCAAGATCCGCCCATTTGATCAAGAGCAGACGGCCGGGACACTTCGCTTCAGCTTCGCTTCATATACTTTGCTATACTTAAGACGGTTTTAAGTCTACCTCATCATTACAAAGTTATGTATGCCCTGTATATATTCATGCACCAGTAAACTACGAGGGCTATCCACAAAGTACATTACGTTTTGGAATTAAAAATAAATAAAGTATTGTAAAATTTTTTTATTATATACAGATGAAAGCCTCACTTAAATACTACTTTTCTACGTAGTTGCCATTTAAATTAAGGCACTTATCGTAGCGATGGACGAGCTTGGAAATTCCTTCGTCGTAAAATTCGGCCGCCTGCGCCTTCAACCACGTGGTTACCTCTTCTTGAAGCTGTGTGTCGTCATCAAAACGCTGCATAGCCAACCACTTCTTCATTGCTGGGAATAAGTGGAAGTCGCTCGGTGCCAGGTCGGGACTGTACGGCGGATGAGGAAACAACTCCCACTTAAAAAGATTCTAGAACTTCATGAGTGGCATTTGCCGTGTGGGCCCGGGCGTTGTCGTGAATCAGCAAGATCTTTGAGCCCAACTTTCCCCTGCGCTTGTTTTGTATTGCTCTTCTGAGGTTGTGCAGAGTTTGGAAATACCTTTGAGAGTTTATTGTAGTGCCTCTTTCCAGGAAATCCACAAAAATCACAGCGTTTCTGTCCCAAAAGAGGTAACCACGTGGTTGAAGGCGCAGGCGGCCGAATTTTACGACGAAGGAATTTCCAAGCTCGTCCATCGATACGATAAGTGCCTTAATTTAAATGGCAACTATGTAGAAAAGTAGTATTTAAGTGTGGCTTTCATCTGTATATAATAAAAAAAAATTCCAATACTTTATTTATTTTTAATTCCAAAACGTAAGGTACTGTGTGGATAGCCCTCGTACTTTTACTTTCTTGCAGTACCGACGAGTATTACCTTTTCCTGTTCCTACTTCCTTCCTTCTTTCGGCCAACCTTTCAGTTTTCAGGAGCAGACCCACGCGCAGCCTTCGAGGCGGGATACAAAAGACTAAATATCGGAAGGTGACGTCAAAAGCAATATTCTTACTTATTTTACCTGTGTATGTTATACATTCATGTACTTATTTCATAGATTCTGAAATATCTATGTTTTTATTTTTCTCTTATACCCCTGACGATGGCTGTAAGGACCAAAATCAGTTATCTGTGAAAATAAATTATGACTACTTCGCAAATTATACAATTAAGAAAATAATTAACTGTGCTTTTTTGCCAGGAGAACTGGTTGTAAACAAGAAATAGCTGTTCTTTGTAAAATAAGGTTGTAACGGTTTTAAAAAGTGTTTGCTATTGGGCACTCAGGTATCTTACACACACACACACACACACACACACACACACACACACACTGGATGCTAGACATGCATAAGACATTGGAAGTAATAGCTCATTTTCTTTTATCTGACATGATAAACCAATAAGAGACGAGAGTAATATTTATTGTTGGATCATTATCAGTAATGTGCAGCAGTACCGAGTGTCGATAAATTATAATTACGTATGTAAACAACAAGAAAATCCAAGTTTAAACTGAAACTATTCATTGTGTTTTAAAGACTACCTAAGGAATGAAGTGAGAAGGTACCAGTTGAGAACGGATGCATTTGATGAGCAGCGCTATGAAGCAGTTGAATGTGGTGGTGAACATGGGATTAATGACGTTAGCAACAGAGATTTTGTAAGTGGTGTATACTGCAGTCCTGTTACGTTGGCTCGCCTGGATATAACCTGTCCATGTACGGCGTGTATCTCCACATCCATCCGACAAGCAGAGTCTCGCGATGACGCCACGGGGCGGTTCTAGTCAGTACACTGCGAGGCGTTCTGCTGGCCGTTCGAACATTTCATTTGGAGAGACAGTCCAACGTATGTGGGTCCGATGTTACTTACTTGAGAGTCCTCCACGTTTTCCAGCGCTGTCATAGAGTCTTTGATGTTGCTGCAACCGTCTAATTCAGAGTAAAGGTAGGCGCCGCATGGTATAGTACTTTGGACTACTCGCGTCACTCAGTGTCCCGTCTGTTCCACGATCATGTAAGTGGTATACAGCTGCATCACGCCTCGGCCCATTCGCTCCACGTCCCAAAGAAAGTGCGTTTCGACCGTTGATAGTTCACGTTCACAGCTCTGATGGCCAGGCGATAGATGCGGTTAGGGTCGCGGTACTCTGGAATCATATCCGCCGTCCTGTCGGCGGCCTACGTCGCCGTCAAGTTGTACACCCTGGTCTCGTTGGCGTCGTCGGACGGTTGCACGCGCACCTGATAGTAGTCCAGTTTCACGCCGGCGTGTTCCGGTGCTCTCCATTTGAAAAAGATCCTAGAAAAGTTCTGCACACGTGCTACGGGCCTCTCCATCCCACCCGGCAGCCCTGTCTCGGTGCGCGTCGTGACCGGCTCTGTAAAATTCGAACATTCATCGTTGCACGCCCTCACAGACACATTGTACACGGTGTAGCTGTTGAGGTCCCTGAGAGTAACCGATTCCTCTGCGTGGGACCGAAACTCGACGAGATGATGGTTGTACAGGACGTCGTAATGGCGGAGTCTACCATTCATAGACAGCGGAGGCAGCCACGACAGTGTAATAGAGTCATTCGTTACTTCCCTCACAGTCACATACCGCGGAATGGTGGGCGCCACTTTCAGTGTTGCAGTGTACTTGGGATTACTCGCATCGCTCACTGTTCCATTTGCCTCCCTCTCCACGTAAATCATGTAAGTGGTATATGGCTGCAGACTGGTAAAATTCGCCTGCACAGATACGTTGTGACCGCGCACTATCAGCACTTCCTCCTCTGTCCTGCAAGTCGGGTTGTTAGGCGACATTATGCGACAGCAGTAAATATTGTACTGTGACACATTCTGCAGCCGATTCTGACACTCCATCTTGAAATATACCGTGATATACGTGGAGCCCACCCTACTTATCTCGATTTCAGGGACCGACGTCATGGCGGACACGATGACCAGCAGCAGCAACGTCACAACAACACGTTCCGCATGCAGACTTTTGAATTAGTCATGTTGCGGCTACGCTCTGAGCCCAGCTCGTGGTTCTTTTTAGGCAAGTAGTCGCTGCCAGTAGCGGAGCAGCGATGATGCCCATCAGCTAGGTGCTGTGCGGAAGCACACACACGAATCCGTGCGAGGCGTACACTGAGCAGCGGGAGGCTCCAGGCAGCGTTTGTATACAATTACAGCTGACCCTCCACAAGGAAAAGGCCTCGTGTACAAGTATGCAGGGCAAATGGGTTATCATCAGGCAGCCTTAAGAAGCTTTCCTAGATACCACCGTGCAGAAATTCCGCTACTGTGCTGTCTGTTAACATACGAACTTGCGCAGTTTCTCATGGCACGCTCCATGGACCCACATATACTGTCAGGTGGAGAAAGAACTGGCTGGTGAAAATGTGTAGCTTCGGGCTTACCCGAATGAAGTGTTGTACAACCATTACTTTTCACAGCGTACCAGTATGCCCTGTAAGAGCCGTCAGACGCATTTATTGCGGTATTTTGCAGTTTCGTTTTTGCATAGTTGCAATCACCGCAAACAAATACTGCCTATTTCGTCTTCGATGAGACTCCCAGAGCCGTCCGGAGTGGCCGTGCGGTTCTGGGCGCTACAGTCTGGAGCCGAGCGACCGCTACGGTCGCAGGTTCGAATCCTGCCTCGGGCATGGATGTGTGTGATGTCCTTAGGTTAGTTAGGTTTAATTAGTTCTAAGTTCTAGGCGACTGATGACCTCAGAAGTTAAGTCGCATAGTGCTCAGAACCATTTTTTTAAGACTCCCAGAGTCGAAGGATTTGTAAAGCAAAGTCTTATGTGACAATTAGACAGAGTGGTCTCCAATTAGTGTAGAGTGATATTTGTCTCATTGATACGTATCATTATGAGCATTAAATCACGATCAATAACCAGTACTCTAAGAGCGCCTGAGCGGCGTCCTGGTCCTCGTTGACTGCTGCCGCCATGCTGGAGGGCTACTTCGTCTCTACTGGACAACTGACCATTCTTCATAAATAAATGTCCGTGGTGACACATATCGATAAAACGAATATCGCACTAGACCAATTTGAGACTGGTCTATCGAAGTGGCACGTAAAATGTCGCATTAAAAAGTATTTTTTATTGTAACGGAAAACAAATAGGCGCTTGTACCCGACGCTGGGTATCGCATGAAAGACGTGATGAATAACATTTATTTGGGATAACTCCTGTTACACATTGCAAATACGAAATGGCTAATATCTGCCGGAATACCAGTGAAATTGCGCCTGGCGGTTCGTAGGAGGGACATTTGTATAAAAGTGACTTATTGGATATCGACTGGAGTTGCATAGAGCTTTTGTGGTGGATGATATTGTGGTAAACACTGAAGTCGCAACGGTACAAAATAGTAGAAAAGCAGGAAAGTTGGTAGTGGCAAGACACTTGATGAATAGACTGGCCGCTGATCCTCAGCATCGAGAAATGTAACATACTGCGCATAAATTGGCAGAAATAAGCATTATTTTATGATTAGACGATTGCAGAACAGTCGCTGTAAGGAGTCGCAACCGTAAAATATCTGGGAGTATGCGTACGGAGTGATTCAAACCGGGGCAGTGGGTTCACTGGTTGCTGGTGCTGCGGGTGTTGCCAGGACAGTCAAGAACGCACAAAACTCTCGGGAACAGCTAGAGGAAGCAAGAAGACATAACTGCTTGGTGGAAGCAGTAGCCACTAGGAAAGGAGTATACTTGAAACAGTACAAGAAATTACTAAATATAAAAAAATCCTCTTAGACATCGTACCAGATAGAGACCTCACCAATACAGATCTGTTTAAGTATGTGAGAAATAAGTTCAATAGTCCAAATTCAGCGATGTGTTCATGCGGCATACATTACCGATGACTATGTCGAAATTCCGAGACTGTGGAATGGTGAACTTAGATGTTGCTGTAGGACCTATAACCACTGGGTGGCATCTGTTAAAAAAAAATACAAATAGCGTCTAATGTTTCGACTCATTTGGTGATCTGCAATCTCTGCAAGAATTACAGCGATACTTGACAATTTTCAACACTATCAGGTGTTTAAAACTTACCTGTGTGATCAGCTATGCATCATGTTCCTCCTGAAATTTACCAAGAAGGTTATATAGGGAGTTGCATTAAGCATCCATTTACCAATTGAGGTCCAGATACAATGTTGCATAGTCTGACTTTAAAAGAAAGATCGTCAGTATAATGTTCAAATTACCTCCCACCAACTGGTCCAACCATTGAAGATTGGAGTATGGCACTGACTGCTAGAGTCATACAACTGCATCCGAAATATCACAGAGGCTAACAATAGACTGCATCTGGAAATTAGTGGTAAAAAAGAAATTGGGTAAATGGATCGCGGTTCATACACTATTGATGATCCAAACAAAGTTTTAAAATAGACTGGAAAAGGGATTGAGCTACGTGGGAACATCAATACACTTAAATCTGAAATAAGGGCAGTGACATGATTGACTACAACCAGAAAGCTTCAGTAGGACAATTACTGGGCTTCACAAAGGGACTGGTTTTGAAGGAGCGTCCTAGTAAACTGTACATGTCTTATCAGACTGTGTATACACTCCCCGTCTGTTCAATGCGTCTCTAGTGTAACATTGCAACGAAATCCTGTCTCTACGACAGATTGATTCATACAAGTTACGGATTCTTCCTAAGAGTTTGATAGGGGTATAAGTTTTCTGAGTTCTCCAACAGCGCTATATACCTCCTACTGACAGTTCAGACGTTGGACTATCTGGAACTGCGTATTGTGGATCAGGATAACGAACTTGTTGACTTTCGTGGATATCAAATCATAGTAGGACTATATTAAAGACAGGATGGACGTAAAGTATAAAATCATCACATACAAACCACAGCGCGGCACTTCACAGCAGAACCGCAAAGTGATAACACGTGTGAACTACGAGTTTCTTAAATCAGTAAGCATGAAACCCTGCAGTCACGTTCCTCAGTATAACGTTTCTGGTAGAAAATGATGAGTGAATTATACGTCAGGCATATTTCTCAGGAGTGGCCGTGTGGCTCTAGGCGCTACAGTCTGGAGCCGAACGACCGCTACGGTCGCAGGTTCGAATCCTGCCTCGGGCATGGTTGTGTGTGATGTTCTTAGGTTAGTTAGGTTTAATTAGTTCTAAGTTCTAGGCGACTGATGACCTCCGCAGTTAAGTCGCATAGTGCTCAGAACCATTTGAACCATTTTGAACCATATTTCTCACATAAACCTTTTGCCCCAGCCAGATGTAACAGAAACGATGAAATTAGGATTGTCACCTAGCACGAAGAAGCTTTAATCCTTTCATTCAAGGGTTACATATATTCGTATGGAGAATTTAGGAAAAAAGGATGGTTCTGCTATAGTGGGATAAAAGCTTACACGCAATGCTTTAGCATTCCTTTTTCAAGAGTTTTGGTATGAATTTAACAGGATTGAGCTCGACTGTACACGTAATGTAGGCATAGCAGCAACCCTTAAAACATATGTATGGGCCTCTACCTCAGATCTGAATGGGTTAGAAAAGGGAAAATGGTTCACAGATGAGCCAGTGGGTAGAACAACGGAAGAGTAGAATCGACTTTCTGCATGCATACCTCTAAAAATTCTTATGGGGTACTTTGAGCCTATGAAGCGAATTATTACAAATACTAAGCAGGAACTTATTCAGGTACAGAGAGCGACAGATAACAGCTGATGCGTATCTGCTTTAGTTTACGTCCATTGGAGCTTTTTGAACAGCCAGTGCTACCGACGGCGACAAAGAGACATATCCTATTGAAGTCTTTGTTCATCTGGAGACACCTAGATCCGTCACACTTGCGTTTCATACCGAAATAAGGAGGAATGTAGCAGTGATTCCACTGCATCTAACAATTGCAAGTTAACTGATGCCAGAGTGTACTTGAATTCAGAATCCATTTGACAATTTACTACTACAGTGGGAAGAAAATAAGTACAGTCTGGCATTTGACATGCGTGTGAGGTTCAGCGTCTCTTACTATGAAGATGCTGAAGAGGAAGGGTGTGTACCCAGTCCACAGAAATTCAAGGAGCTGCCACCAATCATCGTAATAGACAACTCAAAACAGAACGAGGTAATTAAATGTGGACCGACAGATGTACGAATTGAATTTGAATGCTCTAGTTCTGCTAGATCACTTATATACAGGGTGCCCCACCTAACAATCGTGAGGCGAAATTTCTGTGGTATTTCGGCAGATATTCGCAGTTTCGTTGTTGCAATGTGTAGCAGCAGTTACCCCAAATAAATGTCTCTCATGCTATGCCCAGCGTAGAGTGAAGGTGTTGATTTGTTTTCCATTACGAGAAAAAAAATTTTCAATGAGGCATTTTACGTGCCCATTCGATAGACCAGTTGGTCTAGTGCGAAATTCTTTTTATGGATATGTGTCATCGTGGACATTAAAACACGAAGAATGGTGAATTCTCTAGCAGCGACGAAGCCATCCTGCTGCATTTTTGGCGGAACGAACACACAAAATTAATAGCGGGTAAAGCTAATGGCAGACTGAGATTCATTGGAAGACTCCTCAGGAGGGTATTACACTCACAAATGAGAGAGCTTACAAAACCCTCATTCAACCAATACTGGGATACTGCTCGTCACTGCCGGCCGGGCTGGCCGAGTGGTTCTAGGCGCTACAGTCTGGAACCGCGCGACCGCTACGGTCGCAGGTTCGAAAAAAATGGTTCAAATGGCTCTGAGCACTATGGGACTTATCTTCTGAGGTCATCAGTCCCCTAGAACTTAGAACTACTTAAACCTAACTAACCTAAGGACATCACACACATCCATGCCCGAGGCAGGATTCGAACCTGCGACCGTAGCAGTAGCGCGGTTCCAGACTGTAGCGCCTAGAACCGCTCGGCCACGCCGGCCGGCCGCAGGTTCGAACCCTGCCTCGGGCATGGATGTGTGTGATGTCCTTAGGTTAGTTAGGTTTAAGTAGTTCTAAGTTCTAGAGGACTGATGACCTCAGAAGTGAAGTCCCATAGCGCTCAGAGTCGTTGTTTTGCTCGTCACTGTGGTATCTGGATAAGTTAGCTCTGGTGGCGGAAACAGAGAAGAGCCAAATAAAAATCAATGGTTTTCGCCACAGGCTCGTTCAGTAAAACACGAAAGCGTCACGGGGATGGTTATCCAACTCCAGAGCCAGTCGTTGGAAGAGAAGCTCTGTGGTTTACTGATAAAGTTCCATGAGCGTACTTTAAGAGCGTCAACCAATATACTTCTTCCTCGTCCGCAGATTTTACGAAAAGATCACGAAGACAAAATTAGAGAGATTCGAGGAGGCATACCAACTATCGTTCTACCTGCTAACTGTTCGCGACTGAAACGGGAAAACGGGGATATAGAAGTGATAAACCAAATAACCTACCCCACATGTCATAAGAAGTCTCGCGGAGAGTAGACGTAGACTTAGTTCTTGTAGTATAATTTGTTTTTTAGTCTAGCTTAATTTTTTTCATGTTCCGTGAATCATATTTGTGTGCTCTCACTATGGTGTGAGGCTAGTCAGTGACAAAATTACGAGGGCAGTTCAATAAGTAATGCAACACATTTTTTTTCTCGTCTAATTTTGGTTGAAAAAACCGGAAATTTCTTGTGGAATATTTTCAAACATTCCCGCTTCGTCTCGTATAGTTTCATTGACTTCCGACAGGTGGCAGCGCTGTACGGAGCTGTTAAAATGGCGTCTGTAACGGATGTGCGTTGCAAACAACTGGCAGTGATCGAGTTTCTTTTGACGGAAAACCAGGGCATCTCAGATATTCATAGGCGCTTGCAGAATGTCTACGGTGATCTGGCAGTGGACAAAAGCACGGTGAGTCGTTGGGCAAAGCGTGTGTCATCATCGCCGCAAGGTCAAGCAAGACTGTCTGATCTCCCGCGTGCGGGCCGGCCGTGCACAGCTGTGACTCCTGCAATGGCGGAGCGTGCGAACACACTCGTTCGAGATGATCGACGGATCACCATCAAACAACTCAGTGCTCAACTTGACATCTCTGTTGGTAGTGCTGTCACAATTGTTCACCAGTTGGGATATTCAAAGGTTTGTTCCCGCTGGGTCCCTCGTTGTCTAACCGAACACCATAAAGAGCAAAGGAGAACCATCTGTGCGGAATTGCTTGCTCGTCATGTGGCTGAGGGTGACAATTTCTTGTCAAAGATTGTTACAGGCGATGAAACATGGGTTCATCACTTCGAACCTGAAACAAAACGGCAATCAATGGAGTGGCGCCACACCCACTCCCCTACCAAGAAAAAGTTCAAAGCCATACACTCAGCCGGTAAAGTCACGGTTACAGTCTTCTGGGACGCTCAAGGGGTTATTCTGTTCGATGTCCTTCCCCACGGTCAAACGATCAACTCTGAAGTGTATTGTGCTACTCTTGAGAAATTGAAGAAACGACTTCAGCGTGTTCGTAGGCACAAAAATCTGAACGAACTTCTCCTTCTTCATGACAACGCAAGACCTCACACAAGTCTTCGCATCCGAGAGGAGCTCACAAAACTTCAGTGGACTGTTCTTCCTCATGCACCCTACAGCCCCGATCTCGCACCGTCGGATTTCCATATGTTTGGCCCAATGAAGGACGCAATCCGTGGGAGGCACTACGCGGATGATGAAGAAGTTATTGATGCAGTACGACGTTGGCTCCGACATCGACCAGTGGAATGGTACCGTGCAGGCATACAGGCCCTCATTTCAAGGTGGCGTAAGGCCGTAGCATTGAATGGAGATAACGTTGAAAAATAGTGTTGTGTAGTTAAAAGAGTGGGGAATAACCTGGTGTATTTCAATGCTGAATAAAACAACCACTGTTTCAGAAAAAAATGTGTTGCATTACTTATTGAACTGCCCTCGTATAAAGTTATACTACATAAATAACGGCGTCGTGGAACCATCGAAAGATACTGATATGTGTTGATATTCACAGAGAACCAGATTCGATCAAGCGAGGAAGTCACAGACTAGTTTTTTCTTTTTCAATTGCGGTATTTATCACTGAAAAGGTTTATGTATTTAACGCCAAGGAACCTTCTTTTACCGTGATGTAATACTGGAACCTTGACCGAATCTGCTTATCCGCTCTTTAAATACCGTACATTGCAGCTGTACATTGCACATTCTCAGTGAAGTATATGGCAATATGCTGAGCTTTTTACTTCATATTCCTTTTCTCTTTTTTACTTTCACACACTTCATACGTCTAGTTTCTCTCTCTCTCTCTCTCTCTCTCTCTCTCTCTCTCTCTCTCTCTCCCTCTCCTTCTCCATGCCTATTCTTTCTCTAGCGCTCGCATGTACACGGGTACACACACACACACATACACACACACACACACAATCACACACACACAATCACACAAACGTTATTACACATTCAGAAATTCTAATGTATACGGCAGAAGAAGACTGCAAGCAGATATGATTTCGCCTCGCATTTCGAGTTTATTTTACAACCTATTAAATCGTTTACATCACTCCGTAGGCAAGCAAAATTTTTTATGGTTGAATACCTCAGTCCTTTCCGTGCCACTTTCCATGTACTGAGTCTCATATCTGAATTCGAGGTAAGATTGATTGTTGGCAACAACATGGAGCAGTAAATTTCCTGTGACCATATTATTGGACTGCCAAACTATATAAAGAAGTCTCTAAAACATTTTCTAGAGCGAACACCATATTAAAAAAGACTGTAGCACAAGCCGGTGCCTGAGCCATTGGCCCCAACTGTAGGTATAGTACAGTGGGACTAGGAGGGGGCGATTGGCGAGCTCGCGGTAACGTCGTCGCTGTTAATTTAACAGCAGGCTGAGCGGACCTGCAGCCTTCTGGGAGGGTCTGGAACTGACCCCAGAAACTCCAGGGATGGAGTCTAGTGTTCTACCTGCTAGGCCAGCACAACCACAGACACAGATGCCTCCATTGACTACCTGGATTCAACGAATACTTTTTTCGGCAATGATGCTGTAGGCGCTAGTGAATGAAGAGCCAAAGTAACTGGTATAGGCATGCATATTCAAATACAGAGATATGTCAACAGGCAGAACACGGCGCTGCGGTCAGCAACGCATGCATAAGACAACAAGTATCTGGCGCAGATGTTAGATCGGTTATAGCTGCTATAATGGCAAGCTATCAAGATTTAAGTGCGTTTTTACGTGATGTTACAGTCGGTGCACGGGCAATTTTAGCCTTTGTGACTGCACTACATAAAGCTTTATGCCTCTCTTGGGCTCGCCAACACCGCCATTGGACTGTTGATGACTGGAAACATGTTCCCTGCTCGGACGACTCTCATTTCAAATTGTATCGAGCGGATGGTCTTGCACGGAGGTGGAGACAACCTCATGAATCCATGGACCCTGCGTGTCAACAGGGGATTGTACATGCTGGTGGATGCTCAGTAATTGTGTGGGGCGTGTGCAGTTGGAGTGATTTGGAATCCCTGACTCGTCTAGATGCGACTCTGACAGATGACACGTACGTAAGCATCCTGTCTGACCACCTGGATCCATTCATGTCCATTGTGGATTCCGACGGAATTGGCAATTCGAGCAGGACAATGTGACATCCCACGCATCCAGAATGGCTTCAGAGTGGCTCCAGGAACACTCTTCTAACACTTCGGCTGGCCGCGAAACATCCCATTTATGAACGTTATTGAGGCTATCTGGGATGCCTTGCAACGTGCTGTTCAGAAGAGATCTCCACCCCCTCGTACTCCTACGGATTTATGGACAGCCCTGCAGGATTCGTGGTGTCAATTTCCCCCAGCACTACTTCACACATAAGTCGAGTCCATGCCACGTCATATTGCAACACTTCTGCATGCTCGAGGTAGCTCTACACGATATTAGGTAGACGGACAAGTTTATTTGGTTCTTCAGTGTATAAAAATTAATTGAAATTTTGATATGTTCATCTCCAAAAGCTAACATAATTACAAATATTGCATAGCAGAGACCATACTAAGCCAGTTGAGACACTTATGAAAATTAACAGCCTGAATTTAGTACGTTCTTTTCGATTTAGTGATTTGCCTCATCATTATTTCCAATGGCGCTGTCAGACCTTGTGCAGTACAGAACTGCAGGTATTGTGTTTTCTCTATGTAGAGCGACAATCTATTTTCAGAAACTCAGTTGATAAATTGAAGGCACTGTAGCCCAGCGTGTTCGGAATCAGCGAACAAGGTGAACAGATATCCTGTGACATCCGCCCAGACCAAACGCAACGAACAATACCGAACAAAATAAATAGGCGTAAAAAGAAAAGTCGCTAGAGCACTTGCCCGCGAATGGCGAAGACCCGAGTTCGAGGCTCGGTCTGGCAAAAAGTTTTAATTTGCCAGAAAGTTTCATGTCCACTTAAACGTTAAACAATCTCATCTCGACTTAAGGCAGAAGTCGATTTTATTTTCACGGATTTTTTCACTCCTATTACTTCTGAATAAACAACTGGTGTTTCTCATTGCGGAATAGAGCAACAAGAGGAGAGGATATGATGGAGCACCATGGCTTGCCCTGCTACAACAGATAACACCGACAAAATAAAATTTACTCACTTGAAGTGAATGGAATCAATTTCGGCGAATTGGATGAAATATAATGACTTGAAATCATGAAAGTAGAACTCTGTTCAGAAATGGTGAACGTCTATAGTAATGACTATGTTGTAACAAATGTCATCCTTTTCAGACAGGGGGTTGAACCAAGATCTCCCGCTTATCGCAAGGAGTCGCCTTGTCATTAGCCGGAGCGAGCATGTCTCCAGTATCGACACAGATGTTAAGTCTTACTTGTGTTTTTATCATGTTCTTCCAGACGGCTAACCACAAATTCTCCCTTCGCAAATTATATCAACAGAGGATACGTTTGAGACCCGCCAGGGTAGCTGAGAGCGCCATAGCGAGTAGAAGAGAAAGTGTGCCGGATCCCCGCCCGTTAACACATGCAGCATAGTACGGGTGGCGAGCCTGCGAACTGTGAGCAGCACTGTCGCTTGAGACTCAAGTTCGCGCGCTTTTGCTTTATCCGAACGTGTGTTTCGCTATTGTCTGTGCTTGTTTTGTGAGTGTATTTCTGGTGTTGTGAGTGAACATTGAGGAGTTGAAGTCTGTGGTGAATAAGTGGTGTTTAGGGATATAGTTACTCGTATTTGAAGAAGGAAAAAAAACTACCGACTTGTTTCGTTCCAGCGAGCAGATCTGGCTACCGAGAAAGTAAAGGTAAACATTTTCTTAGGCCCCCAATCCACCCCCACCGTCCTACCTTACCCCCACAGGCCGTCCTCCTCCTCCGTGAATCCCGTCGTCTCTACCGTGCCTTCCTCCGCACGCGTGACCCGGACACACTACGACGCCACCGGCAACTCCAGCGACACATTCGTAATTTGCTCGTGGCACAAAAACGCCGGGACTGGCGGCAGACATGCACCCGTTTAAATGCTACCCTCCCAATCAACTCGTCCAAGTTCTGGTCGGCCTTCCCTCCCCCTATTATCCTCTTCTCCATGATGATCACCCTTTCCCTGACACCCTTAGTAAGGCCAATCACTTTGCCTCCTACCTCTCCGATGTATTTTCCATCCCCGATGATCCCCAGTTCGATTACTCCCTTTTCCCGGATATCCGCGATCGAACCGACACCCTGTCCCTCCCCTCGCTCCTGGTTTCCAGTACTTGGACAACATTGCACACACGGAACTCAATGCCCCCATCACTACACAGGATCTCATTGATACACTCCGCACAAAACGCAACACCGCTCCTGGTCTCTTTCCTCTCCACCCTGGCCAGGCTCTACAATGTAGTCCTGTCCCCCGGTTACTACCCCGACCTGTGGAAAACCTCCCGTATCCTCTTGTTCCTTAAACCTGGCAAACCGCCGTCCGCCGTCTCCTCCTACCGTCCCATCAGCCTTACCTCGGTCTTCAGCAAGGTCCTGGAATCTATCCTCACCCGACGCATCCACCAGCATCTCCGCCAGCACCGCCTCCTTCCCGTTACCCAGTGTGGCTTTCGGCGGTCCTTCTCTTCCGACGATCTTCTCCTTCACCTCACTCATCTCCTTTCCGACCAGCTTAATTCCCGTCGCTCCGCAATCTTCCTCTCCCTTGACCTCGAACGCGCTTATGACCGCGTATGGCATTCCGGTCTTCTCTTCAAGCTCCAAACCTTCGCCCTTCCCATTAACTACGTCCGTCTGATCGGTTCCTTTCTCTCCCGCCGTCCTTCCTATGTCACCATCCATAACACAGATTCCTACACCTTTTTCCCCTCCGCCGGTGTGCCCCAAGGCTCCGTCCTCTCCCCCCTTCTGTACCTTTTGTACATGGCGGACATGCCGCCGCCGTCACCCCCCGTCCACCTTCTCCAGTTTGCCGATGACACCGCCTTCCTTGCCCTTGTCCCCACCCTGCAACGCTCCCAACACCTTCTCCAATCCCATCTTGACCGGTTCACTGCTTGGTGCAACCAGTGGTTGCTCAAGGTCAATCCCTCCAAAACCCAGGCGATAATTGTAGGCAAAACCACCCCTTCCTTCCGCCTCCTTGACTTCTATCTCACCGTCTATGGCCGTCCTATCGCCCTCACTCCCACCCTTAAGTACCTCGACTGTCGCCTCTCCTGGACTCCCCATCTCGGGACAATCCAAGCCAAGGCATGCTCCCGCCTCAGTCTCCTCAAGCTCCTCTCTGGCCTTACGTGGGGTCTGGACCCCTCCACCATTCTCCACACCTATAAATCCCTCATCCGCCCTATCCTTTGTTACGCCCATCCAGCCTGGATCTCTGCCCCCCCTACCTTTTATAAATCCCTCCAAATCCTTAAACGCCATGCTCTCCGCCTTGCCTATCGCATCCGTCTCCCCTCCCCCATGCGGATCCTGTGTGATCTCATCCCCTTCCCCCACCTCCTCCTTTTCCTTGAAAGGATACGGATCCTGTACACCTCCCGCAAACTTGATCCTCCTCACCCGCTCGTATCCCCGATCCTCTCCCACCCCCGCCCGCTGCCGCGCCTGTATTCCCACATCCCACCCGGTCTCCATCTCTCCACCCTCCTTACCCTCTCCCAAGGTGGCTTCCGCCAGCTCCCCCTTCCTGATGATGTCCTCCTCCCCTCCATCTACCCCTCCTATCAACTTTGATCGTCCCCCCCACTTCCTGTGTCCTTTCCTTTAGGCACCCTCCCTCCCTCCCTTCCCTTCCCTTCTCTTTCCTTTCCCCCCTTCCTCCTCCCCTCTTCCCCCGGGCTTCCGCTCCCCCTTCCTCCCTCCCCCTCTCTCCTCTGCCCATGGATCTCTTCTCTCCGCTCTCCCATACCCCTCCTCCTCCTCCTCCTCCTCCTCCACTCTTGGCAGGCCCCGGACTCGTACACGCTCAGTGGACTTTAGCGCGCCGGAGATCATCGCCATCTGTGTGTCGTGTGTGAGCCTCGATTTGTGTTTAGTGTTCTGTCACCGTCACGCCTCCACTGTTCACGTATGCCGTCGCCGTCATCCGTGTTCTGTGCGCCGTGTCACCAAGTGTTACTGTTTTTTCGCGTCCTGCGTGAATGGCATGACGTTTATTGTTTTCTGTATCTCCATTTTTTGCCCGCCGTTTTTATTGTATTGTCTGTATCACCTATATGTCATGTTATTGTACCACTTAAGGCTGAAGAGCAGCGTAATATGCTGCTGACAGCCCGCCTGTATGAGGTGATTAAAATTACAATAAAGGAAAAAAAAATTAGGCCTCCAAGTGACGAAGTAGAATTTACAAAATGTGTCAGAGCAATTCCTCGGAAAGACAGATTCTAACTCACAATTTTTTCGTATGTGATTCGCATTTCTGTGAGGAACTTATTATAAAAGCTGACATGTTTATCATCGAGGGTAAACAAGTTAAAATTCCAAGACAAAGGTGGTCTCTAAAATGAGGGGCAGTTCCTCATTGCCGGCCGGAGTGGCCGTGCGGTTCTAGGCGCTGCAGTCTGGAACCGAGCGACCGCTACGGTCGCAGGTTCGAATCCTGCCTCGGGCATGGATGTGTGTGATGTCCTTAGGTTAGTTAGGTTTAATTAGTTCTAAGTTCTAGGCGACTGATGACCTCAGAAGTTGAGTCGCATAGTGCTCAGAGCCATTTGAACCAAGTTCCTCATTTATTTCAATACGTACCGAAATATCTATCGAAAATATTACACAAAAGAAAACCACCGCCAGTAAAACACTCAAAAAAGAGTAGCTGCTGTAAAGAAAACGTTCAACAAGAAGTTCCGATGTTTCCCAGTGTTTCATCTGTCGAGGAAAATGTATGGAAAGTACCGGATGCAGCGCTCATTTCACTAAAGAGAACATTAAAGTGTAAGAAGCTGGAAGTTGTGCGCTTATGTAATAAACTAAGAACAACGAATGCAGAAATCCATCTACTGCGAAAGCAGCTCTCAGAGCAAAAGCGTAAGACAGATCAGTCAAATCTCCTAGATCACTTCGAACTGAGTAAGAAACAGAAAACGATAGTAGGCACTATGATAAAGAAATGCCAGTTAAAAAGCACTAAGGGAATGAGATATGATGACGAGTTTCTTCTGGACAGCGTGCTCTCAAAAATTAAGTCGCCCAAAGGATACAGACATTGTTTGAAGCATTGTTTGTTCCCACTTCCTTCTGAAACACATCTTCGAAATTTAGTAAAGGGTCTCAAATGCTCATATGGAATCAATACACACGCTGTGGAGGCCATTAAGAATTATTTTCAGGAAGAACAAGATGAAAACAAACGCTTAGGTGTGCTGATTTTTGATGAAATTAAGCTCCAAGAAGAACTGCAATTTAATAACAATTCCCTGAAAGCTGATGGTTTCATCAATTTAGGAGAGTATACTCCGGACTGTAAGAATAAACTTGCCAATCATGCTCCTCTTTTGCATAACTGGATCCAACCCGTTGCTGTGTATGCAAGTCGCAATGCAACTCCAGGCGACGTCGTCTTGCAGATATTAATTCAAGTGATTATCCAGCTGGAACAAGCCGGAACAAGAATTATTGCATTAACTTGTAATGGCAGTCAGCGAATAGAAAGGTCTGGCAATGCCTTGGAATTAGTGGCAAAAAAAGTAACTCGCTCTATATCAAATCCTGTTGACGAAACCAGAAGAGTTTGGGCATTTTCAGACGCTGTTCACGCAATAAAGTGTCTAAGAAATAATTTCTGTGATAAAACTGAAATACTTTTTAACGATGAGATCGTCAACTATAATTTTTATCGCAGAGTCTATCAAGAAGATAATTTCCCAAGATTTGACGGATTAAAAGTTTGCCACAAGTTAACTTCCACCCACTTGAACCCGACGTCATTTCAAGGAATGAATGTAAGATTAGCCCTACAGTTATTCAGTAACTCAGTAGCCAACGGCATAAAATTCTTCAGGGAAATTAAAGCAACAGGATTCGAAGGCAGTGAATCAACGGAATCATTCACTAGATGTATGAACAACGTAGTGGACGCACTTAATTCTTCGTTTCCTACGGATGCATTGTACTAAAACTCAGAGGCTCACGAAACATTAATGAAATGGAAAAACATTCTCGCCGATAAAAGTAACAGCTTTGCTTCGGAAAGAACTCTCCGGGCTCTAAGAGTAATCATTTAAAGTACATTGGAGATATCTGAATATTTGTGGGAAAAAGGCTTCAGCTATGTCTTGACTGCAAAATTTAATCAGGACCCACTTGAACGTCATTTCAGTATCGTAAGGCCTCTGAAGTTGCAATGATCACCCATCAGTAATAGACTTCTTGAGCTTGCACATGTTACAGTGCGTTTACATTCCTGTAAAACTAGCCCTATCTTCCGGCGGAAACTGCGAACATAAATGTGAATTTTCATTCACGTCATATGTGTGCTAAATGCGGACGTTAGCCAGACATTTGCAGCAAAAGAACAGAGTTCTGGAAATCGAAGACGTAATTCCACATAACTTCACAGAGGCTCATCCCAATCCACAACATATTCCGGAGAGTCTTGAAAGCACCACAGGAAAGGAATGTTTAGTTTATCATCTGGCAGGTTAGGTGGTGCATCAAGCAAGAAAAGCCGTAAAAATGCCGTAAATGTTTGTGCCTTCTAAGTTGAAATACGTCTGACATCCCACTCTCTTTACTTGCATCTATTAGAGATTACGGTTCTTCTACAGAAAAGACGTTGCTCACATATCCATCGAAAGGCGTCTTCAATGTTCTTATGTAGGTGAAAATTATAGTCGAGGTAAAACTCCGTGAGGACAGTTTATGGGGCGACATTTTTTATGATTGCCTCAATAGTTTGGACCACATAAGTTTTGAAATATCTAACGTTGGATGCTACGAAGATCATGTGATGGACATCGTTCCCAGGCTGATTCTTCATTATATGAAATGCCGGTTTTTCACAGGCATTAAACAAATTCTGAGGGAGTTGGAGTATTAAAAAAACTTCCAAGACTGACCAGAAACTATCCAAACTAGCTGGCAACTGATGTCTACTGAGGTAAGTTACTTAAATCCATCTTCTTTTCATATGATTGCATAAATTTTATGAATGAATAAGTTCGTGTGCAGCGTTTGGCGTAATAACACATATTTTCGTGGCTCACAAGTGGAGCAACTGAAATCTGGCTGCGGAACCTGTGAACTAGCGGAGACGGCACACTATTTCTTCTACTCGCTATGAGAGCGCTAATACGCAGCTTCCTGGACTCGGGTAGGCGCGCCAGCCCTGGATCGAATCCGCCCAGCGGATTAACGAAGAGGACGGTATGCAGGCCAAACTGCATGTGGTTTTCAGGCTGTTTTCCACACCTCACTTGATGAATACCGGGCTGGTCCCCCCACGTTCCGCCTCAGTTACACAACTCGCAGACGTTTAGACATGTGCAGACTATTCCATGGCTTACACTAGACGCAGACAGCTGGGGTACACTAATTCTGTATCGGGGGGGGGGGGGGGGGGTTCGGGGTTGCGGCAGGCAGGGGGGCATCGGGCCACCCTCAGCAACTAGCACTGCCAAATCAATAGAATCACGGTCGACCTCGACTGTCGTGGGACAAAGACCCCAAATAAGAAAGAAAGAAAGAGGATGCGTTTGAGAACCATGGCTTACCCGAAAATCGGCGACATTGATTCAAAATTGACATTTCAGGAAACGTACCACAGAAGGAAGGGACCTATTTTCTTCTTTTCCAAACGTGTATCTCGTCTTCAGGCTTTCTCAAATTTTTTTTATGTTAATTACTTTTGTTGCCAAATGCCCTTCCTGACGTCACAGTCAATGTAACCTTAGAGGTGGTAGCCGTATGCACCGTCTGTCAGTGAATCGTGTAGACTTTGTTCTGTGTGCTGTCACATTTCAGCTGTTCGCGTACCGAATTGTTCGGGGAGGAAGTCAGGGGCTAGTGGAGCAATGCCTAAACGAGTGTGGGAAACCACCTAAAACCTCCGTCAGGCTATCCGGTACTACAGCCCACGGCCGTGAACCCGCTGCGAGGTTTCAATCTGTGTCTGATCTATCTCTACGCCCTGCACATCAGGCTAGATGAGCGGGTCGACCGAGAGAATAACACGCGGCGATAAATACGAGGGTCGTTCCGAAAGTAATGCCTCGTATTTTTTTTTTTTTTTTTGTGGTGACTTTGGATGTCTGCGTCAGATGTAGTAGGTGTAATTCTAATGCTTGAACCTTCCTCTTTCATTTGCAGGTGGTTCCGTTGTTCTGCGGTAGTTGAGCCAGCAGAGGAGTGTTCCCAAATGGAGTCTGATGTGGATGTGCGTATAAAACTGCGATGTGTGATTGAACTCCTCACTGCTGAAGAAATTGCGCCGACTGAAACCCGTAGACGTTTGCTAAAGGTGTATGGAGACGATACAGTAGGCGTTAGCAATGTGAGGCGATGGGTACACCATTCTCAAGGTGGTGAATGGGATACGCATGAGAAGCCACGGCCTGGTCAGGCTGTCGTCCCTCGCAATGAAGAACGTCTTGAACGACTCAGAATTGTGTGCAAAGCTGAATGTCGTCTATAATGCCCTGTAAACAGTGTCGAAACATCTTAGTCATCCCAAACTCTGTGCGAGATGGGTCCCGCGGATGCTTACAGAAGAATAAAAAACTCATCTAATAGAAAACTGTCGGGACCTGCTGGACCAATATGAAGCTGAAGGTGCCAACTTTCTGAATAGCATCGTCACCGGAGATCAGACATCGAGTCACCACTACGGTCCGGAAACCAAAAGACAGTCCATGGAATGGCGACAGGTGAACTCTCCGTCAAAGGAGAAATTCAGGACATAGCTGCCTGCAGGCAAAGTGATGTGCACAGTCTTCTGGGATAGTCGGGGTGACGCGGAGGGGGCGGGGGAGGAGGAGGGGTCTAATGGTAGTCCTAGAGCCTGAACAGATTGTCAGTTCATTACGCTACAAGACGACACTGGCTAAGCGGAAAGTCCTAATTTCCAGGGTAAGGCCAGAGAAGAAGGTTAACTTTCACGTGCAACATAACGCCAGGCTCCATACCTGTTTTGCGACCACGCAATTCCTTGCAAAACTCGGTTGGACTGTCTTACCACATCCATGGTACAGCCCCGATTTATCATCTTCAGACTTCCATCTCTTTGGGCCTCTGAAAGATGGACTGCGTGGCGAACATTTTCAAGACTCGGATGCTGTTGTCAAAGCTGTAAGAAAGTGGTTAGCCTCAGCTGGTTCCGATTTTTACAAGCGTGGCATGCAGGCTCTGACTCATGGTTGGAAAAAGTGCATAACGAATGGTGGTGACTATGTGGAAAAATGACAGTCTGTAGCTGAAATATTGCTCTATTTAGCTGTGCTGTTGTGATTTATGTATCTCCTCGAGTTTCCTGAATAAAAAATAGGAGGATTTACTTTCGGAACGATCCTCGTAATGTTGAAAATGTATTAGGACAGCTTCGAATGTTAAATGAATTTACTGTGAGTGACAAGCTGCAATCCTGTATGGTAATCAACTCTTTTTGGTATGTGCAGCGCGTTTTCTGATAGCCTCCACATATCTTGACCCAGAAGTTTCAGTTGTTTTATTTACGAGTATGATAAAGTGTCTGTCTGTATTTAGTTGCAGCTACCAATGGCGCATATCGCACTTACTTAATTGCCCATATCGATGAGTTCACATTAAAGCCGAAATTATTTGTTAATGGTGGTACTATGTGCAGTAGTACTTTTCTTGTCTCATCCAGAACACGGTAACAAAAAAGCTACATATTGCTTACAAAAAACACCACCTACATTTCTTATTCCAAAACCATTACTCACTATTTTGAATAGACTCTATAAACTATTGTAATTTTTACTTGTTGTGTGAACAAAACACTTACTGTATGTTGGGCAGCCTTAAACATAACACGTTATTTTGTGCTTCCATAGCCAGAGATGCTGCAACGAAGTATCTTTGCCATCATCACAAACCTCATGTGTAAAGTATACAGCAGTATTTACTTACATATTTACACGACTAGACAGGGCGATCCATTGATAATGACCGGGCCAAATATCTCACGAAATAAGCATCAAACGAAAAAACTACAAAGAACGAAACTCGTCTAGCTTGAAGGGGGAAACCAGATGGCGCTATGGTTGGCCTACCAGATGGCGCTGCCATATGTCAAACGGGTATCAAACGGGTTTTTAAATAGGAACCCCCATTTTTTATTACATATTCGTGTAGTACGTAAAGAAATATGAATGTTTTAGTTGGACCTCTTTATTCTCTTTGTGATAGATGGCGTTGTAATAGTCACAAACGTATAAGTACGTGGTATCACGTAACATTCCGCCAGTGCGGACGGTATTTGCTTCGTGATACATCACCCGTGTTAAAATGGACCGTTTACCAATTGCGGAAAAAGTCGATATCGTGTTGCTGTATGGCTATTGTGAACAAAATGCCCAACGGGCGTGTTCTATGTATGCTGCTCGGTATCCTGGACATCATCCAAGTGTCCGGACCGTTCGCCGGATAGCTACGTCATTTAAGGAAACAGGAAGCGTTCAGCCACATGTGAAACGTCAACCACGACCTGCAACAAATGATGATGCCCAAGTAGATGTTTTAGCTGCTGTCGCGGCTAATCCGCACATCAGTAGCAGACAAACAGCGCAAGAATCGAGAATCTCAAAAACGTCGGTGTTGAGAATCCTATATCAACATCGATTGCACCCGTACCATATTTTTGTGCACCAGGAATTACATGGCGACGACTTTGAACGTCGTGTACAGCTCTGCCACTGAGCTCAATAGAAATTACGGAACGATTAGAGATTTTTTGCAAGCGTTCTATTTAGCGACGAAACGTCATTCACCAACAGTGGTAACGTAAACCAGCATAATATGCACTATTGGGCAAGGAAAATCCACGATGGGTACGACAAGTGGAACACCAGTGACCTTGGCGGGTTAATGTATGGTGCGGCATTATGGGAGGTAGGATAATTGGCCCTCATTTTATCGATGGCAATCTAAATGATGTATTGTATGCTGATTTCTTACGTAATGTTCTACCGATGTCACTACAAGATGTTTCACTGCATGACAGAATGGCGATGTACTTCCAACATGATGGATGTCCGGCACATAGCTCGTGTGCGGTTGAAGCGGTATTGAATAGCATATTTCATGACAGGTGGGTTGGCCGTCGAAGCATGGCCCGCACTTTCACCGAATCTGACGTCCCCGGATTTAAATCTGTGGGGAAAGTTGAAGGATATTTGCTATCGTGATCCACCGACAACGCCTGACAACATGCGTCCGCGCATTGTCAATGCATGAGCGAACACTACGGAAGGCAAAACTACTCGCTGTTGAGAGGAATGTCGTCACACGTTTTCTCAAAAGCATTGAAGTTGACGGACATTATTTTGAGTATTTATATCATTAATGTGGTGTTTACAGGTAATCAAGCTGTAACAGCATGCCTTCTCAGAAATAATAAGTTCACAAAGGTACATGTATCACATTGGAACAACCGAAATAAAATGTTCAAACGTACCTACGTTCTGTATTTTAATTTAAAAAAACTACCTGTTACCAACTGTTCGTCTAAAATTGCGAGCCATATATTTGTGACTATTACAGCGCCATCTATAAAGAGAAGAAAGTGGTCCAACTAAAACATTCATATTTCCTTACGTATTACACGAATACGTAATAGAAATGGGGGTTCCTATTTAATAAAACGCTGTTTATATTCGTTTGACCTATGGCACCACCACCTAGCGGGCCATCCATACCGCCATCTGGTTTCCCCCTCCACGGTAAACAAGTTTCGTTCTTTGTAGTTTTTTCGTTTGACGCTTATTTCGTGAGATATTTGGCCCGGCCGCGATCAATGGACCAACCTGTACATTGGCCAGTAACTTACGTAGTATTTTTACTGATTGATTTACATACTGAGAAACGATTCGGATTTGGTAGAACATCAGAAATAAACATAATCAAAACATTATCTATAAACGATTGAAATTATGAATGGCGTAAAAAATTTGGTGTTACTAGTTTCCTCAGTGGCCTCATTCCTCTACAGGGCAGTAATCACAAGTGCCTAAATTGTGACCCACGACACAAGGTAACAGAGTTTTTGGTGACCCTTATCAGAACTATTTCACTAATAATAATAATAACATAGTATAATTTCGGCGATCATACATGTCGCCATCATCAGGTGAAATGACGGACTGAGTTCCTGTGAACGTGCCGGCACGGAGATCCGTACGCTATGGCTGCTCAGAGGGAACTGGGTTCGGTCGCGGCGGCGGCCGATTTAAATACCCTCCGCCCGCGGCGCGCTCCCTCTGCTGTCCGCGCCCCGCGCCACGGTCGCGCGGTGGAACAGATTGCGACGGCGTCTGAGATGACGTCGGTGTGATGGCTCTGTTGGCCGTGGTCGTCACAACTATACGTTTGCTCAATTTACTCTTGATTAACCCAATCGCTGGATCCCAAGACCTGCTAACATTATAGCCACAGTCACGGTTTATGAGGTCGTCATTGGTGCGAATTTCGATGGCCTCTCTAACAACGCTGTCCCAGTATCTCGTCGTCTGTACCAGAATCCTCGTGCGTTCATACTCCATAGCGTGACTTTCCGACGAACAATGTTCAGCGACCGCCGACTTGCTCGGATACATCAATCGAGTTGCCTGTGGTGTTCACGGCATCGATTCTCGACGGTACGCATCGTCTGACCAATATACGACTTGCCACGTTGACACTGAATCTGGTACACGCCCGACTTCCTCAAACCGAGGTCATCTTTGTCGCTCCCCACCAGTGCACGAGTTTTATTCGGAGGACAAAACACAGTTCCGACCCGGTGTTTCTTCAAAATGCGGGCAATTTTATCCGAAAGTGCGCCTGTATATGGAATAAACGCAGTGCCTACCTCCTCCCTCCTGATTTCATCCATCTCCACAGGTTGTGCTGTAGTGGTTGGGCAGAGAGCACGTTGAATCTACCACTCTGAGTACACTTATTTTTCGAATACAGTTCTCAGATGTTTTGTCCTCCGAATAAAATCTGAATCGTTTACCAGTATGTAAATCAATCAGTAAAAATACTACGTAAGTTACTGGCCAATGTACAGGTTGGTCCATTGATCGTGACCGGGCCAAATATCTCACGAAATAAGCGTCAAACAAAAAAACTACAAAGAACGAAACTTGTTTAGCGTGGAGGGGGAAACCAGATGGCGGTATGGATGGCCCGCTAGATGGTGGTGCCATAGATCAAACGAATATAAACAGCGTTTTATTAAATAGGAACCCCCATTTCTATTACGTATTCGTGTAAGACGTAAGGAAATATGAATGTTTTAGTTGGACCACTTTCTTCTCTTTGTGATAGATGGCGCTGTAATAGTCACAAATAAATGGCTCGCAATTTTAGACGAACAGTTGGTAACAGGTAAGTTTTTTAGATTAAAATACAGAACGTAGGTACGTTTGAACATTTTATTTCGGTTGTTCCAATGTGATACATGTACCTTTGCGAACTTATCATTTCTAAGAACGCATGCTGTTACAGCTTGATTACCTGTAAGCACCACATTAATGATATAAATACTCAAAATAATGTCCGTCAACTTCAATGCTTTTGGGAAAACGTGTAACGACATTCCTCTCAACAGCGAGTAGTTTTGCCTTCCGTAGTGTTCGCTCATGCATTGAGAATGCGCGGACGCATGTTGTCAGGCGTTGTCGGTGGATCACGATAGCAAATATCCTTCAACTTTCCCCACAGATTTAAATCCGGGGACGTCAGATTCGGTGAAAGTGCGGGCCATGCTTCGACGGCCAACCCACCTGTCATGAAATACGCTATTCGATACCGCTTCAACCGCACACGAGCTATGTGCCGGACATCCATCATGTTGGAAGTACATCGCCATTCTGTCATGCAGTGAAACATCTTGTAGTGACATCGGTAGAAAATTACGTAATAAATCAGCATACATTCCACCATTTAGATTGCCATCGATAAAATGAGGGCCAATTATTCTTCCTCCCATAATGCCGCACCATACATTAACCCGACAAGTTTGCTGATGTTCCACTTGTCGTACCCATCGTGGATTTTCCTTGCCCAGTAGTGCATATTATGCCGGTTTACGTTACCACTGTTGGTGAATGACGCTTCGTCGCTAAATAGAACGCTTGCAAAAAATCTGTAATCGTCCCGTAATTTCTATTGAGCCCAGTGGCAGATCTGTACACGACGTTCAAAGTCGTCGCCATGCAATTCCTGGTGCACAAAAATATGGTACGGGTGCTATCGATGTTGATATAGGATTCTCAACACCGACGTTTTTGAGATTCTCGATTCTTGCGCTGTTTGTCTGCTACTGATGTGCGGATTAGCCGCGACAGCAGCTAAAACACCTACTTGGGCATCATCATTTGTTGCAGGTCGTGGTTGACGTTTCACATGTGGCTGAACACTTCCTGTTTCCTTAAATGACGTAGCTATCCGGCGAACGGTCCGGACACTTGGATGATGTCCAGGCTACCGAGCAGCATACATAGAACACGCCAGTTGGCATTTCGATCACAATAGCCATACAGCAACACGATATCGACCTTTACCGCAATTGGTAAACGGTCCATTTTAACACGGGTAATGTATCACGAAGCAAATACCGTCCGCACTGGCGGAATGTTACGTGATACCACGTACTTACACGTTTGTGACTATTACAACGCCATCTATCGCAAAGATAATAAAGAAGTCCAACTAAAACATTCATATTTCTTTACGTACTACACGAATATGTAATAAAAAATGGGGGTTCCTATTTAAAAACCCGTTTGATACCCGTTCGACATATGGCAGCGCCATCTAGCGGGCCAACCATAGCGCCATCTGGTTTCCCCCTTCAAGCTAGACGAGTTTCGTTCTTTGTAGTTTTTTCGTTTGATGCTTATTTCGTGAGATATTTGGCCCGGTCATTATCAATTGATCGCCCTGTCTAGTCGTGTAAATATGTAAGTAAATACTGCTGTATACTTTACACATGAGGTTTGTGATGATGGCAAAGATACTTCGTTGCAGCATCTCTGGCTATGGAAGCACAAAATAACGTGTTATGTTTAAGGCTGCCCAACATACAGTAAGTGTTTTTTTCAAACAACAAGTAAAAATTACAATAGTTCATAGAGTCTATTCAAAAAAGTGAGTAATGGTTTTGGAATAAGAAATGTAGGTGGTGTTTTTTGTAAGTGATCTGTAGCTTTTTTGTTACCGTGTTCTGGATGAGACAAAAAAAGTACTACTGCACTTAGTACCACCATTAACAAATAATTTCAGCTTTAATGTGAACTCATCGATATGGGCAATTAAGTAAGTGCGATATGCGCCATTGGCAGCTGCAACTAAATACAGACAGACACTTTATCATACTCGTAAATAAAACAACTGAAACTGCTGGGTCAAGATATGTGGAGGCTATCAGAAAACGCGCTGCACATACCAAAAAGAGTTGCTTACCATACAGGATTGCAGCTTGTCACTCACAGTAAATTCATTTAACATTCGAAGCTATCCTAATACATTTTCAACATTACGAGGATCGTTCCGAAAGTAATTCCTCCTATTTTTTATTCAGGAAACTCGAGGAGATACATAAATCACAACAGCACAGCTAAATAGAGCAATATTTCAGCTACAGACTGTCATTTTTCAACATAATCACCACTATACGTTATGCATTTTTTCCAACCATGAGTCAGGGCCTGCATGCCACGCTTGTAAAAATCGGAACCAGCTGAGGCTAACCACTTCCTGATTGCTTTGACAACAGCATCCAAGTCTTGAAAATGTTCGCCACGCAGTCCATCTTTCAGAGGCCCAATGAGATGTAAGTCTGATGATGATAAATCGGGGCTGTACCATGGATGTGGTGAGACAGTCCAACTGAGTTTTGCAAGGAATTGCGTGGTCGCAAAACTGGTATGGAGCCTGGCGTTATCATATTGCAAGTGTAAGTTAGTCTTCTTCGAGGTAAAAGGACGAGGGCTAGTAGAAATCCTTGGGTGAGAGAGAAATATTGAATTTAATTGACGAAAGGAGAAAATATAAAAATGCAGTAAATGAAGCAGGCAAAAAGGAATACAAACGACTCAAAAATCGGATCGACAGGAAGCGCATAATGGCTAAGCAGGCATGGCTAGAGGACAAATGTAAGGATGTAGAGGCTTATCTCACTAGAGGTAAGATAGATACTGCCTACAGGAAAATTAAAGAGACCTCTGGAGAAAAGAGAACGACTTGCATGAATATCAAGAGCTCGGATGAAAACCCAGTTCTAAGCAAAGTAGGGAAAGCAGAAAGGTGGAAGGAGTATATAGAGGGAAATGGAAGAGGATGTAGATGAAATGGAGATATGATACTGCGTGAAGAGTTCGACGGAGCACTGAAAGACCTGAGTCGAAACAAGGCCCCGGGAGTAGACAACATTCCATTAGGACTACTGACAGCCATGGGAGAGCCAGTACTGACAAAACTCTACCATCTTGTGAGCAAAATGTATGAAACAGGCGAAATACCCTCAGACTTCAGGAAGAATATAATAATTCCAATTCCAAAGAAAGCAGGCGTTGACAGATGTGAAAATTACCGACCTATCAGTTTAATAAGTCATGGCTGCAAAATACTAACACGAATTCTTTACAGACGAATGGAATAACTGGTAGAAGCCGACCTTGGGGAAGATCAGTTTGGATTCCGTAGAAATATGGGAACACGTGCGGCAATACTGACCCTACGACTTATTTTAGAAGCTAGATTAATAAAAGGCAAACCTACGTTTCTAGCATTTGTAGACTTAGAGAAAGCTTTTGACAATGTTGACTGGAATACCCTCTTTCAAATTCTGAAGGTGGCAGGGGTAAAATACAGGGAGCGAAAGGCTATTTACAATTTGTACAGAAACCAGATGGCAGTCATAAAAGTCGAGGGGCATGAAAGGGAGGCAGTGGTTGTGAAAGGCGTGAGACAGGGTTGTAGCCTCTCCCCGATGTTGTTCAATCACTATATTGAGCAAGCAGTAAAGGAAACAAAAGAAAAATTCGGAGTAGGTATTAAAATCCATGGAGAAGAAATAAAAACTTTAAGGTTCGCCGATTACATTGCAATTCTGTCAGAGACAGCAAAGGACTTGGAAGAGCAATTGAACGGAATTGACAATGTCTTGAAAGGAGGATATAAGATGAACATCAACAAAAGCAAAACGAGGATAATGGAATGTAGTCGAATTAAGTCGGGTGATGCTGCGGGAATTAGGTTAGGAAATGAGACACTTAAAGTAGTAAAGGAGTTTTGCTATTTGGGGAGCAAAATAACTGATGATGGTCGAAGTAGAGAGGATTTAAAATGTAGACTGGCAATGGCAAGGAAAGCATTTCTGAAGAAGAGAAATTTGTTAACATCGAATATAGATTTAAGTGTCAGGAAGTAGTTTCTGAAAATATTTGTATGGAGTGTAGCCATGTATGGAAGTGAAACGTGGACGTTAACTGGTTTGAACAAGAGAGAATAGAAGCTTTCCAAATGTGGTGCTACAGAAGCATGCTGAAGATTAGATGGATAGGTACTGAATTGGGAGGTACTGAATAGGATTGGGGAGAAGAGGAGATTGTGGCACAACTTGACTAGAAGAAGCAATCGGTTGGTAGGAAATGTTATGAGGCATCAAGGGATCACCAATTTAGTATTGGAGGGCAGCGTGGAGGGTATAAATCGTAGAGGGAGACCAAGAGATGAATACATTCAGCAGATTCAGAAGGATGTAGGCTGCAGTAGGTACTGGGAGATGAAGAAGCTTGTACAGGATAGAGTAGCGTGGAGAGCTGCATGAAACCAGTCTCAGGACTGAAGACCACAACAACAACAACACGAGATATCGCATTAACAACTTCGGCTATCCGTGCGCACCTCCTGGACAGATCCAAACTTCCACATGTTGCATTGTTCACACTCTCTGCGTCCCTGTACCACGCCTACTTACGCAGTCAGGCAAGTAAATAGACCAGTGTCGCTGACGTGAACCTATCGTACAATTTTGGAGCGCGTTTTATGCTCGTGTATTACGAGTTTCTGGAGATGCAAATCTCGACTGTAGGAATCGAGATCGATCGCGCAAGCAGCGCCCTGGTGAAACGCGCTCCCTCTATTCGTGTATTAGACCCAGAAGGTAGTAGGCACCGGCTCCGGACGGAATTCGGTACAGTTCACTGTTTCACTCAGTGAACGAAATACGAGCGTAAGGAGTATCAGACCAGTTTTGGTGAGTGTACTGAAGCGTTCCTAGCAAATAGAACACAGTGGAAAGGATATAAATCTTAAGGCGTAAAAGTAACTTACGGTGTACCCGAAGATGATTTAAGGGAACGTTAATCTTTACCGCGTATCTAAATGACTTAGTCGATAACCTCGGAAGCTCTATGGGGCTGCTGAAAAAAGATGCGGTTGAAACTAGTGAAGTCACAAGGCTACGAAATTTTAGTGACATGAGGAAGACATGCAAAGATTCGACACTTGATGCAGGCTTGAAAGTTCACCCTCCACATAAACCAATGTAAGTTATTGCGCGTAAGCATTCGGGAAGGACTGTTATTCCGTGATTACACGATTGCCGAACTATCCCCCTTTGGAAGTATAGTCCACATAGGAATACTACTCCCCGTTCTGGTTATTTGATAGAGAAAATAGAGGAAATACATAAGTAACTGCATATTTCGTCACGAGTTTGTTTAATAAGCACGAAAGCGTCATGGGTATGCTCATCCGACTCCGGTGGCAAGTGGCAGAATTTACTAGAGCGGCATTGTGCATCAACAGAGTGATTTATTGTTCAGTGAACACATAGTGCGTAGTGGGGCGATCACTCTGTTGCAGAAATAATTGCGAAAAGGTCATGAACGTAAAATTATGTAGATTCGACATCGTACGTAGGCTTACTGCTCGCCACTGAACCAGAAAGCGGGGAAATGTCAATGGTTCCCCAAGTACCCCCTTGCGAAGTGTACGTTGAGACGTAGATGAAAATCAAGATTTACTTATTTAGCAGGTAGACGACTCCCGGCTAATGAGCCGTCATTGGCTAGTGCCCGCGGACGTTACCAGCGAGAAAACAGTTGTATAAACGATGGACACTATGTTGTTCCTCGGTGGATTCTTCGTGATGCTCATAAGCAACTATACCTTTCAGATCTGGAACATTTTAAAGCAATATGGAAGTGCTGTGTGATAAAGGGGTTACTGGACTGCTGAAAGTAGCAGAACGTTGCATAATTGGCTTTACGTCTCTCGCAGCTGCGTATGTTTACTGTTTATAATAATTAACAAATCAACGGAAATTAATTACAAATTTACACTTTGTACACATAATACGTATATACATACTCTTTTATCGATATGAGCCCGCTTTGCACCACCTAATTAACCACTTCTGATTTAACTTCTGCCTTTCGAAAAGTTTTTCATTCGATCAGAGTGCTATTTTTCCCGAACTTCTGACCACTTCACTGCTGTTTCATTTATAGGTTTCCCGTGGAGATGAAAATCTAGATCCTTCTTTCGAAATGTGTTTTCAGAATTTCATGTTCCTCCTTGTTCATCTCTTTCAGCTCAGTTCTGATTCCTCGGAGCCACTTGCACCAGGGTGATCTTTTCTAGTTGACATGTTCGAACATTCTCTGGTTTCATTCCTTCGAAACAGATGGCCGTAAAACACCAGTCTACGTTTTTTCATAGTTACATTTTGTTGCATTTTCCTGCCTCAGTCAAATCCTGGTATTCGTCTGCGTATAAGAACTCTGGTTTTATTAATCATAATGCTGCAGCTGAGCTCGAAATAAGCTAGCTCTTTTCTTGGACACATGATTGGTCAACTGAGAGGCCTTTTCCATCTTCCTTGTCAGGGATATATTAGCCTCACTGTGATGTCCGTTCTTCTGTTTTACCTCACCAAGATAGTTACATTTATTAATTTTTTAATAATGAATGTCAGAGGGTCTGCCTTTTCGCAAATAGGCAGTTATTATTTCGATTTAATATTCAGAGACGTTTCAGCAAAGTTGTTGCGTCCTGTGTGTGTTTTTTCCTTTATTTTTCCTATTGTTTACATTTTGTGTGTTCTGTGGCGCCGGTTTTGTGGCCGAGAGGTTCTAGACGCTTCAGTCCGGAACCGCGCTGCTGCTACGGTCGCAGTTTAGAATCCTGCCAGGGACATGGATGTGTGTGATGTCCTTAGGTTAGTTAGGTTTGAGTAGTTCTAAGTCTAGAGGATTGATGACCTCACATGTTAAGTCCCATAGTGCTTAAAGCTATCTGAACCATTTGTTCTGCGGCCGCCAAATAAAATCAGCCAGATGTTGACAGCCACAGATCAGACAACTGTGGTTAAACATTTTTGTATATAAAAGGAAAACAGTAATTGTAACAAACAATCGTCGTCCTAACAGATGGCCGTAGCATCGTCACACCGAAGTTTACCAATTTAGTTTCCTCCTTCGTGTTTGCCACTCAGTGCTCTGCGCTCGCTTGTGTGTTCGTCTCTGCCCTACCCAGTCTAAGGCACTCGGGTGCGGAGCAAACAGCACACGACGTCAAGTGTTGCTGTTCTTGTCTTCTACCAAGCTTCTTCAACATAAGCCCTTTTTTTATGATTAGTTGTCGCCACGGTGTTGCGACTTGTTCCGCTCTCACTTTTCACGATATCTTGCCCGACCGCTGTTTGAATTTTATATATGACAGTCCTCATTAGCTTTCATAATTTCATGAATACAAGCGTACGTAAATATAATTTTTTAGCACAATTCTCTTGTTTGTTTTCAGTAATTGCACCTGATGATGGGCTTTTGTTAGCACGAAACCGGTCGTCATTTATAAAATAAAAGCCTTACAGCTAGACTTCCATGTCTATTACAATAATTTCGTACTTTCAAAAAGGCAGGCGCCGCCTTAATTCGTTATTATTTTTCTGCAAGTACGGAGACAGACCATAATATTCCACTATTATACGTCCCTTTTAATTTTTCGTTAATCTGTGCTCATGTAATTGGGGGAATTTTTATATAACTGCCATATACCCTCCTTTTGCATACGATATTGGAAGATCTTGTAACGCTACTGCCCGCTCGGGCGTACGTTAGCTCTTTAAAGCCTGTACTGTAATAAGTTCACGGGATTCACCTTATAAACAAGGATTTTAGTACATAAGTTGACCGCGTGTACCTAATTGGAAGCAATTCGGACTTATATCCAGTCAGTAACTACAGTGATGCGTCAAGCAAATGTAAAGTATAATTACTCGTTCGCACGGACAAGAAGTACACACAGTAGATACTACCAATTATTAATAATACGGTCGCCAGCCTAATTAGGCATTGAGTGAGTTTTTCCTTGTACAAGTGGGTGCATGTACAAGCATAATAACACGTAGTAATGTTGCGTTTTATGTCAAAGTTTGAAACCGGAAAAATCCACTGAACTAAAGTTTTCTCCGTTTGTACTAATTTGGACGAGCTATAAATACACAACACCACACTGCAATGATTACTACGAACTGCATTTTGTATATTGATCAGACTGAAATCGGGCATAGATTACCCTAGAATTAGCAATCTTGAAAGTACACATACAATGTCACTATTAAGGATGGATAAACACTAATACACTTAAGTTTAATATGGAACGTAACTTTGCTGGTCAAATCTGATCAGTACACTTGAAGGTTTGAAAGAATGGACAAGAGAAGGGGGGGCCCTGAAACTGTTATGGTCGTTATACTGAAACTATTAAGTACTGAAGGTAAATTAACACTCAGAATTATTAACCTATGGATTACTACTTTTTTGTCTCCCTTCTGGATTATTTAACTATCATTCTTTCTGTCTCAAATTAATTAAGTGGCATTGCTAGCTCAATTCAAAAAATTATCTTCTAATTTAATCAAACTGTTGTTCTTTACCAACATTTGCATTAACACACAGAACTTTAAACTTCTTTATAGCATAGATTTGTCTGCTGATAATTCTCATTAACACTAACTTTAAACTTTCAGTTTGGGATACTCGGGTTGCACAATATGTGGTAAGGACCCTGTCTAGGTCAGTGATAAGGATGATTAATTGTTAGGGCAATTCTGGTAAAAGTCACATTATTATTGAACAGTTAGAAACATTTTCGATACTGGTCCACACAGATACAATTCTAAAGAGGAATTAAATGTTTGACCTGTGCAAGTCGGTGCGGCGGATGGCGGGCAGCGAGATAGCGAGAAGCACAGCACACATACAAGCATGGCTAAGGCTCTCACTGCATCGGCACTTTCCTTCTCCTTAGCGTCGTAATCTTTCCAATTTTGTGCCTAAGAATATAGACATGCCATGTAGTCGTCGGGATCGGCACATCCGAGGCTCAATGGAGTCCACTTTTCCTGGATAGCCTCCTCGATACGGTACGTGTTCCTCTGACCGATGCCCAACTCCGACTGTAATACTGAGCCCGTTGTGCCGAACCGCGCCAGTGTGCCTTTTCCCGCTCTCGCCTGCCTCCACCTTTTCCCACTCCCCTACAGGTAGGGTATTCACCACAGGTTTTCTACTCAACATATATTAATACCTTTCCTACGTATGGACCAGGCGTATAAAATACAATTTTCACATCTTACAAGAGTTTCAACATTAAGTAAACTTCCCTTTGATTACCACATTACTTGAAATCTAACATAATAATAATATTCATTTCAAAAGTTGCTTATAGTTTCTTTAACATAACGACACGAAAAGAAAAAGAAATTCAAAACATTGCTTACATTAATCTCTCGAAATTCAGAAAGAAAAAAATTTATAATATGTACAGTTGTTGTTGTTACAATCTGTTAGTTTCTGCAGTTTTTTTCAGAATGTTGATCATTATTGTTGCCATTGCTGTGTCTCTGGAGAGTATTGCAAGATCGTCGTCAAAAGCTTCACACTGAACCCTAAGATTCTTACCATATTACAGTGCTTGTGTTATTCTGGATTACGATGCAGAAGGCAATGCAGCGACTACAGCCGTTATGAAATGCATTAAATGTATTCGCACTTGCGAATATGGACAACTGTCAGCTGTAGAACGGAATGACGACGATGAATAATTGTGCCGGACTTGGCGTAGTCGCCGCAGTCACTTTTACTCTGGACGTGCGTGCTTGTCTAAAGGATCTTTCCATTGTAAATCGTAGTTCAGAATAACACAGGCACTCCAATATCGTATTTATCCATCGACACCGGGCAAGCGACTTTCAAGTAATATACGGGAACAGACATAATGGATGTACGACTACAAGTTGTAGACGAATGGTTGACGACATATCAAAGTTGGGATGTGGCCGTGAGTCATGCACGGATAGCCAAATGATAAGGCGACCGCTTGCGAGAATTGAGAAATCCAGGTTCGGCTCCCGGTCGGGCAAAAATTTCACTGTCGTCATTCCATCATAAGGCCAATGGTCGCCCATACTAGCAATTGCGAACACATTTAACCTAATTCTTGTTCTTATAGCCCAAATGCAGCTGGCCATTTGCCCTACACATCTTGAGTTCATATTCCTACTCTCAGATCCCCGTTTCAAGGAAGCATAATTGTGTTCTTTGTCTGGAACAACATTCACTACTGTCCCGGAAATAAAGTCGTTCCAGTCCTTTGGTTTCGACCAAAGTTCTCGTGAGGTTTGTCTTGGTTGTGAGTTAATGCTGGAATTAAGAGCCTCCCTCGCCGACCGCGGTGGTCTAGCGGTTCTGGCGGTGCAGTACGGAACCGCGGGACTGCTACGGTCGCAGGTTCGAATCCTGCCTCGGGCATGGGTGTGTGTGATGTCCTTAGGTTAGTTAGGTTTAAGTAGTTCTAAGTTCTAGGGGACTTATGTCCACAGATGTTGAGTCCCATAGTGCTCAGAGCCATTTGAACCATTTTAAGAGCCCCCCCCCCCCCGCCCATTTATTCCCAATTAGGAACCATCTGTTCCACAACCAGCTTGTCTGGTAACAGGCTGGAAAGAAACGTGACTCTCCAGAGGAGCAGGTCTAAAGCAGGCCGCACTGTTCCTTGGAGTCGGTAATGAAAAATGCAAAAACCTAATAAATACAAAAATAAATGAATCACTTTATGCGAATGTTAGAAATGGAAATCCCGTCATAAAAATACTCGACTACTATTTCCCCTGTTCACTCCCAGCTATTTGACTGGCTGAAAAAGACGAAGTTCAACACAACCCATCCTAAGCTCGTGGGCTGGGAATGACAGAATTATGAAAAAAATAATACATAAACCGAAGTACTGTTGAGTATCAGACTCATTACACAATTTAATGAATAATAGCGATTTTTCTTTAAGTGATAGTTACGAAAATATCCTCAGAATTTACCCATATACGCAGCCATATTGGTGATTTAAATGCCATACCTCCTTTAGAAATCACAGCAGTCCAATCACGATCCGCATTATCTTTTGTAGCAGGGTGACTATTTCTTATTTCTCCTCCCTGTGCACAATCAATATCTTGTATTTGTAGACCACGTATCCTGCCATGTTCTTCAATGTACTGAATGTCATATAGTCAATGAATATGCTGGACAGTTTGTAAGGTTATGGTTAGGTGGTTTCTTATTCTATGACTGAACACAACTGTGTAAGCCGTACTGACATTGTTTAATATTGTAATTTTGTCAGAGAAATACACACTTTCACACAGTTTACAACGTGACAATCTTAAGACATTGTCAAAATGACGCATCTCGGCCTCTGAAAGTGAACTAATCCTAAACACAACAGAATTAAATTTCTACTCCAAGAAAGTTGAATAATCCTAAACACAACAATATTGAATTTTAATTAGAAGTTTCTGTGCAAAATTATTCTTACAATTACGTTATGATGTAGGCCAGGACTACGATAAATCATCCGATTCCGTTTCAAATTTCAGTACTATTTTTAGGATTACAAGTCTATGGATGATGGTTAGTTTTGTGACAAGTCGAGCAAAAGATTACCCAAAGTCGCTCGAGTTTACAATGGATGGAGGCTGGTGAACCAACAAGTTTATTCCTCTGCATGCGGTATTTACCTTAGCTGCGATGAGTTGTCTTCTGCATGGGTGCTCTCGCCCACTGAAATTCCTATAAAATCTAATTAAGCCTTTGCTGAACTTTCCAGCAGAAACTCTCCCTATGTTTCCCGATATGCGAGAAAACATGAACTCATCCCTAGTCTGAGACTACGGCGATACATACAGGCATGGCAGGAGCAGCGTGCATATTGTAATGCCCTCACAATTCTCATAAGAACAATTAACTAACTGGCTGGTTCGTTTCTCCACAGTTGGAGCTCAACGATGCTACAGCTAATTTCTAGCTGGAGGTCACAGGCTGTGAATACAGTGTTCACACAAATTTCTCCTCTGCGTCGTACAAAGAATTATGCGCTCTGTTCTGCACTCGACGCCAGTTCAGAGAAGAGTCTTCGAAAATTTCGCTCTCGTCTTCCTCGTAGCCGAACCCGCACCCTACCTGGAGTCTTCCGTTCTCCAAGCCATGGCTTTTTTCGACCGATAGGAGCTTTCTTCTTATTTTGTGGAAACTCTCTCTACCAATCGCAAGGGTTCTACCATTAAACTGTGTCAAAATCCCGGCACTTCACCCCTTCCGATGCGTTTCCGTCAATCGGACGTTTTGTGCCTGCTCCAGACGCCTAAAAAGTTACATGTGTCTACCACGCGCGTGCCACTTGCAGTTCAGGTGATAGAATGATTCACTGGTTTTGTTCGTATCCCTTTGGCGTTCCGAAACACAGCTTTCTAAAGCTTCTTTCTGTCCTACTTCTGGCGGCCTGCTATTCACCCTGCAGTATGCATCACTTCTCCAGTCGCTGACCTACTGCAGGATGCGCCCCCTTAAGAGCTTTCTGTAGTGCCTCCTGGGGTGTGGCCTCTGCGTCTGACCACACTGGCTTCCACACAAAACGTTTCCTCTCGCTGCTTGTTTCACCTTCTTCTCATTGACGTGCATTATATAGGAGTGGTGTATTAATACCATCAATTGAGTGTCATCCTATTTGCATTAAATGCTTATAGGCAAATCTGCTCATTACCACTGAAGTAAGTAAGGTATCATATTCACCTTCCTGTTACGATGTATAAAACTCTTATATAAGACGCGAAATTGACCTTCCATTATTCTGCCACCTTACAAGTTGAACGCAACATTTAATAAAGGAAACACCAATAAAGCATACCTTTCACCCCTCTTCCTCCTCCTTTCTAGCCAATCAAGCAACGACACGATTTTCTCGTGCAGCTATTTAAGGAACCAAGTGTGTTTCATTTAGCAGTTTAACGTAAGGCCCTGATGAAGGCTAGCTGCAACGCTGGCCGAAACGTTGGCGCATTTTAAATTATGACGATGCGGTCTGATACCCTGAAGAATTTTATTGAAGATGACAACGGCCGCGGAAGCCTACGCTTACATTTAACCAACCTGTATGGGCAGGAAATCCACGGAAACATCAAGAAGTTAGAAGCACTGCGTTTAAAAAGATGTAAACTGCTGAATGACCTTGCTTTTTTGAAGAGATGCAGAGACACGAGTGTTGTGCCGCAGTCTTTGCGGTTGACGTCTCACATAAAAACGAACAAGGCGAGGAATATCTGTGCTAAAGCCAGTAAAGCATTGCTACGGGAAAGGATCCGCCACATCCGCATAAGTCTCGATGCTCACAACAGGAATTTGTGTGATCTGCACCTATTTCTGGCCGGAAAACTTCAGATGGAAGACTGGGATAAAGTCGACAGGTTAACCTTTCAGCAAGCATCAAGGACCAGCAATAGTATTACTAACCGCCAGATGAGAAAGTACGACAAACTACAACAGAAAGCCAAGGACGATACATTGACGCTGGACAGGCGACGGACAGTGGTCAACCTCTCCAGCCACACCTTGAGCGAAGCAACCACAGCAATTCTGGCCAAGGGGATGAATTTCGCAGTCGCACCTAAGTGAGTTCCAAAAGAAGATATCATAGAATTCGTAGAGGCTTCGGTACGTCATCTGCCACAGGCCGAGGCGGAGAAGATCCGGCAGGAAACGGTCAGAGTTCTGAATAAAGCAAAGCCACCGAAGCAAAACATCGACGCTGAGGAATACCATGCCATCAAGGAACTCAGGGACAACACCCACTTAGTAGTGGTACAGTCAGATAAGAGCAACGCCACCGTAGTCTTGGACACAACTGATTACAACAAACGAATGGAAGATATTCTCGCAGAACCTATCTACAAGAAACTTCAGGGAGATCCGACGGCCAAGGTAATCAAAACGCCGCAGGCACTGCTCAAGCACTCTAGAATCAACTTCGACAAGGCCAGAAGATTCATCCCGCAAGTGACACAGGCACCAAGGATATATGGTGTACCGAAGGTACACAAAACCGACTTCCCCTTAAGGCCCATAGTAAACAGTATAAATTCGCCGACCTACTACCTAGCGAAAGAACTGGCACCTAGGCTCCGACACCTAGTGCATCAAACCGAGTCCTACGTTAAGGATTCCACTCACTTCGTGTCTCTCCTAAAGGAAATGCGTGTTACGGACCAAGATCTGATGGTTAGTTTCGACGTCAAATCCCTATTCACGAATGTCCCAGTGTCAGATACTGTGAACATCCTAGAAGAACGCGTGGCACCTGATATATGTGAGCTTGTGCGCCACTGTCTGACGACCACCTACTTTAAGTGGAGAGGTCAATTTTATGAACAAACTGACGGTGTAGCTGTGGGCTCGCCCCTATCGCCTATCGCAGCAGAAATCTTCATGGAGGCATTTGAGGAAACAGCCCTCCAGTCCGCACCATTACGTCCAAATTGTTGGCTTCGCTATGTCGATGATACTTTCGTCATTTGGCCCCACGGAGAAGAGGAGTTACAGAACTTCCACAAGCACCTTAACCAACAGCATAGGAAAATTCAGTTTACTATGGAAACAGAGAAGAATGGGGTGCTGCCTTTTCTCGAAGTGGAAGTTTATCGAAAACCTGATGGTAAACTTGGCCACAAAGTGTACAGGAAACCTACCAGTACGGACAGGTACCTTCACGCCTCCTCCCACCATCACCTCACGCAGAAGAAGTCCGCCCTGCACACGCTAACGAAGAGAGCGTACAGGATAAGCGACGAAGAACATCTGAAGACAGAACTTGAACGCCTCAGGTCCATCTTCGGAGCCAATGGCTATGGGAAGCAGACGATAGATAGCACCATGTCGACAAGGGAGAAGACTAATAGGGAAGAGGAGAAGGAGGTACAGAGCATTGCTGTGTTACCATATGTACAAGGGGTCACCGAACGTATTGGCAAAATTCTACGAAAAGCCGACATCAAACCAATTTTCCGAAGCAGAAACAAAATATCAGACATGCTCGGTTCTACCAAGGATGCAGTTGACAAACTACACACAGCTGGCGTGTATGAAATTGGTTGTGCGTGTAGATTAGTCTACATAGGTGAGACGGGACGTCCGATTAGCACAAGGCTCTCGGAACATGAAATATATATCCGCCTGAAACAACATACTAAGTCAGCAGTGGCGGTACACCGAGACGAGTGCGGGAAACCAATATTATTTCAAGAAGCCCGCGTCCTGGCGAAACAGCCTCTCACTTTCAAAAGAAAGATTAGAGAGGCGATAGAAATAGCCAAAAGACCCGCCAACATGAATAGAGAGGACGGGTACAAGCTTCCGAGGTCTTGGCTGCCTGCAATAGCAGGGCTACGGAGCGGCGGTAGAGCCGCGGCGGCCCATGCAGACACGCGGAGAGCCGCAGTAGTGGTCGCGAGCACACAAAGCAATGGCACGCCGCAGCCGGCTTCTGGACAGCATGTAAACAGTGTGACGTCACAGTCATCACCTGTTCGCTATTCGTCCGTCTCCTCCAATGGGGTGGATTAATATAAAGACCAATAGAAAACAGCTATTTCAGCCAATGACAGTTAATAAAGGAAACACCAATAAAGCATACCTTTCACCCCTCTTCCTCCTCCTTTCTAGCCAATCAAGCAACGACACGGTTTTCTCGTGCAGCTATTTAAGGAACCAAGTGTGTTTCATTTAGCAGTTTAACGTAAGGCCCTGATGAAGGCTAGCTGCAACGCTGGCCGAAACGTTGGCGCATTTTAAATTATGACGATGCGGTCTGATACCCTGAAGAATTTTATTGAAGATGACAACGGCCGCGGAAGCCTACGCTTACATTTAGAAGTGGGTTGTCTTCAGTTCTCTCTTTGGCACTGAACATGATTACTGTTAAGACTGGGGCCTAGTCTGACGCATAGCTGACTGGGAAGACAGTTTTCTGTATAATCATCTTGAGGTTGAAGCTCTTTTGACTGTGTTTGCTTTAACAACATATATGTTTTTTTGGGGGGGCGTCTTTAGCAAAACACAATTTTGTTTTTTGTCCCAGACATGTTTCACTGAGGTTGCAGCATCATCAGTGGGTTTTTTGTTATATGGCTATTAAATATAAGGAATGTTCTATACTGTTTATATACATCTAAATATTAGTTTTTAGGTGTGGTTTTCCTGTTGTATTACGTTTTTACAGTGTCTGTTTTTCTTTACAGTTTCTCATCTGCAACCATATACAACTTAATCTAGACAAAGTACTTACACAAAACTGCGGTTTCTAAACTGTTATGTCTATGTCTGATATTAATTAATTTTATGTGAAAGGTTGTGTTTGTGTGTGTGTGTGTGTGTGTGTGTGTGTGTGTGTGTGTGTGTGTGTGTCTATTTACATTATGTTTCACTTACGTTTTCTTTTTTCCTCATCTTCTTCACCATCAAGGTCTGTGTATTAAGTTGTCACTGTCACTGTTTACCAGCTGTAAAAACAAGTGTTTGTGCGTGTGAAAAAAGGGAGAGGGAGAGAGAGAGAGAGAGAGAGAGAGAGAGAGAGAGAGATTAGGTTTGAGAATTTATCATTATTATTATATTTATTTATTTATATTTAGTTTTATGTGCGTATGTATGCGTCTGTGTGTGTGTGGGGGGGGGGGGGGGGGAGAGTTCTGTAGGTTGGTATTATCTAATAATTTTTTGAGGGCAGAGAAAAGAGCCATTGCAGAGAGCTGTGTATTCATTTATTATGCTTATCCATTACGGATATTTTAGAACCGTGACTGTATATTAAATGTAAATAAGTTATACACAACTGCAACCAGTCACTTTTTTTCAATAATAATGCTTTATTACATAAACCGGTTTTCGAACCCTTTCAGGTTCATCTTCAGATGATTTCGGGAGGATCCGGGAAGTTACATCATTACTGGTAGTAGCATAATGCTGGGTGCTGGTTCTATGGCAGAAAGATGGGTCACACTTTAATGTAGATAAGCTATAGTCATGGCGATACATTAAAGTGTGACCCATCTTTCTGCCATAGAACCAGCACCCAGCATTATGCTACTACCAGTAATGATGTAACTTCCCGGATCCTCCCGAAATCATCTGAAGATGAACCTGAAAGGGTTCGAAAACTGGTTCATGTAATAAAGCATTATTATTGAAAAAAAGTGACTGGTTGCAGTTGTGTATAATTTATCTACATATATTCATTTATTACTTGCTTTCCTTCAACTACGGCTTTTTGCGTTTGATAATTTTCTTCAATTATTAGTTTTTGTGGGGGGCTGTTGCTTCATTTGAGAATTTTGAAATCAAAATTGATTTCTGCTGGGCTATGTTTCTTGTCCATAAGGTGTTCAGCAAATGTGGAATGACGCATTTGCTGAACACCTTATCGATAAGAAACATGTGGTTATAAGGTATGATTACATAATTTTACGTACCCACAACATTTAGTTATTTCAGGAGACAAAAGTATCATTTGGCATTCATCACTCCAAATCCAGGCGAGGCAGCTTAATTAGAGATGGAGAAGAATTATTCAAAACCTTTGACGAAGTATATTTTCTCGCCGGTAACATTTATATCTTCTGATGTGATACTTTGTTTGATGTTAGCACGAATGTTATTTGCGACACGGAAGCAGTCGTTATACAGGGTGTTTCAGAAGTGATGGTCAATATCAGGGATATGACAGGAATACCAGATGGCAGTTATAATAGTCGAGGGACATTAAAGGAAGCAGTGGTTGGGAAGAGAGTGGAACAGGGTTGTAGCCTCTCCCCGATGTTATCCAATCTCTATATTGAGCAAGCAGTGAAGGAAACAAAGAAAAATTTGGAGTAGGTATTAAAATCCATGGAGGAGAAATAAAAACTTTGAGGTTCGCCGATGACATTGTAATTATGTCAGAGACAGCAAAGGACTTGGAAGAGCAGTTGAACGGAATGGATAGTGTCTTGAAACGAGGATATAAGATGAACATCAACAAAAGCAAAACAAGGATAATAGAATGTAGTCGAATTAAATAGGGTGATGCTGAGGGAATCAGATTAGGAAATGAGAGACTTAAAGTAGTAAAGGAGTTTCGCTTTTTGGGGAGCAAAATAACTGATGATGCTCGAAGTAGAGAGGATATAAAATGTAGACTGGCAATGGCAAGGAAAGCGTTTCTGAAGAAGAGAAATTTGTTAACATCGAGTATAGGTTTAAGTGTCAGGAAGTCGTTTCTGAAAGTATTTGTATGGAAAGTAGCCATTTATGGAAGTGAAACATGGACGATAAATAGTTGGGACAAGAAGAGAATAGAAGCTTTAGAAATGTGGTGCTACAGAAGAATGCTGAAGATTAGATGGGTAGATCACATAACTAATGAGGAAGTATTGAATAGGATTGGGGAGAAGTTTGTGGCACAAGTTGACTAGAAGAAGGGATCGGTTGGTATGACATGTTCTGAAGCATCAAGGGATCACCAGTTTAGTATTGGAGGGCAGCGTGGAGGGTAAAAATCGTAGAGGGAGACCAAGAGATGAATACACTAAGCAGATTCAGAAGGATGTAGGTTGCAGTAGGTACTGGGAGATGAAGAAGCTTGTACAGGATAGAGTAGCATGGAGAGCTGCATGAAACCAGTCTCAGGACTGAAGGCCACAACAACAACAACATGACATGAATGATCATTCGAAACAAGAAGTCAAGTAAGCATGGGCTCTAAAACGTGTACCCTAAGAGCTATGAGCAGTTCCTGATTTTCGATACTGTGACACCAATCTTTTCTACTGCATACTGTTTGCTTTCCATATTTTGGAAAGTGGTAGTATGGACCAAAAGAAGAAAAAAGTGTCCAGTAAATAAGTGCCCCGAAACGTATACGCTAGAAGTTACGAGCACCTGTTCATTAGAAGAGTTGTGTTAGCTCTTAAGGTATGAATTTTAGAGCACATGTTTACTGAACATTCTTTTTTTTCTTGTTTTGGTCCATACTACTACTTTCCAAAATATGGAAAGCATAGATGTTGTAGAAGAAGAGATTTGTTACACTATATCGAAGATCAAGAATTGCTCGTAGCTGTTAAGGTATGCGTTTTACAGCCCATGTTTCCTAGCCCTTTTTGTTTGGAATGGTCATTCCTGGCATATCCCTGAATATTGACCATCACTTCTGAAACACCCTCTATATGAATTCGACGTCACAGTGACTAGTGAGTTCTTAGAAAGAGTAATAAAAGAACCGGAAGCAGCAGGATTATGTATTCTAGCCATGACTCGCGACACGTGAGCAAAAAAGTCTGAAAGTATGCTACCGTTGTGTTGAAGTGTATTGTATTGTTTTATTGATCCTCTGCATCACTTTTTTGCGAAGATATGAACTGAACAGTACCTTCGGCTGCTCACAAATGAAGGATTTCCCGAACTGACAGGATAGTATGTCATAAATATTAGAAATGATTTAATATAAGATTTGCTGGATCATCGGAAGTTGAGTTTCATATGTCAGAGGCTTAACTGAATATTACTCGATGTTTACGCCGATGTGTGAGGATGGGTGCATTAGTTAATCATTAATCAAAACCGTCTCAGCTTTATTATTAAACATCTATTGTGTTACGACCGATTTCGCTTGTTGAACATCATCAGGTGGCCGAGTTGTAATTAAGTCATGACACGAATGATCTGGTTCGCCGAACATCATCAAATGGCTGAGTTGTGGTTAAGTCACGACACGAATGATCTGTTTATAGTATGTAACGCTGATAAAGATGATGCACAGTTTCTTTCATGCAGCTGAGTGCCAACTGTGAAATATTGAACGAATATTTAAAAGAAACTTTTCATAAAGCATTGTTGGATACAGGATGACTGCCAATCGTTTTAGAAATGAGTATTGATATCCATGAAGTCAGTCATTGCTCTCTTTAGAGATACAAGAAAAATGGGAGCAAGACTCCTAGGCTGAAGCAAGACTTGTCTGGGGCTTATTTATCCAGAGGTTGCGGTCTTTGTCCAGCCATTCCACAACATTTCCATAACGTTAAAAAAAATGGTTCTTGTAGCACTCACCGAAAATGTCAACGCTATTCATTTGATGGTGCTACAGTTGCTGAGGACAGAATTCACCATGCATCTCCACTTACTCTGACGTTTTTACAGTGGTAGAAAACAATATACCAGATAAGACGCTCTTCTTCACTTACTGATACATTGATGTGTAACAATGACACAAAATAGCCCGTAAATCATTGGCCATAGCTGTGCATTTCATTTTATAGTTGTGTTAGACATGACATGGCCATTAGCCTTAGCTCTGTTGTTTCTAGTTGTTTCCTGAGACCGTCATTTTAATTGTCTGTTACTAATATGGTTCAATCCAGAATAGATTAAGTATTTTCGGACAAGGATGAAACATATCATCCCTTATTTCATGAGCCGTGTTGCTACAATGAATGACCGCGTAACTTCGCCTACTCTTTTATTTCATCGGCAGTTCAGTTCTCACTGGTAAAGTAGCAATTACAGCCTCAGCCACAGCATTAACTGGATGTATACTATCTGATCAAAAATATCCGGATATCTATTAGTGGGTATTAATATGGGATGTGTCCACCCTTCGCCTTGATGACGGCTTGAACACTGCCTCGTACACTTTCACTGAGATGCCTGAATGTCTGTGGAGGAATGGTAGCCCACTCTTCCTTAAGAGCCAAATCCAGAGAAGTCAGTGATGTTGGACGCTAGGGCCTGGAGGAAAGTCGACCTTCCGTATCAGCACAAAGGGGTACCATTAGGTTAAAGTTGGCACTCTGGACAGGACAGTCTACTCCAGGAATATTGTTGTCCACAAACAAGTGCCTTATAAATGGTGCTTTACGACTGGGTGGACTGTCATGCTGACAGAAACAAGCATCGTCCCCAAAATGTACCCCCAGTGTACACTGTAAACAGGGCTGTGAAATACGTTCGTATCATTGCACATTTAGCGATTTCGTAAGCACTGTAAGGCAGCCACAGTCTAACATCACCTCCTCCGTGCTTCAGTGATGATAGGTAACGTTCTCCAGGAATTCGTCAAACCCAACCTTCCGTCGGATTGTCACAGGGTGTACAGCGATTAGGCACTCGAACGTGCGGGCTTTCTAATAATAAATTATGACTGTGGTGGCCCTCAACTACGTACCCTCCGACTCAGAGTTGAGATATGAAAAGTTTTGGCTGGTTTTGTTGTCTAGGGGCTGGGATATGTAGTTGCTTCATTACAAGCCAAATACTGCTGAGCCTACAGTATACAATATGAATATACAGATGAATCAAATGGTCGAAGGTTCCTATCACTCGGCAATTGCGAATGTAACGTAGAAATTTGTAAATGAAAGATTGTAATTAAATAAAATCTGCAGGTACTACCTTAACGACTTTAAATGATGAGTACGATAGTAGAAGTATTTTTGAGAATGTGGTATATTTCTGCAAAACACTTACTGGTGTCGATGGTCCAACAATTTAATAAAATATAAGTTGAATAGCAGGGAAACAATAGATTCCTACTTCACGTAATTAATTATGAACAACTACATAGCTCTTGAGATATACACTTCTAAACGCATACTACGTCTTCACTGCAGAAGCCACGGAAATCACACAAGAGCACAAGTCGGCACTCCGAAATATTTCTATCTCCCGCGACCACGTGGAAACCGCTCCACACTCTCCAAGTCTCCCTCGCGACTTTGCATTCCTGTCGCATCTCCGCGTCCAGCACTCACTTCCGTGTCCTCTCCCGTACTGTATGCTCCTCCCCCACTTCCATACAGTCTCTCCATAAACGAACGCTGTGATTGGCTAGAGCGCTCCCGCCATGTCTTCAAGCCAACACACACAAACATATTAAAACACATTCGAAATACTGGATTTACATTTAAATAACTTGAAATTAAATAAATATTCCTACGGCTGGACCATGAACACGCTGTAGCACACATTATGAAATACATAAAATTAAACATATATCAAAGGAATAGCAAGCAAAAGTAGGCCAGTAGCCTAATGTCTCTGTGCTTTCTAAAACAGAGTAAATATTTGACCAGTTTCTTCATGAATAGTATATATCGGATATAAACAAAGACATAGATGAATAAATATATTTATAAGCATGATGCTACCGTTTTTTCGTGTAACTGTGGAGTACTTATGGCCTGACGCGATTAGTAATAATCAGCCACTTTGACTTCCAGTAACTCATGTACTATTCAAGTTACATGCCTGTAATTTATACCAATTTAGGTTTACACTAACAGCTTTATAAAGACAGGTCGATCGAGAAAATCGGATGTACCGTTTAGAATTTGGAAATTCGTTGCTGGGTGTTACTTGTATAAATTATCATCAGACACTTTAAACTAATAAAATATTGAAAATCTGATTACAGCATCAGAATCGTCGTGCAAATAACGGTAATGTACAGATTTCTTTTTGAGGTATCATGATTCATCTGGCTACTATTAATTTCTATACGAACAGTGAAATGTCTGCGATGATGGTTTCACAAAGTCCGCCATCTTTGGCACTCTTGGCATACAAGTCTCTTTCAACGGCACAGCGTCACCAAGGAATTCCCAGACACGTGCTCGGCCTGGACCATACGCTGCGTCTACCCATCTTGACTGGCTATCCCAGCCACGTGCTCGGCCAGGACCATACGCTGCATCTACCCCTCTTGACTGGCTATCCCAGACACGTGCTCGGCCTGGACCATACGCTGCGTCTACCCCTCTTGACTGGCTATCCCAGACACGTGCTCGGCCTGGACCATACGCTGCGTCTACCCCTCTTGACTGGCTATCCCAGACACGTGCTCGGCCTGGACCATACGCTGCGTCTACCCCTCTTGACTGGCTAACATTCGGCACCACATGTTTGCTGCTGGGCCCCGGCTTGCCGAGCGGCCCGTGCGTCCACGTCAACTCCGGACTTACAATATTTCCAGGGTGCCACAACTCACCCGTTACCTCATAAACTCACTCGTTTCCACTGTCCAGTGGAGTCACTCTTCACACCACATAGAGCGTCGTTACAGAACTATGTGAGTTAAGAAGAGCTACTCGACTACATTGTTCGCTACATTCTTTCTAACTCCTTGAGCACAGTCATTGTGCTACTTCAGCTGCCGGTCGTACTTTGGAACTCACGAGTCATTCTTTCATGCGATTTTTCACAAGCACTCTGCAGTCCTCGACGGTTACTGTCTGGCAGCACGTCACACGTGCCTGCTCTTGGTTTAACTGTTTTTGTTACTTCGCTTTTCTCCTACGCAGTCGCAACACCAACAGCTTTGGAATTGTCGCACACAGACTTTTCATTCAGATGACATCCAATGACTGGTCCACATTCGAAGTCACTGAGCTCTCCTCACTCGCTCATTCTCTTGTTTTTGCTTCTGTACCAATAAAATACTCCTCGCCTCCGTCTATACTGGCGTAACCACCTCATGCGACATATAGCGCTCAATTTCGCATTACTTTTGACCAAGTACTGTAGATTACCGATTAGCGCCCACCTCATCTATAAGCCTGCATCTATTTAAAGTGACTTATCTGCGCCACTGTGTGAGACATTCTGAACTAGTGGTCTACAACACGTCACAATAAGAGGACGCACAAAAAGCAGAAAAATAATAAGCAATTTAAATGTCACAGAGGTGGTGTGCACGTAGAACCCACAATGCCCTATTCTGTGTGACTGGACAGGTCAGTTACGCAACACTCAGTCGCTGCGGAGCCATGATACGAAATGGAAACGTGTAACCAAATGTCACTTTGTCTCACCATCATCACTGCGTCGAAACCGGCATGTGAGTGCGTTGTATCTGCGTTGTCTGCAGAGTATGCAGACACAATAGCGCCTTTCTTAACAAATATATACAACCGCTCACTTGACGAAAGGTCTGCTCCTAAAGACTGGAAAGTAGCACAGTTCACACCAATATTCAAGAAAGGAAATAGGAGTAACCCACTGAAATACAGACCCATATCACTGATCTCAAATTGCAGTAGGATTTTGGAGCATATACTGTACTCGAAAATTATTAATTATTAATTACCTTGAAGAAAATAACTTATTGATACATAACCAACACGGATTCAAAAAATATCGTTCTTGTGCAATACAAATAGCTCTTTATTCCCATGAAGTAATGAGTGCTTCCGACAAGGAATCTCATATCGATTCCATATGCCTAGATTTCCATAAGGCTTTTGATACCGATCCTCACAAGCGACTAGTAATCAAATTGCGTGCATACGGAGTATCGTCTCAGCTGTGTGACTGGATTCGTGATTTTGTCTCAGAGAGGTCTCCGCTCGTAGTGATAGACGGTAAATCATCGAGTAGAACGGAAGTGATATCTGGCGTTCCGCAAGGTAGTGTTATAGGTCCTCTGTTGCTCCTGATTTATATAAAAAATCTACGTGATAATCTGAGCAGCCCCCTTAGATTGTATGCAGATGACGCTGTAATTTACCGTCTAATAAAATCATCAGATGATCAATTCCAATTACAAAATTATGTAGAGAGAACTTCTGTATGGCGTGAAAAGTGACAATTGGCACTAAACAAAGAAAAGTGCGAGGTCATCCACATGGATACTAAAAGAAATCCGATAAATTTTGGTTAAACGATAAATCGCACAAATCTAAGGGCTGTCAATGCGACTAAATACCTAGGAATTACAATTACGAGCAACTTAAATTAGAAAGACCACGTAGATAATATCGTGGGGAAGACGAAACAATGACTCCGCTTTGTTGGCAGGACACTTAGAAGATGCGACAAACCCACTAGAGAGACAGCCTACATTACACTTGTCCGTCCTCTGCTGGAATATTGCTGCGAGGTATAGGATCCTTATCACGTAGGATTGACGGATGACATCGAAAGAGTGCAAAGAAGCGCAGCTCGTTCCATGTTATCGCGCAATAGGGGTGAGAGTGTCACTGATACGATACGCGAGTTGGAGTGGCAGTCACCGAAACAAAGGCGGTTTTCTTTGCGTCGAGATCTATTTACGAAATTTCAATCACCAACTTTCTCTTCCGAATGCGTAAATATTTTGTTGACACCCGTCTACGTAAGGAGGAATGATCATCATAATAAAATAAGAGAAATCAGAGGTCGAACGGAAAGATTTAGGTGTTTTGCTTTTTCCCACGCGCCTTCGAGAGTGGAATGGTAGAGAAGTAGTATGAAAATGGTTCGATGAACCCTGTGCCCGGCACTTAAGTGTGAATTGCAGAGTAACCATGTAGATGTAGATGTAGATGCGTTCGAACGAGGCAGAATGACTCGTATCCAGGAGGCGTGTCTCTCCTTCAGTGACATTGCGGCTCGTACAGAGCACAGTGCTTCAACAGTGAGGCGTATGTGAGACCAGTGGACAGAAGAGGGCCGAACACATCGCTGACAGGGTATTGGACGACAAAAGTGACCACTGTGCGAGATGGTCGCCATCTTGTCCGCTTGATAGTAACGGACAGAACAGCTTCGTCCACAGCGTTGGCGCGACGTTGTAGCACTGAAACTCGTGTGGACATGTCTGCGTCTACGGTTCAACGCCGTCTTCTGGGGGCTGGACTAGTGCCACGCATGCCACTGTATCGGCTTCCGTGGACCAGAATCCACCAACGCAATGCGAAAGTGAACGCCGACACTGGCGTGCTCAGTGGCAAAATGGAGTGTTTTCGAACAAGTTCCGCTCCAGCTTGCCCTACAGCGGTGGCCGCATATGTATTCGACACCGTCGAGGTGAGCGCGGTCGGACAGACAATACTGACCGATCTAGATGGCGCAGTGGCTAGCACACTTGACTCGCACTCGGGGGACGACGGCAGAAACCTGGTTTCCGGCCATCCTGACTTACGTTTCCCGTGATTTTCCTAAATCGCTTCAGGCAAATGCCGACATGGTTCCTGTGAGAGGGCACGGACGACTTCATTCCCCATCCTTCCCTAATCCAATAGGACGGATAGTAACCTCCCCCTTACTTATCGACCTTAATGACAGTGAAAAATTAAACCGCGTGTACCTAATGGAAATTTGGGAAAAGCAATTGTCACCGAAGTTAATCTGTCGGTAAAGAGGGAGGAAAGGGTTACATCTAACTGAAAGGAAAAATGCAAATGAAACTGGTGGAAATTAATTTTGAAAAGGGGTAAAGTTAATAAAGAAAGTAAATGTGCGCCCGTTACGTTAACAATTAACTAGCGGTAATTAGATATTTGAGATATGGAGGAAATTACGGTCGCCAGTCCTAAGGACAATTACTATAGTAACTGAAAAAGAAAGGTTATTACACATATAATTAGCACTAGAAGCGTGGCAACTGAAGGTTGACACGTGTAGTGTGAAAACTGAAAGTTTGTCAGAAGTAATAAATTTCGCTACACTCTGACTTAATTTAGCAAAAGAATTAATAAAACCGGAAAATCCAAAGTTAATTTAGTGACTGAAGTTAATAGTGAGCTTTCTTTCTGAAGCACATCGAAATTCAGTAAAATACGGTTAGTCTTGGACTACCTCAACAATCATTTCTAAAGGTACTTGAATCTACGCAATTTAGAAAGAAGAGATTTAACTTTGAACTTGAATTAAACGATTCTGAACAACTAACAATAGTACGTACCAAGCTGAGCTGCAGTCACAGGTAACTAAAATACGGTAACAAAACTCGCACTCTTAATTTGAGCTTGTGTAATCTAAATATTGTAGCCAGCTATGAATGCCTTAACTGAACTTTGAAATTAAAGCAGTGAAAACGAATGATGCTGGCGTTTGAATTTCAACGACACTCGGGTTCATTCCGCAAAAGGAAGGGACCCTGCTTGGTAATGCAATTGGGACAATGAGCAACAAATGTTCACGCTAAGTTGCTGTAATTATAGTTACGAAAATGGTACAGTTTGAAAGGCTGAGGTCTGCCATACAGTTCTAAAACTTTACGTGCTTCCAGTCTTCCTTGTTGGTTGATTGAAGGTTTGAAGCCGTCGATCGAGGAGGTGGCGACAGTCACTCATTGTCGGCCGTCGCTGTTGCAGAAGCTGGATGTTGGCGCGCCTTCTTCTCAACACGGTCACCAGGCGAAACGGGCTCTTGATGTGCGCCAGCTAATGCTTCCCGTCCGCGACACCATGTCAGAAACTATCATCGTGAGTCGAGCGCAATTACATGCTGCCAAACCCCGAAAGCGCGGCAACTCGCGAGAGCTTCACACAACAACCCTGCTCCACTCGCTACTCCAGCCAGCCACTCTCTCTGCTCAGCCCGCGCTCCACGCGACAGAGTTAACACTACCAAAGATCCTACACACTTTGATTCTTCACACGACCTATCGATGTAATCGTTCGATAGCAATTTTCCCTAGGCAAGACCCAGCGTAAAAATACAAATAATATTTACGAAACAAACCAATTATACATCGACATAAATGCATAAATATATATATATATACAAATAGTAAAACAATTACAATATACGAAGACACAGAAATGTTATATATTCAGGTAACAAAAATAAGGAAAACAAACTTATAGTACAATAAATGGAAATAGGAAGATATGCATTTCCGGCGTTACAGGATGATCTTGCTATTTGATCCCCTCCCCCAAATCAACCAACCAACAGACAGAATTGATGAGCGGAGTAGTGGGACGAACGTTAGGTGTGGTGGTTTGGGCAACCCTACGTCTTGAGAGCAATCTGAACAGCTGCCGCTACATCACGGGGATTTTCTAGCCCGAGCCACTGCTCCTCCTGCAGGCCGTTCCAATGCCATATTTCAGCAGGACAAAGCCCGGATTCATTGGCGAGGAATGTGCAAGACTTCTTCGAAGGACGACGGGTATTACTGCTTCCCTAGCTTGCCACTTTACCTGACGTGACTGGGATATGGTCGGTTGGCAACTTGCTCGTTCAGGTCCTCCTGCCCACGCCTACGAACCGCGCGACAGTGTGTTACCGATCAGCATATTCAGGCGCTCTTTGATTCCATACCACTACGTCGATAATCTGTTCATCATAAGAACAAACCTGGTGTAAACAAACACAAACGCGATGCTCTGTCAGAAACTGTAGCACACGTGCATTGGTGTTGTTACACTCTTGAGAGAAGTTCCTACTTATGTATTACAGGGTTATTACAAATGATTGAAGCGATTTCACAGCTCTACAATAACTTTATTATTTGAGATATTTTCACAATGCTTTGCACACACATACAAAAACTCAAAAAGTTTTTTTAGGCATTCACAAATGTTCGATATGTGCCCCTTTAGTGATTCGGCAGACATCAAGCCGATAAACAAGTTCCTCCCACACTCGGCGCAGCATGTCCCCATCAATGAGTTCGAAAGCATCGTTGATGCGAGCTCGCAATTCTGGCACGTTTCTTGGTAGAGGAGGTTTAAACACTGAATCTTTCACATAACCCCACAGAAAGAAATCGCATGGGGTTTAAGTCGGGAGAGCGTGGAGGCCATGACATGAATTACTGATCATGATCTCCACCACGCCGATCCATCGGTTTTCCAATCTCCTTCCATGATGGAAGTGCGGTGGAGCACCATCCTGTTGAAAGATGAAGTCGGCGCTGTCGGTCTCCAGTTCTGGCATGAGCCAATTTTCCGCGGGCTACGCATGAAACTTGCCCGCACGCGTTCCCCATTTCTTCGCTCACTGCAGGCCGACCCGTTGATTTCCCCTTACAGAGGCATCCAGAAGCCTTAAACTGCGCATACCATCGCCGAATGAAGTTAGCAGTTGGTGGATCTTTGTTGAACTTCGTACTGAAGTGTCGTTGCACTGTTATGACTGACTGATGTGAGTGCATTTCAAGCACGACATACGCTTTCTCGGCTCCTGTCGCCATTTTGTCTCACTGCGCTCTCGAGCGCTCTGGCGGCAGAAACCTGAAGTGCGGCTTCAGCCGAACAAAACTTGATGAGTTTTTCTACGTATCTGTAGTGTGTCGTGACCATATTTCAATGAATGGAGCTACAGTGAATTTATGAAACCGCTTCAATCATTTGTAATAGCCCTGTAGATATCTTATTACTATGTTACGTTAAATGAATCTTTAAGATATTCGAATCTATTAACAACCATCAACGTCTTTCTCAATCACGCTTTAGCTACGTAGTTTTGATTTCAAAAATCGAGTGCAGTCACAGCCTGTGCAGCATTGTGTACTGATTGTCGCGCTGTTAAAGCGCAGTATTAAACGGGTGAGGCTGCTTTCTGTTCCGTAGTGAAACACGCGCGTGGAACACGGTTAAAAAGCGCCTAGAAATAGGGTGTTCTTAATCTTATTCATAAATTTACGGAGATAATCGGCTCTGAAGTTTTCCCAGTGTATTATATATTGCAGTTGAGAAATACTTGCACATTCAGAATACAGCGCAGGCGGTGGCGTGATGGAATGTAAAGCACATGCGGTTATTCGCGCGTTGGTTCAAATGTCTCCGGTATCGCTTTTCTTTTTTTCTTTTGTATCGTTCAATTTGAAATACCTGCATCTCGTAATTATAAAACTCATCGTCATTTTTTATGAGTAATGCACGTCTCCTTGTTTCTAATTACATATTGGACGCGAAATTCCTGTTTCCATTTCAAATACAAAATTCTTAATTATCGATGATTTACGAAAGACTGTTCACAAAAGTTGTTTAAATTAAGAAAAGATAACAATTTAATTTTTAAGGCAAAAATGAAAAACCAAATCCTCTTTATTTATACTATGTCCGTCGTTTTATACCACAGAGGTATAACATGACAAACAATCATTTTGAAAGCATCGAGCACATCATATAAATGCTGAATTTTTACATTTGCTACTGTACCATTACAGTTTGAACCCAACAGAACTGATGTGCGCTGCGGGATTTGACACGAGAAGTAACAAGACTGTTAAGCTGCCAGACGTACTGGAACTAACGCACGCACCTTTTCTACACGTCACTGCCGAACCCTGGCGAGCTATAGAACGGCTCGGCATAAAAGAATAAGAGAAAATACTGTGCCTGGTTCGCTTCGTGGATTCTGTTGTTGATAGGCTGGTTATCAATGTAGCAGGTGACACTTCCAGAACTGAAATGTATTTCTCGGATTCGGATAAGGAAGGCAGGCAGCTAAGAGTAGTGTGCAATTTGCAGGGGGGGATGGGGGGGATTTCCCCCCCCCCCCCCTCTGCATCAGACCATCCCTTCATCTGGTTTTAGTTTATGCGTGCCAACCTGGGATGTTATTTCCCAAGCACTGGAGTAAAACTTTACATATAATTTAAAGTTGTGGATCGGAACACAAAGTTTTTAATAAGTCTTACTATTAACACTATTAATATGTTTGAGTTTTCTATCATCAGAATAAGTACAGCTTTTCACAAATGTGCCTCTACTTTTTGAATTCCCCTCGTATACCGGTATGTAGAGGATTTTGTAAATAAGCTTTACCTATAATGTACTTTTAAAGATATAACAAATGATGGCTTTTCTGATAGTGCATACGCGTGAATAGTGAGTTTCGGCATTAACATCTATTTATAAATAGCTGTTTAACCATGCGTAACGCTACGGTCCAAGCTAGTAACATATATAATTCTAATAATCCCGAAGACATCCCCCCCCCCCCACTAGTAACAGCACAAATCGCACCCTGTAATCTAAGAGATAACCAGACGACTGACTGTAAGTAATACTTTCAGTGGCTTCAATATTTAACTGCATGGTGAAATCCTTCGAACACTCTCTTACGTTACACACAGGTTATGCAGAAAAATTACCCTGTGTTAAGTCAGGAGTTTTCATCATTCTTGTTTTTAATTACAATAGTGCGTTAGCTAAAAATGATAACGTGCTGCGGTTTTCGTCTAGTCTTCTAAGGAGAGTATTGTGGGAGGTTTGCAGTGTATTATTTCATTCTGCTTAAAAATTAAGTGACATTCGAAGCGGTATTTCTCCTCTGCTCGTCCCTTTTTACGTGTGAAATGCGGCTGGGCACGTCACTGAAGGCTAGCTGTACCAGCTGACTGGCCAGTGCTGTCCAAGTTAAATGCGCCGGTAAAGCTATCGTCCCGCATTATCGCTAAGTCGATGTGTGCGTAACGCAGAGCACAAAACGTACCCTTATTATACTTGACAGTACTCGAGACTGCTTGGGTGCAGTCCCACGTGAAACGGAAATCCAATGAGGTTCCAGCAAACTCGGAAGAATACATACGTAGTGCAATGTTTACATCAGGTTTATTCGTATGATGAACGGATTATAGCGGCTCTGATTGCAGCACACGGTGGCGCTAATCCGTACTGTATTTCCACAGTCGCAGTACATGTAAAAAAAAAAAAAAAAAAAAAGAAAAAGTGTGTGAAATCTTATGGGACTAAGGTAGGGTGACCAAATTATTTTCGGTAAAAACTGGGACACATTCACCCGGGTGCCAATGGACACCTCATTCCACATGTACCCAGATTACTTAATTTTAAATATTAATGTTTTGTAGATACATTTTGTTAACCCGATTATTATAACTAATAAGAGGATACAAAAGATTGATATAATCTAGATTATCTGTATAATTAATGACATTTAATAAACGTTGTAAGACGTATCCTTTGCCGGCGATTGTCGAGACATGACAGAATCTCTGACCAGAGAGTAGTTTGTCGTTAGTTGTTGCTAGTCGCTAGTCTGCGCTTGTCTGTGGGAGTCGACAGTAGCCTGGTGTAGTCTGCGTGATTCGGCGGGAGTCGGCATGTGTCGGCTGTGTGCTCTGCTCGCGACTCTGAAGGATGAGTATTGTTGTAGAAGGTAAAGAAGCAGCCTTGCGTATATTTAATAATGTGTGTTAATTTAATTTGTTCCAAAAAAATGCCCAAATAATAATTTTTATAATATAAAGTAACTCCTTTAAAGAAAAGCATTCATTTCAATTTAAAGAATATTTCCAATGCACGATCATTCCTTCCAAGAATAAAAAAAAAAATATATATATATATATATATACGCCAGCATTGCACGAAGCTGTGTCGAAAAATATCTAATTAAGAGCAGATATAATTGCAGTTTTTATTGAGGTAAGAATTTTTGCTTTTTTATTCAGAATACAGGGCCGAAGGGCAGCGCTGCTGTCCTCATAAAATTTATCAGGTTACTAAACTTTTTTTATTATTTTGGTGTTTAGCAATTTTTTTTTGTTTCAAACTTGACATTAAATGAGAAAAGAATTTTGTGGGGACTTTACATGTGAATGCATTTCTGCACACAGACTATAAATGGGAGCCAATTTTGTTCAGAGGTTACATTAAAATTAATTTTGTTCAGAGGTTACATTAAAATTAATTTTGTTCAGAGGTTACAATATTATTTAAAATTCATTTAATTATTATTTTTTGTGGCGAGGTTACACTTGGCTCACATTTTCATTTCCAATTTTTCTGTGGGGATGTTACACTTGGCAATTTGTTCCAAAAAAATGCCCCAATAATAATTTTTGTAATATAAAGTAACTCCTTTAAAGAAAAGCATTCATTTCAATTTAAAGAATATTTCCAATGCATGATCATTCCTTCCAAGAATAAAAAAAAATATATATACGCCAGCATTGCATGAAGCTGTGTCGAAAAATATCTAATTAAGAGCAGATATATTTGCAGTTTTTATTGTGGTAAGAATTTTTGCTTTTTTTATTCAGAATACAGGGCCGAAGGGCAGCGCTGCTGTCCTCATAAAATTTATCAGGTTACTAAACTTTTTTTATTATTTTGGTGTTTAGGAATTTTTTTTTTGTTTCAAACTTGACATTAAATGAGAAAAGAATTTTGTGGGGACTTTACATGTGAATGCATTTCTGCACACAGACTATAAATGGGAGCCAATTTTGTTCAGAGGTTACATTAAAATTAATTTTGTTCAGAGGTTACATTAAAATTAATTTTGTTCAGAGGTTACAATATTATTTAAAATTCATTTAATTATTATTTTTTGTGGCGAGGTTACACTTGGCTCACATTTTCATTTGCAATATTTCTGTGGGAAGGTTACAACGTATACAGTAATAAAGAAATGTATTACGATTTTACAAAATTTTACAGCCATTCAACTTTTAATCAATTAATATTAACATGAGCTTTAATATTACTGAGCATTTGTAGATGGAATTGACTGTCCTTGGAGAAAAGGGTATTTTTCACTGCCTCCAGCCTTCTTGATCATGTCTTTGTTCTTTGAGACACAGTGATAAAACTCGGCACAATCCATTTTGTAGTTGTACAGGATCTGCAGGATTGCTTCAAGAGAGTCCACCTCCATTCTGTTTCTTTCATCAGTCCACTGGATATTCATGGACGAAAATATTCTTTCCACATTGGCATTATGGGCTGGGATTGCAAATAAATACCTTGCAATTATTACCAACCCAGAGTAATGCTGAAGACAGTCACAGCTGTTAAAAAAACTCACCCACTTCTCATGGCATTCCAATGGTGTTTTTTTTTTTCATTATTCCACTTGTGAAGACTTTCTTCAACAAAATTTGGCAGTATGCCGAACTGATAAAAGAGAATGGAATCATCGAATTCAATCTTTTTACTCTTCAAATAAGAAACTGTCTCTTCAACACTTTCCCATTTTGGCACTCTGTTCAGTAACATCCAATCAAACACCGGCGATGAGGGTAAATATGAGGCGCTCCACTTGCTGAGATATTCTACACAAGTGTCATAAAACTTGTTAACTTCTTCTCTAAAACTCCTTTCCCCTGCTTCTGATACTTCTGCTCTTTTAAGGACAGATTTAACATTAAAAGAAATGAACTGCTGTTCTCTCCTCTTAGTAACAGTTTCCAGAGTATTTTTCAAAACGTCATTTACCTCTATTACACTATTCGTGCTTCCCTCAATTTCCTTCATCCCATGCTGCAATGTGCTAAGCTGACTGTGAATGAACCATAAGCAGGCTTCACTTAAAGGGTTACTAAAAAACTGAACCAATATTTTGGGGGCTTTGTCTTCATTTAGGAAAAAATCTTTTAACGGTTCAAACAGGCGGATTACTCTTGCAACTGCTGGAAACAGTGATAACCAGCGATTTTTCGAGTGACACATTACATTCATATATTCAGTTCCCACATAATCACAGAACTCCTTAAGCCTCTCTGTTCTAACAGTATATATGTAAAAGTGTGAGTATACCTTCATGACGATAGTTTCAACATCACAGCTTAAACTGTCAGCAGATATCTGCACGCTGTTGTGTAAAACATGTGCAGGGCACCCTATGCCTTCAATGTTTTCATGAAATGTTGCCTTTAATTTGGTAAATACGTTGCACTTGCCTTGTCTTTTTAAACCACCAAAGTTTGTGTTGGTGTTGTCTCCACAAAATGCCACACATTTATTTTTCTCAAGATCAAACATTTCGATAGTATTCATACAAAATCTTGAAATTTCGTCAGATGTTTCATTAGGTAGGAACTCACCTTCAAAAGTTTGATCTGAATTCCCTGATTAATATCGAAAAACTGAACAACAAACGGAAATATTTTAGTGGCCTTATGATTGCTGGCATCAGTGGATATCCCGTAGAAATAAGACTTTTTGGCGTATTCAAGGCTTTCCTTTACACTCTGGGGAGCAATAACTCCTTTCACTAAGACTGACACTTTAGTTCTTGCTGAACTAAACGTTTTTGCAATGGAAGAAGCTTTTAAGCTTATTAGTGCAATCACTAAATCTATAAGTTTGGTGATGTTTTACTGTGTGGTAGGCTAGTGTAAGCTCGGCTGCTCGAACTTTCGTCTCGTCACTTGACTGATGTTTCACAAAATAATTTTGTAGAGTTTTACTGCAGCTCGGTGCACTGTATCTGTTAATGTGTTTCTTTGACCTGATGTGATGAACTATGTCGGAACGTCCAACATGACTTATTCTAATAAAACAGTTACATACGGAACACTCAGCTTCGGAATCAAAACGACCTATCTTAATGAAATTCCATTCCTTGAAATAACAGTCACTGAACTTGCAGGCACGTTTCGGCACTGCGTTTCACAGTACTGCAGCAATAATACCACTAATATGAGAAAAAACTATTGCAGTTTGTCTGACAAAACATCAACTACTACACTGTACTGACAATGAGTGTGTAAGTGGCGCGTCAACCGGACGGTTTCATAGCTCTGTTGCAATAATACAACTTACTACTTGTTGGCCAAAGTACCGCTCAAAGTAAATTATTGCCTGAGTGTATCAATACTGATACTGTAATTACTAGTATGGGACAATGGAGGTTTTAGAAAAATAAGGTAAAATATATTAATTTCTTGTGTTGTATTTCCTTTAATATAGCGAAATTCCAAAAATTTGAGAAAGTTTCACGAAATGTATTTAAAAACTGAATTCCGGGACTTTTGAGCGTCCCGAAACAAATTTTCGGGACACCGGAACATAGGGATGAAAACCGGGACAATCCCGGTTTTCCGAGATGTTTGGTCACCCTAGAATAAGGTCTTCAGTTCCTAAGCTTACACACTACTGAACCCAAATTATCCTCAGGACAAACACACACACCCATGCCCGAGGGAGGACTCGAACCTCCGCTGGAACCAGCCGCACAGTCCATGACTGCGGCGCCTCAGACAGCTCGGCTAATCCCGCGCGGCAGTACATGTACAGATCCAGTCATTTGTGTAGTGTCCTGACCCCATCGGTGGAGTAAATTTCATTGCGATCATATCTCACTGTCTTGGTGTTTCACTTCTTCTAAACAGTAGTGTAGCAAAAACACAGCTATGTTAATTGATTCATCAAAGAAATTTCCCTTCACACGTGGTACTGCAGCTGTAGCATCGGATCATACGATGCTACTTCTGAGCTACGGTCTCTGAGAAGGAACGAGCGCAATGGAGAAGAGGAACTGTGTAACGCCGCAAACAGGAAGCGGGGGCGGCGGCGCGCCCTGGCGTCCCTTTCCACCTGGCGCGGGCGCCGGGGTCGGGTCGCAGGTATACAGCGAGTCAGCACTGCTGACGCCAGCCGTTAACGCAGCTCCTGCCCGTCAGCGAGTCCTGCATTCCTGCCGATTCCCGGGAAAACGACACACTTCGACTCGGCAGAACGGCCCTTCCGGTAAAAAGTAAACCCGGAGGAAGTGGCACACTTCCGAGCGCACCGCGAGAGTAAATGTCGGCGTTGGCAAAGAGAACGTGCCGAATCTGCTTACAGACGAACAGAATGCGGACCAATATCGCTAACGCCCTCCTGTTGCAGGAACCTCGAGCATAGCCAAGACTCGAACATTAAGCATTCCGGGAAGACAAAAAAAAGGAGCTTCTCTAAAACAACCAGTACCTATTCAGGAAAAAAAAGAACTCTTGGGTATTACAGAGCTTGTTTTATTTGTTGTTGTGGTCTTTACTCCGATGTCTGGTTTGACATAGCTCTCTGCGGTACTTTATACTGAGCGAGTCGTCATCTACTGCAAGCTGCACCATTTGAACGTGCTTACTTTAGTCAAGCCTTTGCTCCTGCCTATATTTCCACCACTGTCCCCATTTTCCTACAAGACCAAATTGAAGATTCCTTGATGATACAGGATGTCCCTCCAAATGATTCTTTCTTTTTGTCAAGCTCTATCGTCAATTTATATTGTCTCTTCTGCTATTCATTATCTCTTCATTAGTTATTCGATATACTCATTTCTTACACTACGCTTGTCCGCCCTTTTCCCAACAATACCAAATTGACGATTCCTTGCCGGCAGAGGTGGCCGAGCGGTTCTAGGCGCTACAGTCTGGAACCGCGCGACCGCTACGGCCGCAGGTTCGAATCCTGCCTCGGGCATGGATGTGTGTGATGTCCTTAGGTTAGTTAGGTTTAAGTAGTTCTAAGTTCTAGGTGACTGATGACCTCAGAAGCTAAGTCCCATAGTGCTCACAGCCATTCTTGTTTGATGATTCCTTGATGCTACAGGATGCCTTTGCAAATAATCCTTTCTTTTTGTCAAGCTCTATCGTCAATTTATACTGACTCTTCTCCCGTTCAGTACCTCTTCATTAGTTATTAGATCTACTCATTTCTTACAATACGCTTGTCCGCCATTTTCTGGAGTATTGCTGTGCGTTGTGGGATCCGCGTCAGATAGGATTAACGGAGAACATCGAAGAAGTTCAAAGAAGGGCAACTCGTTTCTATCATTGCGAAATAGGGAAGAGTGTGCCACAGATATGATATGCGAATGTAATGTAATGTGTGTGAAATCTTATAGGACTTAACCGATAAGGTCATCAGTCCCTAAGCTTACACACTACTTAACTTAAATTATCCTAAGGACAAACACACACACCCAAGCCCGATGGAGGACTCGAACCTTCGCCGGGACCAGCCGCACATTCCATGACTGCAGCGCCGAGACCGCTCGGCTAATCCCTCGCGGCTGTGATATGCGAATTGGGGTAGCAGTCATTACGGAAAAGGAAAAAAAAAAAAAAACACTTTTCGTTGCGCCAAGACATTTCCATGAAATTTCAATCACCAAGTTTGCCGTCAGATTGTGAAGTATTTTGTTGGCGACCAGCTACATACGGAGGAATGATCATCATAATAAAGTAAGAGAAATCAGAGCTCGCACGGGAAGATTTAAGAGTTCGTTTTTCCCGTGCGCTTGTAGAGAGTGGAACGGTAGAGAAAAAGCGGGAAGGTGGTTCCACGAACCCTTTCCTAGGTAATAAATTGTGAACTGCAGACTAATCATGTAGATGCACATGTAGATGAAGCACCACATTTCAGAACCTCTGTTCCCTTTTCTGCCTGATCTTTCCATCGTCCACATGTCATTTCCGTAAGGGCTACAATCTGGATCAATACCTCTAGTAAAGCTTTCCCAACGCTTATATTTAATATTATTTTCTCCAGGTCTGAATGATGCTGATTCTGCAGCTGTTGTTCCTTTAATGAAAAGATCACCCACGACCGATTTCGTCCTTTATATTAGAGCATCAACAAGAGTATCCTAAACTGCCAAATGTTAATACATAATATGATGTTTTTATGTACCTTGGGGCAATTATTGAAATTATCGAGTTATTGGAAATCATGTTGAAGTACAACTAATTCGCGTTACAAGACAACGTTTACCTTCAAAAAGATGGATTACCTTATGGGATTTCCGTTGGCAGGTGCACCGGCAGATATTTTCCTCAATCACTTGGAAAATAAATTATTCAAAGATCATCCTAGAAGTAAGGCTAGTACAGAGTACTACAAACTTTGACTATGTACTCTTCTTATTCTGTGGCTAACAACAAGAAATTGACCAATGCGAAAATGCATTTAGTCCGGTGCACAATAATATTACTTATACGGTCGAGCACCAGCATGAAAACAGCGTTAATTCCTTAGATCCTTCTATCGCCATGAATAAACCTAGAAGTGTTTCTGGCATTTATCGTAAACCTACCTCTTCCGACGTCATAGTTCCAGCCGCGTCGAGCCATCCTGATCAGTTACAGACTCTGAGAAGCTCATCTGCAGAAACCAGCACGGTTTTAGGAAAAAGCGATCATGCGAGACACAGCTGGCCCTCTTTGTGCATGATATACAACAGGCTCTAGATACCGCCTCCCAGGTTGATGCCATATTTCTCGACTTTCGAAAGGCGTTCGACTCAGTTTCGCACTGTCGCTTGCCCCAAAAAGTGAGCTCTTACGATCTATCCAATGACATATGCAGTTGGATAGAAAGTTTTCTAACAGACGGAGAGTAGTATGTCGTTCTGAATGAGGTGACTTCATCAGAAACAAGCGTAACTTCAGGTGTGCCCCATGGCAGCGTAATAAGTCCGCTGCTTTTTACGATTTACATAAACAATCTGGTTGATGGTATTGACAAAATCAATGAGGATTTGCAGAAAATAAATGCGTGGTGTAAATACTGACAGTTATCTCTCAATATTAGTAAGTGTAACCTACTGCCTATAACAAGACGAAAATCCCCAATAATGTACGAGTACAAAATAAATGCCCAGTCTTTGGAAAGGTAACATCCGTCAAGTATCTGGGTGTGACTATTCGAAATGATTACACAAGAAACGGGCAAGGGAACTCTAGATTGCGGTTTAATGCTAGAACCCTGAAGAGGTGCAGTTCTTCACCTAAGGAAATTGCTTACAATACATTAGTTCGTCCAATCTTGGAGTATTATTCGTCTGCATGGGACCCTTACCAGTTGGGTCTGATTCAAGGAATTGAGAAGGTCCAAAGAAGAGCGGCAAGATTCGTGACTGGTACATTTAGCCATGTTCAGCGAGAAACATTCTCCTTGAACTGCCGCTCCCAGCTAAGGAAGTTGAGAAAGAACTTGGCTGGTTGGGAAATATAGCACGGAATAACGGCTATAGAATGCTCGTTCATAAAGTTTACAGTTTGACGAAATATAAAAAGAATTGATTGACAAAACGAGGTTCCACATAAAAACAATTTGTTTCCTTTCAAATGGAAGCTTTTATACAGGCTAAGTAACCATCAACCGTCACTTGTACGCCTTTTAATAATCGCCATTAATATTGCATATGACGTATACCAAAGCAGTAGCGTGTATAAAATTTCCTGCTCTGAATGTAAGGCGAGTTACATCGGGTAAACAGAAAGAAATTTCAAAACGCCATATTAGGAGTACACGGAATTAAAAAGAAAAAAAATGTAAGTAACAAATCCACATTCGTTGCTCACCTTACAAACGACAGTCATGAATTATACAGTATCGAAAACAGCCTTGTAATCCTTCATAAAATGACGAAGGGCTACCTGATAGACTTTTACAGAGAGACAGAAATTTACGCACAGAAATGTATGCACTCAGTAAAGCCAAGGAAAAGACGCTTAGCGAGCAGCGCTCATTAAGGAGCACAAATTTCTTGGATATCTTTCGCCCAATTATTGACAACTTTCTTTAAATATTTTCCGCAAGTTCGCAGTGGTAGCTAGTTGTTTGCGAACATACTTTTGTGAGCAGTCGATGATGCGTCCCACTTTATCCTCGACTTGGGCACCTCGTTCATGGCAACTATGTAACACTTTTATAATTCCGAATAACTACTTTCAATTTTCTTTGATAAACATGCAATTTTAGTTCTGAAACACGTCAGAATACAACTCTTTTTTAGGCTAAGCCATATTAGCAATTTTTCGGATTGCATGTTTCTATAATACCGACATGCCCATTTCTCTCATGTCATCATTGGGCGAAAAACTTTTGTAAATCTACTCAACTTGTTCTGTTTTATCGTTTCCTGTTAGCGTTCCACGCGAAAAACATGCAATGTAAATTCGAAACAAATTCTTCCCTAGCTAAACCGTATTAATAGTTTTAAAGTATTGCGTTGTACAACTTTTATAATTACAAAACGCCTATTTTTCTCATTAGGCACGAAACTTTATTTAAAATCCATTTCATTTCTACTGTTTTTATCATTTGGCGTTGCTTCCCTACAGCGTAACTTAATTTTTATATTATTTGAGCGCTTGTACTGTTTAATTGTACGTTATTTCTGCACTTGCACTGTTAAATGTATATTATTTCTGCACTTGTACTGTACTGCATAAGTGTTGTCTCTCATCTACTATTCTACAAAACAAACATATCTGCGTGCCCATTATATTACGTATCCACACTTGGCAGTTTCAGGCACTCGTGGTAATAACCGGCCGAGTGAACTTCGTGAAGTCCTACAAAAGCGACCGGAGCGGCTTTTCATTAACATACATTTATTTTCCTTATTAACAAATTTCTCGTTTTCAGAAAAGATTTTCCAGCCATTGCCAGTCACCACTTTATATATTCTCTATTTCGGTCATTATCAATTCAAACAGCTAAACTCATCACCTAATTTCAAGGTCTGATCTAATTTCCTTAGCATTGCCTGATGTAGTTGAACCACATTTCAATACTTTGTTTTACTTTCGCTGACGTTTTATCTTATAACCCACTTGTTCTATATGCCCACCGTATCTTTCAAGCAGCAAATGTAGGTAATCAGGTAGATAATACCTTACTGAGAATGTTACGTACCACTTGCTAAATGTTATTATAATATTTATCGGGACTACATTATGCCATTATCAAATCCTATAAAATAAGGGTACAAATCAATACATCGTAATACTCCACACATCTCTGAACAATATGTCATATCCCTTCAGATGCTATATACAATACTAAACTTGTATTGCAGTGTATGCATGTATATAAAATGCAGCAAAACTCGAGTATTGTTTTTAGGATTTACTAAGATTTGTCACATTGTTCAAAGATTTTGCGGTAAACAGCAACATCGATTGGGGCTGTAATATACGTGTCACAGAACAGTACCATCTTTGGCAAGCGAAGACCTTTGCCTTACAACTTGGGAGACTATTTTGTGCCAACAGGAGATGTTCAAGAAGAGTTTTATGTTTGATGAAGGTTGTTTGATGGTGTTTTCTACTTTTGACTGTGCTAATGACATGGAAACTTTAAGGTACGTTATTGCAGGATAGTATATATATCTACATGGCTATCAGTATGTGTGGTATTGCGGTGCACTGATTTGTTTCCTTGTTTTATAGCAGTTGGTAATGGGGTGACGTAGTCCCGAAACATGTTCTGTCAGATATATATCACATTTTTGGTAAGAGGTGTGTAACATTGTCATTACTGATTCATGAGACAGTGTGCGATGGCTTCACAGCAGGTAATCCGTACCTCGCCGTTAAATAATATTCAATATACAATCAAATACACCTTTCGCTCGACGAGTTTTTGTCCAACAGAACCCATTTCGCAGTACTGGACCTGGAATGTTCAACAGAGATGAAAATAACAGCGGGTGCACAACAAGGAAGTCTACTTAAACCATTAATTGTTCCAAACGTAAAAGATTTATTACATAGGACCAGAGGCACAATGCGATTATCCTCTGGCGACACTGGCGTCTGGAACAAATCGGTGTCGTTGGCTGGACGTAAGGAAATTCAGAAAAATTATGGGACAGCTCTCTGTAAATGTAGATAAATGCAAGGTAGTGCCTATAACGAAAAGAAAGGAACTTATAGTATACACGTACAGGCTTGATGATGGATATATTCAGCAAGTATAAATGTTGTTTTTGTTGTGGTCTTCAGTCCAGAGACAGGTTTGAAACAGCTCTCCATGCTACTCTATCCTGTGCAAGCTTCTTCATCTCCCAATACCTACTGCACCCCACATCCTTCTGAATCTGTTTAGTGTATTCATCTCTTGGTCTTCCTCTACGATTTTTACCCTCCACGCTGCCTCCAATACTAAATTGGTGATCCCTTGATGCCTCAAAGTATGTTCTACCAATTCTATTCAATACCTCCTCATTAGTTATATGATCTACCCATCTAATCCTCAGCATTCTTCTGTACCACCACATTTCGAAAGCTTCTATTTTCTTCTTGTCTAAACTATTTGTCGTCCACGTTTCTCTCCCATACATGGCTACACTCCATACAAATACTTAAATACTTTCAGAAACGACTTTCTGACACTTAAATCTATACTCGATGTTAACAAATTTCTCTTCTTCAGAAACGCTTTCCTTGCCATTGCCAGTTTACATTTTCTATTCTCTCTAGTTCTACCATCGTCAGTTATTTTGCTCCCCAAATAGCAAAACTCATTTACTGCTTCAAGCGTCTCATTTCCTAATCTAATTCCCTCAGCATCACCAGACTTAATTCTACTACATTCCATTATGCTCGTTTTGCTTTTGTTGATGTTCATCTTATATCCTCCTTTCAAGATACTGTCCATTCCGTTCAGCTGCTCTTTCAGGTCCTTTGCTGTGTCTAACAGAATTACAATGTCATCGGTGAACCTCAACGTTTTTATTTCTTCTCCATGGATTTTAATTCCTACTCCGAATTTTTCTTTCGTTTCCTTCACTGCTTGCTCAATATACAGATTGAATAACATCGGGGATAGGCTACAATCCTGTCTCACTTCCTTCCCAACCACTGCTTCCCTTTCATGCCACTCGACTCTTATAACTGTCATCTGGTTTCTGTACAAATTGTAAATAGCCTTTCGCTCCCTGTATTTTACCCCTGTCACCTTCATAATTTGAAAGAGTATTCCAGTCAACATTGTCAAACGCTTTCTCTAAGTCTACAAATGCTAGAAACGTAGATTTGCCTTTCTTTAATCTATTTTCTAAGATAACCCGTGGGGTCAGTGTTGCCTCACGTGTTCAAAATTTCTACGGAATCCAAACTGATCTTCCCCGAGGTCTGCTTCTACCAGTTTTTCCACTTGTCTGTAAAAAATTCGTGTTAGTATTTTGCAGCTGCGACTTATTAAACTGATAGTTCGGTAATTTTCACATCTGTCAACACGTGCTTTCTTTGCGGTTGGAATTATTATATTCTTCTTGAAGTCTGAGGGTATTTCGCCCGTCTCATACATCTTGCTCACTAGATGGTAGTGTTTTGTTAGGCCTGGTTCTCCCTAGGCTGCCAGTAATTCTAACGGAATGCTCTCTACTCCCGGGGCCTTATTTCGACTTTGGTCTTTCAGTGCTCTGGCAAACTCTTCACGCAGTATCATATCTCCCATTTCATTTTCATCTACATCCTATTCCAGTTCCATCATATTGTCCTCAAGGACATTACCCTTGTATAGACCCTTTATATACTCCTTCCAACTTTCTGCTCTCCCTTCTTAGCTTAGAACTATGTTTCCATCTGAGCTCTTGATATTCATGCAAGTGGTTCTCTTTTTTTTCAAAGGTCTCTTTAATTTTCCTGTATGCAGTAGGTAACTTACCTCTAGTGATATGCACCTCTACATCCTTACATTTGTCCTCTAGCCATCCCTGCTTAGCCATTTTGCACTTCCTGTCGATCTCATTTTTGAGACGTTTGTATTCCTTTTTGCCTGCTTCATTTACTGCATTTTTGTATTTTCTCCTTTCATCAATTAAATTCAGTATCTCTTCTGTTACCCAAGGATTTCTATTAGCCCTCGTCTTTTTACCTAGTTGATCTTCTGCTGCCTTCACTATTTCACCTCTCAAGTATAAATATTTAGGGGTAATACGAAGAAGTCGGCATTAGGGAAGGCAAATTTGTTGGAAGAGGTGTGAGAAAATTCACTGCATCTGTAAAAGGAGTGTAGTACAGAAGAAAAATAGCACCTATGCTATCGCTTCAGAGTTATCAAATAAGCACGACAACAGACAACGATCGAATTCAGAGGGGTGTAGATGGTATAGTCACAGATGCACTCGGAAGTGTAACAGAAATTCACAGTGAAATTCCATGGGGGCCTTTGGGAGAAACGTGAAGCTGTATTCGTGAACGTTTGTTTGATACATGCAGAGAGCCTGCTTGTGTGGAAGGTTGTGGAATAGCTCTGCTTCCGTCGTTGTATATCTCGCATAAGCGCCACGAGGATGTTGTGGGAGAGATTAGGGTACATACAGAGCCGTTGTTGTAGTCATCTTCCCTGATTCTGTACTAGAAAGGAATAGGACATAAAATAGCTTCAATTGATACGAAATACATACCGCCAAGCACTCTGCAGTGGCTTGTGGGGCGTATATGTAAAAAAACAGATTTTTGAACTACTCGTTTAAATTGACTCCTTCAGAATGTACGAGCATGGATCGAACCTCTCCTGTATTGGTATTATATAGTGGTCAGTTTTGTTACACGGCACTACTGACGGTGAGCGCTACTTTTGTAGCAGTTTTGGCAACTATCTCAAGAAACTGACATCACCCATTTCATAGAAATCAAGCAATGCTACAATATTTTTGTAAAGTAAAATTGATGGTCTGTTGATCAGACACAAACTGAGTTGAAGGAAGTTCAAAATGACTCCGGAACACTTCAGTGTTGTGTGATGTCCTTAGGTTAGTCAGGTTTAAGTAGTTCTAAGTTCTAGGAGACTGACGACCATAGATGTTAAGTCCCATAGTGCTCAGAGCCATTTGAACCATTTGAACACTTCATGCTATTTTTAGATAACTAGCTTAATGCCAGCTGCTTTGCTCTCGTAGACTTTATGGTCTGCACAGACTTTTTCTGTTTTTCTTTGATCAAATTTTTATGTTGTTCACAATCTGCAACATCTTCTAAAGTTTCCACACAGAAGTATGGTCTTTTCCGACTGTATTTCTGAGCAAATAGCAGTTCTGGTAGCTGGAGTCTTACGTTGTTGTTAATCATGCCTTTTTCTTACTTGTGGTATTTCGATAGATACTTTCATCCCATTACACATATTTCTTTATATCTAACCCAGAAATGAATTACCAGTTTTCAGACATGTAGGTTCAAAAATTTCTTAACATAACAAATATTTTCTTAAAATTTTTCATTCCCTTTTCACCCCCTTAGGGATTGAATTTCCAAAAAACAGTCAGTAAAACACATATTTTTTTTTTTCATTTCTAGCCGAGAAGCCAATTAACAGTTTCAAAAAATTTAGCTACAAATTCCTTTCAAAATGAAACATTTTCATAAAATTTTTCATTCTTTGTTTCGCCTAAATAGGGCTGAATTTCTAAAAACAATGAAACAAATGCTTTTTATTTCTAACATAGAAGCCAAATACAAATCTTCACAAATTTAGAAAAAATACGTGCATAATGAGATATTTCCATAAAAACTAAAGTTCCCTCTTTCACCCCAGTAGAGACTGAATTTAGAAAATAGTCAAGCACGTATTTTTTGTCACAAATCGAGAAGCTAAATAAAAATTATCTCAGTGTTAGCTGTAATTCTTTCATAATGAGACAGTTTAATAAAAATTTTCATGCTTTATTTGATCCCCTTACAGGTTGAATTTCCAAAAATAAGGAAACAGACAGTTCTTTATTTCTGACCGAGAAATAAAATACGAATTTTCGAAGTTCCAGCTTCAAAATTGCCTTAATAATGACTTATTTGCAAAAACCTTTCATCCCCTATTTCATAGCCTTAGGGGTGGAATTACGAACAACCGCTTCTTAAACTTCGCCCACAGTGTAACACTCTCTCCAAGTTTTAGATTTCTATTCTTAACGGTTTGGGCGATGCTTAGATAGTCAGTTAGTCATGACGTTGCGTTTTATACAATTACATAGACAAATGAGAGGGCAGGTTTACGGGAAAAAAGGAGGGGTACTTTGCTTTGATTGATTTGAAGGAACGTTTTCTGTTTGTAGGGTGTGGAGGGTATAGGGTGTACTACTCTCGATAGTGTTAAGGTCGCACCCGTTACGCATCGCTGGTTCTCTGGAACTTTCAGAGTTGAGTATGCGTCTTCCAGCAGGGGCGTTATCTTGCTTTTTTGTTCAGCAATGCACAAGTGCCAGAATACGAAGCGGGGCATCGTTGTTCGGGTTTCAAGCAGAGTCCTCGCGTGCAGTTCTGTCGCAACGAAAATTATTTAAATAGTTCGCTGAGGTGACGAAATAGAAGTTTGGAATTTTTATGCTGGTAGCTGTGAATGAGTGATTACTCGCTTTATTCGCGGATGTTGTGCGTAATTACATACGTAATTAATCAGGACTGTCATTCTTAGTCAACAGCATCCGCTGCCGAAACATACTGTAATTTGAACACTTGTAAAGCTTACCATGGCCTGTCATAGCGCGAAAGATTAATTTCGATAAGCAGTAGGGTAATGGCGAATTTAAATGTGGAAATGGAACTAAATTTTAATTGTAAATACGAACATCGTTGAGTCTAAGCAATTTTGTAAACTGTGTTACTTGCGAATTTCGTAAAAAGTGAAACGAAAAGAAATAATCGTCTGACATTATTTGCCGGGAGATCCCCATCTGGGGTTGTTCGACCACCTGGCGCAAATTTTTCTATACTGACGGAAAAGTAATGGCAACACCAAAAAATAATTACTGTGGAGTAATGAAATTTCGATAATACATTTGTGTAGGTATCATGTTTAAGTCATTAACACTGCAAAATCATAGATTGATGCAAGCGCGAGATAAACACTGAAAATATGAAATGTTGGTACACTAATAACCGGTGTAGCCTCCAGAATGTTGAATACAGAGGTGCAGACATGCATGCATTCTGTTGTACGGATGCCAGATGTAAGTTCTTGGGATGAGTTCCATACCCATTGCTCTTGGTTCGTCTATATAGGAACGGTTAATGGTATTTGTGGATGACGCTGGAGTTGCCCTCCGACGATGTCCCTTATGTGCATGATTGGAGACAGATCTGGTGACCGAGAGGGACAAGGCAACATGTCGACGCACTGTAGAGCGTGTTGGGTGACAAAAGCAGTGTGTGGACTAGCGTTATCCTGTTGGGAAACCCTATCTGGAATGCTATTCTCGAATGGCAGCACACCAGGTCGAATCACGAGATTTATGTACAAATTTGCAGTCAGGGTGCGTGGAATAACATGGAGAGTGCTCCTGCTGTCATACGAAATCGCATCCCAGACCGGTGTAGGTCCAGTGTGCCTAGCACGCATACAAGTTGGTTGCAGGCCTTCGAGTGACCTTCTGTCCCCCAAATGGGCATCACTGGCGCTGAGGTAGAACGAGCCTTCATCAGAAAAGACAACATACTTCCATCCTACCCTCTACTGAGCTGAAGTCGCAAATGGTGGTGGTTTGGAATCAACGGAATCTGGCTCGGTGCTGTCCTTGAGGTAACCGATGTATAACGGTTTGAAAGGTCTCTGTTGGATTCCTTTCATGTTTGATTTCTTAAATCTGTTGTCATTTACGGCATAAATTCCTCTTCTAAATTTACTGTGGCGTTTCTGACTATCTGGGAGGAGACTGAGTAGTGGAACGTGTTACTTTTACACATAAACAAGAACGATCTGTCACACTACTTCACTTTAAAACACAGTCTCATACGGAACCTACATCCGCTTTGTTTTATATACTGTATATGATAAGATACTGTCATCCCGCTTCCCTTCTGTGTGAGAGGATGATGAGCAAATGTATTTCAAGTTGCTTGCTTGAGGGTAGCAGACAAGCCTGTCTGCTAGAGAACAGTAGGACCAACGTCGGAACAGGTAGCTACGCTGTCTAAAAGCAGAGAGGTTTCTATCCTTAGTATGGACGTGTCCGTCCCTTGTCATGTTGGTATAGGAAACTGCCCCTCTGGCCACTTCCGTTTGTATTTGTGAGCCACCCTCAGGAAGGGACCAGGTCAGTCTGTCCGTGGCGAGTGTCTGAAGTGGTAAGATCTCCGGCTAAGCGCGTGTCTGCTAAGTCCGTAGGACAATGGATTTCTTAAGTTCAGCCTAACTGAAAATTTAATCACCTTTATTTCAGATTTAGCTCTAAAATATCTAATGTTATCTTAAATTGCAATGCAGTGTAATTCGCGTGTGAAGTTCAGAATATCTTCCGGTAGTTGCTTTGTCACTACTTGGTGAGTAAAGTGGAACCACGTGTTGATCAGTAACTCTAACTAAGATCATCAGTCTTAAATGCGAATGTGGGTGAGATTATAACATCTCGTCTTGAGAATATTTTTCAATATAGCAAATTTTCTTTATGTTCAACCCACGTGGGGTGTACTTTGTGAGACCAGTACCACATGCTTATACAGTTGTTTGACCCATCAGGTTAATAGTAAGACCATAGTAACCAGTTCGAGGTTTTTCTTTAGTAAATCGCGTTTCGATGTAATTTATTTTAATTATCACAATTATTGTGGAGTTACACTCTTTGTGTAAACCAAGTTGACCACGTGAAGCATGTGGTGTAAGCATCAAATAGCCCTCAGCTATTCTTTTCAGGAAGATTTCACAGAAAGTTAGTATGAATTTAGTATACCAGTGTGTGGTAATTTCATGACGGACAGGATTGCGCTACGAACGTAACTTCTTTGGGTGAAAATTGAATCAGTTGGTTGTGGTTAATTTCCTCTTGCATAAGTTTCAACGTTCTTCTTGTGTTATTTTATGAATGCAGTGCTGAATACAGTCTCCCAATGTTGGCTCCGTATTTGATGTGTTCCGTAAGATTACAAACTCACATTTACACAATCCTAAATAAGGCACCAGTTTAGTTATGACTCAAGTTTAATATGCTGATATTTCAATGATCAATGTTAAAATAAATTTCCAAATATAAACTGATTTATTTCTTTTTATTTAAATTCTCTTTCATATATATCATCGGTTGTCATATGACTATTAAAAGATTATGATTAATGTTTGTCTGGTTGGGAATTTGGTGAGCTAGACTGGATACCTGGTGAAACAGTTGCTCAGTAATGCAAGGTTAACTTCCCCAGACAGCTCACAGCTTTTAAACCGCTTTTATTGGCTATCAGCACCGCTTACACCACAAAATAAAGCAACAACGTTACAGGTTCATTGTGTAACTGTGGTGCCAACTGCTGATCACATTGCTGCTGCACATGCAGTACGATGTGCCACAACCATATGCCGAACACGATGGTCCTCCCTCAAGCTAGTGGCACTTGGCCTTCTGGATCAAGGTCTTCTTGCGGGCGTACCTTCCCGTGACCACCGCTGCCAGTAATCACGTACAGTGGCTACATTCCTGTCACATCTTTCTGCTGTATCGCGAGAGGAATATCCAGCTTCTCGCAACCCTATTACACGACCTCATTAAAACTCAGTGGGGTACTGATAATGTGTCTGTCGCCATGAAGGCACTCTTGGCTAACATCAACTCACCAGGTGCAATCTCAAAAGTAACTAACGCACACGCCCGTTACAGAGCTCGTGTTTAAAGCAAACCCGATTTGCATCCCCATATTGACGCTACTAGCTCCACACTTACGCGAATGGTGCGAAATTGGACATCTTCTCTGAAATGTAGAAACACGTCTACCAACTTGCGTTTATGTCGCACAACTCCTTCTTCGCGTTGCGATTCTTTATTCAGTCACTGCATTCGATGCCACTTTGGCTGCTTGATCGTGTTTGTGATTAAGATGAGACGAAATGATGAGGACAAAACAAACAACCTGACCTAGAGCGAAGAAAATCTCACCTGTCTGGGAATCGAACCTGGGACCACGCGATCTGGAGGCAGCGGTGTTAACCTTCAGACCACGAGCTGCAGACATAAGACAAGTAAAAATCTTATGTACCGTTAACCCATGAAAGCAACATGAAATGACACAATTTCGGAGACTTCAGTAGTCTCGTGCAGATGATTTTATGTATACATGGTGTTACAAAAAGTTACGGCCAAACTTTCAGTAAACATTCCTCACACACAAAGAAAGAAAATATGTTACGTGGACATGTGTCCGGAAACGCTTACTTTCCATGTTAGAGCTCATTTTATTACTTCTCTTCAAATCACATTAATCATGGAATGGAAACACACAGCAGCAGGACATACCAGCGTAACTTCAAACACTTTGTTACAGGAAATGTTCCAAATGTCCTCCGTTAGCGAGGATACATGCATCCACCTTCCGTCGCATGGAATCCCTGAAACGCTCATGCAGCCCTGGAGAATGGCGTATTGTATCACAGCCGTCCACAATACGAGCACGAAGAGTCTCTACATTTGATACCGGGGTTGCGTAGACAAGAGCTTGCCCCCATAAATGAAAGTCAAGAGGGTTGAGGTCAGGAGAGCGTGGAGGCCATGGAATTGGTCCGCCTCTACCAATCCATCGGTCACCGAATCTGATGTTGATAAGCGTACGAAATGTGCAGGAGCTCCATATTGCATGAACCACATTTTGTGTCGTACTTGTAAAGGCACATGTTCTAGCAGCACAGGTAGAGTATCACGTATGAAATCATGATAACGTGCTCCATTGAGCGTAGGTGGAAGAACGAAACTAAAATGAGCTCTAACATGGAAATTAAGCGTTTCTGGACACATGTCCGCATAACATCTTTTCTTTATTTGTATGTGAGGAATGTTTCCTGAAAGTTTGGCCGTACTTTTTTGTAACACCCTGTATAGATCGAGACGGCTTCAGTCTATATACATGAAAGCAATATTTTACCACTTAAATATGTGGAACTTTAATATCCGTGAAGTAAAGGGGCACGGTCAGATTTTGCAATAATGCAAGCTCTTACTTTTAACTATCCCTTACGAATGTCCGATCGCCACAGATTAAACTGCTGAAATGAAACGTGAGCAGAAAATATAGGCAAAGGGTAGTCACAAGTGTGACAGACCTTCCTCCTCTATCACTTGTTAACTCCGCTGCTGAAGAACGACTAGCTGATACCAAATCGCGAATTTGTACATTGTATGACAAATAGGGCGAAGCACACAGAAGATATGACCAGATGTCAATACAACTTCATACACATACTCATCATCAGTTGATGTGTATTTGATTAGAGTTGCAATACTCTGTGACAGAACCACCGCAAAGTACATTATTTGTTTTCGTGTTTAAAGTCATTACCAGGCCTGGTAGGGTATATGAGAGGCGCGAACAGCTTTAGATGTTGAGCTATCCTTGTAAGACACACGGAGATGCAGTTTACTCGTATGAGACAGCGTTGTTAGCAAATTACAGCGAGGACTGTTTGGTTGTGGCAGTGTCTCGGTGCTTGATTGCACGCGGATATGACGACAGACATATTCGTCTCCGTGGTTCCGATGGGCTACTTCTGAGCACCAGAAGGGATGATTGCTGTATTGTGCAGCAAGTTCATTGTATCTCCTTCACATCCATACGTTCCATCCGAGCGTTAGACATGGATCCCATCAACATTGTGCCGTCCCGCGCAGTTGGCTGGAGACTAAAACCAGCCGGTTTAGGGAATTACTGTTCCACGCGTAGACTGTCGTTAATTCCACAACACCCCAGCGGTATTTGAATTAATTCCGTGTCCGGGAAACGTGTACTGCTGATTAATGGCATCGCACTGCATTCAGCAATGGATCACGGTTCTACACTATCCTGGATGACCGTCATCGACTTTTATGGTGGTGACCTGGGTTGACGTCCAATTCTTCCAGTGTTTTGGAGGGACATAGCGGTGTGGCTCCTGGCGTTATGGTGTGGTTAGTTAGCCATCCGGTATGACATCTGGTCATTGCTGATAGCGATCGAGGAGATCTGACGACACAACGGTATGTTACGGGCATCCTGAGTCTGTATTTGCTGCCCCTCAAGGGCCGCTACTGTTGTGCCACTTTTCAACAGGACAATGCTCGTTCACACGCGGCACATGTCTCTATGACCTGTCTGCATGTAAATGAGGTATTCCCACCGCCAACAAGACTCCCAGGTTAGTACGCCGTGTAACACGCGTGGGAACAGCTCGGACGTCAATTCGTCCCATTGCCAGTGTCCATGATATCAAGGACCCGTTGCAACAGTTCTGAGTCAGTTTGCCTCAGGAAAGTCTACAGAGGCCCTAAGACACCCTACCTAATCGAATCGATGCCAACAAGGGTGCAACATTCTACTGACTGGTGGTCTCGCACTGTAAAATTCTTTGTCAGATTGACTTGATTTTATAATCCTTCCAATAACATCACTTACTCTCTCAAACCGTGACGTTTCATTTTGCTTTCTCCTCCTGTTCTAGATGGAACACTTTTTTTATCAGGTAGTGGATGTCTGAATTAACTTACATGACGTAAACTTGTTAACTGACTTGTGATAAGACTTTGATAAGTGAGATGATATTATTGTTTCGTGTCTACATCTACATCTACGTGATTACTCTGCTATTCACAGTAAAGTGCCTGGCAGAGGGTTCAGTGAACAACCTTCAAGCTGTCTCCCTACCATTCCACTCTCGAACAGCGCGCTGGTAAAACGAGCACTTAAATTTTTCTGTGCGTGCCCTGATTTCTCTTATTTTATCGTGATGGTCATTTCTCCCTATGTAAGTGGGTGCCAACATAACGTTTTCGCAATCGGAGGAAAAAACTGGTGTTTGAAATTTCATGACAAGATCCCATTGCAACGACAAACGCCTTTGTTTTAATGATTGCCACTCCAATTCACGTATCCTGTCTGTGACAGTATCTCCCCTATTTCGCGATAATACAAAACGAGCTGCCCTTCTTTGAACTTTTTCAATGTCATCCGTCAGTCCCACCTGATGTGGATCCCACGCCGCACAGCAGTGCTGGAGAATAGGACGGACAAGCGTGGTGTAAGCTATCTCTTTGGTAGACCTGTTGCACCTTCTAAGTGTTCTGCCAACGAATGGCAGTCTTGCTTTGCTCTACCCACAATATTATCTATGTGATCGTTCCCATTTAGGTTATTTGTAATTGTAATCCGTAAGTATTTAGTTGAATTTACAGCCTTCATATTTGCGTGACTTATCGCGTAATCGAAATTTAGTGGATTTCTTTTAGTACTCGTGTGAATAATATCACACTTTTCTTTACTCATGGTCAATTGGCACTTTTCGCACTATAGAGATATCTTATCTAAATCACTCTGCAATTCGTTTTGGTCATCTGATGGCCGTAAATGACAGCATCATCTGCAATCAATAAGAGGCCTACTGAGATTGTCTCCTATGCCGTTAATATAGATCGGGAACAGTAAAGGACCAATAACTCTTTCTTAAGGAACGCTAGATATTACTTCTGTCTTAGTCGATGAGTTTCCGCCTATTTCTTCGAACTGTGTCCTTTCTGACCGGAAATCTCGAATCCAGTCGCATAACTGAGGCGATATTCCATAGGCACGCAGTCTGGTTAGAAGACGCTTGTGAGGAACGGTGTCGAAAGCCTTCTGGAAATCTAAAAATATGGAATCATTTTGACATCCCCTGTCGATAGCATACTTCGTGAGTATAAAGTGCTATTCGTGTTTCACAAGAACTATATTTTCTGAATTCGTGCTGACTATGTCTCAATAAGTCGTTTTCTTCGAGGTAATTCATAATGTTCGAACACATCAGGGCTTATATGTTCCAAAACCCTACTGCAAATCGACTTTAATGATACGGGCCTGTAATTCAGCGGATTGCTCCTATTTCTATTTTTGGGTATTGGTGTGACTTAAGCAATTTTCCAGTCTTTAGTTACGGATCTTTCTGTGAGCGAGCGGTTGTATATACGAGGGTTGAACTTTAATAGTGGCAACTATTTATTCACAACCGACACAAAAGAGTTACATGTTTGCACCTGTTACTGTCCTTCAGAGTAGTCACCAGCGTTGTATACAATCCGTTGCCAGCGATGTGGAAGGCGTAGTGTACCGTCGGTAGAGCCGGTTCTGTTCATGGTGCGAATGAAGCGGTCTAAAGTTATGGTGATTCTCGTGTACGACTGTGATGGTGTTATCCTAACGCATTACGTTCCTCCACGGCAGACCGTCAATGCACCGTATTACTGTTCGTTTTTGGAGCATCACCCGTTACCAGCTTTGCGAAAGAAGCGGCGACACTTTCTACGCAACCCACCCATTATTTTGCACGACAATGCTCGGGCGCATAACAGCGCAACCTCTGGATGCTCTGTTCTGTCGATGGGACTGGGAAGTACTGTACCATCCACCATACTTCCCGGACTTAAGTCCTTGTGACTTTGATTTGATTCCGAAGATGAAGGAACCACTTCGTGGCATTCGCTTCAGAACTGTTCCAGAGATTCGGCAGGCAGTAGACCGCTCCATTCGCACCATCAAGAGAACAGGTTCTACTAACGGTATACAACGCCTTCCACATCGCTGGCAACCGGTTCTACACAACGCTGGTGACTACTTTGAAGGACAGTAACAGGTGCAGACATGTAACTCTTTTGCATCGGTTGTGAATAAATAGTTGCCACTATTTAAGTTCCAACCCTCGTATTTGCTAAATATTGGGCTATTGTATTAGCATACTCTGAAAGGAACCTCACTGGTATACAATCTTTTTTAGTCCCGGCCGCGCGTTCTGTGGGGTCGCAGCGACCACTCTCGGCTTATGCTTATACTGTCAGGCATTAGGCGGAGAATACATCACTCAAGTGAAGGTCGTGAAAACAGCTACAAGGACTGGAAAAGAATTACACGCCATGGAATTCATATACTTTACATTAATTGTTTTTCTTTTTTAGTTATGAAAAATGAAGGCAACTGTTTCCAAATAAGAGTTTCAGTTAATTTTCAGATGTTTTACGATTTGCACGGCGTGTTCGTAACGTTTCAGATGCATATACATTGTGGAAGAAAATAATTATGGAGTTTTAGTGGCGTTGTAACCTCCCCCTCACTTATCGACATCATGACAGTGAAAAATTAAGCCGCGTGTACCTAATGGAAATTTGGGAAAAGCAATCGTCACCGAAGTTAATTTGTCGGTAAAGAGGGAGGAAAGGGTTACATCTAAATGAAAGGAAAAATGCTAATGAAACTGCTGGAAATTAATTTTGAAAAGGGGTAAAGGTAATAAAGAAAGTAAATGTGCGGCCGTTACGTTAACAGTTAACTAGCGGTAATTAGATATTTGAGATTTGGGGGAAATTACGGTCGCCAGTCCTAAGGACAATTACTATAGTAGCTGAAAAAGAAAGGTTATTACACATATAATTAGCACTAGAAGCGTGGCAACTGAAGGTTGACACATGTAGTGTGAAAACTGAATGTTTGTCAGAAGTAATAAATTTCCCTACACTCTGACTTAATTTAGCAAAAGAATTAATAAAACCGCAAAATCGAAAGTTAATTTAGTGACTGAAGTTAATAGTGAGCTTTCTTTCTGAGGCACATCGGAATTCAGTAACATATGGTTAGTCTTGGACTACCTCAACAATCATTTCAAAAGCTACTTGAATCTACGCAATTTAGAAATAAGAGATTTAACTTTGATCTTGAATTAAATGATTCTGAACAATTAACAATAGTAAAATTTAGTACGTACCAAGCTGAGCTGCAGGTAAGCTAAAATACGGTAACAAAACTCGCACTCTTAATTTGTGCTCGTGTAATCTCAATATTGTAGCCAGCTATAAACACTTTAACTGAACTTTTAAATTAAAGCAGTGAAATAGAATATTACTTTAATGCTGGCGTTTGAATTTCAATGACACTCGGGTTCATTTCGGAAAAGGAAGGGACCCTGCTTGGCAATACAATTGGGACAATGAGCAACAAAGGTTCATGCTAAGTTGCTGTAATTTTGTGATGCAACAATTTTAAAAGTTTGAAAAGCTGAGGTCTGCCATACAGTACTAAAACTTTACGTGCTTCCAGTCTTTCTTGTTGGTTGATTGAAGGTTTGAAGCCGTCGATCGAGGAGCTGGCGACAGTCACTCATTGTCGGCCGTCGCTGTTGCAGAAGCTGGATGTTGGCGCGCCTTCTTCTCGACACGGTCACCAGACGAAACGGGCTCTTGATGTGCGCCAGATAATGCTTCCCGTCCGCGACACCATGTCAGAAACTATCATCGCAAGTCGAGCGCAATTACATGCTGCCAAACCCCGAAAGCGCGGCAACTCGCGGGAGCTTCACACAACACACCTGCTCCACTCGCTACTCCAGCCAGACTCTCTCTGCCCGCGCTCCACGCGGCAGAGTTCACACTACCAAAGATCCTACACACTTTGATTCTTCACACGACCTATCGATGTAATCGTTCAATATCAGTTTTCCCTAGGCAAGACCCAGCGTGAAAATACAAATAATATTTTTACGAAACAAACCAATTATACATCGACATAAATGCATAAATATATATATATATACAATTATAGTATGTAAAGACACAGAAATGTCATATATTTCGGTAACAAAAATAAGGAAAACAAATTTATAGTACAATAGATGGAAATAGGAGGATATGCATTTCCGGCGTTACAGCGTAACTGAGATAACCGACGCCACCGCCAAACTTCGACTTGCACAGCGTTGCCCAACATCCCACTCCCATCCCAGCCCCCACTGCACTTATCATTCTTCATTATTTCTTTAATGTTCTTCTTAGCCTTTTATTCACTTACTGATTTTACTGATTTTACAGCGAAGTAAAAGGAACCCATTGATGGCTCTCTTTTTGGATGATAAAATCCAAGACATGGAAATCACAAAGTCCATAGTTGTGATGCTTGCAAACATATCTCAGTATTTTGTGTAAGCATTTTAGGTTGAACTTAACCGTCAGCACGCACGCGCGCACACCAACCAACCCATCCACACACACACACACACACACACACACACACACGTACACACACACACACACACACACATAATACAGACTTAATTTAAAAACCACTATTACTGTTATTAAAATTGTTACATAAAATTTTCCGCTGTTAGCAGTATTATTATTTTATATTTTCTTTGTAGCTGTTCACTTACAATACATGATTTGTGCATAGTTCAATTTTTAGAAATGTGTATTATGTAAATGGGACTGCAAAAGCAGCCTGTGGCCTCTGGAAACTATTTACGTTTATATTACTTTTCACCCACGCAATCAAAGCATCGACATAGCTTTGAGTTTTGTACTAAAACGCTCTTTTGTCTTCTTCTACCAGACAATACCACAGGTTCCCCGAAAGTTGTACATACAAATCGTCCATGTCATACCTATCAGGATGTATCCATCTGATGATGGAGGTACACGCAATCCTATGAACCACGCAGTCGAAACAACAGTTAATGTGATTACAGCAATTTATTGTTTAAAATGAAATTAATAGAGCGATACTTTTTTCGGTGTGTTATTGCCGACCAAAAAATAGCAGTATTAAATAAAACAACGAACGTAAAACATGCTCGTTTCCGTTCGGTTTCGTTGGCTCATTTGTTATAACGAGAGCGGTTCACAGTCTCCTTCAGATTCCATTATATAACGCTCTGCTTCTTTCCCTTTTTGGTAACTGCCTGTTTGTCCCTTCTTTCTTCTTCTTCCTCTTTTCGTCCTTACGCCTCCTCTCTCCCCTCTTATTTTGCCTTTCTCCATTCCTTAGTCCCCACTGAAACCGCACCCTGGGTACAGGCCCAGCTGCCCCAGCTTCGTTACGAAGCAATAGAAATACGAAGTAAGATATCTTCAATTTGTATCGAAAAATTTGTTTATTTCATTTAAATATGATGTGTTCCACCAAATTTCCTAGAAATTGGTCAGTTTCTGGTATGGCTGTGTGGTGTCCTGCTCACTCGCCTCTTAAAATGTGTCTAAAGAATGCTGCTTTCTCGGACAGGTATACAACAATTCAAGCAAATCTCATTAACGGTTTTTATTACAAGAAAATAGATTGTCAATACTTAACTTTAGGTCGCAAGCAATTGGCGACTTGCAAATAATCAATGTCCATCACTGTACGAGGTGCATTCAAGTTCTGAGGCCTCCGATTTTTTTTCTAATTAACTACTCACCCGAAATCGATGAAACTGGCGTTACTTCTCGACGTAATCGCCCTGCAGACGTACACATTTTTCACAACGCTGACGCCATGATTCCATGGCAGCGGCGAAGGCTTCTTTAGGTGTCTGTTTTGACCACTGGAAAATTGCTGAGGCAATAGCAGCACGGCTGGTGAATGTGCGGCCACGGAGAGTGTCTTTCATTGTTGGAAAAAGCCAAAAGTCACTAGGAGCCAGGTCAGGTGAGTAGGGAGCATGAGGAATCACTTCAAAGTTGTTATCACGAAGAAACTGTTGCGTAACGTTAGCTCGATGTGCGGGTGCGTTGTCTTGGTGAAACAGCACACTCGCAGCCCTTCCCGGACGTTTTTGTTGCAGTGCAGGAAGGTATTTGTTCTTCAAAACATTTTCGTAGGATGCACCTGTTACCGTAGTGCCCTTTGGAACGCAATGGGTAAGGATTACGCCCTCGCTGTCCCAGAACATGGACACCATCACTTTTTCAGCACTGGCGGTTACCCGAAATTTTTTTGGTGGCGGTGAATGTGTGTCCTTCCATTGAGCTGACTGGCGCTTTGTTTCTGGATTAAAAAATGGCATCCACGTCTTATTCATTATCACAACCGACGAAAAGAAAGTCCCATTCATGCTGTCGTTGCGCTTCAACATTGCTTGGCAACATGCCACACGGGCAGCCATGTGGTCGTCCGTCAGCATTCGTGGCACCCACCTGGATGACATTTCATTTTCAGGTCGTCATGCAGGATTGTGTGCACAGAACCCACAGAAATGCCAACTCTGGAGGCGATCTGTTCAACAGTCATTCGGCAATCCCCGAAAACAATTCTCTCCACTTTCTCGATCATGTCGTCAGACCAGGTTGTGCGAGCCCGAGGTTGTTTTGGCTTGTTGTCACACGATGTTCTGCCTTCATTAAACTTTCGCACCCACGAACGCACTTTCAACACATCCATAACTCCATCACCACATGTCTCCTTCAACTGTCGATGAATTTCAATTGGTTTCAACCCACGAAAATTCAGAAAACGAATGATTGCACGCTGTTCAAGTAAGGAAAACGTCGTCATTTTAAGTATTTAAAACAGTTCTCATTCTCGCCGCTGGCGGTAAAATTCCATCTGCCGTACGGTGCTGCCATCTCTGGGACGTATTGACAATGAACGCGGCCTCATTTTAAAACAATGTGCATGTTTCTATCTCTTTCCAGTCCGGAGAAAAAAAATCGGAGGCCTTAGAACTTGAATGCACCTCGTATACAATGTCTGTGCAAATTTGTCACATACTTCATTTGGATCACTAATCGCGGCTCTTCTAGTGTCTCTCTTCTAGTGCGTGGTTTCTAATCCAGGTTTGCTAGTGCCTCAGGTAGCTCGCGTCTTATACTGTTCGGTCTAGGCTGGCAGGAGCGGCGCTCATATTCTCTTCGGGTAGAGGGCGCTCCTGCGGTCCTAGTCAGCGCACTATTGGCTGACGCCGCCTCACAGCTTTCTCTGCGGTTACGTTCTTCATCTTCGCGCCGGCGCTTGTCGTTACGCTGGTACAGACTGTGGGTCACCTATTAATATTATTTGAAGCATTTTTATGCAGCAGACTAATTCAGTGGACCATTGCTTTCGAGGTATACTTTCGGCTTTTTTTTTGTTTTTTTAGGGTTAACAGTCTTTCAGTTTTCTGACTTGTTTGATGCGGCCAGCCACGGATTCCTCTCTTGTGCCTACGTCTTCATCTTAGAGTAGCACTTGCAACTTGCGTCCTCAATTATTTGCTGGATGTATTCCAATTTCTGTCTTCCTTCGCAGTTTTTGCCCCCTACAGTTCTCTGTAGTACAGTGGAAGTAATTCTCTTATGTCTTAGCAGATGTTCTACCATTCTGTCCCTACTCATTGTCATTGTTTTCCACATATTTCTTTCCACTCCGATTCTGCGCAGAACCTTCTCATTCCTTACCTTGTCAGACAACCTAATTTTCAACATTCGTTTGTAGCACCACATCTCAAATGCTTCGATTCTTTTCTGTTCCTGTTTTTCCCACAGTCCATGTTTCGCTAACATATAACGCTGTGCTCCAAACGTACATTCTCAGAAATTTCTTCCTTAAATTCAGGCATATGTCTGATACTGGTAGACTTCTCTTGGCCAGGAATGACCTTTCTTCCAGTGCTAGTCTGCTTTTGATGTCCTTTTGATGTCCTCCTTACTTCGTCCGTCATTGGTTTTTTTCCTGCCTAGGTAGCACAATTCCTTAACTTCATCTGCTTCGTCACCATTAACCCTGCTGTTAAGTTTATCACTGTTCTCGTTTCGGTACTTCTCGTTACTGTCTTCTTTCTTCGATTTATTCTTGGTCCATATTCTGTACCCATTAGACTGTTCATTCCATTCAGCAGATCATGCAATTTGTTCTTCACTGTCACCCAGGATAGGAGTTTCATCAGCGAATCGTATCGCTGATATCCTTTCACCTCGAATTTTAACTCTACTCCTGCACCTTTCTTTCACTTGCATCATTGATTCTTTGGTGTACAGACTGGTCAGTTGGGGCGAAAGACTATATCCCCGTGTAACATCTTTTTAATCCGAGCACTTCATTGTTGGTGGCCGGCTGTTATTATTCCCTCTTGGCTTTTGTACATGTTGTGTATTACGCGTCTGTCCCTATAGCTGACCCCTATTTTTCTCAGAATTTCGAACGTCTTGCACCATTTTACATTGTTGAACGCTTTTTCCAGGTCGACAGATTCTACGTACATGTCTTGATTTTTCTTGAGCCCACTTCCATTATCAATCGCAACGTCAGAATTACCACTATCGTGCCTTTACCTTTCCTGAAGCCAAACTGATCGTCATTTAACACATCCTTAATTTTCCTTTCCATTATTTTATATATTATTCTTGTAAGTAACTTTGATGCATGCATTTTAATCTGATTCTGCGATAATTCTCGCGCTTTCAGCTGTTGATGTCTTCGCAACTGTGTGGGTGATATTTTTCTGAAAGTCAGGCGGTATATCGGCAGACTCATACATTCTACACACCAACGTGAATAGTCGTTTTTTTTTTTTTGCCACTTCTCCCAATGATTTTAGAAATCTGATGGAATGTTCTCTATTTATTCTGCCTTATTTGATATTAAGTCCTCCAAATCTCTTTTAAATTCTGATTCTACTACTGGATCTCCTATGTCTTCTAAATCAACTCCTGTTTCTTGTTCGGTCACATCAGACAAATCTTCCCCGTCATAGGCGCCTTCAATGTATTCTTTCCAACTATCCACTCCCTGCTCTGAGTTAAACAGTGGAATTCTCACAGCACTTTTGATGTTACAACCCTTGCTTTTAATTTAACCAAAGGTTGTTTTGACTTTCCTAATGCTGAGTCAGTCCTCCCAGTCACTTCTTTTTAGACTTGTTCATATTTTTCATGCAGCCATTCAGTCTTAGCTTCCATACACTTTCTGTTTATTTCATTCCTAAGTGACTTGTATTTCTGTAGTCCTGAATTTCCCTGGACGTTTTGTACTTCCTTCTTTCATCGATCAACTAAAGTATTTCTTGTGTTACCCATGATTTCTTCGCAGTTACCTTCTTTTTACCTATGTTTCTCTTTCCGCCTTCTGTGATTGCCCTTTTTAGAGATATCCATTCCTCTTCAACTGTCCTGCCTGCTGAGCTATTCCTTATTGCTGGAGAGAACTTCAAGCGTATCTCGTCATTCCTTAGTACATCCGTATCCCATTTCTTTGCATATTGATTCTTCCTGAACAATCTCTTAAACTTCAGCCTACTCTTCATCACCAATCCATTGTGATCCGAGTGTATATCTGCACCAGGGTACGCCTTACAATCCACTATCTGACTTCGGAATCTCTGTCTAGCCATGATGTATTCTCTCTGAAATCTTGCCGTATCGCCCGGCCTTTTCCAAGTATAATTTCTCCTCTCGTGATTCTTGAACGGAGCATTCGCTATTACTAGCTGAAATCAGCCTTTCTGCTCTCTCATCCTTGTCCCAAGCCCATATTCTCTTGTAATCTTTTCTTCTACTCCTTCCCCTACAACTTTTGCATTTCCCTTTCCAGATTTTCTTCCTTCCCTACGATGTTCAAGCTCTTGACATTCTACGCCCCGTCTAGTAGAACGTTATCCTTTCGTTGGTTATTCAGTCTTTTTCTCATGGTCACCTCTTCCTTGGCAGTCATCTCCCGGAGATACGAATGGGGAACTGCAGGCATACTTATCATACTGTGGTCTATTGCAATCCCTTCTATCATTTGGCCCCCAGTTTCTCCTACCATGGTTCCTGAAATCTCTCTGTAAGCTTCTGTTGTCGTCTCTGTAATTCATCCTCTCCCCCCCCCCCCCCTCTCTTCCCAATCGTGATTTCTGTCATTTTGGAATCTTTTTCCGTTTCTAAATGGTAAAACATTATCTATATCCCCTACGTAGTCAATGAATGAGTCTATATTATCTACTGCAATGTGTGTGACATCCCGTTGTACACTTTTCGGAAATCTCCTCTTAGACATGAAAGCATAATTAATTAGGTATTAGCTTGACTAGATGTGCCAAATCGTCCATCTAAAAAATCATTTTGGATTCTGGATTTTTTTGCTCTCACCAGTAGTTATTTCACAGATAACAAAATTGTTCCGATTTTGGTTTGCCTATGACAAAGCTTCCCGTGCCAATGGCATTTGCACGAGCCACTTCGTTCACAAATCTGTCCCTGCAACATGCAACAAAATCAGCAGGATGATATTTTTCACCATTATTCAAACAATTAAATCCTGAACACTATTTATGGGGAGCAAATTCACAATACTGCTAACATTTCCGTGCGGCATCATGGTAACCACTCAATCTATGCTTTCAATTTTATTTCATATCACAGTACTGACATTAACTTTTAATTTACTGTGCTATCTACTTCACTGACATTCTTCATTATACCAACAAGACTCTTATCAAATTCCCCTGAGCCGGCCGGCGTGGCCGTGCGGTTCTAGGCGCTACAGTCTGGAACCGCGCGACCGCTACGGTCGCAGGTTCGAATCCTGCCTCGGGCATGGATGTGTGTGATGTCCTTAGGTTAGTTAGGTTTAAGTAGTTCTAAGTTCTAGGGGACTGATGACCTCAGAAGTTAAGTCCCATAGTGCTCAGAGCCATTTTGAACACTTCAGCTACCGGGGAAATATTATACAGCGATATGCACACATACAGAGCTAGTATCGCGTACGCGAGGTACAAAAGGGCAATGCATTGGTGGAGATGTCATTTGTACAATGTGATTATGGCCTCACGACGGGATTTAACGGACTTTGAACGCGGTATGGCAGTTGCATCTAGACACATTGGATATTCGATTTTGGAAATCGTTAGGAAATTCAATATTCTGAGATCTACAGTGTCGAGAATGCGCCGAGAATACCAAATTTCAGACAATGCTTCTCACCACGAACAAAGCAGTCGCCGACAGCTTTCACTTAACGACCGAGAGCAGCGGCATTTGTGTAGAGTTGTCAGCGCTAACCATAGAAATCAATGTGGGAAGTACGACGAACGTATCTGTCAGGACAGTGCGGCGAAATTTGGCTGTGGCAGTATCTCTTTAATCAGCGTTGTGGGTAAAATCTTCTCAGGTAATGTTGAAAGGAAAGTGCGAGTATTAGTTGAGGACCAATTGGATGAAAATCAGTGTGGGTTTAGGCCTCTTAGAGGTTGTCAGGACCAGATCTTTAGCTTACGGCAAATAATGGAGAAGTGTTATGAGTGAAACAGGGAATTGTATCTATGCTTTATAGATCTAGAAAAGGCATATGACCGGGTTCCTAGGAGGAAGTTATTGTCTGTTCTACAAGATTATGGATTAGGAGGCAAACTTTTGCAAGCAATTAAAGGTATTTACATGGATAGTCAGGCAGCAGTTAGAGTTGACGGTAAATTGAGTACATGGTTCAGAGTAGTTCCAGGGGTAAGACAAGGCTGCAACCTGTCTCCGCTGTTGTTCCCATTGTTTATGGATCATATGTTGAAAACAATAGACTGGCTGGGTGAGATTAAGATATGTGAACACAAAATAAGCAGTCTTGCATATTCGGATGACTTAGTTGTGATGGCAGATTCGATTGAAACTTTGCAAAGTAATATTTCCGAGCTAGATCAGAAATGTAAGGACTGTGGTATGAAGATTAGCATCTCCAAAACGAACGTAATGTCAGTGGGAAAGAAATATAAACGGATTGAGTTCCAAATAGGAGGAACAAAGTTAGAACAGGTGGACGGTTTCAAGTACTTAGGATGCATATTCTCACAGGATGGCAACATAGTGAAAGAACTGGAAGCGAGGTGTAGCAAAGCTAATGCAGTGAGCGCTCAGCTATGATCTACTCTCTTCTGCAAGAAGGAAGTCAGTACCAAGACTAAGTTATCTGTGCACCGTTCAATCTTTCGACCAACTTTGTTGTATGGGAGCGAAAGCTGGGTGGATTCAGGTTACCTTATCAACAAGGTTGAGGTTACGGATGTGAAAGTAGCTAGGATGATTGCAGGTACTAGTAGATGGGAACAATGGCAGGAGGGTGTCCACAATGAGGAAATCAAAGAAAAACTGGGAATGAACTCTATAGATGTAGCAGTCAGGGCGAACAGGCTTAGATGGTGGGGTCATGTTACACGCATGGGAGAAGCAAGGTTACACAAGAGACTCATGGATTCAGCAGTAGAGGGTAGGAGGAGTCGGGGCAGACCGAGGAGAAGGTACCTGGATTCGGTTAAGAATGATTTTGAAGTAATAGGTTTAACATCAGAAGAGGCACCAATGTTAGCACTGAATAGGGGATCATGGAGGAACTGTATAAGGGGGGCTAAGCTCCAGATTGAACGCTGAAAGGCATAATCAGTCTTAAATGATGATGATGATGATGATGATGATGATGATGATGATGAGCATACGACTGAGGCGAGTGCCTTTTAGTAACAGCACGACATCGCCTGCAGTGCCTCTTCTTGGTTAGCCATATCGATCGAACCCTAAACGATTGAAAAATCGTGGCCTGGTCAGATGAGTTCCGATTTCACAGGCCAGAGCTGATGGTAAGGTTCGAGTTTGGCGCTGACCCCAAAAGTCGTGGACCCAAGTTGTCAACTAGTTGGCAGTGCAAGTGTTCGTGGTTACTCCATAATGGAGTGGACTGCTTTTACATGGAATGGATTGGGTCTTCTGGTCCAACTGAACCGATCGTTGACCGGAAATGGTTATGTTCGGCTACCTGGGAGCTATTTTCAGCTGTTCATGGACTAATGTTTCCTAATAACAATGGAATTTTTATAGATGACAGTGCACCATGTCACAGGGCCAAAGTTGTTCGCGACTGCTTTGGAGAACATTGGGGAGAATTCGAACGAATGATTTGGCCACTCAGATCCGCCGACAAGAAACCCATCGAACATTTATGGGACGTAATCAAGAGGTCAATTTGTGCACAAAATCCTTCACCGGCAACAATTCCGCAATTATGGATGGCTATTGAGGCAGCATGGCTAAGTATTTCTGCAGGGGACTCCCAACGATTTGTTCAGTCCACGCCACGTCGAGCTGCTGCGCTATGCCAGGAAAAACGTGGCCTGACACGGTATTAGAAGGTAGCACAAGACTGTTATCTCCTCAGTGTAAGCTACCACAGTGAACTCGACATTGACAATGGACTGCATAAAAATATGAAATAATATGCAGAACAATCAATAGAATATTGTAAAATAAAATGAAAAAAGACACAAAATTCAAGTTTCATATGGCAATCGCTACCCACACACTGTTGTTTGGAAGTGAAATTTGAACAAGTGCGAAAAAGCAATAAAGTAGAATCCAAGCAACAGAAATGAAATTTCTAAGAATAGCTAAGGGCTGTACAGGATTAGGTAAACTAAGAAACGAAGACAGAGCAGAGCTGGGCACATGTGACATAAATGAAAATATAAAGTCTAATCGACAAAGCTGGCTAGAGCATCAACAAAGAATGTCAGATTCAAGACTATCAAAACAAGCCTTCAGTTTCAGACCTTTGGGTACAAGATCCGTAGGGAGACCAAGGAAAAGCTGACTGCTTACTTAGGGGATGGAAAAGGCCTACAGCCTAGACCATGATGAAAGAAGAAGAACTTCGCCTTTGTGTGTGTTATTTCCATTTGTCCTTCATGTAGCCATTGATGTCAACTACTACACTTCTATTAAAATTGCTTTATGATTGACAGGCGGCAATGGTCGGGAGCACAGTTGCCAGCAGCTACACAACATACCACGTGCGGTTCAAATGGTTCAAATGGCTCTGAGCACTAGGGGACTTAACTTCTGTGGTCATCAGTCCCCTAGAACTTAGAACTACTTAAACCTAACTAACCTAAGGACATCACACACATCCATGCCCGAGGCAGGATTCGAACCTGCGACCGTAGCAGTCCTGCGGTTCCGGACTGCGCGCCTAGAACCACTAGACCACCGCGGCCGGCTACCACGTGCGTATGAGATCGATAGTTCGACGCGCAACACAAACCAAAAAAAGAAACAAGTCGCCTGCTTACCGAGATTCCGTAATCACACATTATAGGCGAATAATCGCAATGAGACGAATGTTCAATTACACGCCGGCCGGAGTGGCCGAGCGGTTCTGGGCGCTGCGGTCCGGAGCCGCGCGACCGCTACGGTCGCAGGTTCGAGTCCTGCCTCGGGCAAGGGTCTGTGTGGTGTCCTTGGGTTGGTTGGGTTTAATTAGTTCTAAGTTCTAGGGGACTGATGACCACAGCAGTTAAGTCCCATAGTGCTCAGAGCCATTTGAACATTTTTTTTTCAATTACACGGAAGTCGCAAAGTAACGGGTTATCTAAATAAGTGGAGAAAATTACGTAGGGCGAACACAGCTGAATTTTTGGTAACACACTGGATAACTAACGTACGAACGCCAGCTGTATCTGAATCAGTTACACCACCGTCTGTGTAGTCACAAGAACTGCTACCAGAATTTAATGAAATAATAAGTTGCTCTACGTTATTTTCTACTACATATCCATTTTCCTACACTTTCAGTATATTTCCTACGTGTGTCTTGCAACGTTATGCCAATCCTATGACGAAGATTGGTTTATAGCGTCCTTTGCCAATCTCTCCACATCTGCCAGCGTAAATCTCTTGTTGTTCCTACCACGTAACCATTAACTTGAGAATTCAATGGAATTGAAATGGCAATAGTATGATGGGAGACTGAGGCTCTTACGTCCTTACCTTCTTGCCAGTTCATCTGCAACATAAAGAGGAAAGGTTGATCTATTCTGAGCCACGAGATCCAGTATTTCTCCATTTCTACAGTCGCCTGCTGTGGGAATGTTTTTATGTTGTAGCCAGGCAGAAGTTACTGCAGACGCCTTATCAAGCATAGTTGAATGGTGTGAGGCGTTGTCCTAACTATTAGTGTAGATTTCTTCAAGTTTGTGAAGGTTCTTTAATAATAACAAAAGCTACAGAAATATTCAGAGATTCCAATTCTGTGTGCCTTTAGCTGAGATAAATCTCCGTTGCATTTTAATGCATCGATCATAAACTAAATCCCAGGAATAATGATTTAGATAAATTCTCAGCTTTTTACGTCCATGATTGTAAAAATAAAATTACAAAACAGTTTGCTAGGCTGATAAAAGAAATAATTAAAACGAGAGCTATTGACTTTATGACTGCATTACTATGACAAAATAGATCCTTAGAGAAAATGACAGTAAGCTTAAAAAAGGGCTGAATGTCTATTTGAACTCACAACTTTCTCATTAACAGTGTCGTGCTTTACTTTTACACTAATGTCCCAGACTGACGAATTCGTTTCTTATAATGCTGTTTCAATGCGCTGTAAATGTGACGCGAACTTAGATTGCGGGTGTGATTAATGTGGTAAATTGTATAACAAACAGAAAGACGAATTTGGCATAGTGCATGGGCACAATTTTAACTATGTCAAATAGTGACGTGTTGCGAGCACATAAATTATATTTACTCCACACTGTACTGAGATATCGCTCTCCTGTCACCCTTAAAAACAAATTCGTTGTGATGGCTGAATTTCGAGTATAGTAACATATGACCTGAAATTAAGTGAATGTAAAGGAATACATTTCTCACTGCAAACTCACCGAAATAACTGCTGTGGATTTCTTAATTTCAAAGCAATTTGGCACCTATGACCACTAAAAGATGTGAGACTATAAAATACGAAACAATCGAATTCTTAATTCGTGTGACCATATTGTCCATATTTGCTATACAATTCTTGAGAGTATTTTTGTTGAGTGGTTACAAAAGAATATATATATATATATATATATATATATATATATATATATATATATATATATATATATATATATATATATATATACGCCACACTGGTTTCGCTTTATTGAGATAAAGCATCATCAGTGATCTGGAATTAAGTTTTTTTCTCTTTTGATTTGCTTTAAGATCGAAAAACTGTTCATTAAGAATATGTTGGTTTTTACTTACGGTGGTTTCCACTTGATTTCTCGCCTACATTGAGATATGCTGTCTGCTAGCACATCGTTGATGTTTTTCTGCTTTAGACACTGGTAGATGTAGTCAAATTTTTAGTTGCTCTACAGAACTATGCTTTTTTATGTTTTACACATCACACTTTTTCGCACACCTCTGTTTTCTGTTTGTTTTTGTTCTTCTATACTTTATACATACAACCTGCAGTACTACAAAAAATGACCTACCACAACAAATGCACACATAAAATAGGTAACATATTCAAAAAATAAGGCGTAAACATTGCTTACAAAACAAACAACTCAATACAAAAGCACTTACTAAAACTGAACCAGACGAATACCAACAACCTGGTATCGATCAGATCAGTTGCAGATGTGGTGGAAAGACATAAAATGGAATGACTGGCAGGACATTCGACACAAGATATAAAACATGCCGGAGTATTTAAATACTGTACAAGCCAATCAACATTTGCAGATCATCTAAAACGAGAAGACCATGGATTATGCATGTTGGAAAAGATATGAACAGCATAAGAATTAGTAAAGACAGACACCTCCTCCATTTCCAAGAACATTTTCAAATACACAAAGCATTAACACAAAATAAATAGTTGCTCAATGACCAGATCAATATTGGAAATCAAAATCCATATGAAATAAATGATGAGATTACATGAAAAAGAAAAGAGCCCGCTCTCCCACCCAATCCGCCTTCCATCTCAATTTCGTTTCAGTTCTTGTTCCTTACCTTCTCCTCCAACTCACACTCCGTCACATTACTATACACTTATGTCCGCTCATCATAGCTTCTCCCGCTCCCACAAATAAAAAAATAAAAAAATAAAAAAAGCTGCTCCTTCACTACTCTTATACAGTATGCAAATACACAGCAGCATAATTAAATAGAATTACGCACACACAATAAACTAAAAAAAAGAGTATAAGCCAAAAAAATCTAGTGGAAAGTTATGTTGGTAACGCTGCAAAACACAAACCACAACACGTACTTAGAAATATAAAAACAAACAGAAAACAGTGGCGTGCGGAAATGTGCGCTATGTAAAACATAAAAAATGCATATTTCTGCAGAGCAACTGAAAATTAGAATACAACTATTAGTGTGTAAAGTAAAAAAAAACATCAGCGTTGTGCTAGCAGACGGCATTTTCCGAAGTAGACGAGAAATCAAGCGAAAATCACTGTAAGGAAAAAGCAACATATTGTTAACGAATTGTTTCTCGATTTTAAAGCAAATCAAAATGTAAATAACTTAATTCCAGATCACTGATGATGCTTCAACTCAATAAAGCGAAAAGCCTCTGTTGAAAAAAACACGCATTTTTTGTAGTTGCAACGACACAATGAAAAATACCCTCAAGAAAAGAATAAAAGCTTTTAACACAATAGTTTGTTTCTGATAGTTTGCTAAAGATTATGAATCGGAGATTTCCCTTTTCAATTTTTGCTGTGCAGAAACGAAAATGGTTACCAAAGTCTAGCTCCAGTAGCAGACATACTTTTGCCTTATTTGCACAGCCGGCTGGAGTGGAAGAGCGGTTCTAGGCGCTACAGTCTGGAACCGCGCGACCGCTACGGTCGCAGGTTCGAATCCTGCCTCGGGCATGGATGTGTGTGATGTCCTTAGGTTGGTTAGGTTTAAGTAGTTCTAAGTTCTAGGGGACTGATGACCTCAAATGTTAAGTCCCATAGTGCTCAGAGCCATTTGAACCATTTTTTACTTGCACAAAAATGCAAAAAAAAAAAAAAAAATATCGCTGCGTATTCGTCGCTCCTTCCCTTCCAGTGTTTTCTCTGGCCTCCCTGGCGGCAATCCACGTCTGGTCCTTTCTAATCCCTGGAGGCGCGTCAGAGTCGCCTGGAAGGGCTTCGCCCGATGAAAAGATGAAACAGCGAGCATGTGGTGTCCGAGAGGCAGATGTGATTGGGTGACGCCTGGTCCCTACGACTCGAGTCACTGAAACTTCAGTCACAAAGTAATTTTAATCTGAGTGTAGACCACGGGAGGAGCCTTTTCTTTGTGACTTTGGACCGTGGAAAACGGAAGGGAATGGGGGACGGGAGACGAGAAGCGGCCGCTGGCTCCAGTTTCCCGATGCGCTTAATTTGTCGGCGTGGTTCTGCTGCCCTAGACGGCCGGCGCCGCCCCGCCCCCACCCCGTGTTCTCTGGAAACACGAGCGAAACGAGAGTGGCGTGCTGGAGTGAACGCTGGAGTGGGACTGCTTTTCGCAGAAGGCGGTCAGCGCCGTAGCGGCGGCGGCCCTGCTAGGACTTTGGAGAACGTGGGCTCTTACACGGAACTTCTGCGCTGCCGGCAACAACGGCTCGGCAGAGGTGGGAGGCAGATACGCCTCTCTGTAAAGGTCTGCCGATATTATCTGCGACCTGGCCCTCCGGCTAATTTCCCGTTTCTCCTTTCTGCCAAGAGAGCACATACGCTTCATAAAGGCCTACTTGTGGAAACACCAGGGTCGCCATCGTAAGTTACAAGCCATTTAATTATTTACCGTCAGTTTCGGATATTATACAACCCGAATAGCAATCGCCGCTAAAAGACTACAGAGAGCCTCATAACAGTAGTCTGGTGTATAAGAAAATGTAACTTCAATATTATATACATTTGGGTTCATGGAGACAGTTATACTATTATATTTCGCATACATTTTCGATCTGTCAGCTTCTTGTCTCTGTTACTGGCTATATACACTCCTGGAAATTGAAATAAGAACACCGTGAATTCATTGTCCCAGGAAGGGGAAACTTTATTGACACATTCCTGGGGTCAGATACATCACATGATCACACTGACAGAACCACAGGCACATAGACACAGGCAACAGAGCATGCACAATGTCGGCACTAGTACAGTGTATATCCACCTTTCGCAGCAATGCAGGCTGCTATTCTCCCATGGAGACGATCGTAGAGATGCTGGATGTAGTCCTGTGGAACGGCTTGCCATGCCATTTCCACCTGGCGCCTCAGTTGGACCAGCGTTCGTGCTGGACGTGCAGACCGCGTGAGACGACGCTTCATCCAGTCCCAAACATGCTCAATGGGGGACAGATCCGGAGATCTTGCTGGCCAGGGTAGTTGACTTACACCTTCTAGAGCACGTTGGGTGGCACGGGATACCTGCGGACGTGCATTGTCCTGTTGGAACAGCAAGTTCCCTTGCCGGTCTAGGAATGGTAGAACGATGGGTTCGATGACGGTTTGGATGTACCGTGCACTATTCAGTGTCCCCTCGACGATCACCAGTGGTGTACGGCCAGTGTAGGAGATCGCTCCCCACACCATGATGCCGGGTGTTGGCCCTGTGTGCTTCGGTCGTATGCAGTCCTGATTGTGGCGCTCACCTGCACGGCGCCAAACACGCATACGACCATCATTGGCACCAAGGCAGAAGCGACTCTCATCGCTGAAGACGACACGTCTCCATTCGTCCCTCCATTCACGCCTGTCGCGACACCACTGGAGGCGGGCTGCACGATGTTGGGGCATGAGCGGAAGACGGCCTAACGGTGTGCGGGACCGTAGCCCAGCTTCATGGAGACGGTTGCGAATGGTCCTCGCCGATACCCCAGGAGCAACAGTGTCCCTAATTTGCTGGGAAGTGGCGGTGCGGTCCCCTACGGCACTGCGTAGGATCCTACGGTCTTGGCGTGCATCCGTGCGTCGCTGCGGTCCGGTCCCAGGTCGACGGGCACGTGCACCTTCCGCCGACCACTGGCGAGAACATCGATGTACTGTGGAGACCTCACGCCCCACGTGTTGAGCAATTCGACGGTACGTCCACCCGGCCTCCCGCATGCCCACTATACGCCCTCGCTCAAAGTCCGTCAACTGCACATACGGTTCACGTCCACGCTGTCGCGGCATGCTACCAGTGTTAAAGACTGCGATGGAGCTTCGTATGCCACGGCAAACTGGCTGACACTGACGGCGGCGGTGCACAAATGCTGCACAGCTAGCGCCATTCGACGGCCAACACCGCGGTTCCTGGTGTGTCCGCTGTGCCGTGCGTGTGATCATTGCTCGTACAGCCCTCTCGCAGTGTCCGGAGCAAGTATGGTGGGTCTGACACACCGGTGTGAATGTGTTCTTTTTTCCATTTCCAGGAGTGTATGTCGCTGACTGCAACGCACGCACGCTTAGCAACAAGATATTATTTATTTATTTATTTTTGAAAGTTGACTTTGAGTATTTTTCTCTGAATATTGTCTGTACTAGTTTTTGCTCCACAATTAATTCATCAAACACTGAAAATTAAAAATGGTTAAAATGGCTCTGAGCACTATGGGACTTTACATCTGAGGTCATCAATCCCCTAGAAATTAGACCTACTTAAACCTAACTAACCTAAGGACATCACACACATCCATGCCCGAGGCAGGATTCGAACCTGTTCCAGACTGTAGCGCCTAGAACCGCTCGGCCATTCCTGCCGGCTACTGCATATCACTCAAATATTTTAGTTCATTCATGTATCTAACAGAAACAATAATGGTGAGCGAGGTTGATTCACAATCTAAAATAACAGAGATAATTAGCACAAGTCTCAACAATAATAATTATACACTGAAGTGCCAAAGAAACTGGTATAGGCATGCGTATTCAAGTACAAAGACATGTAAACAGGCAGAATACGGCCCTGCGGTCAGCAACATCCATATAAGAAAACCAGTCTCGACGGCAGTTGTTAAATCGGTTACTGCTACTACATTGGCACATTGGCAGGTTATTAAGATTTAAGTGAGTTTGAACGTGGCGTCATAGTCGGCGCACGAGCGATGGGACAATGCATCTCCAAGGTAGCGATGAAATGGGGACTTTCCCGTACGACCATTTCACGAATGTACCATGAATATCAGGAATGCAGTAAAATATCGAATCTCCGACATCAATGGGGCCGGAAAAAGCTCTTGCAAGAATGGGGCCAACGACGACTGAAGAGAATCGTTCAACGTGACAGAAGTGCAGCCCTGCCGTGAATTGCTGCAGATTTCAATGCTGGGCCATCAACAAGTGTCAGCGTGCGAATCATTCAACGAAGCATAATAGATATGGGCTTTCGGAGCGGAAGACCCTCTCGTGTACCCTTGATGACTACACGACACAAAGTTTATGCCTTTCCTGGACCAGTAAATTGTTGATGACTGGAAACATGTTGCCCGGCCGCACGAGTCTCGTTTCAAATTGTTTCGAGCGGATAGTCGTGTACGGGTATGGACAGAATCTCATGAATCAATGGACTCTGCATGTCAGCAGGGAACTGTTCAAGCTGCTGGAGGCTCTGTAATGATGTGGGGCGTGTGCAGTTGGAGTTGTATGGGGTGGCAGTTATGTCTACATGCGACTCTAACAGGTGACACGTACGTAAGCATCCTGTCTGATCACCTGCATCCATTCAGGTCCACTGTGCATTCCGACGGACTTGGACAATTCCAGCAGGACAATGCAACACCCCGCACGTCTGGAATTGCTACAAAGTGGCTCCAGGACCACTCTTCTGAGATTAAACACTTCCGCTGGTCACCAAACTCCCCACACACGAACATAATTGAGCATATCTGAAAAGCCTTGCAACGTGCTTTTCAGAAGAGATCTCCACCCTCTCGTATTCTTATAGATTTATGGACAGCACTGCAGGATTCATGGTGCCAGTTTCCTCCAGCACTACTTCAGACATTAGTCGAGGCCCTGCCACGTCGTGTTGCGGCACGTCTGCGCGCTTGTGGAGGCCTTACACGATATTAGGCAAGTGTACCAGTTTTTTTAGCTCTTCAGTGTAATATGATTGCTTTAGCCAGTTGTAATAATGCGTCCTCTCTTTAGTAGCGACAGGACGTGCCTGTTTTTATAAAATTAACCCTTTCGAGAAGCCTTGGAATAACTGGAGGGTGGCAGCGATAAAAATTATGTGCGCTTCGCGCCTCTGAATGATACCGACTACACAATAGGTGCCCTGGATTTGCTATATTGCTCACGGTGTATTACAACTAGGGCCCCTAGAGATGAAAAATGCGGCGGCAGTTCTATAAGGTCTGTTGTGTTGGCAGAAGAGCCAACACCGTGTTACGAAGGGAGGTCGAAATGCACGTGTTTTAGCTCACGCAGGCTGGCGTGAGGAGGGAAGGACTATACTGACGTGAGGTCTGGAACATGACAAGGAATTAGAATTCAGAATGCGGACATAATTAGTTTGATACTTAACTTTAATCAATTAATGATTAATGTCGCTCTTGACGGTACATTATTCACAATATTATCTGTTCAGAATACATTCATAGTAACTAAATATGGCGCCTTGCTAGGTCGTAGCAAATGACGTAGCTGAAGGCTATGCTAAACTGTCGTCTCTGCAAATGAGAGCGTTTGTAGTCAGTGAACCATCGCTATCAACGTCGGCTGTACAACTGGGGCGAGTACTAGACAGTCTAGACTAGACCTGCCGTGTGGCGGCGCTCGGTCTGCAATCACTGATAGTGGCGACACGCGGGTCCGACGTATACTAACGGACCGCGGCCGATTTAAAGGCTACCACCTAGCAAGTGTGGTGTCTGGCGGTGACACCACAAGGTCGACCCTAACAAAAATGTCAAAACTTCAGCGATCGTTGGGGGATATTTCCTGGCTACAGTGGCATATCGGACTCGTGGCCCCCGATGGCTCATCACAAATAATTAAATTATGTTGTATTCCGTTTGTTATCCGTGTCATTTTCGTTTCTGTGAAAATTACTTCTCAGCAGAGAAGAAGCTTGTAACATGGGATCACCACAACGCGTCACACAAAACGTGGAGCAATGCAACAACCATGTAACGAAAGACATGTGTTTAGTGTGTTCCAACTGTCTTCTTTCTTTGGCTTGTGCTTTATCCAGTAGTTTCGCAGGGTCGGCGTGGTTAGGATGGGATTTGGCAAGGGTAATGTTAAGGGGTGGCTGGATGCCCTTCCTGTCGCCACCCCGTACCCCCTGGGATGGAATTAGTGTACCCCAGCTGTCTGCATCTAGTGTAATGTATGAAATAGTGCGAACATGTTCAGATGCCTGAGAGTCGTGTAACTGAGGCGGGACGTGGGGACCAGCCCGGTATTCACCTAGGGGAATGTGGAAAACGCCTAAAAACCACATCCAGGCTGGCCGGCACACGGGCCTTCGTCGGTAATCCGCCGGACGGATTCGATGCGGGACTAGTGGGCTACCCGAGTCCAGGAAGCAGCGCATTAGCGCTCTCGGCTAACCTAGCGGGTTTAGTTTCTTCCATCTGTGTACAGCCAAAAATCCTAGATTGTCTAAAGACACTGAATACCCTGTGTAAAGCAGTTTCAATTTCCTGATTACTTTGTAAATGAGTTTCTAAGTGCTCTCATTATTAAATACTGACGAGTATAGTTTGAGTAATTAAAGCTCCGTTTGAAGCAAAAAATAGTATTTTTTCATGCATCTCAAGCCTTCTGACGTCGTATCTCACGAAGTATGCCCCGTACAATGATATTATGATGCATGTACACCTAGTGGTTTATATACATACTGTCTACAAAATGTGTTTAGAACAGAGTTTGTAGCAAGGAAGTAATGAATTAAAATTTCACATGTAACGTAGGGTTTTGCTTCATAACCAGCGAAAATGTAGTAATAGATATACTTTTTTTTCACAATAAAGAATGACAGCCAAAATCAGTTGCAGGATAAAATGTTTTATTAAAATTCTTGACCAAGGTTTCGGTACATATAAATATACCTTCATCAGAAGTAAAACTTCCTGAACAGAAAGACACATTCATTAGAAAAGCCATATCAACGAAAGTGAGAAACAGAAGCTTAAGTAACGGTGAAATTACTACAGTAATGTAGGTACAAAACCATTAGTACTTACTAAAATTACATCACGCAATGGAGGATAATAAAAACAATTATGCCAAAGGCGTCGTCAGTAATTAAAACATCATCTCCATTTGTACAACATGTGTAATGGGCACAGGGTCAAAGCGAACAGTATTAACAGCATTACTTCACTTATGAACTATTGAGACACGAGTGTGAAAGCACTAGGGCACTCGGCGAAACCATCTGCCCTAGTGCTTTCACACTCGTGTCTCAATAGTTCATAAGTGAAGTAATGCTGTTAATACTGTTCGCTTTGACCCTGTGCCCATTACACATGTTGTACAAATGGAGATGATGTTTTAATTACTGACGACGCCTTTGGCATAATTGTTTTTATTATCCTCCATTGCGTGATGTAATTTTAGTAAGTACTAATGGTTTTGTACCTACATTACTGTAGTAATTTCACCGTTACTTAAGCTTCTGTTTCTCACTTTCGTTGATATGGCTTTTCTAATGAATGTGTCTTTCTGTTCAGGAAGTTTTACTTCTGATGAAGGTATATTTATATGTACCGAAACCTTGGTCAAGAATTTTAATAAAACATTTTATCCTGCAACTGATTTTGGCTGTCATCCTTTATTGTGAAGAATTTTAACAGTTGCTGCCGCAGCCATGTTTAAAATCATACTTTTTTTTATTTTCATTGCCGGCCGCGTTGGTCTTGCGGTTCTAGGCGCTGCAGTCCGGAACCGCGGGACTGCTACGGTCGCAGCTTCGAATCCTGCCTCGGGCATGGATGTGTGTGATGTCCTTAGGTTAGTTAGGTTTAAGTAGTTCTAAGTTCTAGGGGACTAATGACCTCAGATGTAAAGTCCCATAGTGCTCAGAGCCATTTGAACCATTTTATTTTCATAATTTTGTGGGGCGGTGGTATCAGCGAGACAAAATTTCGTTAGCGAGGAAAAGTTGCGCATGGATTTGTAATTATGTGTAAAGTTTGTTGGAAGACGCTAAGTATTCTCAAATATTGTTTGAATATAATCTGGGTCATTTTCGTCCTGTGAGTTTGCTGCCTCAATACACAGTTTCTTATAGCTGTTTATCGTATTAAACTTTAACATAAAATCACACTCCTTAACGAGAACTATATTCTTATAGGTGCCGAACAAAATGTCGACCACGATGATCACGGGCATCTTCAACTGTCTTACACGCTCAAGAATTGCAAGAGTTTTAGTGTAGTACCTCCGCTGTTGCGACTGTCCTAGGAAACAGGTCCAAGTATCGACCGGAGTTTCGTGAACCAACTTTCCACTCGCCGGCCGAAGAAAAGTTATATTGGTATCATTCTTTACCACGGAGCAGGACAAACGCAAACCATTTAAGTCCAACCTGTTATTCAGTTTGGTTCATCAACGAGTACGTCGCCCCGTGATGTTGAAACAAGAAGCAGACGAATTATCAGCGACAAGTCTTTTAAGATCTGTGGGTGGGCACGTTGCAGGAGCGTTTTGAACTCTACTCCAGTGCAAGCCTTCAACTATGCAACGTTCTCTCAGAACACTTTAAAACAAATTCACAAAATAAGTACAGACGCTACCAACACACACTTCCCGAAGTGACAGAACCACGTCAACTTCTTATACTTATATGGATATGGTGTCTGTTCTTTCGGAAATGTCCGAAAGAAGAGACACCATATCCATATAAGTATATAGTTCTGGCAACACCGGCCATGACCTCCTTCTTCTGTGCGGATGCACACATATTCCCCGAACTCTTACGGGACTTGGTAAGAACGTCTTCCACGAGTAATGACTGTGTTGGGGTGGGACACTACGAATGCAGTGTGTGGACGTACAAGGTGAGAATGTGGGTCTCGCGGGAGGCGTTCGCGAGATAGTCCCTGCAGTCGCGCTATACTCTGTGCCCTCGGTGGCTCCCATGGATAGAGCGTCTGCCATGTAAGCAAAAGATCCCAAATTCGAGTCCCGGTCGGGGCACAGATTTTCAACCGTCGCCGTTGATATATATCAACGCCCGTTAGCAGCTGAAGGTATTAATATAATTCTAATTACGTCAACTTGTGTCTCAAGTGACAGTGCTGCCCGTAGTTCGCATGCACGCTACCTGTGTTAACGCACCGGGATTCACCACACTTTCTCTTCTACTTGCTACGGCGTAAGATTCAATCGCATTGTCGTTGACAACATCATCCCGTGTATTCACGGCGAACTTTTGTTTATTGGATTGTTACATCAGCACACGTTGGTTTTCTTTGAAAGGTCTCTGTTGGATTCCTTTCATGTTTAATTTCTTAAATCTGTTGCCATTTATGGAATAAATTCCTCTTCTAAATGTACTGTGGCGTTTCTGACTATCTGGGAGGAGACTGAGCAGTGGAACGTGTTACTTTTACACATAAACAAGAACGATCTGTCACACTACTACACTTTAAAGCACAGTTTATATGTAATTCTTATATGTAATTCATGTCACACAGTTTCATACGGAACCTACATCCGCTTTCTTTTATATACTGTATATGATAAGATACTGTCATCCCCCTTCCCTTTTGTGTGAGAGGATGAATGAGCATATGTATTTCTAGTTGCATGCTTGAGGGTAGCAGACAAGGCTGTCTGCTAGAGAACAGTAGGACCAACGTCGGAACAGGTAGCTACGCTTCCTAAAAGCAAAGAGGTTTCTATCCTTAGTATGGTCCTGTCCGTCCGTTGTCATGTTGGTATAGGAAGCTGCCCCTCTGGCCACTTCCGTTGGTCTTTGTGAGCCTCCCTCAGGAAGCACGCTCGGCGGTAGAGCAGTTGCAGTGTGGCCGTGGCGAGCGTCTGAAGTGGTAAGATCTCCGGCTAAGCGCGTGTCTGTTAAGTCCGTAGGACAATGGATTTCTTAAGTTCAGCCTAACTGAAAATTTAATCACTTTTATTTCGGGTTTAGGTCTAAAATATCCGATGTTATCTTAAATTGCAGCGCAGTGTAATTATCGTGTGAAGTTCAGATTATTTTTCGGTAGTTGCTTTGTTACTACTTTGTGAGTAAAGTGGAATCACGTGTTGATCAGTAACTCTAACTAAGTTCATCAATCTTAAATCCGAATGTGCGTGAGATTATAACGTCTCGTCTTGAGAATATTTTTTTAATATAGCAACTTTTCTTTATGCTTTTCTTTATGTTCAACCCACGTGGGGTGTACTTTGCGAGACCAGTACCACGTGCTTATATAACTGTTTGACCCATCAGGTTAATAGTAAGACGTTAGTAACCAGTTCAAGGTTTTTCTTTTGTCAATTGCTTTTCGATCTAATGTATTTTAATTATCAAAATTATTGTGGAGTTGTACGCTTTGTGTAAACCAAGTTGACCACGTGGAGCATGTGGTGTAATCATCAAAGTAGCCCTCAGCTATTCTTTTTGCGAAGACTTCACAAAGAGTTAATATGAATTTAGTATATCAGTGTGTGGTAATTACATGACGGACGGGATTGTGGTATGAACGTAATTTCTTTGGGTAAAAACTGAATCTGTTGGTTATGGTTAATTTCTTCTTGCTTATGTTTCAATGTTCTTCGTGTGTTATTTTATGAATGTAGTGTTGTATGCAGTTTTCCAAATCTTGGCTCCATATTTTATGTGTTCCGTAAGATTACAAACTCACATTCTTTTCAATCGTAAATAAGGCACCAGCTCAGTTATAACTCACGTATAATATGCTGAAATTTCAATGAACAATCTTAAAATAAATTTCCAAATATAAACTGATTTCTTTCTTTTTATTTAAATTCTCCTTTTTATATATATATATATATTTTACCGGTTTTGTATGACTATTAAAAGATTATCATTAATGTTAGTCTACTTGGTAAACCTAGACTAAATATGTGATGAAACAGTTGGCCAGTAATCCACGGTTAACGTCCCCAGACAGATCACGGCTTTTAACCCACTTTCATTGTCAATTAGCACCGATTTCAGCATACCAAATTAAAGTTACAACATTACACTTCAGCTAAGAAAATTAAAGTTACAATATTACATCTTTATTCCTTAGTAGCTATTCTTACTGTTGAACACACTGCCACAAACATGGCGTCTTCTCTAGACAACACGAGCCCAGATAAATGTGGTTTTCTGCTTATTGCTGTAGGAATGTGTTCCGGCGTAATATCAAGCGCCGTCACGTCGACCTGGAACGTTACAGCAGAGAAGGCTGTGAGACGTCGCCAGCCAATAGTACGCTGAAGACGAGCCATCATCGAAACGCTTTAGCCGTGACTTACGAGCTATTGTGTTTTGCTTGCGTTGAAATTGTATATGCCAAAGGATATTACTTGCATGTCTCCATTTGCTTGCGACACCTCTTTGTGAATACGCAAAGGTAAGTATTGTCAACTTAACTTACTGTAATAAACTCCATCAGTAAGATTTGCTTGAATCGTTATCTAGCTATCCGAGAAAACAGCTTCCTAGGCACCCTATATTAGATGAGTAGGCAGGATGCGATAGAACGAGTTTGCAAACTCTACTTGATGGGGAAATAACTGTAGCTTCTGTGGATGATAAGGATGCAGTGGTTGTTTATGGAAGATTCTGATAATAGTTGTTTGACTTTTCAGAGCTCGTGTAAGGCGTCAACCACTGGTGGCACGATTTTCAAAAATTGCCTGTGACACAGTCCTTTCGAGATCGGCTGTTCTGGCGTACCTCAGTCCGTCTGCATCTTCAGTTGTACCACAGATGGATACAGATTCTTGCAGGCGCCGATGTGAAGACACTAAACTACTGTGGTTGGTTGCGGTCGCTTCAGAGACGGCTCAGCGTAAGATTGTTTTGCTGATTTTCCATTGAGTTCTCTGAAGCTACAAACTTCATCTATAAAACTATGCATATAGCAGCATATTACTGTTAATGGACAGCTAACACTGCAGTCAGGAGCACAAGTATCAGTTTTGAGATCTGTTACTGAACTCAAAGACTGCACTTTGAAATAGATGAGACCGAACGGAAAGATCTAACATTACCAGATATTCGCCCATACTTGCCCGTATTCCACCGCTGTACTACAGATATCATGCTCTGAAGCTTTTATGTAACACTAGCTGTTACCCGCGGCTGCACCCATGTATCAGGAGTTTTGTTATGATGAGTAAGTAAGCTACAGTACGTAAGTAAGCTACAGTACGTGAAATGACACCAGCTGCCCTCACGCGTCTACCTGGTCGGGTAAGTACAGTTCGCAATGTGCCGGCTACATTCCTCCCATCCCTAGCTGCCCAACGTACGATGAGTCGATATGTGGAGCTTCGCTGACGAGCATTGTGTACGGTGGAGCACGGTCGGAAGTGCGCACCTAAGTATCATGCTATTGAAGCCTTACACTATACAATGTGTACATTATGCAACAAACAGTGTCGAAGTAAACACATTAAAGGTTCTATAAGCATTGTATTCATTTCTTTGAATCGTAACATGTAGCCCATATCAAACAATAACAGCATTTGCATAAATACGATAAAGATCAAAAGTCAAAGAGAGTAAACAGCTTTCCCAAAGTGTAAATACTTTTCCCTAATTCGTGTAACATTATTAAAATCAATAAATATCTTGTAATACACATGTTCTGAAGTATCCAATGTTCTTTCTCAGGGTTCAAGCTATCTCTGTATCAAATTTCATCGAAATCAACTCAAAGGGTTAGTCGAAAAAACGTAATAGACGGAGTTACTTTCGCAGTTATAATACTAACATGGATAATACTTTCAATTGCAATATATTTTTCTTAGGCGATCCAATTTTGAGAAATGAAGCTTACACCGTCACCCATGTTACCTGTAAAAACCCCATGAAAAAGATTAACGTGTTCAGACACACATTTAGGACGGCTTTAGACAAGACTTCAAATCTCAACAACTAGTTTTTTGTGATCTCATTTTGATGAAATAAAGCCTATACTGTACCCCAAGCTATGCTCAAGTAACCTGCGAAAACCTCATAACAAATTTGTCTTGTAGCTTTGGAGATTATCATGTTCAAAGAGAGGGACACGACAATTTTACAGATTTACTGTTAGTATAGATTAGCACGCTTGAAACCGGAATGCAACCCTCGACTTCTCAAACATCTACGTATTCTTGGGAGGGCTTCGTTTGTAGTTTTTGGTAAAAGTCGCTTTATGTGATGTTACCAATTAAAATCAGTATGGCAAAGAAGTCTAAAACAGCATAAGAAGTCTGTTTGCGCAGCCATCCTCCGCAACAAGCACAGAAACACTTTTTTTTGCAAATAAAACCGTATTTTCCTGCTGCCACTTAATTTATTTATCCCAGACGCGTTTCCCTCTTTATTGTTCTAAGGCATCATCAGTGGGATCTATAACGATACAATTTTGTTATTTTTAGATTATTAAACAGTTCACGCCACGATTTTTTATGTAAAAAAGTAATTACTTACAATTTGCTGATCTGCGTTTCCTCTCATCTGGTTTGGAGGTCACACTACCACTTTGTTACTGACATGTAAGCTAAACTTTGCGTTCTGACCTCCTTCACACTGTTCACTATGTTTCTCCTTTTTTGTTGTGTATTATTGTTCTTTTGCCACTCGATACAACTAATTCCTCGGACACTGCTTTTAACAACGTAAATATTGCAACTCCATTAAGTGTTTCCTCCTCTTTCGCGTGTTTACCTACATGTTGCCAACCTAAAGAAGTATATTCTGAAGACTAACTTTTGTTCATGATGATTATACTGTGTGTATGCATGTCTGAGTGTGTGTATGTGTGTGTGTGTGTGTGTGCGAGAGAGAGAGAGAGAGAGAGAGAGAGAGAGAGAGAGAGAGAGAGCTGAAGAGGTGGTTGAAGGCTTTGGGCTTTGGTGACAGCTAATTTGACTTTTCGTTTCAGTATTCTGTGGAGTTGTTCATGGATAAGTAAATGTAAATATGTTGGGTGGTATTATTATTATATTGGATGGTATTATTGTATTAATCCTCTTTGGGAGCGCTATTCCATTATTTTGTCTATTAGTGTAAATAACGAATTGCTTGACATGTGTACTTGATCATTCAACAGGTTTTTCCTTTCTGCTTTGGTTTTCTGTATGTATAATTTTCTTTCAGGGTTAGGAGGTGCTTTTAATTATTTTCATATCATCATCAACAATAGAAATCATAGATAAGAATCTGAAAACTTATAGCGGTTCTGGCGCTGCAGTCCAGAACCGCGAGACTGCTACGGTCGCAGGTTCGAATCCTGCCTCGGGCATGGGTGTGTGTGATGTCCTTAGGTTAGTTAGGTTTAAGTAGTTCTAAGTTCTAGGGGACTTATGACCTAAGATGTTGAGTCCCATAGTGCTCAGAGCCATTTGAACCATTTTTTTGAAAACTTATAGTCAACTCCCCAATGAACAGATTAAGGAAATACACATATTAATAAATCTCATAACAGAACAAAATTACTTCCAATTTAATAATGAATTTTATTTACATGAAGATTGGATTAACAGTGGGGTCCCCAGTTTTAGGAGCTTTAGCAAATATTGTTGTGAACCACATTGAATAGGTCACTTTCACAAAAACAGTAGCAAAAAAATGCAACATATTATATTGGTTCAGTTATGTCCATGACATCCTTTGCTTAATAGATGAATGTCAAACGAAAATTGAAAAACTACATACTGACATTAACAAGACACATATAAATATAGAATGCACAATTGAAAGAGAACAGAACAACCAAATTAACTTCCTTGATATAACAATCAAAAAACAAAACAAAAAGTACATGTTTGAAATTAACTGTAAACCCACTGCAATGGACATTATCATTCCCCAATCCTCGAACCACCCACACTCACAAATGCAAGCAGCACTCTGACACATGTTCCACAGACTCAACACAGAGCCTCTCACTAAAGAAAGCTACCAAAAAGAACTGGACAAAATAATGCAGCTAGCACAAAATAATGGTTACAATAATAACATAGTCACAAAGCTAAACAACAAAATTAAAAGTAAAACAAAAGCAGAAAGCATCAAACCACAGTCAACAACACAACAGAACCATACACAAACACACAGTCCCATGACAAGTGCACAGGATAATCAGAAAATCTATGAAAGAAAACACAAGATGGTACACAATGACATACAAACACAAACTCACACATAAAGCAACAACATTATTAAAAAGACAGGGAATAAACAATTCATACACTACAGACAATTCTATACAAAAATGCACCCCAAAACTGACAAAAAGCAGAGACATATACCAGAAAGCAGGTATGTATCAACTACAGTGTAACACTGTGAAGGCAGATACATAGGACAAACAGGTAGAACATTTGATGTCACATACAAAGAATACATGAGAGCCTGGAAATATAGGACAAACCACTCCAGGACGTCTAAGAGAACATTACCACAAGCCAACCACCAGAAAGATGACAGAAAATAATGAGAATCAACAATAAAAAGCACCTCCTAACCCGGCAAGAAAATTACCACATGCAGAAAACCAAAGCAGAAAGGGTGAAAGGGTACAGTACAGCCCGACATTGAAAATAGGTACAACATACTTCATTATTTTTGTCAGAACAACACATTTTTTTTGTAAAATAACTCAATTTCAATTAATACAGCGAAGCCGGATACCAGTGTAGAAATGAATGACAATTTATGTATTTAATTTATCATATGTGCACTCCCACAAAATAAATCCCTACATCCAGTTTGGTGAGATCTTTTGAAATGAATGAATGTATGGTCGTCTGCTAACCGCAGATAGTGAATGTGAATATATGATCATCTTTGAGTCGATTCTTTGGCCACCTTTGGTGGAACCAAAGAGATGAAATTTACCAGAGCTTTGAGCGCCTGAAATGTGGCTGACCAATAAGGTAGCAAGGTGCTTCTCCCACTTCGACAGAGGTGCGAGAGAACCTGAATACGGCCATGTTTCAGCACTCTGCCGCTGGATCCTGTGCTGTTAACACCTGTTTTAGATGTGCTCCGTAATGACAAAAGAGTGGAGGCATGGTATGCATGTGGAATATTTAAGAGTAGTTTGAAATAATAATTTCTCTATTTCAGGAACTTTTGTGGGGAGAATCAAAGGTCAGGCAGGTAATATTAATGGGATTGTAGTAATCTTCGGAAGTGACCAACGGTCACAAAGAAACCACGTGTAGCAATAAGTTGAAATACTTCCGTGTGCTTAAGTTAAGTTGAATTACTAGCGTGTGTACAATAAGTTGAAATATTTAAGAAATAGCGTGTGTACCATAAGTTGAAATATTTAAGAAATGGCGTGTGCAGGACTTGAAATAAGAGACGAGTACTTCCACGTGGTGAGTACTGTGTGAGTCTCAATCTGTGTATGAGACAAAGGATAAGAGAAGTACTCGTCCATGGAATCAGTTGAGGACTCGCGTGTGTGATGAATACATTAATATTACCTTGCGTGTGACGCTAGATTCAAACTCTGAGAGAGAGCAAGGTGAGTCGGCCGTCTATCCAGCAACGCCACTTGGCCTGCATTGCACAGGAAGACGTGCATTTATCTCCAGAGTTCACAGTAGGAAAGTAGAATTACAAAGTGGGGCAGTGTCGTGGAAACTGGGATCAATATTAATTGAAGTGGGAAAGCTGAAAGTGATAATGTTGTAACCATTCTCTGTGTAGTATTTCATATTGCTGTGTGGTGTATGACATGTAATTTGGGTATGTGTGGTTTCTATGGGTGTGTAGCGAAGTAGTTTCAAAAGATTAGTGGGATATGCTTGTTCCTTCTGTACCGCTCGGTCTGGAGGAAAGTTTCGTGATGATGATTGTGAGAGTCGAAGTGTGAGGTATAATAAAAGATCCACCAACCTATCCAGAAAGTGCACTGTAGCGTTAAATAAATTACGAGACCATAATATAGAGATTCACTAATGTAAAGCCATGCCCACTGGGCGGAATTTCTCATATGTTATTGTTGTAGGTTATAGAATTTGTGTGTTTAGGTTAGGGAATTTATCAGAATACATCAGTTAGTGAAAAGAAAGATTGGTAGACTATTCCTTCAAATTGTATGTTGTCATAATGTCCCGAATTTATAATGTGTGCGCCATTCATATTCAGTGGGATGGCCACGTGTTAATAAAAGCCGTCAAATAAAAGACAAAAAGAAAATGTGGTACTGCCAGTGCGTAGTGTACAGTCAGAGTTCTGTAAATCACTGATAGTCAGATATGCGTTTCCGTTGCGTAGTAATCATATAGGAGGATAACTTGTAACGAAGTGTGAGTACTAGAGTTCATGTTACTCATTAAATTAAGAAAGAATCCACTCGCTTGGCAGACCACTCATCTTGCAGGCCTGACTGCTTGATGCCACAGTATGAGCAAGGCATGTGGGAGCCTCTCAAGGGAAACCCTGTTGAATGATCAAGTACACATGTCAAGCAATTCATTATTTACAGTAATAAATGAAATAATAGAATAACGCCCCCAAAGAGGATTAATATAATAATAACATCCAATATAATAATAATGCCACCCAACACCTTTACACTCACTCATCCATGAACCGCTCCACAGAATATTGAAACCAAAAGCCAGATCAGCTTTCACCAAAGCTTTCAACTACGCCCTAACAGATAGTACATTCATATTCAACACCATACAATTCAAACAACCAATCTCCTCCAACAACAACAAAAAAAACCTCTTCAGCTCTCTCTCTCTCTCTCTCTCTCTCTCTCTCTCTCTCTGTCTCATACAAACACACGGTATAAACATCATGAATAGAAGTTAGTCTTGAACATATACTTCGTTAGGTTGACAACAACTAGATAAACACGCCATAGAGAAAGAAACACGCAATGGAGTTGCAATATTTACGTTGTTAAAAGCAGTATCCTAGGAAATAGTTATATGGAGTGGCAAAAGAACAATACTACACAACAAAAAAGAAGGAGAAACGTGATTAACAGTGTGAAGGAGGTCAGAATGCAAAGTTTAGCTTACATGTCAGTAACAAAGTGGTAGTGTGACCTCCAAACCAGCTGAGAGGAAACGCAGATCAGCAAATTGTAAGTAATTACGTTTTACACAAAAAATAGTGACGTGAACTGTTTAATAATGTAAAAATATCAAAACAGTAGCGTTATAGATCCCACTGATGATGCCTTAGAGCAGGAAAATGCCGAAACGCGTCTGGTATAAATAAATTAAGTGGCAGCAGGAAAAGGCGGTTTTATTTACAAAACAAGTGTTACTAATACCGCATGTTTCTCTGATAGTGAGAAGAATCATGTTGTTTCTACGTCATGATAAAGATCCAACACATCTCAAGAGAACTTTTTTTAATGCACTGGCTGAAGCGAAGAGCGTGTAAGAAAGGTGCCAATTGTAGGCTTGAATGTGTATGTTGATCCAAGTCCTTTGAATTTTTTGTGGGGATAACTCATTTGAAGGGCTTTACATGTGCAAAATTATGACGGAAATGTACCAAATTAATTATGAATAGCAGTAAGAGGTGGAGATTTTGAAAAGAACGAAACTGGGCGAACCTGTTGGACAGGAAACTGATCATCTTTTGGTTAGATGTATGTGATTCCTGGTAGACAATGAATCTCGAGTTCATGTTGCTTAACTGTGCTGAGCCACATTATGAGTAAACCAAGTGATACTTATGATTTTACAGGACCCATTCTGTAAAAGATTTGTAAATGTTCATCAACAGTGTGAGTTTCATCAACAATTCTTAAAGTTATTTGTTAGCTCACACAGGAGAGACACTGAAATAAAAGTAGTTTATTCGCTCGCGCAGTGCAGCACAGCATTGGAAAGGGGTGCAGGTCATTCCTGTTTATAAAATGGATGAAGGGACATATGTATATAAACGTAAAACAATGTCGTAAACGTCTGTCTGCTGCAGATTCCTAAAGTATATTCGGTGCTTTCATTCTCTCAAGAACCAGCATCGGTTCAGAAAAACCCACTGCTATGAAAATCAGGATGGTTTGTAAACAGTAGATGCAGAGGACGAGGTAAGTTTCGTTATCCTTGGTTTTTAGTCGGGGTTGTACATTTTACAAGATTGTTGAATGTTGACCAAGATACGACCGCATGGAGGATCGGACTAAATATGCGACTGGTTGGAAGAATTTTGATTATTAGTAATCAGTACGATGTACTGGGTAGTGAATTTTCAACAAAAACGGAAGTGCCCTCATAAACCGTACCAAGACCGCTAGTTTTCTCATTGTACTTAAACGATTTACTTATACATTCAGCAGCATTCTTTGTGTGTTCACTTAATGATGCAGTCGTTCACACGAAAGTACGTTAGCTTGATGATTGTAAGAAAATGGAAAACGATGTTGTCAGAACGCCCACATGGTGTCTTCAGTAGCCTGTCACTTTGATAGGGATTAATAAAAGATAAGATCTGAAGCACAGAAGAAAAATTCGATAGCTTGTGATTGCAAGACACGTGGTAAGGTTCTGTAGCCTGCCACGTTTCAGTCCTTGGGGGAGGGGACTATTGTTTAAGAGTGATATGCAACGGTACAAACTACTAAAACCAGCACAGCCGGCCAGGGTGGCCGAGCGGTTCTAGGCGCTACAGTCCGGAACCGCGAGACCGTTACGGTCGCAGGTTCGAATCCTGCCTCGGGCATGGATGTGTGTGGTGTCCTAAGGTTAGTTAGGTTTAAGTAGTCCTAAGTTCTAGCGTACTTATGACCTCAGAAGTTAAGTCCCATAGTGCTCAGAGCCATTTGAACCATTTTTTACTAAAACCATTACAATAAAGGTAAATGAAAAAAAAAACATGTTGGAGTGCTCTGGGAAAGTATGCTGTGTATTTTAGTGATACCGTGTAAGGTCATCAATTCTGTACATGTACTGCTTCAGCATTTGTACGAGGCTTATTCGGAATGTAAGGTCCAATAAGTCGCAACATGGAAACCCCTGTGAAAATCAAAAGGGTTTTATTTGCAACAGTTAGCTACAGCTTCCAGCTACTTCTCTACATAATCACCGCTCCAATTTAGACATTCGTCGTAGCGCTGTACCAACTGTCCAGTACCCCTGTCATAGAAGCAAGCCACCTCTTCTTAATGCCAATTCTCCACGCTGGTCTACAGCTCGTTGTCTGTCCCAGAATGCTGTCATCGCAGCTAACGGTTCATGTGAGCAGAGATAAAACACAATGAGAGTCAATTACGGGCTCTATTGTGGGAAATCAAACACTTCCCACCCGAAACACTGCAGGAGCATCTTCATTACCCCTTCAGAGTGCGACCAAGAAAGCAGAAGGAAACTTATAACAGTTATGTTATGTGGGCTGCATGACATCAGGCGAAACCTCACACCAGGCCCTCGCACTTGGTGGGAGACACTACTGTTCTAAGCATCTTTACATGCTCACTGTGGCTCAGAATTGAAAAGATCAACGTGACACGATTGGCAGGCATACTAGAGACACTGCCCAACACATCTGTGCAAAGCTTCATCGGATGTTCATTGTGGTTTCCATTTCGCACCGCATCGGACCTTACTTTCTGAATATCCCTCGCAGTTCTTACCACACATACAGGTCAACATACATGAGGGATTCAGTGATGCGGTGGCACAACCGTAGAAGGAGGAGGAGGAGGAGGAGGATATTAGTGTTTAACGTCCCGTCGACAACGAGGTCATTAGAGACGGAGCGCAAGCTCGGGTGAGGGAAGGATGGAGAAGGAAATCGGCCGTGCCCTTTCAAAGGAACCATCCCGGCATTTGCCTGAAGCGATTTAGGGAAATCACGGAAAACCTAAATCAGGATGGCCGGAGACGGGATTGAACCGTCGTCCTCCCGATTGCGAGTCCAGTGTGCTAACCACTGCGCCACCTCGCTCGGTCACAACCGTAGAAGATTAACACAGAGCATACATACACTTCTGTATCAACTACAGTCCGTAAACCAGTTTTTGGAGTGTTGCGGATGGGCGTTTGTGAGCTACTGTCACTCCCCATCTCTCTGATCCAGTCGAAAATGATAAATGGGAAGATCGAATGTTCGCAAGTCTCCATGTGAGCTCAAGTCTCTCTTGTTTTACCTGCATGGTCTTTTCGCGACATGTACATAGAGGACAGCAATATGTTTGTTGTCTCTTTCAGGAACGCACGCTCTCGGAGTGTTAAAATGAACATCACCGTGCTTCATAACGCCTCTCTTGCAGGGCCTGCTACTGCAGTTGGATGAGCATTTCACTGTTGATATCGCGCTTGCTAAAAGAACCCATGACGAAATGTGCTGCTTTTCTTAAGGTATTCTGTATTTCCTGTAACAGTGCTGTTTGGTAAGTATCTCAGACTGAATAACAATATTCAAGCGTCGATCGAACGAAGGTTTTGTAAATTATTGAGGCGTAGCAATGTACATCACCCGTACGGAATCTCGTAGAATCGTTCGCGCCACACGCAGTGAGATATGACCCCAGAGTACGCTTTTGCACGTTGAGAAGAATAATGTTCGCGTGATAATCAGCCAGGTCTTCAGGCTGCGCTCATGCATTGAAAATCGATAGAATATTACATACATCGTTATCAATTTCTAAAGACAGTGCTAATACACTAGTTGCTGTGAAAAGTCTTACAACCTTTTGTAAAGATGACATTAAACAAAAGTGTGATTTTAGCTTTTTTTGTTAGCTAACTTTAGGTATACAAAAACACTTCCTAAAACACAGGGTTTATGCCTTTCCTTGATACATAACCTACTAACATATTTATCTGGTTTGTGTAGCATTCAGTGAAGAAATTTTCAGGCAACATATTTGTGTGGAGATAACAGCGATTAACTTACTTACAATCAATTATTCAAAATGACAGTGACAATCGCTTTATTTATTTTGCCGCCAACCGGTTTCAACCCGCGATGGGGTCATCTTCAGGGCAATTTACACCATTTGGTTGCTCGCTGGATTCATCACCCTGCCTGTGCACGGTTGGTGACGACTCCAGCGAGCAACCAAATGGTGTAAATTGCCCTGAAGATTACCCCATGGCGGGTTGAAACCGGTTGGCGGCAAAATAAATAATGCGATTGTCACTGTCATTTTGAATAATTGATTCAGTTAATAAATTTAACTAAGCATTCGATCATTAAAAAACGAGGTAAGCAATACTTTGGTAAGAAGACTAAAAGCTTACGTAACAGTTACAGTTTTAGACTGCCAGTAATATTTTATTTAGTGGATGATGTTATTTTTATTGTTTTTTTATCTGAGTGAATGAACAAATGACTGCTGCATCCATGTGAAATACGAATAATTGAAAATGTGATTAAGTTTGTACTGCCTTGATGCGAGACACACAGCAGCCAGTCTTTGGAACTTTGGGATTATAATACAATCTCGTTCAGAAAAAAGGAAGAGACCACCTAGAACGACTAGAGACAGGACGTTCATATTCACAGGACATGTACATTACTATGTTCTGCAGAAGCGATTAGCATTTCAGTCACCTCGGTACAGCATATGTCCTGTTTCCTAGTAGGCATAGTGTCCGCCATGGGCCTCGATAACTTGTTACTTGTGCGATGGCGCCGACGCGTATAAGGCGGGTACGACAACGGCATCCTGTGGTATAGCCATCCATGCTGCATTCACCTGGTTCCAAAGTTCATTTGCGGTGGTTGGCATTGGATCACAGCGCTGCACCTGTCATGTCACCATGTACCACACATTTAAGGTTGACGACGAGTCTGGTGATTTGGCGGGCCAGGGCAAAAGACTGACATCCCGTGACACCAAGAAGGCACGTGTTCGTGCAGCAATATGTGGTCGTGCTTTGTCATGCTGAAAAATGGCGTCTGGGGTGTTGTGCAGAAAGGGTATGGCTACGGGTCGCAGGGTGTCATTCACTTAGGTCACACTGGACACGCATCAGCTGTGATTTGTGCTTGCACCCAACAGCACTCCGCACCTTAAGGCCTTGAGCCGGCGCTGTATGTCTCGTGCGAATGCAGTCGCTGTGATGCGGCTCCCCGAGTCTGCGGTGAACCAAAATGCGGCTGGTGAAATGAAATTTAGCTCAAGCTCCAAATACACGACATTAATAAAAATAGCTGGAAAACACAAGCGATGATCATAGCAAAAACTAATCAAACTCCACATTATCACAAACAAGTGGTAATTTAATCGACATACAATTTAATAATTCTAATTTCTGATCAGTTCTGAAAATAATCAAAGTTCACAAAGGCAAACTGAGACGAAAATCTAACTCACTGCAAATAATTCCAAGTATATTGGCTTCACTTGCAAAAATACAGTTTTCCTGAACAACCAACAGAAATAAAAAAGAATTCTGACCACTGCAGAGTATCTTTATAGGCAGAAGTATGGAAATTTATAAGCAGTTAATTAAACTGACAAACCAAATATTATAAGCGGTGTGTAATCACGTCTGTCAGGACATTCTGCCTTGCTATTAGTGTAGCTGTTTTCGATTAAATGATTTGATTTTAATCAAAAGTTCAATTGAAATGTCTATCCCAGGTTAATTAATTACGTTATGAAGCATGTGAGTAGCTAAGTCGATGCGCAACAATGAAAGCTGAAAATTGACGCTCAATCTCTTTAGTGTAACTAAAACTGTAGAAGGTATTATTTATTTACTGGATTTAAATTAAACAAATCTATTCAGAGATACCGGTATACCATCGCACACACACACTCAAGAGCCAAAGAAACTGGTACACCCGCCTAATATCGTGTAGGGCCCCCGCGAGCATGCAGAAGTACTGCAACACGATATGGCATGGACTCGTCTAATGTATGAAGTATTGATGGAGGGAACTGAGGCAATGAATCCTGCAGGGCTGTCCATAAATCCGTCGGAGTGCGTGGGTGTGGAGATCTATTTTGAATAGTACGTTGCAAGACATCCCAGATATGCTCAATAATGTTCATGTCGGGGGAGTTTGGTGGCGAGCGGAGATTTTTAAACTCAGAAGAGTGTTCCTGGAGCCGCTCTGTAGCAGTTCTGGACGTGTGGAGTGTTGCGTTGTCCTTCTGGAATTGCCCAAGTATGTCGGAATGCACAATGGACATGAATGGATGCAGACGATGAGACAGGATGCTTACGTACGTGTCACCTGTCAGAGTCGTATCTAGACGTATTGAGAGGTGGCATGAGCCCCCTCATATTTCTATCTTACGATTTTCCTCTCTAATTGCATGCAGTGAAAAGTCGCTATTCCTTCACACGCGGACTTCCCACGCAGCGTCTCTCGTCACCCGGGTGGTCCGGTGACAGGCGGGCTCTGCTGATCTGGAAAGGGTTAAGCCGACGGGTGTGAGGAAGTCGAGTGAATGCTTTGCAGACGCCGACATTGTCAAAAGACACGCCCGGAGGGGTCTGAAGTAGCGGCTGGGCTAGAGGTTCCGTTACTTCACAGAAACTTAGCGAAAACACTTTCTGGCGGGCTACCAGCGAGGCGTGGGAATGACTTGTGTACCCAGGCAGTTGTGGCGGGAAAATTTCCGCGCTTTCTGCAAAATAGTAACTGTGATTGGCTTGCTCAGGGCATAGCTCGGTGACGTAGCAAAATCAGCGCAGGAATTGGCGCCAAGAATCTCCATTGGTGGAATGGTAGTGCTCCGGCAATAGAGTGGAATTTTCCGCCGGTTTTCGAGTTGCTGATTGGAACGTTTAACCACGGCCACTGTCGTGGGGGCGGGAATGTTGTGTGTTCGGCCTGTACGGGTGCTCTAGGTAGTCAGCTCTCGCCTTTCGGTCGAGGACATCGAAGCAACCAGCCATCGCCTCCGGTACGCCAGATCGTGTTCTGGCAGTTAAGAAGACAGTTTGGTAATGTATGTCCGCAGCACCGGCAGATAGGGATTTTCCTAGGTGATAATCAGAGCTCAGCAGAGCGCGCCTGTTCGTCTTTTTCTAACTTTGTTCTGTCTTGAGTAGCAGCAATTAATGTTGGGTTAGCTGTGTGTCTCTCTTAAGATTTGAGTGGCAAGGAATTGGCTCCACATACCACTTCGTCTTAAACCTCACAATCTAGGTTAGGGACAACTTCACCTTCATAGCGTTTGTTTGAGTATCCAATTTGAGCCAATTTGATGTATTATAAATGTTTCATGTGTTTTTGTTTATTATTTTGTGTTTAGTCTTAATAAATCATATTGTTATTTTGGACAGCACTTTCATTCTGTTAATCGGTAGAGCAGCCCATCATTTCTCACTACGTTAATGAAACCTTACTTTATTTAACTTATTTATCAAATTAAATTATTGCAGGTGCCAAACTCTTTTCTACTCCACTTGCAGGGTTGATTACAGTCAGTTCGCGTATATTTTTTAATCCATGTGCAACAGCAAAAGTCGGAGTTAGAATGGGGGGGCTTAGAGCATCATTTACATATGGAGATTCTAGAAGAATTTATTGTTAAATACACTGCTTGCCCCGGCACCTCGCAGTATCAGTGGACCCATGTCACTCCAACTGCAGACACTCCTCGCCATTATAGAGCCGCCACCAGCTTGAACAGACTTCTGCTGACATGCAGGTCTATGGATTCATAAAGTTGTCTCCGTACCTGTACACGTCCATCCGCTCGAAACAATTTGAAACTAGACTCGTCTGACCAGGCAACATGTTTCCAGTCATCAACAATCCAATGTTGGTGTCGACGGGCCCAGGCGAGACGTAAAGCTTTGTGTTGTGCGGTCATCAAGGGTACAGTAGTGGGCCTCCGGCTCCGAAAGCACGTATCGATGATATTTCGTTGAACGGTTCGCACGCTGACACTTGTTGATATTCCAGCACTGAAATCTGCAGCAAAATGCGGAAGTGTTACACTTCTGTCACGTTGAGTGAGTCTCTTCGGTCGTCGTTGATCCTATTTTCCAGGATCTTTTTCGAGCGGCAGCGATGTCGGTGATTTGACGTTTTGCCAGGTTCCTGATAACCACAGCACACTCGTGAAACAGTCGTAGGGGAAAATGCCCACTTCACACTTCATCGCCACCTCGGAGATAGTGTGTCCTATCGCTCGTGTGTCGAGTATAACACGACGTTCAAACTCACTTAAATCTTGATAACCTGCCATCATAGCAGCAGTAACCGATCTAACAACTGCGCCAGATACTTGTTGTCTTCTATAGGCTTTGCCGACCGCAGCGCCGTATTCTGCCTGTTTACATATCGCTTCCAATACCAATTTCTTTGACGCTTCAGTATATTACCTTCAGAGCACATCTCTATATCAGCAGTATAGTGTTCACTTCTTCTTTAACACGATGTATTGTGCTTTTCTCTATCTATAACAGTTTGCGCTGTATTTGCACAAACGTCAACAGTATAAAACTACCCTCTTTGCGTGTCTCCGTGTGGAGCTGTTGTCAGGTACGTTGCTTTCAAATCTGACAGGCCCTAGCCTCTCTACAGCCTTTGCTTGCCGCCACGCTTTCACCTGGCTCTCGAGATGCAAAGCATGCAATCCAAACGCAGCAGTCACCAAAATAATCATCAATATTCAGATGTGACCTGTAGTGTCAAAAGCCGGCCGCGGTGGTCTAGCGGTTCTGGCGCTGCAGTCCGGAACCGCGGGACTGCTACGGTCGCAGGTTCGAATCCTGCCTCGGGCATGGGTGTGTGTGATGTCCTTAGGTTAGTTAGGTTTAAGTAGTTCTAAGTTCTAGGGGACTTATGACCTAAGATTTTGAGTCCCATAGTGCTCAGAGCCATTTTTTGTAGTGTCAAAAGTGACATTTAAAAGAAAAGTAATCACTATAACTGAAAAAATATCCAGTGCCCGAGGCAGTTCCTATCAGATGCTATATAGAATTTTAGTTCCTGTTTTAATAATAATACACGTAGAGTCCCTTAAACTGTCCACTAAAGTGCTTCCGGAAACGTTTAAGATATGGTAATTTTTTTTTCACCAGATTACTTGTGAGGAAGCGCGTGGTAGGTATAGTAATTACAGAGATATTGGTTTGAACACTTTTTAGGTGAAAGTGTACTCATTTCTGCTGCTAGTAGCGTAGTCTAAAAAAGACCGACTCAGCCACGTTTCGTCCTCACAACCCTATTAGCAGTTACGGAGAAACTTCAGTATTCACAACTAGATTTTTCTATTTGATTCATGAAGCCGATTACTTTTTTATGCTGAAGTTCTTGCCCACGTAAGGAAATACGTCACACCAGATAAGAACTAAAACGAAACATTGTGTTGCACCGACGCGATACTGGTATAAAAGGAGCACAAAATACATGTAGCTTTGAATCTCGTGTCGTTCGCATTGTAACATTCTTGGGCTGTTATATTATGACGATTTCTGGTTCACTTTTCTCTATTTGATAGTTAACTGACTGCAGGTTTTGATCATTTAGGGAAGTGAATGATGATAGAAATACAGTGAGAACAGTGACTGTTACGACTGTCAAAGATATCACAGACCGTATGTTTCATTATGACGACTCAAAAATTACTAACAATTTTAATAACAGAATGAGATTTTCACTCTGCAGCGGAGTGTGCGCTGATATGAAACTTCCTGGCAGATTAAAACTGTGTGCCCGACCGAGACTCGAACTCGGGACCTTTGCCTTTCGCGGGCAAGTGCTCTACCATCTGAGCTGCCCAAGCACGACTCATGGCCGGTACTCACAGCTTTACTTCTGCCAGTATCTCGTCTCCTACCTTCCAAACTTTACAGAAGCTCTCCTGCGAACTTGCAGAACTAGCACTCCAGAAAGAAAGGATATAGCGGAGACATGGTTTAGCCACAGCCTGGGGGATGTTTCCAGAATGAGAGCTTCTGTAAAGTTTGGAAGGTAGGAGACGAGATACTAACAGAAGTAAAGCTGTGAGTACCGGGCGTGAGTCGTGCTTCGGTAGCACAGATGGTAGAGCACTTGCCCGCGAAAGGCAAAGGTCCCGAGTTCGAGTCTCGGTCGGGCACACAGTTTTAATCTGCCAGGAAGTCTCAATTTTAATAACACACAGTTAAGCCACATTCCATATGCAACCAGACGTTACCGACCAGGTTCGCATTGAAAGTTGTACGAGATGCATTCAAGTTCTAAGGCCTCCGATTTTTTTTCTAATTAACTACTCACCCGAAATCGAAGAAACTGGCGTTACTTCTCGACGTAATCGCCCTGCAGACGTACACATTTTTCACAACGCTGACGCCATGATTCCATGGCAGTGGCGATGGCTTCTTTACGAGTCTGTTTTGACCACTGGAAAATCGCTGAGGCAATAGCAGCACGGCTGGTGAATGTGCGGCCACGGAGAGTGTCTTTCATTGTTGGAAAAAGCCAAAAGTCACTAGGAGCCAGGTCAGGTGAGTAGGGAGCATGAGGAATCACTTCAAAGTTGTTATCACGAAGAAACTGTTGCGTAACGTTAGCTCGATGTGCGGGTGCGTTGTCTTGGTGAAACAGGATACTCGCAGCCCTTCCCGGACGTTTCTGTTGAAGTGCAGGAAAGAATTTGTTCTTCAAAACATTTTCGTAGGATGCACCTGTTACCGTAGTGCCCTTTGGAACGCAATGGGTAAGGATTACGCCCTCGCTGTCCCAGAACATGGACACCATCATTTTCTCAGCACTGGCGGTTACCCGAAATTTTTTGGTGGCGGTGAATCTGCGTGCTTCCATTGAGCTGAATGGCGCTTTGTTTCTGGATTGAAAAATGGCATCCACGTCTCATCCATCGTCACAACCAACGAAAAGGAAGTCCCATTCGTGCTGTCGTTGTGCGTCAACATTGCTCGGCAACATGCCACCGGGCAGCCATGTGGTCGTCCATCAATATTCGTGGCACCCACCTGGATGACACTTTTCGCATTTTCAGGTCGTCATGCAGGATTGTGTGCACAGAACCCACAGAAATGCCAACTCTGGAGGCGATCTGTTCAACAGTCATTCGGCGATCCCCCAAAACAATCCTCTCCACTTTCTCGATTGTGTCGTCAGACCGGCTTGTGCGAGCCCGAGGTTGTTTCGGTTTGTTGTCACACGATGTTCTGCCTTCATTAAACTGTCGCACCCATGAACGCACTTTCGACACATCCATAACTCCATCACCACATGTCTCCTTCAACTGTCGATGAATTTCAATTGGTTTCACACCACGCAAATTCAGAAAACGAATGATTGCACGCTGTTCAAGTAAGGAAAACGTCGCCATTTTAAGTATTTAAAACAGTTCTCATTCTCGCAGCTGGCGGTAAAATTCCATCTGCCGTATGGTGCTGCCATCTCTGGGACGTATTGACAATGAACGCGGCCTCATTTTAAAACAATGCGCATGTTTCTATCTCTTTCCAGTTCGGAGGAAAAAAATCGGAGGCCTTAGAACTTGAATGCACCTCGTACTGTAACCAACCCCAGCGAGAATAACCATTTTAAGAACTCACTAGCCAAACAGCCGAACAGTGCCAGCTAGTCCATCGCTTCGACTCAGCTCCCAGACTTGCTCGCTGCAACCACTGCACCCGTGTCCGCGTCAAGCGACAACAGTTACCGTCTCCTGAAACGCATTGTCTGCGATCACGGATTATTTCGTACCTCTGACCCACAGGCATACATTATTGGACTGGCAACAGCGTATACAGTATCATTGGTGTCAGTGAATCCAGCATTGAGAATCACAATATGGTGGAGAGCTCAAAGGACGAGTAAACAGGTTGTTGTTTACAGTCGTAAGAAATGTGTACAAACTGATGTAGCTACGTTACCTATAGAGTTTCGACAAAATGCTAAACACATGCGTCGTGTTTGGCTGTAATTTTTCGTACAGTAGACGAGAGATACAAGGAGAGGAATACGTGTCAGTGCAAGTACAACTAGAAACATCTTACGTGTTTTTGCTCCTGTTTTTAGGCCTAAATGCTTGTATCACAGTTTGTGTTATCCGAAAAACCGGCGGTGCTTAAATAGTTCACGTAAACGCATATAATAAATGTATTATTAACAGACGGAGCTCACTGATGTGCTTTTAACTGCTTTTGATCAGTTTCGGTTGTTCTTCGAGTACAATAGTGAAAGTGCTCTATAAGTAGACGTGCTATTTGTGGTTGATAAGAAGTGTCTTTATTTATCCGAGTGTTATTACGAAAACTACAGTTTGCTTTAAACGTGTGTAGATGTGACCTGACGTTCTTTTCATAACACGATTCTACAATGTATTTGTTAAACTCAACTAGTACGTAAATGTTTGCACAACTGCAGAATTCATTTTGACCACGTCTTAAAATTTACAACGTCATTTCGTTTCAGCAGATCGTAGTAGTACCATTCACGAACTTCCTGACTCCGCTATCTCACCCCGCCAAACGTCAGGTTTCAGTAAAAGATGACTCTTTGCCAGTCTAGCAATTTACATCTCTGCTCTGACCTCGGCTAAGCCAGAGGTAGCTGTAATACACACTATGGCGTGGCGGATCGATAACTTTCCTATTTAAATTAATAAAAACGTTGTGTTCTGCCTTACGGCAGGCCTTGTCATGGGAGAAGCCTCGTCAGAGAGGTCCACCGCATGAGAGTCTAGGGAAGTGGTTCCAGCGGTGGTTTCCCGTTGCCTTCCACAGGTCATGATGAACTGATGATGAGGACAACGCAACACGCAGTCCCCGAGCGGAGAAAATCTCCGACCCAGCCGGGAATCAAACTCGAACCCCTTGGAGTGACAAACCGCCGCGCTCACCACTCAGCTATCGGGGCGGACCATTTAAATTAATAAATTATGCCAAATTACTTGCCGCTTGACAGTACCGTATCCTCAAAACATGTGCAGAGTGTTGTTTACTTTGAACATATATATGTCTTTCAAATGGTTCAAATGGCCCTGAGCACTACAGAACTTTACAGCTATGGTCATCAGTCCCTTAGAACTTAGAACTACTTAAACCTAACTAACCTAAGGACATCACACAACACCCAGTCATATATGTCTTTTACAAACCAAGAGAAACTACTCTGATCAGCCAGAACACTATACCACCTACCTAATAGCCGGTGTGTCCAGCTTTGGCTCGGATAACAGTGGCAACGCGTTGTGGCATGGAAGCAATGAGGTCTTGATAAGTCACTGGAGGGAGTTGGCACCACAACTGCACACACAAATCACGTAATTCCATAAATTCCGGGGAGCGGGCTTGGGGGGCGTTGAGCTCTGACGCCACGTTCAATCAATACCAATGTGTTCATTCGGGTTCAGATCTGGCGAGTTGGGGGGCTAGCACATGAATTGGAATTCGGCACTGCCTTCATCCAACCATTCCATCACACTACTGGCCTTGTGACATGGTACATTATCTTGTTCATAAATGCCAGAACCACCGGGAAACATGATCGTCATTGAGGGGTGTATGTGGCCTGTATCCAGTGTACGATACCCCATGGCCGTCATTGTGCCTTACTAGATTTCCATTGGACCTAAGGATGCCCACGTAAAAGTTCCCTAGAGCATAACTGAGCCGCCGCCAGCTTGTCTTTGTGCCGCAGTAGAGGTGTCAAGGAGCTGTTCCCCTGGATGACGACGCATTCGCATCCTCCCATTGGCGAGATGAAGAAGGTGTCGGGATTCATCAGACTATGCAACTCTCTGCCACTGCGCCAACGTGCAGTGCCGATGGTCAAGTGCCCATTTCAGTTGCAGTTGCCGATGTCGTGCAGTTAACATCGGTCTTGCACCTACTGATAATAAACAGACCCGAACTTTTCGACTCTGTAAGCGCAGAACAGGGAATCAGTGATCATAAGGCCGTTGCAGCATCCCTGAATATGGAAGTAAATAGAAATATAAAAAAAGGGAGGAAGGTTTATCTGTTTAGCAAGAGTAACAGGAGGCAGATTTCAGACTATCTAACAGATCAAAACCAAAATTTCTGTTCCGACACTGACAATGTTGAGTGTTTATGGAAAAAGTTCAAGGCAATCGTAAAATGCGTTTTAGACAGGTACGTGCCGAGTAAAACTGTGAGGGACGGAAAAAACCCACCGTGGTTCAACAACAAAGTTAGGAAACTACTGCAAAAGCAAAGAGAGATTCACTGCAAATTTAAACGCAGCCAAAACCTCTCAGCCAAACAGAAACTAAACGATGTCAAAGTTAACGTAAGGAGGGCTATGCGTGAAGCGTTCAGTCAACTCGAAAGTAAAATTCTATGTACCGACTTGACAGAAAATCCTAGGAAGTTCTGGTCTTGCGTTAAATCAGTAAGTGGATCGAAACAGCATATCCAGACACTCTGGGATGATAACGGCATTGAAACAGAGGATGACACGAATGAAGCTGAAATATTGAACACCTTTTTCCAAAGCTGTTTCGCAGAGGAAGACCGCACTGCAGTTCCTTCTCTAAATCCTCGCACAAACGAAAAAATGGCTGACATCGAAATAAGTGTCCAAGGAATAGAAAAGCAACTGGAATCACTCAACAGAGGAAAGTCCAGTGGACTTGACGGGATACCAGTTCGATTCTACACAGAGTACGCGAAAGAACTTGCCCCCCTTCTAACAGCCGTGTACCGCAAGTCTCTAGAGGAGCGGAAGGTTCCAAATGATTGGAAAAGAGCACAGGTAGTCCCAGTCTTCAAGAAGGGTCGTCGAGCAGATGCGCAAAACTATAGACCTATCTCTCTGACGTCGATCTGTTGTAGAATTTTAGAACAAGTCTTTTGCTCGAGTATCATGTCGTTTTTGGAAACTCAGAATCTACTATGTAGGAATCAACATAGATTCCGGAAACAGCGATCGTGTGAAACCCAACTCGCTTTATTTGTTCATGAGACCCAGAAAATATTAGATACAGGCTCCCAGGTAGATGCCATTTTCCTTGACTTCCGGAAGGCGTTCGATACAGTTCCGCACTGTCGCCTGATAAACAAAGTAAGAGCCTACGGAATATCAGACCAGCTGTGTGGCTGGATTGAAGAGTTTTTAGCAAACAGAACACAGCATGTTGTTCTCAATGGAGAGACATCTACAGACGTTAAAGTAACCTCTGGCGTGCCACAGGGGAGTGTTATGGGACCATTGCTTTTCACAATATATATAAATGACCTAGTAGATAGTGTCGGAAGTTCCATGCGGCTTTTCGCGGATGATGCTGTAGTATACAGAGAAGTTGCAGCATTAGAAAATTGTAGCGAAATGCAGGAAGATCTGCAGCGGATAGGCACTTGGTGCAGGGAGTGGCAACTGACCCTTAACATAGACAAATGTAATGTATTGCGAATACATAGAAAGAAGGATCCTTTATTGTATGATTATATGAAAGTGGAACAAACACTGGTAGCAGTTACTTCTGTAAAATATCTCGGAGTATGCGCACGGAACGATTTCAAGTGGAATGATCATATAAAATTAACTGTTGGTAAGGCGGGTGCTAGGTTGAGATTCATTGGGAGAGACTTTAGAAAACGTAGTCCATCAACAAAGGAGGTGGCTTACAAAACACTCGTTCGACCTATACTTGAGTATTGCTCATCAATGTGGGATCCGTACCATGTCGGCGTTACGGAGACGTTTAGCAAACTCAAGTGGCAGACTCTGCAAGAGAGGCGCTCTGCATCGCGGTGTAGCTTGCTGTCCAGGTTTCGAGAGGGTGCGTTTCTGGATGATGTATCAAATGGTTCAAATGGCTCTGAGCACTATGGGACTTAACATCTATGGTCATCAGTCCCCTAGAACTTAGAACTACTTAAACCTAACTAACCTAAGGACAGCACACAACACCCAGCCATCACGAGGCAGAGAAAACCCTGACCCCGCCGGGAATCGAACCCGGGAACCCGGGCGTGGAAAGCGAGAACGCTACCGCACGACCACGAGATGCGGGCAATGATGTATCGAATATATTGCTTCCCCCTACTTATACCTCCCGAGGAGATCACGAATGTAAAATTAGAGAGATTCGAGCGCGCACGGAGTTTTTCCGGCAGTCGTTCTTTCCGCGAACCACACGCGACCTCCCCCCCCCCCCCCCCCCCCCACGACGGGTGGACGCCGATTCACCTTGGATTCGCCACGTGTTGGAAACTTACCTCAGCACTCCTCGAACACCTGACAAGTCACGCAGTTTCCGAAATTCTCGTGCCGAGCCTTTGGGCCATCACTGTCTGCCCTCGCTCAAACTCAGACAGATCACGTGCCTTCCCCATTCTACACACGGACGGCGCGCTCAGTGATAGTACATGCACCGTGCGTCTGTCTGGCTAGCAGTCATTGTACGGCAGGTGACGCTGCTATAACCTGGACGGATTTATATCGATAGCAGGGGGTCATAAATGCTCTGGCAGATCAGTGTAGATATGCTACTTCTTTATGGAACGCGAAGACAACATTTGAATTGTACGCCAAAGGTATCCTGAAAAGAGGTTTCCAACAAGAACGGAAAATTCAGTGAATGTGCAGAATATTGTTATTGGAAGGGTGTTACAATACTATGCAGAAAGTAGGAAAAATTCAACAATCAAACGAAGTAGATGTTGTGGCAGCTTTTGCTCATAATTCACTTGGTAGCTCCAGAGGTGGCGCAGTGGTTGGCACAGTGGACTCGCATTCGGGAGGAGGACGGTTAAATCCCGTCTCCGGCCATCCTGATTTAGGTTTTCCGTGATTTCCCTAAATCGTTTCGGGCAAATGCCGGGATGGTTCCTTTGAAAGGGCACGGCCGATTTCCTTCCCAATCCTTCCCTAACCCGAGCTTGCGCTCCGTCTCTAATGACCTCGTTGTCGACGGGACATTAAACACTAACCACCACCACCACCACTGTTAGCTCCAGAGATATTACGATGGCCTCTGAAATAAGTCAAGCCAGTGCTGTTCGTATTTTTCGCGCAGCTTCGATCTACATCAAATGCCATTTCACCAGTGGATTAACTGGCGGCATTGCAGAAGTGTGGAATTATGTCTCTCGGTTCTGAGGCGACAAGAGAATAAGTCTCTTTACCGCTCAAACTACCTTTACAAATCATGAAAAGCTGATCGTAAGAAATGTTCAATACAATCTGTTACCCGCTGCTTCGTTCGCGTATCAGTGGTTCTGTTATTTTGGGTACGTAAGCTAGTGATTTAACGAGATATCTGTGTCTATTACTTTGCTGTACATCGAACCTGAAAACATGTGTTATAATTTCTAATTAGATTTAAAAAATGTCTCGATTCATCGCATTCATGCAGATGTAAAGTTTTTACGGGGCTTCTATGGTGGTCAGCATATCGTTCTCCCAGCCGTCCTCAATTTTCACGTCCAGAGCGCTGCTTCTCAATCAAGTAGCTCCTCAGTTGTCCTCACAAGGGCTGAGTGCAGCCCGCTTGCCAACAGCGCTCGGCAGACCTGGATGATCACCCATCCAGGTGCTAGCTAAGGCCGACAGCGGTGAACTTTGGTGACCTGCCGGGAACCGGTGTTACCACTGCGGCAAGGCTGTTGGCATATTAATTATCTGGCAGACGATAATAACAGTTATCTCAGCCATTTTGCAGTTGATGCAGTTATCTCGGACATTTTGCTCTTGATGCAGTTATCTCAGACATTTTGTTCTTGATGCAGCTATCTGTAATGAAGCACCACGTGAAAAGAGCTGCACAGATATTCATTCATATTATGATAATACTTCCGAATGGTGCAAAGTTTGGCAACTCGTTTTAAATGTTCACAAATATAAAATTTTGCGCCGTACATAATGCAGAAAATGTAGAATCCTGTAACAACTGCATTAATTGGACATAATTAGTCAACTATTATGAATACCTGATTGTAGCAGTTTGTAGGTATACGAAATAGATTTATCACATACTCGTAGGTAAAGTAGGAGGCAGACGTAGCTTAATTGGTAGGATAACACAAGGAAAGTATAATCAATTTACAAAGGAGACTGCTAACTAAACACATGTGTGATCCATCCTTGCCGGCCGAAGTGGCCGCGCGGTTCTGGCGCTGCAGTCTGGAACCGCGAGACCGCTACGGTCGCAGGTTCGAATCCTGCCTGGGGCATGGAAGTGTGTGATGTCTTTAGGTTAGTTAGGTTTAACTAGTTCTAAGTTCTAGGGGACTAATGACCTCAGCAGTTGAGTCCCATAGTGCTCAGAGCCATTTTGATCCATCCTAGAATAATGTTTAAATGTATGGGACTTGCACCAAATAGAACTATCAGTATTCATACATGATGGTATAACAGAATGTCCTCCTCCATGGCAACCATCATGGATTCTGAAAACAAGGATCATGTGAAACCCAACTTGCACTTTTCTCACATGACATCCTGAATTCCATGGATCAAGGCAGTAAGGTAGATGCAGTATTTTTCGATTTCCGAAAAGCATTTGATACAGTATCACATCTACTCTTATCAAAATTACAACCATGTCGGAGTATCATGCTAAATTTGTGACTGGATTAAAGATTTTTGGTAGGAAGGACTCAGCACGTTATCTTGGACGGGAAGGGGGAAATTAAGGATAATGCTGATACATGGTGAAACAACGCTCTGGTGGGCCGTTTGCGGGCTTAAATCATCTCGGGGTACGACCATGAGGTGCATTTAACCTGCGGTCGTCGCACGGTGGCGCTGGCAGCAGTCCACATACGCAGAGGTGTGCTGGTGCATGTCAGAGTATGGTGCAGCGATTAAGTGTGCAGACGTGTTCAGACGTGCTAATGGTGACTGTGTTGAAAATGGCTCAAAGAACACATATTGATGACGTTATGAGGGGTATAATACTAGGGCGACTGGAGGCTGGTCAAACAGAGCAGGTCGTAGCACGGGCCCTCTGTGTGCCACAAAGTGTGATATCAAGATTATGGCAACAATTCCAGCAGACAGGAAACGTCTCCAGTCGCTACAGTACGGGACGTTCACAGTGTAAAACATCACAAGAAGACCGATATCTCACCATCAGTGCCCGCAGACTGCCACGGAGTACTGCAGGTAGCCTTGCTCAGAACCTTACCGTAGCCTCTGGAACAGTTGTCTCCAGACACACAGGCCACTGAGCAGACATGGTTTATTCTCCCCGTGATCTGCAAGGTGCATTCCACTGACCCCTGATCACAGGAGAGCCCGTAAAGCCTGATGTCAAGAACACAGTACATGGTCATGGAAACAGTGGTCCCACGTTATGATCACAGACGTGTCGACGTATTTTCTGAACAGTGATTCTCGCCGGGTTTTCATCTGGCGTGAACCAGGAACCAGATACCAACCCCTTAATGTCCTTGAAAGGGACCTGTGTGGAGGTCGTGGTTTGATGGTGTGGGGTGGGATTATGAATAGTGCACGTACACCCCTGCATGTCTTTGACAGAAGAACTGTAATATGTCAGGTGTATCGGGACGTCATTTTGCACCAGTATGTCCGCCTTTTCAGGGGTGCAATGGATCCCTCCTTCCTCCTGATGGATGATAACGCACGGCCCCACCGAGCTGCCACATTGGAGAAGTACCTTAAAACAGAAGATATCATGCGCTTGGAGTGGCCTGCCTGTTCTCCAGACCTAAACCCCATCGAGCACGTCTGGGATGCTCTCGGTCGACGTATTGCTGCACGTCTTCAGGGGCTCCGACAGGCACTGGTGCAAGAATGGGAGGCTGTGCCCAAGCAGTTGCTCGACCACCTGATCCAGAGTATGCCAACTCGTTGTGCGGCCTGTGTGCTTGTGTTTGGTGATCATATCCATATTGATGTTGGGATATATGCGCAGCTAACAGTGGCGTTTTATAACACATGTGTTTCGGGACGGTTTTCTCAACTTATCGCTAATACCGTGGACCTACAGATCTGTGTCGTGTGTGTTCCCTATGTGCCTATGCTGTTAGCGCCAGTTTTATGTAGTGCCGCATTGTGTCTCTCCACATTCTGCAATTATCCTTAATTTATGAGCATGAGTGTAGAAGTAATTTGGGACTCTTATTGTTCATGTTGTATATTAATTACCTTGCAGATAATATTAATAATGTCAGACTTTTCAGACGTGATGCACTAATATATTACGGAGTGCTGTCTGGAAAAAGCTGTGCAAATATTGGGCCTAATCTTGATAGGATTTCAAAGTGGTGCAAAGGTTGGCAACTTGCTTTAAATATTCAAGAAAATAAAACTGTGTGTGTCACAAAACTGAAAACCGTAGTACCTTGTGGCTACGGGATAAACGAATCCCAGCTAGAATCAGTCAGCTCATACAAATACGTAGGTGTTACACTTTGTCGGGATATGGAATGGAACGACCACGTCAGCTCATTCGTAAGTAAGGTGGGTGGCAGACCTCGGTTAGTAGTAGGATACCTCAGTGGTTGGTTTCATAGCGGTTTGCGCAGTATATGCAGTCGATTTTCCATAATTTGCAGTTCGAGGGACATTAGATATAACACGAGTAACTGAGGTTCGATTTAAGGAAAGTTTGACTGATCAAGGGGGCACCGAGTGATAGTAGGCTTTCCCAGTTCATTTTCCGATTTGTAACAAACTGTATCATCGACGCCGGAACTTCCTCCACAAATCTTCTTACGAAGGATTTTTGTTTTTTAAATTAGTGAGCCACCCCTAACTAGAGGCCAACCCTTCATTGTCTAGACTAAATGCGAATGACTTAGGATTTTCTTTAAGTTTTAACGTGCGACAGGATATTTTGCTCACCACACTAACCAAGTCATTTGAACAAACATTCTTCAAGACGTTGTAACTCTCGCTGCGGGAACCGCATCCTCTGTCCGTATGCAACGCTGCCAACAACCCAATCTGATCACTCTGCTTCATGAAACTTCCTGGCAGATTAAAACTGTGTGCTCGACCGAGACTCGAACTCCCGAGTTCGAGTCTCGGTCGGGCACACAGTTTTAATCTGCCAGGATGTTTCATATCAGCTCACACTCCGTTGCAGAGTGAAAATCTCATTCTGGATTCTGCTTCATCATTGTCAACAGCGTGGATGGCGGAATCGCTAAAGTTTTCTCTGCATCCATTTTTTTCGCTCCACATGCCGCTGCCTGAGTAACCTACTTCTCTCCTGCGATAGTCAAATACTTGCATTACTTTCAAGTTATTTTTACAACTGATTTATATGCTGTAGCGTATTATGTTATACTGAGTAAAGAGATGAGAGCTATGGGGAACTCAATGAAAGAAGAAGTACCGGAACAAATGTCGAAACAATTCGAATTACCGAGCAATTTTGTAGCTGCTGACTTCGAGTCAGAGTGTTTGTGGGCAGTCTGTCATGACAATCGCTTCGATTTATCGACCGTTTCAAGGCACACATGGTTTCTTAGATTTAAGAAGGTTTTTTCAGGGCAGCGAAAAAAAATTAGATTTGTTAAGAAATTCGAATTATCGAGATCTGAAATGCCAAGAGTTGAGTCTTTTCTAGGTACAGATGTAGATACGGATTTTGGTTTTACGGAGGGCCAGCAGGCCTAGCAATGGGATCATGTACATCTGGTACGATAGCTGATACATACGTTGCATTTGCAACGTGAATTATTTAACAAGGAAGAACCCTACTTAAACAAAATTGTATTTTACACGAGATACGAAGATGATACACTACTGCTAGTAAAAGTGGCTGAAAAAGACGTTCCTAAACGGTCTACACAATGGCACCAGATTTATTCAGTGAAACATTAACAAGACAAAAGAATCTGTTACCTGAACCTAAATATCACAAGACCGAGCAATACAAGAACATTCACAACTTTGTAGGAAAAATGAAATGACCAACACCACAACCTTGCCACTTACTGTCACCCAAACATTGATAGCCGGCCCCTGCGACCGAGCGGTTCTAGGCGCTTCAGTCCGGAACCGCGCTGCTGCTACCGTTGCAGGTTCGGATCCTGCCTCGGGCATGGATGTGTGTGATGTCCTTAGGTTAGTTAGGTTTAAGTAGTTCTAAGTCGAGAGGACTGATGACCTTAGATGGTAAGTCCCATAGTGCTCAGAGCCATTTGAACCATTTTTGAAACATTGATAAACAAGCGGCATGTAGGTCAGTGCTGCACAGGGCAATTAAAATATCTTTGAACCAAAAAACGTGCAACAGGGAATAAACACAGTGGAACAGATTGCAGTTACCAATTACTACACTGTTTCTGTTGTTGACTCGGTACTAGGCAAAGTGAAGAAAGACCCAAATATAAACCATACAAAAGAAGATAGAGATAAAAGCAAATGTATATCAGGCATCCCATACGCTGTCAAAACATCAAAAAAGATTGCAAATATCTTCAAAAACGACAAGGTAAAAATTTGTTTTTCTACTTGTTATAAACTAGAACAGGAAGTAGTATATAACATAAACATGGCCCATATTCAGATTATGGGATATACAAACAAGATGCCGGAAATGAACCTAGGAGAAACAAGTGGAGATTTTCATACCAGAGACACAGAGCACACTGAAACCTAAGCAGAAACGACAGACAGGCATTATACAACATAAGAAATAGTCACCACACATTTACAATATAGGACACCCATTTGAAAAAGTAAAGCAAAATCTCGAAGTACTCCACCAAATAAATAAAGGGCATAAAGATGTTCAAATGTGTGCGAAATCTTATGGGACTTAACCGCTAAGGTCAGCAGTCCCTAAGCTTACACACTACTTAACCTAAATTATCCTAAGGACAAACACACACACACCCATGCCCGAAGGAGGACTCGAACCTCCGCCGGGACCAGCCGCATAGTCCATGACTGCAGCGCCTTAGATCGCTCGGCTAATTCCGCGCGGCTAAAGGGCATAAAATGGATCTGTTGGAAGAACTGGATATATATTCAAATCACAAAAATATGAAGACAAAATATTAAATGAAAAACTGGAAAGTAAATATGTGAATTTCTTCAGATGCTTCAACTACATACTCAAATAAAATTACTGACACATCGAAGTAAATGCCTTTGCAAATATATATTTATATAGAGCGTTTCAGCATAGCGGATATGAACTTTCGGGAGAGACAGAGTGCTGTAAAGACAATAAAAAAGTACATAACAATTCCTGGTCTGGGACTCTTTCCTGGTGCGGTAATGACGACACAAAACACAAGAAATAACGAACGTGAACAGGGCGATAAAACGTGTTTATTGTGCTTTGAACGGTAGAAACCAAGAGAAAGGAACAAAAACAGACAATAATCGTCATCAGAGCAGGTTTTCAAAATTACGACCCCAGGCCGTGCATGATGAAGGCTTCACACCTTCGGCGCACGGAAAATCTGATGGTCTGGAAAATACTGGGCGTGTCCCGCACTTCCCCAATAGCTGCTATGATGCATAATTTCAAACACCTATTTCGATGAGGAACATTGTAATAATGATTCAGATTATTAAGATAAACATTCTTTGTACGAAAGGTTAGTGTATCATACGCTTGGACGGCCTATGGCGTTATCTCTGTTGACCTCATGTAAAAATATTTTTAACAAAAAAAAATGGTTCAAATGGCTCTGAGCACTATGGGACTTAACATCTGTGGTCATCAGTCCCCTAGAACTTAGAACTACTTAAACCTAACTAACCTAAGGACATCACACACATCCACGCCCGAGACAGGATTCGAACCTGCGACCGGAGCGGTCACGCGGTTCCAGACTGAAGCGCCTAGACCGCACGGCCACACCGGCCGGCTATTTTTAACACTTTTGTTTTGTCCCGTGTACGGAAAATTGTGTATTATGTTCAATATGTGTGAATTTCTGCACAAGTGAACCACAAGAAAACCGTAAGTGGCAGTTCTTTCTAAATTTGCCTTTAACTCTACATAAAGATCTATGGTTAATTAAAAATTGTTTTTATGTATTACAGTAAGGCAACAGAACAATGTATCACCTCACATTCGAGAACATCACAAAGAAATTACAGAGCACACGATGAACAAACTTCAAAAAGTGAATCATTTCCCGAAACGCGTCATGCAAAATGCAAATAAAAAGAAAATCTTGACTGGTAACAGAAAGCTGTTCTCTGAACAAACCGTTATATACGAATATTACTTGTAACAGAAGGCGCATCTAATTTCTACATCTACAGGGTGTTTAAAAAATGACCGGTATATTTGAAACGGCAATAAAAACTAAACGAGCAGCGATAGGAATACACCGTTTGTTGCAATATGCTTGGGACAACAGTACATTTTCAGGCAGACAAACTTTCGAAATTACAGTAGTTACAATTTTCAACAATAGATGGCGCTGCGGTCTGGGAAACTCTATAGTACGATATTTTCCACATATCCACCATGCGTAGCAATAATATGGCGTAGTCTCTGAATGAAATTACCCGAAACTTTTGACAACGTGTCTGGCGGAATGGCTTCACATGCAGATGAGATGTACTGCTTCAGCTGTTCAATTGTTTCTGGATTCTGGCGGTACACCTGGTCTTTCAAGTGTCCCCACAGAAAGACGTCACAGGGGTTCATGTCTGGCGAATAGGGAGGCCAATCCACGCCGCCTCCTGTATGTTTCGGATAGCCCAAAGCAATCACACGATCATCGAAATATTCATTCAGGAAATTAAAGACGTCGGCCGTGCGATGTGGCCGGCACCATCTTGCATAAACCACGAGGTGTTCGCAGTGTCGTCTAAGGCAGTTTGTACCGCCACAAATTCACGAAGAATGTCCAGATAGCGTGATGCAGTAATCGTTTCGGATCTGAAAAATGGGCCAATGATTCCTTTGGAAGAGATGGCGGCCCAGACCAGTACTTTTTGAGGCTGCAGGGACGATGGGACTGCAACATGGGGCTTTTCGGTTCCCCATATGCGCCAGTTCTGTTTATTGACGAAGCCGTCCAGGTAAAAATAAGCTTCGTCAGTAAACCAAATGCTGCCCACATGCATATCGCCGTCATCAATCCTGTGCACTATATTGTTAGCGAATGTCTCTCGTGCAGCAATGGTAGCGCCGCTGAGGGGTTGCCGCGTTTGAATTTTGTATGGATAGAGGTGTAAACTCTGGCGCATGAGACGATACGTGGACGTTGGCGTCATTTGGACCGCAGCTGCAACATGACGAACGGAAACCCGAGGCCGCTGTTGGATCACCTGCTGCACTAGCTGCGCGTTGCCCTCTGTGGTTGCCGTACGCGGTCGCCCTACCTTTCCAGCACGTTCATCCGTCACGTTCCCAGTCCGTTGAAATTTTTCAAACAGATCCTTTATTGTATCGCTTTTCGGTCCTTTGGTTACATTAAACCTCCGTTGAAAACTTCGTCTTGTTGCAACAACACTGTGTCCTAGGCTGTGGAATTCCAACAGCAGAAAAATCCTCTGTTCTAAGGAATAAACCATGTTGTCTACAGCACACTTGCACGTTGTGAACAGCACACGCTTACAGCAGAAAGACGACGTACAGAATGGCGCACCCACAGACTGCGTTGTCTTCTATATCTTTCACATCACTTGCAGCGCCATCGGTTGTTGAAAATTGTAACTACTGTAATTTCGAAAGTTTGTCTGCCTGAAAATGTACTGTTGTCCCAAGCATATTGCAACAAACGGTGTATTTCTATCGCTGCTCGTTTAGTTTTTATTGCCGTTTCAAATATACCGGTCATTTTTGAAACATCCTGTATATCTACATGATTACTCTACCTTTTGGCAGAAGGTTCGTCGAACCATCATTAAGCTACTTCTACACCGTTCCACTCTCGGAAAGCACGCGGCACAAACGGACACTTAAATCTTTCCGTGCGAGCTATGATTTCTTTTACTTTATTGTGATGGCCATTCCTCCCTGTGTAGGTTGGCACCAAAAAGGTATTTCCGTGCTCTGAGGAGAAAGTTGGCGATTGAAATATGATGAGAAGGTCCTGTCGCAGCGAAAAACGCCTTTGCAGTAATGACTGCCACCTCAATTCGTGCATCATATCCGTGGCACCCTCTCCTCCATTTCGCGATGATACAAAACGAGCAACCCTTCTTTGAAGCTTTGCGGTGTCCTCTGTACTCCAGTCTGGCAAGGATGGATCCCATACCGCACAGCAATACTCTAGAGCCAGCCGCTGTGGCCGAGCGGTTCTAGGCGCTTCAGTCCGGATCCGCGCTGCCGCTGCGGTCGCAGATTCGAATCAAGCCTCGGGCACGGATGTGTGTGATGTCCTTAGGTTAGTTAGGTTTAAGTAGTTCTAAGTCTAGGGGACTGATGACCTCAGATGTTAAGTCCCATAGTGCTCAGAGCCATCTGAACCATTTGAATATTCTAGAAGAGGGCGGACAAGCGAAGCCTTGGCAGTCCCTTTAGGAGACCTGTCACATCTGCTAAGCGTTCTGCCAGTAAAACCCAGGTTTAGGTTTTACTTTTCCATAACATTATCTATGCGAACTTTCCAATTGAAGTTTCTCGTAAGTGCCATTCGTAGGTAGTTACTTAAATTAACAGCCAGTATATTTGATGATTTATCGTGTAGCCGAAATTTAACGAATTTCTTTTAGTACTCGTGTGGATGGCTTCAGACTTTTCGTGATTTAGCCAATTGTCACCTTTTATACCGTAGAGATATCTTGTTTAATTAATTTTGCAATTGGTTTTGATCATCTGATGCCATTGCATGGGACTAAATGCAAGCATCATCCTGAAACAATCTAAGACGACAGCTCAGATTGTCTCCTAAATCGTTTATGTGGATCAGGAACAACAGAGAGCCTGTATCACTTTCTTGCTGAACACCAGATATTATTTCCGTTTTACTCTATGACTATATGGCAGCTATTACGGACTGTTACCTATCCGACAGGAAATCACGAATGCAGTCAACCGCTGAGACGGTACTCCATAGACACTCAATTTAATTAGAAATCAGTTTTGAGCAACGGTGTCAAAAGCCTTCTGGAAATCAAAAAATATGGAATCAATTTGACGTCCCATGTCGATAGCACTCATTATTTCGTGAGAATAAGAAGTTAGTTATGTTTCACAGCAACGATATTTTCTGAAACCGTGTTGGCTATTTGCCAATAAATCGTATTCTTCGAGGTGATTCCTGTTGTTCCAGCGCTGTCTATGTTCCAAAATTTTACTTCAGATCGACGTTAGTGATATGAATCTGTAATTGAGTGGATTACTCCCATTTCCTTTCTCGGATATTGGAGTGACTTTCTGGGTATGGATCTGTCTACAAGCGAGTGGTTGTGTGATTGCTAAGTATGGAGCTATTGTATCATCATTCTCTGAAAGCAACCTGACTATTATACAATCTGGACCGGAAACCTTGCCTTTCTTTAATGTTTTAAGCTGCTTCGCTGCACCGAGGATACCTACTTCTAAGTTACATGTGTTGGCAGTTGCTGTTGATTCAAATTGTGGAGTGTATACTTCGTCTTCTTTGGTGATGGAATTCCGGATAACAGTGTTTAGTATCTTTGCTTTAATCCCTTTGCCATTAATAACATCACCATTGTTGCCGCAGCTGACAATATCCGGGAGAGCAGTGTGCTGACCACATGCTCCTCCTTATCCGCATAAGGTGACGCCTACGAGGTGAGGATGACACGACGGCCGGTCGGCAACGTTGAGCCTTTAACGTCTCTTCGGTCTGTGTCCTTTTTTCCTGATTGTTATCGCGGAGTGAAGGTATTGATTACGCCTTTCCACTGGCGTATTTTACATATGACCAGAGTCTCTTTGGGTTTTCTGCCAGAATTTACTGTTTCCGCGAGCCGCCGTGGACAGCACGCGCCTTATTCAGTCGTGCTGGAGTCTCCACCGGAGCGCAGTCTTAATATAACCTGTTCGGCACGTTTCTGATTCGAAGAAGTGCTACGCAACTGCGGCTGTAGCAAACAGCTCGGCCTTTGGGCTCGCTAACGCGCCGAGGCAGCTGGGGAATTCCCAGCACGCCTGATGCCTGCCCGTCGTCTTCGGCTGCTGCTGCGGACCGCAGCTGCAGCTCGTGGCTGGTGCTCAGCTGTTGGACCAGTCGGTGGCCGTGCGCGTGACCTTCTGCAGAGCAGGTACGCCGATGGGGCTGCTCGGCCGCGGGGCATTGTGCGCCACGCGAGGAAAGCGGCGAAGGCACAGCTGGAATACGAGTTCCCTCGGCTTGCATGCTTATAGTCTGACAAAAATTACTTCAGGATTGACAATTCTGCAGGAGCATGTGGAAGCACGGAACTGCCACGCCGCGCACGGAACACACGCGTAATCTTATATTTCATTCAACTCATTCAGACAGACAAACTATCCTTATATATAAAATTCTCGTGTCACAGTGTTAATTGCCATACTCCTCCGAAACGGCTCGATCGATTCTGATGAAATTTTACATGTATATTCGGTACGTCTGAGAATCGGTCGTAATCTATTTTTCATACCCCTAAGTGACAAGGTTGGTCCACCCCAAAAAAATTTTCTTATTATTTGGACAGAACTTTTTATTTTTTATGATGTGGCATTAAAAAATACACACGACCCCAAATTTTCACCCTTCTACCAGCAACCCCTATTTTTAATAGCGATTTTAGTAATTTAATAATTTTCAACCCCAGTCAATAACTGATCAATTATCACTTGATCAGTTATCGCCGCGCCGGCCGATGGTGGACGAGCGGTTCTGGGCGCTACAGTCTGGAACCGCGCACCTGCTACGGTCCCAGGTTCGAATCCTGCCTCGGGCATGGATGTGTGTGTTGTCCTTAGGTTAGTTAGGTTTAAGTAGTTCTAAGTTCTAGGGGACTGATGACCTCAGATGTTAAGTCCCATAGTGCTCAGAGCCATTTGAACCATTTTTTAGCCGGTTATCACCGCCAGGTGTCTTCCGGTGATAGTCTTTCACTATTCGATAGATAGATAATTGAAGAAAACATACCAAAAGCAACGACTCGATTATCCCTCTCTGAATCGACATAACTAGACCGAGAAGTTTAACTAGGTGGCACGCGTCATTCGCCAAACCAACATTTAGGCCTACCGCACACGCATCGATTTTTATCGTACGGAAATATATCGTACGATCAAATCTTTTAGTGGAACAAAGAAGTTCCTATGCTCTCCTTTGTTCCTCTAAAAGAATTTAATCGTACAGTATTTTTATGTACGATAAAAATCGTTGCGTGTGTGCTTGGCCTTATTCATGATGATGGCGAACACGTTTCGACAGGAAGTTTCCGTTATGTTTGTACGCTCACGTATCGGCTGCAATTGTTAAATCCGCGCTATCTACCGTAGAAACGCTACGACTAATAGTGGCTCATACTGCCGGACTTCCCCCTAAGCCTTTTCTCACTCCCTACGCAATTTTCGGCCATTATTATTGTTTGTGTCACGAGCTCCCGCCAACAACGGCTATTGTGTTACACGTGTACATTGTGTTACACGTATACATTATTCTTATAGACCAGAGATAATTTATATGGCAAAACAACGTTTGCCGGGTCAGCTATAACATATACGTCCGAGTGCACCAATCTCGATTAACAGTTAACCGCGGTTAAGTCGATATATAATCCTGTTCAGCGCAATATTCTGGTGCACCAACATCGATCTAAGTTAAACGAGGGAATCGACCGCGGTTATATTCAACCGGGGCTCTTTCCCGGTTTTCTTGACATAACCGCGGTTTTAGAAGCATACGCTATTAAGATGGCGGCTCGTTTTGATGTAATGGATGGCACTGAGGAAGATTTGTTATACCTTGACCATTTAAATCGTGACCGAAATCGTGTTGGAGTGATTGTGGAAAGGGGAAACCCTTTTGAAGATTATGGTGACAGGAAATTTGAAGAGATTTTATTTATTTAGCGTATGGCTCATAACATCACAGTAAAGTTAGTTCGCCTCCACGTGGTGCACCCTGGGTAACGCTAAATGAACTAACACAACTGGCGGCAGACCGAACGAAGAATTCCTGCCCCACATCGCAGTGAAACAGAACGACAGACAAAGCGCTATTTGAAGAGAGATTTCGTCTGTCAAAAGAAACAGTGTGGTGGTTATTAAATAAAATTAATGATAGGTTAGAATTTCCTACTGATCGGAATAACCCTGTTTCTCCGATAAACAGACTTTTGATTACTTTAAGGGCATATGCAACAGGTGCATTCAACATTCTTATTGGGGACAACAGTAATGTACATCGTACAACAGCACAACGAATCATCAGTGACGTATCAGACTTCATAGCATCATTGCCTCTTCGCTTTATAAAATTTCCTACAAGAGAAGAAGTGCGCTCTGTGATGTATGGTTTTAGTCAATTGGACCGATTTCCTGGCGTTCTTGGTACCTTGGATTGTACCCATATAAGAATTCAGTCTCCTGGAGGACATAATGCAGAACTTTTCCGCAATAGGAAATCATATTTTTCCTTTAACTGTCAAACCATTAGTGATCACAATTTATTAATAAGAGATATTGTCGCTCGATGGCCGGGCTCTGTGCACGACAGTACCATATTTCTCAACTCCGTTCGCAGAGCTCAATTTGAAAACGGAGAAACACCACAAGGTCACTTATTGGGAGATAGTGGCTATGCATGTAGATCCTACGTGTTAACTCCACTTTTAAATCCGCTAAATGAAGCAGAGCATCGATATAACAGGTCTCATATTAAAACTAGAAACGCTGTTGAGAGAAAATATGGTATGTGGAAGAGAAGATTTCCCATATTATCTGTAGGAATAAGATGTAATCCACAGACAGCAATGTCAATAATTGTGGGTACGGCTGTCTTGCATAATATTGCGAGGAGTACAAGCAGTGAAGAACCACCAGAAGATCCAGAAATTTCTCGACTTTTAAATCAGTTATGTGATGAGAGAGGCCCCAATATTGAAGATAACGAACCTGTGCTACCTGGACAGCAGATATATCGTGATGATACATTACCTGGAAGAGCAGTTGGCCGTGCTATAACTAATGAACATTTCCGATAAGCTAACATAAATTCAGACATTGTTCGTAATGAAAAATTATGATTATAGTTATGGGATTTCGCCGTATTTTCAATTTTCAAGATTATTTCAGCATGTAATCTACTTTGTTTCTGCTGTCTAGCGAACATAAAAGTACTCACTGAACTGGGTGTGTGAAGCGAAATTTGAGGTTTTGGCGTGCCAGCGACAGGATGTGCTGCCTACAGACAATTACCCAGCTGCTGCTTTTCTGAAATATTTTTTTAGTGTGGAACTGTTGATAATTCATTATTAAAGATATATTTCTTGCATCACATTGGTTGTAAAAGCAATGCAGTACTCTGTTATTTATATACATGTTCAGTTTCTGGGTATGTACTTAAATTTGAGAACAAATGACTCCATTACATTTAGAGAGTCAAAGCGAGTGGAATAAAATATAACGGATATGTCTGTATTATGTTCATTATAGATCCTAAACATGTCTTAAATTTTCTACTGTAACAACAAATATGTGAATGTCCAACAGTTGCAATATTAAAAGAGCACATTCTTTATTATTAGAACCTTTCAGTTTACAGATTATTTTACTGCACTTCTGCTCAGTATTAATGCAGTCTTATCACCTAGATTAGCTTAAACTTATGAATTTGCAGTAAACACATAGGCACAAAATAAATAATCATTTGTGTAATAACATAAAATGTCAGTTTGGGATTGTTTATTTGTTAAATTGTTTCCATATTAATCACTTCTCTTTGTTTACAATATGATTTTCTTCAAACATAAGTTTGTGTGTCTATAAGGTTGTGCAAAGAATTGAATTACGCTGTTAATTCTAGTCAGTCATGCGTGTAGCAGCACTTTACACAATATTATGTACAACTGTATGGTATACAAAAATACATGGAATTGAAGACAAATTTGTGTTTAGAAATTGGCACGAAAAACAAGTTCTCATTGCTACAAAAGGCAATGGAATTTTGCCAGCAATGTCTAATACTTTGGGGATCAGTGCAAGAGCAATAATTAGTTAAGGAGTGTGCTACTTCAGAAGATATTAAAGCAGAACCGTAATGCTGTGGATTGACGGTAAGAAGTGTCATACTTTTAAGTTATTACTGAGGAAAACTCCCTCCCTCACTCTGTCACTGATATTGATGCAGTTTTCTCACATATTTAATGCTCACCTTTACGGAAGGGAATTCCTTGTCATTGCATAATGCCTCATTACAAATACAGTTGTGGCAGAAGTTATGGGGTGCCATCATAAACATTAGCAGTTGCAGAGTATTTCTAAGAAAGCCACACGTCCTATGATTACTATAGCAGAAAACAGTGACCCATCATAGGAATGCATTACTGAAAATATCTTGCTACAAATTTTGTTGTGATAAAAGTTATGGGCTGACATTATAAACATTAACAGCTGCAGAGTATTGCTAGAGAAGCTAATCTCACTACTGTCCATATTAGCAATGTATTACTCAATAATGCCTCTCTAAAAATACCATTATGATAAATGTTACAGGTTTCCACCACACACATTACCAAGTGGTGTGGCTAGGAAAGCCACATATGCTATGCTTACTTTGCAGAAAAGAGAACCCACCACAGCAATGTATTTCTCAAAATACCTCACTTCAAATTGTATTGTCATAAAAGATATAGGTTCCCATTATAAACATTACCAGGTGCAGAATATTGCTTGGAAAATGGCACGCACGAAGTTATGATTTGGAGCACTTTCCCTCATAATTTAATATGTTAGGGTATTTCTGGTATAAATAATGCAAAACTTGATAACATTGGGCCTCATGTATATAACTGTAAAAGCACATATGTTCATCCAAAGTTAGAGTAACAAGGATTCTTTATTACATTATTTTCTTTCATTAACAGTCTATCTCATTGTTAAGTCATTTAAGTAGAAATTGGCACCTGACGTTATGACTACAGGCCTGCAACTGACATGTAGCTTACTTGTGTAAACTGCAGTGTTGCTAATCTGTTTTTATATATGAAGTAATTCTAATTTTAAGTGATTTTGATGAAACTTAGTCCAGACCAAATAAGCTGTAAGCAGATATTAGACAGACAACAACTAGGATAGTAGCAGTATCACTAATAGGACAAACACAGAGAAACAATTTGAACTGTGAGACAACTTTAATACATTAGATAGAATACAACACAGCACAAAAATTACGAAAATTCACTGTTACAGGAAAAAAAAGTCACGTCTCACTGGCATTTTTCTTCTTCCAGTATTTTAGTTTTTCTTTCAGGGCCAGAATCTTTAAATTTTTAATCCTCAGCTCCTTCTTGTGCTCTGCCTTCATCATGTGTAATTGGGCCTCCAATAGTTCCACTCTCTTCTTGCACACATTTTCGATTACTGTTCCCGAACATGATGGCTTTGGTTTTGCATGCATCCTGCGACGATGCCATGTATTTTTCGACGTGCAAATGTTTTCATTGGGTTGATAAGGAGACTGTGAAACAGATTGCAGATGGGTGACATCCACCAGAAGATTCTTTGGTGTCTCTTTACTTTGTAGTACGACAGGTGTGTGGGAAGTGCTAGGTTGTGTGCACTCTGCTAACTCGACAACTGAAGCAGGTGGCGTGTTCTCACTGCAGTGCACTGCACTGCACTCCATGTTGACAACATCCACAACCATGCTAAACTGTGCATCGGAATCGTATGCATTTGTTAACGGTTTCATTGTGGAACCAACAATTTCTAATAGTTTAGCCCGATCATGGATCTTGGTTTTTTGGGTAGGCTTCCCCCCACCTGTTTTATACACTTCCACCTTTTCTTCTGCAAGGTGTTTTCGAAGTCTTCTTTTCATGTTTTCATAACAGGTTTTCAGCCTGTCACAGGATCTTTTTGTCACACCTGAAATTAAATAAATGTTGTAGTTTGTAGTACCATAAATTAATTCTTATATTATTTACATTCATAAGTCCATTTTGCTTTCTGAGGCTCTTAACTTATAACTGCAATAAAAATCTAAGATCTATATATGGCTTTTGTTTACATATCAGTGCATTAAAAAGAAAGTGGTATAGGCAAATATGAAGAATATATGAAGAGCTAAGTGAGAAACGTATGTTCACAATTTTCAACATAAAAGATTCCGTTAGTCATATAATATTTAGTTAACAGTAGCACGGCATTGGATTTTAAATTTAAAACTAACAAAACAATTCCGGGACTAGTGCAGCAGGGGATACAACCCGTCGGCTTTGAACAATGACGTCACAAGTCGCCAGAGAGCATGTATTACAGAGATGAAAGAGCTGAGGAGAATGTTGAGAAACAAAGGAATGCGAGAAAGATAAACATTGATCTTGTCAAAGGCATAAGTGTTTTTTGACTTAAAAAAAATCTCACGAGATAGAATAAACTGATCCTACTTTATTAAGCAATATCTTGTCAAAAGCTGAGAAGCGATTGTTCTTAATGTTCTAGCTCCCTTCAGTACCTAATAAGTGTTTTTTGGCTTTTTAAAAAAAAAAAATCTCACGAGATAGAATAAACTGATCCTACTTTATTAAGCAATATCTTGTCAAAAGCCGAGAAGCGATTCTTCTTAGTGTTCTAGCTCCCTTCAGTACGTAATAAGAGTTTTTTTGGCTTTTTTTAAAAAAAAATCTCACGAGATAGAATAAACCGATCCTACTTCATTAAGCAATCAGTAAAATGATGCACCCAATATCAAGCGATCGCTTTTAGATTTACATTCAATTATTTTAATGATAGTGCTTATTAGAACACAGTACCGCTTTATTATCTATGCCTCGAAGTGAAGACATTACGATCTATGACTAAGGAATGACGTCATTGTTCAAAGCCGACGGGTTGTATCCCCTGCTGCACTAGACCCACAATTCCAACCGTAAATGTACATAGTCCTATCACGTATTTCAGTGGTACGCCAACAACACTTCCAAATTTCAAACTAAAAGCCAGTGTGTGCCGTATCCTACGCTTACAATGAATGAGTAAACTTACCAGGAGTAGAATTAAACTGCGCCTCCACATGGGACGGCATTGCCTGTTTTTCTTTTAAGCTGCAGCCGTCGGTTTTCTTATTTTCAAGAACGGATGCATTTGCACCCACCAGTTCAAGAAGTACATCTATCTCGTACTTCGATAAATTCGGTGTTCTTTTATTCTCCATTATTCTCCAAAAAAGAAACCAACAGATCAGAAATAGGTACCGAGGTATGTCCACACACTTCTGCTTGTCAACGGAAGAAACAGCAAAGATAGACTGTGGCACCAGCGATTATCTGTGCAATTTCATGTTTACTAACATCTTTGCGTCGCCAGGACAATGTAGAGAGTTTACCGTGGTCAAATGCACAGTTGGCTGACGACGTTTTGCTGACCAGCGATTAACGTTGGTGCACTGCAGAAACATTTTAAACGCGATTTACTTTTAACCATGATCGCGGGACCTTGGTTATCATGCTTTTTGACAGGGGTTGGTGCACTCGGCCAATAAAGTTTTTCAGAGGCGGAACGAAGTTCGCCGGGTATAGCTAGTTCAGTTTATAAATATGGAAGCTGCATCAATGTGTTCTGGAAAAGCTACAGTACGTTTTGATTGTAGTTTTATAAGCGGCAAAAAATTATCAAGACGACATACGAACAAACTTCGTAAATACAATTTCTTCGATATAATTTCCCGTTTTCTTTCATTTAAAAAACAGGAGACTGTTTGGGAGAAAACCTTGCTAGGTACCTGCATGAAGAAAAGTAAGCATGTCCCTCTTGCCAGAAGGCATTGCAACTGAACTGGCCCTAGTTTCGTCAAGCCACACTAGTTAGTCTATATTTATGGCACGGAAGTCCATAAAAATTCGGCATCGTCAAGCAGCTATACCCTCCTTCTCCATCAACGGCTTACGGCCACAGAAATATCCATAGTGAATGCATAGATTGTGTAAAACTGTGGGCAAGGATGTGCGACTGCCTTGAAAAAGTCCACGTTATTTAAATGTGACCAGTAACTTCCTGAGTATCGGATGTTCCTTCCCCTGCAATAATAACCATAAACATGACGACGAATCGCATCCTCTCCAAACGAATCTTTTTTTCTCGTGGCTGTTAAGTTTCGATGGTTCTTCGGCTTACTTCTCTCTGTCAAACATTTTCTTCCCAAACTTTACAACAGTGTTTTATTTACATTCAAAGCTGCAGCAATTCTGTCGGTTCTTAACAGAGAACAGCGGGCCACCATTAAGTTTTTCATTCTCATAGTAGGCACATAACGCTGAGTCCATTGCTGTCGACTGCTCCCATACGGCAATCCGCTGGATAAGAGAACAACATCGAACTTTTCCACTTACAGCTTTCGACGATCTACTCACTGACATCGCTAAGTACCACACGGTCATTGAATAACGGTAACAATGAAAAACAGTGACAATGAATAACAGTAACAGCAAATAAAAGGTAACTTCTGCAACCGTAAAAACGAACACACAGAAAGTCATAGGGCGTAAAGATCTTTCTGCACAGCAAACTGGCGGGAAGTGAATCTCACTACAAACTGGAAGTGTTGTGTTACGGGGTCAAGGTTTGGCAACTTCGGTAGTCTGCTGCGGCTGCAGGTAGGGTGATGTTGGTTGAAAGTGGTCCGTGTCTACCGCATGCACTCCTCTCCCTCTTCTCCCCCCCCCCCCTCCGCCCCCCGGTCCCACCGTCCCTTCCACTTCCGTCCCCCTCAACCCTCAAGTAATTTCGGACAGCCTATAGTTTACTTTATTTACGTGTTATTCAATCAGTACGTAAAGCGGTGGTGTTTGAAAATAAGGAGATAAAAGGAAAATGGACGGAAGCGAACATAACTAGTTACGTGTTATTCAATCAGTACTTAAACCGGTAGTGTTATAAACTAAGGAGATAAAAGCAAAATGGATTGAAGCGAACATTACTAAACACCATTTTCTGAAATTCCTGAACCAAAGGAGACGGAATAAGTATTCCAGAATTCGAATCGAGAACCGCTTCCAACATGATTAACTTACAAATAGATTTCCTCGGCGTAGCAATTACATTCTTTTCAAATTATGCTAATGTAACAGTTCCATTCTTAACAATCATACACAAACGCTTGCTCGGCCAAAGTGACATGCCTAATGACTGGAAAGTTACAAAGGTCACACCAATTATCAAGAAAAGGAATAAGAGTAATCCGATGAATTATAGGCTCACATCACTGAAGTCGATTTGCAGTAGGTTTCTGGAACATACACTGTATTGGAACGCTATAAATTACCTTCAAAGCAAAGATCTATTGGCCCACAATCAGCACTTATTCATAAAATAACGTACTTGTGAAACACAGCTAGCTTTTCATTCACAAGAAGAGTGTTATCGACAGGGACTCTCAACTTGATTCCATATTTCTAGTTTTCCACGAGGCTTTTGATACCAGTTCTCACGAGCGGCTTATAATCAAGTTGCGTGCCTATGCAGTATCGTCTCAGTTGTGAGACAGTATTCGCGTTCTGTCGTAAAGACCACTCATCGAGTAAAACAGAAGTGATATCTGGCGTTCCCCTACAGGCCATCTACTGTTCTTAATCTATATAAACGACTTAAGAGACAATCTGAGAAGCCATCTTTGATTGTTTTCGAGATAGTGTCGTCATATACCGTCTCGTAAAGCCATCAGAAGATCAAAACCAATTGCATAACGGTTTAGACACGATATCTGTATGATGTGAAAAGTCACAATTGACTCAAAATAATGAAAAGTGTGAGGCCATCCAAATGAGCACTAAAAGGAATCCGTTAAATTGCGGTTACACTTTAAATCACACAAATCTACAGGCTGTCAATTCAAGTAAGTACCTACGAACTAAAAGTACGAGTAACTTGAATTGGAATGATTGCATACATAACTTTGAGGGGAAGGCAAATCAATGAATAAGTGTTAATAACAGAACACTTAGCAGATGCAAGAGGTCTACTGAAGAGACTGCCTACACTTCGCTTGTCCGCCCTCGTCTGGAGTATTGCTGTGCGGTGTGGAACCCTTCCAAGATTGCATTCATGGAGGACATCGAAAAACTTCAAAGAAGGGCTGCTCGTTTTGTACTGTGATGAAATAAGGGAGAGAGTGTGACGTATGTCACTCGCGAGCTGTGGCGGCAGTCGTTAGAACAAAGGCGTTTTTCGTTGAGGCGAGATGTTTTCACGAAATTTCAATCTCCAACGTTCTCCTACGGTTGCGAATATATTTTATAGGCACCCAGCTACACGGGGAGAAATTATCATTGTAATAAAATAAAAGAAATCATAGCTCGCACGGAAAGATTTTAGTGTTCGGTTTTCCTGCACATTTTCAGAGTGGAATGGTAGACAAATAGTACAAAAGTGGTTCGATGAACTCTCTGCCAGCCAATTAACGGTGATCTGGGGTGAGGGGAGCCATTGCAGCCGTTAAATAATTGTGAAATTTTATTGTAAATGGCCATCACCCGGTTTATTTTTGGCCAGCCGAGGTGGTCGAGCGGTACAGTCTGGAACCGCGCGACCGTTACGGTCGCAGGTTCGAATCCTGCCTCGGGCATGGATGTGTGTGATGTCCTTAGGTCAGTTAGGTTTAAGTAGTTCTAAGTTCTGGGGGACTGATGACTTTAGAAGTTAAGTCCCATAGTGCTCAGAGCCATTTTTTTGTTTATTTTTATGCTCAGAAAAAAATGGTTCAAATGGCTCTGAGCACTATGGGACTTAACAGCTATGGTCATCAGCCCATAGAACTTAGAACTACTTAAACCTAACTAACCTAAGGACATCACACAAACACCCAGTCATCACGAGGCAGAGAATTTATGCTCAGTGCTGCCGATTTCGATCAGCAGAAAATTGCCAAGCCGTAACCTAACGGGCAGACGAAACCTTTAAAGTGCACATCTCACAATATGCTGACAACATTTCAAGTGAATAACTTCGGTAAAAAGAAAATTGCTATGAATCTTGGACATAAGTTATAGCTGTAGCATCGATAATGTATACATATAACAGGTGCATGAGAGATGTTTTGAGTATTTTGGAGTACACCGATTTAACAACGATTTAAACAGTGAAGAAGCATAACGAAAAACGCACCTAACGAATGGTATCAACAAAGCATAATCAAAAAATGCATACAGTGAAGTGACACATGTGGTGAAGGAAAGCTTTACGAAACATGCAATGTCAAATTAATAAAAAGTAAATAAGGAAACATCAAATTAACGTCCTTTAAGTTATGTGTCGTACATAAATGAATATGAGAGAACTAGTGATTTTTAATCGTATCAATCAAACGACATGTAAACAGTGGGGTCTCAAACAATGTCATCATGATACAGCGACAACCGCAATTGCAATGAAGGGATTTTGTATTACATCGATCTTTTAATAAAGTAAATAGTCATGTAGCTATCGGAAAACGTGTTAATTTGATTTGTCAAAACAGGAAATTTATAAAGGAATGCCTTATATAAACAAATTTTTAAAAAATTAAAAATTCTTATAATAACCCATAAAGTCATAACCCATAAATAAAACGTGAATATTAGGGGTCCAGAGGTTATATACAAAGGTTGCAATACAAAATGGACAATTATATACAGAAAAAATAGATACAGATACAGCATGAAATGCAGATATGGGAGTGAGGGAAGGGAGGGCTGTGACTGAAATATTTAATGGTTAGGAATATATATGTTATGAAAATAAAGATGAGCTTCTCAAGGAATATGAAATGTGTTAAAACATGGGGAAGAATGGTGGGGGGAGATATGTAAGGGGGGGGGGAGAAAGTATATAGGTAACATACAGGGGGCACCTGTTAAGTTGCTAAAATATAAGATCATTAATTCCTCATTAACAACCCGCAGTGAGGGCAGTGGAATAACAAAGCAATAATATAATAAATAAGAATGGGTTAATACATTTGGCAGCATTAAGCCAAAAAAGTTTTTTAACTGTTGTAGCAACCATCACAGACATTAAGGATGCAACCAACTTTGTAGACAACCCCATTACGAGAATTTAAATTTTGTAATCTTCCGAAGGTACTGATCCCTGTGGAGTCACAAAGTAGATTGCAAAATAATCCCATATACCACACTCATCACCTCTTATTACTATAGAATCCCAGCGTTGAAGAAGGTATTCGTGTGGCTCGTCCTCGATTCGTACACCTTTATTTTTTTTGCGAAATTATGTAAAATACAATAATCTTTTATGATTGTGTCTGAGAAACCGACAGCCACATCGATTGGCCGCTGAAATATTCTCCGTTTGTTAGCCGAAATAAACGTACATTACACTATTCTACGAGCACGACAACGTGTTTAATTAAAAACAAGTTGTTTCATTGTCAGATTTGCCTTAGAGTAAGGCAACATAGTATGTCTACATTTTGCAGAGGCTTCATCTTCTACAAAGTTAAAAGGCTGAATTTCTTCTTCCTCATCGTGAGGTAATTTTTGGGGATTTGGAATATATAACTAATTAACTTTCAGTCCCTGATAGAAGTTGGATTTCTTGAATACATTTGAATCCCCACTGGCGCCGTATGAGGCCACGACTATCACAGTGAAACAACAGTCAGCGTCCACAACATCCAAAAGTATTATCGAAAAAAGATTTTTATAATTATAAAACTCTGAACCACTGTTAGCAGGTTTCTTCAATCTGACATGTTTTCCATCCAAAGCAACAGTGCAATTTGGAAAGTCAGTTCTATCTAAAACTTGTTCAGCAATAATCATCCAGTCATCTTGAGTTTTTTCTGGCATACGAAGAAGCTGTAGATATTTCCGCAACTGCTCACATGTATCCTTCACAATTTCTCTGACTGCAATGTCTCCTAGGAGATATTTGTAGTCTAATGAACTAAGCTATTTCCAGTCGCAAGATATCTGTAAGAAATAGTATTCTGCAACAGCATTAATGATTATTCGTAGCAGTATTAGGCTACACAGTGCTAATATCATTCACGATAGGTAAAGAAATTCGAAACAAGTGGAAGAATCTGAAGGAATGATTCGTGAGAGAGATAGCAACACAGAAAAGTTTCCACCTGGCGTGGCTCTAAGAAAACGGAGAAAATATCTGTACTTCTGTTCACCAAAATGGAAAAAAACTGACCACCAGCAACATCGAAAATCTGGCAGATAGCAGAGGAAACAAGGAAGGATGTTTGCCCCCGCAGGTTGTCTTGACAAAACAGCAACAACGACGCAACACATAGCACAAAAGTAAGATATCTTCCGAAAAGGGAAGCCAAGAATATTACTTCAGCGAATTTGTCTTAAATATATTGAAAGACAAACAAAACGAACAAACTACCGAAGGCAAAAATTTTGCTTTTGTGGCTGTCACCATGTTGGCGAAGATCAAAAACGTTACGCGAAAGTGGAAACACTGGACGTGATGAGGAATTCCAGATATTATCAGCTTCCAAGTTCAGCCGTATTCGTTAAGTGTCTTGTGCCGCTCTGCTCACAACCGCAACAAGAACTCAGAAACTTATAAGCGTATCTTAGTTTTGGGGTTTTCGCAGGAAACAAGTTCGCCAATTTCAACTTATAGTGACGATTTTCTTGATTTATGTGATCAGTAATGCAAAAGGACAATAAAAACTGTTGAATGAATCTATGTGTGTTTTTCTCAAGGTTACTGGTGAGAGCGCTCCTCGGCTGTTAGATTTCTTCCATGTTGTGTCTTGATTTGCCATTTTCGGTCCTCGAAGCCTTTCACAGATCTTTGACATGCGATTGAATGCACCCAGTAACGATTTTTCCACTGTTTCCTCGCCTTTCTTCGTAGTAGAAGCGCCACCAAACAAGCTGTTTCGATGACCTGTGGCCGTACTGAGACTAGATGCGATTTTCCTGTCGCTTTGTGCGCTCTACAATGTACTTCTGCGACAGCGGTCATTCAGTCACGCCGACTGAAAAATCGCCTGTGCGCGCCTAGGCTACGCTGCACTGAGGTGATGTTTTTCATTACAAAACAACCAAGAGACAACGTTCGGATGACTTCATATGTGGAAGAATCATAGGGAAACTGGAAGAAGGACGAAGTGTGACGAGTGTAGCCCAAGAGTTTCATATTGCTCATAGCATTGTTTTACATCCATCGCGAGCGTCTCGAACCACACAACTCGGGAAATTGTAAACGATGTTTTTCAGAAAATCATTATGTGGTTCTCTCTCTGCAAATGGGCTCTCATTAAACTTTGATAAAACACAGTATATACAGTTCCACACAGTAAATGGAATGACACCATTAATAAATATAGAATTCGATCAGAAATCGGTAGCTAAGTGTTGTGTGCATAGTTCCGCGTAGTTAGCGCGTACACAACTTCCGCACTAGAGCGCGCCCCGCTAAGCACAACAGCGCAGGCGCAGCGCTCGTCCGCCTCCGCTCTACGAGATGGCGCTGCCATAAAGACGGACCAAATTCTGCTTCCGCCGATCCGCGTATTAATATGTAACGCAGCCAATGAGATTGCTGCTAACGTAGAACCTTTACTCCTCGCGGATCACACTCGCGCAGTGATACCTGAACGCGCGAGGTATTATAACGAGTGTATAAACCTCCGATTAATCAGTCTGCATTAGTCTGTAGTCAAGTTTCAGTCTGCACCTAATAAGATTATCATATTCCTGTACATAGCCATGAAGAGAAATGTATAGACACTTTGTCAAGTATCAGAGATATGTGGGAATAAGATTAACGTACTAAGACGAAAGGAACTTCAGATTTTCAATTGTAAATAGCATCCAGAATCAAGTTAAGTAAGGTTATTATTTTAATAAATGTGTGTGAAAATTTAAAGTTGGTCACCGTCAATCTGCTACTCTAAGCGTGCATGTGGCATTTCTATCGTCTGACCTAACGGCAGAAGATAAACACGCCACGATAAGACCACGAGACATATTGCTGACACTCGCTTACTTCGCTAGAGCGACAAGTCAAATAATCTGATGGTGTGTCTTACAGTACGCACACCACACTAAGATAGAATATTCAAAATTTCTAGGCCTATGCATTGATGAGGGGTTGAACTGGAAAAAAACACAAGATCTGCTGAAACGTAGCAGTCACGCGGTTCCGGACTGAGGCGCCTAGAACCGCACGGCCACCGCGGCCGGCAGGGTAACTCCACAATATAGATATTCACTTATGAAATTTGTTATTAACAATCCGAACTTTAAAAGTAATAGCAGTGTACATGGCTACAACACTAGCAGAAAGGATGATCTTCACTACTCTAGGTTAAAACTAACTTTGGCTCAGAAGGGGGTAAATTATGCTGCCACAAAAGTCTTTGGTCACTTCTTTAATAGCATGAAAAGTCTGACAGGTAGCCATATAACATTTAAAAGGAAATTAAAAGAATTTCTTAATGGCAACTCTTTCTACTCATTAGATGAATTTTTGGATATACACTCCTGGAAATGGAAAAAAGAACACATTGACACCGGTGTGTCAGACCCACCATACTTGCTCCGGACACTGCGAGAGGGCTGTACAAGCAATGATCACACGCACGGCACAGCGGACACACCAGGAACCGCGGTGTTGGCCGTCGAATGGCGCTAGCTGCGCAGCATTTGTGCACCGCCGCCGTCAGTGTCAGCCAGTTTGCCGTGGCATACGGAGCTCCATCGCAGTCTTTAACACTGGTAGCATGCCGCGACAGCGTGGACGTGAACCGTATGTGCAGTTGACGGACTTTGAGCGAGGGCGTATAGTGGGCATGCGGGAGGTCGGGTGGACGTACCGCCGAATTGCTCAACACGTGTGGCGTGAGGTCTCCACAGTACATCGATGTTGTCGCCAGTGGTCGGCGGAAGGTGCACGTGCCCGTCGACCTGGGACCGGACCGCAGCGACGCACGGATGCACGCCAAGACCGTAGGATCCTACGCAGTGCCGTAGGAGACCGCACCGCCACTTCCCAGCAAATTAGGGACACTGTTGCTCCTGGGGTATCGGCGAGGACCATTCGCAACCGTCTCCATGAAGCTGGGCTACGGTCCCGCACACCGTTAGGCCGTCTTCCGCTCACGCCCCAACATCGTGCAGCCCGCCTCCAGTGGTGTCGCGACAGGCGTGAATGGAGGGACGAATGGAGACGTGTCGTCTTCAGCGATGAGAGTCGCTTCTGCCTTGGTGCCAATGATGGTCGTATGCGTGTTTGGCGCCGTGCAGGTGAGCGCCACAATCAGGACTGCATACGACCGAGGCACACAGGGCCAACACCCGGCATCATGGTGTGGGGAGCGATCTCCTACACTGGCCGTACACCACTGGTGATCGTCGAGGGGACACTGAATAGTGCACGGTACATCCAAACCGTCATCGAACCCATCGTTCTACCATTCCTAGACCGGCAAGGGAACTTGCTGTTCCAACAGGACAATGCACGTCCGCATGTATACCGTGCCACTCAACGTGCTCTAGAAGGTGTAAGTCAACTACCCTGGCCAGCAAGATCTCCGGATCTGTCCCCCATTGAGCATGTTTGGGACTGGATGAAGCGTCGTCTCACGCGGTCTGCACGTCCAGCACGAACGCTGGTCCAACTGAGGCGCCAGGTGGAAATGGCATGGCAAGCCGTTCCACAGGACTACATCCAGCATCTCTGCGATCGTCTCCATGGGAGAATAGCAGCCTGCATTGCTGCGAAAGGTGGATATACACTGTACTAGTGCCGACATTGTGCATGCTCTGTTGCCTGCGTCTATGTGCCTGTGGTTCTGTCAGTGTGATCATGTGATGTATCTGACCCCAGGAATTTGTCAATAAAGTTTCCCCTTCCTGGGACAATGAATTCACGGTGTTCTTATTTCAATTTCCAGGAGTGTAGTAAGTGGGTAATTTCCCCAACCCCCATAAAAAGTGTCATGTAATATTTTGTGTAATGTAATATCTTGTAAAGACAACTTTTATTAACTTGACACGTTCCACATCATTACGAAATATCGTATTCATGATCTATGGAACAAGTACTAATCTAATCTAATCTAATCCTAATCTAAACACGTACTGTTGCCTGAAGGAGAGGAGGTGGTCAATCACGGTCGGCTAAAGCAACAGATGACCATAACATTGCGCAACAGCCGACAAGGAACCCACGTCAAACAGCGGATGCAATTGCAACCCCATTTAAAAGGAATACAAGGAACACAATTCATGCTGCACAGTGGCATAGTGGCACGGTGACCAGTACGTCGTGTTCCGTTGATACCCGCACATTGACGGCGCCGTTCGCGATGGTGCCAACTGCCAAGAGCTTACTGGACCAGCGAGGAGTGGCGTCGTGTGCTCTGCTCGCATGGGACCAGATGCATTCCGTAGCCTCATTTGGCGAGACGTCTGAACACACAGCGCCCAAGATCTTTGTCGAACATTAATGTTTCGGCGGTCCAGGTGTTACAGTGTGGGGAGGCATAATATTGCATGGGCGTACCGACCTCCAAATTTTCGATTACGGTACAGTGACCAATCAACGTTGCGGTGGCGCTGTACTCCTTCCGCACGTGCATCTTTTCAGGTGTGTATGAGATCCTGACTTCATTTTTATGAATGAAAATGCGCGATCCTATAGAACAGTAAAGATGGAGGAGTCCTCGGAACGTAAGGGTTTTCAGTAAACGTAATGGCTTATCCATTCCCTCGACTTAAATCCCATTGAGTATGTGTGGGATGCGTTGCGGAGAGGTATTGCAGCGCTTGCACAAGCACCGACCACCATCCAACAGTTATCCAAAGCGCTGGTATAGGAGCGGAACTCCCTACCGCAAGAACTCCTAACCAAACTTGTGTGCAAGCACGTAGCAGAGCATGCATTGCAGTCCGTGATGAACACATATCTTGTCGTAGTTCTTTCTACTTATGTTCCATTTCCATCGAGCTATGTTACTTGGCAGTGACACATCAAGCTAAAGTTACGTTTGTCCCCAAGTTTTGGATAGCAAAGTATTTCTATTTTAGCTGGGTAAAAGGCGCTGATAGATGCCGAAGACCAAATAAATAAACAAAATAGTATCAGCAGAAGTAAAACAATGATAATCGAAAGTAATCGAATTAATTCAGGTGATTCTGAGGGAATTACGAGGGTAATCCCAAAAGTAAGGTCTCCTATTTTTTTATAAGTACATAGACCTGTTTATTTCGATAATGGTTTACATCACTTTGCAGTTTGAACATTTAGCTATTTTTCGACATAATCACCATTTCTGTCGCTGCATTTTTGTAGACGCCGTGGCAGTTTTTGTATGTCCATGTCATACCAGCTCGCCACCATGCTGTTCAGAAAGTTATGAACGTCTCCTTTCACCTCGTCGTCGGAGCTGAATCGCTTTCCGGCGGAATGTTCTTTTAACCTAGGGAACAGGTGATAGTCACTGGGCGCCAAGTCAGGACTGTAGGGTGGGTTGGTGATTATGTTCCACTGAAACTGTTGCAGGAGAGTAACGGTTTGCCGAGCGATGTGTGGCGAGCGTTGTCATGGAGAATGTGTAGGCCCTTCGCCAACATTCCTCTTCTCCTGTTCAGAATTGCCCGTTTGAGTTTTTTCAGTGTCTCACAGTATCTGTCAGCGTTAATTGTGGTCCCAGCGATTCAGCTCTGACGACGAGGTGAAAGAAGAGCTGGTATGACATGAGCATACAAAATCTGCCACAGCGTCTACAAAAATGCATCGACAGAAATAGTGATTATGTTGAAAAATAGCTAAATGCTCAAGCTGTAAACTGATGTAAGCCATTGTAGAAATGAACAGGTCTATGTACTTATAAAAAAATAGTAGACCTTACTTTTGGGATTACCCTCGTAGATTCAGAAATGAGGCACCGAAATTTGTAGAAGTGGTGAGCAAAATAATTGTCGATGGCGTAGGTGCAAGAGCACGAAAAGCTTTTCCGAAAAAGAGGTATGTGTTAACATCTGACATAATTTAAAATATTTGGAAGTCTCTTCCAAAGGTGCATGTCTTGAGTGTAGCCTTATACGGAAGTGAAATATGCGCAACAAACAGCACACACAAGAACAACACAGAAATTTTGGAAGCATGTTACAACGGTATGCTGCGTGTTTGATGGGAAGGTCGAATGACTGCTGTAGAGGTGCTGAATCGATTTAGATTTCGAGAACTAATATAATGTCGCACCGTGAGTAAAACAGGAGACTGGTCCTCAGTCAGCAGTGAGTGGTCAGTTCGGTAATTGAGGAAGCAGTGGCCCACAAAAATTGTTGAAGAAGACCAAGGCTTTACTACTGTAAACAGGGTCAAGTCGATGTAGACTGCAGGAGTAAAGCGGAGATAAAGAGCTAAACTAGCATGGAGAACTGCATCAGATCAGGCTATCCACTGAAGACAACAGCTACGTTACAACCACAACAATAACAGTTGTTTACTACTTGGAAATACCGATGTCTGCCTACAGGTGCACGCTGCAGAAACATGAAGCTTTTCAGCGCGCGGAGGGGGTAGAGACGACCCGTCGCGTGAGGCACATTCCACAGTGAGTGACTGATGCAGGGGGAGCGTTTCTCCATTAGCTTTGTCCAGCGCTGGACAGAACTTAGCGGGCGGGACTCCCCGTATCTAGTGCCACTACAAAGGCAGTGCCCGAGCCCTGGGGTTTGTCTACCTGCCCGCCTGTGTTGTGGAGCAGTCCCAACTGTTCTTCCTGAATGGAAGTATCAGAAAGACATCCCGCTGCCTGACTGAAGTTTTAGCAAGAACATGAGAACAGGAACGTCTCTCAGATGCATCATGGAGCATTGTTCACCGGAGTAGTTGGTGAACCGGTGGTTCGCACCTGACACACTTACACAGGACATCGCTTCGCTAATATCAAGAATCTTTCAATGACAACATATCGAAATTATATCAAAAGCTGCACTTCAATATTACCTGTGATACAGCTTTGTATACAGGGTGAGTCAACAGACCGAACGTGAGGAGAGGGGCTAGTATAATTGGTTAATACAAACCATAAAAAATGCACGGAAGTATGTTTTTTAACACAAACCTACGTTTTTTTAAATGGAACCCCGTTCGTTTTTTTAGCACATCTGAACATATAAACAAATGCGTAATCAGTGCCGTTTGTTGCATTGTAAAATGTTGATTACATCCGGAGATATTGTAACCTAAAGTTGACGCTTGAGTACCACTCCTCCGCTGTTCGATCGTGTGTATCGGAGAACACCGAATTACGTAGGAATCCAAAGGGAACGGTGATGGACCTTAGGTACAGAAGAGACTGGAACAGCACATTACGTCCACATGCTAACACCTTTTTATTGGTCCTTTTCACTGACGCACATGTACATTACCATGAGGGGTAAGGTACACGTACACACGTGGTTTCCGTTTTCAATTACGGAGTGGAATAGAGTGTGTCCCGACATGTCAGGCCAATAGATGTTCAATGTGGTGGCCATCATCAGCTGCACACAATTGCAATCTCTGGCGCAATGAATGTCGTACACGACGCAGTACATCTGGTGTAATGTCGCCGCAGGCTGCCACAATACGTTGTTTCATATCCTCTGGGGTTGTAGGCACATCACGGTACACATTCTCCTTTAACGTACTCCACAGAAAGAAGTCCAGAGGTGTAAGATCAGGAGAACGGGCTGGCCAATTTATGCGTCCTCCACGTCCTATGAAACGCCCGTCGAACATCCTGTCAAGGGTCAGCCTAATGTTAATTGCGGAATGTGCAGGTGCACCATCATGCTGATACCACATACGTCAACGCGTTTCCAGTGGGACACACTCTATTCCACTTCGTAATTGAAAACGGAAACCACGTTCGTACGTTTACCTCACCCCTCATGGTAATGTACATGTGCGTCCGTGAAAAAGACCAATAAAAAGGTGTTAGCATGTGGACGTAATGTACTGTTCCAGTCTCTTCTGTACCTAAGGTCCATCACCGTTCCCTTTGGATCCATACGTAATTCGGTGCTCTCCGATACACACGATCGAACAGCGGAGGAGTGGTACTCAAGCGTCAACTTTAGGTTACAATATCTCTGGATGTAATTAACATTTTACAATGCAACAAACGGCACTGGTTACGCATTTGTTTATATGTTCAGATGTGCTAACAAAACTAACGGGGTTCCATTTAGAAAAACGTAGGTTTGTGTTGAAAAACATACTTCCGTGCATTTTTTTATGGTTTGTATTAACCAATTACACTAGCCCCTCTCCTCACGTTCGGTCTGTGGAATCGATTCGTCAGTATTTGATGTGGTTTACGAAATATATCCAGCGGTAACGTTAGGTGACTCACCCTGTATATGAAAGACTCTACGGCCATGTACAGAATTTCGGCCTCTTATGCAATCTTTACTGCTACGTGGTTCCAATTAACTGCATCTACTTCAATGTACTCTTTTTAGTATTCTCTACTTCATAAAAACTAACAATATCGACTTCAGCATTTTTCGCGTAACCGCAACGGAGGTCCAAGAATCGTTCTGATGTCCTCTCCCGTGTACTCGAATGTGCTAACGGAATCTTCCATTCTTCCCAATGATGCCTTATAATCCACGTGAACACCTTCACTAATTCGTGCAGCCAGTGGTAGCTCTTCATTTACGCTAGCGAAATCATGGCGATATTTACAAGAAAAACCATCCGCATTTTGTGCTTGTACGACCCGTACCTGACTGGTTACAACTGTTCCATCCATTGCTCGAACTAACATGACGAAAGCTAAATGAAAATGCCTAACTTCTCATCATTACAAAGGAAGCCCCAATAGACTAAAACTTCCAGCAGTTATCCACGACTACAAGACCGTCATCCATGCTTACATCACTAACAAAACGTACCATGTACCTCCGCTTCTCCTTTTCGATCTTTCAATGATATGCGCTCCGCCTCTATATCTTCGCTACTTACATTCTGTGTCAGTTAATATAGTTACTACATAAACTGGAACTCGTAAATCTCTCAATAAACATGAATCAAAACTACCCATTGTAGTCTCCACCCTTGGTACGTTTTGGCTGCTGCAGCACCTGTCGCTCCGGTCGCAGGTTCGAATCCTGCCTCGGACATGGATGTGTGTGATGTCTTAGGTTAGTTAGGTTTAATTAGTTCTAAGTTCTAGGCGACTGGTGACCTCAGAAGTTAAGTCGCATAGTGCTCAGAGCCATTAGAACCAAGCCAGCACCTGTACGAGAATATCCAACTTTCTTACCATCTCTGACAACTCTGCCTTCGAACCCAGAGTAATTTTAATCACCTTTCCCTCCCAGACCGTCAGTACATAGACCATATCTGAAATCTGCCCATCATGTAAATCGTAATTAGCCCCTTCCCATAAGATGGCCAAGATTCTCTTAGAATCTCACTCATCTTTTCACCTTAAATATCCCTCAATCCTTGATGTGCAGCAATCCTTGAATCCTATACATTCATGTAAAGACCTTCTAGGAATCCCCACGTCATTCACTGCCATCAACTGTAGAACAATGCACATCGTTAGCATCATAATGACAAACATCTCAATGTTTGTGCAGATTTGAACTGTCTTTTACAATGGCTGAAAAGAAAGTGAATATAAGTAACTGATAACCTTTTTGCGGTGTAATAACATCAAGGAACTAAATATTTAGCTTACGTACTCCTTGTTGTCTTCGGTTTAGTAATTTCCATGTTTCCCACATGTAAACCCAAAGACGCAGCCTTTTCTTCGTCAACCGCAATAGTTTTTATTTTCCACAGACAACAGGTAGAGCTCCTAGACATGTCTATGAATTCTGCAATACCAGTTTGGTGATTCAATAAGCACTTGAGTCACCCTATGGTACAGTTTATATGTTAACTGTGTCAAATCTGCAGGGATGTCAAGTCCACGTGCCCCCACGATAAGCTAGAGTCAGTTTCGGAAATGGCAGATACGATTGATTCCAACGTAGTCTGGATGTTTCTCTAAGCTACATATTCATCTTAAATTCAATGGGAACATTAAGGAAATTGCATTAAGTGATTCTGAGAGCAGGAAATTTGATGGGAATAAAGCACGGCAATTGACATATTAATAACGACAGCGAAACAAGCAGTGGGGATATCATCAGGTCAGACTTTAGTGGAAATGTATGACAGATCTAAATTTGTATATCTTTTGAATGTCTTACAGAAATGATATTTGTTAGTGTGCGAATTGGCGAGTTCGAAATCATAGCAGCGGCGTCGCAGAGAGTAAGTGACTGACGTACCATGGACGAGGGCGGCTCCAAGTTCTCGGTCGTCCATCTTAGGACTTTACACAAATGGAGTGTTTAAGAATGACGGGTGGGGTAATAGCAGGCGGGGAAATGTGGGAGGGACTGCTTTATGAGGAAGACAAAAGACATAGGAGAGGAAAACTATGGATTTAACGTCCCATCGTCAGGGGTGGACGATTTTTTTCTTTTTTTTTCAGGGGTAGTGTCACAGTTTGTTACTAACATCTACCTCTCATATTCCTCAATCTATAGCTTGCTGTATTTCCCACTTTTAAAGTGGCACGGATGCCTAAGATTTTAATGATCGTAGCAGTAAAACATTGTAAGTAGGCTGTTTAGGTTCTTATATTGGTAACGCCGCCGCCACGTAGCGCTCTCTGTATGAAAATCACTGGCTGTGCTGTGTGCAGTCTGTGGCTAGTTTGCATTGTTGTCTGCCATTGTAGTGTTGGGCAGCTGGACGTGAACAGCGCGTAGCGTTGCGCAGTTGGAGGTGAGCCGCCAGCAGTGGTGGATGTGAGGAGAGAGATGGCGGAGTTTTGAAATTTTTAAGACTGGATGTCATGAACTGCTATATATATTATGACTGTTAAGGTAAATACATTGTTTGTTCTCTATCAAAATCTTTCATTTGCTAACTATGCCTATCAGTAGTTAGTGCCTTCCGTAGTTTGAATCTTTTATTTAGCTGGCAGTAGTGGCGCTCGCTGTATTGCAGTAGTTCGAGTAACCAAGATTTTTGTGAGGTAAGCGATTTGTGAAACGCATAGGTTAATGTTAGTCAGGGCCATTCTTTTGTAGGGATTTATGAAAGTCAGATTGCGTTGCGCTAAAAACATTGTGTGTCAGTTTAAGCACAGTCATGTATAATTTTTCTAAGGGGATGTTTCAACATACTCGGTGGTCCGAAACGGTCTGAAAAGCTTGTAAAGTGCTGCAGGGTAGGTTGTGTTGAGAAATAATTGTACATAAAAAATCGCTATGTTACACCGTTTCGGAGACAATTAGCACTGAAGTTAACCAATCAGGTCATTGTGCGCGCAAATTCAAGCGGCCAGCCAAGAGATGGTGTGGCCAAACGTGTTCTTTGTTTAGTTTCCTAACATCGAACAAGAAAGAGATACAAAAATTGGGTATGAGAGGGTAGTAAGGATACAACACGAGCCAAAGGCTGAGCGGCCTGGGCTACCGTCTACGCTATGATACAACAGACACTAATTTTATCTGGCTGCCGCTTGAATTGCACGCGTAACGGCCTGATTTGATAACTGTAACGCTAATTAACTCGGAAACGACACAATGTATCGAATTTTTTTCTGAACAACCAATTTTCAGAACTACCTATCCTGAACACCCTTACAAGCTTTTCACTTTTCTGACCACCATGTATAATTTTTTTGTAATATGTTATTCACATTAGTGCTTATTACATAGTTTTAGCATAACTTCAAAAAAATGCAGTTCAGAGAAATGTATCATCTGAACAACATTCGTCCGGAAAATTGAGGATTGTATGTGTCATACATTTAGTTCAAAAACTGAGATAGGTAGGATTCCTCACAACTTCTACTTTAGTCAACATATTCGTCTCATGATAATCAGTAATTGTACTGACATTTAAAACAAAGTAAAACTATCTCACCACTTATACAGTCATTGTTTTAACAGTACTTTAAATATTTTATTTCCATATTTATGCTCTACTATTTTATCTCCTTTTATATTTTTACACATCCATTGCCTACGCTTCTGGTGTTTTAACCGAAGACTTCTTTTTAGGTAACTGACTTTTTGCAATTAAGTACAAGTCCCTCTCTCCCTACACCCGTAGCATCCCTGCCACTACTCTCCCTCCTCCCCCTCCCCCCTCCCGGCCTTCCTTTCCCGCTCTCAGTCACACTCGCTCAGTTTATAATTTTACTGTTTTATGCTGTTTACATATTGAGTACTCCTTGTTCTACGCTATCAGTATTCTAACGAGAATTTTCACGTAATTATACTTCCTATAATATTAGCAAGACTGCTCTTGTTAAACTGATGGCATCCCCACCACCCCTTCCTGCTTCCTTTCCCCTCCCCCAATCACCATCACTCCCATTCCCCTCCCCCCCCCCTCCCCTACTTGCAACATATGTTTTTTTTTTTAAATATTCACCGCAGTTGAAAAACACATTACTCTAGCAAGTGGTTCTGAGTGGAAAAGATGGGATGCTAACTCACTTCTTAGTTAAACTCCACTTGTACATAACATTTCATTTTTTCGTACTTTTCGTGAAATATTAGATGTTAAATATTTAATTTTAGTTTGTTTTAGATCTGAAGATGATTTTGAATGATCGAAACATGTAATCTAATTAAAAAGGTGCAGCTGATACTCAACTATAAATGAGAATTCTGTTAAATCTCGCAACTTCAACAACGTCATAATTGACTCCTGACAAAATACAAGTGTGCGTTCAGCACTATCAGTATTCCACTTAAAAGCGTACTGTTATTGGCCGTGGTGCTCTAGGGGATAGAGTACTTTTCTCGGGTTGCATCCCTCTGGGCGCAGGCACTTTTCCTCGTTCCAGCCTCTCCAGGACGGCCCCACGTCCACTCAGTCAGCTGTCAAATCGAGTACCCGGGATCTTTTCCGAGAGTAAAAGGCAGCCGGGACGAGGGATCCTCCAACTCCCCCCCCCCCCCCGACTCCTAGTGAGGCGGGGGACAGGGACAGAAGGAATGCACTCTACGTGCACTCATGCTGCTAGTCCGGTCACTTTTCCCTTACCTTACAGCGATTGCGAACACAGATCTCTAGCGTATCGGTGCATGCTGTTTTGAAGCGTCTCTACATAAGACACTTCACTGACTTTCAGGGCTGATTCCCACATTTAAATTGCTTAACAGCATCGCTTCTGTGTCGATGCTCCTATAATTTCAACCTAGAGAGAAATATGATTAGCTGGGTGCTACATCTGCCAGTCATAGTGATATTTCAACACTATATTACCACAACTGAATTGCATTTCATTTCTAAACTGTTTGTCATATTAACTATATTCTTATGAAGGGTTTAATGGATACGGTGAAGCAGTCGTTATATATTTGCGCTGTCGCCATATCTTTACCCAAATATCATCCTCATGTCTGTTTGGGAACTTGCTTGTCTTCTTGAATATTTACGTGTTTCTTTGACCCAGGGCTACATTTCTCTCAACGAGTTTAAATTTCATAGTGTGGCTAAGACACAAGTTACAGTACTACTTGTGGCAGCGTTAATTCGGCCGCCATATTGATTTGGTCAGGTTCACTGAGAGGAGCTAGTCTATCGTTTGCCTGTGTGGAAAGTGGACTGATTTATTTCGTGAATCGAATAATTTTTCTCTGTAATTTCTTTACTGAAATTAATTTATAAGTGTAAAGCGCGTTTGGCATTCAATTGCATGAATCGAAGTGTCATGAGCTAACGTAAAGATCGGCAGCACGGATTCAGAAAATATCGTTCTTGTGAAACACAACTAGCTCTTTATACCCATTTTCAGGAGGTGGTACGTTGGTACGGAAAAAGCTTCGGAGCTGAGAGGCGGGGCCGTATCATCCCTGCAATTGACCTTGAAATCCAGAGCGGAGGAAACCGTGTGCGTGGCGGGGGGGGGGGGGGGGGGGCACGGCTACAAGCAGCGGATCTCAGCCTGATCGTCCTGGCTTCGAGCCCCCCTAGGTGTGAGCTCGTTGAAGTTGTTTATCTGCGACCGACGGTGCCCCTTAATACAGCCGATGCTGGTCCACACGCTTTTCTAAGCTGAAATTCTATGCCTTTAGGTTATGCCGTTTGCTATACGCATTTCGGCCACTTCCTGAATGATGTTATCCCAGTAGACAGAGGGGGCATCGAGGACCTTGGTCTCGTGTCTCGTATCCAGACAGTGTTAGTAAATGAAGATTTTTCAGGCTAGTATACTGTGTTATGACGTCTAAGTTCGCTACATCTGTCTTTAACAGGGCGACACGTCTGCTAAACGTATTAAATCCTATGGCACTCGCGCTGGAGGACGGAAGACACATTTTATTCAGTTTTGCTTGAAGAGTTTGTCGGTCTAAAGGATACACTGCCGATGTAAGACGGGGAATCCATTCTTATCGATTTATCCGCGCCTTGTGGCTGCTCGTGACATTTAACGTGTCTGGCCTCAGTTTCTTTGTATAAATACCAGACGCATTCTCATCATCACCAGCACTTACTATGTACCTACATGTTTAGTTTGACGTTGATACTACATCAGAATATTTTATGGTCTGTTTGGCTGGTATGCGTGGCTGTTAATCATGTAAACACTTTTTATCTTTCTTATGTAGCACCAGGCCTTTTATAGATTTAGCGTCAGCAAACTGAACTTCGTTGGTTACGCACTGTTTTTGTTTGTAACAGATCTGAAGATGACAGTAGCCGAAACCGGTAATAGTGAAGTGTAAAAGTTAGTGTTATCAAGACGGATCTGTAAAATAAAGTTCCAAAATTCTGCCTTTCCTCGGGCTACATTACCATACTCGGCTTGGCTGACTCCTTGAAAACAGGATAGCTCAAATCGCTTAAACTGAACAAAGCCCCAAGTGCTATACGCAGTTTCCAGTTGTGATAATCCCTCTTTTAATCACGCTATGTCGTAGATAACTTGCAAAAAAAAAAAAAAAATGCGCCCATTACGTGGATGCAGGCAAAATAACAGCCGTCTACGATGAGGGTAGCGGGAAATGTAAAACTATCGTCCAATGTCCTTGATGTCTGGCTATTGCAGAATCCAAGAATGTACTCCGAGCAAAAGAAATGAGGTATCTCGAGCTGAGTGACCACCATGACGACCAGCGTGAATTCTGGAAAACTTAGCTTCTGCTCTTCTCACATGACGCCCTGAAAGTCATGCATCAAGGTTGTCAAGTAGATGCAATATTTCTTGACTTCTGGAAAGTATTCGATTCACTATCATACAAAATCTTACTGTCGAAATTTCGAGCGTAAGGGCTTTCAAATGTGACTGGATTGAGTGTAAATTATCTAGAATGGAGAGCCATCGAAGGACGTCGCGTCCCACAGAACTGTGCAGGAACTCCTGCTGTTCATTTTTTGTATTAATGGTCTAGCAGCCAATATTAGTAGTAACCTCAGACTCATTACAAATGATGCAGCGGTCTATGATGTGCAGTCTGGAAAGAACTACAGAACTACGTGATACGAAGACTGGCAAATGCTTTATATCTCCAGAAAAGTAAAATCGTGCACTTCACAAAACGAAAAAAATTTAGTAGTACAGTATGAATGAGTTACATTTCGAATCAGTCAAGGCCTACCGTCATATGGATGCAAAAATTGACAGAAATGTGATGGGATGCTCATTTAGGTTCACTCGTACGTAAAGCAGGTGGAAGACTTCGGTCCAGTGATTGGCTGCCCGGTATACGCAATCCGCCTGGGTGTAATGTAGAACTTGAGTTCCTCAAGTGTATAAAATCTTAGAACAACTTTCGGAAATGCAGCCGGGTGACATCTGTGAAAATCGGTGAAGCTTTGATGGTTGAACACTCGGTCATTTTTCAGGCACAAATACAAAGAAAGAGTGCTATGGAAGGGCATTAAGCTCTCCGTAGGAGTGGCTACACTAACAAGTATCATATTACGGCATAAACAGAAAGACAACACATACACCAAAGCAACTAGTACTAGCACTTTACGTGCCACTGTCATTACCTCCCTTTTCTGTTCCAGTCGCGTATGGTTTGCGGGAAGAACGACTGTCTGAAAGCCTCCGTGCGCGCTCGAATCTCTCTAATTTTACATTCGTGATCTCCTCGGGAGGTATAAGTAGGGGGAAGCAATATATTCGATACCTCATCCAGAAAGGCACCCTCTCGAAACCTAGACAGCAAGCTACACCGCGATGCAGAGCGCCTCTCTTGCAGAGTCTGCCATTTGAGTTTGCTAAACATCTCCGTAACGCTATCACGGTTACCAAATAACCCTGTGACGAAATGCGCCGCTCTTCTTTGGATCTTCTCTATCTCCTCCGTCAACCCGATCTGGTACGGATCCCACACTGATGAGCAATACTCAAGTATAGGTCGAACGAGTGTTTTGTAAGCCACCTCCTTTGTTGATGGACTACATTTTCTAAGGACTCTCCCAATGAATCTCAACCTGGTACCCGCCTCGCCAACAATTAATTTTATATGGTCATTCCACTTCAAATCGTTCCGCTCGCATACTTCCAGATATTTTACAGACGTAACTGCTACCAGTGTTTGTTCCGCTATCACATAATCATACAATAAAGGATCCTTCCTTCTATGTATTCGCAATACATTACATTTGTCTATGTTAAGGGTAAGTTGCCACTCCCTGCACCAAGTGCCTATCCGCTGCAGATCTTCCTGCATTTCGCGACAATTTTCTAATGCTGCAACTTCTCTGTATACTACAGCATCATCCGCGAAAAGCCGCATGGGACTTCCGACACTATCTACTTGTACAGGCAGTAAGGGGCCTTGCATTGTCATGTTGCAAAAGGACACCTGATAACATCAATCCACGTCGCTTTGATTTGATTGCAGGCTGCAGATGACTTTTTAGGAGATCTGTGTGTGATGCACTGGTGACAGTGGTCCCTCTAGGCATGTAATGCTCCAAAATGACGCCTTTTTCGTCCCAAAAGGCAGTCAGCATAACCTTCCCTGCTGATGTTTCTGTTCGAAACTTCTTTGGTTTTGGTGATGAGGAATGGCGCCGTTCCTTGCTCGCTCTCTTCGTTTCCGGTTGGTGGAAATGAACCCAGGTTTCGTCCCCAGTAACGATTCTCGCAAGGAAGCCATCACCTTCTCGTTCAGAGCGCCGAAGAAGTTCTTCACAACTATCAACACGTCGTTCTCTCATTCCAGGAGTCAGCTGCCGTGGCACCCATCTTGCAGACACTTCGTGAAACTGTAGCACATCATGCACAATGTGGTGTGCTGACCCATAACTAATCTGTAAACATGCTGCAATGTCATCCAGTGTCACTCGGCGGTTTTCCTTCAATATGGCTTCAACTGCTGCAATGTTCTGTGGAGTCACAACTCGTTGTGCCTGACCTGGACGAGGAGCATCTTCCATTAAAGTCACAACATTTGCGAACTTCCTGCTCCATTCGTAGACTTGCTGCTGTGACAAACATGCATCATCGTACTGAACCTCCATTCTTCGATGAATTTAAATAGGTTTCACACCTTCACTACACAAAAACTGACCAACAGAACGCTGTTCTTCCCTGGTGCAAGACGAAAGTGGGGCGGCCATCTTTATACTGATACTGCGACGGTATGTGTGCATCTGCACTACGCTGCCACCAACAGGCCATTCTGCACGCTGTTTGTAGCACGCTTTCCAACTTACAGGATAACGGCGCGAAATTTCGATTTGTTATTACAAATTTACGGTGTTCATTTGACTCACCCTCGTAATTTTGTACCGCCCAAAATTCTCAGATGCTCGCTCAAGGAAGGAATACCACACGCAGACTTTTTTGTGGGTGGAAATTCTTTGCCTGGCAAATTTTAGTTCGCCATCTAAATATCCTGTGTTCCGTCCATTGGTCACCTCGTCTTCCTCCTCTGCTAACGTTTCCACATATCTCTCAGCAAGAGAGCGCACGCGAAACTAAAAGGCACTCACAGCAAGGGTTCTTTCCCTTAGGAAACTGCATATCGTCCATTTCATATTGGCGCCTCACCTCCGGTAGTGACCTCCAGTTGTCCCCTCTGCTGCTTGCTCCGATAACGGGTCCGTTCTGCTCTCCTCAGTAGCCATCTTGTGGCTGCTCAACGGGGCGGGGGTCCTTTCTTCAGTCAGCGACTACCTGTGCCTCCTATAGAGGCAGACCGTGACCAGGGTTAGAGGAGAGGGGGTATTGGGCAGGACCATATCTTTTGTGCCATTACAGAATACTGGCCTCAACACGGTTTCGTTGTCACATCTTGAGAATTCAATAGAGTTTAAGAAGTTTGTTTCCGTGTCCAACCTCCGCTGCAAGCACAAAAATACTTGTTTTGTCTTTCTGGAACTTAATTTTTTTTCCCCAGAGGCGCGTCGCCTTTTTCTTGCTCTAAGGCATCTTCAGTAGGGTCTATAACGATACAGTTTTGTTATTTTTCGGTTATCAAACAACGAAATTTACGTTCATGGTGTAAGTAGGCTGTTTAGGTTCTTATATTGGTAACGCCACGTAGCGATCTGAAAATCACTGGCTGTGCTGTGTGCAGTCTGTGGCTGGTTTACATTGTTGTTGGCCATTGTAGTGTTGGGCAGCTGGATGTTAACAGCGCGTAGCGTTGCGCAGTTGGAGGTGAGCCGCCAGCAGTGGTGGATGTGGGGAGAGAAATGGCGGAGTTTTGAAATTTGTAAGACTGGATGTCATGAACTGCTACGTATATTATGATTTTTCAACACTATTAAGGTAAATACATTGTTTGTTCTCTACTAAAATCTTTCATTTGCTAACTATGCCTGTCAGTAGTTAGTGCCTTCCGTAGCCTGAATCTGTTATTTAGCTGGCAGTAGTGGCGCTCGCTGTATTGCCGTAGTTCGCGTAACGAAGATTTTTGTGAGGTAAGTGATTTGTGAAAGGTATAGGTTAATGTTAGTCAGGGCCATTTTTTTGTTGGGATTATTGAAAGTCAGATTGCTTTGCGCTAAAAATATTGTGTGTCAGTTTAAGGACAGTCATGTATAATTGTTCAAAGGGGACGTTTCAATGGTTGTTCCAAAGACACGTTTCACAGTCACCTTTTGCGATCTGCGGGACATGACTGATTCTGAAACACTTGAAGATGGTCGTGGGCGATATGTTGTTTCTAAAGAGGTTGTAAGACGGACATCAGCAAAAGCAACGTAAGGGTAATGGAATAAAGTGGAAGCGAATCAACCGTTTCTGTGTGATATGCATTAGAAAATAAGGCACTGAAAGTAGCCGATGAATTTTGTTATTGACCAGCAAAATCACTGACGATGCCCGAAGTGGAGATGACACATAATGCATACTGGCAACAGCAAGAAAAACATTCCTGAATAAGAGAAATTTTATCAACATCGAATGTGAATAATTTTTTTTTATATGGGTCGACAACCCCGATGCACTTCATAAAAGAAAACAAATTTATGTTTTCTTATTATTTATTATTTTCTTCTTATTATGTTTTCTTATTATTTATTTTATTATTATTAATTTACATCCTACAACGTACAGTGTTTTCTTTTGCGGTATATGAATATAGTGCTAGGTAGTCTTTTCAGAAGGTACTAGTATTTATCTGGGTTGCAGCCTTATACATAAATGAAACATCGACAACAAACAATTCAGACAAGAAACAACTCGAAGCTTTTGAAAAGTAATACTGCTGGGAAATGCTTAAGTTTAAATGGGTAGGTCGCACAAAAAATGAGGTTCTGAATCGAAAAGTGAGGCGGAAAACAAATCAATGGTTTAACTTTATTAACTAAGGGATCGTCAATTTAGTACTGAAGGGAAGTGTAGGGAGTAAAGATGATAGAGGGGTACCAAGACTTGAAAACGGTGAACATGTTCAAATACACTCCTGGAAATGGAAAAAAGAACACATTGACACCGGTGTGTCAGACCCACCATACTTGCTCCGGACACTGCGAGAGGGCTGTACAAGCAATGATCACACGCACGGCACAGCGGACACACCAGGAACCGCGGTGTTGGCCGTCGAATGGCGCTAGCTGCGCAGCATTTGTGCACCGCCGCCGTCAGTGTCAGCCAGTTTGCCGTGGCATACGGAGCTCCATCGCAGTCTTTAACACTGGTAGTATGCCGCGACAGCGTGGACGTGAACCGTATGTGCAGTTGACGGACTTTTGAGCGAGGGCGTATAGTGGGCATGCGGGAGGCCGGGTGGACGTACCGCCGAATTGCTCAACACGTGGGGCGTGAAGTCTCCACAGTACATCAATGTTGTCGCCAGTGGTCGGCGGAAGGTGCACGTGCCCGTCGACCTGGGACCGGACCGCAGCGACGCACGGATGCACGCCAAGACAGTAGGATCCTACGCAGTGCCGTAGGGGACCGCACCGCCACTTCCCAGCAAATTAGGGACACTGTTGCTCCTGGGGTATCGGCGAGGACCATTCGCAACCGTCTCCATGAAGCTGGGCTACGGTCCCGCACACCGTTAGGCCGTCTTCCGCTCACGCCCCAACATCGTGCAGCCCGCCTCCAGTGGTGTCGCGACAGGCGTGAATGGAGGGACGAATGGAGACGTGTCGTCTTCAGCGATGAGAGTCGCTTCTGCCTTGGTGCCAATGATGGTCGTATGCGTGTTTGGCGCCGTGCAGGTGAGCGCCACAATCAGGACTGCATACGACCGAGGCACACAGGGCCAACACCCGGCATCATGGTGTGGGGAGCGATCTCCTACACTGGCCGTTCACCACTGGTGATCGTCGAGGGGACACTGAATAGTGCACGGTACATCCAAACCGTCATCGAACCCATCGTTCTACCATTCCTAGACCGGCAAGGGAACTTGCTGTTCCAACAGGACAATGCACGTCCGCATGTATCCCGTGCCACCCAACGTGCTCTAGAAGGTGTAAGTCAACTACCCTGGCCAGCAAGATCTCCGGATCTGTCCCCCATTGAGCATGTTTGGGACTGGATGAAGCATCGTCTCACGCGGTCTGCACGTCCAGCACGAACGCTGGTCCAACTGAGGCGCCAGGTGGAAATGGCATGGCAAGCCGTTCCACAGGACTACATCCAGCATCTCTACGATCGTCTCCATGGGAGAATAGCAGCCTGCATTGCTGCGAAAGGTGGATATACACTGTACTAGTGCCGACATTGTGCATGCTCTGTTCCCTGTGTCTATGTGCCTGTGGTTCTGTCAGTGTGATCATGTGATGTATCTGACCCCAGGAATGTGTCAATAAAGTTTCCCCTTCCTGGGACAATGAATTCACGGTGTTCTTATTTCAATTTCCAGGAGTGTAGATGTAGGTTTCAGAAATTATGGAGAGAAAAAGGGGCTTGCATACGTAGAATAGCACGGAGAAGTGCATCAAACCAGTCTTCGAACTGAAAACCACATCTACTACAGTGAGACACGTGTATCAACGGAGATGAAAAAGCCTTCACTAACATCATCACTGACAATACTGCATTTGGAAGTATGCGAGCAACCTTTCTGTGCACATTATAGAACTTGCTGAAATGCCGGAAATGTTAATGGAGAATGTTTACATAATTTTAAAATAATATTTAGAAATGTGACAAATTGTGTTTGCAAGATTCCCTTATTTCTGACGGCCGTTCAAGAACAGGCCAGATTTGATGCTTGCATCTTTTGGAAACAATGCGCCTAAAATTACGTGGAGATTTGTGGTAAATTATTGTTATTATTATTATTATTACTATCGAAAAATCGTGGGTTTATTGCTACGGCCATGAAAGAATAAAAAGAAGCTTACTGCATGAGCACAAACAGGATAATCTTGCCCGTTGAAAACCGCGCATCCGTGAATAAAAATTTAGGCTTTTGTGACCCATTTTTTTATTCTCATATTTGTGATATTGTGTTTGCACATTAGATCTTCGATGGTCAGGCACTGATACTGATTGATACAAACTTCCCGTCTGCCATCTCAAATGAAGATCAGCCATCTTCTTATGGAGCTCACAAAGTATCCCTACAATTGCACATTCGCTTTAGGCTCTATCTCAACTCATCAGCAAACATTTGACACTAACCGCCAAGAAAGGATCTGTGATGACGAGACTTCGGCTCCGTAATTAACACAGCAAAGGTTTCAGAGACGACCCGAAAGCAAAACTTAAAGGAAAATTAGATTGGTAGGTGTCATGTATAATTTTCCTATGTGAATTTTTGGTATCTGAATCGATTGTAAGCGAGGAGCGATGTGGTAAGCTCTATCGCTGAAGTTAAGCTAACATCTCTGAGCTGCGTGACGGCACATGGGAGCAGTCAAAGTTTAGCTGTGTTTGAGTAAAGCTGACAATGTTTAGCTCTGGAAACGAGGGAAGTCGAAGTACAACTGTGTTAGAGTTAAGCTGATAATATTAAGCAGTATTAGAGAGGAAGCTATGGCAATTTTATAATTAAAATTAGAATTTATCTTCTGTTCAGCCAACATGATTACGAAACTGATTTGTGAAAGAAGAAATCTAATGGAATGTAAGGTAAATACAATAATGATGTTATTATTTTTCACAATTGTTGAGCCATCGAACAAACTTGCTTATTGTACTGAAAGTCGTTAGATTTGAGAGATAGGAAAGTGTATTGTTTGGACGTTGAGAAGTTCATTAAATTTAAAATCTGCCTTGAGCACTTTTCCTCAGTATAGAGTGTTGTCATTTATACGCATATTTAATTTTCTCACCAACCTTTCTCTTACAAATCTTTTAATGGATCATACAACCGAGTATCTTCGATTTGCAGTTAACAGAGAACTCGTTGCACCTCTCAAGTGTCTCTGCAGGTACAGTAATTTGCAGCTTTAGCATAGCGATGCGCAAGACAGAGCAGTACTGCTAAGCGTTATCCAGATTTGGGGAGAATAGAGGTAAGGAGAAAACATTTTGATTGTGATATTTATTCAATCACGGCCAGCTTACGTTATTCAGAGACAGTTTTTATATTCAAATTTTACGAGTGAAATTACTCCAGGTTTCATGACCGAGTTAATTATTCAGGCAGTTTATATTGTTCGAAGTTCTTGCGGTCAGATTGCTAACTTTTACAGTATGAAAGTCTTCTCGTTTCATTGTGACAATTAATCATTATTACTGTACAGTTTTGTCTTCTCATTTGAACAGTGCAAGTTTCATTACGACAGTTCATTTATTGTCACAGTTCCGGCTTACAGTAAGAAACAGAGTACTTGAGACCTATTTTTATTTATTCAGATAACTTTCACTTTCTATTATTTATTCCGATAACTTTCAAGATTATTAAGATTTCTTAATGCAGTAGGCGAGAAGATTGAACAAAATTAATGCCTGATGTCGGTGACTTTATAGAACACAAGAAACTTAACTCATTTGATTTTTTGAGAGTAACTTTTCTATTACATCTTCCTTTTTATTTAGAAATCTTTGTAGGTTGACAAAGAAGCTCAGTCCTCCCTCCGCATTTGACGTAGTTTTTTGTGTCTCATTTTTGATGATTGATTCCACCTGCATTGTCGGTCTGATGCCTAGTGTTGTGTTTCGTTTGGCTTGATAAATTGCTTTGGCACCATTTATTTGCACTTCAGCAGACAGGGCCAGATATGTTCAGTCTTTGCCAATCAACCTCCATTGATTTTGTGATCTTCGGAAATTCATTGATCCATTTGCTTCTTTGTTTCCTTTTAGCTAACTGATTACTTATGTCTGTTTATCTAGTTGTAGTATTGATGATTTTATGGACAGTTGTCTCTTATTGCTCTACACTACTGGCCATTAAAATTGCTACACCACGAAGATGACGTGCTACAGACACGAAATATAACCAACAGGAAGAGGATGCTGTGATATGCAAATAATTAGCTTTTTAGAGCATTCACACGAGGTTGGCGCAGGTGGCGACACCTACAACGTGCTGGCATGAGGAAAGTTTCCAACCGATTTCTCATATACAAACAGCAGTTGACCGGCGTTGCCTGGTGAAACTTTGTGATGCCTTGTGTAAGGAAGAGGAATGCGTACCAACACGTTTCCGACTTTGATAAAGGTCGGATTGTGGCCTATCGCGATTGCGGTTTATAGTATCGCGACATTGCTGCTCGCGTTGGTCGAGATCCAATGTCTGTTAGCAGAATATGGAATCGGTGGGTTCAGGAGGGTAATACGGAACGCCGTGCTGGATCCCAACGGCCTCGTATCACTAGCAGTCGAGATGACAGGCATCTTATGTGCATGGCTGTAACGGATCGTGCAACCACGTCTCCATCCCTGAGTCAACAGATGGGGACCCTTGCAAGACAACAACCATCTGCGCAGCATGGACTATCAGCTCGGAGACCATGGCTGCGGTTACCCTTGACGCTGCATCACAGACAGGGGAGCCTGCGAGAGTGTACCCAACGACGAACCTGGGTGCACGAATGGCAAAATGTCATTTTTTCGGATTAATCCAGGTTCTGTTTACAGCATCATGATGGTCGCATCCGTGTTTGGCTACATCGCGGTGAACGCACATTGGAAGCGTGTATTCGTCATTGCCATACTGGCGTATCTCCAGTCATGATGGTATGGGGTACCATTGGTTAGACGTCTCGGTCACCTCTTGTTCGCATTGACGGCACTTTGAACAGTGGACGTTACATTTCAGATGTGTTACGACCCGTGGCTCTACCCTTCATTCGATCCGTGCAGAGCCCTACATTTCAGCTGCATGGGCAGCTGTACCTGTACACACCATCCAAGCTGTGTTTGACTCAATGCCCAGACGTATCAAGGCCGTTATTGAGGCCAGAGGTGCTTGTTCTGGGTACTAATTTCTCAGGATCTATGCACCCAAATTGCGTGAAAATGTAATCACATGTCAGTTGTAGTATAATATATTTGTCCAATGAATACCCGTTTATCATCTGCATTTCTTCTTGGTGTAGCAATGTTAATGGCCAGTAGTGTATAATCATAACATATGCACGGTCCATTCACGTTAATTTACCACCATCCAAGATCCCTAATTTCTTGAATCTTATCTACGTTGTCCTTACACGCAATGTTTGTTGGCGACAGTAGAATCTTTCGGCAGTCAGCTACAAATGCCGGTTCTGTAATTTTCTGAGCAGTGTTTCTCCGAAAGAACGTCGGCTTCCCTCCGTGGATTCCCATTTGAGTTTCCGAAGCATCTCCGTAACACTTACGTGTTTTTGGACCATGTCCGGCCCTATATCATGTTCGTTTTTCTTCGCCACGATGATATCTTCCAACAAGACGTTGCAACGTGTCGCACAGCTTGCAGAGTGCATACGTGGTTTGGAGAGCACTATGGTGTGTTTACCGTGCTCCCCTCGCGACGAAACTCCCCGGATTTAAACTCAATCGAGAATCTGTGGGACCGCCTCGATCGGGCTGATTGCGTCATAGATCCTCAACTGGGAACCCTAGCGCAGCTGGCCACGGCACTGGAGTCGGGATAGCTGATTGCACCTTCCTGCCGGCACCTTCCAGAGCCCCATCCACTCCCGTCTTCCACATCTCGTTCTACAAAAAGTGGTTATTCAGGCTTTTGAAAGTGGTCACATTAAAGTGACTGGACAGCGTATTTTATTATTCCCTCTCGCTACTCTACTTATGTTATTTTCTATTTTATCTGATCCTCCTTATGGGTAAATTACTCTAAAGGTTGTTCTAATGTTATTCTAGGTATTTTTTGTCTGTACTAGATAAATATAATTACGGTTTCTACGACTAGGAGATTTATGAAATTGTCTCTAATGAGGTCTATCTTACAGTTAACATTTATTGTAAATTCCTTATTAATATCAATAATGGTATATATATCTAGAGCTACACTGAGTATTATTAGTATCCACTGTGGGCCATCCAGTTTCATAATGATAAGTCGTTTTGTACTATTTGTAGATGGTACAAATTCGTATTTCTTACAATGCCCCACATGTGCAGTTGTAAGTCATCGCCTGCAAAACTGCTGTGTTTAGTAGCAATTTGCTCTTGAACTTAACCCCCTTGCTTAGATGAAAGGAAATCAGAGCATTGGCTAGTGCAGGACTGCGAATTTTGTTCTCGTATTTGTTTAACAGTATTTTTTGTCTATTTTCACTCCCTTACGTCCAACGACGTCTCTTCACGTCATTGACATATTGATGGTTTCATAGTATTGGCCTCGTTGTAAAATTTGAAAATTTCCCGGCGAATCAACTGTTTATAAAGAGGTATCGAGCTCGCAGCCGGTCGTCGTAAACTTAATTGCACGATATTTCGGCTGGGCAACTGCCAGCCATCTTCAGGTGAGCCGAACGAGGTCTGACGAAGACGTTCTCCACTCCGTCTTATGCAGAGGATCCTTAATAATTTTCATATGAAAGTGGTTTTTCGTCCGCATTCTAAGATTTAGGATTTGGTGGGATTGGTGAAGAATGATTTCTTACTGCAGAAGGAGGGAATTTACAAAATACCGTGTCAATGTGGTACGGCCTATATAAGACAGACAAAGCGTACAGTGGAAGAGCGTTGTACAGAACATCAACGTTACACTCGCGTACTGCAACCCAGTAAGTCTGCAGTTGCGGAACAGTGTATTTCTAACGGACATTCAATGGAGTACGACAAAACTTCGATTTTGGGCACAGCAACAAATTTTTCGGACTCCATTACCAAAGAATCCGTTGAAATACGCATCGCGGGAAATCTGATGAACCGTGACAGTGGTTAACAATTGAATAACGCATGGAATCCCGTCATCTCCGAAATTTGCTCGAGACGAAGACGCCAGAAGACTTCGATAGCTGCGGTCAGCGACAATACCGACGGCAGCGAAGTCTTGCAGTTCCACCAGTGATGACGCTGTCGTTGGGCGGTGTGGCCCTTCTGTCTCCGCGACTGCAACGCATGCGCGGCAGTACTATCAGCGCACTATACAGGGTGTTACAAAAAGGTGCGACCAAACTTTCAGGAAACATTCCTCACACACAAAGAAAGAAAATATATGTGGACTTGTGTCCGGAAACGCTTACTTCCCATGTTAGAGCTCATTTTATTACTTCTCTTCAAATCACATTAATCATGGAATGGAAACACACAGCAACAGAACGTACCAGCGTGATTTCAAACACTTTGTTACAGGAAATGTTCAAAATGTCCTTCGTTAGCGAGGACACACGCATCCACCCTCCGTCGCATGGAATCCCTGATGCGCTGATGCAGCCCTGGAGAATGGCGTATTGTATCACAGCCGTCCACAATACGAGCACATTTGGTACCGGGGTTGCGTAGACAAGAACTTTCAAATGCCCCCATAAATGAAAGAGGGTTGAGGTCAGGAGAGCGTGGAGGCCATGGAATTGGTCCGCCTCTACCAATCTATCGGTCAGCGAATCTGTTGTTGAGATGCGTACGAACACTTCGACTGAAATGTGCAGGAGCTCCATCGTGCATGGACCACATGTTTAGTGGTACTTGTAAAGGCACATGTTCTAGCAGGACAGGTAGAGTATCCCGTACGAAATCACGATAATGTGCTCCATTGAGCTTAGGTGGAAGAAACTAAAATGAGCTCTAACATGGAAATTAAGCGTTTCCGGACACATGTCCACATAACATCTTTTCTTTATTTGTGTGTGAGGAATGTTTCCTGAAAGTTTGGCCGTACCTTTTTGTAACACCCTGTATAAGACGGAGCGGGAACGTCTTCGTCAGGCCTCGTTCGGCTCACCTGAAGATGGCTGGCAGTTGTCCAGCCGAAATATCGTGCAATGAAGTTCACGACGACTGACTGCAAGCCCGAAATCTTTTTGAACAGTATTGGTCTCATCTGCCAGGAGTGGACATCGTTAATATCTCCTGACTTTGGTGTATTTGTGTTGCCTTTCACAACATCCACTGCCAGATTATAATACAGTAGTGCCTGTCTTAGGTGTTGACAGCAAACAGGGTGTCAGTTTTATTTAGTCTGTGTACGTATCGTGCGCAGCAATTAATAGAGGCCACCCCACTTATATCCAGAGCGAGTAAATAGACGGCATGAAAAAACAGTGATGCATCAAAAAGAAGTGGTTGGACGTCTGTGTACCTGCCAAGTACACTCCATCGGCGGGTATGTAAATAATTAGTTGCAATTGTGTGTGAGAGGTAAAACGGTCACTTAAGCGCAGTAGCGTTTTTCGTGTTTAGTGTTGCTAGCAGGCCTGGTAGGGTAAGTAAGGGGCGTGGTCAGTGTAGGATGTTGAGCGACCACTGTGGAGGATGCGGAGAAGACGAGAACTGGAGTGAGACAGTGTTATCAGCACCCAATAGAATTTGAATGGCGCCTCATTGTGGTTCTCCATTTGGCCTGATGGTCGAATCTTGAAATATTTAGATTTGACCTGATGTAAAACTGCGTGGGAATGTGAGGGCAGGCATATTCGTTGTCGAGGCTGCACTCGACCATGTCTGACCACCACAAGGTGGCACCGCCGTATTGTGCACCAAGCACATCGGGTCTGGTTTCAGGTCACGCCTGATAATGATCGAAGGAATTCTGACGGTACAACGATACGCCAGAAACATCTTGCGTCGTCGTGTGTCAACTCTCATGTGGCAGTATAGTAGAGCCTTTAGTATCCAGGACATCAAGAACCAGTTACAACAATTGGGGGCCAGGTTCCCTGAGGAGGAGATACACCGGCTTTCTGACAACCTTCCGAACCGGCCAGAGGAGGTGCAACGTTGTACAGGTATAACACTTCTGTCTGCTACTACTGTACCATAACCTCAATGCTAGAAACAGTTTGTGACATAAAACTATTTTGTAAAAGCAACTATGGCACAAAGCAACAGAGCAGTGTTACCCTCTGAGAGGAATTTTGTTATGTTGACCGTGTTGTTCCTAACGGAGGTGGCTTATCGGAAATGAAAGTCAGAATTACGTAAATATTTGAATAGTAACAAACAAAATTTTGCCTAGCTATACTGTTTACAGAATAAGGGAAACGGTCGCCAGCCTAATTAGGCAAGAGAAAGATTAACGTTCTCGTTTATGAAAGTAGGTATAAGTAACTATAATGGACAAACACAACCTAGACTTAGCCACACGCGAGTGCAATGAACTCTGACACACATATGTTTTAAGATTGAAGCTAACAACTGGAGCAGCACAAACTATTTGCTAAATTATAAGAGATACCGAAACACCCTATTACTTTCAGGCTTACATAAAGTGAATGGTCTTTATAACATTACTATTAACATGCACTTGTAATACACAAGATACACAAACACTTAGCAAACATGAATATATAATGTTTCACAACTGCAGCTTTCTCACTTTTACTACAGCGACACACAACACTGACCATATTGCAAGAAACTGACTCACCTTTTAGAATTTACTACAGACAATAATGTGATCATTTGCCTTATAAGCCTCAGTCTTAAGAACTTTTAATATTGAAGTTAGCAACAGCACTTTAAATAGCAGTTTTAATAGGAAAATTATTTTGAGCAAATAACATTTACTTTAACTCACTCTATTGCCACATTAACTTTAACTTTCTTTTTACTAAGTTCAAGAGGCATTAACTCTAGGCTTTAATTTCTTTTAGTAAGGACACTCGGATATCACTTTAGCTCAAACGGAGAGGAACCTGAGAGGTGTTATGATGAGGAGAAAAATCAAGGTAGGTGCATAAATTCAGATACAAATTAGCTTATATTTCAGCACATTAGCACGTCCATTAAGCTGATCGTTCACTGTACATCATTGCAGTATTCCGGTGTAATGATTGCGCAATGTGGTGGCAACTGAATGTTGGTAGGTGGAATTGTAGGCAGAATTGCTGGACTCTGTCATTTCTTGGTGGCGATGGTAGATACAAACTCCAGAATAGTTCCAGCTATTTGTCCATCCATCCGAGGCCTTGGAAAGAAGCAGGAAAAGCCTCTCTCGGAATCAGCACAATATGCATCTTTTACATGGCAGTGCACGACTCGTAGCTCGTCTCCGACTGCTGGCTCGTCCCCGACTGACTATCAGTTCCACCTTTTCCACCTAGGCCAACCACAATTTGCGCGCGCTACACAGTTCCGTTCCTGAGGGGAACCCCTACACCATTTACATACAAACTAACTAAGAACCCTAAGTGAGGATCAGCAATTTACATAACAGCAAACAAACACATTAAATAAAACAAAACATTTGCACATATTGACACTTCTACAAAAAATTATTTACACAAAATTACAATCATATACAGTAAGTTTTGTCCCCTCCAAATGGGACAAAGAATTTAAATTACAGATACACTACTTTGCATAGAATCAAATCACGACATCAAAGGTTTGACAAAGAAAAGAGTATACAATTTTGTGTTATCTGTTCAATCAAACACATTTACAGATACTCAATGTTATAACATTAAATAAAACAAAAGCAAAATAAATCTGTACAGCAGAAGAGGTATGGTGTTACACAGGTAGGTCCAAATTGCAGAGTTCTTTGTCAGTTTGATACGATCTTGTAACCACTGTAATAATGTCATGTACCGCCTCAAGTTTCATTTCGTTTCCTCCTCTCCTTCTGGGAGAGGTGGCGTATGAACCGTAGTGCTCCCGACTACGAGTTGAGTGTCTCACCTCTGCACTACCTCGCTCGGTCGCACTGACGTATATCCTCGCTTACTGTGTGCTCGGTAAGATCTCTCATTAGTCGTCCGTACGCTCGCCTTCTCGGAGAAATCCGGTGCCAAAGCCGGTGATGGCTGCAAGTTGCGCGCGCAGCTGCGAGGCGGTGTGCCGCAGGGCAGAGGCTGCGCCCGCACCCCGCCTTCTGGGAAGACGACGTGGCGCTGGAATACGCGATGCGGCGGGCCGCGGGTCGTCGCCCCCTGCAGGCGCAGCCAGCTACCAGATGCGGCGCACGCGGCCGCGCCGGCGCCCCGACAGGCGCCGCCCACCTCTCACGCCGGCTGCCCACTGGCGCCGCGTGTGGCACGAGGTCCCAGGTCCGGCTGGCGCTACAGCTGAACGAACTTCTGCAATATCGGTCCAAACTTGGCCTGTTGACAAAATATCGACATTTTTTTCAAAAAATACCTGTATATTTCGGCTATATTTTTTCACCAATATATCGATAGTGACATCGAAATGTGATCATCGAGTGCCGATATTTCTATTTTATATTATATTTATTTCGCAATTTTCGACTAGTATTAGAAGTACACTACTGACCATTAAAACTGCTACACCACGAAGATGACGTGCTACAGACGCGAAATTTAACCGACAGGAAGAACATGCTGTGATATGCAAATGATTAGCTTTTCAGAGCTTTCACACAAGGTTGGCGACGGTGGTGACACCTGACATGAAGGAAGTTTCCAACCGATTTCTCATACACAAGCAGGAGCTGACCGCCGTTTCCTGATGAAACGTTGTTGTGATGCCTCGTGTGATTGATAGTACACGATTTACTTTACTTAATTTATTTGTTTGTATATCTCCGTTATCAGAGAATCTTTTTAGAGTTATAATTCTCAATATTTATTACTCTATAAAATATTTCAGGTCAAGGTGCAGCTTATAGTTAAGAGGAGGAGGAGAAATGCGTACCACCATGTTTCCGACTTTGCTGAAGATCGGATTGTAGCCTATCGCGATTGCGGTGTATCGTATCGCGACATTACTGCTCGCGTTGGTCGAGATCCAATGACTGTTAGCAGAATATGAAATCGGTGGATTCGGGAGGGTAATACGGAACGCCGTGCTGGATCCCAACGGCCTCGTAACACTAGTAGTCGAGACGACAGACATCTTATCCGCATGGCTGTAACGGATCGTGCAGCCACGTCTCGATCCCTGAGTCAACAGACGGGGACATTTGCAAGACAACAACCGTCTGCACGAATAGTTCGATGACGTTTCCAGCAGCATGGACTATCAGCTCTGAGACCATGGCTGCGGTTACCCGTGACGCTGCATCACAGACAGGAGCGCCAGCGACGGTGTACTCAACGACGAACCTGGGTGCACGAATGGCAAAACGTCATTTTTTCGGATGACTCCAGGTTCTGTTTACAGCATCATGATGGTCGCAACCGCGTTTGGCGAAATCACGGTGAACGCACATTGGAAGCGTTGTAAGTAGGCTGTTTATGTTTTCTTATTGGCAACGGTACGTAGCGCTCTGTATGAAAATCACTGGCTGTGCTGTGTGCAGTCTGTGTCTAGTTTGCATTGTTGTCTGCCATTGTAGTGTTGGGCAGCTGGATGTGAACAGCGCGTAGCGTTGCGCAGTTGGAGGTGAGCCGCCAGTAGTGGTGGATGTGGGGAGAGAAATGGCGGAGTTTTGATATTTGTAAGAATGAATGTACATGTATATTGTGACTTTTCGACACTATTAAGGTAAATACATTGTTTGTTCTCTATCAAAATCTTTCATTTGCTAACTACGCCTATCAGTAGTTAGTTCCTTCCGTAGTTTGAATCTTTTATTTAGCTGGCAGTAGTGGCGCTCGCTGTATTGCAGTAGTTCGAGTAATGGAGATTTTTGGTGAGGTAAGTGATTTGTGAAAGGTATAGATTAATGTTAGTCAGGGCCATTCTTTTGCAGGGATTTTTGAAAGTCAGATTGCGTTGCGCTAAAAAATATTGTGTGTCGGTTTAAACATAGTCATGTATAATTGTTCTAAGGGGACGTTCCAGCGTGTATTCCTCATCGCCATACTGGCGTGTCACCGGGCGTGATGGTATGGGGTGCCATCGGTTACACCTCTCGGTCGCCTCTTGTTCACATTGACGGCACTTTGAACGGTGGACGTTGCATTTCAGATGTGTTACGACCCGCGGCTCTGCCCTTCATTCGATCCCTTGGAAACACTACATTTCAGCAGGATAACGCACGAACGCATGTTGCAGATCCTGTACGGGCCTTTCTGGATACAGAAAATGTTCGACTGCTGCCCTGGCCAGCACATTCTCCAGATCTCTTACCAACTGAAAACGCCCCGTCAATGGTGGCCTAGCAACTGGCTCGTCACAATACGCCGATCACTACTCTTGATGAACTGTGGAATCCTGTTGAAGCTGCATGGGCAGCTATACCTGTACACGCCATCCAAGCTCTGTTTGACTCAATGCCCAGGCGTTTGAAGGCCGTTATTACGGCCAGAGGTGGCTGCTCTGTGTACTGATTTCTGAGGAACTATGCACCCAAATTGCCGCGCCTGATTAGCCGAGCGGTCTGAGAGGCTGCAGTCATGGACTGTGCGGCTGGTCCCGGCGGAAGTTCGAGTCCTCCCTCGGGCATGGGTGTGTGTTTTTGTCCTTAGGTTAATTTAGCACATGTAGTGTGTAAGCCCCCCCCATGAACCATGGACCTTGCCGTTGGTGGGGAGGCTTGCGTGCCTCAGCGATACAGATGGCCGTACCGTAGGTGCAACCACAACGGAGGGGTATCTGTTGAGAGGCCAGACAAACATGTGGTTCCTGAAGAGGGGCAGCAGCCTTTTCAGTAGTTGCAGGGGCAACAGTCTGGATGATTGACTGATCTGGCCTTGTAACATTAACCAAAACGGCCTTGCTGTGCTGGTACTGCGAACGGCTGAAAGCAAGGGGAAACTACAGCCGTAATTTTTCCCGAGGACATGCAGCTCTACTGTATGATTAAATGATGATGGCGTCCTCTTGGGTAAAATATTCCGGAGGTAAAATAGTCCCCCATTCGGATCTCCGGGCGGGGACTACTCAAGAGGATGTCGTTATCAGGAGAAAGAAAACTGGCGTTCTACGGATCGGAGCGTGGAATGTCAGATCACTTAATCGGGCAGGTAGGTTAGAAAATTTAAAAAGGGAGATGGATAGGTTAAAGTTAGATATAGTGGGAATTAGTGAAGTTCGGTGGCAGGAGGAACAAGACTTTTGGTCAGGTGATTACAGGGTTATAAATACAAAATCAAATAGGGGTAACGCAGGAGTAGGTTTAATAATGAATAAAAAAATAGGAGTGCGAGTTAGCTACTACAAACAGCATAGTGAACGCATTATTGTGGCCAAGATAGACACAAAGCCCATGCCTACTACAGTAGTACAAGTTTATATGCCAACTAGCTCTGCAGATGATGAAGAAATAGATGAAATGTATGACGAGATAAAAGAAATTATTCAGGTAGTGAAAGGAGACGAAAATTTAATAGTCATGGGTGACTGGAATTCGTCAGTAGGAAAAGGGAGAGAAGGAAACATAGTAGGTGAATATGGATTGGGGGGAAGGAATGAAAGAGGAAGCCGCCTTGTAGAATTTTGCACAGAGCATAACTTAATCATAGCCAACACTTGGTTCAAGAATCATGAAAGGAGGCTGTATACATGGAAGAAGCCTGGAGATACTGACAGGTTTCAGATAGATTATATAATGGTAAGACAGAGATTTAGGAACCAGGTATTAAATTGTAAGACATTTCCTGGGGCAGATGTAGATTCTGACCACAATCTATTGGTTATGAACTGCAGATTGAAACTGAAGAAACTTCAAAAAGGTGGGAATTTAAGGAGATGGGACCTGGATAAACTGAAAGAACCAGAGGTTGTAGAGAGTTTCAGGGAGAGCATTAGGGAACAATTGACAGGAATGGGGGAAAGAAATACAGTAGAAGAAGAATGGGTAGCTCTGAGGGATGTAGTGGTGAAGGCAGCAGACGATCAAGTAGGTAAAAAGACGCAGGCTAATAGAAATCCTTGGGTAACAGAAGAAATATTGAATTTAATTGATGAAAGGAGAAAATATAAAAATGCAGTAAATGAAGCAGGCAAAAAGGAATATAAACGTCTCAAAAATGAAATCGACAGGAAGTGCAAAATGGCTAAGCAGGGATGGCTAGAGGACAAATGTAAGGATGTAGAGGCTTGTCTCACTAGGGGTAAGATAGATACTGCCTACAGGAAAATTAAAGAGACCTTTGGAGAGAAGAGAACCACTTGTATGAATATCAAGAGCTCAGATGGCAACCCAGTTCTAAGCAAAGAAGGGAAAGCAGAAAGGTGGAAGGAGTATATAGAGGGTCTATACAAGGGCGATGTACTTGAGGACAATATTATGGAAATGGAAGAGGATGTAGATGAAGATGAAATGGGAGATAAGATACTGCGTGAAGAGTTTGACAGAGCACTGAAAGACCTGAGTCAAAACAAGGCCCCGGGAGTAGACAACATTCCATTAGAACTACTGATGGCCTCAGGAGAGCCAGTCATGACAAAACTCTACCATCTGGTCAGCAAGATGTATGAGACAGGCGAAATACCCTCAGACTTTAAGAAGAATATAATAATTCCAATCCCAAAGAAAGCAGGTGTTGACAGATGTGAAAGTTACCGAACTATCAGTTTAATAAGTCACAGCTGCAAAATACTAACGCGAATTCTTTACAGACGAATGGAAAAACTGGTAGAAGCCGACCTCGGGGAAGATCAGTTTGGATTCCGTAGAAATGTTGGAACACGTGAGGCAATACTGACCTTACGACTTATCTTGGAAGAAAGATTAAGAAAAGGCAAACCTACGTTTCTAGCATTTGTAGACTTAGAGAAAGCTTTTGACAATGTTGACTGGAATACTCTCTTTCAAATTCTGAAGGTGGCAGGGGTAAAATACAGGGAGCGAAATGCTATTTACAATTTGTACAGAAACCAGATGGCAGTTATAAGAGTCGAGGGGCATGAAAGGGAAGCAGTGTTTGGGAAAGGAGTGAGACAGGGTTGTAGCCTCTCCCCGATGTTATTCAATCTGTATATTGAGCAAGCAGTAAAGGAAACAAAAGAAAAATTCGGAGTAGGTATTAAAATTCATGGAGAAGAAGTAAAAACTTTGAGGTTCGCCGATGACATTGTAATTCTGTCAGAGACAGCAAAGGACTTGGAAGAGCAGTTGAACGGAATGGACAGTGTCTTGAAAGGAGGATATAAGATGAACATCAACAAAAGCAAAACGAGGATAATGGAATGTAGTCAAATTAAGTCGGGTGATGCTGAGGGAATTAGATTAGGAAATGAGAAACTTAAAGTAGTAAAGGAGTTTTGCTATTTAGGGAGTAAAATAACCGATGATGGTCGAAGTAGAGAGGATATAAAATGTAGACTGGCAATGGCAAGGAAAGCGTTTCTCAAGAAGAGAAATTTGTTAACCTCGAATATAGATTTAGGTGTCAGGAAGTCGTTTCTGAAAGTATTTGTATGGAGTGTAGCCATGTATGGAAGTGAGACATGGACGATAACTAGTTTGGACAAGAAGAGAATAGAAGCTTTCGAAATGTGGTGCTACAGAAGAATGCTGAAGATAAGGTGGGTAGATCACGTAACTAATGAGGAGGTATTGAATAGGATTGGGGAGAAGAGAAGTTTGTGGCACAACTTGACTAGAAGAAGGGATCGGTTGGTAGGACATGTTCTGAGGCATCGAGGGATCACAAATTTAGCATTGGAGGGCAGCGTGGAGGGTAAAAATCGTAGAGGGAGACCAAGAGATCAATACACTAAGCAGATTCAGAAGGATGTAGGTTGCAGTAGGTACTGGGAGATGAAGAAACTTGCACAGGATAGAGTAGCATGGAGAGCTGCATCAAACCAGTCTCAGGACTGAAGACCACAACAACAACAACAACAGTGTGTAAGCTTAGGGACTGATGACCTTAGCAGATTTCACACACATTTGAACATTTTTTTGCACCCAAATTGCGTGAAATTGCAATCACATTTCAGTTCTAGTATAATATATTTATCCAATGAATACCCGTTTAACATCTGCATTTCTTCTTGGTGCAGCAATTTTAATGGCCAGTAGTGTAGGTCTTTTGAAATCGAAGTAGAACATAATTTTGCTTTCACTGTTGGACAAAGTCGTACTACTTCTTGAGCTTTCATCACATCCACTCTTTCTCTTTGACTGTGTAAAGCAAGTATATATGGTACAAAGAAGAGGTCTGATTGCACAATGGGGGCGGAGGTGGTGTGAACGGAATAAAAAGATATCCGATGTGAAGAAACAGTTCCGATAAAAACAATTTTTAACGCCACTAGTGTGCAATTTCTTCACATCGACATTCTTCAAAAATGGTTGCTGAAACTGATGAACTAAAATCTAATTGACAAGACTGGTCTCCGCGGTGGGTGGAGACGTGTGAGGGGATACGCTGACGTAATCCACGCTCGTTGCTATCAACAGAAGCTGCAACGCTTAAGTTCACCACGCAATTTTGACACTTTATCTGCTAGGTCGCTGGTGTTTTCAAAAAATGAAAAAAAAAAAACAGGGAAGCCGACATGAAATGTTCCAGACAAATGCGATATATGACGAAACCTAACGACGGACCCACGGACACCTATCACTGTGCCACTTACATGCAGTTACCATTGTTAGCAAAGTGGTTATCGCCAAGTGTGAAGGCGCATCGTTTTCTTTTGAATTCTTGATCTGAGGGCGATAAGCAGGCTGCTCTGCTAGCTTGTTGGTGTACAGAATATCTAATAATAAATCAATCCTTAAATATAGAATTCTAAAACTGGTGGTATATTTACAATATGGAGGCGGTATTTTGTTTTTTTTTTGGGGGTTGTCGATACTTTCTCCGTCAATATATCGATAATATATTTGTTTTATCGAGCACTTTCAATGATATTTTTTTAAATATCGACATATCGAATACTCGACTTATTAAAAATGCCAAACGTCCTTGTCCAAACACTGTATTAATTCTTTGGAGAACGCTACGTGGCACACCGCTACAGAATTAACCTCTTGAAATACAGGTCAAACCGAGTATGAATTCTTTGAAGGACATACTTTTTCCCCTTACGATCGGAGGTGATTTTAATGTGCTAATTCGATACACAGAAGATCACTGGTATATGCTGATGATCTTGCACTCGGTTTTTAAAGAGAATATGGTTTACAAAAAGAAATTTGCAAACTAAATGAAGTATACAAATGAAATGAGACCATTTCAGAGACTTTATTAGTCGAATGTAGAAATAATTTTATGGATATAGACTGAAGCGACGAGTGAATATTTGATCCCCGGCCGGGAATCGAAGCCGGGTCTCCTGCTCATCCACAAAACCACATCTGTATAAGAACAGTAAACTCTCTGAAATTGTGTCACTTCATTTGTATAAGTTTATGCACCTGGGTTTCAGGATATCTTCCATTTACATTCGATGCTGAGGGGTTATTCCAGAACATGGAGAGCCTCGGCAATTCTGTTCGTATGTGAGGGGGAGTTTAAAGTAGACTTGGACGGCAGTGAGAATTTGCATCGAGGACGGAGTCGTGTCGGGATAATACACGCACTTGTGTGAACCTCTGTACGGAGATGCGCTTAGTGGTTAACGCACGTGCCTATTAAGCAGGGGACCAGGATTCGATTCCCGGCCTTGGTAGAAATTATCTCTCACTGCTTCAATCTATATGCATAAATAATGTACAGAACATAATGTGAAAAAGTCATCTACTTAACCTGTCGGTGACGTTTTGCGAGAAATATTGAGAGCTAAGACAAAGTCTATATAACTGTCTTGGATGTAAAATACCATATGATTACGAAGAAATTATGCAGGGGAATCTGGATGGATTTGGAAGAATCTGTGAAACAATTAATCTACATCCACATCCACATGAATACTCTGCTTTTCAAAGTGAAGTGCCTGACAGAGGGTTCACGGAACCGCCCTTTAAGATGCTTCTCTACCGTTCCCCTGTCGAACAGGGTGCGGGAAAAACGAACACTTAAATCTATACGTGCGAGCTCTGATTTATTTTATTTAAATGATTATTTCTCCCTACGTAAGTGAGCGCAGCAAAATATTTTCTCATTCGGAGGAGGAAGTTGGTGACTGAAATTTCATGAATAGATCCAGCCACAATGACAAACACCTCAGTTTTAATGATTGCCGCCTCAATTCGCATATCAGATTCGTGCCACTTTCTCTGCTATTTCGCGATAATGCAAAACGAGCTGCACTTCTTTGAATTTTTTTTTTTTTTAACTCAGTCGATCCCATCTGATGGGGATACCACACCGCACAGCAATACTTCAGAAGAGTGCGGAGAAGCGTATTGTAAGCAGTTTCTGCAGTAAACCTGTAACATATTCTAAGGGTTCTCCCAATAAGTCATAGTCTTTGGTTTGCTTTCTCACTAACTTTATCTATTGTCATGTACTTGTTCATGTGTACGCAGAACTCAATGATATGTTCCGTGTTTGCTGTATTCACACGTCGCAACTGTGATTTGAAACGGTTGAAAACGGCGCCACGGCGAACTAAAGGCGCCTGCGCGAGGTATCGTTGCTGCTACACCACAACGTAAAGCGAATAAACAATGTACCAGTCCTGAAAGCTGACGGAAACGATGTATGTACACAATGTGATCAAAAGTATACGGACACCTGGCTGAAAATTACTTACAAGTTCGTGGCGCCCTCCATCGGCAATGCTGGAATTCAATTTGGTGCTGGCCCACCCTTAGGCTTGATGGCAATTTCCACACTCGTATAATACGTTCTATCAAGTTGTGGAAGGTTTCTTGGAGAATGGCAGCCCATTCTTCACAGAGTACTGCACGGAGGAGAGGTATCGATGTCGGTCGGTGAGGCCTGGCACAGCGTTCCAAAACATCCCAAAGGTGTTCTATAGGATTCAGCTCAGGACTCTGTGCAGGCCAGTCCAGTACAGGAATATTATTGCCATGTAATCACTCAGCCAGGGGCCGTGTGTTATGAACAGATGCTCGATCGTGTTGAAACACGCAGTCGTCATCCCCGAATTTCTCTTCAACAGTGGGAAGCAAGAAGGTGCTTAAAACATCAATGTAGGCCTGTGTGTGACAGTGCTACGCAAAACAGCAAGGGGGTGCAAGCCCCCTCCATGAGAAACAGGACCACACCATAACACCATCGCCTCTGAATTTTACTGTTGGCACAACAACCGCTGGCAGATGACGATCACCAAGCATTCGCCATACCCACACCCTGCCACCGGATCGCCATATTGTGTACCGTGATTCGTCACTCCACACAACGTTTTCCACTGTTCAATCGTCCAATGTTTACACTCCTTACACCAAGCGAGACGTCGTTTGGCATTTATCGGCATGATGTGTGGTTTATGAGCAGCTGCTGGACCATGAAATCCAAGTTTTCTCACCTCCTGCCTAACTATCACAGCACCTGCATTGGATCCTGATGCAGTTTGGAATTCCTGTGTGATGGTCTGGACAGATGTCTGCCTGCTAACATTACGACCCTCTTCAACTGCTGACGGCTCAAACATGGTTCAAATGGCTCTGAGCACCATGGGACTTAACATCTATGGTCATCAGTCCCCTAGAACTTAGAACTACTTAAACCTAACTAACCTAAGACGTCACACACCACCCAGTCATCACGAGGCAGAGAAAATCCCTGACCCCGCCGGAAGTCGAACCCGGGAACCCGGGCGCGGGAAGCGAGGACACTACCGCACGACCACGAGCTGCGGACTGCTGGCGGCCTCTGTCAGTCAACAGACGAGGTCGGCTGTACGCATTTGTGCTTTACATATCCCTCCACGTTTCCACTTCACTATCAAATCAGAAAGAGTGGACCTATGATACAGACGTATGCCACAAGTGACACCCGATCACCTGACCACCGTCGAAGTCTGTGAGTTCCGCGGAGCGCTCCATTCTGCTCTCTCATGATGTCTAATGACTACTGAGGTCACTGATATGGAGTACCTGGTAGTAGGTGGCAGTACAATGCACCTAATATGAAAAACGTATGTTTTTGGTGGTGTCCAGATACTTTTGATCACATAGTGCATGCGCTTCTGCCGGTCAGGTCAGAGATAATTGGTTTTCAATATCAGGTAAAGAATAGCCCTAGTCTCTATTTATAGTATACAATGTGATCAAAAGTTTACGGGCACCTCTTAGTAGATGCTAATTTGGGCGGTGTCCATCCACTGGTCTTTCTCATCGTTTGAAATCTGCAGACACATTGAATGAAGTGTCCGCATGCTTTTCTGAAGTAATGTCAGCCAATTCTTCTTCAAAAGACGAAACGAGCGAAGGTAGTGATGTTGGACAGTGGGACCTGCAGCGAAGTTGACGATTTCTTTCATTTTAAAAGGGTCGCATTGCGTTCAGGTCGGGACTCTGGACAGTGTAGTCCATTCTAGGAATGGTGGCCTCGCAGATGTTGCTTTATGACAGAGTGCATTGTGAAGCTGATGGTATCACCGTCTCCGATCTGTTCCTCTATTGTACACAGTCACAATGTTCTAAAATGTGTTCATATACTTCCGCACTTAGAATTTCCTTAAAAGCAATGAGGGGAACACAACGTAGCCACGAAAACTACCCCATACCGTAACATCACCTCCTCTGACTTCACAGTTGGCACTACACATCTACATGCTCACTCTGCGATTTACAGTCAAGTTCCTGGCAAAAGGTTCATCGAACCAGCTTCAAGTTATTTGTCTACCGTGAAAGGGTCCTGTAGCCACCTTTCATTAGTCCGGTAGCCCATTTTCATTACCATTTCTCTTTCTTTTCCTTGTTTCTCTTTTATCTTTACTCTCATAGTGGCGTGATTGAATGAATGTGGTTGTGTGTCACGTTGCTAGACGGTGGCGTAGTCTGCTGCAGAAAGTCTGCGATATTCGTACAGATTCCGTAGCAGTTGTAAGGAATAGCCAACTCGCGTAGTGGTCAAGTAGGCAAAGAGGTTTTCGCTACTTGTGAGAAATCCACCTGCGTTAGGTTGGTGGCGGAAATGGCATCTTTGGTTTTTCCGGGCCACGCGGAGCGTGGAAGAGGCTGGAGAAGCGGGAGGCAGTCTGCCGCCGGTACGGGAAGCGTCCACAGCTGTGCTCCAGTCGAAGAAGGGTGAGTTAGACTGACCGCGTGGCGCGCTGTTACTTGGCGAGGGGAGAGCTGTTAGCTTTTGGTCTCGCTTTTCAAATCTGGAAGATTGCTTTGCCTTGTCGCAGCAAGGAATGCAAAACTTTGGCAGATTTTTCTTTTAGCAAATTTCTGTAGCAGACTTGGATCCGCCGGAAGAGCGCCACACAAAGTTGTCGATAAGAAGTGAGCACTCGCTTCTGTATGAATGTCTGTTTGCCTTCAGCTGTGCCTGCATAAGCTTTCACCTTTCTAAATATTTAGAGCTTTGCCTTCTCGTAAATTTTCCTTGCTTTATGTGTCTTTCGTCCGTGGGGAGCCAACCACGTGGTAGAACATTATAGTTGTTGGGCCACCGGCATCACTAACTGTCCGATCGCATGTTTGTTTTAGATAATGTTAACATGATTGTGTGATGTGATATTGTTGGAATTTGGGCACTATACCTAGAAATTGTGTCTCCACAAACCACGTGTTGTCAGGAATCGTGTACATGCCTCACATCTTCATCTTAGGAATAAATGATTTTATCTACAATTTTATCTTGTGTTCCGAGATTATGTTTTTGCACCTAAGCCACTCACCTCGTAGCTTTCCCGTTAGCACATCCAATGCGTTTCCTTGTGCAGAGGTCCAGTGATTAGTCTCCCCTTGTATTTTATAACAAATTCTTTAGATTAAGTCTTATTTTCAGGTGTGTTGCTGGGAGCTGATCTTCTGCACAGTGTTCTTGCATGTGCTATTTTATTTTAAATGTTTGATTGTCGTGAACAGTGCACGGGGAACACTATTAATTACATCGTATCCCCTGTGAGCGACATCACAACGTATGCATTTTTGTGAGTTTTTGGTCTGTGATCAAATTAATTTATTTTCCGACTCGACCAAATCTTTGATTAGTTGTATGGTTAGCGTCGGTGGCGACCCCACTCTTCTCACGTTAATTTCATAAGCAATAAGTATTTCCATTCCCAATAATAAGGAATAGCCCGTAGTAACAGGTTAGTTACAACCGTTCGACTCTCGAAACGGGGCCCTGTGATCCAGAGGCAGCAACGCTAGCCACTAGACCACGAGCTGCGGTGTTCAAAGTGGCCTCCAAGGGATGCAATGCACGCGGCTGTCATGCAGGATACACATACCCATACTTCGGCTGACACTATGTTGGTGGCCCACTTGCCTGGGGTTTGTACTAGGACTTGTCTCAACATCCTGTAGAATCTGATCCTCCAAATCTGGTGTATGCACAGTCCAACGCCTTCCTGCGCGTTTGTTGTCTGATAGGACCCATGAACGCACAAACGCCCAAAAAGGTCTTGAAATGTGGTGTGATGTGGTTGGTGTCTGTGAGGGTGCTTATTTTGGTATAGCTGAGCAGCCGCTTCCACCTGCTTGTTCCCGACTTTGATATTGGACCACTCTGCTGTTTACAGTACGCTACGTCAACCACACAGCCGCCAACACACAAGGAGCACATGGCTTGTGGTCAGAGGAACTTTCTTTCGTTGGTACTATCTACTGCAGCAACGATGCCTTTCTGGAGACATGTTCATAGGACCTTTTTTCCCCCATTTCCAGTCAGGAATCCGCCCTGCACTTCGTTTTATTAATATTCACCCTGTATATTCAGGATGTTTCAAGGATCAGGTCCCGTAGTCCGAGGAGCGTAGGGGACGATGCGCGAGACCCGTACCGCTGTACTAGGCAAGGTCATTGTGGAGGTGGTTTGCCATTGCCTTCCTCCGACCGTAATGGGGATGAATGATGATTAAGACGACACAACAGCATCCAGTCATCTCGAGGTAGGAAGAATCCGTGACCCCGCTGGGAATCGAACCCAAGACCCCGTGTGTGGGAAGCGAGGACGCTACCACAAGACCACGAGCTGCGGGCTAGAAGTGTCAAAAGTGATGGTAAATAATTCATACATGGAAAGTACAGCCAAAAGCAGCAAGAAAGCTCCAATAAACATGGATCCGAAAATAAACCGTTGCCGAGGCATCGCATTTACTCGAGCTGGGAATCAACTGACAAGTCCCTGGATACCGTGGTATTTATGTTGGTATCTCAAGGTTTGGTTACGTATGCGCAACTACTTCCGTTTCCCCTTCTTGTACTATGCTGTACCTGCCTGACTATCAGATACTGTACAAACCTGAAGGCCCCATTGACTGACGTTACACCAATGAAGGGTACGCTGGCATGCTCTTAGTTATAGCAAAGCGAAAGGCAGTGCCCTTGAGGCTGCACGATTGTATGAAGAAGTTTTTCCTCTCCATAGGCAGCCCAAGAGGTGAACATTCAGCTGGTTTCATCAGCGCCATAGAGGAACAGGGAGTTTCTAACACCATGTACGAGATGGTTGACCCAGATTCAAAAAACCCGACGTTGAGGGAGTTACGCATTACACACAAACGTCCGCGTACTTCAACAAGGAGGATTGCTACCCAAGAACGTGTCCTGAGTCAAAGCACTGTATGGCGGATTTTATGTCGGCAAGTGCTTTATCCATATAATCTTCAGCGAGTGCAAGCCCTCAGCAATGCAGATTCCCTCCTACAGAGAATTTCTGCCAATGGGTGCAACAACATCCTGAATCCACTGCTGGTATGCAGTATCCTGTTCACGGATGAGGCTGGATTTACCCGTGACAGTATTTTTAACTACCATAACTGTCACATTCGGGTCGATGTCAATCCTAATGCAACAAACGTATCACGACACCGGTAGCGTTAGTCATTGAACGTCTGGACAGGACTGCTCGAAGACCACATAATTGGACCGCAGTTCCTACCACAGAGACTACCCGGACAACAGTACATGCGGTTCTGCGGACTGTACTTCCAGATGTATAAGATGATCTCTCACTGAAGCCACGCCTGAAAATGTGATTCATGCATGACGATGCTCCAGCACATTTTCTTTTACGAGTGCGCCGGCTTCTAACTCGGACGTATGGTCAACACTGGATAAATAGAGGAGGACCTTTTCCATGGCCTCTAAGGTCCCCGGATTTAAATCCCATGGATGTCTGTGTGCGGGGTCACATGTCAAAAGACTGGTCAACGCTACCGAAGTCAGCTCTCTTGAGGAACTACGCTTGCGGATTGAAGCAGCCTTCCAGCATTTACAGAACTGACAAGGACTGCCTCAGAGGATTCGCAACTCATTTCAGAGACGGGTTCAATGTGGCACTCAGAGGCATGGACAACATTTTGAACATCTACTTTAACGTTTAGAGATATCATGTGTTCCCAGACACTGATGAACCGGAACAGAAAATGTGTTGTATCTCGACAACGGTTGATTTGTGGACACATACTTATTGGAGCTGTTTAGGTACTTTTGTCCTGTACTTTCCACATATGAACTATTGATCATCACTTCTGAAATACCCTGTAAAATTATTATTTGCGTTGCGCTGAGACCCATTTGAGCACTCTTTCTGATCTTTCACGATTCTCTTACTTGTTTCTCCACAGAGTCTCTTTTCATCTTGTCCCTGGTTTCTTTGGGACTTCGTTCTCTGATCTAACATTCCACTTGTACATCTTTTCTCTGCATATGTTTCTGACTTGATCTTCTGTTGCTTTCTCTAGGCCAAGTTTGACTTCCGTGATCCATGGACAGCGGCTTTTTCTAGGCCAAGTTTGACTTCCGTTATCCAAGGACAGTGGGTTGGTGGACCTGCGCCAGGCGAGAAGCGCGTGTTTTGTGTTCTCATACCGAGAACTGATTTGTACTGAAATAAGACTTCGTTAAATACTGATAACTAATTAAATACTTGTATTAGTGAGTTTATCAAGCTTACTATTAAAGGCTTCACTTTTCTTTGCGTATTATTCCAGAAAACATGAAAAGATCGTAAAGTAGGGTTACAGTCGCATTTTTGTTTACGTTATGGCACAGTAAACTTAAAGAATCTTTTTTAATTGTTCTGTTTTCTTTCGATAAATTTAAGTACAGCGTATCCCTTCATTGTTTAAGCTCTTATTTGCGAAACGCAGTGTAAATTTTAATTTGCTGTTTCTAGAAACTTTGCAGGTATTAGCTTTGCTTACATACAATTGAATAGGCCTAATTTCGTAACCATGTTTTCTTGTTTTTCGGTAATTTAATTGACTTATTTTCATTAAAGTCTTATTTTTACTGCGAGTGAAAAGTGCCTGACTTACCGTAAAATTTTTGGCTCTGGTGTTTGGTATGATTGATGCAGTAATTTTTCTCCGTTGGGGTGACAGTAGTGGCGTGGGAATTGGGGAAGTGAATCAGACTCATTAGTGGTTCTATAGGATATGTAGTAGAGATAGGAAGATAGTGAAGTGGAAGAGGAGAGGAAAATTTCTGTCTTTCGAACTGACTTAGATCAGGTTAGGAAAGACCTGGACAGTTTAAGGAGTAGGAAGGGTAAAGAGAGGTGAGAAGTGGCAAAAGGTAGCAGAAGAAACAGGCTTAAAACTTCGGTAGAACGTAAAACAATAAGTTTGTTGAGCGTAAAAAATAAGTTTTAACTATTATTTCAGTTAGAAACTGATGAGCCTCAGGCAGAGGTAGGTGTAGGTAGGGCACAACAAACTTTCTGTAAGAATTTGAGTAAGAATGTAGAAAAGCTAGCTAACAGAAAGAAAGTTTTGTTGTTGGGTATTTCTTGTTCCAGAGGCGGAGGCCAACTTCTGCAGGATGAAATAGGATCAGAGTATCAGGTCACCAACTTTTTAAAATCTAATGTTGGTGTGGTTCAGGTGATAGATGATTTAGTTTCGCTCTGTAAAGACTTTACGAAGGAAGACACAGTAGTTATTGTGGGTGGGCCGAGCAACAATATCGACAGCAATCCTGCGTACAGTATAGAGTGAGACCTGGTGAAGATTGCATCAGAATCGAGACATGCCAGTGTTGAGTTTGTGTCTGTTCTGAGGCGCCATGACCGACCTCATCTTAAATTTTCTGTCAGAAAATTTGGAGTTGGAACGGCTATCTGGGTCGGGTGCAGCGTCACATGTTGGTGTGGTTCCTGTTGATTCTGTCAGTAGGTGGGATTACGCTAGGCATAGCCTACACCTCAACAGGAAAGAGAAGAGTAAACTGGCTGGGCTAATAGCAGGAAATTGAAGGGGGAGGCAATGCCATGAGTGGTAAAATACCGGTCGTCACAGGTGTTGGACCAGCAACTTTTAAGGTAGGTAGGCCAGAAAGAAGACAAGTTCTAAGAGAAGTCAGGATTTAAACGAATCTCCTGTTTGAGAAAGAAACTAAACAGCCTAATTCTGCCACAGTGGATCAACAAACACAGCTGTTGGATAAAAATTTTCACCGTTCAGCAGAAATTTTATTTCCGCACGGTTTTATATCAGTCAATGCAAACAATCTTTAGCGCATCAAAATATTCGAGAGCTAAGAATTTATCTGCATTGATGAACCAGAGTCATCGAAACCAGCTCACATAATCTGCGTCTCTGAGTATCGTATGACCACTGGTATAGGTGCGTTAAGAGTTGCAGTACACATTTTCTATAACATGTCAGCAGGCATCAAGCGTTTATCTGATAACAACATTCAGTTCGAGAGGAGTCTGAAGGGTTTATTTTTGGCCAATTCCTTCTACTACATCGATGAATTTCTTAGCAGGACCGACTGATGTGCGTATGTTATTAATAATACGTATCACATGATGTGAATTCTGTGTACAATCTTGACTTCTGCATTGATGAACCAGAGTCATCCAAACCAGCTGACATAATCTGCGTCTCTGAGTATCGTATGACCACTGGTATAGGTGCGTTAAGAGTTGCAGTACACATTTTTTATAACATGCCAGCAGGCATAAAGCGTTTATCTGATAACAACATTCAGTTCGAGAGGAGTCTGAAGGGTTTATTTTTGGCCAATTCCTTCTACTACATCGATCAATTTCTTAGCAGGACCGACTGATGTGCGCATGTTATTAATAATACTTATCGCATGATGTGAATTCTCTGTACAATCGTGACTTCTGCAGAAATTTTGTATAGTAATGCCATCATTGTAAATAAGTACTGTAAAATTCTTTTTATTTTATGATTCGTGACTACCGTAGCCTAAGAATTATCATATGCACCTGTGTGTACTGCACATTTAGTACTTGGTGACAAGTTTCATATCCTATTAAATGTAGACATGTTTAAGATTTTTATTATTATTATTAATATTATTTACCGATTCCAATATCCACGTCCACAAGTGCAATTTCATTTGGGATCTGTGGAAGGCACATTAGCATATCTGTAAATATTTATTGTATGTTCTTGTTTCCTTACATTATCCACGTCCCAGAGGAGCCCCTCACTATGGATCAGTTAGAAAGAAAAGTACATCTAATTTAATTGACCTAATGGTATTGTTGACTTGGCCCTGCATGTATGTCAGAAGTCTGTTGGTGAGTTTATTGGCGGCAGCCTGCTGATGTGACCACAGAGTTCTGACCACCTTTTTCTGACATCTGCTGATAGGTCTGACATGTCTCTGTGGGTTTCCAAGAGTGTAATTTGCATCCCCTTGTTATCAACTTTGGTCCAGAATTTTTCTCACGATTTTGCGTTCTTCCTTCACTATGCTTTTCTTCTCGCTTTTCGTATGGAGTGTTAATGCCTCAGTTGCAAACAGTATTTCAGGCTTGATTATTTTGTTGTAGTGTCAGGTAGTTGTTTGATTCGACATGCAACTCTTATTGTGTATGTCTTGCGTTCCGCCGCAAGCGCTCTTCATGTTTTGTAGTCGAGTCTTCTGTGAGATCTTTTCTCCTCCTGCAGGTCCGCGAGTTTCTATTAAATATTTGAAATATGTAACTCTGTTTATCTTGCCATATTTTGTGTCTAAGTTCTGTAAGAGGCACCCACATGCCTTGCTCATACTGTGGCATCAAGCAGTCAGGCCTGCAAGATGAGTGGTCTGCCAAGCGAGTGGATTCATTCTTATTTATCGAGTAACATGAACTCTCGTACTCAAAACTAAGTTACAAATTATCCTCCTATATGAATAATACGCAACGGAAACGCACATCTGACTATCAGTAATTTACAGAACTCTGACTGTTCACTACGCACTGGCAGTACCACATTTTCTTTCCTTTTTTTTTTTTATTTAACGGCTTTTATCAGCACGTGGCCATCGCACTGAATATGAGTGGCGCACACATTATAAATTCTGGATATCATGACAACATACAATTCGAAGGAAAAGGCCACCAATCTTTTTCTTTTCACTATCTTATTTATTCCGATAAATTCTATAACCTAAACACTCAAATTACATATCCTACAACAATAGCACGTGAGAAATTCCGCCCAGTGGGCATGGCTTTCCATTGGTGAATCTCTATCTTATGGTCTCGTAATTATTTAACGCTACAGTGCACTTTCTGGATAGGATGGTGGATCTTTTGCTATATCTCACACTTCGACTTGTGGGGCGGCGAGTAACTCGTGAAAATTAAAATAATTGCTGTATAAATGTTTGAATGTTGAATCAGTTTCAGGCTTTTAGAACGTTGTTAATGCTGTCTTTCGCCGTTCTCAACACTGGCTCTCTATTTACTTTTTTAGCTCCCAGAAAGTGATTTAACCAAACATGAAGCCGGTAATTAGAGATCCTAGTGCCCACTTCATCTGAGAATACCATTATAGCTGCAGCTTATAGCTCTGAGGAATTAGGAGATTGTCCGGGATTTCTAATCAAAAACGATTTTCCAAAATAGTTGAGTATATTCTGAAATTCACTGATAAAAAACACAAGTATCCCTACAACCTAACTAACAGAGCAGTTCAGAGTCTAATGCGCTGATGCAACTATAAATGTCCGAATTAAATGTTAAAAAGAATGCTCGCCAAGATTTGATGAGAATATTTCATCAAACGCCACGCTAAATAATTGGTAGAATGTCTGTCCCGCGACGGCACGTGAAAATACGACAATACGCAAACTGAAGCTAGATAACGAAAATCATCCCAGAATTAACCCTTCACTTGAAATGATTTCATGGTTCCGCGTATCTCTAGTAACTTAATACGGCACCTGAGGCTGTTTGTAGCAGTGCTACCGAAGCGACGCGACTCCCGACACAGCTGACGTGCTATTCAGCGTCTGGAGAGAACTGGGGCCTTCCTTCCTCGCGCAGCGCTCTTATATATATAGCCGCGGTGCGGACGGCTAAGAGAACGCCTGATCAAATCGGCTCTCCCGACTAGCCGCTGGGCTAGTAACGCACCACTTCAAGTTACATAATAATTTATAGCTTCTTTTGCTGATGGCCGATGAAGCTCTTAATTTAAACGTGCATTCAGCACGCAGGTAAGTATTGATAATAAAATTTTGACGTGGCTAAGTTAAATATTTTGGGCGAGAGAATTAATTAAGTTACACTGCACGCAGCAGATGAGCTCTGAACTGGCCCTGTTGAGATCCGCTATCGCTATAATTTTATAGGTATTCAAAAGAAACTTTTCACATCTTCACAGTCATAGCGGACCTCCAACCTACTTAAATCTAAACATCCTAGCCTTATTTATTAGCCTACTTAATCTATCTTGCTTCCTTCAGTTTTGAGACGAAAACCAGAAAATCATGAATTTCCACTAAAGTCTTAATCTGTGAAATCCAAAGTACTGTTTTTATTAAATCATTATGAAAGATGAATCTAAATATAAATTTTGAAGTCTCTAGCTCTTTTCTGTTGCGCCATTGATTTTTTTAGAAAAACGTCCAAATTTCGAAAATGGCTGAAGTTATCGAACTGATATTTAACACACATTTATTTAGTATTATTCCTGACATGCTAGAAAAGTATTAGGTCATTTGCTTGATTTTTAAGGTATTGCGCAACATTTATGACGTCAGAGCTAGTTACAGCAGACTGGCTGGCACACAATGGAAACTGATGTGAATTTACTACAGCGTGAGTAGGCTGCTTCCCTACATCATCCTCTACTTAAATTATTTGTTTATGAATGTTAATGAATGAAAAAAGATATTTAATTACAAAAGGGAAGCAAGAGTACAGTTTAACTCCCTATAAAAAATCAAAATTGAAATATAAACAGGTAGAGACATTAAAGAAAATTGATTACCTACATTAATTATTTAAGTTGTGGGCATGTTCACTGCCTTTTAAACAATGTCATTACTCAAAATTTTAAGCAAAGTCAATGAAATATTTTGGCATACATATTGCCTTAGACAAACAAACACATACAAATTGAAAATTTATGAAAATCTTAGATCCATTAAATACATCAAATACATTTTTACATACACAAATTCAAAGAAAATAACATGATACATAAACAGATGATTATCTCTTAGCAGTCTTTTCTAAACCTGAAAGAAAAGTTCATAAATAATTTTTACACACGTGGTTGTAGCCGCTTTGGCTGGCGACCTACACTTCCATTCACAAAGGTAGAGGAGGGGAAGTTGCTATGGTGTGCGTCCTTCACGTTCTCTCTAAATTTCATGGGGGAAAGGGGAGGGGTCACTGTGAGTTGTGTCCAAGTCACTCCACGCTTTCACGCAGCTACCAGGCTGCCATTATCTGGTTTGTCCTGTAGAACAAACAAAAAGAGTGCCTCAGACTCTGTTCACTTAACATCTAAGGGTGGGTCACAATGAAATGGGTATATATATATTTTATCCTTCAATATTTTGCTGGAACAAAGTTAACAGAACTTTTTCAACATTACTCTTGCGGTTACTTAAATGTCATAAAATCGGTAAACAAATGGCTCAGAACGCCGTTAGTCACGTACTAGAGAAAATCTATGCTCAAGGCATACAATCATGAATCCTATTTAACATCAATTTATTATTTCTGGGCCGGAACACTGAACCAATGCTCGGTACATTCCTGACAAATCTGTATATTAAGCACCTAACTGACTCATCTTTGATTACCTTATTCTTAGAGATAGTATGAGTATGATTAGTGGTTGTTTTCTCAGCTTCTTTGTACATGTGAGTAACGTTTGGTAATAGTACAGTTCTGAGTGTTCAAAACACACTACGTTTGGTTGACTACAAAATCCACTTATTGGTCCTCTGCTGTTGTGTTAGTTCCACATCTGCAATTAGAGTCTTACTTACCTTGAAGTGTATTTATGCTGAGCTAAAATTAATGTTTCACGTCTGCCATTATGTTATTTATTTACTTTGCTAGTGTATGAACTTAAGTAATACTCACTCCATTAAAATTTAAAGCATAGGATAGCCCATTTATTTCATATTCATAGTGTATTTGCAGCTGATTAGTTTGCTCACGTGACAATCCATTTCCACTCGATCGGACGCTGAAACCTCAGGTAGTCTCTCTCAGACCTACCACTAAAGTGCATCAAGTAATTATGGACGAGCGTAATGCTAAATTCCTTAAACCTATAGGACACCATGAGCTGCTCTGTCTCATCTAACATAAGGGTACCTATGGTCGCATTCACGCCTCCAACTCATAACCTCAATACGTGTAGGTGTATCCTGTCACACACTACACTAAAATAATGGCCAGCTCCAACCTTATAAATACTTCAGGGACGTGTCCTTCACGTCTCAACCACAAACACTGCTCAATTCTATTACACTGCCTTTCCTTGCTAGACCAGGTGAGTTTAATCTTACAACTTATCTGCATATTTTTCATAACACTAAGCAATCTCTTTCTTACTATTTATTAGTTAGCTCTAATGCATACACTAGGTTTCACTACCACTTCAGATCCTGCTTGTATATGAATTTGTATATCTTTTTTAAATTACTGTTGGTGGACCATTTCCAATAAAACAATACTTTGTACTTACCATATTACCAGGGTTCTATACATACTTGTTACTCAAATACATTGTATCTTAATTACGTCATACTTCTCTATTGTTTGTCACTATTAGGTTTGTCACATTAGGTATTTTTCTTCACTAATCGGTGGATAGAATGGTTACAGAACTCATGGCTTGATAGTCATGACAGAAAAATTTCATGTCTGGAAAGAAGAGGTCGAAATTTTTGTGGATAGGAAAGATGGAGAATGAGTGAGACCTGAAATGGAAAGAAGATCTCACACAGCTGGGACTGCACAGCTGCCACACTGTGTAGAGGTTACAGAACAACCTCCTCCCTACAGCATTCATTGGCTTAATGCTGGCTTGATAGTCATGACGGAGATGTTTTAGTATTTGGAAAGAAAAGGTCGAAACTTTGGTGGATAGATAAGAGGAAGAATGAGTGAGACCTGAAAGGGAAAGAAGATCTCACACAGCTGGGACTGCACAGCTGCCACACTGTCTAGAGGTTACAGAACAACCTCCTCCCTACAGCATTCATTGGCTGCCTATGAATCTCTTTAGGTCGATCACGTTCCTGAGACCTAATAGCTTCTTACTTTTAGGGTACTCTAGCCTATATGCATTGGCATGTGGTTTTCCTATGATCCTGAAAGGTCCTTGGTATACGAACATGAATTTCTTTGTTTATGCATTTACTTTCTTTGATTTTTCTTTGGTTTTAACAAGGACTAATTGCCCTATTTCAAAGATAGTAGGTACAGCTTTTGCGTCATGCCGCTTCTTCCTTTCCAACGCTCTTTTTCCCATATTAGCCCTAGCCTTTAGTTTCTTCTCGTCTGTGGATATTTGCGTTAGAATAGGGAATTCTACCATATCTGCAATCACATTGTGCGGTTCTTGGCCAAACATCAATTCGCAAGGTGCAAAACCAGTTGCATCATGCCTTAAGTTGTTAATTACATTCTCAAAATACTTAATGTGCTCTGCCCAACTTGAGTGTTTCCGAGCACAATAAGTTCTGCAAAGCCTATTCAATTCCCTCATAATACGTTCACTCATATTTCCTTGGGGGAAATACGCAGATATTTTCAGATGTTTCACGCCGGCCTTATCTAGACATTCCTTAAATCTATCAGAAGTAAATTGAGGCCCATTGTCCGACAGCAAATTTTTCGGAACGCCAACGTTCACGAAGAAATCTTTTTCCAACTTTTCAACCAATGTTTTTGCATTTGCTCTTTTAATTGGGTATAGCTTAACATATTTACTGAATCCGTCCACAACAACAAAAACATGGGTACAACCACCTCTCGAAACAGGAAGAGGGCCAAACAAATCACAAGCCAGTAATTCTAGGGTTTCAGTTGGCTCTACTGAATGCATATCTCCTTGTATTCTGGTGTTAGCAGCACGGACTTTTTGACACACTACACAAGATGCTAGACGCTTGGCCACACGGCGGTACATGTTGTCAAACACAACCTTCTCTTTTAATTTTGCAATGCACTTCTTTGCACCGTAGTGCCCATACCTCAGGTGTACATAGTCGATTAGTAAGTCTACATGTTGTGAGGGAAAGCACAGCTTCCACTCAGAAACACCTATCTTTTTCCTCCTAAACAGAATACCTTTATGCAAACAATAGTATTGCGAAACCTTAGGATAGTTCGCATTTCCTAAATAGCTCTTCACTAATTTCAGTTGGTCATCTGCATTCTGCTCGCGTCTCAAGTTCTTAATCACTCTCTTTAATGCACTTTCTTCCTTTACTTCGTGCAATGCAAACATTCGAACTTCATTTAGGTCTGTTGCTGTAATTCCCGCGTCATCACAGAGTTCCGCACTTCTAGATAACCCATCAGCTACCAGATTGTCTTTCCCTTGAATATATCTAACCTCAAGGTCAAACTGCTGGAGATACAATGACCATCTTACCAAACGAGAATTCCTCAACTTACAGGTCTTTAAAAACGTCAACGCCTTATGGTCACTGTAAACAATTATCTTGTGACCTAATAAATACTGCTCAAACTTCTGTACCCCAAATACAATTGCTAATGCTTCCAGTTCTGAGATGCCATAATTTCTCTCTGCTGCCTGTAAAGATCGACTTGCGAAAGCAATAGTCTTGTGCACTTCTTGCTCGTTCTCTATTTCTACCTGGAATATTTCCACAGCTATACCATAGCCACTAGCATCAACAGACATGCAGAATGGTTTTTCAAAATCAGGATGATGTAAAATTGGACTATTAATTAAAGAATATTTAAGCACCTCAAACGCCTGTTGACATTCTGCTGTCCAAACCCAAGGGGTATTCTTTTTCAGCAGGAGGTGAAGACAGGGAGCATTAAAAGCCTGATCACTAACAAAACGCCTATAGAAGCCGAACAGACCGAACACTGATCTCAACTGCTTCTTGTTTCTGGGAGCCTCAAATTTTTCAATGACTGCTAGCTTGCCTGGGTCAGGCAGAATACCTTTTACACTTATCCTATATCCCAAGAAACCTATTTCCTCTTTAACGCACTCTGTCTTTTCAATCTTTAGTTTCATGCCACCTCTCTCAATAGCCTCTAACACTTCCTCTAATAAAGCTATGTGTTCTTCCCAGGTAGGAGTTGCTATTAACAGATCATCTACGTAGACTGTTATTTTATTACTTAAAGCTGGTCCTAAAACATGGCACATCACACGTACGAAGGCACAAACAGAGATATTAAGTCCGAAAGGTACCACACGGTATTGGTAACAAACTCCTTCGTACAAGAAAGCTGTGTACTTCCTTGAACTCTCCGCCAGTGGCAAATTCCAATATCCACACGTGATGTCCATAGAAGTTAAGAATTTTACTCCCCGGAATTTCTGCAATAACTCGTCCATGTTCTGCGGTCTGTCACTTTCCCTAACCACTATTTCATTCAACCAACGAGCGTCCAAGACTGATCTGACACTCCCGTCTCTTTTTGGTACAACAACAAGAGGATTATTGTACTCACTGACCGCTTTCTCAATCACACCCCACTCCAGCATTCTCTGTATCTCCTTTCGAACCGCTTCAATCCTAGCTACATGTATTTGGTATGGTTTCCTGAAAAACACTTGGCCAGGTTTCACCTTTAATTGACATTCATAACCTTTGACTATGCCAGGTCGATCCGAAAATACCTTATGATGCCTTTTTAGAACCTGTCTCAGTTCTTCCTTCTGATTGGCGGAAATTTTATCGATTTCCTGCAATTTAGCTTCTATTTTGTCTAAAATAATTGCTTCTTCTTTTTCTGTGTTCAGCTTACTGTTACTAAGATTAACACCTTCGTCCCAATACCTCCTATTTTTCAGAACTCGTATAGGCAGCTCCCAAGTTTCATCATCAGTTACTACATGTTTATCACTAAAAGGTACTATAATTACTCCGGTTATTGGCAAGACCATTTTTAACTGGCTTCTTTCAAAGTCAACAACACTCTGATATTTTGACAAGAAATCTATGCCAATTAAAACCTCAATACTGAGATTGTTTACAATTAAACATGGATGATCAATTAAATTACCATTAATGTTAAAGGGTAGTAAAGCTTCTTGCTTTACCGTTTTTGAAACCTTGCCAGTAGCACCAATTATTCTTAGTCCTGATACCCTCATTACTGTAAGCTTGTCTTTACCAGGTAATGCATCAAAGAAGGACTGAGATATAGCACTCACCTCACTTCCACTGTCTAAGAGACAACGTACATTGATACCCAACATATTTACTATTATTATAGGGTGGCTTATTCTAGGTTGTACAGGTGGTTCCTCAAATTCATCTAGTAGTTCCTTTTGGATTTGTCTCCAACTAAAGTGATTGACATCGGTCTTCATTACATTTAGGTCACAGTGTGTAGGGGTTTCCTGAATTACATTTACAGCTGCCTTTTCCAGTCGGTCTATTAATTTTAAATCGAAACACCGCACGACTTCATTACATTTAGTTTGCTGAACATAACCCAAATTACTGTAGTCTGAGCGATTCTGCGCCTCCAGACCGGGCATAACACTAGTTACAGCTAAACCACTTTTACCATTATCGTCGGTTTCCTTCTCAAGTGACAACTGGTCACAGCTACTGGGTTCATCGACCCTCAACAGCCTACCCTCTACATTCTCACTTATCTCCCGTCCTAAATCTATTAGTACATTATCAACATCCTGCACAGGCACTTTAGATAAGAGCACACCATCCTCATCGTAAATATAAGCATGAATTTCTTCTGCTTCTTCACCTGTCAATTCAGTATTTTGTAGCTCCTCCCTATCGTTACACTGCTGCGCCTTCTCTTTCTCTTCCCACTTAGAAAGCGTTTCTAACACGGTATCTATCAAATACTGTGAGTGATCTAATATTTCTGTTGTATCCTTAGATGCTACCGACTCTTCATCCACATGTTCAGTCTGAGTATTCTGATCTGTCTTACCAATTCCCTTAACTACCGGCTTAGGAAAAGTAACTGCCTGGTGAGCGCCAGTGTCCTCATAGACGGGAACTAGTTTTCCTGCCTCGGCCTACTGCTGTTTCCTTTAGTTTCATTACAGTTGACTGGCACAGCATTACTTTCCGTACTGTTGTTTACATGCATATTTCTGTTTGGAACAAAATTATTATCCCTTGGACGCCATTGTTGGTTCTGATAATTATTTCCCCAATTCCTACCTCTCTTAGGATGGCGAATACCTACTGTTCTGATGTTTACATTGCCATTTTGCTCATTCTTAAAACTACTATTATTGTTATTGGCATTTCTGTTATTACGTGCCTGCTCCTCATTGGCAGCAACACGTTCTACACGTTCCAAATATTCAATGAAACGATCCAGATTGTCTCTAGGGGCAGATATAATTCTAGTTTGCCAATACCATGGCAGTTTGGCTTCAAGACCTAGTATAATCATTTCTGGCTTTAGCTTTTCCGCCAAATGTGACAAACGTGAAATCCATGACCTAGCAAATTCTTTAATAGATTCCTTGCCTGCATTGAAGCGTTTTCCACTCCAAAATTCTCTCAACACTTCATTTTGCTTATTACTAGACCAATATTCATTAATGAAAGCTGTTTTAAACTCCGCTAATGTCTTACACTTCAACATAACATCAACTGACCAACGCATGGCGTCACCTGCTAAATGGCTTTTAATAAATGAGATTTTCTCTCGTTCAGACCAAGTTGGTGGAATCACATCTTCAAAATCGTTCCAGAAATCTAGCGGGTGGATATTTTTATCTGGATCAAACCGCAAGAACTGCCGACACCCGATAAAAGCGGCGTTTGCAGCTACAACTTGTTGTATATTACCATTACCAGAAGTTACTGAAGCTACTTTACTTTCAATGTTAGCAATGTTAGTACTGATATTTTCTACTTTCATTTCAACATTATCTACTCTTTGTACAATATGAGTAGTATCAGTTTTGATTGCATCTACGTCTGCTTGACATACGTTTACCTTTATATTAACATCTTTAAATCTATCTGAGCACAGTTCAGATTCCGCCTCGATCTTTTCTGTTAACTTGTGCTCCAGCTTCGCATCTTCCATTTGGAAGTCTTTGCGAACCTCAGCAACTTCGGATTTTACTGTTTTATACATTTCAGAAAATTGTTGAGCAACCTTTTTCTTAATATCCTCATGGTTGTAGTCAATTTTATAATTCAAACTGTCTAGATCCTCTTTCAACTTATTGCAACCAGCCTTGAAGGTATCGTCCATTACCTCCAATCGTTTATTAAAATTAGTTTGACTGGCCACAATCCTGTTATTTACCTCAATTATATTAGATTTTAATTCAGCATTACTGCTTTTGACCTGTTCACTTATTTCAGATTTTAATTCAGCATTATTGGATTCTAATTTATTGTCCATTGCCTCAAACCGCATATTAAAATTTGTTTGACTGGCAGCTATTGCTTGTAATATAACATTTAGATCAACAGCCCCAGCATCTTTGGGTTGCTCACTAGCTGGCTTTTTATCACACTCAGGTGACGAAAAACTAGCTCCAACACCAGAATCATCAAAACTAAATGAAACTTCTGATTGATTAGTCATATCTAACTGCTCCTTCTTAAACTCTACCATCTCTGATGACTGTTTCATTTTTAATTCATCAGAGAAACTATCCTCCAATAAATTTACAATTTCTACTTTCTGCTTTACTACAGGGGTCTCTATTATTGAATCATTGCCCCTTCGCACACTACTGTCAGGAGACAATACTTCATATTTCACTTTAACATTACTACTTTCATGCATATTTACACTTGAACCGTTGTCTGGATTTACAGTTCCCTCAACAGACATAGGTTCTGATATAAGTTTAACCTCAGTTTCTTTTGGCGGTTCCATCGCCGACAGTCTTTTAGTGCAGGTTAGTTAAATTTTTAACAGCTTTTCACTTAACTTAGTTCCTTCTGCACGACGTATGGCGTTGCCGGCGCGGCGTACCAGGATTCCTGATGCGACGTGGCACGTTGAACTGCAGACGGCTCTCCGACGGCTGTTGTGTGTTTGCGTGGCCCGCAATTGCAGGCGCTGCGCCGGCTGCTCCAGCGGACGACTGCGGTGCGGCGACACTGGCTTCTCGCGATGCCGACAGCACCTCTAGACTCAGTGCCAGCCCCGTCAATCCAGATGCGTTGTTAATCCAACTGCGTTGTCCACATGCCCACGTAACACTTTCACTGTTCTATTACTCAGCTGCGTGTCGCATTCCACTCGCGAATCCGAATAGTTAAAAATCACTTTCACTTAGTTGAGTTTCCCGGCCGATGCACCATATATGGGGCGGCGGTTTAACTCGTGAAAATTAGAATAATTGCTGTATAAATGTTTGAATGTTGAATCAGTTTCAGGCTTTTAGAATGTTGTTAATGCTGTCTTTCGCCGTTCTCAACACTGGCTCTCTATTTACTTTTTTAGCTCCCAGAAAGTGATTTAACCAAACATGAAGCCGGTAATTAGAGATCCTAGTGCCCACTTCATCTGAGAATACCATTATAGCTGCAGCTTATAGCTCTGAGGAATTAGGAGATTGTCCGGGATTTCTAATCAAAAACGATTTTCCAAAATAGTTGAGTATATTCTGAAATTCACTGATAAAAAACACAAGTATCCCTACAACCTAACTAACAGAGCAGTTCAGAGTCTAATGCGCTGATGCAACTATAAATGTCCGAATTAAATGTTAAAAAGAATGCTCGCCAAGATTTGATGAGAATATTTCATCAAACGCCACGCTAAATAATTGGTAGAATGTCTGTCCCGCGACGGCACGTGAAAATACGACAATACGCAAACTGAAGCTAGATAACGAAAATCATCCCAGAATTAACCCTTCACTTGAAATGATTTCATGGTTCCGCGTATCTCTAGTAACTTAATACGGCACCTGAGGCTGTTTGTAGCAGTGCTACCGAAGCGACGCGACTCCCGACACAGCTGACGTGCTATTCAGCGTCTGGAGAGAACTGGGGCCTTCCTTCCTCGCGCAGCGCTCTTATATATATAGCCGCGGTGCGGACGGCTAAGAGAACGCCTGATCAAATCGGCTCTCCCGACTAGCCGCTGGGCTAGTAACGCACCACTTCAAGTTACATAATAATTTATAGCTTCTTTTGCTGATGGCCGATGAAGCTCTTAATTTAAACGTGCATTCAGCACGCAGGTAAGTATTGATAATAAAATTTTGACGTGGCTAAGTTAAATATTTTGGGCGAGAGAATTAATTAAGTTACACTGCACGCAGCAGATGAGCTCTGAACTGGCCCTGTTGAGATCCGCTATCGCTATAATTTTATAGGTATTCAAAAGAAACTTTTCACATCTTCACAGTCATAGCGGACCTCCAACCTACTTAAATCTAAACATCCTAGCCTTATTTATTAGCCTACTTAATCTATCTTGCTTCCTTCAGTTTTGAGACGAAAACCAGAAAATCATGAATTTCCACTAAAGTCTTAATCTGTGAAATCCAAAGTACCGTTTTTATTAAATCATTATGAAAGATGAATCTAAATATAAATTTTGAAGTCTCTAGCTCGTTTCTGTTGCGCCACTGATTTTTTTAGAAAAACGTCCAAATTTCGAAAATGGCTGAAGTTATCGAACTGATATTTAACACACATTTATTTAGTATTATTCCTGACATGCTAGAAAAGTATTAGGTCATTTGCTTGATTTTTAAGGTATTGCGCAACATTTATGACGTCAGAGCTAGTTACAGCAGACTGGCTGGCACACAATGGAAACTGATGTGAATTTACTACAGCGTGAGTAGGCTGCTTCCCTACAGACTCTCACAACCATCATCACGAAACTTTCCTCCAGACCGAGTGGTACAAAAGGAACATGCATACCCACTACCTCTGAAACTACCTTGCTACTCTCCCATGCAAACCACACATACTTAAATTATATGACATACACCACACTGCAACATGAAATACAAGACAGGGAATAGTCACAACATTATCACTTTCCGCTTTCCCACTTCAATTAATATTTATCCCAGTTTCACACGACACTGCCCCACTTCGTAATTCTACTTTCCTACTATGAACTCTGGAGATATATGCATGTCTTCCTGTGCAATGCAAGCCAAGTGGCGTTGCTGGATAGACGGCTGACTCACCTTGTTACTCTCTCAGAGTGTTATAGTTTGAATCAAGCGTCACATGGAAACATATCTCGACGAGCAATATTAAGAACATATTCATCACACACACGAGTCCTCAACTGATACCATGCACGATTACTTCTCTTTATCCTTTGTCTCATACACAGATTGAGACTCACACAGTACTCACCATGGGGAAGTACTCGCCTCTAATTTCAAGTCCTGCACACGCTATTTCTTAAATATTTCAACTTATAGTACACACGCTAGTAATTCAGCTTAACTTAAGCACTCGGAAGTATTTCAACTTATTGCTACACATGGTTTCATTGTGACCGTAGGTCACTTCCAAAGATTACTACGATCCCATTAATATTACCTGCCTGACATTTAATTCTCCCCACAAAAGTTCCTGAAATAGAGAAATTATTATTTCAAACTACTCTTAAGTATTCCACATGCATATCATGTCTCCACTCTTTTGTCTTTACGGAGCACAACTAAGACAGGTCTTAACAGCACAAGATCCTGCGGCAGAGTGCTGAAACATGGCCGTTCTTCAGGTCATCTCGCACCTCTGTCGAGGTGGGGGAAGACCATGCTACCGTATTGGTGAGCCACATTTCAGGCGCTCAAAGCTCCAGTAAGTTTCATCTCTTTGGTTCCACCAAAGGTGGCCAAAGGATCGTCTCAAAGATGATCATATATTCACATTCACTATCTGCGGTTAGCAGACGACCATACATACATTCACTTCACAGATCTCACCAAACTGGATGTAGGGATTTATTTTGTGGGAGTGTACATGTGATCAATTAAATAAATAAATTGTCATTCTTTCCCACACTGGTATCCAGCTTCACTGTATTAATTGAAAATGAGTTATTATTAGAAAAAATACGTTGTACTGACAAGAATAATGAAGTATGTATTACCTATTTTCAATGTGGGGCGGTACTGTACCCTTTCATCTGTTTGTTTAATTTTGAGCAGAAAAAGTTGGACTGATGGAAAGAAATTTGGAAGCTAACTTAGTTTTCACATTCTTGTAGTAATTGTTTGGTTGGTGTTGCTTCGTTATCCCACAGTGTGACCAGGTAGTTTGCGAAAGCTAGATTTGTGATTTCTATCTTGTACCATTTCTATCTTGCACAGAAAAATGCTGAAGATCAGATGGGTAGATCACATAACTAATGAGGAGGTATTGAATAGAATTGGGGAGAAGAGGAGTTTGTGGCACAACTTGACAAGAAGAAGGGACCGGTTGGTAGGACATGTTCTGAGGCATCAGGGGATCACAAATTTAGCATTGGAGGGCGGCGTGGAGGGTAAAAATCGTAGATGGAGACCAAGAGATGAATACACTAACCAGATTCAGAAGGATGTAGGTTGCAGTAAGTACTGGGAGATGAAGAACCTAGCACAGGATAGAATAGGATGGAGAGCTGCATCAAACCAGTCTCAGGACTGAAGACCACAACAACAACAACAACAACATTTTGTGCCAGAATCGTCTTAGGCGTGTTGGTTTCCAGTATCCTTGGAGTTTCCAGTTATTTTTCCCGCTCTTTCATTACTTTGCCCATGTCTAGGTTGAAGAAAAGTGGGGATAATCTGTTGCCTTGGCGTTCTCTAGTTTTAATCGTGAAGGGGTTGAAGATTTCACCCATAAATTTAACTTTCGACTTTGTGCCAGCCATTGTCTGATTATTCTTAGTGTTTTTGGGCCGAAACCCTGTTCTTCTAAGATGTTGAATAAGGATTCTCGGTCAACAGAATCGTATAATTTCTTGAAATCTTCAAATGCGCAGATTATTAGAGTATTCCACGTAGCATTGTTTTTTTTTTATTTTTAGAATCTTTTTCAGATTGAAGATTTGTTCTGTCCATGAACGACCGAGGCTAAAAGCAGCCTGATATTCACTGTTTTAGTATTCTCTGGAGTAAGCACGCAAAGAAAATTTGGTAGGTGGCTTGTAGCAGGATTTTACTCTGTAGTTGTTCACATTCGCACTGTCTCATTTCATGTACAGCGGGTGGAAAAATGCACATTACCAGTCGTCGGAAAGTCTTTCTGCTTTCCAGATGGTTGTGATTACTTGTGTAAGTTGCTGTAAAGGCTTTGGTCCGAGGCTCTCTGGTAGTTCAGCAGAAATACCGTCTCTTTTTTAATATAAGCATATGTTTGTGGGTTTCAGATTCGAGAGAATGCACCAACATTCTGACCAGTCTCAGTCACTTCAGCGCTCATTAGTCTACTTCCTTATAGACTTGCCACTGATGGAATGCCCAATTTTGATACTCAACCCTTGGAATTGCAAACCGACACCTTCTTCAACTCCTTCTTCATGGATGTGAAACGGAGGAAGTACCATACGATATAAGCCCTGTGAGGCTTGAGGAGTTACAGAGGCACACACAGATTAACCACACTTGTATTTATTACACACACACACACACACACACACACACACACACACACACACACACACACATATATATATATATACAGGGTGTTTCAAAAATGACCGGTATATTTGAAACGGCAATAAAAACTAAACGAGCAGCGATAGAAATACACCGTTTGTTGCAATATGCTTGGGACAACAGTACATTTTCAGGCGGACTAACTTTCGAAATTACAGTAGTTACAATTTTCAACAACAGATGGCGCTGCAAGTGATGTGAAAGATATAGAAGACAACGCAGTCTGTGGGTGCGCCATTCTGTACGTCGTCTTTCTGCTGTAAGCGTGTGCTGTTCACAACGTGCAAGTGTGCTGTAGACAACATGGTTTATTCCTTAGAACAGAGGATTTTTCTGGTGTTGGAATTCCACCGCCTAGAACACAGTGTTGTTGCAACAAGACGAAGTTTTCAACGGAGGTTTAATGTAACCAAAGGACCGAAAAGCGATACAATAAAGGATCTGTTTGAAAAATTTCAACGGACTGGGAACGTGACGAATGAACGTGCTGGAAAGGTAGGGCGACCACGTACGGCAACCACAGAGGGCAACGCACAGCTAGTGCAGCAGGTGATCCAACAGCGGCCTCGGGTTTCCGTTCGCCGTGTTGCAGCTGCGGTCCAAATGACGCCAACGTCCACGTATTGTCTCATGCGCCAGAGTTTACACCTCCATCCATACAAAATTCAAACGCGGCAACCCCTCAGCGCCGCTACCATTGCTGCACGAGAGACATTCGCTAACGATATAGTGCACAGGATTGATGACGGCGATATGCATGTGGGCAGCATTTGATTTACTGACGAAGCTTATTTTTACCTGGACGGCTTCGTCAATAAACAGAACTGGCGCATATGGGGAACCGAAAAGCCCCATTTTGCAGTCCCATCGTCCCTGCATCCTCAAAAAGTACTGGTCTGGGCCGCCATTTCTTCCAAAGGAATCATTGGCCCATTTTTCAGATCCGAAACGATTACTGCATCACGCTATCTGGACATTCTTCGTGAATTTGTGGCGGTACAAACTGCCTTAGACGACACTGCGAACACCTCGTGGTTTATGCAAGATGGTGCCCGGCCACATCGCACGGCCGACGTCTTTAATTTCCTGAATGAATATTTAGATGATCGTGTGATTGCTTTGGGCTATCCGAAACATACAGTAGGCGGCGTGGATTGGCCTCCCTATTCGCCAGACATGAACCCCTGTGACTTCTTTCTGTGGGGACACTTGAAAGACCAGGTGTACCGCCAGAATCCAGAAACAATTGAACAGCTGAAGCAGTACATCTCATCTGCATGTGAAGCCATTCCGCCAGACACGTCGTCAAAGGTTTCGGGTAATTTCATTCAGAGACTACGCCATATTATTGCTACGCATGGTGGATATGTGGAAAATATCGTACTATAGAGTTTCCCAGACCGCAGCGCCATCTGTTGTTGACAATTGTAACTACTGTAATTTCGAAAGTTTGTCTGCCTGAAAATGTACTGTTGTCCCAAGCATATTGCAACAAACGGTGTATTTCTATCGCTGCTCGTTTAGTTTGTATTGCCGTTTCAAATATACCGGTCATTTTTGAAACACCCTATATATATATATATATATATATATATATATATATATATATATATATATATATATAGTAAGATGGCAAGAACTATGACTGACAAGGGACAATGCATCTTGTAGAGGGTATAGTATGGACGTATTGCCTAGCAGCACCACGAGGCCGGCCGACGTCCTCACAACGACGACGCCCCACCACGCTGAATTTGGTGATATTGCACCCACTCCGGCTTGAATTAGGCCACATTAATTTGTTGGATCACGTCGGCAAAGTTTCCACGAGGATTTCATGGGCCGTGTATTGTGGAATTCTTCTCCAACTTCGCTTTAAGCCTGGGTCAGTGGATAGGAATTACTTTGGATTTATCGCGCTTTACTCCACGCAAACGCAATTTATTACCACTGCCTGTCAGGAGAGCCATGTAATGTGATGATTGAAGGTCGTGAGTTAAAATAAATCTGTGCTAATCGACTGCATCTGTTTTCAATCAAGTACTTGAAATCCCAAGTCACTTTCTTAATTAATTTTATGTTCAACATTTGGTCCTGGTGTTCAATAGCTAAATATAACATCAATGTGCACCCCTTTTTAATTAAAAGGGATCAATTCTGAATCAATTAATGTCAACACTGCCACCGCAGTTCAATCAGGAGTCACAAGGCCTTATTACTTTCTTTGTGTTATTCGACAATGCGACAGTTTTGCACTCTCTGTTGATCTGTTAGTAAATTAGGTGGGGTGAACACACGCCAATACCAGATAAGTGACGGGTGGAGTGTTACATATGGCAGACCCATGCCAGGATACGATACTTCGGGATTTGCTAGGAAGTAGTATTGAAAAAGGAAATTTCTTCCACGTGATCCATTGGAGAGCCATTTTTAATTGAAAAACGGGTAGCATTAGTTCAAATAAGTTACATTATCTTCTTCATGTGCTGTCCTTTCAATTGAAATTTATAGGTGCCTGTGCATTGTATTTGTGATTTGTTGAGTACTTATGATGTGCAGTCCCGTAATCAGCCGATGCTGAGCACACAGAACACAATCATTGGTACTAGCGTTTTTGCCTTGCTTAGCCATTGTTAATTGAAAAACAGGTAGCATTCGTTACAATAAGTTACATTGTCTTCTTCATGTGCCGTCCTTTCAAATTGACATTTATAGGTGCCTATGCTTTATATTTGTGATTTGTTGGAGTACTTATAATGTACAGTGCCGTAATCAGCCGATGCTGAGCACACAGAACACAATCATTGGTACTAGCCGCTTTGGGGGAATGCTTCATGAACTATTTGTTGGGTCACTGCTCACACCCAGTGTATCAATTTGTGTCCTGATATATGTTTTGCGTTATCTAATTATTGAGTACGAGGGGTACTTGGGTTTTGAGTTTTCGTGTAACATAAAAGTGCAAATGATAACGAGGAGAAAAGTCAAGACAACGGAAGAATATAATCAGATTAGTTCTCGGGAGAACATGGGTGATAGTAGGGAAAGCTCTACCGATGAAGCCGGCTGGTGTGGCCGTGCGGTCCTAGGCGCTTCAGTCTGGAACCGCGTGACCACTACGGTCGCAGGTTCGAATCCTGCCTCGGGTGTGTGTGATGTCCTTAGGTTAGTTAGGTTTAAGTAGTTCTAAGTTCTAGGAGACTGATGACCACAGATGTTAAGTCCCATAGTGCTCAGAGCCATTTGAACCATTCTACCGATGAGCGTGACGAGCGCGAGTTGGAACTTCCTGAAACTGCGTCTCACGACTGGTTTAGTCCGCTGAATAGCAAGGACGTTGATTCAGGCAGTGATATTGAGGGCTCGGAGGACGCAGGTAGTACAGGATTAATCCATAAGTATGGAAGATCCAGCCTAAGAAGCCAGAGTGTGTTTGAACAAAACGGTGTCCGACCATTATCAAACAATTCATTCACAAGTGATCCGACGGGGGCGCGGAGACGGTACTTGTCTAGATATCGAAGGGTTTCTCAGAACAGAGGGGAAGAGTCGCATTTTCAACCACAAAAGAACGAGGATCAAAATGCGGCTACTCTCAAAAATGTTACTGAACTGCTGCAACAGACGCAAATGTTGAACTCAGAGCAGAGCGCCAACCTTAATGCCGAAATTGAAAAGGCGAATTCGGAGCTGAACTATAGGCTCACAGAAGTTCATAGGGAAGTAAAAGAGGAGGTAAAGAATCTCGGCGTCAAAATAGAGAAAGAGATTGCCATCATCAAACGAACGGCAATTGAAGCCAAATTAATTGCGAAAGGTGCAAGGAAAATAGCGAGAGAAACTTGGGACCCCACGCAAAGCACGGCAAAAGTAGGAAAGGTCATGTTATCAAGGCTCCTTTTGTCACGAACGGTTTTATAATGCCTGTGAACATGTTTCGGATTAGCAATGTCACAATGGCACAACACAAATATAGCTCACTGCTCACACTCGCAGGTGTTAGACTATCTTGGTATCAACAAGTATTTCAGGCGTATTAATTACATCCGGTTCATTTTAACATGCACTGGGTGCGCTAATTCACGCAACCGCGCATAGCTGTCCACCTCTTACGTATTCAGGGGCATACGAGATGCATCGGTGCGTCCTCGTAACGACCTACGGGACTGGCCACCTTAAATATGTTCTCCAATGACGGAGATACAATTATGGTGAACCTTTCTGTAATTCACAGAGTTCCTAATCTATCTTTTTCTAGGGGTACGCCCAGAAATACTTGTTTTCCATTCTTTAATCATGTGTTTTTACAAAATAATCTAGTGCACTTCACTTCCTCAACGTCGAGAAGCGAGATATCATTATTAATAATAAAAACACAAAATATAGGCACATATAAATGAGACATTCTACCACTAAGATCAGTACATACACAAACAAACAAGACTTTAGAAAAAATCCTTATTCTAAGCCTATATTTACTACGTCCGCACTCTGGTCTAGTAATTCGCAATACTGCCCGTTAAGGTGGAATGGACCAGGCTTCGGAAGGCGGACTTCGACATCTTCCTGGTTGTTATTTTGGTAACCATTATTCCTGTTCCTTCCCGATTGCTGATTACCGCCCCAAGTCCTTTGTGATTTATTATGTTGCACCGGAGAGTGTCGCTCTTCTTCCGTGTACCTTCTTTTCGAGTGGCCATTACTCTTATTTTGATTGTGGCCGTTGTAGTACGGTACTGGCCTACTATCCCACTGGGGTCCGTTATTGCGACGGTTGTAATTTTGTCCACGGTGTCGGCGTTTCTCCCGCGCCTGTTCTTGAAATGTGAATTCCAGTTCGCGCAGAATGCCCTTAAATACCTCAGTATCCTTACCACAGCGACCGGCAAGTGATTGTTGATACGAGATGGGAAGTTTCACGTAGCATAATCTGATGATTTCCGCACCGCTACATGGGTTGTCTAGGTACTGGTTCCTTTTTGTCATATTTTCAAAAAATTTGACTGGACTCAGGTACCCTGCCCCTTCCATATCTCTGGACATCATAATTTCTTGTTTGATCCTTTCTTGGGTTTCTTTAGACCAATACTTGCCCAAGAAGGCATTTTTGAATTCTTCGAAAGAGACGCTCGTCTTCGCTACATTTCTCATGTACTCAGCGGTCGCGCCCTCCATATGGGAGCACACAAAATCCAGCTGGTACATAAATGACCAGTGTGGGCGCAAAGATAACTCGAATTGTCCCATAAAAGCTTTTGGATGCAAGCTATTACCTTCCTCCTTGTAGTGATGGAACTTTCGGACTGATACAATATGCTTGTAGTCAAACCGGTCATCATTCCAGTTATCATTTCGCCGCTTCTTACGATTCGTATGAACTTCGGGACGTGGACTAATTCGTTCGGACACGCTATCGTCAGCCGGCCGGAGTGGCCGAGCGGTTCTAGGCGCTACAGTCCGGAACCGCGTGACCACTACGGTCGCAGGTTCGAATCCTGCCTCGGGCATGGATGTGTGTGATGTCCTTAGGTTAGTTAGGTTTAAGTAGTTCTAAGTTCTAGGGGACTGATGACCTCAGAAGTTAAGTCCCATAGTGCTCAGAGCCATTTGAACCATTTCCTATCGTCATCTCTCCCCCTCTGTATATTCGACAGTTGTTGGGTACATCTAATCAGCCGATAGCAATTGTGCTCACTGGACAGCTGCACGCTGTCCGTGTTTACCTCGGTCGTTGCCTCAGAGCTGTGAATCAAGGCGTGGCTCCCGTTGTTTATAGTGTCAACTTTGTCACACCGTGAAGCGGTTATCTGGTTCCGGCAAGTGACGGTTCAGTCGACGCAGTAATTACACCCTTCTCCTTTCCTAATGTCTCTGTAATGAGATGTTTTACCTCGTCCTCTAACTTTTAATATCGCCACTTACTCTGTCAACATCTCGTTAGGCCCTATGTCTGGTTGCTCTTGTTGCTTTTCTTCGACACGTTATTTTAATTGATCCTGAAGTTGATTTACAAACAAGTAAAATTATTCCTTTTGTAATGAAATAAGTTCAATGTCTTCAATCAAACGTAAAAAAAAGTATGGTACTGATGGTTAAACATGAGCACTTCCCATGTACTAAAATTAGTTGTCTTAGTGTGTAAAGGTGGCGTAACTGAGCAAGAGGGAGTTGAAGCTACGACACCTGGCACATCACACACGAGATGACAAGGAACGAGGACGACAGCAATGAGGGGAGCATATAGCTGACGATGGTGATGAGATGCAGACCACGCCCTGAATCGACAGGGACGGTGGTCAACTCAGCAGCCAAGCTATATTTGTTGCTCGCCACGTCAGGTGGAGCGACAGCCCAGCTGACCTTTTGTGCCTAATGACACCAACTTTGAGGGCCTTAGCTAAAACGTCTATAGAAGGAGCAATGACCTGTGGCTGAGCCGCGAGAGGTCACCGATCATAGATGCACTGATGGGGTCTTGTGCCTGTCGGACAAGATATCAACAACGAGCTCTGAGTTGAGAGCCATCCCGCCTCAAGAAGATGCTGGTGCCTGTGGCGTCATCTCGGTAGTCGACGTTGCTCTCTTCTCAGCCGTTAACCATCCCTCAACTTGCTAGTCAGAATTAATGTCACTTTCGTTCCTGTAAGAAACTTGTGCCATGTGTGTGAGTGTGTCAGTGTGGATTCAAATGAATAACATGCGCCTCAATGAACGTAAAGTACTCATTTGTTCTGTTTATGAATTATGTTATAAGAAGGTTATGATTTTATAAATGTGTCATTTGTTATAACGTCATATATTTGTCATGCCACGTCTCTTTGTGTTAGAATAAGATTTCATACTTACACCTTGTTACAAATACACAACAGTGGTTGCTTAGTACGCAATGATTCTTGTCATTTTGGTTGTTTATATATATATATATATATATATATATATATATATATATTTATGTGTGTGTGTGTGTGTGTGTGTCTGGGTGGGTGTGTGTGTGTGTGTACACAATCAAGACACTGGACTGGGCCAGACCTTGTTGAATTTTGTAAAGATGACACTTACACCATGCACAATATAAACGTCCAGAGACAGTGAGACACAAAAGAAACTTTTATTTATAAAATGTCAAATGGGCGTTTACATATAATTGAATGAGAGCACCACTATCAACTTCATAAAATGTTACACGAATATTGTTCATGTGTGTTTAAGTCGAGTAGGGATTGATAACTGAGAGTGAATGGACCTTAAGTTATAATTGTGGGCCTTGCCATTCAAATGACAAGCACAGAGGTGCTTAAACATGTGTATTGCCCTTTGCGACATGTGTCCTTGTAATATAATTGTAGTTTTCTTTTGAGTACTCTGACCAATAATTGTCTCAGGAATCGGCAGAGATTAAAGTAAAATTAGACTAAATAATGGCCACGTCTTTAACAGTAAATCCAGTCACTGAAGGCAGGTACCTAAGGAATGAGTGGGAGTTTGAACCAGAGAGGAGGCAGTGGTAATCAATCGCCCGTAACTACTCACACGAACAGATTAAAAATACCAGTTATGGAGATATTAATTTTGTACCACAGGTGGTAACATCATAGGAGTCATCACCTGTACTACAAAATTGATTTGAAGAGCGGGCTATGTAAGATGGCAAGAACTATGCCCCTTACATGAAGTCATTAAAGATCACCTAACTCACGTTGAGCGAACAGTAGGGCTGAACAAAATGACTGACAAGGCACAATGCATCTTGTAGAGGCTATAGTATGAACGTAGTGGAATAATTAATGTTGGGTGATGGTTTTAAAGTAATTCACAAGACATGAAAACTTTCTGGAAACGAGTCGATTTACTGGACGCTAGTTTACCCCAGGGAAGTATTTAGAGTTGACTGTGGCCGGCCGGGGGAGCGGCTAAGGGAAGCGACAATAGGCAGCTTAGGGCGGCTCAAGCTCTGAGAAAGCGGTAATGGTGCGCGGCCTCCAGCCGCCTTAAGATGAGTGACAGCATCAGTGGTTGATCCCGACCCCATGCTGGTTTACCGGGAAGCAGACGGAGAACTTGTACGCCTGTTGATCAACGTCCGTCATCCCGTTTCCAGGGAAACATGCGAGAAAGCCGCGCAAAGCTACGGTGGAGCGGTCAACAGAGGCCAAAATATGCGTTTTCGTGACTATAGAAACTTCACGCTGAATTCACGGTCTGCAGAGTCTGAAGTAAATCAGGTGAAGAGAGCGACAGAATGAAATACGCCGGCCACCTATGGGAACGCAGGACCGAGGAATTTGAAGTACTCTCCTGGGAGTCAGAATTCTGGAAAAATTGGTGTTTTGTGCAGACGCTAACCTTGATGGGTGGCCTGGGAGGAGCTAAATAGCAGAAGTTGAGAGGAAGGGAAATTTTGTGGGAATTTGTTCACTTCGCAGAGCAGGCATTGGTCGGCACTGGGAAGTGATGCATAATTAACGCGCGTTGCGCTGCAATTGGCGTAAGTGATTTTGCTGGAGGGGAAACCGAGGCGAAGAGTGGACTGAGAGAAGTCTCCGTAGGGGTCTTCCATTCCCAGCATGCCTAGAGTGCGGATGTGGCGTTCTTTACTCAGCTTGCCTGAGAGAGAGTGAGCATCTCTGCAGTTTATGACTTAGCAAACGGAACGATTGAGCTTGAAGATAGAAAGTTTTTGTTCAGCTACATACTGAGCAAGATAGCTAGGAGTGAATAGACGAGCACAGCCTAGCAGCACCACGAGGCCGGCCGACGTCCTCACAACGACGCCTCCCCACCATGCTGAATTCGGTGATATTGCACCCACTCCAGCTTGAATTAGGCCACATTAATTTGTTGGATCACGTCAGCAAAGTTTTCACGAGGATTTCATGGGCCGTGTATTGGGGAATTCTTCTCGCTCTTCACTTTACGCCTGGGTCAGTCGATAGGAATTAATTTTGATTTATCGCGCTTTACTCCACGTAAACGAAATTTATTACCACTACCTGATAGGAGAGTCATGTAATGTGATGATGGAAGGTCGGGAGTGAAAATAAATTTGTGCTAATCGACTGCATCTGTTTTCAATCAAGTAGTTGACATCCCAAGTCACTTTCTTAATTAATTTTAGGTTCAACATTTGCGTCTGGTGTTCAATAGCTGAATATAACATCAATGTGCATCCCTTTTTAATTAAAAGGGATCAATTCTGAATCAATTAATGTCAACACTACCACCGCAGTTCAATCAGGAGTCAAGAGGTCTTATTACTTTCTTTGCGTTATCTGACATTGCGGCAGTTTTGCATTCTCTGTTGATCTGTTAGTAAATTAGCTGGGGTGAACATGCGTCAAAACCAGATAAGTGACGGGTGGGGTGTTACAATATATATACTGCCAGGTACTCCATATCAGCGACCTCAGTAGTCATTAGACATAGCAGAATGGGGCCCTCCGCGGAACTCACGGACTTCGAAGGTAATTGTCACTTATGTCATACGTCTGCACGCGAGATTTCCATACTCCTAAACATCCCTAGGTCCACTGTTTCCGATGTGATAGTGAAGCGGTAATGTGAAGGGACACATACAGAACAAAAGCATACAGGCTGACCTCGTCGGTTGACCGACAGAGACCGCCGACAGTTGAAGAAGGTCGTGATGTGTAATAGGCACACATCTATCCAGAGCATCACACAGGAATACCAAACTGCATCAGGATCCACTGCAAGTACTGTGGGAGTTAGGTGGGAGGCGAGGGAACTTGAATTTCATGGTCGAGCGGCTCCTCATAAGCCACTCATCACGCCAGTAAATGCTAAACGACGCCTCGCTTGGTGTAAGGAGCGTAAAAATTGTATGATTGAACAGTGAGAAAACGTTGTGTGGAGTGACGAATTAAGGTGCACAGTTTGACGATCCGATGGCAGAGTTTGGGTGTGGCAAATGCCCGCTGAACGTCATCTGCCAGCTTGTGTAGTGCCTGCATGGCTATAAGTCCCTGTCGTACCTTCCAGAACTACTTTGACCTTTTTTAGCTGCACGTCTCACAGCAGTCCGCACTGCAAAAATGTGGTTATTCAGACGTTTGACAGGTGGTTAATTAATGTGACTTGACGACGTACAAAGTGTGCGAGAAACAAGACAGAACAATATGGCTGTTAGACCAAGAGCTGCGATTGAAATAGGAGTAAGGCAAGGATGCAGTCTTTCGCCTCTGTTGTTCAATCTGTACATCGAAGAAGCAGTGACGGAAATAAAAGATAAGTCCAAGAGGGTGGGGGGGGGGGGGGGGGAGAGACTAAAATTGATGGTGAAAGGATATCATTGCAAAGATTTTCTGATGAGACTGCTATCCTCAGTGCAGATGAAAAAGTTTACAGGAACAGTTGAACGGAATGGGCAATCTAATGACCATAGATTATAGGCTGAGAGTAAACAAAAGAAAAACTTGGGAATCAACAGAAACGAGAATAGCGATGAGCTCAACATCAGCATTGGTGATCACGAAGCAGACGAAGTTAAGGAATTCTGCTACCGTGGAAGAAAAATAAAGTATGACGGACGGGGCGAGGAGGTCATGCAAGGTGGGTTAGCACTGGTAAAGAGGGCATTTCTGGCCAAGAGGGATCTACTAGTATCAAGCATAGTTCCTAATTTGAGGAAAAAATTTCTTAAACGTACGTTTGGAGCATAGCATTGTGTGGCGAATGTGGGAAAGTCGGGACAGAGGAGAATCGAAGCGTGTGCGATGTGATGACCCGTAAGAATGTAGAAAAATATGTGAAAAGGTAAGGTAAGGAAAGGAATAAGGAGGTTCTCCGCAGAATCGGCGAAGAAAGGAACATACGGAAAACGATGCGGAGAAGGAGGTGACAGGATGATAAGACATGTAATAAGACATCAGGGAATAATTACCACGTAACTAAAGGCAATTGTAAAGGGTAAAAGTTGTAGAGGAAGCAGAGACTGGAATACATTGAACAAATAATTAAGGGTTAAAGGCACAAGTGCTACTCCAAGATCAAGCTATCCGATAGGTGCGGCTGGTTCTGGCGGAGGTTCGAGTCCGCCCTCGGGAATGGGTGTGCGTGTTTGTCCTTACGATAGTTTAGGTTAAGTAGTGTGTAAGCTTAGGGACTGATGACCTTAGCAGTTAAGTCCCATAAGATTTCACACACATTTGAACATTTTTATCCGATAGGCTTACGTCTTTTGTATGATGACAACAGAGGCAGAAATGAATCAACATCGACGTCATGTGACTTTACTGGTTCTTTCTCCACGGAGCAGGAAACGGAAATTGGAATCATTAGGTTTCATGAAATTCCTAGCACCTGGTACAAGAGCAAGAGTTTTGAGTGTTTTACTGGTAGAATGGCTTTTACAGCACTTCCGTTTGGTTATGCTCAGTAAACCATTTTAACCTTGCAGTAAGGCAGAAAGATTAGATTTACAAGTGTAACCGAAAGTGAGGTTTCTAGAAATGCGACATTAGGATAGATAGACAAATGTGGGGAAAGACAGTCGTTGAGGGATCCAACCCAGCATACAACTGAAATGATTTTATGATGTTATGAAAATCAAGACGTCAATGCCTCGGTTTCTCTCAGTTCCTGAAAAGTAAGAATCCAGTGCTTGATAGAGGAAGGAACAAGGTAGAACATCTGTTGTGTCCGTAGTAGCAACAAGATGGTATAGAACAGTACAGACATCAATGAATGAACAAAACATCATATTTATTTACGCTATTTATAGAATCCTTTCAAGAAACTCAGCAGCGTCACCGGTGAATTTCATTCTCCTACGTGGGCGGTAGGCGATGAGAACGGAAATCCTGTGGGTGAAAATAAGAACCTGTTGCGACGTGAAAAGTAGTATTCTGGGATTAACGACGGTTCATTTTGGAACACAACCTTCGACCAGCTTAGAGACAGAAGTGATGACACTTTTCGCAGGACCTGACCATCATTTTGCAGGACAGTGCTCAAGCAAGTACAGTGCAAGCTGTCACTGATTACTAAGTGCTATATCTGCTACTGCACTCCCCTGACTGAAGCCCTCGTGAGTTCAACTCGATTTCTAAACTGAAGGAATCACTTCACAGCATTCGCTTCAGTTCGTCGGGAAATTGACAGCGCCGCTCGAACTGTCAACACAACTGGCACTGCTTAGAGTATCCTACGACTTCCACATCTCTGGCAACGGGTTATACACAATGCTGGTGACTACTTTGAAGGTCAGTAAAACTTTGAAACACGTTTCTATTTTATACGAGCTGTAAATATATAGTTGCCACTATTAAAGTTCCAACCCTTGTATAATGCGAACTATGGACGAAGGATGTTGACGAGACATTGTTGATACCGCCTTGGTTTACCTGAGCGGTCAGAAGCTGAGCAGTTGCACGTCTGATCGCCCATACATAACTCCGCAGCCATCGTTCACCCCTGTCATCTATGGCTCGCGTTGCAAGTCTTCCGGTCCAGATTGTACACCAATTAGATTGCTTTCAAAGTATGCTGATGTAATAGCTCTACGTTTAGCAAACATATACAACCGCTCGCTCGACAAATGATGCATTCCCAAAGACTGGAAAGTTGCAGAGGTCACACCAATATTCTCAAGATAGGCAGAAGGAGTTATCCACTAAATTAAAGACCCATGTTATTAACATCGAATTGCAGCACGATTTTGGAACATATATTGTGTTAGAACATTATGAATTACCTCGAAGAGAACCGTGCATTGACACACAATCAACACTGATGTAGAATACATCGCGCTTGTGAAACTGAACTACGAGGTGGATTCAAGTTCTAAGGCCTCCGATTTTTTTTCTAATTAACTACTCACCCGAAATCGATGAAACTGGCGTTACTTCTCGACGTAATCGCCCTGCAGACGTACACATTTTTCACAACGCTGACGCCATGATTGCATGGCAGCGGCGAAGGCTTCTTTAGGAGTCTGTTTTGACCACTGGAAAATCGCTAAGGCAATAGCAGCACGGCTGGTGAATGTGCGGCCACGGAGAGTGTCTTTCATTGTTGGAAAAAGCCAAAAGTCACTAGGAGCCAGGTCAGGTGAGTAGGGAGCATGAGGAATCACTTCAAAGTTGTTATCGCGAAGAAACTGTTGCGTAACGTTAGCTCGATGTGCGGGTGCGTTGTCTTGGTGGAACAGCACACGCGCAGCCCTTCCCGGACGTTTTTGTTGCAGTGCAGGAAGGAATTTGTTCTTCAAAACATTTTCGTAGGATGCACCTGTTATCGTAGTGCCCTTTGGAACGCAATGGGTAAGGATTACGCCCTCGCTGTCCCAGAACATGGACACCATCATTTTTTCAGCACTGGCGGTTACCCGAAATTTTTTTGGTGGCGGTGAATCTGTGTGCTTCCATTGAGCTGACTGGCGCTTTGTTTCTGGATTGAAAAATGGCATCCACGTCTCATCCATTGTCACAACCGACGAAAAGAAAGTCCCATTCATGCTGTCATTGCACGTCAACATTTCTTGGCAACATGCCACACGGGCAGCCATGTGGTCGTCCGTCAGCATTCGTGGCACTCACCTTGATGATACTTTTCGCTTTTTCAGGTCGTCATGCAGGATTGTGTGCACAGAACCCTCAGAAATGCCAACTCTGGAGGCGATATGTTCAACAGTCATTCGGCGATCCCCCAAAACAATTCTCTCAACTTTCTCGATCATGTCATCAGACCGGCTTGTGCGAGCCCGAGGTTGTTTCGGTTTGTTCACACGATTTTCTGCCTTCATTAAACTGTCGCACCCACAAACGCACTTTCGACACATCCATAACTCCATCACCACATGTCTCCTTCAACTGTCGATGAATTTCAGTTGGTTTTACACCACGCAAATTCAGAAAACGAATGATTGCACGCTGTTCAAGTAAGGAAAACGTCGCCATTTTAAGTATTTAAAACAGTTCTCATTGTCGCCGCTGGCGGTAAAATTCCATCTGCCGTACGGTGCTGCCATCTCTGGAACGTATTGACAATGAATGCGGCCTCATTTTAAGACAATGCGCATATTTCTATCTCTTTCCAGTCCGGAGAAAAAAAATCGGAGGCCTTAGAACTTGAATGTACCTCGTAGCTCTTTACTCACACGAAGTATTGAATGCTATTGATAAGGGATTTCATATTGATTCTGTATTTCTAGATTTTCAGGAGGCATTTGACACGATACCTCACAAGCGGCCTGTAGTCAGATTGCGTGCTTAACGAATATCGTCTCAGTTTCATGAGTAGATTCGTAATTTCCTGCCAAAGAGGCCACAGTTCGTAGCAACTGAAGGAAAGTCATCGTGAAAAACAGAAAACAGAAGTGATTTCTGGCGTTCCTCAAGGTTACTGTTATAGGCCATCTGCTGCTCCTTGTATATATAAACGAGTGAGGAGAGAATCTGAGCAGCGTCTTAGGTTGTCTGCAGGTGATCAAAACAAATAGCAAAACGATTTAGAAAATGTATCTTTATGGAGCAAAAATTGGCACTTGAACCTAAGTAATGAAAAGTGTGAAGTCATCCATCATGAGTGCTATAAGGAATCCGTTAAATTTCAGTTACACGATAAATCAGTCAAATCTAAAAGCGTTAAAAGCAACTAAATACATAAGGATTAGAACTAGGAACAACTTAAATCGGAATGTATTGTGGGGAAGGTGAGCGAAAGACTATATTTTATTGGCAGAACACTTAGAAGATGCAACAGATCTGCTAAAGAGACTTGCCTACACTATACTTGTCCGTCCTCTTTTGGAGAACTACTGCGCTGTTGGGGATCCTTACCAAATAAGATTAGCGCAGTTTATCGAGAAAGTTCAAAGAAGAGCAGCACGTTTTGTATCATCGTGAAATAGGGGAGACAGTATGACGGACTTGATACAGGATTTAGGGTGGACATCATTAAAACAATGTCGTTTTTCGTTGCGGCGGAATCTTCTCACGAAATTTCAATCATCAACTTTCTTCTCCGAATACGAAAATATTTTGTTGACGCCGACCTACATAGGGAGAAACTATCATCATAATAAAATAAGGGAAATCGGAGCTCGCATGGAAAGATACAGGTGTTCGCTTTTCCCGCGCGCTGTTCGAGATTTGAGTAATAGAGAATTATTGTGAAGGGGGTTCGATGAACCCTCTGCCAGGCACTTAAGTGTAATTTGCAGAGTATGCAGTAGATGTAGATGTAGATTGCTTCGACACTGGTTTTAGATAGCGCTGTTGTGCCATGCATGCTGTGCTTTAACAACGGCGAATGCGAAGAATGTACAAACTTAGCCTGTTAGAAAATGTGTCCACACTTGAATGGAAAGTCAATCATCATGAGCTTTTGGACGTCAGTAAATCGCTCCGTTTCCGCATTACTAAAAGTTCCACGTCCATCCCCCGCTGCTCACTGATATTCTTTATATACCCTCCACTACCCAGGAAATATTAGATACAGGCTCCTAGGTAGTTGCCATTTTCCTTGACTTACGGAAGGCGTTCGATACAGTTCCGTACTGTCGCCTGATACACAAAGTAAGAGCGTACGGAATATCAGACCAGCTGTGTGGCTGGATTGAAGAGTTTTTAGCAAACAGAACACAGCATGTTGTTTTCAATGGACAGAAGTCTACAGACGTTAAAGAAACCTCTGGCGTGCCACAGGGGAGTGTTATGGGACCATTGCTTTTCACAGTATATATAAATGACCTAGTAGATAGTGTCGGAAGTTCCATGCGGCTTTTCGCGGATGATGCTGTAGTATACAGAGAAGTTGCAGCATTAGAAAATTGTAGCGAAATGCAGGAAGATCTGCAGCGGATAGGCACTTGGTATAGGGAGTGGCAACTGACCCTTAACATAGACAAATGTAATATATTGCGATTACGTAGAAAGAAGGATCCTTTATTGTATGATTATATGATAGCGGAACAAACACTGGTGGCAGTTACTTCTGTAAAATATCTGGGAGTATGCGCGCGGAACGATTTGAAGTGGAATGATCATATAAAATTAATTGTTGGTAAGGCGAGTGCCAGGCTGAGATTCATTGGGAGAGTCCTTAGAAAGTGTAGTCCATCAACAAAGGAGGTGGCTTACAAAACACTCGTTCGGCCTATACTTGAGTATTGCTCATGAGTGTGGGATCCGTACCAGGTCGGGCTCACAGAGGAGATGGAGAAGATCCAAAGAAGAGCGGCGCGTTTCGTCACAGGGTTATTTGGTAAGCGTGATAGCGTTTCGGTGATGTTTAGCAAAGTAAGTAGCAGACTCTGTAAGAGAGGCGCTCTGCACCGCGGTTTAGCTTGCTGTCCAGGTTTCGAGAGGGTGCGTTTCTGGATGAGGTATCGAATATATTGCTTCCACCTACTTATATCTCCCGAGGAGATCACGAATGTAAAATTAGAGAGATTCGACCGCGCACGAAGGCTTTCCGGCAGTCGTTCTTCCCGCGAACTATACGCGACTGGAACAGGAAAGGGAGGTAATGACAGTGGCACGTAAAGTGCCCTCCGCCACACACCGTTGGGTGGCTTGCGGAGTATAAATGTAGATGTAGATGTACTAGTGCCGCCAGTTAGTGTCTGTGTATTGTTATTGCAAATCGACGTTCAACATACACGGTGGTCATGTTAATGTGACTGAACTGTGTCCACAGTTGACCCGAAAGCCAATGATCACGCTCTTTCGAACGTCAGGTAAATCGATAAATCGCTACAAGGATTGTACGGTTTTCCGCGTCCACCCCGCCTCCCCGCCCAACCTCCCTGTCATGCTTTATATGACCTCCACTGTTAGTACTGCCACCTGGTGTCTGTGAGTAGTTATTTCAAGTTGACGTCCACCATAGAGATGGTCATGTTAATGTGACTGGACCGTGCAGCTGAGCGGCTAACACAGTGTCTGTGTTTGCTCCCAGAAGCAGCCAGAGATCGAGGGAATCGTGTTTGCCTGGTGCGTCTCCTCGCCCAGTGTAGCGCATGCCGCGACCCTACGTCTCCCCCGCGGCTATTCTCCGCTCGTTGTGGTCGCCATCCTTCGGAGCCGCTGCTCTTCTGGGAATCTCTGTGTTTCGCCGTTAGCGCTAGTTAAGCGTCCATTCTGTTTGCGCCGATCGTAAATTGGCTGAATCCGCCGGTTCTCTTTCACGCTGCATCCGCCGACTGGCTGGAGAAGAAGGCGACTTAAGTGTGCCGAAGCGGCGCGGCGCATTCAATCTAAGCAGGTTCCTGCCCGCTTAACTCGACTGCCCACACGGCGAGATCGCCTCTTAACTTTTATGAGTATACAGTCCAAAGCGCTTCCCTGAAAGACCAGTAGACTGATGGCCTATCTGCAGGATTTCGAGATAGTATCTAGCGCTCCCAGGCTGAGCTCGTCGTGAATGTTCTGTTTGCCGAGAGCACTTTCGTTTCTTCTTTTTAATCACGTCTATCTGATTACTCCGATACACTGCGTAGATTACTTTTTGCTTTTAATCTTACTTGGGTGCTAATTTATTTCTCGAATTTCTTAGAAGTCGTCGTCAGCCACGATGCAGTGGTGCGAGCCGCGCGGGATAGCCGCTCGGTCTCAGGCGCCTTGTCACGGTTCGTGCGGCTCACCCCGTCGGAGGTCCGAGTCCCCCCTGGGGCACGGGTGTGTGTGTTGTCCTTATCGTAAGTTAGTTCAAGTTAGATTAAGCAGTGTGTAAGCTTAGGCACCGATGACCTCAGCAGTTTGGTCCCATAAGAAGTTACGACAAATTTCCAAATTTTCCAATTTGCAGTGGTGCGACCTCTATCCATTTCATCCTACTGCTGTGCCGTAGCAATTCTTCTGTCTTTGTACCTTCACTCTTAATGTAATTTTTATGTTTTCTCATTTTTTTATTTTTCTTTCTTCAAGTTATAAAACTCCTTGTGAGTGATCCTTTCGCTTGGTTTACTGCAACTTCAGATTCTGAAATTAAGTTTGCATAACAATGTATGGATTCATTTATATTTCGTGGTTCATTTTCTACAACGAAGAGACTCCCTTGGTTCCATTACGTACATTCTTTTTTTATTTAGTAAGTTAACTATGCTTCAATTACAGACAAATATAATTCATTTTACTTTGAAAGCCTGCTACTTCTTTTTTAAACTAAGCTGATTATGTAAAAGATGTGACTTCAGTGAAAATTCTCTGAACATAGCCTCTTTTATACAAAATTTTGATCCAGTAATGAACGTTATCGCTATCTGACCCCGTATAATTGATATATTTAGAAGTAGGAAATGATTTCATTGTGTAGAGTAGAGTAAAAAAGGATAATTTGAACAAATATTTAAATAATGGCAACATTGCAATGACAATCTCTGACTTCCTGACACAACCTATAAATATAGCTGTCACATCCCTTGTACGCCGATGTAGTGCAATGTGGATGTACTTCATCACCTTGCAAGCCATGTCGAACATAGTCCGGATCAGCATGGAGTCCCGTAGTTTTCGCCAACACTGAATTACCTTAAAGGTTGCAATATTCGCCCGAAGTTTCAAAATATTTGAACTGATAGCAACTCGTTTTCGAATAAGAATTCCGCTGGAGGAGAATGCACTTGATAGCTTGTGCTCATATCAAATGCCACTTCAAGTATTAAAAAAAAGCCATGTAAAAGAACGTGGGGAAAATATAGGCTATGAGTGAGTACTGGAAGAGAATAAATCGGAATCACTCTAGAATAATTGCTAGTTTTTATTCATCAGTTCAATTAGCCTTGGCAACAACAGACTTGCATTTGTCCTGTGACGGACTTCGTGGAATACAATTCCACGAAACACGAAATTTGGAACAAGAGGAAATCTCTTACAGTCTAGAATTCCTGTAGCAATGTTACATAGTGCGAAGGTAATGATTATCAGTCCCTACTCTCTAGGATGAACAACTGAAATACCGATGTTGATCTGCAAGCCTGGCACATAACCTCTCTCTCTGAATAACGGATGTTAAGCCTGGACGCAACGAAATGTACATTTATAATCCTGAAAGCGCTATGAACAAGGTATTATGCCAAGCTGCACTTGCAAAGCAACGATCTCACCATAATTCTCGCATGTTTATTCTCGTATGTTTATAGCGCAGAAACGGCCGTCGAAACGTAACACCGACTCAGCATGGGCAGCCTCCTCGCGGTGCATATGGCCTCAGCGATCGCGGAAAGCAAGTCAGCCCCGGAAGGCAGTTAAGACCACCAGGCCGGAGACCATGAAACATGGTTCCTTTATCTAAAACGTTTACAGGGGTATTCTGCCTCTGAACTCTGCTACGCTGACCCGTCTTATTTTCTTGTCAGTTATTCTTCCAAAGGTAGTGAGTGTACAAGTACATTCACTAGCCAGTCAAAGACTGTAGCACGGTTTGTGGTTGACAACCCACTCAACGCAATGTGTTTGCACTACTTGACAGATTTATAGCCCAAGTAAAAAAATACATGAAAGACTGGCTTCTAGCTTGGAAAGAAACGTATCAATTATTGTTTGAAAGGCCACCTTCTGCATCTTAAACGAGATCCATTAGAGGTATGAAACATGTGGTGTCACCGCCAGACACCACACTTGCTAGGTGGTAGCTTTAAATCGGCCGCGGTCCATTAGTACATGTCGGACCCGCGTGTCGCCACTGTCAGTAATTGCAGACCGAGCGCCACCACACGGCAGGTCTAGAGAGACGTACTAGGACTCGCCCCAGTTGTACGACGACTTTGCTAGCGACTACACTGACGAAGCCTTTCTCTCATTAGCCGAGAGAGAGTTAGAATAGCCTTCAGCTAAGTCCATGGCTACGACCTAGCAAGGCGCCATTAACCATTTCTGGAGAGAGTCTCACTTGTATCATCAAGAATGCTGTATACAAATGATGGATTAAAGTTAAGTATTACAGCAGTTACGTACTTTTCTTTATAGCATTCATTACGTATCCTGTTCCAGACCTCACGCCCATCTGCGTGAGCTTAACGCGTGCCTTTCGGCTACTTCCGAGTGGAGTGGCTGTCTTGCTACGCCACAACAAAACAACAATGTCGATGCTACCTATTCCAGTCTACGGGAAGCTTTGCTGAAGTGTACTCTAACACAAAAGAAAAAGACGGAACACCACGCAGGAATTACCTGATTACAACGGAAATCGGTAGATTTAACGTGCATATACAGACAAACAAATGACTACAATTTCAGAAGAAGTGAAAGCAGTTATTCGGCTTGGCACTGATTGGAATAGTTGATGGATGTCCTCCTGAAGGATATCGTGCCTAATTCGGTCCGAATGGCGCATTGGATCGTCAAATTCGCGAACTGATTGGAGAGCCCAGCCAATAGAGTTGCAAACGTTATTAATTGGGGAGAAATCCAGCGACGTTGCTGGCTAAGACAGGGTTTGTAAAGCTCGAAGACAAGCAGAAGAAACTCTCGGCGTGTGCGGGCGGACATTTCCTTGCTGGAATGTAAGCCCAGCATGGCTTGCAATGGAGAGCAATATAATGGGGCACAGAATATCGTTGACGTATCGCTATGCTGTAACGGTGCCGCTCTTTCTCCTAAATAATCAATGCACATCACATCTTCTTATGTTGTTTCTATAGGCCGTATATAAAAAATCTATGAGAGATGTAATGTTAATTATTGCTGTATTCAATGATTAATATTTTTGACGTTAGATGTATTTGTATGTTGCTTTTTACGACTATCTATAAGTTCATCATTTAACTTCGGTATAAAAAAAAAACATCCGTGTTTCGGGGTAGATTAATATTGGCCATCTATGCTTAGACGTCTATGACGAAATCGAAATTAGCATGGATAATTTGCGAGCGCAGCACTTTCCTACTTCCTATGGCTCCCTGAACTGTTATAACTCTTTTCCTTTTGTCGTTTTCACATTTCCAATCTGCTGTCATGTAATCATGAAACTTGCGTTCCTTACACATAACTCTTTCCACCACAGTGTCTAATTCTTCAGATGATTGTTCTGCTGATAACTGTTCTATTGCTACTTTTTCAAATTTTGCCATATTGATCTTCAAACCTCCTTTGAAAGCCGTCTTCAACTTATGTACTAATTACGAGGGTGAGTCAAATGAAAACTTTAAATATGTAAATACAAATCGAAATTTCGCGCCGTTATCCTTTAAGTTGGTAAGCGTGCTACAAACAGCGTGCAGAATGGCCTGTGGGTGGCACCATAGTGCAGATGCACACATACCGTCGCAGTATCTAATTCGCTTTTTGCGTAGTGAAAGTGTGAAACCTATTGAAATTCATCGACGAGTGAAGTTTCAGTACGGTGATGCATATTTGTCACAGCAGCAAGTCTACGAATGGAGTAGGAAGTTCGCAAATGATGTGACTTCAGTGGAAGATGCTCCTCGTCTAGGTCAGGCACAACGAGTTGTGACTCCACTGAATACTGCAGCAGTTGAAGCCATAGTGAAGGAAAACCGCAGAGTGACACTGAATGACACTGCAGTATGTTTACAGATTAGTCATGGGTCAGCACACCACATTGTGCATAATGTGCTCCAGTTTCACGAAGTGTCTGCAAGATAGGTGCAACGGCAGCTGACTCCTGAAACGAGAGAACGACGTGTTGATGCTTGTGAAGAACGTCTTCGGCGCTTTGAACGAGAAGGTGATGGCTTCCTTGCAAGAATCGTTACTGGGGACGAAACCTGGGTCCACTTCCACCAACCGGAAACGAATAGAGCGAGCAAGGAATGGCACCATTCCTCATCACCAAAACCAAAGAAGTTTCGAACAGAACCCTCAGCACGGAAAGTTATTCTGACTCTCTTTTGGGACGAAAAAGGCGTCATTTTGGAGCATTACATACCTAGAGGGACCACTGTCACCAGTGAATCATACACAGTTCTCCAAAAAATTACCTGCGGCCTGCAATCAAATTAAAGCGACATGGATTGCTGTCAGCAGGTGTCCTTTTGCAACATGACAGTGCAAGGCCCCACACTGCCGCTACAACAGTTTCAACAATCACAGACCTGCATTTTGAGTGTCTTCCTAATCCACCATACTCACCAGACCTTGCCCCAAGTGATTTCCATTTGTTTGGACCACTCAAAGACGCTATGGGAGGAAAGAAGTTCCGTTCTGATGAAGAGGTACGCCACGCGGTGCATGAGTGGTTGCGTGGACTACCAAAAGAATTTTTTCTAAAGGAATTTATGCACTTTGTAAGTGCTGGAGGACTTGCATTGATCGTGGGGCAGATTATGTTGAAAAGTGATACAGCTTTGTACTACTTCTGCACAATAAATAATATTTAAAATAATATTTACGGTTTTCATTTGACTCACCCTCGTACATCATCTTCCATTACCATTTGATCAATAACGTATAGAGACAGTTCTTCCATACTTATATTTGCATTCTTGAACACTGTTGCCTCACTTGCTTTCGTAATATTTCCTGAACGTGGATCCTGTAAAGCAAGGGTGAAGAACGAACCCTGTTTTGACCTTTTCGCGCGCGAGAAAGGCTCATAAATATCCAGCCCTGTTTCAGTTTGGTACTTGAGTGCAACACAGGTCCTGGAGTTTTCCATTCCGTATGTCTTATGTATACTGTTAGCCTACAATATAGCAAACACCTTTTTGAGAGGAGCAATATTGTAAACATTCTGAGAGTGAATGTAAGCTATGTGTATATCAATACCCTTCTGTACCAATTCTTTTAGGATGAAATTTCGTCTATATGGGATCTCACTGTTGCAAATTCTGTTTGATCTTCTGTATCATTTACCGACTTTTCACTTTACATCTGTACAACATTTGGAACGAAATGGTGACACTTGTTCCTTTTTTTACAGATCAGGTTTATTTATCAACTATTCCGTTTGTTTTGGATATTTTTCTCCTTAATAGTGCACTTACTAAAAAGTGTAACAAAAATGGTCTCTCTCCTTGATCTCTTTCACGCTAGTTTGTCAATGATATCCGACAACTCCAAGCTTTGGCAAAGATTTCTCTCTATGGACTACAGTCCTAATTCATAAAAACTCTGTTGAGACTCTGACTTTCTTTATAGACTTGAGTTTGAAGGAAGTACGTTCACATTATTCGCCGCATACTGGTAGACTAAGAGAAGAGCAAGATTAGGGTTTAAATGTGGTAGGTTAGAAAAAGAAATCGGCTGTGTCTTTTTCAAAAGAACTATACTGCCATCTGCCTAAAGTGGTTTAGGGAAATGACGGAAAACCAAAAGCTAGATGGCCGGCCGTGTATTATAAGCGCCATCTTCCCACATGCGAGGCCAGTTTAGAATAGAGCCGGAAGTATTCTCGATGCAAATCTGAATAAAAATAGTTGAAGAAAAGTAGAGTGTTGTAATGAGAATGGTTAACACTGTGACTACTATTTAAAATATCTGGTACCTTTTAAAATAATTTCGTTTTTTACCCCAAACAGTAGACGAGCTGTTTGAGATACGGACAAATGGACTCCTTCAATTCAGCCAAATACCAGGTGAAACGGCAATGGGGGCCGCATTTGTCAGTTGAGAACATTCTAGAAAAGTTTTCCAGTTCTGCCATTTACATAGCAGCCAAGGTAAACCTCAAGAAAACGTTATTCGGAGCCGGATGACTGGAGCAATTTTTATTTGGTGTTTTTGCGCGATACTTCAGGGGGAAAAATATGAAGGTCTGGTGTATGTATGTAAAGCTTTAAGCGTGTATAACAAGGTCGACGATTTTAACGTTACGAGGGAGGACTGCTAGTCAGTACTTACTCCGAGGAGGCGAAACGTTTAAAATACGAAGGTTAAACTGCAACAAAGTCACAGTGTTTGAAGTAGCTCTAAATAGCAGTGGAACTCGTGTAATACTAGGGACAGGAAGCTGGTAGAAACCAGACACTGGAAGTGAGATTTTAGGGCTAAAAATGTGTATATCGGAAGGACAGGCTAATGGGGAGTGGAAGTGGCGCATTAGTCGCAGGAGACAAGAAATTCAAATCCATCTAAACAGAAACGGAAGCCACTTGTGAGACTGTTTAGGCAAGACGCTGTGTCAACGACCATAAACATGTAACTGGATCTCTCTATCGGCCGCCTCACTAGCCCTCAAGTGAAACCGAAGACTTTAGAGAAAACCGCAGTTTGTTAGTATGAACCTTCATCGATCATAGTGTCATCGTTGGAGATGATACTTATCATCCAGCAACCAACTAGGAAAATTACAGTTTCGTAAGTGATAGACATCACAAAACGTCCAGAAGTGGACTGCTAAACACTTTGTCGGGCAGCAGGTGGAAATATTTCTATTCTTGCCGTTCTCAACATAGGCTCTCTAACTACAATGTTGGCAACCAGAAAATGATACAGCCACGGTGCGGACCGCCGAAAGCGCAGCCGACAAAATTTGCCTTCCTGACTAGCTGCTGGGGCTAGTAGAGCGCCACTTCAAGTTACTAAATAATTAATTAATTCATTCGCTGATGGCCGATGAAGCTCTCAATTTAATTGTGCAATTAGCACACAGGTAGGTATCTATAACAAAATTCTGATGTGGCTGGGTTAAATACTTTTGGCATGAGAATTATTTTAGTTGCTCTGTACGCAATTGATGAGCTCTGAAATTGCCCTTTGGATAGTCGCTAGAGCTGTAGTTTTATAGCTACCTTTTGGAAACTTCTCACATCTTTGTTATTATAGCGTACCTCCATTCTACCTAAATCCAAATATCCTAGCTATATCTAATCACTTACTTAATCTTTCTTGCTTCTGTACTTTTAGGACACAAAAACAGAAAATCATGAATTTCAACCAAAGCATTACTTTGGAAGATCCAGCATGCTGTTTCCATTAAATTACAGTGAAAAAGGAATCCGAATATAAATTTTGAGGTTTCTAGCTCCTTCCTGTTGCGCTGATGATTTAGATGTAAAACGTCCCAATTTCGAAAACTGTTAAAGTTATTGAACTGAAACTTAACACGTTATCATTTTAGCATCACTCCTGACGTGCCATGAATGTTTCAAACTATTTACTTTACTTTTAAGATATTGCACAACATGTATGATGTCACAGCTAGTTACAGAAGACTAGGCTGGCACACAATGGACAGTATATGAATTCTATATGCCGTGAGTAGGCTGCTTCCCTACTACGTACTATGAAAAATATCAAGAACACACAATACGGGAGCTCACCCATGTTGGAAATATATGAGACTAATAGCAACAAATAGATCCGACCTCTCTGAAGATCTCTGTGTTGAAACTGGCGTCAGTGATCGAATGGTATTGTAGTAACAATGATTACCTAAGTACAAAGGCTACTGAAACAGTAGAGAACCAGTATCAGCATAACAGGTCCCTTCAGGAGAGCTCATTGACTTCGAAAGTGGACTTGTCATGGATGTCACTTGAGCAACATATAAATCAGGGACATTTCAATCTTCCGAAAGCAGCCAAAGATTCCCATTGGTGACATGACTGTGAAATGCTAACATGAAGAAACAATCATAGCTAAATTAAAACCAGCCAGATCTCACATACTGATGGATAGGGACTTTCGAGCATTGCAGAGGATGGTTGTAAAATAATCGTGTGAAACCGGCGGAAAAAATCACATGTGGGTTCCAAAGTGTTACCCTCAATCCATCCAGCATAGTGACTGTACGTATGGATTTTGGTGGTAAGTTCATATGGGACCAAACTGCTGAGGCCATCGGTCCCTAGGCTTACACACTACTTAATCTAACTTAAACTAACTTACGCTAAGGACATCACACACACCCCTGCCCGAGGGAGGACTCAAACCTCCGACGGGAGGAGCCACGAGAACCGTGACAAGGCCGCCCCTAGACCGCGCAGCTACCCCGCGTGAACGTATGGAGCTAAAGAGTGGGGTAAAATGGTCGAGCACCTCCTCATGAGCCACACATTTCTGAATCAGTGCTATGCAATGCTTGATGTGATGTAAGGAGCACTGCCACTCAACGGTGGATGGCATAAATCAAAGTGTCATGCGTTGGAGATGACAGGAGGTCACAGCATATGTTGGGCCATATTTTTCAACTCAAAAGGAGCTTTGTCAGAAATGAAATTCGCAGAATGGGAGCTCCAGATGGCCAAACATTTAGAGAAAGTAGTATTTTTGAAGCGGGTCAGGCAATGAATCAGCCACTTGTATTAGTGGTGTTTCCAGGCAGCCGTTGGTGCGGCGTGAAGAGTACAGAGCGGTTAGTCGAGGGTTTTCGTGTCGAGTCCCTTATTTTGAATTTTTAGTTACTTACACTGCAAATAAACCGAAATAATATTCAACACATTTGTTGATAAATATATCCATAAAGGCACGAAAAGAAAGTTAAAAGAAAAGTTTGGGATTGGAATTAAATTTCCAGAAATAGATTATAAGGCATATAGAAAAACTTCATATATAAAATCAAGTGCTTTATTCTTTTAAAACTGATAATTTATATGAGCTAGGGCGAAAGAGTACTTCCCACAGCATCTTGGACACATTATACATGCCACATTTTTTACGATTACTATTGGTAGTAGTTTCATTCGGTTGTCTGAGCGAATTTGTTACAATAGAAATCACAGAACAAAATTTCACATCCCACAGCAACCTCACTACAGAAGCAATAACAGAAACAAGAAATATGCTCACACTGACAATCGAACAAAACAACTTGGATTTAGGGAATGAATATTATCTGCAAAGTGGTGGACTGCCCTTGAGATCCCCAAAATCAGGAACATTAGCAAATATTTTTATCGATTATTTAGAAAATCAGATATTTGAAAAGATAATCACTAATGAAAGATTTAAAATCATATGTTGGTACACATATGTGGATGACATTATTATTGGTTTGGTAGACGAGAGAAATGAAAAAAAGTTTATGAACTTCACTCTGAAATAAATAAAACACATCAGAACATAAAATTCAATCCTGAAAAAGAAAAGAAAATCAAATAAATTTTCTTGACATAACAGCAATAAAAGAAGTGGCGAACATACATTAACATCTTCAGAAAACCAACTGCCACAGACACAGTAATACATTCCACATCTAATCATCCCCACAACCAGAAGCTTGCAGCACTAAGACATATGTTATATAGATTAAACACGATCCCACTCAACAAGAGAAACTATGAAAAATAAATGAGTACAGTCATATAAATATACAGGAACAATGGATATACACCATGTACTACAATGGCTCAATTAAAAAATAAAAACACAAATACAAAACAAAGACAACACTTACAGGATACAAGATAAATCATAAAGTGTAAACTCTCAAACATACTCAACAAACCCACACAATGACATCACACAGAAAAGAAGGAGATGGTACACTATTACTTACAGACATCAACCATCACACGGAGTGGCAAACATACTAAAGAGAAAGGGCTTCCAAACAGCATATAAGACTTTGCAAACCTTCCAATCACACTTAAGCCAATCAACTACCAAGAGGGATAAATTCTAGGGATCAGGAATACATAAACTTGGATGTCGAAGTTGTGATGCAGTGTACATACGCACGACATGCAGGAATTTTAAAACACAGTACAAAGAACGTATTAGGTACTGGAAGTACGAAACAAACCATTCCACACTTGCAGAACATTTAAAACACCAGTGTTGTTACATTAGTGGAAGTGTTAGTGAAGTGTTAAATAAGATTAAACGGGGTAAGAAGTTTATTTTCCTTTTCGCGTCTATAGCACAGATTTTAGGCTTAATTTCACGCGCGCGTATCGTAAGTAAACAGTGACTTAAACTTATATGTAATCACAAGTTTTTTTATTCATTACTCTTTCAATTTAATTATATCTGCCTGAATAGTTTCTAGGGTCCTTTGTTTACGTATTAGTCAGTACTTAAATCAGTTTATACGATTTCTGTTTTTGCCATGAGTGAGAAGTGTGTGACATGCCATAGGATCGTTAGTTGTGGGGTATGGTGTGATGGGTGTTGTAGTTTCTTTCATTGGGGCGAATGTAGTGGCGTGAGAAATGGGGACATAAATGAGGCTCACCAGTGGTATTGTAGGATCTGCAGTAGAGATAGGAAAATACTGGAACAGGAAGGGAAAACTGCAGCTCTTCAAGTTGGCCTAGACAAGGCAAGGGAGGATCTGGGCAGGTTAAAGAGGGAGAAGGGTGAACAGAGGTGGGAAGTGGCAACAGGTAATAGGGGAACAGGCAAAGGAGAGCATCAGACAGCTTTGTGATAAATCTTGAAAATAGATTTCACCTGTTGCCTCAGTCAGAATTGGATGAGCCTCATGTAGCTGAAGCTGTAGAAAGGGCACAACAAGCTTTCAAGGATTTGAAAAAGGTAGGGAAATTTGTAAAGAGAAAGAAAGTTCTGTTGTTAGGTTGTTCCCATGGTAGAGGTGTTGGCCAATTACTGCAGGAAAATCTAGGTCCAGAGTACCAGGTCACAAACTTTTTCAAGCCTAGTGCAGATCTGGGTCAGGTAACAGAGGATATAGGTTCTTTATGCAAGGATTTCACGAAGGAGGATGCCGTGGTTATAGAGGGTGGTCTGGGAAATAGTACTGACAGAGACTCTGAATATTCCATAGAGAGTGACCTGGTGAAGATAGCATCAGCAACGAAGCATACGAGTGTGGGATTTGTGTCTGCGTTGAGGCGCTATGATCGGCCTCATTTGAACTCTTCTGTAGGGAGGGTGAACTTGGAGTAGGAGTGGCTGCTTAGGACGGATATAGGGTCCCATATTGAATTGATTCCTGTGGATGCTATCGATAGGTGGGACTACACTAGACGTGGCCTTCACCTCAATAGGAAAGGGAAGGGAAGGGAAAACTGTGTGGGTTGATTGCAGGAAACTTAAGGGGGGACACTGTCACAAGTGGTAAAATACCAGTGGTCACAGGTGTCAGAGGGATGCCTTTTTTAGGATAGGGAAGGGGGATAGAAAACGCGTTTTAAGAGCGATTGGCAGACACACTCAGTTTGAGAAAACAGATGAACAGGAGTCAGATTTTAGCATACAGCCTCCATTTAAACAATGTTTAACAGGAAGTAATCAGAAATTGCCAGTTCATCTTCATCAAAGCAGCTATAATCCCATTAGTATGCAGTATCAGTTATCTTTATTACACCAGAACATTCTGGGACTCAGAAATAAAGTTGATGAACTACTCATTTGTATCGATGAAATGAGTTCATCTAACCAAATTGACATAATCTGCCTCTCTGAACATCAAGTGACCACTGGTATAGATACGTTACACATTTCAGGATTTAGGCTAGCTTCCTACTTCTGCAGAGTAGATATTGTTGGAGGAAGAGTTGCCACATTTATTAAAAACTGCAATAAATTCAAGAACATTGAGATTAATAAATTCTGTTTAGAGCAGCATCTAGAAGCATGTGCAACAGAAGTAGAGTTCCACAACAGATCCTATTAATAGTAACTATTTACTGAGCACCTGCAGGAAATTATAATCTATTCATAAATCATCTAGAAGCTCTTTTGGGTTATTTAACAGGAAGAAACAAAGAAATTTTGATTGCTGGTGACTTTAATACAGATTTTCTAATGCAATCTTCCAGTAAACATTTATTGCAGTTAGTAATGTTGTCTTTCAATCTAACTCACACTATAAACTTTCCAACTAGAATAACTAAATCCTCAAGGACAGCCATTGATAACATTTTTATAGACAAATCAAAGGAACAAAATCATATCATAAAACCTGTAATAAATGGACTATCAAATTATGACATGCAGCTCCTTGTTTTAGATGTAAATTCTAAGCAGATTATCAAGACTGCTAAATCTGAGTACGGGAGAGTATTCAATCAACCAAAAATTTAGTGTTTTAGAAAACTGCTCAAAGATATGAACTGGAAAGATGTTTATAGTGCTCATGACATAAATGAAAAATATAACACATTCATGAAAATTGTCAGTACCATGTTTCAAAACTGTTTTCCTCTAAAAGTTACTCAAATTAAACAGAAGTCTATAATAAAACCATGGATCACACAAGGAATAAAGATTTCCTGTAAGACAAAAAGGAAAATGTATCTGTCGACCAAGAAAAGCTCCAATGCTGATGATTTATCTAAATACAAGGAATACTGTAAAATATTAAAAAAAAGTAATTCAGACATCTAAACAAATGCACTACGAGAAGAAGATAGCAATGTCAGGGAACAAAATAAAAACAATTTGGGATATAGTGAAAGAGGAGACTGGTAGAATCTGAAAGGAACAGGAGCAAATAGCACTAAGGGTAGATGACACATTAGTAACCGATGGGCATAGTGCGGCAAATCTATTTAACAATTACTTTATATCCATTACTGATAGAATGGGATTGTCAGGATCAGTAAATAATGCCTCTGAATATCTGAAACTAGCCTTTACAAATAGCTTCAGGTACATGAATATGTCACTCACTTCACCAAAAGAAATAACTTCCATAATAAAATCTTTAAAAACAAAGCATTCTAGTGGTTATGATGAAATATCAACAAAGTTAATTAAGGCATGTTCTTGTGAGTTTAGTACAATTCTAAGTTACTTGTGTAACCAGTCAATTATAACTGGGACATTTCCTGACTGGCTGAAATATGCAGATGTTAAGCCTCTATTCAAGAAAGGGGATAAAGAGATGCCGTCAAACTACAGACCGATTTCACTTTTGCCAGCATTCTCAAAAATTTTAGAAAAAGTAATGTACAGACAGCTTCTCAACCATCTGACCACAAATAACATATTATCAAGGACACTGTTTGGATTTCTGAAGGGTTATGATATCAAAATGGCTATTTACACCTATAGTGAAAATGTACTTAATTCATTAAATAACAAGTTACAAGCAGCAGGTACTTTCTGTGATTTGTCAAAGGCATTCGATTGTGTAAACCACAAAATCCTTTTAAATAAATTAGAATTTTATGGTGTCATGGGCAGTGCTACAAAATGGTTCAAGTCATACCTCGCTAACAGGAAACAAAGGGTGTCATTGCAAGGGACTAGTGAATTAAGTCATCAGTCATCATCAGAATGGGAAGAAACTACATGTGCTGTCCACAAGGATCCATCTTAGGGCCATTGCTTTTTCTTGTGTATGTTAATGATCTCTCATCAGTTACACTGCCAGAATCAGAGTTCGTTTTGTTTGCAGATGACACAAGTATTGCAATAAATAGTTTGTTGAGTTTAGTTCTAGAAAGATCTGCTAATGATATTTTCATGGATATTAATAAATGGTTTAAAGCCAACTCACTGACATTAAACTTCGAAAAGACTCACTATATACAATTCAGAACCTGTAAGAGGTTTCCACCCAGCATATGCATGAAGTAAGAAGAAGAGCAGATAGAAGAGGTTGACAGTCTTAAATTCCTGGGATTACAACTTGATAATAAATTCAGTTGGGAGGAGCACACCACAGAACTGCAGAAACGCCTTAACAAGTCTGTATTTGCAATTCGAGTGTTAGCAGACATTGGCGACATAAAAGTGGAAAAGCTTGCATACTTTGCCTACTTTCATTCCATAATGTCATATGGTATAATATTTTGGGGTAACTCTTCAAGTCAAACAAAAGTTTTCAGAGTCCAAAAGCGTGTAATACGTATTATTTGTGGAGTAAATTCATGGACGTCTTGTAGAAACCTCTTCAAAGAACTGGGTATGCTAACTACTGCCTCTCAGTATATTTACTCGTTAATGAAATTTGTCCTAAATAATATATCTCTTTTTCCAACAAACAGCTCAGTTCATACATACAATACCAGGAACAAAAATGATCTGCACAAGGACTTAAAACCACTTACTTTAGTTCGAAAAGGGGTCCACTACTCAGGAACACTCATCTTCAATATTTGCCAGAAAACATAAAAAATTTAGTTACAAATAAAGATCAGTTTAAAAGGCGCCTGAAAAACTTACTAGTGGCCAACTCCTTCTACTTCATTGACGAATTTTTTAATAGAAACAAATGATGTATTGTATATATTCATACTATTAGTATTGTTATTTCAGCTTTAAGAAAAAGTGACATGTTCCACATCCACGAGGATCTCCTCAACACGGATCTATGGCACGAAAAACTAATCTAATCTAACGACCATCATACAAACATGGAGCAAGATAGGAAAATAATGAGAGTAAACAACCATGACAAATAACTCGTACTAATGCAAGAAAACTTTCACATCCAGAAAGCCAATTCTGGAAGCAAACATGTGATAAATGAGCAAAAATACCTCATTACAGACTCCCTACTATCCTTAATAAAAGAAATGATAAGATAAAAATCAGCCCTCTTGCGCATGCGGCCACATTAAAACAAATACATCATTCTTTCTCTCTCTCTTTCTCTTTCTCTCTCTCTCTCTCTCTTTCACTTTCTCTCGCTCTCTCTTTCCCTTTCTCTCTCTCCCTCTCTCCCTTTCTCTCTGTCTTTCTCTCCCCACCTTCCGGTCACACACACACACACACACACACACACACACACACACACACACATGCATACATCAACAGAACGCAGACATCTCAAAAATTACACTCGAAAGTTGGCAGTAACATTCCATCTTTAGCAATAAGATCCGACAGAGGGTAACAAACCGAAAACATAGCGTTAAAAACAAGTGTTCAGTTCGTAGTGCTGTGAAGGGTGGAAAACAAAAATCCAAAAGGAAATTATAAGAAAGAGAACAGCGAAAAAAATAGAACAAAGACACAACCTGTAGAAATTCATCCGTGGATCTTGTAAGTAGAATTCAAAATACTACTTACGCCATAGAAAAGCCAACCACCAGAACTGTTTATAGCCTGTATATACATTGGCCAAAATGTAACCTAAATAGTTCAAATATATACAAATTACAGACCACTGAAGATGCCTTGCAAAAAATAATGGCGAAACGCATATGGCACGGAAAATTGTGTTTCATTCGGTTGTAGCCAGGCGGTTCAAAAGTAAAAATTATCATCATGCTGTAGTATTACACGCAACTGAGGACGATAGGTCTCCAAGAGTTGAAGATGTTAGGTTTACATTCATCATACAGTTTGGCAGCAAACCACGCGTAATGCATCATTTCGCTAAACATTGACGAGGACAGATGGTAATGTACAATAGCATTTATTTGATGAAGTCTTCTCGGGATGTGATTTCTTTCTCTCTCTCGACGAGATAAGAGGGTTTTGATCAAATTCTTTACCTGACGATAAAAACAAACATCACAAGGGTGCAGTAGCGGAATGTACGTGAGAGAGGAATCACTTTAATACTTCACGATGGCAGTCTTTCATTTGAAAAATCTCCTCGTATAATTGTTGATTTGTTTGTCTTCTCCACGAGTCAGGTAACAGAACAAATTTATTCTTCTTCACGCAGGGCTTGATCACATGTCAAAAACCTTTCACTTATAAGGCTTTTTAGGCCACAGACAGGTTTGTTGCAGGCATATCTGTCACCTCCTTCAAAGCAACACACGGCCATCATTGGCATGAGGTACAACCAGCTTTCATCAGAAAACACAACCGACCTCCACCCAGCCCTCGAGCTATCGCCTGACATCACTGAAGTTCAAATGGCACGGTTTGGGGCCAGTGGAATGCATGCTACAGGGTGTCTTTCTCGGAGCGCTCCTTGAAGTAACCGATTTGTAACAGCTATGTCATTGTGGTTTTTTTTCTTTATTGTCATTTTTATACCTTACAAACAAGGTAGGCCGACAGCGGCTTATTTATGCTGCCCTTCGACCATAGAAAAGACATACAGTACGACAGGAATACAGAAAAACAAACATACATGGAAGACGAAAACGGGAGACAAAAATAGCAAAATTACTTTCACTGACGCACTGCTCGGAGAAAAAAACGTTCAACACTGCACACAACAGAGAATACAGACTGGCACATGTATACGGAGGAGCTCAGACGGAGAGACACTGATGTACTGACGGGACGACAAACACGAGCACTGTGGTGGCGATCTTCGGCACAAGAAGACAAAAAAAGCTGTGGGCCTGCCAAAGGGAAGAGGTGAGGGTAGGAAGGAGAGGGGGAGGGTGTTGATGCCACTGGGAGAGAAGAAGGGAGGGGGAAACTAGAGGGTAGGGGGTGTGTGGAAGCCCAGTGAGGTGGGGAGGGGGGTAGGGGAGGGAGGGAGAAGTGAGGAGGGAGGGAAGGGAAAGAGGGTGTCCTGGAAGAAAACACAGGAGGAGGAGAAGGGGGAGGATCAAAGTTGGTAGGAGGGGTAGATGGAGGGGATGAGGTCATCATCAGGGAGGGGGAGTTGGCAGAAGCCACCTTGGCAAGGGTATGGAGTGTGGCAAGATGGAGAGCAGGTGGGATGCAGGAGTAGGCGACAGGCGTGGCAGTGGATGTGGGTGGGAAAGGAGGGAGAGACAAGTGGGTGAGGGGGATCAAGTTTGCAGGAGGTGTAAAGGATCCGTATCTGTTTAAGGAAAAGGAGGAGGTGTGGGAATGGAATTAAGTCATAGAGGATCTGCATGGGGGAAGGGAGATGTGTGTGATAGCCAAGGCAGAGCGCATGGCATTCCAGGATTTGAAGGAATTTGTAGGAGGTAGGAGGGGCAGAGATCCAGGCAGGATGGGTCTAACAGAGAATAGGGTGGATGAGGGATTTTTAGGTGTGGAGGATAGTGGAGGGGTCCAGACCCCCTGTGCAGCCAGAAAGGAGCTTGAGGAGGCAAGAGTTAGGAATGTGCCTTGGCTTGGATCGCCTGGAGATGGGGGGGAGGGGGGGTTCCAGGAGAGGCGATGGTCAAGGGTGACGCCAAGGTATTTGAGGGTGGGGGGTAAGGGCGATGCGACGGCCGTAGACAGTAAGATAGAAATCGAGAAGATGAAAGGAAGGGGTGATGTCCTACAACGATCGCCTGGGTCTTGGAAGGATTGACCTTGAGCAGCCAGTGGTTACACCAAGTGGTGAACCGGTCAAGATGGGATTCGAAAATATGGTGGTAGCGTTGCAGAGTGGGGGGAGGGCGAGGAAGGCGGTGTCATTGGTGTACTGGAGAAGGTGTAAGGGGGGTGAAAGGAGAGGCATGCCCACCATGTAAAGAAGGTAGAGAAGTGGGGAGAGGACGGAACCTTGGGTAGAAGGTGTAGGAATCTGTGTTGTGGGTGGTGGCATAGGAAGGATGGTGGCAAATGAAGCAGGCGATCAGATGAATATAGTTAATAGGAAGGGCAAAGGTTTGGAGCTTGAAGAGGAGACTGGAATGCCATACATGGCCATAGTCACGTTCAAGGTCGAGGGAGAGGAAGATTGTGGTGCGACAGAAGTTGAGTTGTTCAGAGAGGAGTGAGTGAGGTGAAGGAGAATGTCATCAGCAGAGAAGGATGTCCGAAAGCCATATTGGGTAGAGGGAAGGAGGCAGTGCTGGTGGAGATGCTGGTTTATGCGTCAGGTGAGGATGGATTCCAGGACCTTGCTGAAGACCAAGGTAAGGCTGATGGGATGGTAGGAGGAGACAGTGGAAATCAGTTTGTCGGGTTTGAGGAACATCAGGGTCCAGGAGGTTTTCCACATGTAGGCGTGGAAGCCAGTGGACAAGACCACACTATATAGCCTGGCCAGAGTGGAGAGGAAGGAGGTGGGAGCTTCACAGAGGTGACGGTAAGTAACACGGTCATGACCGAGAGCAGTCATGCATTTAGTCCGGAGTGTAGCGAGTAGTGATTGGGGCGTTGAGTTTTGTGTGTGCTATGTTGTCCAAGTACTGGACACCAGGAGCGAAGGGAGGGGCAGAGGTGTGAGTTCAATCTCGGACATCAGGGAAAAGGCAGTAATCGAACTTTGGATCGCCAGGGATGGTAATGATATTGGAGAGAAGCAAAATGGTTGGCCTTACTAAGGGTATGGGGAAAAGGGTGGTCATCAAGAAGGAGAGGGTAGTAGGGGGGGGGGTTAGATCTAGTAAGGCAGCGGAAGGCTGAACAGTACTTAGGCGAGTTAATACGCAGGGTAGCAAAAGACGGGTGCATGTCTTCACCAGTTCCAGCGTTTCATGGTCGCAAGCAAGTTTTGGATGTGTTGTTGGCGTTGCTGGTTGCGTCATAGTGTGTCCTGTTCCCATGTGTGAAGGAAGGCTTGGTATAGTCAGTGGGATTCATGAAGGAGGAGGATGGCCTGTGCTGGTAAAGTGGGGTGATGTAGGGGGATAGCGATGGTAGGGATGTGGGCCTCCACAGCCTCAGACAAGGTCTGCTGCAGAAAGGAAGCGAGATGGGTAATGTCATCAGGGTGATAGTAAGCGAGGAGGTGGCTATCGATCTGGGTAGTGAGGGTGTCCTGGTAGGCATTTCAGTTGGCATGGGAATAGTCATGGACATATTTCAGTGGGAGAGTCGAGGCGAGGGTTCAGACAGGTGCGATGACCATCTTATATGGTGATGAGGACAGGTAGATGGTCACTGCCAATAGGGTTGAGGACGTCCATCGCTATGTGGCCAAGGAGGTTAGGGGAGGCCAGGATAACATCATGAGTGGAATTGGATTCGGGGAATGGGAAAAGGGTCACCTTGGAGGGTGGTGAGGAACCAATGCTACCATCATAGTTGGGTGGCGGAATGACTATGGATGTTGAGGTCAGCACGTAGGAGGAGAAGGTACAGTCAGTGTGGGAAGGAGGGCTTGGAGCCGCCAGGGATCTGGCGGTGGTGGCCAATGCCTACCCAGTCACATGCTATCAGGAGGGGATTATCAGAGTGGTGAAGGAGGTAGTACAATTTGTGGACAGTATGTTGGGGCTGGAGAAGGGTTTCGTTCAGGAAGAAGGCATCCATGCTGTGGGTTGTGAGGGTATGTCTGAGGAGTTTCTTGTTAACAGGAAGGGAGCAGATGTTGTTGAACTAGATATGGTGCTGTAGAGCCATGACGGGAACTTAGATGAGGGTGTCAAGATGGGAGTAGGAAAAGTGGGCTTGGTTATGGGAGTAGGTGGCGTAGGTATTTAGGTGGAAAATGGAGTGGGCGGCGAGGGATATCTACTGGAGGGTGTGGGGGATGCTGGAAAGGATGGACATTTTGGAGGACAATGGTAATGAAGCTGATGATGTCCTCGGCAGTGGGTGGAACAAAGGGAGTTGCCAGGAGGGGTGGGGGCATCCAGAGGGCGGATGGAGATGGTGAGATCAGGAGTGGAGGGGGCCTTGCACTGCTGGAAGTAGGTGGGGTGGGGAAAGTTGCAAGTGTTACAGGAGATTGGGACACTGCCAGAGGAAGTGTGCCTGCTTACAGTGCAGGCAGACTGGGGTCTTGCGGCACTGAGATGTGAATTGTAGCGCAAAAACCTCTGGCAGGGGATGGATTGGGGAGGGGAATGGAAGGGATCAACCTTGTACTGGCCATGAAACAGGAGGACCCCCTCCTTTAGGAGAAGGTCTATAGAGGGAGTGTGCTCGGAGAAAACCTGCATAATGCAGGTGGGGCTGGAAGGATTATAGATCTGGCTGACAGCATGTATGTCAAGCTAGGGGAGCACTTTGAGCTCTTCCAACATCTCCTCCTCCATGATTGTCGGACTAGGCTGAGTGATCATGGTGGTGAGGGTTGGCAGGTGATGTCGGGCTTGGGGCTGGTGGGAGGAGGAAGGTGAAGGACAAGGGCAAGGGAGGCATTTGAACTGAAGCAAGTGATAGGGATTTTTGAGAGGAGGTTCGAATGGAGGGTGGGGCTTGGGGAGGTAATAAGGTTCCTATGGGGGTGAGGAAGGAGATAGGGGCTCCGGAAAAGTGTTGGCAGGGGAGCAGGGAAAGGTTCCGGGCTTCAAGGAGAGAGGGATTTGGATGGGACAGGAGGTATCTATAGGAGGGGGAGGTAGAGGAGGCGGCAGAAGGGGCAGGCAGGTAGACATCCATGGCATGTTGGGAGGGGGGGGGGAAGGAGGAAGAGGCTGGGACTTCTTGGGAGCTGAGGAGGCGTGGATGCCGCTAGGGTGCTTAACAGCAGCGACAGGGTGGGAAGAAGCATGGGGGATGGGAGCAAAAGGGAAATGGCAGGATGTGGCAAGTCTCAGCGTTGGTGCTGGTGTCGGAGCTGGTGATGGTGATGGCAATGGTGTGGTGTGGGCTGTGGCCACCACCCTGGCGGGGGCCACAGGAGTGGTCAAAACATCATGGGGGATGGAGGGAAGGGATCAGAGGAGGTGGCATGAGGGGAAAGAGCAGGGGATGGGGTGACAAAGGCCACAAGAATGAAAGGGTTAGAATTGGGGGGATGGATTGTGGGGGGGGGGGGGGCGGGTGCACCACGTAATCGCAGTGGTGGTGGCGGATGGGGAGTGTAGACGATGGCCATGGTGGTTGTGGTGGTGTGGGGGGCGGTAGTCATGGTAAAGATAATGAGGGTGAGGAGGGAAAAATAGGAGACACAGGACAAACATGGGACGAAGACAGCGGCGGAGCACACATGAAGAAGAAGACAGAGATGGAGATTCCCAATCGGGCCAAAGACCCCCTGCCCGACGGGCGGGAGACAGCAGGGGAGGGGGGTAGGAAAAGCCACAGCTGGGGGTGGCGAAAGGCGGACCATGTCCGCTGCTGTCTCAGGTCCGCTGGGTCACTAGGCTGTCGGGCGGGTGGCGCTGGGGCCGGCTGACATGGCTAGGGACCAGCTGGCGCTGCTAGAAGCTGCCGACGCTGCTGCGGTCCCTGGGACTGCGACTGCTGCTGCTGCTGCTGCTGCCCCGGGACTGGTCTGCTGCATCGTCGTCTGCTGCTGCTGCTGAAACACCTAACACTTCGACAATTGCAAATCCTATCCGCGAAGGGCGGCACTCGAAACGAGTTCCGCCGGCGGAGATGGTCATTGTGGTGCCAACTGCTGCTCAAATTGAATCGCTAGTTGTAAGAAGGTAATAAGTACCGAAAATAATAAATCGAGATTTTGCCGAATTCGAGTCATGAAAGGGAACTATAGAATACAAGAAAGGAACGAAAACCAACCCATTAAGCCTTGAAAAGCAAGTCTGAATATTCCATAAGGTGGAAGAAGGAAACAAAGACTGGATTTATTTCTGTCTTCCAGCTACTGCCACGCATGGCCAAGAGATGGCAGAAGGGCATGGAACAAGTTCGTTCTTGCCCCATCTGCTGGATATCTTTTTAACTAGTTAATTTGCAGTTGGTTAATGTGATTACGTTTTCGTGTAGAGCTAATTTCTTCGTATTACAACATACTTATATAATGTCATCGATATCCGAGAGTGATTCTGAAGTGGCTTCATCGTTCAGAAACAAGCGGAAAAAAGGAGTTCGCAATGTTCACTGCTATAAACGTGAAGTGCGGAAGAGGCAGCGTCTTCTTGGTCAACAATATGTGAGTACCACCACAGGTAACACTATTCCTGCAAAATCAAACACCAACCTTTCGTGTTCCTGGAAGTTGATATGTACAGTCAACTTCCCTTCTGAAGAGAAGAAATATTTTCTAGACAATTTATATGATTGACGAAACAAAAATGAACAAGATACATTCCTAATGGGTCTGATAATATGAAGTGATCCAAAACGCCGCCGTTCAAAGAACAAAACCCTAAGAAACGAGACAATGTTTTCGGTTTCTTTGTTCTGAAAAATGCCAACAAAACAATTCATGTTTGTAGAAGTGCATTTTCCGTTTTACATGCCATCAAAAGTAAAGAACTTTTCCTTTTGTCTACTTTAATTGCTTCTGGAAAATCTGCAATTGATACGCGCGGTAAACATATGAACCGGGGCAATTTTTTACCTCCACAAATACTAGGTGCTATTGATGATCATATAAGTGAGTTTCCAATACACCATTCTCATTACTGCAGTACGGAAATTAAATATCTAAGTGCTGAGCTGGACATATAAACTTTGCGTCACCTGTTTTGTGAGAAATATCCGCATTACGCATTTAGTGTCAAATACGATTTTTATCGGAAATATAATAATGAGAACCATGGATATAGATTTGGGAGGCTTCAAGTTGACGTCTGTAGCACATGTGAGGAATTGGAAACGAAGATCAAATCACCAGTTCTCAACGTCACCGCAAAACGTGTCGCGGCCGCTGAAAAGATGGTCCATTTACGTCGAGTCAAGAAATTTTTCTCCAGACAAAAAGAAGTGTTGCAACTGCGCAATGAAAAAGAGGAAGTAGGGTGCCTCGTCTTTGACTACATGCAGAATCTTCCACTGCCGAAAATTCCGGTGCAGGAGATGTTTTATCTAAGAAAGCTTTGGTTGTATGTTTGTTGTATCCGTGATGTGAAACAGGATCAGCAAATTTCTACACATACCCAGAAGGTGTGGCTAGAAGTCCTGATGAGGTATGTAGCCTACGTTGGTTGAAGATTCAGGAGATGAGCCCAAGCGACGCTTGCGGTGGACAAAACCGAAATATTACTGTCATCAGGTTTCAACTTGCCTTGGTATCACTTGGCCGTTTTGCTACAATTCACCAATATTTTCCTATTCGTGGACATTCATTCCCGCAGTGTGATAGGATCTTTGGTACTGCCCAGCATAAGATTAGCAAAATGTACAGAATATACACTCCGGACGAATGCTGTGAGTTGATACAAACAGCATGAGAATTTGGATATTCTGTGAGAAAGGTGACTTCAGAACAGATCATGAATTACAAGGATTGATGGCCAAAGTTATTCAAGAAGTCAACGAAAAGTACTGACAAACATTCAAACTTTTGTATTTCTAAATACCAACACCTTCAACATTCAACTGATTTTAAGGGTGCTGTAATAGCCTCCGAATTCGTTGATGGCATCGTTCAGACAAGATTTGTCCTTCAAAAACCAAAGTTAATGGATGAAATAACGCTTCCTACAGAGACTCCATACACAGGAAAAATACCCATAAATGAGAAAAATTCAAGACGTAGAGAAGATAATCACCTACATATCTGCAGAAAAGAAACGCTTCTATGAGGACTTAGTAACCTGGCCTACCGCCTCAGATTCAGCTGATAATGATGATGAGTGATTTTTGTGTCCAAGTTTTTTTCTTTAAAACTTTCTGCGCATTATTAGTGTAAAATAATTGATGCCCTTTTAAACTTTTCAACTATATACGTTATTCCAATAGCCTATAGTGTTATGTTTTTACAACTTTGAATAAAATTTGAAAAGCATTATTGACTTATTTCTTTAGTTTTAGTCACATTTTCAATCAGTTGGAAGAAAGAAACAAATCTATCAACTTTTTTTAATTTATGAGTCAAAGTACAATACCTGGAAATTGTCCGAACACAGCAAATGGATGGAAATGTTGTTCTGTGTGTGCAACAAAAAATAATTTCTGGTTCAATGAAAAAAGCGTAAGTTATATGGTTTCTTTGAATTTCCCAAAAAACAAGTTTATTGAGTTATTTCCTTCTTCCAACTGCCGATTCAATTGCTGCTGCACGTGCAATATGATGTGCCAGAGCCGTGGTCTTCCCTGTCGGCAGAGCCACGTGGCCATCTGGAGCCCAGTCTTCTTGTGTCCGTACGTTGAGGTGACCACCTCCGCCAGCAGTCACGTGCAATGACAACATTCCTGCCATGTCTTTCTACAGTATCACAGAAGGAACAGCTAGCTTCTCGTAGCCCTAGTACACGGCCTCATTCAAAGTCAGTGAGGTGCTGATAATGGCGTCTTTGTCACTTTAAAGCCATTCTTGACTAACATAAACTCACTATGTCCGATCTCAAAAATAACTAATACTCACGACTTTTTTTTCTTTGTTGTAATTTCATTCCCCTGCCCCATATGGTCAGGGGAGGGTTGGCAGTGGCACAGTCCACCGCTCTTCAGCCAAATGGCTTTAAAAAATACAGAAACGGGAACCCTTACATAAAAAGGGGGACATAAAAAACACAGTAAATGGAGATTATGGGAGTTAAAATATACACTGATATGGGGACATGCACTGGACGACAGTTAAAGTTAAAAGAACACAGCTGGCAATTTGAAGTTCACTTAAAGAACACTGGAGGTAAACACAAGTTAATAGTCAGCCACAGTATAAAAATCACACAGAGTGAGACACTTAAAACCCACTGGAAACGACAGAGCACGCATGTAGAATAAAAAAAAACCGCTGGTAGGGACCAGCTGAGGGACTGGAGGGTGGAGAGGAGGGAAAAAGAGGTTCAAAATGATTCAAATGGCTCTGAGCACTATGGGACTTAACTTCTGAGGTCATCAGTCCCCTAGAACTACTTTAACCTAACTAACCTACGGACATCACACACATCCATGCCCGAAGCAGGATTTGAACCTGCGGCCGTAGCAGTCGCGCGGTTCCAGAATGAAGCGCCTAGAACCGCTCACCCACTCCGGCCGGCTGGAAAAAGAGGGGAGGAAAGTGTAGTGAGGGGGGGCTGAGGGTGCGGGAGGAAGATGAACAAAGGGGGGCAGGAGGCACACCAAAAAGCAGGAGATGGGCAGGGTGGGAGAAAAAGAGGGAAGACAAGGCAGGAGGGAGTGAAGAGATACAGAAGCGGGGTGGGGGGGGGCATGCGAGAGGGAGGGGTTTGAGGAGGAGGAAAACCGATCAGGGGAAGGGAAGAGGTCAGGGGGCCCTGAGGAGTAGGGGGGAGAATGGCAGGGTTGAAGTTGGTAGGAGTGGTAGATGTCAGGTCGAAGCTTATCATCTGGGAGGGGTAGGTGCTGGAAGCTGAAGTGGGATAGGAGGTGGACGGTGTGGAGATTGACAGGATAAAGGTAAAGGCACAGCAATGGGCTAGGGGTGGAGAGCAAGGGGGACACCGGAGGTGTGGGAATCGAGTCAGTGGACGATATACAAGGTGTGGATGTGGATGTGTTCAAGGAAAAGAAGAAGGTGGGGGAAGGGGATAAGATCGTAGAGGATGCACTTGGGGAATGGAAGGCGGGTACTGAAGGCGAGGCAGACTGCATGGCCTTCTGGGGTCTACAGGGTCTTATAGAATCTGGGAGGGGTGGAAATTCAAGCAATGCTGGCATAACAGAGGATAGGATGGATCAAGAATGGTGGAAGGATGCAGTCCGCATGTCCCGCCAGACAGAAGTTTCAGGAGGTGGAGTCTATTGTGGACTTTGTGTTGGATTTTCAGGAGATGGGGGTCAAGGTGAGGTGCTGGTCAAGGGTGAGGCCAAGGTATGTTAGGTAGGAGGGGTGAGGTGGGTAGGACAACCATAAATAGTTAGGTAGAAATCATGGAGATGGAAGGTACAGCCTATGATAGACACCTGAGTCTTGGAGGGGTGGTGAACTAGTCAAGGTGGTTTTGAAGGCTACATTACACTCACGACCGTTCCAGTGTGTTTTTAAAGCAAAGCTGATTTTTGTTCTCAAAGGGGCGCTACTAATGCCACGGTTATGCGACTGGGGCGAAATTTGAGTAGACATCATCTTTCAGATGTAGAAACAAGGCTGCCAACTTTCGTTTATGTCGCACAACTCCTTATGAATTTGCGATTTTTTTCATTAATAGATATGTGTAGTATAAAATTGCTCTACGCTTACTTTTCAGCTGTGTTTTGTTTATAGATGAAATGCTGGCGCCTGAGCAACTACTACTGCCATTCTTCTCTGGGGCTGCCCCTAAATGCACATTAGGCAGGAGACGGTCTCATTTCTTATTGCATATCTTATGATCTTTAGGATCTTAGTGTGTTGCAAACTGCAATTACTTACTAGTTTTAAATGTATATGTTTTTTCATCCATTTGACGGAGAGCTGAATGAATTGGGTCGTCTTAATATCGTGCTATTATTGTAGCGGCCTTAAAAGCATACCGCATGATCGATGCAAGAACCTGCCTTCTCTCCTTCTCCTTATATTTACGATACGAAGCCCGATGTCACTTTTGAAGGCTCCTCTTATTACAAATCCAAGTCAAGCGTTTATTTTAATTTCATCTCACGATCACGTAACGTCTTATCAACAACATACCGACAGTTATTAGTTTCGCCGACTTCATTACAAAAATGTTCAAATGTGGGTGAATTCATAAGGGACCAAACTGCTGACGTCATCGGTCCCTAGACTTACACAGTACTAAAGCGAACTTAAATTAACTTATGCTAAGAATAACGCCAGCCGCTGTGGCCGAGCGGTTCTAGACGGTTCAGTCCGGAAGCGCGTTCCTGTTGCCGTCGCAGGTTCGAATCCTGCCTCGGGCATGGATGTGTGTGATGTCCTTACGTTAGTTAGGTTTAAGTAGTTCTAAGTTCACACATACCTATGCCCGAGGGAGGATTCGAACCTCTGGCGGGAGAGACCGCGCAATCCGTGACAAGGCGCTTCTAACCGCGCCGCCACTCCGCGCGGCGATTTTATTACAGCTTCCATCTTTGATGTAATTGTACTTTCTCGCTTTGCTTACTTCATCCTCTACGACCAGCATTTAAAATACAATACCACAAGGAAAGAGCGATTATACTTTTTTTCCTTAATACTCGATCCAAAAGAGCCAGTAGCATTTCTGGGCATACAGTTGGCAATAACCTTCCGTAAAGGAAATTTCTATACGAGTGGGTTGCTGTATTCATATTTCGTTTTATTTGCAGCGTAAGTACCGTGAAAATTGAAAATAAAGTTCTCGCTTGGGGACTCGGCCGTACGGTCGTTTTCAAATGGCTCATGCCTCGCTCGACCCACACCAGAGATGTTAATTTTTTCTAAACGCTTGGCCATGTGGTACTCCTACATTTGTCACTTTCATTTATTGTCGAGCTCTGTATATACCATAAATTTGGGCGAAATCGGTGATGACGAGTCGGAGAGGCCCACTTGTCAGAACTGTCCATACAGGGTTCAAAAATGGCTTTGAGCACTGTGCGACTTAACTTCTGAGGTCGTCAGTCGCCTAGAACTTAGAACTAATTAAACCTAACTAACCTAAGGACACCACACACATCCATGCCCGAGGTGGGATTCGAACCTGCGACCGTAGCGGTCGCGCGGTTCCAGACTGTAGCGCCTAGAACCGCTCGGCCAGCCCTGTCCACACGAGGGAGGGAGGTTCATGTAGACAAGAAGCTTATCTCAGTCACAGAGCACATGATCAGTGTTGCGTGTCGAAAGATTTTACGAGCAACCGAGCCGTATCATGTACGTCAAACACGTGCTTGTACAGGCCGCTGGTCCGCAGAAGTGGGCGCAGCGCGTGTGTTCTGCGAAGCTGTTGGCCCGCCAAACGGCAGCTACAACGGTCAACTCCGCTTCATAGAAGAAGGAAGCAACGCTCGTCTGTGAGACCGTCGTGGTTTATAGCCGCGTGCAAGAAATGTAATGGCTCATGCGCCACTCTGAGGAGAGAGGGATTAAAGTTCTGAGAAATGCAAGCTTCATCTCTAGGGGCACAGATTTATTCACGAGTTTTTCCGTGATGTAAGAGATGCCGAGGTTGACACTCAATAGGAAAAACAGATTTTGATTAAACATGGGCACTATTAGTTGTAACATAAAGATTTTTAAAAAAAAATAAAGGAAAGAAAGCTATAAATGAAGCAACTGGATTTAACGATAAAGAGAACAGAGAAATAAAAGAGGTGTGGCGAAGATCGTACTTGTTTCGTCTGAGCAGGAAGGGGTGGCAAAAAGTTATTGTTTGGAATTATTGCTGTTCTGCCTGTTGTGGCCGAGTTAAGTATGGACGTAGGAAACATGCGGAACATATGTCTTGTCGATCACATGTGGTATGTTGTCTAATATTACGACTGTATTTTAAACAGAAGGTGGTTAGCTTATAAGCAGCAACTACTTGCTATTTATTACCCTGACATTTCTATCCTCTCATGTTGCTGTTTACTACCCACTTTTTTCGCCTCAGTACGTAGAAATCCGTCGACAGCAGACCACCTGCTTCAATGTATTACCGTGTAATTTCACTGTTGCTGAAAAGAGTGACGTCCTCTCGCGTCCATCTTTAATTTAAGTATTTATGTACTCATTTATGAACTAATCATTCCGAATGAACAAGTGAATCCATTCGTAACATAAGAAGTTAAAGATTTTGGTTGACCTACATCTCCATCTACATACATACTCCTCGAGTCACTATACAGTGCTAGGCAGAGGGTGCTTCCTATGATTATTAGCAATACTATAATTTTGTAGCTTACTTGGAACTTTTCACTACAAAGTGTCATATTACGACATAATCTGTGATACGCGCCCAGCTGAAAAGAAGATATTGAGTCTAAAGTCATATGAAGCCAGGGGGAACATTCTACGTTACTTACGTTTCAAAATTAAAATGACTAAACTCACAGAAAGCATACTCAACAACAAACTGTTTCTAAAGCACAAAATTAAATAAAAGAATCAATTAGAATAAACTGTCGTTCGATTGTCAAAAGTATTTTGCGAAGACATTCCATACTAATAAAACTTAAGATGCAAACTGATCTTTCTGTACAAATTTTATAAACGTACATATACTCACCAACTGCACCATCAACAATTTTACTTGAGAATGGCCCTACAGCCGAAACAAGCCTGTTGTAAAGAAGGATGATTGCTAATTACACCATTTTCATCTTACCTGAAATTATTCGCTACAAAATACGCGTACTGGGCTAAGATAAAATTATTGTCTAAGATAAAATTAATGTCTTTCTGTCGCTGTGGACACCGTAACACCTCTCAACTTATTGTTTGGGTACCTACACCAGATGTACGGCGGTTGGAGCATAGTTGGCGCACAGTCATCCTCAAATAAAGCATATCCTAATTTAACTAAGGTTCTTCATGAGAACGTCGTCACCTTTGTCAGAAAAAATTCCAATTTAAGTTCCTCGAGCAGTGTTACGATCCTAGCAGTGCGTCTTCAAGTTCGTTCGACGTCTGATCATAGAAGTACCCACCTCCACAGGCATGGTCGCTAACACACACCTGTCCGGTGGCTCTCGGCTCGGATGTAAGTCAGTTTGAATTTTCGCTGCCAGTATTTGGCCGACAAGGGTCTGAGAGGTGCTGGTATAAAGCTACCGATTGCCATCCTTTGCACCGATGTTCTGGATGAAATTAGAAACCTTTCTCATGAAGCGAGGACATGTGATACTGTTCTACATCTAGATCTACATGGATACTCTGAAAATCACATTTTAAGTGCCTGGCAGAGGGTTCATCGAACCACCTCCAGAATTCTCTGTTATTCCAATCTCGTATAGCGCGCGGAAAAAACGAATATCTATATATTTCCGTTCGAAATCTGATATCCCTTATTTTATTATGATGATCGTTTCTCCCTCTTAGGTCGGCGTCAAAAAAAATTTTCGCATTCAGAGGAAAAGTTGGTGATTGAAATTCCTGAGAAGATTCAAATGGCTCTGAGAACTATGGGACTTAACATGTGAGGTCATCAGTCCCCTAGAACTTAGAACTACTTAAACCTAACCAACCTATGGACATCAGGCACATCCATGCCCGAGGGAGGATTCGAACCGGAGCGGTCGCGCGGTTCCAGACTGATGCGCCTAGAACCGGTCGACCACACCGGCCGGCTTGAGAACATTCCTCCGCAATCAAAAACGCCTTTGTCTTAATGATGTCCTCGCCAAATCCTGTATCATTCAATGACATTCGCATAATTCGCGATAGTAAAAAGCATGCTGTTATTCTTTGAACTTTCTCAATATACTCCGTCACTCCTACCTGGTAAGGATCCCACACCGCGCAGCAGTATTCTAAAGGAGGACCGACAAGCGTAGTTTAGGCAGCCTCTTTAGTAGGTCTGTTACATTTTCTAAGTGTCCTGCCAATAAAACGCAGTCATTGGTTAGCCTTCCCCGCAACATTTTCTGTGTGTTCTTTCCAGTTTAAGTCGTTCGTAACTATATTTACTAGGTATTTGGTTGAATTTATGGCCTTTAGATTTGACTTATTTATCATGTAATCCAAGTTTAACGTATTCCTTTTAGCACTCATGTGGATGACCTCACACTTTTCGTTATTTAGGATCGAAGCCAATTTTTGCATCATGCAGATATGTTTTCTAACTCGTTTTGCAATTTTTTTTAATCTTATGATGACTTTACTAGTCTATAAACGACAGCATCATCTGCTACTAACCTAAAACCGCTGAACAGATTGTCCCCTGTATTGTTTACATAGATAAGGAATAGTAAAGGGCCCACACTACGTTGAGCAACGCCAAAAATCACTTCTGTGTTACACGACGACATTCCGTCTCTAGCCACACGACAAATAAAGGGTTCGATTAAATCGGAAAATTAATTAATTTAATCCTAAGGAAAAAAACTCATAAAAGAACATTCATTGTACTGTCACTCATAAAGAATGGGATGTAATTACTAGTTTGGTCCAGGCATTGTTCACGTGAATCAAATATTAAAATAAAGTAAATAATGCGTGAACTCTGCGCATAAGAGCAGCTTGCAGCAGCGCTCCTGAAAACAACATCTATTCTAAAGAATTTGTTTTAAATAAAAAAGTAACACTACTTCTTGGACCCGTGTGCATGGAAACGCTATGGATAGGCTAACAAGGAAACTACACGGTAAAAGGCGTAGGTAATAGAGACGTAACATTGGTACACAGGATAAGATTGGTGGCAAAATTATTTATTCCTTAAAACATTGATGTAATGCATCTACACAACTGCTGTTGCCTGGTAACTAAGTACAATTTCTTGTGAAACGGTACACGATTCACGACAAACTCGTATGCCCACGTGGTTTGCGGAGACACAATTTCTATATACAGTGGCCAAATTTTAACCACATTAAACCGCGCATCCTCAAACAATTAACATTTTTCAGAAGGCACAATCGAATGGACAAAGTGTGATGGTAGTGGGCCAACAAACTCTAATATTAAACCACGTGGATGGCTTCCAACGGACATAAGGCAAATGAGACAAGGAAAATTCACGAAGAGGCAAAATTATTAAGGTGCAGGAAAGATTAGAACCTACACAGACGCAGTGGCAGGCAGACAAACATTCACACACTGAACCGAGGGCGCCCTTCTTACATATGCAACACCTTTGTGTTATGTTCTTCTTACGGATCAAAGTCTGCATTAGGAATTAAACTGAAAGCCTGCTGAAGCCTTGCATTCCTTACTCCGAGAAGGTTAAATAATCCTTATAAGACAAGACGCGAGGCCAAAAGCTGAAATCTCCGCTCTCTCTACGAGACAACGCGCCACGTGGTTAAACCAACTCACCCTCCTTCGAAGAGAGCTCGGCAGCAGACCCTCGGCGCGCTGAAAGCAGACTGACCGTCTCAAACACTCCAACGTCTCCCACGCGATTCCGTGGCCAGGAAAACCCAGAGATGAGGCTTCCGCCACCAACCTAACACCGGTAAGGAGAGCAAACCTCTTTGCCTACCTGAAAACTACGGAGGTTGGCCATTGTGTACGACTACTGCTGATTCTCTGCAGCAGACTAAACCACCGTATAGCAACATGAAACACACCACTTTCATTCACTCACGCCTGACAGAGAGTTTTGTATCACTGGAAAGTAAATAAAATGATAATGAAAGGGAACTACAGGATCCTTTCATCACCCCAAACGTCCCGGAGAAGACTGTGCCGTGAATTTTCTAGTCATGCTAGGAGATTCGCCAACAGTCTTCGAAACAACTATACCTTGAGAAACAACTATCGCAACAGGCAAACAACAGTTCAAAAGAAACGACTAATCTACAATATCTAAATGAATTTTGGATAACATTATTCGGTAGTTGTGACCTCATGTGGTCTGCAAAGAAAACAGATTAAAATAAATGAAATGTATGATATTGGAAGCTGACATCATAGCATCTAACTTATTGCAGCAAGAAACATAAAGTATCACGTTAAAAATTGCTTTAAGCAGTTATTAAAAGTTAACACAGAGACATACCTAAAAGGTACACAAAATATACAGGTTAAAAAAGAAAAACAGTATTACAAGATTAATGTCATGAGTGCACGGTTGTAACGATATTCAACAAAAGATCATCATTAACACAGAAGCAAACATAAAACATACACAAGATATACAGGTCTACAAAAAAATCACAATATTACAAGATTAAAGTCATGAGTGCACAGTTGTAATGATATTCAAAAGTAATAATAATTAACACAGAAACATACATAAAAGGTACACAAGATACACAGATTTACAAAAAAAATTGCAATATTACAAAATTGAAGTCGTGAGTGCACGGTTAAATGAGAAAGTATTACGTCGGTGGTTTGTAAGCATGACGTCGCAATTTCTGTTGACACCTTGTTAACCATCATAGCTAGTATCTCACCGTAACACACTAAAGGCATACGCGCCTCTTTAGATTATCTCAAGACAATAACACATCCATATTGTGCGGCGAACAACACAGAAAACACTTGCACTTCACTGACAGTGTGGTGACGTAATCCTCGAATTCACTAGAGCTCACGCCGTCGTCCCACAGAGTGAAGGACCTCATTGGTAAAACACCTCCCGCGGGCTTAGTTGTCAGCACGCATGGCTGTCCATTCGCCACGCCTACTCGGCAGTTCCGAACCTCGCTGATGTACTTCGCCATGGCCGGTGTCAACTCCTCCGTTAGGACATCTTAACACACCTGGGTCGTTTGACGTTACTACCTGAGGGAGTGCAGAACTGGCTCTTCTGTTAGCACCGCCCTCGGCAAGCAAGGAACATCGACCACGACTGCATTTCTTCTGAAAGTCAGGGTACGTCGCTTCAGTCGTCGTGTCATCGCCTTCACCGTTTGGCCACAGCTCGGTTGGTAGAGTCATGCAATGTTCGTCAGGACATTCCCTCCCGAGGAAGGCACTAATAAGCTCTTCTTAATGCCTTCCCTCAGCAAGCAGGGAACGTACACTACAAGCGCTGTTTGGTAGCGGTCAGCTGCACAGTTCTGTACTTGTCACATGGGCACACCCCCGTGCCATGAAACTCAGCGAAACTATCTTCCTGAGACGGTAACGTCTCAGTAGCCCAGGAGCCATGCCGTGGTCAGACCGTATTAATGTCTTTGGATCGTGCCTCAGGCACTGCCCAAATCTTGCTTGTGTGTGCATGGGTCAAATGGCTCTGAGCACTATGGGACTTAGTTTCTGAGGTCATCAGTCCCCTGGAACTTAGAACTACTTAAACCTAACTAACCTAAGGACATCACACACATCCATGCCCGAGGCAGGATTCGAACCTGCGACCGTAGCGGTCAGGCGGTTCCTGACTGTAGCGCCTAGAACCGCTCGGCCACCCCGGTGTGTGCATGATAGACGCTCCTCTGCGTCACGCTAAAACAGCTCCACGCACCTGCGCCTGGCCCGGATCAGCGACCAGGGCGCTGACCTTCCGCGCCACGCTGTCTGCCTTGGCCGACAGTCTGGGATTAGGGGTAAACCAGCTTCCGCTCCCCTTGGCGTGAAAAACAGCCGTGACTGCTTGCCACACCACTAGCTCGCGGCTGATAGCGGCGCTCCGCAACACCTGCCTTTGCAGCAAGACATCTACATCTACATCTACATTTATACTCCGCAAGCCACCCAACGGTGTGTGGCAGAGGGCACTTTACGTGCCACTGTCATTACCTCCCTTTCCTGTTCCAGTCGCGTATGGTTCGCGGAAAGAACGACTGTCTGAAAGCCTCCGTGCGCGCTCTAATCTCTCTAATTTTACATTCGTGATCTCCTCGGGAGGTATAAGTAGGGGGAAGCAATATATTCGATACCTCATTCAGAAACGCACCCTCTCGAAACCTGGCGAGCAAGCTACACCGCGATGCAGAGCGCCTCTCTTGGAGAGTCTGCCACTTGAGTTTGTTAAACATCTCCGTAACGCTACCACGGTTACCAAATAACCCTGTGACGAAACGCGCCGCTCTTGTTTGGATCTTCTCTATCTCCTCCATCAACGCGATCTGGTACGGATCCCACACTGATGAGCAATACTCAAGTATAGGTTGAACGAGTGTTTTGTAAGCCTTCTCCTTTGTTGATGGACTACAATTTCTAAGGACTCTCCCAATGAATCTCTCCCATATGATACGCAGGCTCACTAGGCGGCCTGGCGATGTAGCGCTCACTTAATAGCTGCACTCACAGAGATTTTCACACATTATGGATGTCTTCTTCTATAGTGGTCAATCCAAGGATTGGTTTGCAACAGCAACAAATGGATGCATTACAAAAAAAATCAGCAGAGTCTCCTACTACTGACTAATACATGAAAAATTGCCCAAAAATGGTTTGACAAGGAGGGCCTCCTTGATATGAGTAATAAAAAAAATTAGAAAATTTATATGACCAAAATTCAAACGACAAAGATACATCTTATATAACAGATACAGCATTACATACGTTGTTCAGGATACGTCTTGTACAAGATTTGGTAAGGATTTGGAGTAGATTTGGTGACGCTACTAACTACAAACACAAAACTTTATTTACTACTACCTACATTCCCACACACAATCTGACGAATTTGTACCTGTCACCACAAACATATAGAACAACTACTATACCCACACACAAAAATATATTTTTTCGAAACGTAATACCCATATTGTTATTCGTTGACTGCTTCTCCATGGTTTGCAGTACATTCTTGCTGATCTGTGGAAAATTTCTGTGACATATTTTCTATGAACATTTCATAATAGAAGTTATGGTCAATGAGACACAGAAGGTTCATAGAAGTCATACCTGGAATCGTAACGTGTTAATATTTGAGCATCAGACAGATGTAAACGAATGAATAGGCATAAAAATAGAAATCAAAATCACTTTATCCTGTATGTAAACACATAAAAGATTGTCAAAAACGTCAAGACATTTGCCCATGGTCATAATTACTTATCTTAGTAATTGTCATACGATACTCACAATCATTGCACCATTACTCACCAATGTCGCCAGGAATCCTCACATACCTTCACGTTATATCACACTTATGGGTTGTTACCTTGATTCTTTATCGAATATAAAAATTTCTTCAGTTTAAAAGCTGTTTCAGCATTCTTCCAGGGCTTCCATATTCTGGTATTAATTTTGCCACCAGTCTTATCCAGTGTACCGATGCTACGTTTCTATTTCCTACGCCTTTTACCGTGAAGTTTCGTTGTTAGCCCATCCATAGCGTTTCAATGCGCACAGGCCCAATAAGTAGTGTTACCTTTTTATTTAAAACAAATTCTTTAGAATAGATGTTGTTTTCAGATTTGCTGTTGCGAGCTGTTTTTATACACAGTGTTCACGCATTATTTACTTTATTTTAATATTTGATTCACAAGAACAATGCCTGGACCAAACTAGTAATTACATCCCATTCTTTATGAGTGTCAGTACAATGAATGTTCTTTTACGAGGTTTTTTTTTCCCTTAGGAATAAATTAATTAATTTTCCGATTCAGTCGAACCCTTTATTTGTCGTGGGGCTAGAGTCGGTGGCGACCCAATCTTTTATGTTGATTTCTAAGTCAGATAGCATTTTCTTATTCAAAGTGAGATTCACGCAACTTACACATAACACCAAGTTTTTTTCGGTTGGATGTGCTAATTGGTATATTGTCGTTCTGCAACACAGAATTTACGTGAATTTAGAATATAGGTGTGCAATTTCTTCCATGTTTTATCTTGTTTATGTATTACTGTATAGACATTATGATTAAGTATTCCATTGTGTTACAAGTGTGGGTTGGTTCATGTCCTGTGATGTGTATCGGTGTAATAAAGTAAATCTTGGGTGCTTTGTGGGGACTGTGAGTCCATTAGGAGACATTGGTCTTATTCTTGTTGTATTTTGGAGCATGGAGTAACTATCCTTGAGACGTGTAGCTGTTCAGGGAGCCGCAATCGGAAAAACCAGCCATACAATAACCCTGAACGAGGACGAGATCAAAATGTCGAGTCCGACCAGGAACGAAACGCTGAAAACGCAAGTACAAGTGTTGTCCATCCTGAGCCCGCTGTAGTGATTTCAAATCAGTCGATAGATGCAAATTCATTACAGACTATGCTACGACAATTACTAGGCAGTAATAGGAGAGATAACGAGGAAGCGAATAAAAAACATGCAGAAGAAAATAGGAGGGATATCGAGGAAGCAAATAATAATTGAGCAGTGAAATAGTACAGGGTGTTGGGGAGAAACTGGCGATCATTGACCAACGCATCTCCGCTTTAGGGGAGGGGCAGCTACTCATTAGTACGCGGGTGATGGGGCAAGAAGAAAGGTTTGCTGGGAATCTACGAATGCTAGCAGAGAAATACCGGAGTGAACAAGCGGCTCTTGAGTCCCGACTAGAACGAAGTTCCGCCGGGGATCTCCGCGCGTTAGCAGAACAATGCCAGAGTGACCACGCGGCTCTTGTGTCCCGAATAGAGGACACTGCGGCTAAGTGCCCGGTCCACCTTAGCGTGCAGGTAGAAACCCTCAGCCAGGCGATAATAGCCCTTCAGCGAGAGCAAGGGCATATGCAAACACACCAAGACACGGCCCACCGAGAGATGCGAGAAGAAATATACAGGATCTCAGACGCAGTAGCGCATAATTCTGACAATAATAGGAGTTAATAGGGAAACGATTACCTCGTCATCAGCGGATGCGGACTAAATACGGTCGATAGCGAAATGTCCGCGCGGACGGTGTGAAATAAATATACAACAAAGAGCGGCTACCGAGGGACTATGTGAGTGCATGGCCCATTTAGAACTTCCCTAAAAGGGTTAACGGCCCATGAAGTTGAAAGAAATGAACGAAAGGGCCATTATTCCGACGATGATTCCGGTAACGATGGCGAATTTGATCATCGTCACGATCACGGATCTCGTACGAGGTGGGAACGGCGCGGATCCCCTCAGGAACGTTCGTCAGGGAAAACTCACGAATTTGACTTTAAACATTTTCTGACGGTGAGGATGTCTTAAGTCTTCCGTAACTCTGCTACGGGGATTCACCCGCGGGCCTGTTTGCAGCAGTTCGAGTTCTCCCTTCCTCTTACGTGGCCCAGTGCGAACAAAATAGAGTAGGCCCAAATGTGCTGCTACCTCGACGGTGAGCCAGCGGCGCGGATGATTTCAATTGCACGAAATTGCTAAACAGTTGGGGACTTTCGTCAACACTTCCTGTCGATCTATTGGTCAGTGGTAGCGCAGAGTCGTGTAAAACAGGACTCATTATGCTACCAGAGTTAAACCGATCGAAATTCTCCAACCCTGCGCAGAAGTTCAAAATGGTTCAAATGGCTCTAAGCACTATGGGACTTAACTTCTGCGGTCATCAGTCCCCTAGACTTAGAACTACTTAAACCTAACTAACCTAAGGACACCACACACGTCCATGCCTGTAGCAGGATTCGAACCTGCGACCGCAGCAGCCACGTGGTTCCTGACTGAAGCGCCTAGAACCGTTTGACCACCGCGGCTGGCTGTGCAGATGTTCGAGCACATGCTGCAGGCGAATGAACATCTTGACGATCCTTATGGACCTGCGGAAATTACTCGTATTGGCCTGGGAAAGTTTCCAATGCAGTTGCGGCACGTTATCGTTGCAGGACGATGTAAGGATGACGCAGAGGGGTTTCCCAATCTCCTTTTAGAGCTTGGGTGCGATGCAAATGGCACCACGCAGAATTACGGTCAGAGCGCCTATGAGCAGCGGCCGCGCGAGCGAAGCCGCAGCCGTAGAGACAGGTGGCAATCCAGACGTAACGGGTCGCCTGAGAGTTTTATTGCGCACGAGCGTTGGCAGCGACGCGACTCCTCACGGAACGCGGGCAGAACAAATGATGCCAATTGTCATCATTCGCCGAGAGGAAATCAAAAACACCCCGTGGAGTTTCGAAGGTATGGTAATGAGCAGAGATTCAGGCGCAATTATAGCGGACCTAGGAACGGTAGTCGTGACCGACCACAGAACAATTATCGAACAAGCAGCATTAGGGGTGCCGTAAATAATATGGGTGGTCCGTCAGTGGGTGTTGAAATTCGTTCCACAAACCCGCGGCACAATCCGCCAAATGCCCCTAATCAAAGAGATCAATGACTATTGGCTGACTCGGTTGGCGTCAACTTAATGAGGACCGGTGCTATTAATGATATTGATGTGCATTTGATAGAGGAAGACGGTATTACGGAGGATTTGTTGAGGGAGGGCCACAGTATTGGTGTGCCCGCGGTAAGCCCAGTCAGTGTTAGATGTGTACTCGATACAGGCAGCCCCTTTTCGCTTATTAGTGAGGCGGCGTTTCGGAAGTCTGAGGAAACGGGGAGTTGACCGACTTTCCAGGTGAGAGGAACCACAGCCAGTAGCACGATATATAGAAAAAGTGTTGAAATTAGAGTACAGACTCGAGTTAACTTCGTCTTTCAAGGTCATGAGTTTGAATTCAATTTTTTTGCGGTGCCGCTAATAAGCGTAGCGATGATATTGGGGACTGACTTTAGAATGCCCACCGCGCCGTAATCGACGTGTCTGGCGGTGTTGTGACTATCGTTGCCGGAAGCAACCCTGTCAGTCTAATTTTCGAGGAATGTGTTTTGCGCAAGGAGTCTGAGGTGAGCTGTCTGAAATTTCATGTTAGGACTGAGTCGCGACCTGGGCAGGAGGTTTTGGTCAATTTAATTAGTGATCTAGATTCACAACCTAATGATCATGATAGGGACGATGTTTTCACGAGCGCTGTGGAAAGATGTATTGCTGGTGCGGGAGCCACGTAAGCGTGTGGAACTGTGTCGCGTTCTGCGAGGCCATGCCCGAGTATTTTCGGATTCACCGGAGGCAATTGATGGATTTCTGTACCGCTTTACGTTGTGCGAGCATCTTCCGTTCTTTGTTAAGCCCTACTGCATCCCACTGGTGCACAAGAGCAGTGTGGAAGCCGAAATAAATAGGATGCTAGAGCAAGGTATAATAGAGCAAGCTAGGAGTTCCTATAACTCGCCATTACTCGTTGTGCCAAAGCGGGACATGTCTGTGCGTTTGGTGTTGGACTCGCGGCAAATAAATACGGTCATCATGTCAGAGACAGATAGGCCAGAAGGGCTGGAGGAACTGCTGCAAAGGTTCCATGGCGTGAAAATTTTGTCATCCGTGGACCTCATAAACAGCTATTGGCAAATTATGCTCGATTCGTCTTGCAGGCAGTACACTGCTTTCCTCTGCTATGGGAGTTGCTACCAGTTTAAACGCCTCCCTTTCGGGTTGAATGTTTCTTCAGCCGCCTTCATAAGGGGCCTGAATAGCATACTACCTGACGACCTAAGAGCGCGCGTAACTCTGTATGTGGACTACATTCTCATTGCACAGAAGTCATGGAAGGAAAACAACCGGGTTCTTAAGCGATTACTCGAAGTATTCGAGAAAGCGGGGGTGACCGTGAATCTGGACAAATCCCAGTTCGGGAACGAAAGCATAAAGTTTCTGGGTCCTGGGTTAATAACGAGCATCAAAGCCGATTCAGGGATTAGTGAACACAGGGCTGTCGTAGCAAGACTGAGTATTGTAATCCACAAATCATCGAAAAATAAGCGAAAAATATACCTATTCAAAAAGGCCGATAAAAATTCACTTGACGCCTTCCTAAGAGACAATCTCCACTCATTCCAAATTAACAATATAAGTGATATAAGTGTAGACCAGATGTGGCTTAAAAATTAATTAATTTAATCATAAGAAAAAACTCATAAAAGAAAATTCATTGTACTATCACTCATAAAGAATGTGATGTAATTACTAGTTTGGCTCTGAGCACTATGGGACTCAACTGCTGTGGTCATCAGTCCCCTAGAACTTAGAACTACTTAAACCCACCTAACCTAAGGACATCACACACATCCATGCCCGAGGCAAGATTCGAACCTGCGACCGTAGCAGCAGCGCGGCTCCGGACTGGAGCGCCTAGAACTGCACGGCCACCGCGGCCGGCTGTAATTACTAGTTTGGTCCAGGCATTGTTCACGTGAATCAAATATTAAAATAAAGTAAATAATGCGTGAACACTGTGCATAAGAGCAGCTGGCAACGGCACTCCTGAAAACAACATCTATTCTAAAGAATTTGTTTTAAATAAAAATGTAACACTACTTATTGGGCCTGTGCGCATGGAAACGCTATGATGGGCCAACAAGGAAACTACAAGGTAAATGGCGTAGGTAATAGAGACGTAAGATCGGTACACAGGATAAGATTGGTGGTAAAATTATTTATTCCTTAAAACATTGATATAATGAATCTACACAACTGCTGTTGCATGGTAACTAAGTACTATTTCTTGTGAAACGGTACACGATTCACGATACACTCCTATGCCCACGTGGGTTGCGGAGACACAATTTCTACATACCATCGCCAAGTTTTAAAAACATTAAACCACGCAGACGCGAACAATTAACATTTTCAGAAAGCACATTTGAATGGACAAAGAGTCATGGCAGCGGTCCAACAAACTCTAATATTAAGGCCGGCCGGTGTGGCCGTGCGGATCTAGGCGCTTCAGTCTGGAACCGCGTGACCGCTACGGTCGCAGGCTCGAATCCTACCTCGGGCATGGATGTGTGTAATGTCCTGCGGGACTGATGACCACAGATGTTAAGTCCCATAGTGCTCAGAGCCATCTAATATTAAACCACGTGGATGGCTTCCAACGGACATAAGGCAAATGAGAGTAGGAAAATTCACGAAGAGGCAAAATTATTAAGGTGCAGGAAAGATTAGGACCTATACAGACGCAGTTGCAGGCAGACAAACATTCACACTAAACCGAGGGCGCACTTCTTGCATTTGCAACACCTTTGTGTTACGTTCTTCTTACGGATCAAAGTCTGCATTAGGAATTAAACTGAAAGTCTTTATAAGACGAGACGCGAGACCAAAAGCAACAAGCTCCCCTCTCGCTTCGAGACAACGCGCCACGTGGTTAAACCAACTCACCCTCCTTCGAAGAGAGCTCGGCAGCAGACCCTCGGCGCGCTGGAAGCAGACTGACCTTCTCAAACAGTCCAACGTCTCCCACGCGATTCCGTGGCCAGGAAAACCCAGAGACAAGGCTTCCGCCACCAACCTAACACCGGTAACTTTCACGCAAGGAGAGCAAACCTCTTTGCCTACCCGAATACTACAGGGGTTGGCCATTGTGTTCGACTACCGCTATTTCTCTGCAGCAGAATAAACCACCGTATAACAACATGAAACACACCACATTAATCCACTCACTCCTGCCAGAGAGTTTTGCATCACTGGAAAGTAAACAAAATGATAATGAAAGGGAGCTACAGGGTGTTTCAAAAATGACCGGTATATTTGAAACGGCAATAAAAACTAAACGAGCAGCGATAGAAATACACCGTTTGTTGCAATATGCTTGGGACAACAGTACATTTTCAGGCGGACAAACTTTCGAAATTACAGTAGTTACAATTTTCAACAACAGATGGCGCTGCAGGTGATGTGAAAGATATAGAAGACAACGTAGTCTGTGTGTGCGCCATTCTGTACGTCGTCTTTCTGCTGTAAGCGTGTGCTGTTCACAACGTGCAAGTGTGCTGTAGACAACATGGTTTATTCCTTAGAACAGAGGAATTTTCTGGTGTTGGAATTCCACCGCCTAGAACACAGTGTTGTTGCAACAAGACGAAGTTTTCAACGGAGGTTTAATGTAACCAAAGGACCAAAAAGCGATACAATAAAGGATCTGTTTGAAAAATTTCAACGGACTGGGAACGTGACGGATGAACGTGCTGGAAAGGTAGGGCGACCGCGTATGGCAACCACAGAGGGCAACGCGCAGCTAGTGCAGCAGGTGATCCGACAGCGGCCTCGGGTTTCCGTTCGCCGTGTTGCAGCTGCGGTCCAAATGACGCCAATGTCCACGTATCGTCTCATGCGCCAGAGTTTACACCTCTATTCATACAAAATTCAAACGCGGCAACCCCTCAGCGCCGCTACCAATGCTGCACGAGAGACATTCGCTAACGATATAGTGCACAGGATTGATGACAGCGGTATGTATGTGGGCAGCATTTGGTTTACTGACGAAGCTTATTTTTACCTGGACGGCTTCGTCAATAAACAGAACTGGCGCATATGGGGAACCGAAAAGCCCCATGTTGCAGTCCCATCGTCCCTGCATCCTCAAAAAGTACTGGTCTGGGCCGCCATTTCTTCCAAAGGAATCATTGGCCCATTTTTCAGATCCGAAACGATTACTGCATCACGCTATCTGGACATTCTTCGTGAATTTGTGGCGGTACAAACTGCCTTAGACGACACTGCGAACACCTCGTGGTTTATGCAAGATGGTGCCCGGCCACATCGCACGGCCGACGTCTTTAATTTCCTGAATGAATATTTCGATGATTGTGTGATTGCTTTGGGCTATCCGAAACATACAGGAGGCGGCGTGGATTGGCCTCCCTATTCGCCAGACATGAACCCCTGTGACTTCTTTCTGTGGGGACACTTGAAAGACCAGGTGTACCGCCAGAATCCAGAAACAATTGAACAGCTGAGGCAGTACATCTCATCTGCATGTGAAGCCATTCCGCCGGACACGTTGTCAAAGGTTTCGGGTAATTTCATTCAGAGATTACGCCATATTATTGCTACGCATGGTGGATATGTGGAAAATATCGTACTATAGAGTTTCCCAGACCGCAGCGCCATCTGTTGTTGAAAATTGTAACTACTGTAATTTCGAAAGTTTGTCTGCCTGAAAATGTTCTGTTGCCCCAAGCATACTGCAACAAACGGTGTATTTCTATCGCTGCTCGTTTAGTTTTTATTGCCGTTTCAAATATACCGGTCATTTTTGAAACACCCTGTACATGACCCTTTCATGTGTACCAGGGATCCGTGTATCGGATTCGGACGTTAAGCCCGTCAACCCACTTGGTGCTATTCGAGAGGAGTAGGCACCAGGTTTGACTCTCTCCGTTCTCCCATCAGCTTCATACAACAGTTGCGTTTTAGTATAATAATAATGAGCGTATGGCATTGCTGGCCGGGAGACCTCTCGCGGGGCGGTTCAGCCACCGCTGCACAGGTTCTTTAACGCCACTACGGAGACTTGCGAGTGAATGAGGATGAAATGATGACGAGAGACGCACAACACCCAGTCATCTCGAGGCAGAGAAAATTCCTGACCACGCCAGGTGTAGAACCCGGGACCCCATGCGCGGGAAGCGAGAACGCTACCGCAAGACCACGAGCTGCGGACCGTGTTACTATACCAGCATCCATTGTATTCACCTACCCTCTGCGAATACACATACGATACGGCTCTCACATATCGGCGAGGAAAGGGGCCAACTTCTGCCGAGGTGGAACACACTTCCAAACAGGTTGCTAAACCCACACCCTGGGATATCCCAGCCAGTAACTCCACTCATTTACATGCATCGAAAAAGTCGTTCTTTCCAAAAGTGTTCATGTTTACCTTCTCTTTCTTAGCCGTAATGTTTAAATCTCTTAGTCTGTTCATACATTCGATAAAATTGAAATACGTAGTCTTTTTCCACAGTGATTCCTTTTATTAGCCTCATATGCAATTGTGTTTTACTACAAGGAACAGGTTTTGAGGTACTGACTGAAGAACAGAAAATAGCGTGCCAAAGAGTGTTGTGAGGAAGTGTCACGTTTCAGATGTCATTTGGTTTTAATGCTGAAAATATGGTGACAAGATGCAACTGTTTCATGGTGAGGCTTTATGGTATTTCTTGTAGTGCTTGTTTGTTTGGTGTCATGGGACCTCAGACACACTTCCGGAATCTATGACTAATGAACAGTTACAAGATACTTAATGAAGTGTGTTTATTTTCTAAAGTTCCTCTTCATCAGTCCGACAACTTTGCACACTTTGTTTACATAATAATATTTCTGCAAATGGCAGCTGACGATGAGTGACTTGAAAGCAGGCTCAAATGTGGAAGAAATATTTCAAGAAAATAAACCGCACCTGGTTGTTTTGTGAAATATGTGTCAGGAAATATGTGTCAGGAAATATGTGTCAAAAATGTAGATCGGTTGTTTCAGCTCGACACACATTCCTGGCACAGTTTCTTGAGTCATGGTGACATATTTTGTAGAAATAAGTTATAGTTAAATCAATAACATTAGCTGCTGATGGGCGTTGGCATACATCAGCGGGGACAGTTGAAAATATTTGCCCCGACCGGGACTCGAATCCGGGATCTGTCGCTCACATGGCAGGCGCTCTATCCATCTGAGCCACCGAGGGTGCAGAAAATAGTGCGTCTGCAGGGATTTGTCGCCGACAGTCTCCGCGTGCGACCCACATTCTCCGCTTACAGTCCACACACTACATTCGTAGTGCCCCTACCATTATACCCATTACTCGCAGCAGACAATCCATGTCCGAAAGAACAGATGCCATCTTCATATCGTTTAAGGCTAACCGGCTGATGACCTTCTTCAGTGGGGATGCACAAGATTTGCCTGAACTCTCACAGGACTCAGTGGATTGTCTGCCGCGATTAATGGTGGCAGGGCCGCTACGAATTTAGTGCGTAGGCTATAAGATGTGGGTCTCACGGGCAGTGTGCTGGCGATTAATCCCTGCAGTCGCACTATCCTCTGTGATGTTGGTGGCTCAGGTGGATAGAGCGTCTGCCATGTAAGCGTGAGATCCCCGGTTCGAGTCCCGGTCGCGGTACACATTTTCAACTGTCCCTGTTGATGTATATCAACGCCTCCCAGCAGCTAATGGTATTGATTTAATTTCAGTTTCATAATAGAGACCTGCTTGGTCACGAATGGAATCTGTTCTTTCAGGCATGTCTTATTCATATATTTTGTAGGGTCTTGTACTGTAGGAAGCAAAGGAGAGGATGTTATTATGGGTGGCCGGTATCCTCTTTCTGCAACACAAATGCACACGAGGATTAACATGGTTCTTTACTTACATCAACAGACAGCTGCTACTTAACTTTAATAAAAAAATGGTTCAAATGGCTGTGAGCACTATGGGACTTAACATCTATGGTCATCAGTCCCCTAGAACTTAGAACTACTTAAACCTAACTAACCTAAGGACAGCACACAACACCCAGCCATCACGAGGCAGAGAAAATCCCTGACCCGCCGGGAATCGAACCCGGGAACCCGGCCGTGGGAAGCGAGAACGCTACCGCACGACCACGAGATTCGGGCTTAACTTTAATAGAGTCCATGTGTTGTGGTACAAGCTCAACCGTGATAGTACTCTTGCAGAAAATGTCTATAATACTTACATTGCAAACTTTAATCTCGCTGCTAGTCTGAACCTGATCGCTATGCACTCGAGTGTGAGCTAGGGACTGAACCTTCCGGTCAGCGGCGGCGGCCTCAATACTTGCTGTCGACAGGGCGTTGGCGGCTTGTTGCTTGTCGGTGTGTCTCTGGCCTCTCTCGGGATAGGCGTGCTTGATCCAGCACCTATTATCGATCTTCGCACTTCATTTTTACCGACCGTTGAGCTGGCGACAGCTATCGGCAGCACATATTTCATTCCCATTGTTCTTTTGTTTGCAGCAGAGAACAGTGTAAATATGTTTTTATATATTTGGTCTGTAAGATACTGCACATAGCCTCTGTTATGAATGAGTTCACAGCCAATGTAAATTTCTCGTAATAGGCTGTTATGTACTTATCTCCAGCACTCTTTTTGTATTTATGTGCTTGACAAATTCTATATCGTAGAGATGGTTTATATGTAATATAAATGATTTCACTCTCTCATAAATAATTTACTTTATATAAGCACGCATGTTGTGCTATTCAGAGGTGGGGTAGGATTGGGGGGGGGGGCAGGGGGAGGGGACAGAGAGTACCGTTGGGCTCAGATCGAATCCACTCGACAGGTTAATGACGATGTTGTTTTTACCCAGTTTCTCACTTCCGACAAGGTGAATACCAGAATGTTACCTACGACCCCCTCAGTTACATGATTCACAACTGTTACGTCTAGAATACATGTGTACCACTTGAAGACCACGAAAAAGGAGATGTAGATCTATGGTGCAGCTTATCTTCACCGGAAGGAACTATAGTGTCAGTTATTGGTAACCGTGTCAAACGTAAAACCAGCATTCATGCGCTGTAAGAAAACCTCAGGCATTATGCCTCAAAGCAAATGTAGATAATTTAGCGTCAGAGAGCATACAGCTGTAAAGAATTCATTCTGGCATTTGCCTGCAGAAACACAGAAGCATATTTTCTCCATAAGAGGACGCAGAGAACAAAGATAGCAGATCTTGAATAACCAGCAGAGGAAAGCAATATCGATAAGGGAACCAAAAGTCAGAATTTTTTCACAACGGGTTGCTGATATTTGGAAAGATATGGTTCGGTGAAGAAGTTTGTTTTCTTAGCATGCGTTATTTCAGCTGGCAGAGGTCGATGACCCCTGCTACGGAGAAGTACTGTTGAGCTCGCACAAAGATTGTCTGAGCTCACTTTTCCTGGTGTACAGCAAGTAGTAGGTTCCCCTTTATTATACGGTAGTGGTATAAAATTAGAACCAATGTCGTTGGTACCGACAGTGAAACACTGCGAAGTACGTAATGACAACAAAAATTCCGTTAAGACGCGGATGTTGAACAGTGTTCGTTCACAACTTAGCTCTGTACCAAAATGAATTTTCTTATTTCCTTACTTATTCTTTTATCTGTTCAAGAATTGCACGCCTCCTCAGATATAAATCTGTATGCAGAGTATATTTCGTTACTCGCTGATGTATCCACTATTTGTAGAGTAATACGGAAATTAATATGTGAGTTTTGTTTGTGATGATATGGAACACCGAACTACTACAAAATTCATTTTCTTTCATTATTAATAACTTTTTGAATCCACAGCCCTGTAACATATGTTACTCTTTTCCTTGCATTAACTGAAATGGCATTTTCATTTCGTTTGTATAGAGTGGTGTTTGATGAAAAGTTAATTGGTCTTAATTCTTCTGTTAGAAGTAATTCACCACCATTATTTGGCCGGTTAGGGGAGGGACGGTGATGGCGTAGAATTTTTTATCGTGGCTTACGTGCCAGTGTCCTAGGTTAAACCAGAAAACACCCTATTCTTTAAAGAATCGAATTCTATGCATAAAACTGCTCCAAACGTCTGATCACAAATTGATCAATGTGTTAAGAACTAAGCATTAATGTTGTAAGTATTCTGTCACACTCACTTCATTCACAATAAATGTAAATAAAAGTTTGTCCATAAATAAAATAACCAATTATTCTTGCTGAGGTATGCTCATGATAATTCACAACATATTGTTAAATTTTTTTAAAACAATTATTTAGGCCTGCTTGTCATACGAGTCTTTGGCTCTCTTTTACAAAGGTGGTGTCAGCTAACACATGCAAATTAACCACTTCATAAATCAACATTTTGTTATTTTATCAGTTGTGACTAATATTTAAATAAAATTATTGGTAAAATAGTAAACTGTTAACTAAATAAATACATAAGAATGACCAAATGTGAGATATTCATATTCTATTTAACTGTGGAAGATATGATGTTCTGACAAATAGTTGCAGAATGAAACCGATATAAAATACATCAGTAAAAATGATAGATATAAATACATAGCTTTCAGGGATGACAGGTATAGTGCAGTGCTATCATCTGAGGTATTATTTGTTGAAATTGGATGAAGCAAACAAAAGTTATTAATTCAGAGGTTCATGGTGTAAATGTTTATTCGCTGCGAAATATTAACTCCTGTAGTTGTAAAGATATTGAAAATGTTGTGTCAGTGGATGTGCATCATTTTTCACCCTGCCAGTTCTTGGAGCACCGTCTGTCCCCTTAAGTGATCGACGCATCAGAATTCGCTGTACCGGGACTTTCCACATTTCCACCCTCACCGCTTGTCTCTGCACCTGGCTGGTCTAAACCGGTCACCAAGCCGGGCTTAGCACGGTACACCCTGAGCCGTGGGCACACTACCACTCAGCTATGCAACAAATTCACCTCAACTCATACCATTTCTGGGCGGCCGAATCGATCGCCTATATATGCTTAACATTATGACGTGTTCTCTGCAGAAGGTCTAAATTGTATGTTCTTCAACTGATATCACGAATACATCGTTTCAAACTTTTGAAAATTATCTTATTATCATTTATTAAGTTCTGAATCTGTCCCAGATGAGATTCTGTTTTTGAAGCCTTTTCAAGTTAATTCAGATTACTGACAAATTCTCCTGTACTGAAATTAACAATAAGCATCAGAAACAGTAGATTATTAAACCGAAGCTAAGGCTATTGGTATTAAGAGAAATAATAGTCGAGGTAATAACTGAAGTATATTGGCGGTTTAAGGCAACGCTATATTTTGTATTCTTAAACAGTTACAGCGCTAGCAGTAAAAGGGAGGACATCTCCGTTGGATGTGACAGCAGCGTGCACAAAGAAGGCTAAATCAGTGAACAAGATGCAATATACAAAAATATGTGCTAAGCAATAATGAACGACTCTGAAAGAGAAGAAGAGAGAAATAAAGGGAAACAGAGAGAGAGAGAGAGAGAGAGAGAGAGGGCAGATAAACGGCAAGCGACAAGGAAGGAAGGTTATAGGAGAAAAATAATAGGAGGAAAAATTAACATCCCCATCAACGTTCATTTGAGAAACAAGTATTTATCCATAATAAGGTGATCAACTTACTGTGATGCTAGATGACGGCTCTGCAGTGTGCTCTTCAGTGCAGTAAATAGTGTTTCGACGCCATCCTTGGTGGGAATAAACGCCGCGCGGAGTGGCTGTGCGGTTTGAGGCGCCGTGTCACAGACTGCGCTGCCCCTCCTGCCGGAGGTTCGAGTCCTCCCTCGGGCATGGGTGTGTGTGTTGTTCTTAGCGTAAGTTAGTTTAAGTAGTGTGTAATTCTAGGGACCAATGACCTCAGCCCTTAAGAATTCACATACATTTGAGCATTAGGGAATACACTTCATCTGAAGTCAACATCAGCACCTAATTATCTCCATGGCCAGTCTGGGAATCAAATTCAGCCACTTGCCAAGGGCATAGAAGGGGAGAGGCAGGAGGACCTTTTGCCCCACACACTCGGCAGCCAATGAAATGCAAAGCAGTAGAGAAGCTGTGAGCTGGTGATGTCACAAGGATAATTCAATATTTAACGCCAACGTAAGTGTCATATATGATAAAGTATCTGAACTACCTAAAGATCAAGAATGTTGACAACTTTGTTTAAGAAATGGCTCATCAGTACTCACATTTCTAAAATTCATTTGAAGCTATATAGCATTCGTCATGGAATATTGGATCGAGCAGGTAGCATATTTCTCTATAAATAATTAGATATCATCAGTTGCTTGTAAAATATAAGTAATAAATAGAAGTCCCTAATTTTTGAACGTATGTTTAACTTTAAATACGATCCGTCAAATGCAGAAAACGAAAAATAAAATCAAGTGCTGTTTCACTTCCCACCCAACTGCTTACTATCACCAGCAGATGGTTGCACCGAAGTTAAAAGAGCCTAGTTCGATCCTTGTACGACAATTTATTACGGCCACCAAGAGATGACTGTGCTGAAGAAAATTTTCGTTGTTCATCTGTTGTGCTGTGAGTTCACACTCTCATCAACAGATGGCTGCAACGTAGAAAATTACGACTGCATTGGTAGAAACGATAATTGTTCCTTTCTAAGTACAAGATGAAACACAGCTGTAAATTAATTATTTTCCACATACATGATGCCTCAGTGTACTTGCAGGGTGTGTAAAACCTTACATATAATAAAACTAAATTTTTGCTCAAATTTCCGTTGAGGTGTTGCTTATATTGCGATAAGCATACATTTTAATGCATTATAGAAACATTTTAATCTATAGATGTGCCAGTATTTAATTTTTGGAGCTTCATTATGCTTGCAAATAAATGGCAAGTAATTTTATTTATTTCTGAGCTACCGACTGGGACAGTGTCTTCTGAAATATCACATCAATCACTGTTACCATTTTTGGTTGGCTCTCTTATGTGTGTGTGTTTTTAAAGAGTCCTTGTCGTTCTGCAACTTATGTGATTTATTGTAATAAAGCACCTTACTCTTTCCTTCCCTAATAAGACAAATGAATTGTATGTATGTGTGTGTGTGTGTGTGTGTGTGTGTGTGTGTGTGTGTGTGATAGCGCTTTAATTAAATCTTGGTGTGGCTGATTAAAGGTCTGATTATTTCCACAAGCCATAGTTTTCCAAAATGCAGCTTCACAGACAGAATACAGACACTATGTGTTTAGATACTGCTGCAATGTAAACATTACATATTCAGATGCACTTTAGCATGGTGACATCATATATGTGGTAAAGTAACTGATTTGAGCCTTACAACGTTTCTTCTTGTACTTAACCTCAACAAGGTCCTAGATAATCAATGTAAATATCATAATTTTCGCATTGTCGACATATTTTGAACGCTTTTTGAATATCGTGACATCATAGATGTGGAAAACAATCTAGGAAATACAGTCTGTACAGCTTTTGGAGAGCCTTTCCACTATAGTTCTGATTGCAAATTTTGTCGAAAGTTGTTATTGTACACAGCCTCTAGTAGACTTGTCACATTCATAATAATAATAGCAATAATCACTCTCACTGATTGTATTTTTTCTAGTGAATAACATGATGCATTATCCTTGCCCCTTCTGAAATGGTGCTTGAGAACACTTTAAAAGTATAGATATTTAATTAGTTGTGTAGTGTAACTTACAAGCTACAAGCCTGTGCTCTGCCACTCAACAATAGCCAACTTACAGCACACTCCCTTCACCTCCACCCTACATACATCACAATCAGCCACTCCTGCACCTGCACATTTCATTGCAGTGGCCAAGGCACTGTACTGTCCCCCTTCTTAAAATCCTGTACGCTACAGACATTCCCCCACCCTCCCCCTGTACCTACCTTCTGCTATATGCTAAGACACCATCTACCTAGGTTCTCACCACATCCTTCAGCTGTCCCACGCTTGTCTCCAACGTCACTCGAATCTTCTCATCATTCCACCTTGGTCATGACCATGATCATTTTCATGCATCTCTAGTATCACCATAGCATCATTCACATTAACGTCAGTGATTGTATTTTAACTGCAATGTATAATTATATAAAAAGTTTTAAAAGAGTATTTTTACAAATTGAACATTACCCATTGGCATCTGTTTTTACGTAAAAATCATAAATATCGTTAACCAATGTGTTCTTTAAGCATCTTTTTTATTAATTTACATTACGAATATGTATTTTAAAAATCTTTTTAGTCTGTGGCACTTTTGGATGAAAAGCCTTTTTATCTGCAGCCAGCCCCCACTTTTTAAGGAACTGAAATGACTGCAAGAAAAGAATTGTAGATTTAGTCTGTTGATCCACTCAGGAGATGGCCCAAAGGTATACATATATGGCCTCAATATTTGGAAAATAAATAAGGTTATTGCGGCTGCGCGCTCAAATCTGAACTGTCCGGTTTGAAGTACATTTCAAATATTTGTTCAAATCTGGAGGCTAAATAACTAAGTAAGGAATTATAGATAAGAGCTTTCCATTCAGAAAATTGTCACATAAGTAAATCAAGAGTGAAATCGATGCCCATTGTCTGCTTTTATGCCAGATGTGCCTGATAGAGCGTTTGATATATAACTTTCGAACGTTTGAGGATTAGGGTGATCCAAGTCAAAACGAAGATCGCCACAATGCACCCAGTCACATGTAGCTAATTTTGAGGGAAGTGTAGGTAATATGAAGCACGACGATGTAGTCTTGATCAACCTATGGGTCAGATATGGTAGCCAACCTACATATTTTTTGTTTCCTCGCATCAAAATGTGTTGAAACAACATTGTTCAAGATGATTGGGGTGATCCCAATGGCTTAAACATAGTATTTGAAGAGTTTGGCGATTGCCAACTTCAAGGGGCGTGTGGGGGAAGGGTCAAGTTCTGAAGAACAGTAACTCACTATATATGCCTATTCAATAAATTTATTGTCTTTTGCCTCATGTTTATTGGACAAATAGTACACAAACTGAACTAACGTAACAGTATTGAGGGGTGGTGGCTTTAATTTTGGTGGGCGTGTCACTCCACTGGCGCCACCCTAAGTACTCGGGGTGCCGATATCGATACTGATCAAACTTTGGGATCTAGGCTCTTTAGGCGAGGGACGTGTTTATGGCGGGCTCTGGGATTGACAGCTGGAGCGCACATGGCTGGCTTGTTGTTGGTTTTGGGGCTCCTGCTATCCAGTAACGGGTCTCGAGAAGCCGCGGGTGGTTAAATTGATCGGAAGCAAGCTTTGCCATTTTGATTAAGGATTGGTAGCGCGAGTAGCGGGAAGAACAGCAAACGCTGCGTGCAACCTGGTCAGTAAGTTCCCCACAAACTCTGCAAGCTTAAATTTTACAACACCTAGGAGATAATCTGTACAGATTGGAGGCAATGAGACCCCTGCTTGGAATACTGGAAGTCACGGCCCCTTCACACCTGAGTGGAGTTAAATCCTGTTTTTTTATTGGTACTTGTCATCGTAAGGCCACGTCTGTGATAATGTGGAATTGAACATGTAATATTAACGCGCCTCCGAGTGATTGTGTGCATGGTCATTGGTCAGTGTAACTGATGATAATATGTTGTTCAAGACCATATTCCGTGCAAGTGTACGAGAATTCTCTGTTATAAATTGAGTTGATGAAATTGAAATTGCATCATAGTATGTGTTGAAGGCAAGGCACTTTTTATTGATAAGTATGCCCTAGTCATTGGATTTGCAGGCACTTATATTTCGCCTTGTTAATTTTCAAGTAATTTTAAGGATTGTTAATCTCATAACGTGTATGTGTAGTCACTTCCAGAATAAGTTAATATTGCCAACATCCTTAGACAGTCTCGTTTGTAGCCTTATTTGGGCAGCGCATCCTGTTTCCTGGGCCCAGAGCAGAGACGTATTTTCTTTCTACCTCGGCAGCACCTGTACTGTCGCACGACGTCTAGGTTGGCCCGCAATCGGGTACCTCTACCAGCCATCTCATGTTGGCTCAAATTGAGTAAATTTGATAGTTTAACACGTGCCACGCCAGAGTACCGCCAATTAATTCCGGAACTCTTCATTTATTCGGTATTGTGAATTCAGCAAGTACATAAGCTACAAAGTGTGTTCTGCAAATCTGAAGTTCCTTGTCACTATATTTACTCTTCAACTACTTGTTTAAAACTTGCACCATTATTAGTACTTCTAGAGCATGTTAAGTTTTAAAGTCCTTTAGTTATGAGTGTGAACTGTTGAGTTTTCCTTTTTTAATCCACAGTCATTAGCTAACACTGTGAAACTTGCCTACTTGTTGCCTGTTGGCTGTGATAGCAGTCTGCTGTAATTTGCTACCTTTTCCTATATTTTGGGGGACTTAATTCTTACGAGTGTTGGAACTTCAATAGTGGGAACTATTTATTTACAGCTCGTACAAAATAGATACGTGTTTCAAAGTTTTACTGACCTTCAAAGTAGCCACCAGCATTGTGTATAACACGTTGCCACCGATGAGGAAGTCGCAGGATACTCTTAACAGTGCCAGTTGTGTTGAGAGTTCGAGCGACGCGGTCTACTTCCCGACGATTTTGTAGTAGTTCTGAAGCGATTGCCGTGAAGTTGAGAGGTGGCAGAAGCCCCCTCTCATATTTCTATCTTACTCTGAGTAATTCGATTTTCCTCTCTAATTGCATGCGGTGAAAAGTTGGCTATTCCTTCACACGCGGACTTCCCACACAGCGTCTCTCGTCACCTGGGTGGTCCGGTGACAGGCGGGCACTGCTGATCTTGAAAGGGTTAAGCCAACGGGTGTGAGGGAGACGAGTGAATGCTTTCCAGACGCCGACATTGTCATAATAGCGGCGGAGACATGCCTGCAGAGGCCTGAAGGAGTTGCTGGGCTAGAGATTCCGTTACTTTGCAGAAACTTAGCGAAAACACTTTCTGGCAGGCTACCAGCGAGGCGTGGGAATGACTTGTGTTCCCAGGCAGTCCTGGCGGGCAAATTCCCGCGTTTTCTGCAAAATCGTAACTGTGATTGTCTTGCTCAGGGCATAGCTCCGTGACGTAGCAAAATCGGCACAGAAATTGGCGCTAGAATCTCCATTGGTGGAATGGTAGTGCTTCGGCAATAGAGTGGAATTTTCCGCCGGTTTTAGAGTTGCTGATTGGAACGTTTAACCACAGCCACTGTCGTGGGGGCGGGAATGTTCTGTGTTCGGTTTGTACGGGTGCTCTTGTGGTAGTCGCCTCTCGCCTTTCAGTCAGAGTAGGTTACAAGACTGAGCTGTCACTGCTCTGGACAGCCTGCCTTCCGTTGGCTGTCTAATATACTTTTATTTGATTGTAACTGTTCAACGAAGTTGCTGAAGTTTCGACTTCAATGTAACTTTCCGAGTACAGTTGGCAATTGAGCGTTCTGCGTACAAGTGACCTATGTTATCTGTCTTGGGCAGTTCTGGCTAAAGTTGACTGTATCGGAGTTACTGTGTGACTTCGCTTGTTAAAATCAATCACTGTACCGTCAGTGATTGTGTGGCGAGCCTTCTTCGTCTCCCTCAGAGGCGCATTTGTATTGATAGGAAGTCTTTAGTCTGGAACAACCAGACCAGGACAATTTCTTTCGGGCTATACTCGCGACATTATCATCACCATGATGGGCCGTCGAAGCAACCAGTCATCGCTTCCGGTACGCCAGATCGTGTCCTTGCAGTTAAGAAGACAGCTTGGTAATGTATGTCCGCAGCACTGGCAGACTAGGAAATTTGCACTGTGATAATCAGAGCTCAGCAGAGGGCGCCTGTTCGTCTTTTCTAACTTTGTTCTGTCTTGGGTGTTCATTGTCTGAGTTATCACTACCGTAGCACCAATTATTGTTGAGTAGGCTGGGTGTTTCTCTTAAGATTTGAGTTGCAAGGAATTGGCTCCACATACCACTTCGTCATAAATGTCACAATCTAGTTTATGGACAACTTCACCTTCACAGCATTTATTTGAGTATCCAGTTTGATCCAATTTGATGTATTGTAAATGTTTCATGTGTTTTGCTTATGATTTTGAGTTTAGTCATAATAAATCAAATTGTTATTTTGGACAGAACTTTCATTCTGTTAACCGGTAGAGCAACCCTTTCATTTCTCACTACGTTACTGAAACTTTCCTTTATTTAATTAATGTCTATCAAATTAAATTATTGCAGGCGCCAAACTCTTTTCTACTCCACTTGTAGGGTCGATTACAGTCAGTTCGCCTTTTGTCTTAATGCATGTGCAACAGCAAAAGTAGGAGTTAGAAAAGGGGGGGCTTAGAGAATCATTTCCATATGAAGATTCGAGAAGAATTTAGTGTTAAATACACTGCTAGCCCCGGCACCTCGCAAAGTGTTTCCTTCAGTTTAGAAATCGATTTGAACTCATGAGAGCTTAAGTCAGTGGAGTGCAGTAGATATATAGCACTTAGCAGCCTCATCAGTCAAACAAATCAGTAACAGCTTGCACTGTACGTGCTTGAGCATTGGCCTTAAAAAATGATGGTCAGGCCCTGCAGAAAGTATCATCACTTCTGTCTCTATGCTGTGCATTTGTGGAACACAACCTACTACCAGCTTAGAGACAGAAGTGATGACACAGGTAATTATTAATGTTTCTTCTGCTGTGTATCAGTTGGGAATGACATTTAAATTGCATGTCTTCCCAGCTTATCTTGTATTTTGGAGGATTTTATATTTATTTATGGGGCCATTGTCAATGTTTCTGTTGGCTTTTACCAGCTGGAAGTCACATCTAAATTGTATGGCTTCCCAGCTTTACTTATATTTTAGGGGATTATGTATTTTATTGCTTAAGTGTTTTATTGACATTATAAATTAAGGGTTTCCAGCAGACACAGTCCATGGGGTGACTTATTAGACTTACTGTATTTTGAGTGGGCGTTGTCTATTGTTTAATTTTTTACCAATACTAGGGAATTGTTACTGCCTTTACTGGAACTCGCTAGATTTAACTACTGGTAAACTCAGTTTGTTTGAATCAGCTTGCAGTCTCGTCTGGCTGATGTGACTTCTTATTTGCATTTGCACACTTAGAGAATCATTTCCATATGAAGATTCGAGAAGAATTTAGTGTTAAATACACTGCTAGCCCCGGCTCATGTTCTTAAGTCCTGTTCTTAATGGTGTAGATTGTTAAAGTTCCTTTTAATTATTGTGGCCCTTCTTATACTTTTGACAAGGTTTAAATTTGTAATTTCATTAACTGTTAAGCAATAAAGTGTATCTCATAAAACAACAAATGACGAAATAAGTGGGTTCACCTTCCACGTGCCTTTCCTTAAAATTATGGAAATCGTTGTTGTGAGGTATCAAGTATAACGACATCCAAACTATGCGTGTATCATGGAACGTTAGTAGCTTTCCATTCTCTTTGCAAACGTATTGTTCTCCCTCCCCATCCAACCCTCCCAAGACCCTCTCCCTCCTCTCCCAAAGTAGAAAAATTTCTTGGAATTAATTACCTGGGATCTTAAAGCTTGGAATTACTAAAAATAAAGCTAAAGTAATGTTCCCGGAACGAAAAACATAGCTTATTATTTCTGTTATACAGAAGCCTCAAAGGAACATTGCTGCAGTTTTCAGTACCAAGACCTACAAGTGTCATATTGTTAAATATAGTCAGACACAGGAGCACCCCCAGGATTTTATGTAGGTAGGGGCAAAAATATTTTCCCAATACATGTGATTTAAAAATTCTGAGGACATTGTCATCTCGCCATCATTTTTTCGTATTGGTTTCAAAAGTACCTTGTCGGTGTTATAAACACAAGCAACATGACAGTGCAAATACAGTAAAATCTGTTTTTACATACCTAGATTTTACATTTTATCACCGTTTTCGTAATTTCGTCAGCCCTATTCTCGGAATTAATGGTTTCCTGCCATTAAAATTTTTTCACGTTTAGTGCTTTGAAGCAATAACCACAAGTTCCAAAACCGATTTTCAAATCGATTTTAGTGGAAACTACATCACGTTCCCAATCACAAACAACTTGTAGGTTAATCCATAACATAAAAGTTTACAGTCTGTTTCCTAAACTAAATAATCTTGTGTTCGTAAAGTAATATAGCGCCTAGGTGGCATTTTAATGGGCACTTTCAAAATGTTTCCACAACGTTCTGTCAACTGATTCTCCTCTAAACGGCTATAAATCATCGCAAACAACAGTTGAATATGTTTTTCTTCTGAATGGCAACAACGTTCTGTCAACTGATTCTTCTCTAAACGGCTATAAATCATCGCAAACAACAGTTGAATATGTTTTTCTTCTGAATGGCAAGTCCTGTAATGCGCAAATCAGTATTCAAGAAACAACTTGTTTTAACTTAGTGCATTAAGTTTGCACTAATTCCCGAAGATTCTCACTAATGAGCTCTCCTACTCTCTTAGTTTGGTTTGTTAAAATATTAACAACATTACTTGGTTGTTCACCTGCATCATTATGCCATTCGGAATTCATGTGCATTTTTTTGGAGATTCTTGAAACTTTTAAAAAAATGGTGAATGGACGGCTTAAGGAGGGACCATGATGACTGCTATGTGTTACATGTGGCCGTAAAAGCACTGACACCTTGCAAAACACACCTAAAACTGTTTTGGATTAAACCAAAGATGGGCATAATAACAGCGAGTCCAATCTAAATATTCTCTTTATGCCACCTACGCTATTCTTCAAATTATAACCTTGTCTATTTCCTTTCCTTCGACGTGATTTCCGACATCGGAAATACTGACCAGCAGACTACTCTCCTTTTCTTCAAAACACTTGAAGTCAGCAGAGGTACTGGCTAGACCTACACTCCTGGAAATGGACCAAGAACACATTGACACCGGTGTGTCAGACCCACCATACTTGCTCCGGACACTGCGAGAAGGCTGTACAAGCAATGATCACACGCACGGCACAGCGGACACACCAGGAAACGCGGTGTTGGCCGTCGAATGGCGCTAGCTGCGTAGCATTTGTGCAACGCCGCCGTCAGTGTCAGCCAGTTTGCCGTGGCATACGGAGCTCCATCGCAGTCTTTAACACTGGTAGCATGCCGCGACAGCGTGGACGTGAACCGTATGTGCAGTTGACGGACTTTGAGCGAGGGCGTATAGTGGGCATGCGGGAGGCCGGGTGGACGTACCGCCGAATTGCTCAACACGTGGGGCGTGAGGTCTCCACAGTACATCGATGTTGTCGCCAGTGGTCGGCGGAAGGTGCACGTGCCCGTCGACCTGGGACCGGACCGCAGCGACGCACGGATGCACGCCAAGACCGTAGGATCCTACGCAGTGCCGTAGGGGACCGCACCGCCACTTCCCAGCAAATTAGGGACACTGTTGCTGCTGGGGTATCGGCGAGGACCATTCGCAACCGTCTCCATGAAGCTGGGCTACGGTCCCGCACACCGTTAGGCCGTCTTCCGCTCACGCCCCAACATCGTGCATCCCGCCTCCAGTGGTGTCGCGACAGGCGTGAATGGAGGGACGAATGGAGACGTGTCGTCTTCAGCGATGAGAGTCGCTTCTGCCTTGGTGCCAATGATGGTCGTATGCGTGTTTGGCGCCGTGCAGGTGAGCGCCACAATCAGGACTGCATACGACCGAGGCACACAGGGCCAACACCCGGCATCATGGAGTGGGGAGCGATCTCCTACACTGGCCGTACACCACTGGTGATCGTCGAGGGGACACTGAATAGTGCACGGTACATCCAAACCGTCACCGAACCCATCGTTCTACCATTCCTAGACCGGCAAGGGAACTTGCTGTTCCAACAGGACAATGCACGTCCGCATGTATCCCGTGCCACCCAACGTGCTCTAGAAGGTGTAAGTCAACTACCCTGGCCAGCAAGATCTCCGGATCTGTCCCCCATTGAGCATGTTTGGGACTGGATGAAGCGTCGTCTCACGCGGTCTGCACGTCCAACACGAACGCTGGTCCAACAGAGGCGCCAGGAGGAAATGGCATGGCAAGCCGTTCCACAGGACTACATCCAGCATCTCTACGGTCGTCTCCATGGGAGAATAGCAGCCTGCATTGCTGCGAAAGGTGGATATACACTGTACTAGTGCCGACATTGTGCATGCTCTGTTGCCTGTGTCTATGTGCCTGTGGTTCTGTCAGTGTGATCATGTGATGTATCTGACCCCAGGAATGTGTCAATAAAGTTTCCCCTTCCTGGGACAATTAATTCACGGTGTTCTTATTTCAATTTCCAGGAGTGTACATATTCTCCATCAGTACAGTTACTGGGAATTTTAGTAAAGATGTTTGAGTTTGACTCACCATTTTCCTGTGATGTTTCATTCCAGGTAATTCATTCGTTCTTGTTTTTGTTTTAGGCCGCTTCCATAGCTCAATGGCTGTCCGAGCTCATGAGATTACTGATGGAGGGTCTGGCGCCGTCTACACTTGACCCTCCAGTGGTGGTTACTGAGATACCAGTGCCATTTTCTACTTTGGGAGGCTTTATCTGGATTATAGCTACCCACCGGACGTTCTCCCTGTCTCTCCCTTACCGACGGCCAGTAGCGTCTCCCGCACCCTACTTCACCGCTGGTCGCCTAATGTTGTTGAACTGACATACCTAACCGTACATTGGAAGGTAGTATGGCGCAGTGTCAATGCGGTAACGCTGGATTCAGATGAGGTTCATGACAGTGAACAAAAACCAGGTTACTCGAGAAAGACTTCAGGGATCCGTCTTGCCGATTCACCTTTACTTATGAACAGCGTTCAGGGCACTGACGAACACCGGCTACATTGTGGGCCGGTGGGAAGAGATCTGGTATTTCGTTCTTACATTGTCCTCCGCTTACATTGATTCATGCACTCACCTCTACATAGGCACTGTTTATTACCTGAGGACGAAACACAACGCCGCAACGTGGATTCATTATTTGTTTGGATGTGGTCCCAAAGGTCTCACGGATTTTTATAACCATTTAAAAAATCGCCAATCTGCTATTGTGAAGAATGCTAAGTAATGCAAATACTTCTCGAACTTTTTGCGGAGCATCTTCCACGATCCACCCCACAGCCGGATCATTCATCGCAGAGGATGTGTTTGACACGTTCACACTTAGTGACTGAACAGATAATGGTAACTACACGACATTACGAGTAGGCATGCAATGAAGAAGGGGCGTCGGCGTTCACGGAGTATCGACGCCGCATGTGTGGGTTCCACAGGTGTTACCTTGTGTTTGTTTCTTTTTTAATACTTCTTCACATAATTAGTACATGTCCCTTCTTTCTTTTTTTTAAATGTTGACGACAGTGACATGTCATGGAAAAAGCGGATTTATTTTTTGTCGAAAAATACGAGGTGCATTCAAGTTCTAAGGCCTCCGATTTTTTTTTCTCCGGACTGGAAAGAGATAGAAACATGCGCATTGTTTTAAAATCAGGCCGCGTTCATTGTCAATACGTCCCAGAGATGGCAGCACCGTAAGGCAGATGGAATTTTATCGCCAGCGGCGAGAATGAGAACTGTTTTAAATACTAAAAATGGCAACGTTTTCCTTACTTGAACAGCGTGCAATCATTCGTTTTCTCAATTTGCGTGGTGTGAAACCAATTGAAATTCATCGACAGTTGAAGGAGACATGTGGTGATGGAGATATGGATGTGTCGAAAGTGCGTTCGTGGGTGCGACAGTTTAATGAAGGCAGAACATCGTGTGACAACAAAGCGAAACAACCTCGGGCTCACACAAGCCGGTCTGACGACATGATCGAGAAAGTGGAGAGAATTGTTTTGGGGGATCGCCGAATGACTGTTGAATAGATCGCCTCCAGAGTTGGCATTTCTGTGGGTTCTGTGCACACAATCCTGCATGACGACCTGAAAATGCGAAAAGTGTCATCCAGGTGGGTGCTACGAATGCTGACGGACGACCACATGGCTGTCCGTGTGGCATGTTGCCAAGCAATGTTGACGCGCAATGACAGCATGAATGGGACTTTGTTTTCATTGGTTGTGACAATGGATGAGACGTGTATGCCATTTTTCAATCCGGAAAGAAAACACCAGTCAGCTCAATGGAAGCACACAGATTCACTGCCACCAAAAAAATTTCGGGTAACCGCCAGTGCTGAAAAAATGATGGTGTCCATGTTCTGGGACAGTGAGGACGTAATCCTTATCCATTGCGTTCCAAAGGGCACTACGGTAACAGGTGCATCCTACGAAAATGTTTTGAAGAACAAATTCCTTCCTGCACTGCAACAAAAACGTCCGGGAAGGGCTGTGCGTGTGGTGTTTCACCAAGACAACGCACCCGCATATCGAGATAATGTTACGCAACAGTTTCTTCGTAATAACAACTTTGAAGTGATTCCTCATGCTCCCTACTCACCTGTCCTGGCTCCTAGTGACTTTTGGCTTTTTCCAACAATGAAAGACACTCTCCGTGGCAGCACATTCTCCAGCCATGCTGCTATTGCCTCATCGATTTTCCAGTGGTCAAAACAGACTCCTAAAGAAGCCTTCGCCGCTGCCATGAAATCATGGCGTCAGCGTTATGAAAAATGTGTACGTCTGCAGGGTGATTACGTCGAGAAGTAACGCCAGTTTCATCGATTTCGGGTGAGTAGTTAATTAGAAAAAAAGTCGGAGGCCTTAGAACTTGAATGTACCTCGTAAATGAGCATTATCCTGTGGCCATGTAATCCTTCCGTTTCTTCCTGTTTGGCGGCAGAGACATTGTGAAACTTCCTGGCAGATTAAAACTGTGTGCCGGACTGAGACTCGAACTCGGGACTTATGCCTTCCATGGGCAAGCGCTCTACTGACTGAGCTACCCAAGCACGACTTAAGCCCCATCCTCACAGTTTCATATCAGTTCACACTCCGCTGCAAGAGTGAAAATCTCATTCAGGAAACATCCCCCAGGCTGTGGCTTGTCACATGATTTTGGCATAATTAATACGTCTGATCTCACTGATAAGAGGGATGACGTGATTAATAAAGAGCGATGAGGCTTCAGGGTCTCATTTGGAGGTGTTTACGCTGCAAGATGTGAGTCAGAATACCTGTAGTCCTACTACTCACTATAGTTTTGTTGCCTTATATTTCAGGACAAGAGTTTAATACTTTGATTACAAAAGTTTAATACTCACTCTGTTTCTTCCAGGCCCCCTTTACCTATCTTATACCTCGAAGCTCTTCAGTATCATTGGGAATTATCGCAGAGTAAGTACAAGCTAGGGTTATTAATAAATCTGTGCTAAATTCTGTGTAACGATTTTCTTTGTGTTTCCGAATCTCAGCTGGAAATACGATATTCTGTCTGTGTATGGAAATAATTTTATGCTATTTTAATTTTGATGAAACATCTCTTAATCTAGGATTATTAATTTTCACCAGGACTTATATGTAGATATGATACAGCAGTGGCTGTGTTATTCTGATGACGATGTACTACGGCGACCACAGCCGTTACGGAACACATCAGATGAGTTTGCAATTGCGAATAATGACTACCATCAGCTGTAGAATGGAGTGAAGACAATGAAAATGCAGCAATATCGTATTTTTCTACTGATAACGGCTTTGCGGCTTTCAAGCACAACGTGTGATCTGTGCGGGAATACACTTAACGGATGTGCGAGTACGGATCGTAGGCGTATAGTTGACGACATATGGAAATTTTGGTGTAGCCGTGAGTCGTGCACGGATAGTCAAATGGTAAGGCGACCTCTCGCGATAAGCGGAAAATCCGGGTTCGAGTTCCGAACCGACACAAATTTTCATTGTCGTCATCCTATTCTACAGCTGATAGTAGTCATTATTCGTAATTGCGAATTCATCTGAAGACTTATAGTTTCCGTTTTATGAAGAAGGACGCAAGTAGAAAAAGGATACTTCGTTGAGAGGTAGTTGGTGGTTAAGGTCAGCTGGATAATGTCAACCTAACATATATTTTGCGTACTCTCAGGAATAGTCTTCTGTAGGAACTTCCAGTTACGATCGTAGCAGGAAATAGTGGTAACCAAGGCAGTTCACTATTCTCGTTGTGGGACTGAGGCTTTATATGGGACCAAGTAGAATAACTCAAAAATGGTTCAGATGGCTCTGAGCACTATGGGACTCAACGTCTGAGTTCATTAGTCCCCTAGAACTTAAAACTAGTTAAACCTAACTAACCTAAGGACATCACACACATCCATGCCCGAGGCAGGATTCGAACCTCGTGGTCTCGCGGTTCCAGACTGCAGCACCTAGAACCGCACGGCCACTTAATCGGTTATCTGAAGAAACTAACACGTAATTTCTGCGCCGTACAGTCAGTTTCCATCACAAAGGTACTTGTGTTTGCGCCATGTTGGCTAAAGTCTTATACTGACATTCAGTGTAGCAACGCGACCCTCTTATACAGACCACAACGTTTGCTGATTTGGAGGAGTAAATTACCTCCGAGATGAACGCGATCGGGAAGTTAGCAGCTGGCCAGCAGTTAACAGCTGCACGTAGAGATGTTAGCACGTGCAGGCTAAATAACACGTCTACAGCCGCTTTTCACTGCTAGGCTGTCTCTCTGTACGTGTCTCATCCGCCTCAGTATTATAGTGCGTTTCTAAATGACAGAGGGTGTTTAGTAGCCATTTCTCAAAATTGTCGTTTTGTAAGATCTTGACTCGCCGAAATAGCTGCTTTCGGAATTCGAGGAGGTGCGCAGGTTCCGGATCGAGGGCTGATGAGTCGGTTGGTCTGTATGTGGCTTTTAGGCGGTTTCCCAAACCCTGCTGGGTAAATACCTGGCTCAGTTGCACGACTCACAAACATTTCGAAAACATTCTAGCTGTTTCCCTTGCGCAACGCTAGATGCAAGCAGCTGGGTGCACAATTTCCGTTCATGAGGTATGGAAGGGGGATGGAGCGGGGAGGGGGGGGGGGGGGGGGGGGGGTGGGAAGAAAGGGTGCCTAACCAGGTCACTCGGCCACCCTATACCACTAACAATGCCAAATACATATTCACATATCGTGAAGCCGATCGTTTGACAATACGGGATAAAGGGCACAGAAAGTAGGGAAGCTGTTTTGTAAGATCTTGTATTATCTCCTTATTGGCGATATGGACTGCCTATGCGTGCTAATTACGGTCGAGGCGTTGGTAGTTCAAGAAACGAACCCATTGTAATGCTCTCCCACCTGCTTCTCTTCTTGTTCTCAATACACAACTTTATTTAGGAATATGAGCTGTTAAGAAGTTCTCTACTAACAGAAATACATCGATCCACCCATGGTAGAGGATATAGTGAGTGGCAGCGCTACGGGGAATGAGAAAAAATTTGTCATTATTCTTCTGTCTCAGCTCGCATATTGTGGTTAAGTCAAGGACATAGCTTGGCACTGGAGAAAACATCTGTTATTTGCTTGTGCGTACTAACACGAGACCAACGATGTTCTCTGGGAACACAGTGAACGCCTCTTACGTACTTCAGATAGCCGTGTTGTGCAGGTTCTCCACCACCAAGGCCGTGTACAGGAAAACCGCGCAGTTCGCGCTCCTTGTCTACCGTAGTAACCAGTTTCGTGCCCAAGCAAGCAATCTGGAGATGCGTGACGAAGCTACATTTGGGCGAATCGTTGGTTTGGCTGCTGCGCCTTGCTTGGGTTTAATCTGTACTGCGTCTTGTATTCAATGTCTTCTAAAAATATCGATGAATGTTGCCCTAAATCAAAGAAAGTGTAACACCAGAATATCTTTATTCACCTTGGAATTAATCTCACTGCCAACATAAACTTTTTCCGAAAAATGTCAGCGAAACTTTCTGTTGAATGACGTCGAAGAATGGTGTCACTCGTCGTCGGGAGTCCGCCGTAGAAGCTGTGAACAATTGTGCCTTTGACTGTGATTAATGCCTACCATTCCCCTGACGTCGGTTTGCATAAAACATGGATATCGGTCACACGTGGCAATGATGTTTCGGATATTTCTATTTGTGTTGATTTCTGGTTATCAGGCAGTGTCCACAGTACAAATCAGGAACAGATTGTCCATATCAGTGTGAATTATGCAGGCAACACCGTCTCCTGCTGAAATGGATCTTTCTTTCTGTACCAGAGTGCTTGTGTTATGAAAATTTCTGACAGACGGGAATTGTGTGCCAAAGGCGTCATCTAATAGTGAGGTGGAGTGGGCAGAGTCTCTAGGCACCCTCTTACTCTTGGGGTCGGAAACTGTACCTAAAAGTTGAAAGAATTAGCAATGATCAACGACGTGGGGGTCCACAGTACATGACATGTAGTCCATAACTGAAAATGTTTCATGATGAACTCTCCACGGATAAAAAATTCCGAATTAGTCGCCCCCCCTCCCCCAATTCGGATCTCCGGAAGGGGTCTGCCAATGGGGAGATGACCATAAGAAAAAATATTCAATAAAAACTACGAAAGTGTAGCATGCTACGAGTTGAAGTGTGGAATGTCAGAAGTGATAGGAAAATTAGACAAACTGAAAAGGGAAATGTTAAAGCTCAATTTAGATATAGTGGCGGCCAGCGATAATGGAAAGAAGATAGTGATTTAGGGCCAGACAAATATAGGATAATACCAATAGCAGCAGAAAATGGTGAAATGGGGTAAGATTCGTTATGAATAGAGACGCAGGGCAAAGTGTGAGTTACTCTGACATTTCAGTGATGGGATTATTTTCTTCAGAATCTACAGCAAACCAACTTCAACAACAATAGTTCAGGTATACATGCCGAAGTAAGAAGCAGAAGGGTGAAGAGGTAGAGAAAGTATATAAGGGTGTTGAAGATGTAAATCAGTATGTGAAGAGAGGGGAAAATCTAATGGCTCTAAGCACTATGGGACTTAACACCTGAGGTCATCAGTCCCCTAGACTTAGAACTACTTAAACCTAACTAACCTAAGGACATCACACACATCCATGCCAGAGGCAGGATTCGAACCTGCGACCGTAGCAGCTGCGCGGTTCCGGACTGAAGGCCCTAGAACCGCTCGGCCACAGCGGCCGGTAATCTAATAGTCATGAGAGATGTGAACGCTGTAGCAGGAGAAAAAAACAGAAGACAGAGTTACGGGAGAATACGTGCTCGTAGTAGAAATGAGAGAGAAGGGAGATCTCTGCAGAAAACTTCAACTGGTAATAGCGAAAACACATCAAAAAATCATATGAGTAGGAGATATACTTGGAAAAGGCCTGGAAGCACAGGAAGATTCCAGGTGTGTTATGTGATAATCAGTTATTGGACTGTAAGATGAACCCAGGAGCAGATATAGACTCAGATCACAATTTAGTAACTAGTTAAAAAACCTTCAGAAGAATCAGTGTCGAAAGAAATGAGGTGCAGAAGTTCGGTGGGGTGATGGAGTGGTTTTGAACTTCTACAAGGCTGTAGATACTGCGAATGAATACCACAGTAGACAGTTCAGTTGAAGACGAATGGACTTTTCTAAAAAGGACAATCACATGAGTTGGAAACGCGAATACAGGTACAAGGAAGGTAACTGGGAAGAAATCCTGGGTAACAGAAAAAATACTTCAGTTGATCGACGAAAGAATGAAGTACACAAATGTTCAAGGAGAGTCAGGTATAGAGCAATATGAATCACTTAGGAATGAAATTTTCATTTCAGGAATGCAGGAATACCAAGGCGATATGCCTGCAGGAAAAATGCGAAGAAATCGAAAAGGAGTGGTCGTCCGAAAGACTATTACAGCTTATACAAAAATCAAAACAAGCATCAGTGAAACTAAAAGCAGTTATGTAAACATTATCTGTGCAATAAGAAGTCCACTGTGAAGCCCAGATGAGAGAAATCATAGTTGGAAAGAGTTTCTTGAAGACTTCTATAAAGGTTAGTAATTGTTTGATAAAACTATAGAAGTCTATATGGAAGGAATCCAGTATTTGAGTCAGAGTTTAACAGAGATTTGAAAGACTTAACTTCAGATAAGGAGGAAGGCATAGATAATGTTCGTTCGGAATTTCTAAAATCATTGGGGGGTACAGGCAATCAAACGACTGTTTAAATTGGTATGGAGAGATACAATCAGACTTTCGGATGAATATCATTGAGACGTGCCAGCACGTCTCTGGCAATCGATGTCAGAGAGGTTTGAAATGAGTACCCTGTGGCGCTGGTAATCTGTAGCCAACGGGAAAATCGAGGCAGCTTTGACTGGTGCGTCGGGCGTCTGCCTTCGAACGAGGAAGGGAACACGTGGTCGCTACAGTGCCTTGTCCTGAGGCGTGAGCTCCGAATACTGAATGTTTGCTTGCCAGTTCTCGCTGTCGTGCAAGGAGGACGGGGCCGCATCGACGTTATGGTACAACAAGCATCTACATCTAAGTTATAGTCAGCAGGCCACCTAATGGTGTGTGGCGGAGGGTACTTTCGGACCACTGTCTGATCCCTCCAACCCTGTTCCACTCGCAAATAGTGCGTGGGAAGAAAGATTGTCGGTAAGCCTCTGTATTGGCTATAATTTCTCGAACTTTCTCCTCGTGGCCAATACGCGAGATGTATGTGGGGGTAAGTAATATGTTGTCCGACTCCTCCTGAAAAGTGCTGTCTCGAAATTTCAGTACTAACTCTCTCCGTGATGCACAACGCCTGTCTTGTAACGTCTGGCAGTGGAGTTTGCATTTCTGTAGCGCTCTTTCGCCAGCTGAACGATCCCGTGACAAAAAGCGCCGCTCTTCATTGGATCTTTTCTATCTCCTCTATCAGTCCTAACTGATAGGGATCCCAGATAGGTGAAGAATACTCAAGAATCAGGTAAACAAGCGACTTGTTGTTGTTGTTGTTGTTGTTGTTGTTGTGGTCTTCAGTCCAGAGACTGCTTTGATGTAGCTCTCCAAGCAACTCTGGCCTGTGCAAGCTTCTAGATCTCCCAGTAGTAAATAGTACACTCCATACAAATCCTTTCAGAAACGACTTCCTGACTCTTACATCTATACTGGATGTTAACAAATTTCTCTTATTCAGAAACGCTTTCCTTGGCATTGCCGGTCTACATTATATATCCTCACTACATCGACCATCGTAAGTTATTTTGCTCCCAAAATAGCAAAACTCATTTACTACTTTAAGCGTCTCATTTCTAATCTAATTCCCGCACCATCACCGGATTTAATTCGACTACATTCCTTTATCCCCTTTTTGCTTTGGTTGATGTTCATCTTATATCCTCCTTTCAAGACACTGTCCATTCCGTTCAACTGCTCTTCTAAGTCCTTTGCTGTCTCTGATAGAATTACAATGTCATCGGCGAACCTCAAAGTTTTTATTTCTTCTCCATGGATTTTAGTTCCTACCCCGAATTTTTCTTTTGTTTCCTTTACTGCTTGCTCAATATACAAATTGAATAATATCGGGGATAGGCTACAACCCTGTCTCACTCCCTTCCCAACCACTGCTTCCCTTTCATACCCCTCGACTCTTATAACTGCCATCTGGTTTCTGTACAAATTGTAAATAGCCTTTCGCTCCCTGTGTTTCACCTCCGCCGCCTTCAGAATTTGAAAGAGAGTATTCCAGTCAACATTGTCAAAAGCTTTCTCTAAGTCTATAAATGCTAGAAACTTAGGTTTGCCTTTCCTTAATGTTCCAACATTTCTACGGAATCCAAGCTGATCTTCCCCGAGGTCGGCTTCTACCAGTTTTTTCATTCGTCTGTAAAGAATTCGTGTAAGTATTTTGCAGCCGTGGCTTATTGAACGGATAGTTCGGTAATTTTCACGTCTGTGAACACCTGCTTTCTTTGGGATTTGGAATTATTATATTCTTCTTGAAGTCTGAGGGTATTTCGCCTGTCTCATACATCTTGCTCACTAGATGGTTGAGTTTTGTTAGGCCTGGCTCTCCCAAGGCTGTCAGTAGTTCAGTAAAGCTGCATGCCCTCGGGAAAAGTTACATCTGTATAAACCACTTTTTTTCGCCGATAATTTACATTTCCTTAAGATTCTTCCGATGAATCTGAGTCTGGTGTCCGCTTTTCCCATTATCTGTTTTATATGGTCATTCCACTTAAGGTCGCTCTGGATAGTTACGTCTAGACATTTTCAGCCACGCGCTGTCTCCAGCTGTTTGTGATCAATAGTGTAGCTGTGCAGTAGTAGATTTCTTTTCCTTTGTATGCTCAATATGTTACATTTATTTACGTTCAGAGTCAACTGCCAGAGCTTGCACCTGTCATCAGTTTTCTGCAGGTCGTTCTGCAAATTCTTACTATCTTCTGGCGTTGCTACTTTGGTATAGACAACTGCATCGGGAACAGGCTGTCACCCTGCCGTTACGTCGATACCGTGTAAGTAATACCGCGCCCAGATGGACGCTGTGAACTCACCAGAAACGGGTCTAAGCTGCAGGTTTGCCATTTCCTCGCTGCTGATGTCTGGAGTACGGCCTCGGGAACATTAGTATGAAGCTCAGCCGAGGCAGCTGCAGGTGCTCGTGAGCGATGTTGTTCTATCTGTCATTGTGCTTTGTACGGTGTTGTGCTTCTTTAGGGTTTTAGCTGTCTTCTACCTCTTGTTCGTGTCGCTCACAGAATTATGTTCTTGTTGCCTACAGCATGTGAATTAGTGTCTTGTTGAACTGTGTATCTTAGTTCACTAACGTCTCGTGTAAGTCGTAGGAGGGAGGGCTGTTATGACAAGCTTCTTTCTCGTTCGCTGCTGTTTGTTAAAATTAATGTTACGTACGGATTGTTTTTCTTTTTATGTCTGTAATCATGTGTTTGAGTGCTGCATAGAAATATGCTTCATTGAAATGTGAAGATTTTCATGAATCTCACGTAAACTGGTGGACATGCCACGTTTGCTCTCGTGTAAAGTTTTGCGTGACTATTCACTTTAAAGAATTGTCTGGAGCCATTTATTTGTCTTAAAATTTTCCGTTTTAGTATTGGTCCTCTTTTTTTAGTCATCGGGCTGGTTTCATGCGGTCTGCAACAAAGTAATTTCAACTTACGTCCTCAATTGTTTGCTGTACGAGTATGTATTCCAATCTCTGTCTTTCTCTACACCTGTTTATCTCTACAGCACCCTCTAGTACCTGATGTCTTAACGTATGTCCTTCCATCCTGTCCCTTCTTCTTTTCAGCGTTTTCCATATGTTCCCTTCTTCAACCGATTCTGCAGAGATCCTCCTCATTCCTTACCTTATCTGTATGATTCAATTTTCTTCTGTTCCGGTTTTCCATGATTCGCTACCGGACAATGATGTGCTACAAACTTACGTTCTCTGAAATTTATTCCTCAAATTGAGGTCTATATTTGACACCAGAAGACTTCTCTTGGCCAGGAATGCACTCTTCGTCTGCGCTAATCCGCTTTTTACGTCCTCCTTGCTTCCAAGGTAGCAGAATACATTGACTTCGTCAACTTCCTGACCACCAGTTAGATGCTAAGTCTCTTGCTAGCCTCATTTCTGCTGATTCTCATTACTTTTGTCTTTTTCTGCTTTACTCTCAATCAGTATTCTGTACTCAATAGACTGTTGATTCCATTCCACAGATCCAGTAATTCTTCTACACTTTCACTGAGTATATCAATGTCATCAGCGGTTCTTATCACTGGTATCCTTTTACCCTGAAGTTGTATCCAATCCCCAAACCTTTCTTTTATTTCCCTTACTGTTTCTTCGATTTATACTGAACAGTATGGGTAAAAGACTGTGTTCCTGCCTTACACCCTTTTTGGTCATCAAGTCTTATCGTTCCTTCTTAGTTCTTGTACATAATGTATATTACCCGTCTTTCCCTGTATCTTATTTCAGTTTTTCTTATAACTTCCAACGCATTGCCCCATTTTACATTTCCGAATGTTTTCTTCGTGTCGACAAATCCTATGAGCGTGTCTTGACTTTTCTTCAGTCTTGATTTCAGTATCAGCTGCAATATTAGCCTTACCTGTCCCAAAGACAAACTGATCGTCATCTAAAAGATCCTCAACTTTCTTGGATCCAAGAACTCTTAAGCTGATTGTGTGTAGGATATTTTTCCGAAAATCTGATGGTACGTCGGCAGTTTCTACACACCAACGCTAATAGTCGTTTTGTTGCCAGTTCCCGCAAAGATTTTAGGAATTCCAATGGAATATTTTCCGCCCCTCTTGCCTTATTTGATCCCCTGTCTTCCAGAGCTGCTCTAAATTCTGACTTGGATCCCCCATGTCTTCCACATTGAACACAATTTCTTTTAAATCGCGTCGTCAGACAAGTCGTCTTGCTCATAAAGGCTTTCAATGTAGTCTTTCCCCCCATCCGTTCTCTCCTCTGCGTTTAACAGCTGAATTCCCATTGCATTCTCAATATTATCGCCTTTGCTTTTGATTTCACCGAAGTGTGTTTTGATTTTTCTATATCTGTCAGTCCCTCTGATGATAATTTCTTTTTCGATTTCTTCAGATTCTTCATGCAGACATTTAGCCTTCACTACGTTGCATTTCCTATTCATTTCTGTATTCCTAAATTTCTCTGAACAGTTTTGTACTTCCTTGTTTCGTCGATCAACTGAAATATTTCTTCTGTTACCCATGGTTTCTTCGCAGCTACCGATGTTTGTTTGTCCAACATAGTGATTGCCCTTTTTAAGGAGGTCCAGTCCCCTTCAGCTGAACTGTCTTCTATGGTATTCCTTATCGCAGGATCCGCAGTCTTAGCGAACTTTGTACGCGTCTCATCATTCAGCATCCCACTTCCGCCCTCACTGATTCTTCCTCTTGATTCTCTCAAACTTCAGTCTACACTTCATTAGTTGTGAATTGTGATCTGAGTCTCTGGCTGCCCCTGGGTACGCCTTACAATCCAGTATATAATTTCGGAAACTCTGTCTGACCAGATATAATTCAGCTGGAATCTTCCCATTTCCCCCGGTATTTTCCAGGTACACCTCCTCTTCTAGTGATTCTTGAACAGAGTATTCATTATTATCATCTGAAATTTATTGTAGACAACAATTAGTCTTTTTCTTTTTCGTACGTACTGCCAAGCTCATCTTCCCCCATAACCGTTCCTCCTATTCCTTCTCCTACAACCGTGTTCCAATCCACTATAACTCGATCTGCATTTCCCTTTACATACTGAATTACCCGTTCAGTAGCCTCATAGACTTTCTTCATCTGATCGTCTTCTGTTTCTGACGTCAGCATGTATACCTGAACTATCGTTGTCGGTGATGGTTGGCTGTCACTGAACTGTTCACAGTGACACTCTCTCTCTGCCCTACCTTCCTATTCATGACAAATGCCAATCCCGTTATTCCATTTTGTACTGCTGTCAATATTACACTACATTCAACTGATCAAAATTCCTTGTCTTCTTTCCATTTCACTTCACTGACGCCTGCTGTATCTAAATTGAGCCTTAGCATTTCCCTTTTCAACTTTTTAAGCTTCCCTACCACCTTCAAAAGTTTGACATTCAACACCCCGACTCGTAGAACGTGAACCTTTCGATGGTTATTGAATCTTTTCCTCAAGGTCACCTTCTTTTTGGCAGTTCCTCCCGGAGATCCGAATACGAAACTAGTTCGGATTTTTTGCCAATCGAGAGATCATCATGACACTTTTTCAATTACAGGCCACGTGTCTTTTGGATAAACATTATATGTATTTAATGCAGTGGTTTCCACTGCCTCATGCATCTTCACGCGTTAACCACTACTGATTGTTCCATATTTCAGGCGCAGTTTCCCACACCAAGAGCAAGAGAGTGCTATGAACTTCTGTCCGCTCCTCCTCCTCCTTTAACAAGGCCGTTCAAAGGAAGAGAATGACTTCTTATGTTGGAAGTCTTCGGCCACCATTGTCGATGATGTCTGCTCAGAATTTAAGCAGTGGATTAAAGACGCTACTGCCGGCCGAAGTGGCCATGCGGTTCTAGGCGTTGCAGTCTGGAACCGCGAGACCGCTACGGTCGCAGGTTCGAATCCTGCCTCGGGATGGATGTGTGAGATGTCCTTAGGTTAGTTAGGTTTAATTAGTTCTAAGTTCAAGGGGACTAATGACCTGAGAAGTTGAGTCCCATAGTGCTCAGAGCCATTTGAACCATTTTTTTGAAAGACGCTACTCCTAGACCACGGGTGAGCGTATTCGCTGTTAGTGCTCAGTTACAGGATTAGAGATTATGTGTCTTACATTTAAATGGAAAGAGGACAAATGTAAGGATGTAGAGGCTTATCTCACTAGAAGTAAGATAGATACTGCCTACAGGAAAATTAGAGACCTTTGCAGAAAAGAGAACCACTTCTATGAATATCAAGAGCTCAGAGGGAAACCCAGTTCTAAGCAAAGAAGGGAAAGCAAAAAGGTGGAAGGAGTATATATAGGGCCTGTAAAAGGGCGAAGTACATTATGGAAATGGAAGAGTATGTAGATGAAGATGAAATGGGAGATATGATACTGCGTGAAGAGTCTGACAGGGCACTGAAAGACCTAAGTCGAAACAAGGCCCCAGACGTAGACAACATTCCATTAGAACTACTGACAGCCTTGGGAGAGCCAGTCCTGACAAAACTCTACCATCTGGTGTGCAAGATGTATGAGACAGGTGAAATACCCTCAGACTTCAAGAAGAATATAATAATTCCAAATCCCAAAGAAAGCAGGTGTTGACAGATGTGAAAATTACCTGACTATCAGTTTAATAAGTCACGGCTGCAAAATACTAACGCGAATTCCTTACAGACGAATGGAAAAACTGGTAGAAGCCGACCTCAGGGATGATCACTTTGGATTCCGTAGAAATATTGGAACACGTGAGGCAATACTGACACTACTATTTATCTTAGAAGCTAGATTAAGAAAAGTCAAACCTAAGTTTCTAGCATTTGTAAACTTAGAGAAAGCTTTCGACAGTGTTAACTGGAACACTCTCTTTCAAATTCTGAAGGTGGCAGGGGTAAAATACGGGGAGCGAAAGGCTATTCAGGGTTGTAGCCTCTCCCCGATGTAATTCAATCTGTATATTGAGCAAGCAGTAAAGAAAACGAAAGAAAAATTCGGAGTAGGTATTAAAATCAATGGAGAAGAAATAAAAACTTTGAGGTTTGCCGATGACATTGTAATTCTGTCAGAGACAGCAAAGGACGTTTCTTAATCTAGCTTCTAAGATAAATAGTAGTGTCAGTATTGCAGTTGAACGGAATGGATAGTGTCTTGAAAGGAGGATATAAGATGAAAATCAACAAAGGCAATACGAGGATAATGAAATGTAGTCGAATTAAATCGGATGATGCTGCGGGGATTAGATTAGGAAATGGGACATTTAAAGTAGTAAGGGAGTTTTGTTATTTGTGGAGCAAAATAACTGATAATGGTGGAAGTAGAGAGGATATAAAATGTAGACTGACAATGGCAAGGAAAGGGTTTCTGATGAAGAGAAATTTGTTAACATCGAGTATTGATTTAACGGTCAGGAAGTCGTTTCTGAAAGTATTTGTATGGAGTGTAGCCATGTATGGAAGTGAAACACGGACGATAAACAGTTTGGAGAAGAAGAGAATAGAAGCTTTCGAAATGTGGTGCTAAAGAAGAATGCTGAAGATTAGATGGATAGATCACATAATTAATAAGGAGGTATTGAATAGAATTGGGGAGAAGAGGAGTTTATGGCACAACTTGACTAGAAGAAGGGATCGGTTGGTAGGACACATTCTGAGGCATCAGGGGATCACCAATTTAGTATTGGAGGGCAGCGTGGAGGGTAAAAATTGTAGAGGTAACTATCAGACAACATTTTCAATTATGTAGAAAGTTCAGTCTAAATTTCTATTAGTAAATGAAGTTAAATTTGTCCAGTAAAGCAGCCAGCACCTTTTACTGCCCTCACTTCCATGTTTCCTGCCGTTCCTATCGAGAGAATCTGGAAGATAGAAAGGGCACATACGTGCGAGAACTATCGTAGAAATCTACTTAATAACTCATACGCCCAAGTTGCTGAAAAAACAACATACAAAAAAAAACACAAAAGGAAATTGAGGATCTGTTACACGATTATTTGGGATTTAGGGAAGCTAAAGCCACCAGAGAGACGATTGTGACATAGTATTTGATAACGGTAGCAAGAATAAAGAATTATCATGACACGTTCATAAGTCTGGTCGACATAGGACAATTGAAAAATGCTGCAACATGTTTGAAATTCTCAGGAAAAAATGTGTAAGCTGTGAGGGAAGACCGGGAATATACAGTAAGTGCAAGAATCAAGAGGGAAAATTAAGATTGTGAAGACCAAGAACGATGTGCTCGGATTAGGAAGTCTTTCAGCCTTACTGTTAGGTCTGTATGTCAAAGAAACAATGACGAAAATAAAAGGAAGATTCAGGAGTCGGGCGACATTGGTGGTGGTGGTGGTGGTGGTTAGTGTTTAACGTCCCGTCGACAACGAGGTCATTAGAGACGGAGCGCAAGCTCGGGTTAGGGAAGGATTGGGAAGGAAATCGGCCGTGCCCTTTTAAAGGAACCATCCCGGCATTTGCCTGAAACGATTTAGGGAAATCACGGAAAACCTAAATCAGGATGGCCGGAGACGGGATTGAACCGTCGTCCTCCCGAATGCGAGTCCAGTGTGCTAACCACTGCGCCACCTCGCTCGGTCGGGCGACATTGCTGTCCTCATGGAAAGTGAGGAAGATTCACAGGACCTTCTGAATGGAATGAACAGTCCATGCAGGGTACATTTCATACTTTCGCCCCTAGCCCAGCCCTGTAATAGAAATTTAATGTATTTTCTCACTCCATTTCCAAATGACGGCACTCACTTTTTATGTACTGCTGTCTTTTTCTGAAATCACGTGAATAACTGCGGAAAATTAAGGTTTTTTCAAATGCGAAAACACGTTCCGTGGTACAATACGATCACGTATCTTGGAACAAATATTAGACTCAAATTTAAGATCCTAGCAATAGAGAAAATTTGTCAATACTGTGTAGTTCAAATGGTTCAAATGGCTCCAAGCACTATGGGACTTAACATCAGAGGTGATCAGTCCCCTAGACCTAGAACTACTTAAACCTAACTAACCTAAGGACATCACACACATCCATGCCCGAGGCAGAAATCGACCCTGCAACCGTAGCAGCAGAGCGGTTCCGGACTGAAGCGCCTAGAACTGCTCGGCCACAGGGGCCGGCCAGTACTGTAGTTAAAAGTCTATCTGTTACATTAACACTCTGCTACACGTCAATAATCAGTAAGCGAAATCAAACTAAGCAGAAGTATTATCAACAACCAGTTACAAGTTAAATACATTTCAAAATAGAAGCTAATCGAAACTAACACACCGAGCGAGGTGGTGCAGTGGTTAGCACACTGGACTCGCATTCGGAAGAACGACGGTGCAAACCCGCGTCCGGCAATCCTGATTACCGCAAATCGCTTCAGGCAAATACCGGGATGGGTCCTTTGAAAGGGCGCGGCTCATTTGCTCCCCCATCCTTCCCTAATCCAATTGGACCGATGACGTCGCTCTTTCGCCCCTTCCCCTAAATCAACCAACCAACCAAACTACCACAAATTTCCATTTTGAAGGCACGTAAAATTGTCGAGACATTAAAGAAACTCTTTTCATTTGCAAATAACACCTGTGCCTGGGTTTCCAGGTGTTGAGCTTTTTATCGAACTGTTCGGTATTTGAGCCCCAAGTTCGGGACGGAAGTATGACTGGTTCGGTATTTTTACAATTTCATTCATATCACTACTGTATCTATCGATCTGCGAATTTATTAAGAACATAATTCCGGTTCCAAGCAGCAATGCCTCTGTGGAAAGAGTCTTCAATCAGATGAAGCATTTATGGTCTGACGCTAGAAACAAACTGATTTTCGATATGGTAAAATAATTATGTAGTAGTTGTAATTTGAAGTTTGAAACACGCAGTGGCTTTTACCAAAAAATAAAATGTATCATAAATTTGTCGAACGCCGTAACTTGCAGTAATAAGCACAACTTTTAAGTGTATTATTCTGTTAACCCTCAGCTCAACAAATCCTTTCGTCAGGCAATGCTCTGTAATTTTGCCACTTTAATCTGGCAACCTGCCGATGAAATGTGGATTAACTGTCCAAAGTTATACATATAGTTCTAAAAGTATATATCACTTTATCAACATAAAATTCTGTACCTGAAGTATTAACAATGTATCCTAAATAGCTTTAATATATTGTACAACACTTCAATGCGTACAACGCGAAATATTTAGAAATGCTTCGCATCATCCAATTTCATGTCTAACAGCCACAAAAACTGTAAAAACTTGATTTTACTGATAGCGTTTCCTAATGAGCATTCCTTTTGAGTGCGTTTCCTGAAGTACCGACCAAAAAACATCTTGAGTTCCTAGATATCGTATCTTCTAGATAGAACTCTCTTCCTTAAAAAATATCTATTTAGGGTAAACCGAAGAAAGACGAACTTAGTGAGTAGCAGAAGCAAAATAAGCAATAAATTTAACATAAGCGACGAAGTGAAGGAATTCTGCTACCCTAGAAGCGAAATAACACACCACAGACGAAACAAGAAGGACATGAAAAGCAGACTAGCATTGACAAAGAGGTCAATAATGGCCAAAAGAGGTCTTCTATTGTCAAACATCGGCCTTAATTTAAGGAAGAAATTTTTGAGAATGTGCGGTTGGAGCACAGCATGGTGTGTGATAGAATCGGAATATAAGAAAATCGAAGTTTTTGAGATCTGGTACTATAGAAGAATGTTGAAAATTAGGCGGACTGACAAGAAATAAGGAGGTTATCCACAGGATCGGAGAACAGAGGGCGGAAAAAACGACAAGAAAAAAAAGCAGAACTATAGGACATTTCTTAAGACATCAAAGAATAAGTTGAATGGTCCTCGAGGGAGCTACAGAAAGTGAAAACTGTAGACGAATATTGGGATATATATCCAACAAATAACTGAAGACAATGACTGCAACTGTTACTCTGAGCCGGCCGGTGTGGCGGTGCGGTTCTAGACGCTTCAGTCGTGGAACCGCGTGACCGCTACGGTCGCTGGTTCGAATCCTGCCTCGGGCATGGATGTGTGTGATGTCCTTAGGTTAGTTAGGTTTAAGTAGTTCTAAGTTCTAGGGGACTGATGACCATAGATGTTAAGTCCCATAGTGCTCAAAGCCATTTGAATCATTTTGTTACTCTGAGATGAAGAGATTGGATTGGCACAGGAGAGGAAGTCGCGGAGGGCCAAGTAAAACGAACTGCAAAGTTGAATGAAAAAAAGAGAAAAAATTACTGAATATGTGATCGGAGTATTTTTGTATCTGCTGTTGTCGTTCTTGCTCATGATTATATTTCGTGCAGGATATTAGTGTTCAGTGTGTCAGTGAGGAACTTGTGTAATCGTTAGCCTCTGTTTCGATCTAATATGGTTGAACCAATTGTAGATTCATTTTGTGGTCCACATATGTTTATGCATTGTTCAATAGCAAATCATTCCTGGTCACTCCTGTGGGCTCGTCGTCTCGGCTACTGTGTTTTTTTGAATCTACTGTCTCCTGACTGGTTTAAAGCTGCCGGCCCGAATTCCCTAATTCCTGTACTGTACCAGCCTCTTCATTCAGAGTAGCATTTGCAACTTACGTCCACAAATATTTTCTGAATATATTCCATTTCCTGTCTTTCTCTACAGTTCTTACCTTTACAACTCCCTCAGGCACCAAGTAAGTTATTCCTCCATGTCTTAATAGATGTCCTATCATACCGTCCCTTCTTCTTATGAGTGTTTTCTATGTATTCCTTTCCTCTCCGATTTTGCACAGAACCTCCTCATTCCTTACCTTACCAGTCCACGTAATTTTCAGCATTCTTCTGTAGCACCACATCTCAATTGCTTCGGTTGTCATCTGTTCCGGTTTCCCCACAGTCCTTGTTTCACTAAAAAAATATTCACTATTGTGCTCAAGACGCATATTCTCAGAAATTTCTTTCTCGAATTCAGGCCTATATTTCTATGTTTGATACTAGAAGTCTTCTCTTGGCCATGAATTCCCTTTCTGCCTGTGCTAGTCTGCTTTTGATATCCTCCTTGTTGCGTCTGTCATGAGTTTTTTGCTGCTTAGGTAGCAGAATTCCAACATCATCTACTTCGTGACCATCAATCCGGATGATAAATTTCTCGCTATTCTCATTTCTGCTACTTTCCATTATTTCATTTTTCTTCGACTTATTTTAACCCATATTCTGTACTCATTAGACTGTTCATTCCATTCAGCAGATCCTGTAATTCTTCTTCACTTTCACTGAGGATACCAATCTCATCAGCGAAACTTATCATTGATATCCTTTCTTCTGTCTCCATCATAGCTTCTTCGATGTATAGATTACAGTAGGGGCGAAAAACTGTGTACCTGTCTAATAACGTTTTTAATCCGAGCACTTCGTTCTTGGTGCTCCATCTGTACGTATGACGCAAAATTTGTAATGGAGCAACAAATGTGATTTTATTCATTTTTGTTGTATTTTATTTTGACTGTGACTGGTTATTAAAGGCATTGCGATGCCTCTTATTTAAATCGATGCGCCCATCGGCCGTGGACGTGTAGGTGAACATGAAATGCTTGTCTTATGCTCAAAATGTAAAAGCGTACTCTCACCACTATCATCTATATTTTTGTATTACATGTACATTTGCCTTTGCCATTTACTATATTAATGGGAAGATTAACAAAGGTGCTTCGACGCATACACATGACTGCGAAATTGCCCTTGCACATGAGGCGTGACACTAGCGTCATTGAAAGTTTCCTGATACTGTTGGCTACGTTGACCTCCAGTTTGATTCTAGCTTGCTATGCAGGCACATGTTGACAGTGACAATCATTTATGGTGTCTGTATAAAGCTTGTATTCCCATTTTGATGTTTGATACTAAGATTAGTCGCTTTCAGTGCAGATATGTCTAAATTCGAATACCCGGTTTTAGTTACATTTGAACTGTTTACGTTGTAATTCCACATTTGTATTCAATGTTCACTGACAACCATGTATTACTTTTGTGACCTGATTAGTCAGGCCTGAGAACGAACCAGCTGGTTCGAAATTAGTCCCCAAACATATGTACTGCGAGTGTGACAGATCTGTTAATCAACGCTTCATTAATTTCTGAATGTTTGGGGGTTGTAGAGGGTAAAATATTCAGTATCTTTCACCGGGGAAAATATGAATTAATATGATAACTGGAATATTCACGATATCAGAAAAGTCTGACTTCTTATCCATTCGGTAGTGCCCTTTCCATTCATTTGTATTATGTTACTGCTGTTGATAGAAGGATGTAAACACAAGGAACGATGGAGGCACGTAACTAAGCTACCTGACTCGTATTGCAGTTCAGCTGCTGTGCTTTAGATGGACTTTGTACTTACATACTTGAGCTCGTTTTCAGCTGATTTGTAAGCAATCTGTCTTCATTTAGGGTAATTACACATCTGCAGAACCAGGTCGTATGCGTTGGCCTTGCGGACAAGTTCGCTGGAACGTCAGTGCAGCTCGTAGATCATGTACTGAAAGATTTCAGGTCTAACGTCTTCCTACAAACCAGAATTCTCGAATGTTGATTGTCTACTGAACGATACAGGAGTCGCGTCAGGTTACAGACATTGTACGATCTAAAGCTGACATATATAATTGAGAAATTTGCAGCGAAGATGTGGGCTCCAGTTGTTGGAGACCACTTTACTGGGTCACGCATCTTAACAGATTGTTTAATTTTGTATATTTCATTCCATTCTATAATTGTAGATGCAGAAACAGTAAATAAATCATTTAAATTAGTGAACTTTTTGGAGAATGTCTTACCTGAAGATGTTCACTTGTAGCCGTGCGCTTGTACATGATATCACAACGGAGATCTGTCGTATTTTCTTAGCCTGTTTTGACTGTATCGTTAAACGAACTTAATGCAGAGAGTAATTGGAAGGGAAACCTCTATCGTTGACTGGCATCTTACCCTGCTCTCATCCCTCCTATTTTTCCTACAGGGGATACCTAAAAGTCATTGCAATCTCAAAACCGTTAGGAACAGTTGATGTTGTAGTAGCAGTAGTAGTAGTAGTTGTTGTTGTTGTTGTAGCAGTATTAGTAATCTTTTTATTCGCCTGTGGGTCACAGGGACACTGGGCATGTTTATTAGATTTTATGAAGGAAAAAAAGATTCATATATACAGGCATTTCTATACATATCGGCCTACTTTGACAGACATGGGATGGGAAGACGCTTCTAGCGCTTCTTCAATACCTACCTACATCGTCTGGTACCCTCAAAGGGAAGCATGCAATCCTAAAAAGAATAAGACAAAACATGGTCCGACGTTGGAGAGTTACTGTAAAGTGAAAACACAGATTTTTCATTTTCATTTTATTGCAATTGTTAATAAAGTTGTCCAAACTACTCAGTTGTCTGATGTAGCCTACCAAACTTATAAAAGGTTGATCACAAGAATAGGAGAAAATTATCTGGTATATCTTATCATAGATAGAAAAAAATTGAAAATATCATACTTTACAGCATCAAACATTATGAAAAATGCATTCAATAACATCCCACGTAACATTTACATCAACTGAACCATACTAGTTAGTTTAGAAAGTTCCTCTTTCCTCGGAACGAAAGAAAAGACCTCAACTATAAATCCATTATGCATACTTTTCCCCGAGGATGCGGAAAATAGTTTCCGTAAATTAATGCCAGCTTATCCACCTGCTTTTCAGAAGGTACACCTTCTTTTTGGCTAACTGAAAGCCATGTCCGAAAGCAATTCTCAGTATGGTTGAATTGGAAAATTTGCACTGTCTACTGTGACTTCTAGCTGTAGCAAACATTGGCTATATCCAAAAGGTATTCAGTGCCTTGTATCTGACGAATGGGCAGTGAACATTTGTGATAAGTGGACAAAGAGCGTGGGAAACAAAGAAAACATCACGAAAAAATTCCGATATCAGCTGGTATCAGGCACTGAAAGAAATTAATGGTGACAAGTGAAAATTTGTGATGGACCGGGACTCATACCAGGATTTTCCATTTACCGGTAGCAGTTGCCTTAACCAAACCTATTGTCTTTTTTTTTTTCGTTGCATTTGCTCGAGGCGGCGGACGTCACATGACATCCGTTGATGTTCATCATTGATCCCTTCACTCAGCTTTTGTTAATAGAGAGCGACAGCTCTCTGACCGAGCACGCCGAACTACCATGCCGGCATCCACTTCGGCTATGGCTATGCAAGTCCCCTTCCAGTCTAGCCCAAATTCCCATACGTCGCGCACAACATACATAGTGTAGCCTAGCCACTGTCCTCATACATACGTTCGAAGGAACAGTCACCACATATAAAAATAAAGACAATTTAGATAAAGAATTGTATTTATAATAACTGATGAGATAGTTATGCTTATAAAATTGGAAATTTATGTGCGGTGGGTGCACGGGAAAAGACAATGATGCAAAATGAACTGAATAAACTATTTACTCCATCTTCCGTGAAGAAAACCTATAGATGAGCAGCAGTAAATAAATAGATACCAAAAAAAGAAAAAGAAGAACAAACTAGGGTACATGAAACTGAATCAAACAATGTGTGGCGAAGTGTGAGAGAGATCTTTATCTGGCAATAGACGAAAAATGACTTACGATGACTTGTTGATGACGATGACGATTCCGGCAGTAGATGACGTTGATGAAAACTACGATAACGATGACGAAAACGATGATGAAATGCAGATATTAATAGTCAAATGTCTCGTAGTTCGTGCAGATCACAGATCCTCCTTAACTGGACCCGATTAAGAAAAAAACAGACGTGTTTGCGAAACAGGCAACGACAAAAGCTACCCGAGGAAGAGAAATTTTCACCGTACATCTGTAATGGCGTTCGATGACAGTTCTCCAGCAGGATCAACAGCAGGAGACAAAAAATTAAGTGAAGTTTCCGGGAGGAAAGTGTTCAACAAAGTATTATACTTTCCAGTTTCAATACGCAGCGGTAGTGTACGTTGTTAGAGTTTGAATCCACTGTCTAATCCGGGTGTTTTCAGCCAGATACCAGGGGCGCTGGCAGTGGGGCAGAGATCAGCATGTTGGGAATATCTGGGAGGGGATTTCCAGTTCTGTCATATGAATTACAACCAAAGAAACCTGCGCAAAATCTTGCTCGGAACCAAGGGACGGGACCTATTTTTAATTATTTTTTTGGACGATGTGCCCCACTCAAAAATATCAAAAGTTTGTATGTGTATAAGTACGTCTGCTTTTACGTGTGCGGATGTGGTGCAGATGATAACCTGTTCGACATGTGGAGTGTACCTGTGTCACTGCAGGTCGCAGGAGATGTGATGGACGCGAGTGATGACCAACATCCACATTAGTACTCCGAAAGCTACCCGATTGTGTGTCGCGGAGGGTATTTCTTGTATCACTGATTCCACCTTCCCTGTTCCACTCGCGAATGGCGCGTGGCAAGAACGATCGTCGGTAAGCCTCTGTATAGCTTTAATTTCTCGAATTTTCTCGTCATGGTCAGTTCTGGAGATGTATGTGAGAGGGAATCAAAATTTCAATGGTAAACTTCTCCGTGACCCACAACACCTCTCTGGTAGTGTCTGCCACTGGCGTTTGTTCAGCTTCTCTGTAACGCTCTCGAGCCGAATAAACGATCCCATGACGAAACACACTGTTCTTTGTACGATCTTCTCCATCTCTTCTATCAGTTTTACAAGGTAAGGATCCCAGTCTGATGATCGATATTCAAGAACCAGTCGAACAAACGCTTTCCAAGCCACTTCCTTTGTAGATGAGTTACATTTCTTAAGATTCTTCCTATGAATCTGTCTGGTTTCAGCTGTTCCTAATATTTATTATGAGCATAATCCACTCAAGGTAGCTCTGTATAGTTATTCCTAGATATTTTACGTTACGGTAGATATCGTTTCCAGAAATTTGTCATCAATGCTGTAGTACTACAGTAGTGAATTTTTTTACGTACCTGCGAAAGTGTTTAAACTCAGAAGAGTGTTCCTGGATCCACTCTGTAGCAATTCTGGACGTGTGGGGTGTCGCATTGTTCTGTTCGAATTGCTTAAGTCCGTCGGAATGCACAATGAACATGAATGGATGCAGGTGATCAGACAGGATGCTTACATACGTGTCACGTATCAGAGTAGTATCTAGACCTATTGGAAGTAGGCTGTTTAGGTTCTTATGTTGGCAAGGCCACGTAGCGCTCTATATGAAAATCACTGACTGTGCTGTGTGAAGTCTGTGGTTGGTTTGCATTGTTGGAATATTTGATATTGTAGTGTTGGGCAGTTGGATGTGAACAGCGCGTAGCGTTGCGCAGTTGGAGGTGAGCCGCCAGCAGTGGTGGATGTGGGGAGAGAGATGGCAGAATTTTGAGAGCGGACGATCTGGTCGTGTGTCCATCAGAAAGAGTAACTTTGTAATACTCGACATCATGAACTGATATATATATATATATATATATATATATATATATATATATATATATATATATATATATAATGACTTTTGAACATTATTAAGGTAAATACATTGTTTGTTCCTTATTAAACTCTTTCATTTGCTAACTATGCCGATCAGTAGTTAGTGCCTTCAGTAGTTAGAATCTTTTATTTAGCGGGCACTATTGGCGATCGCTGTATTGAAATAGTTTGAGTAACGAATATTTTTGTGAGGTAAGTGGTTCATGAAAGGTATAGGTTATTGTTATTCAGGGCCATCCTTTGGTATGGATTATTGAAGGTCAGACTGCGTTGCGCTAAAAATATTGTGTGTCAGTTTAGTGAATGTCTGAGTACGTTTAGTTTTGCTCAGCTGTTTGAAAATCAAATAACGTAGAGGTTTACTAGCACAGTCATGTGACAGGGCTACCTCTGAATTCATGTGTTCATTTCTGGATACATTTTTCGGTGGTTTACCCCACCTTCATTGTATGTGTCTTCTCTATTGTCCCTTTTGTAAACAAATTTCATTCTAGGTTACGAAGTTCGACGCCTCGGACAGATTCTGAGGCGAGTGATCTGCTAGGGAACATTGTCAGTCGGAGCTGCATTTCTAATCTGCTATAGTTACTTCCACCAAAAACCCAAACGCTACACATTCACAACAACCCCAGTTCCTAACCATGCCGTACTCTGTAAGAATAATGGATGGAATCTCAAATAAAACAGGCAAAGCAGTCAGAATTAATTAGAAGCTTGTGTAGGTATCTAGTGACAACTGTGAGATATTTGTAGAAATGCATTTTTGTTTCCCACCATTAAGAATAAATATTATAGATAGAGCTGACGGTGGCCGAGCGGTTCTAGGCGCTTCAGTCCCGAACCGCGTGACTGCGACGGTGGCAGGTTCGAATCTTGCCTCGGGCATGGATGTGTGTGTTGGCCTTAGGTTAGTTAGGTTTAATTAGTTCTACGTTTTAGGGGACAGATGACCTCAGATGGTCAGTCCCATAGTGCTCAGAGCCATTTGAACCATAGAGCTGACGGCAAATAAAAGTGCATTTCTACAGTCAGGAGTAACTTACGAAGTACAAAAGACCTCCACAAACGAAAAAATGACCCGATGCTGACGCTACTGAGGCTGGTACAGTATGTATGCAAAATATAAACGAGGAGAATACACACGAAAATCTGCCCTGCAGAGTTCTCACTATAGCCTAAGATCGCAAGATCTGCAAGCTTTTAAGACAGAAATAAATTTCTTTAGTGATGATGGCTGTATCGACAGTTACTTTTTACTAGAAACTCTGCTTACATGAAAGTTACTGCAGGAAATAAATACGCAAAAATCTAAAGAACTGTTTTGAGACGGCCGGTGTGGCCGTGCGGTTCTAGGCGCTACAGTCTGGAAACGCGTGACCGCTACGGTCGAAGGTTCGAATCCTGCCTTGGGCATGGATGTGTGTGTTGTCCTTAGGTTAGTTAGGTTTAAGTAGTTCTGAGTTCTAGGGGACTGGTGACCACAGAGGTTAAGTCCCATAGTGCTCAGAGCCATTTGAACTTGAAAGGGTACAGTACCGCCCGACATTGAAAATAGGTACAACATACTTCATTATTTTTGTCAGGACAACACATTTTTTTTGTAAAATAACTCAATTTCAGTTAATACAGCGAAGCCGGATACCAGTGTAGGAAAGAATGACAATTTATTTATTTAATTTATCATATGTGCACTCCCACAAAATAAATCCCTACATCCAGTTTGGTGAGATCTTTTGAAATGAATGAATGTATGGTCGTCTGCTAACCGCAGATAGTGAATGTGAATGATCATCTTTGAGTCGATCCTTTGCCACCTTTGGTGGAACCAAAGAGATGAAATTTACCAGAGCTTTGAGCGCCTGAAATGTAGCTGGCCAATAGGATAGTAAGGTGCTCCCCCACTTCAGCAGAGGTGGAGAGGACCTCGAATACGGCCATGTTTCGGCACTCTGCCGCTGGATCCTGTGCTGTTAACACCTGTTTTAGATGTGCTCCGTAATGACGAAAGAGTGGAGGCATGGTATGCATGTGGAATATTTAAGAGTAGTTTGAAATAATAATTTCTCTATTTCAGGAACTTTTGTGGGGAGAATTAAATGTCAGGCAGGTAATATTAATGGGATTGTAGTAATCTTCGGAAGTGACCAACGGTCACAAAGAAACCATGTGTAGCAATAAGTTGAAATACTACCGTGTGCTTAAGTTAAGCTGAATCACTAGCGTGTGTACAATAAGTTGAAATATTTAAGAGATAGCATGTGTACCATAAGTTGAAATATTTAAGAAATGGCGTGTGCAGGACTTGAAATTAGAGACGAGTACTTCCACGTGGTGAGTACTGTGTGAGTCTCAATCTGCGTATGAGACAAAGGATAAAGAGAAGTACTCGTCCATGGTATCAGTTGAGGACTCGCGTGTGTGATGAATACATTAATATTACTTTGCGTGTGACGCTAGATTCAAACTCTGAGAGAGAAGAAAGGTGAGTCGGCCGTCTATCCAGCAACGCCACATGGCTTGCATTGCACAGGAAGACGTGCATTTATCTCCAGAGTTCAAAGTAGGAAAGTAGAATTACAAAGTGGGGCAGTGTCGTGTGAAACTGGGATCAATATTAATTGAAGTGGGAAAGCTGAAAGTGATAATGTTGTAACCATTCTCTGTGTAGTATTTCATATTGTCGTGTGGTGTATGTCATGTAATTTGGGTATGTGTGGTTTGCATGGGAGAGTAGCAAGGTAGTTTCAAAAGATTAGTGGGTTATGCTTGTTCCTTCGGTACCGCTCGGTCTGGAGGATAGTTTCGTGATGATGATAGTGAGAGGCGAAGTGTGAGAGATAATAAAAGATCCACCATCCTATCCAGAAAGTGCACTGTAGCGTTAAATAAATTACGAGACCATAATATAGAGATTCACTAATGTAAAGCCATGCCCACTGGGCGGAATTTCTCATATGTTATTGTTGTAGGTTATAGAATTTGTGTGTTTAGGTTAGAGAATTTATCGGAATAAATCAGATAGTGAAAAGAAAGAGATTGGTAGACTATTCCTTCAAATTGTATGTTGTCATAATGTCCCGAATTTATAATGTGTGCGCCATTCATATTCAGTGGGATGGCCACGTGTTAATAAAAGCCGTCAAATAAAAGACAAAAAGAAAATGTGGTACTGCCAGTGCGTAGTGTACAGTCAGAGTTCTGTAAATCACTGATAGTCAGATATGCGTTTCCGTTGCGTAGCAAACATATAGGAGGATAACTTGTAACGAAGTGTGAGTACTAGAGTTCATGTTACTCGTGAAATTAAGAAAGAATCCACTCGCTTGGCAGACCACTCATCTTGCAGGCCTGACTGCTTGATGCCACAGTATGAGCAAGGCATGTGGGTGCCTCTCATAATTTCGACCCTGCCAGGATTCCGTTTTTGCCAGGATAATTTTGTTGCCAGGATGATTTGGCCAGGATATATTTTGCCAGGATATTTTGTTGTCAGGATGATTTGGCCAGGATATATTTTGCCAGGATATTTTGTCAGGATTCTGCTGTTAGGGTTTGCTGTTAAGATTTTTTTTATGGAATATATTGTGATAGCGCTAAGAAGTAAAAATTTATTTTGTTTGCAATTTCTTTCTGGATTGGTGAGGATCTTTTATTTTTTTTATGTAATGCTTGCTACGTCATCTAAGGTTGGAAGGTCGTTGTATAATTTTTTTTGCGTAATGTCCGTAGTAACTAGGTCGCAGTCGAAAAGTGTAGCCACCATGGAGAATAGCGATTCTGGGGTGAACGTAGCAGTGCTGCAGGAAGTAGCTGTTGACCATCTGTTAATGAGCGGGGACGGCAAACACGCGGAAGGGGCTGAATTGTTCAGTGGACCGCTGCAAGGTGATCCTTTGAGCGGCGGGCATTGTTCACAATCGGGGGCTTTTCCCGACGACGCGGGCGAGCCGGGACTAGGTCAGGTATGCAGTGAAAGGGCAGCTACCCTTAGCGAAGCTACGGTTTCTCAGGCGAACGAGGTGAGCGCACCGAAAGTAGCAAATGACAGTGTGCTACTGCAGTTTTTACAGAGGATGGATAGAGATAATAAGGAGAGAGATAGGCAGACTATAGAGAGAGATAGAGAGGCTAAGGAGAGACATAGTGAGAATAAGGAAAGATTGGAAGCGATGGATAAGGGAAATAAAGAGGCAATGAGGAAGCTACACACAGTTATCGATGAGCGTCTGTCCGCAATTAATAATCGGTTAGATGAGGGGGAGAAGAATCTGGGTGCGTTGAAGCAAGTATGTGACGCCTTGAAAGAAAAAACCAATAATTTGGAGGTACGAATAATTGCAATAGAGAGGGATATCACAGAATGTAGGGACGTGTTGCCAGATGAGCGAATCAAAGAGGTAGTGGAGGACTTACTTGCAGATAAACAAGGGGCATTAGACAGCGTGGAAGCTCAAGTCACCCAGCAGGAAGCGGCGCTAAATAAATACAGGGTTGAAGTTGCGGAGGTAGTGGTCAGAATGAATACAATTAGTGTAGATGTAGAGAAGGTCAGTGTAAGAGGCGAGACAGGCTCTGACAGTACGCAGCGAGAGGTTTATGCCGAGCAGGAAGAGATACAATCACTATTACAGTTTAAAGAGGCGCAATTAGAAATAAATAGGAAACATAGGGAAGAACTAGCACAGTTGCAATTAGCATGCAGTAGCGAAGGTGACACACCACCAGGTAGATTGCAGAGGGAGAGTGAGATAAATTCAAAACAAGAAAATAGGCAGAAAGAGGAAGACGAACTTAGAGAGTTAGAAGAACGGTTGTGTCGGATAAAACAGGTGGCAAATCCAACTCGGTATAGCCCAAGGTCGGAAAACATAAATGCGGAAGAAGAATGTAGGAGGCACTTCGTGTCGGTACAAAAGTTCACTTGTTTTCCGGATCCTGATAACTACCAACATCCATGTCTGTGGCTGTCTCAATTTCAAGATTCATTACCTGCATCGTGGGGACCGCTCCTCAAAATGAAGTTTGTGTGCAACCATTTGAGGGACGAGGCTAGAGCGAAAATGCAGGAAGTTATTAAAGACTGTAGTAGCTACAAGATATTTTGTGACAAGTTTTTAAATGACTTCTGGCCGAAAAGTAAGCAGGACCAGGTTAAGCAAAGCATATTGATGATGCCAAATTGTAACGAAGGTAGTATAAGAGATCCAGTGGCGTGCTATCAGGAAATGCTGAGACGAAATAGATATTTGGATGTGCCATACGAACCTGGGGAGCTCATTAGGATCTGTATAACGAAGTTGCCAGTGAGATTGCGCAGAGATATAGCGATAGCAGGCAGAGGCTTAGACGATTCTGCGTCATTTCAGCACTTGTTACAGGAACTGGGTAATGAGAGCAACATTGTGAACGGCGACACGACTCATAGGTCAGACAGAGTCGAGGATAGGAACGGCAGAAACTATCAGAATGGCAGGAGAGCATGGAATCAGAGGAATGACGGGAATGGAAGATGGCGAGGAAATAGGGGGCAGAATTAATGGGAATATCGACCTTCAAACCGGGAAAATAGAAGATGGGACAGAGATGGAAGAAGAAGGGAAAATCAAAATGATGGGCGAATATAGGATAGGCAGTCATTGCGTTCACGACAGGACAATCATTGTCACAATTCAGACGATCAAAGGAAAACAATCGTGTGGGGTTCGTCACATTTCTAACATCAAATTATGGAAAAGTTAAGGATAGATCTAAAGTAGGCAATTTATGGTAGATAGTCAGTGTATTTATTTGTGGTGTGTAACGTTGTGCAGGGTCAAATCGAACATAAGAATTTTCAGGCGGGAAGTCAGGAAGTATGACGGAATAGACTGGTCGAATGAGTCATGAACAGGAGTCGACAGAGTGGTGTGTGTACGTATTTTTTGTCATATGAATAAGGATCAAGCAGAAACGACGTGGTGATTAATGAGTGGATAAAGATGGTAGATAGAGAAGCGACGTGATAAATAGTAGCGGAGAAAGGTGATATTGAAGGAGAGAAGTGACGTGAAGCAGTGTGATTAATAAAAAGAGATTCGACGTGATGAAACAGTGGTAAATAAAGGTGAGTAGAATTAATAATGTGGAGATGTCTTAGATGTATGTTACAGAGGGTCCTGTGTATGCTGCAATAGAGATTGATGCGAATGGCGAAGGAAGACCAGGAAATGATGGAGTAATGGACGGACGGAGAGCCGAAATACGAATGAAGAGATGAGGACAACTGCACAACGTGAAGGGACATAAAGGGAGTATGAGATTCAGATGGTGAACGTTGTGGAATATTGACGTAAGATGTAATATAAGTGTAAATCTAATTCTTACCATAACAGTTGCTTTGTAAAAAAAAAATAATATTTTTATTGTTGTTGTTGAAGCCTGGTACCAGTATAACTAATTAAAACGGTACCAAGAATGTGTACAGTTATTTTGCAGGATGAATGATTTGTGTATTTTTTGTTCTTAGATGAAATGTCGCAATTCTAAGTGATATTTAGCAGGAGGAATGCAGAGGTAAGCCGATGGAGAGAGGTGCCAGAGTGAAAGGACGAATTTGGAGACTGGAAAGCTATCTCCGAAACAGCTTTATGTGTTATGTGGTTGAGTATAAGGGAGCGAAGGTATGGTATGTTGTCGTGAGAGTGGTGGTGTTATGAGTATAAGGGAGCAAAGGTATGGTATGTTGTCGTGAGTGTGGTGGTGTTAAGGTTAGCTGACTTCTAGACCTATTCTGTTAGTGTATTAATGGATTGAATGAGAAGGAAAATGTGATGACTGGTGAGTGAGAGTCGTAGAGTAGTGTAATCAATGCGCACACTCCTGTAAAGGGGATGCTACCGATCCATAACTAAAACATTATTGTGTTTTATTGTTTGTTGGGATGAACCTCGATGGCAGGTCAGGATCTGACATCATGTGCATGGTCCATACATGTCCTAGAAATGTGGTTATATATAATAAAGTGTAAAATAGATAAAGAGATATTAATATCAGTCTGTCACAGGCACAAAGGTGCATTGTATGTTGTAGATTTAGAGTCATCAGTTTCTAAAATGTTTATTGTGTTAGGATGTTAAAGTAGTTTACTACTTAATAACATGTGATAGGTAATTGTGAGCTGTGTAGATGACTTCTTATGTTTTTTGTTGGAACACTTTCAAGGGGTATTAATTTCAGTCTGTCACAAGCACAAAGGTGGATTGTATGTTGTAGATTTAGAATCATCAGTTTCTAAAATGTTTATTGTGTTAGGATGTTAAAGTAGTTTACTACTTAATAACATGTGATAGGTAATTGTGAGCTGTGTAGATGACTTCTTATTTTTTTGTTGGAACACTTTCAAGGGGTATTAATTTCAGTCTGGAGCAACTATCATTCTTCCATGATCATACTATAGTCATATTATTATTAATTACAGTAATTGTAGGCTATGGTCACAAGCACAAAGGTGCATTGTATATTGTAGTATTAGGATCAACAGTTTCTAATATTTTCACTGTGATAGGATGTTAAAGTAGTCTACTATTTGATATTGTAATTATGAGCTGTATAGATTGTTTCTTATTCCTTTTTTTTTTTTACACTTTCATGTTTTGTATGAGGGACGACAGGTACAATCAGTAGCACAAGTGTGGGCTGTATATAGAAAAGGGATAAATGTTGATGTTGTATGTGTAGAAAACTAGGGTGTATAGTTTTATGTTTTTTAGAACAAAGATTCTTTCATTACCAATGTATCTAATAGATCATACATGTAATCAATCAGTATTTAAATAATGTAAGAATATCCTTTTGTCTGTAATGTTGCGAGATGATGTCTTAGGTTGACTATATTACGTAACCAGTATGTAACTTGTGGTATATTTCATTGTTTTTCTTCTCAGTTTTATTTCTCTGTAGGTTTGATGTATATTTTAGAGTAATGGTATGGAGCCTGACATTCTACATGTAACTAGTGTACGAAATTTTTTCTTCTGTTGATTTTGTTTTGTATTTAGACTTTGCTGTGTAAAGTTTTTTACAACAAAATTTATGAAGGTCAGATTACTTGTTCTGTGTTTGGACGGTGAGCTATTTAAAATTTCATGAGCACAATTAGTATTTTTTTTATATGTCATAGAACTAGTGAAGTTTGGATTACTCATAAAAATAACGAAGATCCCAGTAACTAAGCAAATTTTTATCTCACCACTATTTTTTATTTGTATGATGTAATGTTTTATTTGTCATGTGGATTGTTGTAAATTTGTATGTGTACGTTACTCCGGATTGTGGAGAGTACAATAATGCAACAACTGTGTCAATAATTTGCTAATGTAACGACATTTGGTCGTCAATTTGAGGTCACCAGGGGCTAAGGTCTCCTCCTGGTTATTTTGATGACTTGCTATGTTTGTTCTAATACAGTTTTCTTAAAAAAATGTTCGGAACTACCCTCGCATTGCAAGGATAGTACCGTGCCATTTTTTTCTGCATGGGTAGCCGGTGGTGAAAGGGTACAGTACCGCCCGACATTGAAAATAGGTACAACATACTTCATTATTTTTGTCAGGACAACACATTTTTTTTGTAAAATAACTCAATTTCAGTTAATACAGCGAAGCCGGATACCAGTGTAGGAAAGAATGACAATTTATTTATTTAATTTATCATATGTGCACTCCCACAAAATAAATCCCTACATCCAGTTTGGTGAGATCTTTTGAAATGAATGAATGTATGGTCGTCTGCTAACCGCAGATAGTGAATGTGAATGATCATCTTTGAGTCGATCCTTTGCCACCTTTGGTGGAACCAAAGAGATGAAATTTACCAGAGCTTTGAGCGCCTGAAATGTAGCTGGCCAATAGGATAGTAAGGTGCTCCCCCACTTCAGCAGAGGTGGAGAGGACCTCGAATACGGCCATGTTTCGGCACTCTGCCGCTGGATCCTGTGCTGTTAACACCTGTTTTAGATGTGCTCCGTAATGACGAAAGAGTGGAGGCATGGTATGCATGTGGAATATTTAAGAGTAGTTTGAAATAATAATTTCTCCATTTCAGGAACTTTTGTGGGGAGAATTAAATGTCAGGCAGGTAATATTAATGGGATTGTAGTAATCTTCGGAAGTGACCAACGGTCACAAAGAAACCATGTGTAGCAATAAGTTGAAATACTACCGTGTGCTTAAGTTAAGCTGAATCACTAGCGTGTGTACAATAAGTTGAAATATTTAAGAGATAGCGTGTGTACCATAAGTTGAAATATTTAAGAAATGGCGTGTGCAGGACTTGAAATTAGAGACGAGTACTTCCACGTGGTGAGTACTGTGTGAGTCTCAATCTGCGTATGAGACAAAGGATAAAGAGAAGTACTCGTCCATGGTATCAGTTGAGGACTTGCGTGTGTGATGAATACATTAATATTACTTTGCGTGTGACGCTAGATTCAAACTCTGAGAGAGAAGAAAGGTGAGTCGGCCGTCTATCCAGCAACGCCACATGGCTTGCATTGCACAGGAAGACGTGCATTTATCTCCAGAGTTCAAAGTAGGAAAGTAGAATTACAAAGTGGGGCAGTGTCGTGTGAAACTGGGATCAATATTAATTGAAGTGGGAAAGCTGAAAGTGATAATGTTGTAACCATTCTCTGTGTAGTATTTCATATTGTTGTGTGGTGTATGTCATGTAATTTGGGTATGTGTGGTTTGCATGGGAGAGTAGCAAGGTAGTTTCTAAAGATTAGTGGGTTATGCTTGTTCCTTCGGTACCGCTCGGTCTGGAGGATAGTTTCGTGATGATGATAGTGAGAGGCGAAGTGTGAGAGATAATAAAAGATCCACCATCCTATCCAGAAAGTGCACTGTAGCGTTAAATAAATTACGAGACCATAATATAGAGATTCACTAATGTAAAGCCATGCCCACTGGGCGGAATTTCTCATATGTTATTGTTGTAGGTTATAGAATTTGTGTGTTTAGGTTAGAGAATTTATCGGAATAAATCAGATAGTGAAAAGAAAGAGATTGGTAGACTATTCCTTCAAATTGTATGTTGTCATAATGTCCCGAATTTATAATGTGTGCGCCATTCATATTCAGTGGGATGGCCACGTGTTAATAAAAGCCGTCAAATAAAAGACAAAAAGAAAATGTGGTACTGCCAGTGCGTAGTGTACAGTCAGAGTTCTGTAAATCACTGATAGTCAGATATGCGTTTCCGTTGCGTAGCAATCATATAGGAGGATAACTTGTAACGAAGTGTGAGTACTAGAGTTCATGTTACTCGTGAAATTAAGAAAGAATCCACTCGCTTGGCAGACCACTCATCTTGCAGGCCTGACTGCTTGATGCCACAGTATGAGCAAGGCATGTGGGTGCCTTTCAAACTGTTTCGAAGTATACGCTGTGTCTTACGAGATTTAAATGGAGTCACGCGACGTGAAATTACTGGCGCCATGGAGCTGCACGAGGAAGTTGCCTCACACAAATTTATGCACTGAAATTTACACAAAAAAAGTAGAGTAAGTTAGTAAACGCTAGTCTACTTATAAGTAAGTTGGAATGCCACTAAACTAAATGATGCGCAAAAGCTACGCAATTGCTGCTAATTTCAGCTCTGCTAGGGGGCTGGAGCTCTGCTGAATATTTAATGTGTACATCGGTCACGGAATGAAGTAAACAAAGCGACACAAACGAATGCTGCGGCGGAAAACTACGCTACAGAGTCAAGACATTCAACACGAACGATCGAAAAATACGCTACGTCTTACAACATGACTAAATGGTAGTACTGAAAGCAGCTAAATAATCAGCTGCAGTTCATTTCTTCTCAAAAGTAAATTATGGTACCACTAAATTAAACGATATATGCAAATCGTGTACAACAGACAAGCAACTCCTGCTGTTACTGATCTTCGCTCTGATTGGGGGCTGGAGTTCTGATGATAATACAAAAATTGACGTCGGCCGTGTCAGATATATTGGAGTGATGAAAATCTTGGTGTAAGAACGGAAAAAGCCAAAAGACTGTTAAAACTGGCAGGAGCAAGTCCAGTCAGCTACGTGTTTTTCTCCTCAAATTCCACTTGACTTACGTGAATCTATTCCCAGCGATCCTATTGACGAGATAGGAAGAGACAAACGACGGAGACCGTTCACGACGAAAACATTTAGCAGGAACGTCCGAAATGTCGCCATTAGTGTTTGAATCGGGCGTGGCTGCTATCTGGGCCGTAAGTCGCTGATAATGAGACGGCGGGAAAGCGGAGCTCGCGGCTTCCCGGAAGTGGGGTCAGGGGCGCCGCCGTCGCCATGGAAACCGCAGCCCTACCTGTCCCGCCAGGGGACGTCATCTCTCTTTGTTATCAGCCTCTGCTGCCTCTGAAACCTCACTCGTTTCCTTTCCGACAAATATTTTCCCTTACTGTCGATAAAGGGGGAAAGGAAGATTAAGGTTTAACTTGTCGACATCGAGCTCATTAGAGACGAAGCACAAGCTGGAATTGTTTCAAGGATGCCGAAGGAAATCGAACTGCCGTTTGAAAAGAATCATCGCGCCGTTTGTCTGTGGCGGTTTAGGAAAATAACAGGAAACTTGTTACTCGGAGTCCAGTGTGCTAGACACTACGTGACCTAGCGCGGTTTGTTTATCAAGCTCTACAGGAGTGACTTCTGCTGGGTGGACAATACAGCCTCGATAAATCTGAAGAATAATATCGTTTCCACCAGGCTGTTATATTAAAAATAATTCGTTATTGAGTACTGCCACCTAGTTTCGTGCTTTTGTTGTACAAAACAAACTATGCAGCGTCATATGTAACACGCACATCGATATACACGACCTCGAAAAAGTATACGCAAATTGGGCATATGTCTGGGAAGAAACGTAACGTGACTGATAACAGAAACAAAAGATTGTTGGTAATCAACAATACCTGACTGAAATTCAACCGTGGCGGCTACCGACAAAATCTCCGTAGAATCCACGTCATATCATCACCATGAACAATACCTGATTGAAATTCAACCGTGGCAGCAGCCGACAAAATCTCCGTAGAATTCACGTCACATCATCACTACACTACGACTGAGTAGAGATACAGGACGTCAGACGCATACGTTTTGGCTGCCCTCGACACGGAAAGGAGTTCGACTGACTACTTAAGGAGCTAGTTAAATTTTCAGTTCATTTCTTCAGCTTCCTTCATAATCGTACTTGAGGAGCTAGTTAAAATGAACAAGAACTTCCTCCGAATGAGTTGATTCTCTTGACAACAGTGAATGTAATCATTTAAGAACTGTTCGTGGAAGTCGTATTAAAATTGGCTTTAAATTACGAGGCGTGTTTTTTAAGTAAGTACCGTTTTGAAATTAAAAAAAGACGTGCTAAGATATCTCAATAATTTTATTTTTACATGAAAGCCTGTATCTAGTTTTCTATATAATTTCCGTCAATATTGAGGCACTTGTCATAGCTGTGTACCAGTTTTTGAATACCCTCCTCATAGAAGTCTGCCGCCTGACTTGTAAACCACTGCATCACCACTGTTTTGACTTCGTCATCCTCTTGAAGACGCTGACCGCCCAGGTGTTTCTTCAAGTGCAGGATCAGATGGTGGTCACTGGGCGCAAGATCGGGGCTGTACGGAGGATGATCTAGAGTTTCCCATCGGAAAGATGTCATGAGATTTTTGGTCTGATTCGCCACATGCGAACGGGCATTGCATTGCAGCAAAACTTCAATGGACTGTTGCTTTGATTCTGGTGTGACGTAGGCCACCCATGTATCATCGCTCGTAACAATTTGGCTTAAGAAATCATCACCGTCGTTGTGGTACCGCTCAAGGAAAGTCAATGGACTGTCTAAGCGTTTGGTTTTGTGGAAATCCGTCAACATTTTCGGTACCTAAGGTGCGCACAATTTTCGGAAATTCAAATTCTCGGTCACAATGCCATACAAAACACTAGGAGAAACATTTGGAAAGTCATCCCGCAAGGGGGAAATCGTAAAGCTTCTGTTTCATCCCACCTTATTGTCCACTTCCTGCACCAAACTTTCATTAACGACCGAAGGACGCCGACTCCGTTGTTCATCATGCCCATCTGTGCGGCCATCTTTAAATGCTCTCACCCACTTTCTTACCATTCCATCACTCATAATGTTTGCTCCGTAAACTGCACAGATCTCACGATGAATATCGATCGATTTTAGGCCTTTAGCACTAAGAAATCTTATAACAGACCGTACTTCACAGTCGGCTGGACTTACGATTATCGGAGCCATCTTGAACACTCAGTACACAACGTAAACAAGGAAGAATCAGAGTGTAATGGCGTCAGTGCGTAGATTAAGGTACAGGCTTTCGTGTAAAAATAAAATTATTGAGATACCTTAGCACGTCTTTTTTTTCAATTTCAAAAGGGTACGATCAATTTGTGTACGTGTGCTCGCGCATCCCTCTATGTGTGTGTTTATTTCCCTTAGTTAGAAACTTATTTGCTAAGTCGTAGCAGAGAATTTTTGCCCACTTTGGAATCTTATTTGTTAACTCTCGGCAGAGAACTTCTGTCCATTGTACCTATTTAAATGTTATCATTAATACTAACGAATTTTTTCTCTTAAATTTCTCTGAAATTTGCGGAAAAGAAATATTGATTCCTTCAATGTAGAGTCAGCTGTAAGACTGAATTGGCTGTGTTCTGGCATCCTTAGGCCAATAATAATAAAATGTGGTGTTTTGAGTGAAACGATCCACACTGGCTGTAAAGTACATTTACTGAAAGTCACGAAAAGTTTCGCGCTGGTTGAAGACGCACCCTCAAGTGATAGAGATTCTGACTAACAACTCACATGGGAATGATAACTGCCTCAGAGCCACTTCCCATCATTCACGTGCAGTCAGAAAAACAAGAGCGCTTGAAGTGCTAGTCCATAGTAAAAATGAAGGTGATGGCATAAAACCTTGCCACGAGCAGGGAGGTGGTATAGCGGTGGCAGGCAAGGCAGTTCTGCGTATCTTGGTACAATGGACCCATGGCCTCCAGTGATTCGTTGCAGAGTGATTGCATTTCGTTCTACCGGGTGGTAATTAAAGTACACTTACAGAGGTCCAGTGAGGGCTGTAATTATCGTATAGCAGTGAAACTTGGCGGATATACTGATGCTTTAATGCGGAACCGATATACGCTGTAAAAAGAAGACGTATCGAATTTTGGCCACCAGGTGCATATCTGGCGCTGTACAGCATCTCGTCGACGTCGTTTGTGTTCATATTGAACAAACTGTGTAACTGAGAGTTAATAACAAAATCAGCATTATGCGTTTCTCAGTTGTTAAACATTTTCTGCCCACATCCCATTCTTAGACCATTACATGTGGAAGCATTCCTATACGTCTCGCTTGGAGTCAGAGCGCCAGAGTTGCACGTGGTGGCAAAAATTGGAACTATGTTTTCCAGCGTAAATCGGTTCCGCATTTCCGCATTAGAATATCTGCTAAGTTTCGTTTTTGCTGCCATGTGATAATTACGGTCCGCACTGGACATCTGCGAGTAACTGCACTTTAATTAGCAGCCGGCCGCGGTGGCCATGCGGTTCTAGGCGCTTCAGTCTGGAACCGCGCGACTGCTACGGCCGCAGGTTCGAATCCTGCCTCGGGCATCGATGTGTGTGATGTCCTTAGGTTAGTTAGGTTTAAGTAGTTCTAAGTTCTAGGGGACTGATGACCTTAGACGTTAAGTCCCATAGTGCTCAGAGCCATTTGAACCATTTTTTTTTAATTAGCACCCAGTATATCTTCCAACCAATAACTTTTTTTGTATTGCAGTCTTCTATCGGAAACTAATTTATTTGCCAAGGTCGCCTACGTAAACGTAATTACTGGGTTACTAGTTTTGGCAATATGTATTGCCATCCTCAGATCTATAGGCTTATAGAAAAAAATAAGAAATGTAGTAGTGCATACACAGCAGCTCAGTGACATGTGGGTATATACTTTCTGTCACTGAGCTGTTGTGTATGCTCTACTACATTTCTATTTCTTATTTTTGACTGTTAAGTCTATAACCTCGACATTTTTCTAATATATATCTGAGACGGGAATAACGTATTGCCGAAACTAGTAAACCAATAGTAGTGTATACATAGCGACCTTGCCAAATAAAATTGTTTCCGAAAGACTACATATAAAATTATAGATCGCCTCTTGCACTGACTAATCATGTAAGGCAACCATAACTTACCTCTTTGTATTGCAATGAAAATATCTTCACAGTAGTACAAATGTCGATGGTATGAGCTTTGTGTCGCGTTTGGAAACAATCTGGTTACATTCGCACTTGGTACTTGCTATTGATTACAATAATGTCTGCAAGTTGTATACGTTAAATGCCACCTTAAGCAACTGTTATAACAGTCTTATTAAGACCAGACGGTTTTGCTTTCTTTTAAAGCATTTTCAGTGGTAACTACAACAATATAGGTTTTCCTCTTACAATTTTTTTTTTTTTGGTATGATGATTAACAGTTCGCATGCTCTATTTATTATTATAAACAAATGTTATTCTTTTGGTTACTCACGGTTGTTTGTTGCTTATTATAGTCTTCTTCGTCTTCCACGAGCATGTGCTGGGCGTTTACACACGGCAGTTTCACTGCACTTGACAAATTTTCACTTCTGTGTTGGGAAGTAACATTGTCCTCTGGCCATTTCGCGTGTTTTCTTTTGCTGCTTGGTGCGTTCGTCTTTTGTTTATGTTGATAGTGGTGGAGGCGTCTGCTGTCGCTTTGTGAATGTTTATACTTTCCGACAGGACGAGAGAGAGAGAAAGAGAGATAGCGTGTGTGTGTGTGTGTGTGTGTGTGTGTGTGTGTGTGTGTGTGTGTGTGTGCATCTGCCTGTGTGTCAGTATGTGAGAAAGAGAGAGAGAGAGGTTAAATGTTTCCATTAGTTTTTAATTTATTGGATTATTTTTATTTATTTATTTCTTTTTATTTTATTTTTCTTTGTATACTTTTTATTATTGGGAGTGTTTATTTTTCAGCTTGTGTGTGTGTGTGTGTGTGTGTGTGTGTGTGTGTGTGTGAGACAGAGAGAGAGAGAGAGAGAGAGAGAGAGAGAGAGAGAGAGAGGATAGTGCCCGCTTTACTCCTTGCCCTAAATCTCGCAATTAGTACTGATAAGTTCTGTCTCTGGTTTGTTTTTCATGCAGTGTTAGTTGCACATTAACAGTGATAGATAGAAGTCTGGATAGCTTTTCTAACGAAGACTTGACCGATATCCACCTCGCGTACTCACTGCAGTGGAACAGGAGCACAACACTGCTATGTTGAGATGTTCCCGCAGCGGAGGCAGCCACAATCACACCACTTTTGCGTCTGTATATTGCTCTGTATTTTATGAAATATGTTTTGGTGATTGCATATTCCAGAGTTTTTGAATGTTGTGCAGGTATTTTCACAAAAAGAAAGGCAATTGGCGTTGTTATCAACCATTGTCAAAACAGGAGACAGGCGAACTGTTACGTTAAAATGTGAGGATAAGAATTCTAGGTCAAGATCGCTAAAGATTGCTTTATTGAATACTAGTTTCAGTTTATTAACTAGCCAGCTTCAGATCTTGAGTAGTTTTATGAATTTTAGCGATCTTGGCCTAGGATTTTTATTCACACATTTTAACATAAAAAATCGCCTGTCCCCCGATTTGTCAACGTAAATATGCCATGTCAGGCTAAGGGAGATAACAGAAAACTGCTCTGGTCGTGAAAACGGTTCGAGAATGAGCTGAAACCAGTAATCACTGTTACCAATCTGGGCACAGGATTTTTACCTACACATTTTAAATCAAAGCGATTGAATCATGTTTAGATTAATACTCTGCAAGGAATCAACAGAGACCACGAGCCCTTATGCTAGAATACCCAGAATACATTCCCAAATAATCTCCGGAATTTTTCTGGATGTGGTTCTGGTTCACCCCGTTTACAGCGACTCAAATTCTGCAGCGCTGTGGCAGAAACGGCGCAGCTTCGCTATAGGAAAGGGAAAATCTGATTCTGCCTTTCAAGGCCCTGTTCATTAACTGAACTTGTTTTTCAACCACAGTCAGTTCTCAGTTTGAGATGGATTATCAAACACCTTCGCGATTTTCTTCTAACACGTTGCTACATTTGGAGTACGGAGAGCTATCAGCTCAATGGCTCTGAGCACTATGGGACTCAACATCTTAGGTCATCAGTCCCCTAGAACTTAGAACTACTTAAACCTAACCAACCTAAGGACATCACACACACCCATGCCCGAGGCAGGATTCGAACCTGCGACCGTAGCAGTCCCGCGGTTCCGGACTGCAGCGCCAGAACCGCCAGACCACCGCGGCCGGCGAGCTATCAGCAAATATCTTCTGAGTAGCGATAGAGTTAGCATAGGTATAGTTAAAAACGTTACCGATTCCGGTTCAGAAGACGTCTTGAATCTCTCGTTAGTGATAGATACTCGTATCAACGAGTCCTATATGGGTCGGTGAAATCATCATGGGAACGTATGATGTCTCGTCCTCCCTAGGTTTCAGTCTGTCCATCGCTGTCCTCGCTGGGCTTTGAACTAAACTTTAAGAATACAGGGTTAATGCTCATGTCACAACGAATGCTGAACAGTGGAAATTAGTGATACATTTTGTCGAAACACTAAGTTTTGTCCAGTTACCCTTTCCAAAAACAGTGAAAGATCTCGACATAATCTCGGGTGAACATCTAAATTGGGAAGAACAAACTTTTACAACATGCAGGAAATCTCTCTCTCTTGATAGCATGCAATTCAGAAATTTAGAAAATAATTTTCACCTAAAATACAACAAAAACTAGTCCAATCCTTAGTTCTGCCACATTTTTAGTACTGTCATGTAGTTCAACACGACACAAATAGCGAAAACACCAGACGACTCAAAGTAGGTATGGATACTTGCGTAAGGTATGTGTGTGGCATTCTGTCGGTTGATCACATCAGTACTTTCTACTGTCAGTTAGGGTGGATACAATTAGGTAGGCAACGTGATTTTAGCACGCTCTGTTTTCTTTATCGGTATCTTAGTCACAGGTGACACTTCCTCGCATATTACACTACTGGCCATTAAAATAGCTAAACCACGAAGATGACGTGCTACAGACGCGAAATTTAACCGACATGAAGAAGATGCTGTGATATGCAAATGATCAGCTATTCAGAGCATTCACACAAGGTTGGCGCCGGTGACGACACCTACAACGTGCTGACATGAGGAAAGTTTCCAACCGATTTCTCATACACAAACAGAAGCTGACCAACGTTGCCTGGTGAAACGTTGTTGTGATGCCTCATGTAAGGAGGAAAAATGCGTACCATCACGTTTCCGACTATGATAAAGGTCGGATTGTAGCCTATCGCGATTGTGGTTTATCGTATCGCGATATTGCTGCTCGCGTTGGTCGAGATCCAATGACTGTTAGGAGAATATGGAATCGGTGGGTTCAGGAGGGTAATACAGAACGCCGTGCTGGATCCCAACTACCTTGAATCACTAGCAGTCGAGATGACAGGCATCTTATTCACATGGCTGTAACGGATCGCGCAGCCACTTCTCGATCCCTGAGTGAACAGATGGGACGTTTGCAAGACAACACCCATCTGCACGAACAGTTCGACGACGTTTCCAGCAGAATGGAGACCATGGCTGCGGTTACCCCTGACGCTGCATCACAGACAGGAGCACCTGCGATGCTATATTCGACGACGAACCTGGGTGCACGAACGGCAAAACGTCAATTTCTCGGATGAATCCAGGTTATGTTTACAGCATTATGATGGCCACATCCGTGTTTGGCGACATCACGGTGAACGTACATTGGAAGTGTGTATTCGTCATCGCCATACTGCCGTATCACCTGGCGTGATGGTATGGGGTGCCATTGGTAACACATCTCGATCACCTCTTGTTCGCATTGACGGCACTTTGAACAGTGTACGTTACATTTCAGATGTGTTACGACCCGTGGCTCTACCCTTCATTCGATCCCTGTGAAACCCTACATTTCAGTAGGATAATGCACGGCCGCATGTTGCAGGTCCTGTTAGGGCCTTTCTGGACAAAGAAAATGTTCGACTGCTGCCCTGGCCAGCACATTCTCCAGATCCCTCACCAATTGAAAACGTCTGGTCAGTGGTGGCCGAGCAACTGGCTCGTCACAATACACCAGTCACTACTCTTGATGAACTGTGGTATCGTGTTTAAGCTGCATTGTCAGCTGTACCTGTAAACGCCATGCAAGCTCTGTTTGCCTCAATGCCCACTACCTTAAAGTTTCCTCATCCATAACTATTTTTCATTCCTTTCGCCAGCCTCACTTGCTAACTTCACAACAATATTTTTCGCCCTTCTCTAGACCAGTCAACTTATCTTCGAGATCTTATTTCTTCTCTAATGCTGCCCTACATTTCTATTGCATATCGTTCCACACAATCTAAAAAACATGTTAGGAAAATTACTTAACACAGAGCTAATTAGACTGATCTTTCTGAAAAGTCATATATTACTTAATTTGCAAGACCTGACAAAAAAAAGTCCTCAAGACATTTCGGATGTCAAAGCAACTTAGTACACACACACACACACACACACACACACCACCGGCTGGTAAATACACACATCAAAAAAAGTTTTGCACCACTCCAGTTCCCAGAACTCCGGAAGATACACGTTGACTGTGGATATTGTATCACAGACCCAGTCCCTTTGACTGTTCAGAGATGTCACTAAACCCGACCAAAGATGTAAACAACAATGCATGAGCAGCGCCTATTAGACGGAGGGGGTCCAACAGCCGGTCAGTTCCAGTCATTCCACAAGGAAGGAGGTACACGGCTCATGTTGTCTGTAGTTCAGCCATGCCTAGACTGTCACCGCGGTTCGATCGCGTCCGGATTTTCACTTTGTGCCAGGAAGAGCTCTCCACAGGGGGAGGGTCCAGGCGTCTCGGAGTGAACCAAAGCGATGTTGTTCGGACACGAAGGACATACAGAGAGACAGGAACTGTCGATGACACGCCTCGCTCAGGCCGCCCAAGGACTATAACTGCAGTGTAAGACCGCTACCTACGGGTTCTGGCTCGGAGGAACCCTGGTAGTAATGACACCATGTTGAACAATGCTTTTCGAGCAGCCACAGGACGTCGTGGTACGAATCAAACTGTGCACAATAGGCTGCATGATGCGCAACTTCAGCACCGTGCAGCGCGGTGCAGACGGGCCCAACAACATGCCGAATGGACCAGTCAGGATTGGCATCACGTTCTATTCACCGATAAGTGTCACATATGCCTTCAACCACACAATCGCTGGAGACGTGTTTGGAGGCAACCCGGCCAGGCTGAACGCCTTAGACACACTATCCAGCGAGCGCAACAAGGTGGATGTTCCCTGCTATTTTGGAGTGGCATTATGTGGGGCCGACGTACGCCGCTGGTGGTCATGGAAGGTGCCGAAGTGGCTGTACAGTATGTGAATGCCATCCCCCGACAGATAGTGCAACCATATCGCCAGCATATTGGCGAGACATTCGTCCTCACTGACGACAATTCGCGCCCACATCGTGTACATCTTGTGAATGACTTGCTTCAGGATAACGACATCGCTCGGCTAGAGTGGCTAGCATGTTCTCCAGGCATGAACCCTATCGAACATGCCTGGGATAGATTGAAAAGGGCTGTTTATGGCAACTCTGAGGGATCTACGGCGACTCACCCTTGAGGCGTGGGACACTCTGGACCAACAGTGCCTTGATGGACTTGTGGATAGTATGCCACGACGAAAACAGGCATGCTTCGGTGCAAGAGGACGTGCTGTGTGTATAAGTGGTCTCGGTGTATACAGCAATCTGGACCACCACCTATGAAGGTCTCGCTGTAAAGTGGTGGTTTTCATGAGCAATAAAAAGGGCGGAAATGATGTTTATGTTGATCTCTATTCCACTTTTCTGTACAGGTTCCGGAACTCTCGGAACCGAGGTGATGCAAAACTTTTCTTAATGTGTGTAAGTGCAAAAACTGTTTGTATCATGTAGATCGGTCACCAGAGGGCGTTGTTTTTCGTGGTTATGTTGTTACCAGGCCTGGTAGGGTAAATAAAGAACGAGAACAGCATCAGATGTTGAGTAATCACTGTCAAGAACACGAAGATATCGCGTACTCGTGTGAGACAGCGTTTTCACTACCGGACAAGAGTTTCAAATTGTGTAACATTGCTACAGCAAATATGCCTATTTCGTCTGTGAAAACGGACTCGATAAGCAACCTTAGCTATCAGTAAATGGAATGTAACCTGCATAACATTGTGCGAATGTTGTATGAGTGTCAGTTTTACTGTCCTTTAAGCCCTCAACAGATCTTTACACGAAAAACTGAAAACTAACATTAGAATAAGCTACGTGACTGCGTATCTGAATAAGAATTTACGAGTGATAGAGAATCTGACTTGTGCACCGGAATTTACTGGTTTAGAGTACATGACATGTTGTGGGATGTCAGTGACTCTGTTTTGGCTCTAACGTTTGCAACTAAAGGATGGCTGCCTTTTTCCATGTGGTTTACAGCAACTTGCAGCAGCATGCAGCAGCAACGGCTAAAGCTTATTGCTACTAAGAATGAATTTAATAAAAAGGAGTTTGTTTGGGTCCTGCTAACCACTAAATAACTTGTGAGAAGGGATTTCATAAATTAAGTCTATTTAAAACTTCAGAAATAATGTAAAATGACAATGACAATGAGATAGGTATAAATCATGGTTGAGTGCCGGATTAACAAATTATTTCAGTTTCAACGTTACACTAATATTTAATAAACACAGCATAATATTTAAATGGCTCCGAGCACTATGCGACTTAAATTCTGAGGTCATCAGTCGCCTAGAACATAGAACTAAGTAAACCTAACTAACCTAAGGACATCACACACATCCATGCCCGAGGCAGGATTCGAACCTGCGACCGTAGCGGTCGCTCGGTTCCAGACTGTAGCGCCTAGAACCGCACGGCCACTTCGGCCGGCATAATATTTAGATGTGGAGAATAATTATTACTATTTGGAGAGTAAGGAGGCTTTCTTAACTGACAAACAAAACATGGGATTATTGCAAACTCTGACTAACAATCATGAGCCTAACGCTGCAACTGCTTTTGCGCTATGTTTGGGAATTTTACCTTGAATTTCATCTCCAAGAGCAATTAAGCCATTTAAATCTTTCCTGGCTGTGTAAATGAAATCAGGCCCTGAGTATGGATAAGATCTGCCATCACCGACGTGAGGGTAGCATGACACGTCTTCTGTCTCGGAGTTCTCGGCCGACACTACTACATCCACTCTCACAGACAGACCTCGTCTCACAACAATGCTTAGAATCACGTTCCCATGTTTCGGCCTCAGATTGTTACTATCGATATCTCAGCACTTACACAATGCAAAGAATAGCGTTAAGTTGACTATACCGTTTTCAATGTAATTGAGAGTTCTGGCACACTTCTTAGAATGGACCTCATAATGGGCCAACATTCGGTGGGCTGATGTGAAAGTGACCCGGAGGTGGATTCCATGGGAACGAGAGAGCAGGTATACTCTTCTTCCACGTTCCTGTGGACCACATCTGACGACTTCAAGTGTGGATCGCCCTACTGTGCACCAAATACATCTTCAGCCCCTCACTTCTGCGCCTCCCATCTGAAAACAAGTAATGGTCACCTTGCAATATTGTGTGTCATCCGCCACCACTGGTCAGAGACCAGCCGCAGCTGGGTTAGGAAGTTAGCGACCCAAGTGTAGTTGCCTTGGCGGCAGCAGCTCTCCCTCTATCAAAGCACCGACGTTACACCCTTAAGTAAGCGGCATCTGAAGCGTCCAGTTCACGGACGACCTCAAGGTGCAGTGTCAAATGATTAAGGCACCCGCAATTTCATCGCTGTCAAATGTCGGACAGGGTGCATGTTGCTCATTTGTGATACCGTCCATTCTATGTTTACATCTATTGACGCCTTGTTGATTTTATTTGTAAGTAAAACATAGTTTCAGCTTTCCGTCTAGTCCTTTTGAATTTACGTAAAGCCTTCTCCGTCGCAATAAATGTGTTATTTCTTAAGTTTTAGATTTTCCCCATTAGCATTTGAAATTTTTATGGTGATATCAGAAGGAAAATTATTTTTCTTTTCTCATTTTCCATTGTCATGCTTGATTTTAATGTTTAACCTAGTCAGTCACTATTTGCAGGAAAAGAGTGTCCTAAAAATCAAGTCTCTGGATTTAGATCAAATGCAATACATGTGAGCTTGTGGTGCCGGTGTCCGTGCAATAACTGTAGAATGACATGACCGATTGCCATTAACAGTGTACCAACATACCAAGAAAAACATATGCGGGGGCAAGCTGTGGATGCCGCACTTCACCATTTTTTCATATTGCAGGTCACTAGAACAACCAGCAACGATCATAAAAAAGGTGCAAGAACACTCTGCAGTTTTCAGTTCTAATATATTAATCCATGGACCGTACATAGAATCAGATTACAAGGACTTTACCTATATATGATGACAGACTGAAATGTTTTGCTTCACTTAGTTTATATTTAAAACCACATAGATTATAACAACATCACGATGCCTCGTTTGTACAGGATATCACAAAATGGTATCAATGACAGCTCTATAAATATTGTTATGCCGCTGTTGTAACATTTGAAAAATGAGGCATCGTGGTTTAGATATTCGTCTGGTATGTGGAGCCAGAGGTTGAAATTCCCATCCAGCGATTCTTATTCACGTTTCTCTTTGTGTAACATATAATCCCTGTGTTGGCGCATGAGCTTGTCCTCTTGGTTATTGTGAACAAAAGAGACAGTTTCCAGTAACTGTAAGAAGGGGGCTTTCTAGGCTGGATATGATTGGTTAGCCTTTCTGTAATCCTTCTAAATAGGTTGTGGTCGAGATTGGCTGTATTTCCTGAATATCTAGGGACTTTTTCATTGTGACACTTGTTCCTCCACCACCTGTTGTAAACACTTTCCAGGCAGGGAGCTGCGTTGTGCAGAGAAATTCCATTAGCAGGAAGTAGTGAGAATGGCTAGTGAGGTCCATAGTATGAAACTAAGACCAATTGGCGGAGTGGTTTCTAGCGCTTCATATCGGGGTAGTTGATTAGCAGTCCTCTTTGGTGTTAGGGTCAATGGATTTCTGGAAACGTATGACGGTTCGGTACCATTAAGGAGTTTCTGAGTTCGAAGTTATAGTTGTCCACTGTAGTCCATGGAGTTTTTTACCCCGTAAAGGAAACTGAAAGAGCTGGAGTTGCTTTTAGCGGGTGCAGATTTGAAGTATTCATCAATTGTCCAGTTTTGGTGAGCAAGTTTCCGGTTTGGTACACGGACACGCTCGCTAGATAGAGACCAGTGTTAGTTACATGGAGATTTCATGGAAGAGAAAAAATTCGCGAGGTTTAATTGATGCAATTTATATAGATTTGCTCTCATGGAAACTTGAAGTCCTTGGAACTCCGTTTCTGTTTTTCGGAGGAAATTATCGAAGGAATTCTCTAGGCGCCAACCGGAATAAACTGTCAATAGCGAACATTTTCCAGTCTAGTGGTATCATCTCGGAATCCGTCTGCCAGCAGTTAAGAGTGCTACAAGACAACAAGTCTTGTTGGTCAAAATTCAGATTGGTTTTAATAGTGGAAGGAAGTAGAGGATAAACACAGTTTCGCCTGAAAATGTTTCCCATTTATTCTTTCGAGTATTATGTCGTGTAATTTGTCTGACGCACCGCACATCACCAACAGTTTGGGGTTCACGGATACAGCCGCCGCCTGATTTCGTGTCAGGCCACGGACGCTCTGTGAACGAGAATGAAGGAATTGATTGATTGATTGATTGATTTTTATTGCCCAAAAACAAAAAATTTACAGGGATGTAAAGCTTATATAAGCAACATTAATAAATGTACAAACAACAATGACAATAAATACACAAATAATTAATCTATGTTAGAAATTATGCTCACAGAAATCTTCCATTGATTAAAAACCATTTTGAATTAATAAAGTTCTTAAAAATATTTTAATTTTTTTCGGCTCCAGACTCGTGACTGACTCTGGTAGTTTATTAAATAGCTTTACAGATGTGTGTCTGAAGCTGTTTAGAGTTTTGGTATATGAGCAGTAGTCTATTCGTACATCATTACAGTGTCGTGTGTTATAACTATGTACATCAGAATTCAGATCAAAACTAGACAAGTTCTTTTTAATGTATAAGAGACATTGAAATATGTGTATAATACTAAGTTTAATAAATAATTCTCTACAGTGAGTTCTAGGTGGTACTTTACATATCAGTCTGACAGCTTTTTTCTGGGCTGTAAATAAGCATTTTGAGTAGCAATTATTTCCCCACAAGATTGTCCCATACGTCAAATCAGAGTGAATATAACTATAATAGACAGAAAGCAAAATTTTCTCATCGACTGTTGCTTGTAATTTTCCAAGCATAAATATTCCTTTAGAAATTTTTGGTGTTAAGTAATTCACATGTGCGTGCCAGCCTAGATTATTTTGCAAAATAATGCCAAGAAACTTTACAGGAACTGTCTCTAAGGTGATTCTATTGTTATAAGAAATGTTTAATTCCTGTGTTTTATTTATGTTCATAGACAGCCTATTGGCATTGCACAAGTCAGAAAGTATATGTACCTTGAGTTAGGTAGATTTACTTATGTTATTACTCGTAGGCACTGTAACACTTAAACTGATATCATCTGCATACAGGAAACAGTTTGTAGTATGATTTATTACATTGCTAGGTAGGACATTCATATATAATATGAACAAGAGAGGGCCCAAAATTGACCCTCGAGGAACACCATCATTAACGGGTAAGAAACTAGAATATTGGTTATTGAAGTAAACAGTTTGAGATCTATTAGATAAGTATGACTGAATCATTTTAACAGCAGAGACTGAGAAACCTACTGTTTTTAATGTTCCAGTGCTGTCCTGAAGCAGTCGAAACGAATGCCCAGTTGGTTGCTGTTCAAATGTTCAAATGTGTGTGAAATCTTATGGGACTTAATGGGACTTAACTGCTAAGGTCATCAGTCCCTAAGCTTACACACTACTTAACCTAAATTATCCTATGGACAAACACACACACAGCCATGCCCGAGGGAGGACTCGAATCTCCGCCGGGATCAGCCGCACATTCCGTGAATGCAGCGCCCAGACCGCTCGGCTAATCCCGCGCGGCCAAGTTGGTTACTCCCTTTCCTGCACTTAAATGGTCTCTGACTCAGACGTCCATGTGGACGGGAGAAACACTAGCTGTCCTTTCTTTCCTTTCACGTCAAGGTTCAGTGACATTTCCTGACTGACTAGAGTTGTACATTTTGCCTAGTTACGGTAGGAACTGATGAACTTCGCTCAAGGTCGATGGTTAATTTAAATAAAAAAAATTCGACACGAAATTCATGATCTGCCAGTTGGGGGTGAAGGATCAGAGTATGAAAAACTTCTCTAAGAAGTTAGACGATTACATTTGCAAAGCAGAGTGTCATCGAGAAGATGTGGTTGGTAAACAGTGGTCATCTGAACTGCGCAACAGGCAAATTGCAATGCTAGGGTCTCGTCAGTTTTTTACTCTTTGAGGTGAAATTGTTTTTACATCCTGTTTACGACAAGTTTCCATTAAACTCTGATGAGGCAGGAAATCTGCTGACCTTTTGGAGAGAAGTGTTCCCCTGCAGCTTTAGATGAGGATCTGGAATCTGAGCGAACAGTTCACTAAGTCCTGCGCTATTTCGCTCGATAGTTTTACTAGGTTATTCAAAACTTCTTGTCCTTTAAGGGGCTCCGGAAAGGCTCAAAATCATGAAAAGTTCAATTTTTACTTTTTTGCGTTTTCTGAATCTGCAGACTATTACCTTTTAATAGATATATAATTTATTCAATTCCGAAGACTACAACTATTTTTAAATTTTTTTTGAAATGTGTTCTACATGGGCGTGACCCACTGTGGCGCTGTTAAACTGCTGTCAAATGGTGTTATTATTAACGTCCGTGTTCATCAGGTGCATGTTAGTGATGTGAGATAATGTATGTGTTGTGGCTAACCTGTGATGGTTCAATATATATCGCTGGTGTGATTGTCGATTGTTTCATGTTTATTTACTCTGTCGTTATCTCGAAAATATTCGTAATTAATTCTGTTTCTTGAGTCTCTGTTTTGTTGAAGTATAATAATGAGTAAAAGTAAAGGCTATTAGGCAAAATACACAAAGTGTCGACGAAATGAAGAAGGCTGTTTGGGCTCTTTTTTTTTCATACTTCTTCAACCGATGAAAATCCCCAACATAGCTTGTGTCCCAAAGAAGAACACAGTTGGTGTAAATATAACAAAGGATTGCTAACTGGTGAAGTGTACACTCATAAGCATAGTCTGCCTCATGCAATAATGGAGGTGATAAAACCTATTTTCAGAGACTTAGCAGCACCTGAACTGTTGAAAAAGTGTATTCACGGAAAAACTCAAAACCCCAATGAAAGTGTAAATAGTGTTATATGGTCGAGAATCCCCAAGACTGTATTTGTTGGAATAGAAACACTTCACTTTGGTGTGTATGATGCTGTTGCGGCTTTCAATGATGGCAACATTGTAAGGTGCAAGGTATTTAGAAATATGGGAATGAAGATAGGTTCTAACATGGTACGAGCGATGCTTGCTTTAGACAAGGAACGCCTTCGGGCTGCAGACAGGGCTGTAAAGAGTCTAGAAATACAAGCAAGAGTAAACAGGCGGAGGAACAAGAGGAAGCTGGAGGAGGAGTTTGCAGAGGATGAAGATAATCCATCCTATGGACCTGGAATGCACTAAAAAGTTAATCCAATCTTTGTCGCTCGATTCCCGAAACTTTTATTTTCTCATACTAATTACATGTTTTCTAAGGATCTTCCAAACATATTTGTTTCAAACTTTCAGTAAATGTTACACAGTACCTTCTGCATAATTTAACACAGCCTTTTTCCAAAAAACTGTATATTTTTGAATATATAAATAAAAAATTGCAAAAAAATGTTGTGAATTTTCATTACAATTGAAAAAAAATCATCTTTAATAACTGAACTAAAATTTTGTAAAATCCCTGTGTTAAGTTGTAGCCCATATTTCAATAAATAATCTGTAAAAAGTTCAACTTCCTACCTCAAATACTTTATGAGGAAAGATGTAATTTATAAGCGTTATTTTAACATTGCAAGTATAGGGCGTTCCGGAGCCCCTTATATTACCAGTAACGTGCAACCAGCGATAGGTAAGCATAGCAAATCAGAATAGGCCGCTTTCTTTGTTTCCACGCTGGCGTAATTTCCGTTCGGGCAGTGCGTGCGTGTGTGTGTGTGTGTGTGTGTGTGTGTGTGTGTGTGTGTGTGTGCGCAGACTGCGGTCGCGGGCACAGACGGCTGGACGCCGGCACGGCGCCCCGGCGGCCCCTGGCTGTGGCCGCTGCCTGTGTCTGCTGCCCGGTGTCTGCCCGGCACCGCGGACCGGCGCCGCCCACGTCAACAGACGGCGCCGATCGATCGCTGCTGCCGCAGAGCCGCTGACGTCAAGGCCTCTGGCGCGATGCACGGGATAAGCAAGGTCAGGGCGGCGACCACGCTGACGACGCAGCCAAAGCAGATAACCCTGTTGCAATTACGTCCGAGCTGTTCCCAATTTGGCACCTACATCCACAGCAGGTTGTGCTACGAGCGCGTGGCCGCATAGTCTAAGACCAGATAAACCTAAACAAGGGCGGCACGGAGTGGAGACGAGCAGATTTCTACAAATTACAGGTACATACAGGGTAATTACTAGAATGAAACATCCCCCAGGCTGTGGCTAAGCCATGTCTCCGCAATATCCTTTCTTTCAGGAGTGCTAGTTCTGCAAGTTTCGCAGGAGAGCTTCTGTAAAGTTTGGAAGGTAGAAGACGAGATACTGGCAGAAGTAAAGCTGTGAGTACCGGACGTGAGTCGAGCTTCGGTAGCTCAGTTGGTAGAGCACTTGCCCGCGAAAGGCAAAGGTCCCGAGTTCGAGTCTCGGTCGGACACGCAGTTTTAATCTGCCAGGAAGTTTCAGGGTAATTACTGTTGTGTTGGCAGAAAAGCCAACACCGTGTTACGAGAGGAGGCCGAAATGCACGCGTTTAGCTCACGCAGGCTGGTGTGAGGAGGGAGGACTATACTGACATGAGGTCTGGAACATGACAAGGAATTCAGAAAGCGGACGTAATTAGTTGGATACTTAACTTTAATCCATTAATGGTGAACGTCGCTCTTGACGGTACATGATTCACAATATTGTCTGTTCAGAAGACATAGTAACTGAATATGGCGCCTTGCTAGGTCGTAGCAAACTAGCTGAAGGCTATGCTAAACTGTCGTCTCGGCAAATGAGAGCGTATGTAGTCAGTGAACCATCGCTAGCAAAGTCGGCTGTACAAATGGGACGAGTGCTAGGGAGTCTCTCTAGACTAGATCTGCCGTGTGGCGGCGCTTCGTCTGCAATCACTGATAGTGGCGACACGCGGGTCCGACGTATACTAACGGACCGCGGCCGATTTAAAGGCTACCTCCTAGCAAGTGTGATGTCTAGCGGTGACACCACAATTGAAATTGAAGTTTAACTTTCAAAACGCTGTAGGAATAACACCGAGCCGTGCTCCGGCTTGCGTTTGTGCCGTTGACAGATTGGCGTCGTGTATTCGGAATCTGACCTCTCGTTTTCTTAGTGCGTTCACTGGCACCACTACGTTTGCTCGCTTTGTCTGTCCGTGAGTGGCAGCAGCGGCGTTTGTCGATAGCGAGTACTGTGGTACTATCTTTGGAACGACCTCTAGTACACTACTGGCCAATAAAATTACTACACCACGAAGATGACGTGCTACAGACGCGAAATTTATCCGACAGGAAGAAAATCCTGTGATATGCAAATGATTAGCTTTTCAGAGGATTCACTCAAGGTTGGCGCCGGTGGCGACACCTACAACGCGCTGATACGAGGCAAGTTTCCAACCGATTTCTCATACACGAACAGCAGTTGACCGGAGTTGCCTGGTGAAACGTTGTTGTGATCCCTACTGTAAGGAGGAGAAATGCTACGTTTCCGATTTTGCTAAAGGTCGGATTGTAGCCTATCGCGATTGCGGTTTATCGTATCGCGACATTGCTGCTCGCGTTGGTCGAAATTCAATGACTGTTAGCAGAATATGGAATCGGTGGGTTCAGGAGGGGAATACGGAACGCCATGCTGGATCCCAACGGCCTCGTATTACTAACAGTCGACATGGCAGGCATCTTATCCGCATGGCTGTAAAGGATCGTGCAGCCACGTCTCCATCCCTGAGTCAACAGATGGGGACGTTTGCAAGACAACAACCATCTGCACGAACAGTTCGACGACGTTTGCAGCAGCATTGAGTATCAGCTCGGAGATCGTGGCAGCGGTTACCCTTGACGTTGCATCACAGACAGGAGCGCCTGCGATGGTGTACTCAGCGACGAACCTGGGTGCACGAATGGCAAAACGTCATTTTTTGGATGAATCCAGGTTCTGTTTACAGCATCATGATGGTCGCATCCGTGTTTTGCGACATCGCGGCTAACGCACATTGGAAGCGTGTATTCGTCATCGCCATACTGGCGTATCACCTGGCATGATGGTATGGGGTGCCATTGGTTACACGTCTCGGTCACCTCTTGTTCGCATTGACGGCGTTTTGAACAGTGGACATCACATTTAAGGTGGGTTACGACGCGTGGCTCTACCCTTCATTCGACCTCTACGAAACCCTACATTTCAGCAGGATAATGCAAGACCGCATGTTGCAGGTCCTGTACGGGCCTTTCTGGATACAGAAAATGTTCGACTGCTGCCCTGGTCAGCACATTCTCCATATCTCTCACCAACTGAAAACGTCTGGTCAATGGTGGCCGAGCAACTGGCTCGTCACAATAAGCCAGTCACTACTCTTGATGAACTGTGCTATCGTGGTGAAACTGCATGGGCAGCTGTACCTGTACACGCCATCCAAGCTCTGTTTGACTCAATGCCCAGGCATATCAAGGCCGTTATTGCGGCCAGGGGTGGTTGTTCTGGGTACTGATTTCTCAGGATCTATGCACCCAAATTGCGTGAAAATGTAATCACATCGTCAGTTCTAGTATAATATATTTGTGCAATGAATACCCCGTTTATCATCTGCATTTCTTCTTGTTGCAGCAATTTTAATTTCCAGTAGTGTATTTTCGGGTCGTCGTATGTCGGAGTTCAGTTGAGTTGGGACGGAGCAGCAGTGAGGTCCGCACAGTGCCAGTACTCGCCGGGGCAACTGGCGATACATGCACTACCCGGCGGAAGGATGTGATCGCGAGAGTGCACGACCACGTCGAGGTCCGGATTCAGCGAGTTTAAGCTGAATGGATCTTTATATTCGAGTAGTGCAACCTTCAGGCGCGCGTGTGTGTCCGTCCGTGGAAGTCACCCCATGGCAATAAGCTGTCAGTTGACGATTCATACTGGCATCTTTCCCTTGCCTGACTTGAGTGTGGACCACCGTTGGTTGGTTGGTCGGTCGGTCGGTTGTCTCGTCGCACGACGTTCATTTGGTCTTCCCTCTGTGTTTGTGTCGACTTGTGGTTCGTGCTTGTTGTTCCACAGTGATTGGTTTTAGTATTGTTTGAGTTGTTGGTGGAATTGTTTTCGGGGGTGCACGTGTATGTAGTGTGTTTGAATGAGCAGTTATTTTAACGCTGTCTGCGTACTGCATTGGTGGAGGGGCTCCTTCTGCCTTTCGGTGTTTTAAAAGCCGGATTCTGCAGACGCAGCCGGCCGCGGTGGTCTAGCGGTTCTAGGCGCTCAGTCCGGAACCGAGCGACTGCTACGGTCGCAGGTTCGAATCCTGCCTCGGGCATGGATGTGTGTGGTGTCCTTAGGTTAGTTATGGTTAAGTAGTTCTATGTTCTAGGGGACTGATGACCACAGATGTTAAGTCCCATAGTGCTCAGAGCCATTTGAACAATTTTTTTCTGCAGACGCAGTGCTGTCTGTCACTTCGCCCTCGCCTGAATTATTCCATCGTTATACTGGTTATCAGAGGTTAGTTGGATTTGGTAAGAGAGTTGGTCGGCGTTTAAAGTGTCTCTAGTTTGAGTTGCCATCCTGTCACGTGAGCATAACGCTTGTCTGCCTGTCTCACGGCTTACGCAGCTGTTGGGACTTTTCTCAGGTCGATCCTTGGAGCGTTGTCTGTGGATCACTCTCTTCTTTATTTTGGTCTGACTGTGTGAATTGTTTAAAAATAATATTTAGATTAAAATATTCCTATTGCCTGTGGCCTTCAGTCGACAAATAATTGAATTCTTCTTAATAAGTCCTTCAGCCGTCAGTATAGCTTAGGTTACAGTCAATTTTTTTTAAATGATTGTTTTAAAATATAATTTTGGCATTTTCAACGTGTAATTGTCTTCCTCATTTGTATTTCAGGCCTTCAGCCGTAAATTGCTCAGAAGTATAGCTCGTGGCCTTAAGCCGACAAATAATTTGAATTCTTTCTTAATGAGGCCTTCAGCCGTCAATGTAGCTTGTGTAACAGTCAATTTTTTAAAAAATCATTGTTTTCAAAAAATTATTTCCTTAAATAAAGAGTACGTGTTTACTGTGCAACCAGTGGTAACTGATTAGGCCCCGTCCACACCTGTTCCTGCTTTCCCTAAGTCCCACGTCTCAAACAGGACTGGGCAGAATGACAAATTGCAACGGAATATTATCGAAGAAGGGAGAAAACGTATGGCAGAAGAAGAAAAAAATGGTGTGAAATTTGATCAACAGATGGCGCTGTATGTGTCAGAATACGTAAATAAAAACACCTGTCATGTGCACGACCCACTGAAGTTGGTGTAAACACACCGGGTACACCTTTTCTTCCTTTCGCGTCTGCGACGTTCGCCATAACTGTTTAAGTGCAGGATCGCGCTCTGCGGAACTTCCGGACACTGAAGGGTTTGTAAAAAGGCATCGGTCCTATGACGGTGGTAGGTCTGGAGAAAATGATTCGGGAATTCGAAAAGACGGGTCCTTTTGGTGTGCAAACTGGTAGAGGGAGGAAACGAATTGATTCGACGTCAGTGGAAGCAGTGGCCGCAGCAATACAGGAGGAGACGAGTCGTGGTGTGCAAAGGTGAAGTGCACGGAGAATTGCCCGAACATTGGACGTACCAATGAGAACGGTGCGTAAAATCCTACGAAACATCCTTCTTTCCTATCCATTCAAAATTACCCATGAGCACGAGTTGCTTCCTGTTGGTCTGCCAGCAAGAGAGACCTTTGCTTTAGAATTTCTTTCTCGCGTGCACGTGGACAATAACGGGCCGTGAAAGATTTTTTGGGCAGCTGAAGCCCACTTTCATATGACAGTATATGTCAATACAAAGAATTGTCAATTATGGGAAACGGAAAATCCACATGCAAATCGACCAGTACCACTTCATCCTGAAAAGATCTCTGTTGTGCGGGTTTACGGCATCATTTATCATAGGGCCATATTTTTTCGAAGAGACAGGTGCTTCCGGTCCTGTTACCTGTACCGTCACTCGTAAGTGCTATGAGTGTCTTTTGCGCAAGCACGTCATTCCAGCTCACCAACAGTGTGGTTGGGATCAGTTTTATGCAAGATGGCCACCTCCCCACATTGCAACTACAGTTAAGCAGCTGCTGAAGTAACATTTCGGAAATGCTAGAATTATCAGCCGCCATTTTCCTACAGTCTGGCCGTCCCGATCACCTGATCTTAATTCGTATGACTTCTGGCTGTGGGGCTATCTGAAAGACGGTGTGTCCAGTGTTCCGATTGCAAACTTAGCTGCATTGAAGGCACGCATTGCGCAACACATTCCGAACGTCACCCCGGAAACACTTCGATCAGTTGTGGAACATGCTGTTTCTCGATTTCAATTTGTTTCAGAAAGCGGTGGACACCATATTGAACGTGTTTTACGCCAGTCACACTGAAAATCCCATGTGATTTTGACAGATGCTTTTTTATGCGGTTTTTGGCCTCAAGACAATTAAAAACCGATTTTCCCCATCCGATGTGACATGACCTCGCCACTTTGGATGGGCTTACGTAACTAAGCGAATCACACCTGTACACACACCCGTACACCCATGCACACTGAGTAGTACAGTTTGTTTAACGTCAAACGTACACATTGGGCATTACTGTTTGATTCATTTGTCATTTGTAGTCGGCCACCATTGAATTACGGTGTTTACATCAAAATCTATTGCCACATTTTGTTGTAATGTTGATGCTTTAAGTTGTTCTGAGAGCGGCGCTGATATTCAAGACCATAAAAATGGGTTAAAAGCTGTGAGCTATCTGAGGAAGTTAGCCTTGCATTACTGCGCAACTGTTTCACCAGGTATCCAGTCTAGCTTACCAAATTCCCAACCAGACTAACATTAATTATAATCTTTTAGTACTCATCTTACGATAACCGGTGATATATATATATATATATATATATATATATATATATATATATATATATATATATATATAATATAAAGACAATTTAAATAAAAAGAAATAAATCAGTTTATATTAGGACATTTATTTTAACATTGATCATTGTTCCGTTAAAAATTCAGCATATCAAACTTGATTCACATCTAAACTGGTGCCTTATTTAGGATTGTGAAAATGTGAATTTGTAATCTTATGGAACACATCAAATAGGGAGCCAAGATTGGGAGACTACATACAACACTGCATTCATAAAATAACACACGAAGAACGTTGAAACATATCCAAGAGGAAATTAAACACAACCAACCGATTCAATTTTCATCCAAAGAACTTACGTTCGTAGCGCAGTACTGTCCGTCATGAAATTACCACACACTAGTATACTAAATTCACACTAACTCTCTGTGAAATCTTCCTGAAAAGAATAGCTGAGGGCTACTTTGATGCTTACACCACATGCTTCACGTGGTCAACTTGGTTTACACAAAGAGTGTAACTCCACAATAATTTTGATGATTAAAATAAATTACATCGAAACGCAATTTACAAAAGAAAAACCTCGAACTGGTTACTATCGCCTTAATATTAACCTGATGGGTCAAACAATTGTACACTCCTGGAAATTGAAATAAGAACACCGTGAATTCATTGTCCCAGGAAGGGGAAACTTTATTGACACATTCCTGGGGTCAGATACATCACATGATCACACTGACAGAACCACAGGCACATAGACACAGGCAACAGAGCATGCACAATGTCGGCACTAGTACAGTGTATATCAACCTTTCGCAGCAATGCAGGCTGCTATTCTCCCATGGAGACGATCGTAGAGATGCTGGATGTAGTCCTGTGGAACGGCTTGCCATGCCATTTCCACCTGGCGCCTCAGTTGGACCAGCGTTCGTGCTGGACGTGCAGACCGCGTGAGACGACGCTTCATCCAGTCCCAAACATGCTCAATGGGGGACACATCCGGAGATCTTGCTGGCCAGGGTAGTTGACTTACACCTTCTAGAGCACGTTGGGTGGCACGGGATACATGCGGACGTGCATTGTCCTGTTGGAACAGCAAGTTCCCTTGCCGGTCTAGGAATGGTAGAACGATGGGTTCGCTGACGGTTTGGATGTACCGTGCACTATTCAGTGTCCCCTCGACGATCACCAGTGGTGTACGGCCAGTGTAGGAGATCGCTCCCCACACCATGATGCCGGGTGTTGGCCCTGTGTGCCTCGGTCGTATGCAGTCCTGATTGTGGCGCTCACCTGCACGGCGCCAAACACGCATACGACCATCATTGGCACCAAGGCAGAAGCGACTCTCATCGCTGAAGACGACACGTCTCCATTCGTCCCTCCATTCACGCCTGTCGCGACACCACTGGAGGCGGGCTGCACGATGTTGGGGCGTGAGCGGAAGACGGCCTAACGGTGTGCGGGACCGTAGCCCAGCTTCATGGAGACGGTTGCGAATGGTCCTCGCCGATACCCCAGGAGCAACAGTGTCCCTAATTTGCTGGGAAGTGGCAGTGCGGTCCCCTACGGCACTGCGTAGGATCCTACGGTCTTGGCGTGCATCCGTGCGTCGCTGCGGTCCGGTCCCAGGTCGACGGGGACGTGCACCTTCCGCCGATCACTGGCGACAACATCGATGTACTGTGGAGACCTCACGCCCCACGTGTTGAGCAATTCGGCGGTACGTCCACCCGGCCTCCCGCATGCCCACTATACGCCCTCGCTCAAAGTCCGTCAACTGGACATACGGTTCACGTCCACGCTGTCGCGGCATGCTACCAGTGTTAAAGACTGCGATGGAGCTCCGTATGCCACGGCAAACTGGCTGACACTGACGGCGGCGGTGCACAAATGCTGCGCAGCTAGCGCCATTCGACGGCCAACACCGCGGTTCCTGGTGTGTCCGCTGTGCCGTGCGTGTGATCATTGCTTGTACAGCCCTCTCGCAGTGTCCGGAGCAAGTATGGTGGGTCTGACACACCGGTGTCAATGTGTTCTTTTTTCCATTTCCAGGAGTGTATAAGCACGTGGTACTGGTCTCACAAAGTACCCCCTACGTGGGTTGAACATAAAGAAAAGTTGCTATATTGAAAAATATTGTCAAGAGGAGACGTTATAATCTCACGCACATTCGCATTGAAGATTGATGATGCTAGTTAGAGTTACTGATCAACACGTGGATCCACTTTACTCACAAAGTAGTGACAAAGCAACTACCGGAAGATATTCTGAACTTCACACTCGAATTACACAATTTAAGATAACATTATATATTTTATAGCTAAACCTGAAGTAAAGGTGATTAAATTTTCAGTTAGGCCGAACTTAAGAAATCCATTGTCCCACGGACTTAGCAGACACGCGCTTAGTCGGAGATCTTACCACTTCAGACGCTCGCCGCAGACCGACTGCCGTGGTCCCTTTCTGAGGGTGCCTCACAGATACAAACGGAAGTGACCAGAGAGGCAGCTTCCTATACCAACATGACAAGGAACAGACAGTACCATACTAAGAATAGAAACTTCTCTGCTTTTAGAAAGCCTAACTACCTGTTCCGACGTTGGTCATACTGTTCTCTAGCAGACAGGCTTGTCTGCTACCATCAAGCATGCAACTAGAAATACATTTGCTCATTCATCCTCTCACACAGAAGGGAAGGGGGATGACAGTATCTTATCATATACAGTATATAAAAGAAAGTGGATGTAGGTTCCGTATGAGACTGTGTGACATGAATTACATATAAACTGTGTTTTAAAGTGTAGTAGTGTAAGTAAAAGTAACACGTTCCACTGCTCAGTCTCCTCCAAGATAGTCAGAAACACCACACTAAATTTAGAAGAGGAATTTATGCCGCAAATGACAACATATTTAAGAAATTAATATGGAAGGAATCTAACAGAGATTGAAACTATTTATTTTTCTTCTGCCATACGTTTTTCCTCTTTTCCGATATTAATCCGTTCCAATTTGACGTCATTCTGACCAGAGGTGTTATTTCTACAGCGGATTGAAAGTTTAATTATAATCACCCTGTACATTACAACTTCTACGGAAGTTATGTCCACAATAAAGTGTGGGCAAACTATGACTACCCTGGGAAACACACTGCCGGAAAAAAAGATTAGAACACCATTTCAGAGTTTTCCAGTCAGTCTAGATTTATTGTTACAACAACGCATATAGAGTACGTGAAATGATTAGTTACAGGTCAGTAGCACAAGCGGTTCCGACGTACCAGGTACTGACCAATGCTGAAACATCGATACTCGTACGTGGTGCAGCCTCCATGGGCAGCTATGCAGAGGCTGGCTCTGGCATCCAAGCGACCATACAGATGGTGAGTACTGTCCTGGGATGTGTCATTTCCACACCTGCTCGATCTGTTCACGTAGGTCGGTAAGAGTTTTTAGTTAACGAGTTTCACAAGTCACTTCTCGTCCCATTATATGCCACAGGTGCTCGTCTACAGACAAGTCCGGAGATCGTGCAGGTCAGGGGTGTTGTTGCACGTCTTGCAGAGCACGGTGAGTTTTACAGGCTGTGAAGGGCGAGAACTATGCTATTGGAACACCACATTACTTTCCTGTTGCTAGAACGGCGAAAGAACGAATCTCAAAACTTTTTGCACGTACTGAGCCATGGTTAACTCTCTCCTCCCGAACAGGCCATAAAGGCCCAACGGTACCGACCGGCCGCCGTGTCATCCCCAGCCCATACGCGTCACTGGATGTGGATATGGAAGGGCATGTGGTCAGCACACCGCTCTCCCGGCCGTATGTCAGTTTCCGAGACCGGAACCGCTACCTCCCAATGAAGTAGCTCTACAGTTTGCCTCAAAAGGAGTGCAACCCGCTTGCCAATAGCGCTCGGCAGACCGGAAGGTCACCCACCCAAGTGCTAGCCCAGCCCGACAGCGCTTACCTGCGGTGATCTGAGGGGAACCGGTGTTACCACTGCGGCAAGGCCGTTGGCGAGCGGTGGATAGCGTCCCTCCAAAATCACCAAAGATGAACAACAGCTTTAGCCTATTGCACCACAGACGATAGGGCATCGGGTGGGGCCAGTGTGTCTTGAATGAATGCACTCTACGAGACAGGGCTCAACAGATCTACGTCAAACGCGCAAACGACCATCTCTTGTGTACTCGTTATTCCACACCTGCTCGGCTTGGACAAGTACACTACTGCCCATTAAAATTGCTACACCAAGAAGAAATATAGATGATAAACAGTTATTCATTGTAGAAATATATTATACTAGAACTGACATGTGATTACATTTTCACGCAGTATGAGTGCATAGATCATGAGAAATCAGTACCCAGAACAACCACCTCTGGCTGTAATAACGGCCTTGATACGCCTGGGCATTGAGTCAGAGCGTGGATGGCGTGTACAGGTACAGCTGCCCATGCAGCTTCAACACGATACCACAGTTCATCAATGGTAGTGACGGGCGTATTGTGACGAGATAGGTTTCTCGGCCACCATTCACAAGACTTTTCAATTGGTAAGAGATCTGGAGAATGTGCTGGGCAGGGCAGCAGTCGAACAAAGGCCCGTACAGGACGTGCAACATGTGATCGTGCATTATCCTGCTGAAGTGTAGTAGTGTTTCGCAGGGATCGAATGAAGGGTAGAGCCACGGGTCGTAACACATCTGAAACGTAACGTCCACTGTTCAAAGTGCCGTCTATGCGAACAGGAGGTGACCGAGGCGTGTAAGCAATGTCACCCCATACCATGACGCCGGGTAATACGCCAGTGTGGCCATGACCAATACACGCTTCCAATGTACGTTCACTGCGATGTCGCCAAATACGGATGCGACCACCATGATGCTGTAAACAGAACCTGGATTCATCCGAAAAAATGACGTTTAGCCATTCGTGCACCCAGGTTCGTCGTTGAGTACACCATCAAAGGCACTCCTGTCTGTGATGCAGCGTCAGGGGTAACCGCAGCCATGGTCTCCGAGTTAATAGTCCATGCTGCTGCAAACGTCGTCGAACTGTTCGTACAGATGGTTGTTGTCTTGCAAACGTCCCCATCTGTTGACTCAGGGATCGAGACGTGGCTGCGCGATCGGTTACAGCCATGCGGATGAGATGCTTGTCATCTCGACTGCTAGGGATACGAGGCCGTTGGGATCCAGCACGGCGTTCCGTATTACCCTCCTGAACCCACCGATTGCATATTCTGCTAACAGTCATTGGATCTCGACCAACGCGAGCAGCAATGTCGCGATACGATAAACCGCAATCGCGATAGGCTACAATCCGACCTTTATCAAAGTCGGAATCGTGATGGTACGCATTTCTCCTCCTTACACGAGGCATCACAACAACGTTTCACCAGGCAACGCCAGTAAACTGCTGTTTGTGTATGAGAAATCTGTTGGAAACATTCGTCATGTCAGCACATTGTAGGTGTCGCCGCCGGCGCCAACCTTGTTGAATGCTCTGAAAAATTTCGCGTCTGTAGCACGTCATCTTCGTTGTTTAGCAATTTTAATGGCCAGTAGTGCAGTTCGTTAAGTGTTGTTTGTCGACGAGTTGGTTCAAATGGCTCTAAGCACTATGGTACATAACATCTGAGTTCATCAGTCCCCTAGGCTTAGAACTACTTAAACCTAACTAACCTAAGGACATCAGACACATCCACACCCGAGGCAGTATTCGAACCTGCGACCGCAGCGGCAGCTCGGTTCCGGACTGAAGCGCGTAGAACCGCTCGGTCACAGCGGCCAGCCTCGACTAGTTGCACGAGTCACTCGTCGTCCCATCATATCCCAGTCATGCTCGATTGGACGCAAGTCCGAAGACCCTGACTTCATAGCTGAAGACCACTTCGCGCCATTCCGTCTTCAAAGTAATTCCCTGACAACGCCAGTGGCGCCATGTACGTCGATGCTATGGCGAGAGTGGAAGACGGGTAAGAGGTGTGCATGCACGTAGTTCCATTGCTAATATCTGGTTCACAACAGTTCGTATTGACACGTCTGCGTTCCAAGTCCTCTTAACTGTGGTGTGGTAGCTGCAGGACCTGCGAGTGCTGCCCTTAGAAGAAGACGATCCTGGCGGGTGCCTTTGCCACGTGGACCTCCAGAAATTCCGCTGCGGATGTCGGAACGTACACGTGGCCTCTGACACCAGCATCGTTACACAACTGGTGCAGCACGTCCAACTTGTGTAGAAATTCTCCGAAAGGGCCTTCCAGCCACTCGTAAGGCCGCAGTATGACCCCTTTCAAACTCGTTCAGTTGGCTGTAGAAAGCACGAGTGCTTCTGCGTGGCATGGTTGCCTGTTTGTTTCACATGTTCTCAGTGCATAGAGCTTTCTGGCTGAGAGCATTTGCTATTAAAGGTTAGACATAGATGGGACTGTGGTAGCTATGCCACTACGCTATCTGCCGGCTGACGAGGCTGAAAACATTCAGAACATCTACTTTCCCCCAGGTGGCACGCGTTTTCATCGGATCAAAATCGACGTCGTCTTCGTCTTTCCAGGTGTACTAATTTTTCCCTGGCAGTGTATGTGTAACACTGGCACGCAAATAGCGCTTGTTAATAAACATAAGAGTTGTCCGTTACGGAAACTCCCGTCAACCATGATTTCGATGCACCAGTCGGTTTCTGTCACAAGTGTTCGCATCCTCTGTGCCGAGTACTTCGCTGTGTCATTACATCTGAATGAGAGCACCGGACGTTTTGGTGACTCTTTGCACGTAGCACAAAATGTTTCTCAGACGAAATAGCCATCTGTTCGCTGTTGATGAGCAAGTCGGGGCAAAGGTGTGCGGCAATGTTTGTGTAAGAGTATAAGACTGGAAATGGTTTGGCAAAACCTTCAACAAACGCAACATTTCAAATACTAGTGGAACAGTGACGCGAAACGGCCGCTCTGGCAAATAAAATGGGGAATTACGCGAAAAAGACTACGTAAACCAGAAAACATGGTTCGCTTGAAGGAAATAGTAGAACGAAGTCTGATGAAATCTCAACGCCGTTTATCTCTGCAAGTCGGAACTAAGAGGTCGTCGTCTAGAAACATTATCGAAAAGGACTTGACCTGTATCCTTACAAATTTACCGTTGTGAATGAGGTAAATCGACAAGAACAACTTTGGTGTTTAACTACTGCCGGTGATATGACAGTGAACTGCAATCACGACAATTTAATCTTCAGTGAATTCATTTTTTTCAGAGGAGGCTTGGTTCACTCTGACGGAGTGTGAGAACACAAAATCGCAGTTGCTACTTTGCAGAGCCATTGTATTATCTCAAGATTGATGTTCGTTCTCCTATGTCTGTTTTCTGTATCGTAACACGATTCTTTCATCAAACTGTTAATGCTAACTAGTATGTTCAGAAACTAATCCATACGTGGATCAGTTCACAGATCTTGAACAACAGTATACACTGAGATGACATGGGATAGTGATATGCACATATGCAGATGGAGGTAGTGTGGGGGCGACGGGAGGAATTATTTTGTTTTAAAATGTTCCTATTATTTATGCTGTTGTTTTGCCGTTCTCAACACTGGCTCTCTAACTACAATTTTGGCAACCAGAAAGTGATTAGCAAAACGTGAAGCCTGTAATTAGAATCCCTAGTGCCTACTTCATCTGAGAAATACACTTATAGCTACAGCTTATAGCTCTGAGGAATTAGGAGATTGTCTGGGATTCATAATCAAAAACGATCGTGAAAAAACGTTCTCTGTATTCTGAAAGTCACAGATGAAAAAAAAAAAAAAAAAAAAGAATCCACACAACCTGACTAACAGAGCAGTTCAGAGTCTAATGCGCTGATGCAACTATAACTGTCCAAATTAAATGTTTAAATGAATGCTCGCCATAATTTGATGATAATGTTCATCAAACGCGACGCTAAATAATGGTAGAATGTCTGTCCCGCGGCGGCACGTGAAAATACGACACACGCAAACTGAAGATAGATAATTAAAGTCATCCCAGAATTACACACTTCACTCGAAAATGATTTCATGGTTACGCGTATCCCGAGAAACTTAATACGGCACCCGAGGCTGTTTATAGCAATGATACCGAGGCGACGCGACTCCCGACACAGGTTATGTGCTATTCAGCGTCTGGAGAGAACTGGGGCCTTCCTTCCTCGCGCAGCTTTCTTATACACTCCTGGAAATGGAAAAAAGAACACATTGACACCGGTGTGTCAGACCCACCATACTTGCTCCGGACACTGCGAGAGGGCTGTACAAGCAATGATCACACGCACGGCACAGCGGACACACCAGGAACCGCGGTGTTGGCCGTCGAATGGCGCTAGCTGCGCAGCATTTGTGCACCGCCGCCGTCAGTTTCAGCCAGTTTGCCGTGGCATACGGAGCTCCATCGCAGTCTTTAACACTGGTAGCATGCCGCGACAGCGTGGACGTGAACCGTATGTGCAGTTGACGGACTTTGAGCGAGGGCGTATAGTGGGCATGCGGGAGGCCGGGTGGACGTACCTCCGAATTGCTCAACACGTGGGGCGTGAGGTCTCCACAGTACATCGATGTTGTCGCCATTGGTCGGCGGAAGGTGCACGTGCCCGTCGACCTGGGACCGGACCGCAGCGACGCACGGATCCACACCAAGACCGTAGGATCCCTCGCAGTGCCGTAGGGGACCGCACCGCCACTTCCCAGAAAATTAGGGACACTGTTGCTCCTGGGGTATCGGCGAGGACCATTCGCAACCGTCTCCATGAAGCTGGGCTACGGTCCCGCACACCGTTAGGCCGTCTTCCGCTCACGCCCCAACATCGTGCAGCCCGCCTCCAGTGGTGTCGCGACAGGCGTGAATGGAGGGACGAATAGAGACGTGTCGTCTTCAGCGATGAGAGTCGCTTCTGCCTTGGTGCCAATGATGGTCGTATGCGTGTTTGGCGCCGTGCAGGTGAGCGCCACAATCAGGACTGCATACGACCGAGGCACACAGGGCCAACACCCGGCATCATGGTGTGGGGAGCGATCTCCTACACTGGCCGTACACCACTGGTGATCGTCGAGGGGACACTGAATAGTGCACGGTACATCCAAACCGTCATCGAACCCATCGTTCTACCATTCCTAGACCGGCAAGGGAACTTGCTGTTCCAACAGGACAATGCACGTCCGCATGTATCCCGTGCCACCCAACGTGCTCTAGAAGGTGTAAGTCAACTACCCTGGTCAGCAAGATCTCCGGATCTGTCCCCCATTGAGCATGTTTGGGACTGGATGAAGCGTCGTCTCACGCGGTCTGCACGTCCAGCACGAACGCTGGTCCAACTGAGGCGCCAGGTGGAAATGGCATGGCAAGCCGTTCCACAGGACTACATCCAGCATCTCTACGATCGTCTCCATGGGAGAATAGCAGCCTGCATTGCTGCGAAAGGTGGATATACACTGTACTAGTGCCGACATTGTGCATGCTCTGTTGCCTGTGTCTATGTGCCTGTGGTTCTGTCAGTGTGATCATGTGATGTATCTGACCCCAGGAATGTGTCAATAAAGTTTCCCCTTCCTGGGACAATGAATTCACGGTGTTCTTATTTCAATTTCCAGGAGTGTATATAAAGCCGCGGTGCGGACGGCTAAGGGAACGCCTGATCAAATCGGCTCTCCCGACTAGCCGCTGGGCTAGTAATGCACCACTTTAAGTTATTGAATAAATCATCGCTTCCTTTGCTGATGGCAGATGAAGCTCTCAATTTAAATGTGCATTCAGCACACAGGTAAGTAATCATAATAAAAGTCTGACGTGGCTAAGTAAAATATTTTGGGCGAGAGAATTAATTTAATTACACTACACGCAGTAGACGAGCTCTGAACTTGCCCTTTGGAGATACGCTATCGCTATAGTTTTATAGTTATTCAATTGAAACTTCTCACATCTTTATAATTATAGCGGATCTCCATTCTACTTAAATATAAACATCCTAGCCTTATTTATTAGCCTACTTAATCTATCTTGCTTCCTTAATTTTTAAGACAAAAATCAGAAAATCATGAGTTTCAACTAAAATCTTAATTTGTGAGATCCAGAAGACTGTTTCTATTAAATAATTATGAAAAAGGAATCTAAATATAAATTTTTAAGTCTCTAGCTGTTTTCTGTTGCGCCAATGATTTTTACAGAAAAACGTCCAAATTTCGAAAATGGTTAAAGTTATCGAGCTGATATTCAACACATATTAATTTAGTATTACTCGTGACATGCTAGAACCGTTTCAGGTTATTTACTTGATTTTTAAAGTATTGCGCAACATTCATGACGTCAGAGCTAGTTATAGCGGACTCGGCCGGCACACAATGGAAAGACTGATGTGAATTTATTACGGCGTGAGTAGGCTGCTACCCTACAGTAGTATTTCGTACACAAGGTATAAAAGTGCAGCGCATTGGTGGAGCTGTCATTTGTACTGAGGTGTTCATGGGAAAAGTTTTCCGGCGTCATTATGGCTGTACGATGGCGAATTAAGGGTCTGAACGCGGAATGGTAGTAGACGCAGAGGACATTTGATTTCAAAACAGTGTGGAATTCAATATTCCGAGATCCACAGTATCAAGAGTGTGCCGAGAGTACCAAATTTCAGAAGTTAACTCTCACGAAGGACAACGCATTGACCGACAGCCGATCGTGAGCAGACATGTTTGCGTAGAGCTATCACTGCTAACAGACAAGCAACATTGCGTGAAAAATCGCAGAAATGAATGGGGGAAGGACGAAGAACGTATCCGCTAGGGCAACGCGTCGAAATTTGGCGTTAATGGGCAATGGCAGCAGACGACCGACGCGTGTACCTTTGCTAACAGTACGACGTCGCCTACAGCGCCTTTCCTAGGCGCGTGACCATACCGGTTGGACGCTAGACGATTGGAAAATTGTGCCCCTGTCAGACGAGTTCCGACGTCAGTTGGTAAGAGCTGATGGTAGGGTTCGAGTGTAACGCAGACCCAACGAAATCGTGGACCCACGTTGTCAACAAAGCACTGTGCAAGATGATGGCGGCTACATAATGGTGTGGGCTGTGTTTGCATGGAATGGAATAGACCCTCTGGTCCAAGTGAACTGGAAATGGTTATGTTCGGCTTCGTGGAGACCATTTGCTGCCATTCATGGACTTCATGTTCCCAAACAACGATCGGATCTTTATAGATGAGAATGCGCCATACAACGGGGCTGCAGTTGTTCGTGTTTGGTTTGAAGAACATTCTGGACAATTCGGGCGAATATTTTGGTCGCACAGGTCGCCAAACTTTAAAGCCATCAAACATTTATGGTACATAATCGAGAGGACTCTTAGTGCAGAAAAACATGCAACGGCAACGTTTTCGGAATCATAGACGCCTATAGAGGCTGCATGGCTCAGTATTTCTGCAGAGGACTTCTAACGACTTATTGAGCCCATGCCACGTCGAAGTACTGAAATACGACGGGAAAAAGGAGGTCGGACACATTGATAGGAGGTATATCGCGACACTGAGGTGACTCAGTGTTGTTAGTAACGCTATCTGATTCGAAGATACATGACAAATTTTAATTATTTTTAACTTTTTTTTGGAGTCGTCAGCCTTCTGACTGGTTTGATATGGCCCACCACGAATTCCTCTCCGACCAAAACCTTTTCATCTCGGAGTAGCACTTCTGCTACCCTACGTCCTCAATTATTTGCTGGAGGTATTCCAAACTTTATCTTCCTCTACAATTTTTAACATCTACAGCTCCCTCTAGTACCATGGAAGTTACTCCCTGATGTCTAAACTGATGTCCTACCATCCTACCTTCACCTTGTCAGTGTTTTCCATACAGTCCCTTCGTCACCAATTCTGCGGAGAATCTGCTCATTCCTTACCTTGTCAGTCCACCTAATTTCTTATACTCTTCTGTAGCACCACATCTTAGATGCCTCGAGTCTTTTCTCTTCCGTTTCTGCCACAGACCTTATTTCGCTTCCATAAAATACTCTCTTTCAAATTCTAAAGGTGGCAGGGATAAAATACAGGGAGCGAAAGGCTATTTACAATTTGTATAGAAACCAGTTGGCAGTTATAAGAATCGAGGGGCATGAAAGGGAAGCAGTGGTTGGGAAGGGAGTGAGACAGGGTTATTCAATCTGTACATCTGTATCAGATGTTATTCAATCTCTATATTGAACAAGCAGTGAAGGAAACAAAAGATAAATTCGGAGTAGGTACTAAAATTAATGGAGGAGAAATAAAAATTTTGAGGTTTGCCGATGACATTGTAATTCTGTCAGAGACAGCAAAGGACTTGGAAGAGCAGTTGAACGGAATGGAAAGTGTCTTGAATGGAGGATATAAGATGAACATCAACAAAAGCAAAACGAGGATACTGGAATGTAGTCGAATTAAGTCTGATGCTATTGAGGGAATTAGATTAGGAAATGAGACACTTAAACTAATAAAGCAGTTTTGCTATTTGTGGAGCAAAATAACTGATGATGGTCGAAGTAGAGAGGATATAAAATGTAGACTGGCAATGGCAAGGAAAGCGTTTCTGAAGAAGAGGAATTTGTTAACATCGAGTATAGATTTAAATGTCAGGAAGTTGTTTCTGAAAGTATTTGTATGGAGTGTAGCCATGTGTGGAAGTGAAACGTGCACGATAAATAGTTTGGACAAGAAGAGAATAGAAGCTGTCGAAATGTGGTGCTACAGAAGAATGTTGAAGATTATATGGATAGATCACATAACTAATGAGGAGGTACTGAATAGGATTGGGGAGAAGAGGAGTTTGTGGTACAACTTGACTAGAAGAAGGGGTCGGTTGGTAGGACATGTTCTGAGGCATCAAGGGATCACCAATTTAGTATTGGAGGGCAGCGTGGATGGTAAAAATCCTAGAGGGAGACCAAGAGATGAATACACGAAGCAGATTCAGAAGGATGTAGGTTGCAGTAGGTACTGGGAGATGAAGAAGCTTGCACAGGATAGAGTAGCATGGAGAGCTGCATCAAACCAGTCTCAGGACTGAAGACCATAACAACAACAACAAAATGCCGTGCTCCAAAAGTACATTCTCAGAAATTTCTTCCTCAAATTAAGGGCTATGTTTGATACTAGTGGACGTCTCTTGGACAGGAATGCACTTTTTTGCCATTGATAGCCTGCTTTTTATGTACTCCTCGCTCCTTAAGTACATCTACTTCTTATTCACCAGTCGTGATTAGTTTCTCACTGTTCTCATTTGTATTACTTCTCATTACTTTCGTGTTTCTTCGCTATACTCTCAATCCATATTTTGTACTCATTAGATTCATTTATTTCAACAGATTCTGTACCCCTTCTTCACTTTCAGTGAGGATAGCAATGTCATCAGCGAATCTTATCTTTGGTATCGTTTGATCCTGAATTTTAATTTCACTCTTGAATCTTCCTTTTATTTCCGTCATTTGTTTTTTCGACTTATAGATTGGCAAGTAAGGGCGAAAGACTACATCCCTGTCTTACACCCTTTTTAATCCGAGCACTTTGTACTTGGTCCTCCACTCTTATTATTCCCTCTTAGTACTTGTACATATTGTACATTACCCGTCTTTTCCTATAGCTCACCCTTATTTTTCTCAGAATTTCGAACATCTTGAACTATTTTACATTGTCGAATGCTTTTTACAGGTCGACAAATTCTATGAACAAGTATTGATTTTTCCTTAGTCTTGCTTCCATTATCAACTGCAACATCAGAATTGATTCCCTAAAGCCAAACTGCTCGTCATCTAACACATCTTTAATTCTATTTTCCATTTTCTATGTAGCACGCTTGTCAGAAACTTGGACGCATGAGCTGTTAAACTAATTGAGCGGTAATTCTCGCGCTTGTCAGCTCTTGCAGTCTTTGGGATTGTGAGTGGATGATATTTTTCTTAACGTCAGATGGTATATCGGCAGACTCATACATTCTACACATCAACGTGGATAGTTATTTTTCTGTCAATTCCACCTAATGATTTTAGAAATTCTGATGGAAAGTTCACTATAGCTCCCGCCTTATTTGATTTTAAGTCGTCCAGAGCTCGTTTACATTCTGATTCTAATACTGGATCCCCTATCTCTTCTATACTGACTCCTGTTTCTTCTTCTACCATGTCATCAGACACGTCTTTCCTCTCATAGAGGCCTTCGATGTAGTCTTTCAATCCATCCACTCTCCCCTCTCCATTTAACAGTGGAATACCCATTGTGTTCTTAATGTTACTACCCCATCTCTACTTTCGTCAAAGAGTGTTTTAACTTTCCTGTATACTGAGTCAGTCCTTCCGCCAATCATTTCGTTTTCGATTTCACATTTTTCGTACACCCATTTCGCCTTAACTAGCCAGCACTTCCTATTTATTTCATTCCTGAGTGGCTTGTATTTCTGTATTTCTGAATTACCGTGAACACTTTTGTATTTCCTTCTTTCATCGACCAACAGAAGTATTTCTTATGTTACTCATGGTTTTTTCGCAGTTATCTTCTTTCCCCGGTGGTTTTCTTTCTAACTTCTGTGACTGTTATTTTTAGATATGCCCATTCCTCTTCAACTGAAGAGCCTCAGACAACTTCAAGCGTACCTGTTCATTCTTTTGTACATCCGCATCCCACTTATTTGCGTTTTAAATCTTCCTGAATAGTCTCTCAAACTTCAGTCTACTCTTCATCAGTACTAGATTGTGATCTGGGTTTATGTCTGCTGCTGGGTACTCCTTTCAATCTAATAAATTATTTCGGAATCTCTGCCTGACCATGATGTAATCTAACTCAAATCTTCCCGTATCTCTTGGCATTTTCCAAGTGTACCTCCTCATCTTGTGATTCCTGAACCGAGTATTCGCTATTACTAACTGAAATTTATTGCAGAAAATTAACCTTCTCTTATTCCTCTCACCAAGTCCATATCTTCCTGTAACGGTTTCTGTTACTTCTTCCTCGACAACGCATTCCAGTCAGCCATGACTATTAGATTTTCATCTGCCTTTACGTACTGAATTACTCGTTCAGTATCCTCAGATAGTTTCTCTATCTCTTCATCTTCGGTTTACGACGTCAGCATGTATACTTGAACTGCTTTTGTCGATGTTGGTTTGCTGTCGATTCTGATAAGAGCTACCCTGCCACTGAAATGTTCACAGTAACACACTCTTCGCCCTCCCTTCCTATTCATAAAGAATCCTACTTTCGTTAGTCCATTTTCTGCTGCTGTTGATATTATCCTATACTCATCTGATCAGAAATCGTCTTCTTTCCATTTCACTTCACTGACCGCTACTATATCAAGACTGAGCCTTGGTATTTCCCTTTTCACGTTAAAGCTTCTGACATTCCACGCCCTGACTCTTAGAACGATACCCTTTCGTTGATCACTCAATCTTTTTCCCACGGCCACCTCCCCTTTTGCTGCCCTTCCCAGGGATCCGAATGAGGGACTACTCTGGAATCGTCTGCCACTGAATAGATCTGCTTGACACTTTTTTTCAATTATAGGCCACATTTCTTCTGGATGCACGTTATGGGACTTTAATGCAGTGGTTTACATTGCCTTCTGCGTCCTCATTCCGTTAATCATTGCTTATTCTTCCGAATTTGGAAGCAGTTTCCTATCCCCAAGAGCAAGAGAGTTCCCTGAACCTCTCTCTATCCATTCCTCTGCCCTCTTTGACGACGATATTGTCTGAATGGAGGATGGCTTCTTATGTTGGAAGTCTTCAGACACCACTGCTGATGATGTTTTTATTCAGAGTTTTATGGTGACAGAGTTCGAAATCGGGACCGAGGACGTTTTGATTAATAATCAGAGACGCTATTCCCCACCCTTCTTTTTCGTTACATTTGGTCATGCTGCGCTACCGTGCCAGCACCCATAGATCACGGCTTGGGTGTGTGAGGATTAGTCACACTCAAAACACTTGTATAAATTTAGTAAGACGGTAAGAAGAATGGAACTTCCATTTCAAAATACAGTAGAGCGTCGATTACCCGAAGTAATTGGGGAACATGGGTGTTCGGAAAACTGGTTTGTTCGGATACTGTACAGTAAATTTATTCATAAAAACAGGCATCTCTTTTAGTATTACAAAGTAACATACAAAGACAACTTCAGTAGGAATATATAGTAAGTGGCACAGTTTATTAAACAAAAATATATACATATTACATACGCATTTGCATTAACAATACATACAGTATACAAAATTAACGTTTAAAAAAATCCTTTATTTTGGTCTGTCTAAGCAAGCCTACGCGCTTACGAGCAGCTAAGTCACGTACGTTTTTCATTACAGATATCTGAAACTGGTCACTTTCATCTTGGGCTTCAAACCATCGCAAGGCAGTATCTAAACAAGTGAAAGCCTCAGAATCTGTTGGTATACTTTCATCTTCACTTTCTGGAGCACTGATTGATGAGATGCTGGCGGCGTCATCTTTATCAGTGACGACGTTTACAATCTCGCTGTCCTGCATGATTTGGTGTCCTGGATCTGCATCATCGAAATTCATCCATTCACGAACGTCTTCTTCATCACATTCGTGGCAATCTATTTCTTTTAGCATACCGAGAATTTCGGACATATCATTCTGTTCGTCATTTTCAATCATACCTTGTAAACTTTCTTCTGTGTCCAAAATTTTATTCCAGGCTTTCTTCAAATTCTCTTCCTTTACACTATTCCATGCTGCGCTGATCATGTAGGACGTGTCTTTCAAGTCAATATTCTTATGATTTCTTAAGAGACTTTCTTCTCCATCCTCTTCTCTTTCTAACAGTAACTTACGCAACAATTCTTTCCTGTAATATCGTTTGAAAGACTCAATAACGCCTTGATCCATGGGCTGTAATAAGGAGGTTACGTTAGGTGGAAGAAATATTACCTTTATGAACTCGTCTTTTTCGTTTAAAATATCACATGACGGATGAGTTGGTGCATTGTCAAGGAGTAGTGTTTTCTCCCTCTTCCCATTCTTTAGCTGATAAGCTTTTACAGAGGGTACGAAAACGTCCAGAAACCACTTCATAAAAATCGTACTATCCATCCAGGCACTCTTTTGTGAGGTGTACACAACAGGCAAGGCTGACATATTAACGTGCTTGAAACAACGCGGTTTTTTACTTTTACCAATGACGAACTTAGGCAGTCGGTGACTTCCAGTAGCATTAGCACAAGCCAAAGCTGTAATATGGTCCTTGCTTGCTTTAGGACCAGGTGCTGCTAATTCATGACCTGAAACAAGAGTTTTTCTCGGTAAAGCTTTCCAGTTAAGTCCAGATTCGTCAGCATTGTAAACGTTTTCGAGAGCATAATCTCTTCCCTTAATACGTCCCATAGTTTGACTTTGAGAGAATCAGCTGCTGAAGAATCAGCCGACAGTTTTTCTCCCTGTATTGTAAGCTCACGAATGCCGTGACTTGACTTGAAGCGTTTTAACCAGCCCGTACTCGCTTTAAAGTTGAACTGCATTGCCTTCTCACACAGAATGGGACCTGAGATAGGTTCTCCTTCCCATCTCTTTTGTGTAAACCACTTGTAAACAGCATCATCTAGATCTGTGTTAGTGGCGAGTTTCATAGTTTTACGGCTTGTTGATCCATCAGTAGAATCAAGCATAGCTATAAAATTTGCTATGCTCGTCTTTTGTTTTTTTATATCCGTAATTATCGACTTCCCCACCTTGTACTCATTGGATAAAGTGGTTGCAGATTCACCTCCTTCTAACCTTTTAATAATCTCGTACTTGTCCCTCATAGAAAGGACAACACGTTTACGTTTAAGCATTTTGTATCGTCAAGTTCACTTCTTCACGCAGCAGCACGCAAGTGGTCGTAACAGAGAACAGAAGGTGACTGTTTGCACCGTGAGAAGCTCTTCTTGGGGGCGCGCAATCCCTCAAACTGCGCGGAGCGGCACGCCTCAACGCTAAGCTGGCGCAGCTGTTGCTGTGAACAGCTTTGTTACTGCCGCTAGTTCTACTGCCAGTGCCAAGCCGACGGAAGTGTGCTGATTGTTGAAACACAGCGACTGGCGTCTTGGGCGGTCAGCAGCGCCTTGTGAAGGCCCCATTAGAAGCAATGTTCCGCCAGCGGTGGCCCAGTGCGGCGACTACAGTGGGAAACTTGGTTTGGGAGTGAGGGGATGATGGACGGTAGGGTGGGAGAGTAACAGGTGCGAGCGAGTACACGGTTCGGTTAAGCGGTCGTTCGGTTGACCGACGTTCGGATAATCGACGCTCTACTGTACCATGAATTGTTTCATGAAAGCAACAGGTTATTTTGAATATGTGCCGCAGTGGTAACACAGGTTCCCGTCATATCACCTTACTTAAGCGCTATTGGGCTGGGATAGCTCTTGGATGAGTGACCATCCTCTGCCGAGCGCTGTAGGTAGGGTGCACAGCCCTTGTGAGGGAAACTGAGGAGCTACTTGACTGAGAAGTAGCGGCTCTGGTCTCGTAAACTGACGTGCGGCCGGTAGAGCGATATGCTGACCACATGCCCCTCCACATCATCATCCAGTGACGCCTGTGGGCTGAGGATGACACGGCGGCCGGTCGGTAACGTTGGGCCTTCCAAGGCCTGTTCGGACGCAGTTTTTAGTTTTAGTTAGCTTTCCGCCTATAGCCTCCAACTCTGCTATGGGACAGTCTGTCCAATTGCGTAGGTATAAAATGAGAATGAAAGAAATAATTACTAGCTGGAAGGTCATCTAATAACTGATTAAGTTCCAATGGGCACTGTATTGTAGCAGGTCAGTGAAATAACGCAACAACAAGTCTTATCAGCGCCCAGAGGTATATCATGCGTAGCCTTACCTTACACAGTTCCTGATATATAACTAGGCTACTGAAATATTCTACCGATTATGATTTATAATTTTTATTGCCTGTAATGCATCTGAGTGGCGATATATTAAAGTAACTTTGAATAGCATATATGACTTCCGTAGAATGACAAGTTGACGGCTCGCTTGTGTGGCATGTTTAAATAAAGCAAGTGTAAAGGATAATACGTTTCTGGAAAATAAGTTCGTAATTCGTGTTTTCAGTGATGAGTATATGACCGCTAAAAAAAAATTATCACACTTTGCAACCTCCTAGGGCTAACGTGACGCAAACTTACTCACAGACCGACACAAGCATAAAGCACACTACCAAATACACTAGCGCGGACTAGTAAACGGACCCAGCTAACCTCAAACACAAAACTTTACTTCTGAATATGAATTCGGTTGTTCTTACAGGATTTCTTATATGATAATAGCTGTTCAGTAACATGGAGTGAGGTGGCAGCCCTGGGCTTGCTAACATCTCCCAGTTATTCATCTTATTCCTTTCGTACTCGTAATATGATAACTGCAGTAACTAACAAATAAATTTGGCAGTATTAAATTTAATTCCCGAGTACCGAGCTGTGGTCGTATTGCAACTTAGTTTCGTTGCACTTTCCTAATTTCTTACACTCTAGGGTAATTGCAGAGCACGTCTGCCTAAAGCCAGATGCACGCTTCCTGAGTGACCTTTCTGGCGTGCGTCACATGTTTCTTCCTACAATGCGTTGTGCCCTGGCCGGTCATTACTTATCTTTCAGGGGGAATCAGTCTGGGCAGATGACAGCACGATGACGCCTACACCAAAAGACCATCCTTCCTGAAGACTTACGTGTCGCATGTGCAGCCCTAGGTGACATTATTTTCCTTCCGTGGAGAGGAGGAAGACGACAATGTGGATTCAAAATCCGGGAACAGATTTTCAAGCTTCTTCTGTGTCCAAAACCGCCAGCGGTTGATGGTCAAAGGACACTTCCGCTGGCGGGAATGGTTGTTTTTAATAGCCGACTGGACGGTGAATTTGCCTTTCGTGACGCAGTCTCTGATTCGCCGAGAAGGAAGCGCGGTTTCCTGCCTGCACTCCGATTGTCGGAGGATGTAAAAAAGTATTTATGGGACAGAACTTTGGTGGAGCGTGGGAGAGCTCTTGAGTAAATATTCAGCTTAGGTTCTCTTAGAGTGAGGACGCTTCAGTATTTGGCCCTTCTAGATGCCAACTCGGATGAGAACTACAGAACTGGGAACTACAGAGCTGGGCGGAATACGGAGACGTTGAGGGACTGGCTGCCGCGCTCTGGGGAACTGGAACACAACTGACATGGCGGCAGTCAAACGGTAAGACGTATCGGCAACGCAGTGTTTCAGAACTGTAATTAACGTTAGGCACGGTTCGGTCATGGGGCGTCACTCGCCGCGTATCACTTCCTTCGTCTTACAGTTGTTCACGAGGCTCACCTACCAGTAATGGATAGATAGGGTACATGGGATGGGTCTGTATTCACCGTCAGATTGCACAACTACGCTTCTTAAAAGTATGTGCTGATAGAGATCCATTGTGATCAAGATGAAATCGCATGTTAGCAAGCATTTAAGTTATGGGCTTGCCACCAACATACACTGAGGAGACAAAAGTCATGCGAAAGCCACATGCGCATATACAGATAGAAGTAGTATCTCGTACGCAAAGTACGAAAGGGTAATGCACTGGCGAAGCTGTCATTTGCATTCGGCGACTCACGTGAAAAGGTTTCAGACGTGATTATGGCCGCACGACGGGAGTTAACAGACTTTGTATGCGGAATGGTAGTTGGAGATACACGCATGGGACGTTCTATTTCGAAAGTCGTTAGGTAATTCAGTATTCCGAGATCCACAGCTGAAGAGTGTGCCTAGAATATCAACTTTCAGCCTTTACATCTCCCCAGGGGCAACGCAGTGGCCGAGACCACCGGCGTTTGCGTACAGTTGTCAGGGTTAACAGACAAGTGATTCTGCGTTAAATAACAGCAGAAATCAATGTGGACATACGACGAACGTATACGTTAGGACACTGCGGTAAAATTACACGTTAATGGGCTCTGACAGTAGACAAAAATGGGTCAAATGGCTCTGAGCACTATGGGCTCTCTCTGAGTACAATGGGACTTAACTTCTAAGGTCATCAGTCCCCTAGAACTTAGAACTACTTAAACCTAACTAACCTAAGGACAGCACACACATCCATGCCCGAGGCAGGATTCGAACCTGCGACCGTAGTGAGCACTATGGGACTTAACATCTGAGGTCATCAATCCCCTAGAACTTAGAACTACTTAAACCTAACTAACCTAAGGACATCACACACATCCATGCCCGAGGTAGGATTCGAACCTGCGCCCGTAGCGGTCGCGCGGTTCCAGACTGAAGCGTCTAGAACCGCTCGTCCACACCGGCCGGGTATGGCAGTAGGCGATCGACACGAATGCCTTTCCTAACACAATATACCATCTGTATCGAATCTCCTGGGTTCGTGGCAATATCGTTTGGACCAGAGACGACAGGAAAACCTTAGCATGGCCATGTGAATCCCGATTTCAGTTGGTAAGAGTTGATGATAGGATTCGAGTGTGACGCAGACCCCACGAAGACATGGACCCAGGTGGTCAACAAGACACTGTGGAAGCTGGTACCAAAGACGGGCCTATCATGGTGTGGGCTGTGTTTAAATGGAATGGACTGGTTCCTCTGTCCAATTGAACCGACAATTAACTAAAAATGGTTATGTTCGCCTACCTTGAAACTATTCATGGACTTCATCTTCTTAAACGACGATCGATTTTTTATGGATGACAGTGAGCCATGTCACTGGATGTTCGCGATTGCTTTGAAGAACAATCTCGACAATTCGAACGAATGATTTGGTCATCCAGATCGCCCGACACGAATCCCATTGAACATTTGCAGGACATAATCGAGAGGTCTGTTCGTCCTCTAAATCCTGCACCGGTAACAGTTTCGGAATTATGGACTCTATAGAGGCTGCATGTTTCATTATTTCTGCAGGGGACTTCCAACGACTTGTTGAGGCCATGCTGTGTCGAGTTGCTGTACTACGCCGGACCAAAGATTGTCTGACACGATATTAGGATCCCATGTCACTTCAGTGTATTGTAACTGCTAATAGTATCGATGTTAAAGTTTGACTTCCGATATCACTATTGGTATTGTGTTTATCATTATATTGATGTTTTTTCCCTGTCAGTGTATATTATGTTAATAAATGTGTAAACCTAGGTGGACACGGAATCATTTTGTATTTGAAGGACCCTTTCAATAGCTTAAGAAGATACTGTATGTGCTTGTTATGACAATGTAATCAGTTACTTGGGCCCGTCTTTGGTATGAGCTTAATATCAGAGTCATTCATTTTATTACCGGCCCGATGCGCCCACCGTAGATAGATAACTGCGATCACGCGAGCTGTCCATCACACGCAGGTCCGGGTGGGGTGTACACATTTAAAACTCAGATTCACGAGTGGCTCTGTCGGCAGCTTGCATAAAGTGGTGAGGCCATGCCAGAATATTTTTAATCAGGTTTATAGGTTCTTTTGAGACTTAGCTAGAAGTTTTATGGACAAGCATACTGTAGAATCATTACCGAAATAATTTTTTTAGAACTGCAGATTTATGGGCAGTAGTGAATATTTAGGGGCAAGCAGATGGGAAAATGGTTCAAATGGCTCTGATCACTATGGGACTTAACTTCTGAGGTCATCAGTCCCCTAGACCTTAGAACTACTTAAATCTAACTAACCTAAGGACGTCACACACATCCATGCCCGAGGCAGGATTCGACCCGGCGACCGTAGCTGGTGCACGGTTCCAGACTGTAGCGCCTAGAACCGCTCAGCCACTCCGGCCGGAAGGAAAATGGTCCTTAATGTGGTCAAACGGAACGAATGCTTTGTTTAGAATTAAACTGCAGCACTTTTACTAATTTGTGGGTTTATTTCGGCTTGTGGGTTTGGCGTTCCACTTCAGCTGATTTGTTTCAGGCTTTTTATACCTAAAAGGGCTTTAGTGATTTACTCACTGTTCATCGTAAGGAAATAGACCAGTTACACGAGAGATTAGTTACGCAATTTAAGATTATTAAAGACAAGGAGTTAGAGTAAGAGACAGAACTGTAAGGCGAAATCATCTATGGTTTTGTTAGTGGTGCGCTTGCAAAAAAGTTGATCCAGCCAGTCTGTAAAGGTTGAGTTCACTAGTGGGGGAATCAGAGACTGATGTTAGAGAAATCGAATGGAGGATTATACTGCATCAGGTGCTCGCACTATAACTTATTGGGACATTGTGCACCATGCACAGAGTCCGTACGAGCTGTTTCCTCAGTATGCAGAAGGTATGGACACTTGAGGGCCGGCTGTAACGTGTGTGTGTGATTGGCAACGTGTTGTTGTAAGGGAGTAGAGAAACGGGTAGCGGAGAAACATCGAGGAGCAGGAACGACTATAATGAGTCTGAGGAATAAATGTCATTAAGAGCTTAAATGTGCTGGCAAAAGCTGATGTTTTAAATCTGCGCTGGAAGTAGAACTGTGTCCTGAGCCTCTGTGTCGCAAATAGCAGTACCAGGATAATGAAGATGGCGGTAGATTTGAGAGGGATTGTACGTAGGAAATCACACCTTCCCTACATGGCATATCCTTCTTGTGAATCAGGTGGAAAAGGCATCATTATGCACAACTACATATTTCTAGTCTTAGCACTACATCTGTGAGTTCTGTACATCCACGGTATGGTATTTTTTCCTGAGAGAAGTTGAACACTTCGTTGCCCCGGACACGTACTTTTCCAACGTGAAGAACGCACGATATATTAGAGATGAGGGGAGTTGGGTGATTAGTTACAACCACCACGGCGAAACGTATGACATGCTTGTTCGAGAAGCTGAGGAAACAGCAGGTCATGATGTGGATGGCAGTAGTGACGGAAATGAGGGACGCTTTCTAAGAGATGGTGGAGACGTACCTGTGCGTGTAGCAAATGTCGCATATGTGAAAAATGTAGACGGGCTAAGAAGTTTAGACCTCAGATATCCATCGACCTGAAAGTAAATGAAGAGTTTATAACACGGGAGGAAGAGAACGAGGTATCAGGAGTACTACAGAAGGTAGATGAATTAGCAACTTCCAACGCCCAAGGGGCGGGCGTTTGCACCGAGAGTGAGCCAAATTTCTTAAGCAACGCTCACCAGGATCTAACGAGAGTTTCGGTGACACGACCTGGCTCGGCAGGGGACACTACAGGTTTTGCATACGATTTGATCGAGAATGATGTCCCAGAATCACGGCATAGGGAAAATGACGCTACGAGGAAGGCACAGAAAAGGAGGGGGTAATTAAACGAGCAGACACGGAACACAGAGGGGTGGAGCGAGAAAGACGTTAGGAATTAGGACAACCGTTTAGGCAGACGTATCGCTATGGCGCAGGGTCAACCGAGACATTCGGATTTTGAGGAGACGGAAAAGAGCCTGGTGAGCCATGACGGCTTAATTTCATCTTTTCTTCGACTTTCATTTGCTGGAAACCCTCTAGGTGGCAGGAATTACCCTACCTTCCTGTGCTTTATCGCTGGCGCAAAGTCTTGAAAACACGCCGGAGCGTGTGGAGTGGGGAAATGTCTGGGTACGTGGAGAGAGGGCGACATCGACGGTGGTCAGCTGCGTGGGCTGTTGGCTCTATCTGTGCGGACACTGCTTAGTTGCGGGTGAACCGTTAGTGGCTGCGCCGAAGTTTTCACCAAGCCTTTCAGTGTGCTTCAGCTGAATTGTCTGCCTTGTATTCATGCTGTGCGCTTTTGGATGCTGTCCTTTTCTACTGAGCTGAAATTATGGAATAACGACATCTTGGCTTAGCAATGCTTTGTATCGCTCGCGTTGTGATATGCCCACCTCTGTGACTCTCGCTTCTTGGATGTAAAAAAAGGGATGAAAAACATTTAACTCGTTGTAATTACTGCTAACCACAACTGGTCTGTTTAAGTTTGATCCATTTAATAATTAGTGCTTGTTCCGCATGTGTAACGGTGACCACTTGCCGTTATAAGTGTTGCTTGAAAATTTGCCTTACTGTTACTTGTTTTCGCCACAAACTGTCTGGTACCTTAAACCTGCTGGCTTTCAAATCAGAGTTATTTTCCTGTGAGCAGTCAGAGAATTTGTCGTTATCCTAGAGTTTAGTGAAATTGGCTATTTAGTGCTGTTAAATTGTTCACAAACTCTGTAGTATTTCTGGTTTGTTAAGCGGTTCTTTTTAACGCCTTTGGATATTTTCTTGGATGTATTATTTAATCCTTTAATTATTTTAAGGAAATTTATCGAAGTAATGTGTGTTTTAGATCATTCTGAAATCTGAGTGTAATGGAAGAGAGCCTTACATGTAAATGCTAGCAATTAAGCACCACCTTCTACAGGTAATCTCCTGTCATATATTAGATGTTGTGGTTTGTGCGCTCGTGCCATTTGGTTTCCATGCCAACTTATTTGAGTATTGCGTATGAAGATGGTGGGTTCTGTTTAGGGCATTGTGGTATAGAACTGAGTTATTCCACGTCAAAGTAACGCCAGGACTCAAGTTAACGTGGTTTTCCAGGCTGTTGAATATTATGTTTTTGAGATTTAGTTGCATCTGTGTCCTACCTTTTCGAATGCTCGATAACCACAAACAGAAGTGTTTACAAGCGTGGCGGTAAGAGACAGTCTGCCAAATGGAACCGATAGAAGGTTATGAGCTGAATGGTTGTAACTTGAGATAATGAACAGGTTTTGCTTTCTGTTGTAACAAATTGAATGTGCCACCACCACAGCGTTGTATGAAACTGGACAAAAAAAGAAATAGCTTAATCTGCTTGGATCATCAGGTAGCACACAGAATTCGAACGAAGTTGTAGGTGAAGAGGGAGGTATTTATGTGTGATGACCAAAAGGTAGGTTGTTCAGGTATTTCTCACGTGACTTCTTGCCCAACGTAACTCTGGTACCGCGCGCCGCGGAATTTGAATCCGCGCCAGGCGTCATGGACGTCGAAGTCCCTTAAAGGTCTCTGCATCATCGCGCCGTAAGCCGTGGCGGCGCGCGCTTCCTGGCCCGCTTTTAGTGTGAAACAGTGGAACACGTGGTCCCAGCGGCCAATAGCGGCGCCCCCGACAGCGCCTGCCTCGCGCACAGCCAGGCAGTCTAATCTCGCGTACGTCAGTTTACACCTCGCTTCGTGCTAGACCGCTTCCTTCCTTGTTCTGTGTGCGAGTGGACGTGTTTATTTCCTTGTGACCCCGTTGTTCGATCTTGTTGTATTCGTTCTGTCTTTCGTTGGTCGTGACCGTCCTCGCCCATTGTGTTGTTGTTCGCGGCCTATCTGCGGGTCCCACCGCGCTTTCCGTCATTGCTACCTAGCGACCTTCCTGATCGCAGTTACAACAGTAAATTTAAGAAATTAAAATTAGTAATATTGTTTTGGTTGGCGTTTGCATGTGTTATGTAAGTCGCAGTTGATGGTTATGTTCACAGACTCGAGAAAGCTTAACATTGCCACGAATATTGACATTAATATTAAGAAATAACATTTTTAACACAAGTGAGGAAGACAGTCAAAAACCAGAAAATGTCTATGTGAACCCAATATAAAATCCGAGATGATCATGATGATTGAAGGAGGCATCAGTTAGGAGGCAGCTGCAAAAGAAATAGCAGCGAGTTAAAAAGATACTTTATTGACAAAATGCGTGATGTTTCATGGAAAATTTGCGTGTTTCGTATGGCTTGTATATACTAATCTATAAGAGTAGGCTGAAGTTTAAGAGATTGGTTCGGAAGAATCAATAAGTGGGATACAGAAGTACTAAAGATTGATGAATACACTTGAAGTTCTCCAAGGCTATAGATACAGCAGTGAGGAATAGCCCAGTCAGCAGCACAGTTGAAGAGGAGTGAGCATCTTTAAAAAGGGCAATCACAGAAGTTGAAAAGAAAACTATAGGTAGTAATAGGTAGTATAGATAGTAACTGCGAGGAAACCATGGTTAACAGAAGAAATACGGAAGGAATACTTCAGCTGATCGATGAAAAAAAGGAAGTATAAAAATGTTCAGGGAAATTCAGGAGTACAGAAATACAAGTTAATGAGGAATGATGTTAATAGGAAGCTAACACGAAATTGCTGCATGAAAAATATGAAGAAATCGGAAAAGAAATACTTGTCGGAATGAGTGACTCAGCGTATAGGAAACTCAAAACCGCGTTCAGTGAAATATAAAGCAAAGGGTGGTAACATTAAGAGTTGAACGCAAATTCTACTGTTATACGAGTATGCAGAGCAGAGAGTCGATAGAGGGGGAAGATCTGTCTGATGTGATAGAAGAAGAAACAGGAGTCGATTTAGAAGAGATAGGGCATCCAGTATTAGAATCAGAAAAGAATTTTGGAGGACTTAAGATCAAATAAGGGAGAAGGGATAGATAAGACTCCATCAGAATTTCTATAATCATTGGGGAAAGTAGCACTAAACCTACTGTTCACGTTGATGTGTGGAATGTATGAGTCTGGCGATATACCATCTGACTTTCGGAAAAGTAATGTCCACACAATTCCAAAGACTCCAAGATTTGACAAGTGCGAGACTTACCGAACAATCAGCTTAACAGATCATCTACATCTACATCTATATGGTTACTCTGCAATTCACACTTAAATGCCTGGCAGAGGGTTCATCGAACCATTTTCATACTACTTCTCTACCATTACACTCTCGAATGGGGCGTGGGAAAAGAAACACTTAAATTTTTCCATTTGAGCTCTGATTTCTCTTCATTTATTATGATGATCATTCCTCCCTACGTAGGTGGGTGTCAACAAAACATTTTAGCATTCGGAAGAGAAAGTTGGTGATTGGAATTTCGTAAATTGGTCTCGCCGCAAAGAAAACCCCCTTTGTTTCAGTGACTGCCACCCCAACTCGCGTATTATATCAATGACATTCTCACCCCTATTGCGCGATAACACGAAACGAGCTGCCCTTCTTTGCACTTTTTCGATGTCCTTTGTCAATCCTACCTGGTAAGGATCCCATACCGCGCGGCAGTATTCCAGCAGAGGACGGATAAGTGTAATGTAGGCTGTCTCTTTAGTGTGTTTGTCACATCTTCTAAGTGTTCTGCCAACAAAGCGCAGTCTTTGTTTCGCCTAGCCCAGAATATTATCTATGTGGTCTTTCCAATTTAAGTTGATAGTAACTGTAATTCCTAGATATTTAGTCGAATTGACAGCCCTTGGATACGTGCGATTTCTTTTAGTACCCATGTAGATGTCCTCGCACTTTTCTTTGTTTAGTGATAATTGCCACTTTTCGCACCATACAGAAATTCTCTCTAGATACTTTGTAATTGGCATTGATCGTTTGATGATTTTGCTAGCTGGTAAATTACAGAGCCATCTGCAAACAATCTAAGGGGTCTGCTCAGATTATTAACTAGATCATTTATATAAATCAGGAACAGCAGAGGGCCTATGACACTACCTTGCGGAACGCCAGATATCACTTCTGTTCTACTCGATGATTTACCGTCTATCACTACGAACTGTGACCTCTCTGAGAGGAAATCACGAATCCAGTCATACAGCTGAGACTATACTCCATATGCACGCAATTTGATTAATAGTCGCGTGTGAGGAACGGTATCAAAAGCCTTCTGGAAATCTAGGAATGTGGAATCGATCTGAGATCCCTTGTCGACAGCACTCATTACTTCATGAGAATCAAGAGTTAGCTGTGTGGCACAAGAACGATATTTTCTGAATCCGTGTTGGTTACGCATCAATAAGTCATTTTCTTCAAGGTGATTCATAATGTTCGAGTACAGTATATGCTCCAAAATCCTACTGCAAATTGAGGTCAGTGATATGGGTCTGTAATTCAATGGGTTACTCCAGTTTCCTTTCTTGAATATTGGTGTGACCTACTTTCCAGTCTTTAGGAACAGGCCTTTCGTCAAGTGAGCGGTTGTACATGATTGCTAAGAAAGGCGCTATTGTTCTGCATACTCTGAAAAGAATCTGATTGGTATACCATCTGGACCGGAAGACTTGCCGTTCTTAAGTGATTTGAGTTGTTTCGCAACACCTAAGATATCTGTTTTTATGTCACTCATGCTAACAGCTGTTCTGGTTTCGAATTCTGGAATATTTACTTCGTCTTCTTTCTGGAAGGAATTACGGAAAACTGTAGTTAGTAACTCCGCTTTAGTGGCACCATCATCAGTAACAATTCCATCGCTATCGCGCAGTGACGGTATTGACTATTTTCTGCCACTGGCGCACTTTACATTCGAATTCTGGAATATTTACTTCATCTTCTTTCGGGAAGGAATTACGGAAAACTATAGTTAGTAACTTCGCTTTAGTGGCACCATCATCAGTAACAATTCCATCGCTATCGCGCAGTGACGGTATTGACTATTTTCTGCCACTGGCGCACTTTACATTCGAATTCTGGAATATTTACTTCATCTTCTTTCGGGAAGGAATTACGGAAAACTATAGTTAGTAACTTCGCTTTAGTGGCACCATCATCAGTAACAATTCCATCGCTATCGCGCAGTGACGGTATTGACTATTTTTTGCCACTGGCGGACTTTACATACGACCAGAATCTCTTTGGGTTTTCTACCGTATTTTGAGACAATATTTCATTTTGGGAACTATTAAAAGCATCTCGCATTGACGTCCACACTAAATTTCGAGCTTCCGTGAAACTTAGCCAGTCTTGGGGATTTTGGGTTCTTCTGAATTTGGCATGCTTTTTTCGTTGCTTCTGCAATAGTGTCCTGACTTGTTTTTTGTACCATGGTGGATCAGTCCCGTCTCTTATTAACTTATGCGGTATTAATCTATCTATTGCTGTCGATACTGCATCTCTGAATTTGAGCCATATCTGGTCTACACTTACATAATTAGCTTGGAAGGAATGGAGACTCTCTCTTAGGAGGGCATCAAGCGAATTTTTATCTGCAGTTTTTAATAGATATATTTTGCGCTTATTTTTAGTGGTGTTGGTTGATATCGTTTCGATCCTCGGTAAAATGGCCTTGTGTTCACTAATCCCTGTATCCGTCATGACGCTCTCTATTAGATCAGGATTATTTGTGGCTAAGAAGTCAAGTGTGTTTTCGCAACCATTTACAATTCGTGTGGACTCATGGACTAATTGTTTAAAGTAATTCTCAGAGAAAGCATTTAGTACAATTTCGGAAGATGTTTTCTGTCTACCACTGGCTTTGAACATGTATTTTCGCCAACAAATCGAGGGTAGACTAAAGTCTCCACCAATTATAACTGTATGAGCGGGGTACTTATTTTTAATGAGATTCAATTTTCTTTGAACCTTTCAGGTATTATATCATCTGAGTCGGGGGGTCGGTAGAAGAAGCCAATTATTATTTTGATACGGCTGTTGATATAACTTCTACCCATAGTAATTCGGAGGAACTATCTATTTCAAATTCACTACAAGGGAAACTACTACTAACAGACACAAACACACGACTACCTACTTTATTTAATCTATCCCTTCTGAACACGGTTTGCGCCTCTGTAAAAATTTTGGCATAATTTATCTACGGCTTTAGCCAGCTTTCTGCTCCTATAACGATTTCAGCTTCAGTGCTTCCTATCAGCGTTTGAAGCTCCGGTACTTTTCCAACACAGTTACGACAATTTACAACTACAATACCGACTGTTGCTTGGTCCATTCTCGTCGTTTCTTTGCACTGTACCCTTAGAGACTGGAGCGGTTTTTTGATCTTTTCCGAGACAATCTAACCTAAAAAACCGCCCAGTCCACGCCACACAGCCCTTGCTACCCGTGGAGCCCCCTCCTAGTGGATACCTGACCTATTTAGCGGAACCCGAAACCCCACCACCCTATGGTGCGAGTCGAGGAATCTACAGCTTACACGGTCGCAGAACCGTCTGAGCCTCTGCTTCAGATCCTCCACTCGGCTCTGTACCAAAGGTCCGCAATCGGTCCTGTCGACGATGCTGAAGATGGTGAGCTCTGCCTTCATCTCGCTAGCAAGACTGGAAGTCTTCACTAACTCAGACAGCAGCTGGAAACCAGAGAGAATCTCTTCCGATCCATAGCGACACACATCATTAGTGCCGACATGAGCTACGACCTTCAGTTGTCTGCACCCTGTACCCTTCATGGCATCCGGAAGGACCCTTTCCACATCTTGGATGACTCCCCCCGGTATGCACACGGAGTGCACATTGGCTTTCTTCCAGTCCTTAGCTGTCGTATCCCTAAGGGGCTCCATCACCCGCCTAACACTGGAGCTCCCAATGACAAGCAATCCCACCCTCTGCGCTTGTCCAGATCTCTCAGGAAGACCGGCCACTGCCGCAACAGGCGAGGCCGCCTTTGCTGCCTCAGAATTACTTTCAGCAGTGGGCAGCACCTCAAACCTGGTACGCAGACGTAAGGGTACAGCCTTGCGGCCAGCACCAACTTTCGCCTTTCGCCCAGGGATTCGCGACCCCGCCACGGTTCGCCAATCACCGTCAGGCAAGTGTCGAACGGCAGGGACGTCCGAATCTGAGGGCGCAGTGGCATCAGAGATCCCATGCGATGCTACAGGTTCCAGAGGCTCCAAAGCGCTCGCCTCGGGTGTCCCAGTGTCACCGCGGCCCAGGGCAACAGCCTGGAGCCTGTCGACCACGGTCAACACAGCTTCCAGCTGTTTACAAACGGTGGCCAATTCCCACTGAATCCGTACACAACAGGCGCAGTACCTATCCATCCCTAACAATTTTTTTCCTCTCTTTTCTTTCACAAGCTGTTCAAAAGAAACAGATGACTGATGACTGATGACTACGCCAATTTACACTAGTTGCTGACAACAATAATATGCAGAAGAATAGAAAAGAAAATTGAGGATGTGTTAGGTGACAGTCAGTTTGGCTTTAGGAAAGATAAACGCACCAGAAAGGCAATCCTGACTTTGTGGTTAATAATGGAAGCAAGAATAAAGAAAAATCAAGATATGTTCATAGGATTTGCCGACCTGGCAAAAGCGTTCGACAATGTAAAATTGCGCAAGATGTTTCTAATTCTCTGAAAAATAGAGGTAAGCTATGGGGAGAGACGGGTAACATACATTATGTACAAGAGCTAAGAGGGAATAATAAGAGTGGGCGCCCAAGAACGATGGGGTCAGATTAAAAAGGGTGTAAGACAGAGATGCAGCCTTTCGCCCTTGCTGTTCAATATGTACATCAAAGAAGCAATGATAGAAATAAAAGAAAGGTTCAGGAGTGGAATTAAAATTCAGTGTGAAAGGGTATCAATGATACGATTCGCTGATGACATTGCTATCCTGAGTGAAAGTGGAGAAGATACAAGTTCTCCTGAATGGAATGAACAGTTGAATGAGTACAAAACATGGCTTGAGAGTAAATTCAAGAAAGACGAAAGTAATGAGAAGTAGCAGAAATGAAAAAAGTGAGAAACTTAACATCAGGATTGATGAGCACGAGGTAGATGAAGTTAAGGAATTCTACTAACTAGAAAGAAGATAACCAATGACGGACGGAGCAAGGAGGACATCAAAAGCAGACTACCACTGGCAAAAAGGGCATTCCTGCTCAAGAGAAATCTACTACATCAAACATAGGCCTTAAATTGAGGAAGAAATTTCTGAGAATGTACATCTGGAGCACAGCATTGTATGGAAGTGAAACTTTTGAGTGTGGGAAAACCGAAACAGAAGCGAATCGAAATATTTGAGATGTGCTACAGACGAATGTTGAAAATTAGGTAGACTCATAAGACAAGGAACGAGGAGGTTCTGCCCAGAATCGGGAGGAAAGGAATATGTGGAAAACACTGACAAGGAGGACAGAGTGAAAGGACATTTGTTAGAACATAAGGGAACAACAACCTTCTTAATAGGTGGAAATGTAGAGGCTAAAAACTGTAGAGGAAGACAGAGACTGGAATACATTCAGCAAATAATTGAGGACGTAGGCTGCTCTGAGATGAAGAGGTTGGCACAGGAAAAGAATTCGTCAGGAGACTGATGACACAAAAGGGAAAAAAAGACACATCGAATTATAGTAACGTGCACAATCTGGTGGAATGTACAAGTACATAGATGTACCAGGTTGTACTGTGAAATGGCGTTGTGGGTTTTGGTTGCATGTTCATTATGGATGATAAACAGGAAATGAACAAGAAATCGGTGCATGAGCATGCTGTGTGAATATTGGGGAAAATCAAACTGACCTCTAAGACTTCTGCGTGCATGAAGGATCTTTGTGAATTTAAGTATGTTTTAATCATGGTTATGTATGTAGGTTAAGGTCTGGCCATTCCACCACGAAATATATGATACTTTGTTCCCAGTTAATTATTGTGAGACAGAAATGTATTAAAATCATAATTCTTGTAAGAGGAACGATTTAGCGTTATGGAATGCAATTTATCCACTCATGTCACCTTTTAGAATTACTATGTTTTGATTTTATCTACGAAAGTGTGTTAAATTATCTAGGTATGAATATGTAATGTTATTGGCATGTACTATTTGGTAATTAGTTTGTCAATAGTGTGCAGATACCTGGCGCACTGGGAAAGTGGTCGCAGGCGATTCTAGCACTGGGGCGACAGCCGTGGCAGCAGGGCAAATTGCGTGCGAGATAGCTATGACGCCACCTGGGAGTTGGCGCAATGGAGCCAAGCGCAGAAGCCGGCTTTCATCTCTCGGCTGCCCCTCCCCCCTCCCCCCCTTGATCGAGGTTGACTGTCGTCGCTTGGAATTCCCATCCATGGGGCGAGAAAGCAATCTCCATCACAGTGGCGACCTGCAAACAGCGTATGCTCTGTGGTCACAGGTAGCCTTGCACCGTACAGCGCTACTCGGTACACAGCGTGGAGTCTCGTTCTGAAGACGAGTGACCTGAAGCAACTGGATTGCAGATGAGACGTCTTGCCCAGAGTAGGCACACAATGAAATACTAGCCGATCAATGTAAGCTGAAGGTGGGCGGAGTGTGGTAGATGAGGGTGGAGACAAAGTAAAGGAAAGGAAAGGAAAGGAGAGGAGGGGGGAAGAACTGATGATATCAGCTGCATCAGGACTTCATGCGGAATCGGTGGCGATGAGTGAAAATTCAGATGGCTATGTCCCAAGGAGAGGAAACATACTGGATATTCACTTGGAGAAATTGATGCTTGTGTCTCTGAATTGTGCAGCACTGACTTTCAGTGGATCGTCGCACAATTGTGAGACATTCATCATCATCATCTTCACATCAAGCATTAGGCTATTTTTTTGTTATGGTACCCATTGCTTCCTCGGTCTTCCTCTACTTCTACATCTACATCTACTTCTTCTCCCAACAGACTTAAATTTTATCTGGAGACGTAATCTTTCTCTACTCATCCTTTCGAGACGCTCATTTAAAAAATGGTTCAAATGGCTCTGAGCACTATGCGACTTAATTTCTGAGGTCATCAGTGGCCTAGAACTTAGAACTAATTAAACCTAACTAACCTAAGGACATCACATACATCCATGCCCGAGGCAGGATTCGAACCTGCGACCGTAGCGGTCGCTCGGTTCCAGACTGTAGCGCCTAGAACCGCACGGCCACTCGGGCCGGCCCACTCATTTAATTTTTTTTTTTTGTCTTGTAATTTGTGGAGGGTGTTAAAAACGTTCAGCTCTTCTTTAATTCCTGAATTTCGGAATCTGTCGGCTCTTGCGCATCCCTTTACTTATCTTACACCTCTCATCTCTATAGCCCATATGCGACATTCTTTAGGTTTACTTATAAGCCACGATTCATTTCCTTAAACAAGGACTGGAACTGCCATTGTCTTATAAAATTTCAATCTTGTTTCTTTTCACGTTTCATTTTTAAGACATGTGTTTAGTGCTCCACATACGTTCTCACTCTTTGCTAATTACTTTTCTGTGTCATCATATTCATGTGATATCACAACCTAAACAATTAAATTATTTGACCTGTTCTATTGCTCTTTTGTTGATCACAATTTTTGTATGTACAGGATATTTCACTTTAACAGCCATTGATTTGGCGCTCTACTTCTGCCTCCACCTACGTTAAACATAGTGCCTTGCACTGTGCTTTATCTACGTAACTGGAGACCTCTTCTGCTCGCGACCGTGGAATAGAGTAATTATTGTAGAACTCTTGGCAGTAGTGTTATTTTTAATTCCGTCAACGGCTGCCTCCATTGTAATTCTTCCTGAAGATATTCCTTGCAACAGCCTGTTGCTCGAACTACTAACAATCACAACACTGTTTTGGCGACACTCCAAATGCTTCAGTTGAATCCTCAGTCTTTACTGACAAATCGAATAGGTGTCTTATGCCTCCTACTGTATCATATGAAATTACCTCTAAAGTGTCATCTCCGGGTATCTGAGTGATGCCGGAACCGTAGCTCAGCGTGTTCAGAGGGCTGCTCGCCCTCTGTAATAAAAAACTGAGTTAAGGAATCAACGATCAGCTTGAACGGATGTCTTTTGACGTCCGCCCAGACCAACAATGCCGAACAAAATGAAGAAAAAGTAAAAAGAAAAAAAAAGTGGCCAGCGCGACAGAATGTCAATCCTAAGGGCCCGGGTTCGATTCCCGGCTGGGTCGGAGATTTTCTCCGCTCAGGGACTGGGTGTTGTGTTGTCCTAATCATCATCATTTCACCCCCATTTACGCACAAGTCGCCGAACTGGCGTCAAGTCGAAAGACTTGTACCCGGCGAACACGTGAGGCCCTAGTCACACGGCCTTTACATATTTTACCTCAAAGGTTTAGGTAATTTAGCATATATACTTATTTGGCGTTCCACAACACATTCTAATATTTGTGACCTATTTGTTTCCACAGTGACGCTCTCCCATTCCGCCAATGCCGACATGTTAATACATTCCAGGAATTCAGCGATTTGCTTTTCAAATGCCTCTCTCTGTTCAGCAGGTATTTCCACCAAATAGTCCACACTCTGTGCATAATTTTCTAATTTAGCTTCTAATTTACGATCTTGCAAGGATGTTGGTCCCGAATCAGTAAACAACTCGCTTGCCAGATTAACTTCCGAGAGTCCAGTGGCACTCAACGTCATCTGTTCTATGCCCTTAGTGACGACCTTAATTGGTAGTTTCATATTTTGGCGCATTTTTTTTACCGTAACTCACTGACATATCCTTGAGACTGGACGCTCTGTCCCCACAATTCGTACAGCTCTTCTTTCCCCAGATATATAAGGTCCTTTGCAGTTGTTCACGTCATTCTGTAACACCATCAAATTACAGTTAACAAGTAAATAATAAGGTTACAATTGAAAACTGAACTGAAAATACCGTCACTGTGCATTGATTTTATGGATGTTACGACTTGCTAAAATTTGGGTCTTGGAATTTCAGCTACTCAAATTAATCTCGGAAAATAAGTATGGAGTAAAGTTTATTAAAAAATTAATATTAAATTTATCTAGTATGTTACCAAAACCCTTATCACAAAACCTTCATAGAAAATACAATACGACTAGGTTCTGGAACAGGAACAGTTTATGGGCAACAAGCGATTACAGAAAGACATTAAAGGTCATGATGCTTCAACTCCACTCAAATTCGAAAGCAGCACCACACGGGTCCTCTAACACTTATTTAGGGACGTATACCTTATCCCACATTTCATAGCAATAATAAAAACCCCATAACACTAATAGTACATATATGGCTCGAGAACGAGCGCAGCTCAGAATTATTCCAACACAGATTTTAGTGCGAACCTTTCATGTACTGCCAGTCGTTCCATTTCAGTACATCTCTACATTACACTCTTTTACATAGGCACCCCTGCACTCCTATTTGAAGAATTTCACCTAATACAGGTAGCAGCATTACTAAAATCTGAAACCAAAAACAGCATTACTAAAATTGAAAACTTCAGTCTAATTCATTCATTAATACATTTAGAAACGCATTAATTTAGGACAAACAAATGTACACAGGTTGTGAACATCAGCGAAGTGGCTCATGCAGTTTCATATTTCCACTCATCTAACTGCAGTTACTTGTTTGGGCCCTCCTGTTTGATGTCCATACAGATAACTACTAGTTACCATACCTAAGGTTCATCTGAAACATAGATACTATACGATACAGCTTCTGCTGCCCAGCAAGATACAGAACAATCGATGTGAGATCCAATAACACAGTCAGCACTCAACAGTTAGGTGAAAACGATTTGATACAAAAAATACTCTATAACCCAGACCCTAAATCACCGTCTTTGGGCTTTACACTCGCACCACAGTATACTCACAAACCTTGTAGGCAAGCATACACCAATAACATCTGTTCAGTTATATGAGTTCTATAATCCTTAGAGGCCCAGTAGGCAAAGACCAATTACTGGCCATGAGTTTGCGGCAAAACACAGTGACAGTAAGCAATGAGTAATGTCAGTTCAGGGCGGCAAATTCCCTCCAATACCGAATTATCCAGAAGGCTTAGCACATAATATGTGTACTACTCAAAAGGAAGCTGCTCCCGTTAACCACATTCAATCATAAACAACATACCATCAAGTCCATGCTATACGAGCCTCGGTCCTCATTGAAGGCCGTGACTCAAAATCTCCACAGACATCACAGCAAGCACTGTAAACTTCCACGTCAGTTACAGAACACCGACTACCACAGCCCCACCTGTTACGCACACGTTCCGTCATGTCCTGCCCCACATACAACCCGCACTTTCTTTTTATCGCTTCACAGTCTGCCATGTAACAATCATCTCAGCTACCGGCACCATCCTGCCAGCGATCCACGACACACAGCCCATCAACCACCACAAAACTATCACTAGGCAAATACGTACCACCCAACACAGCACTTTCCTCCACGTCCTGCAGACGTCATTGGCCAATATCAACAGATACGATATGTAATGGTTGTGTTGGCAATATAGAGTGTAATTCTGTATAGAAGTATTTGTTAGCAGCTCTCTCAGACATTTAGTGGGACCATAATGACCTCAAAAATAATCTGTATGCCAAACTAATGTGTCTCTATAAACATCAGGAAAACACGCAAACACCAGTTGTCATCACAGACATTACTACTGTAGAATAATACATTGAATTTTTTAGTGCTGTAAAATTTTCGCAGTTGGCTTAAGAAGGAGGAGATTCTTTATGTCACCTCAGATGCAGAATAGCCATGTTATTACATATACCCAAAAAAATATTGTCTGCAATAGGCTCTTTCATCAAAACAATTTAATCATTTACTTGTTCTGATACATCCGAAAAATCAGTCAGACCTTGTGGTAGTTGCGGCAAAGCATCAGGTAAACATTGTTCTTACCTTTCACTTGCCTTACCTCGAAACCATATTCTTGAAGAAAGACTGTCGACGTTGCAACTATAGGATGAAGCAACTTAAAGGTTAACAAAAATCTCAGAGCTTTTGTTTTCCTTAAATGAAGTAACTGAATTACCTGAACTCCCATATTACAAATAGAGTTTCCAGTTCTGTAACTGGATATCCATTCTCATAGTGTGAAATGGTTGTATTCGTGAACCCAATCATCTTAACTTCAGTTATATTGTGCTTTTGAAGCAATTTAGATAAACACTGCCTCCATGGCAATGCAAAAATGTAAACTCTTGTCAGAGTGACAAAAGATCTTGGAATTTACCAAAGCATTCCTTATTGCATCGAAATGTGTCTCAAATCTGTCTGACCAAAAACATATTCTTGTTTGACAAACTTAACAGTGCTCCAATATTAAGCCAGTGCCCAGGAACAAAAGGGTGAAAAAAGAAACAGAGACTAATTATTGCCTTTAACTGCCATTTTGTTTTTGGATTTGGTAAAGTTTTCAGTGCACTTATTTCATTCTGATCAAGTATTATTTCTGAAGGAGATACGAAGTGACCTAAAAATTTAATTTCCTCATGATCAGATTTTGATTTCTGTATGTTAACTGACACTCCAACCTGTGAAAATGTATGTAATGGTCAGTCCAGGAATTCAAAGTGTTCCTGCCTTGTGGGAGTAGCAATCAGGTTGTCATCGACATATAACATTGTTTTATGTAGGATGTCGGGCCCTAGAAGTGAATCTAGTGCTATAATAAACAAATTTGAATTTACATTGCATCCAGGTGGAAAAACACAAATCTGATAACTTCTGCCAGATTGTACAAAAGCCAGGTAGTTCCTAGATTCATTTGACATTAGGAGCTGAATATCTCACATTGAGACTAGTACGATAGTGCATGACATGCAAGTTTTGCAATTGTCCTTCTAAACCTTTTAGTTGCATGCAAACTAGCACAATTACACTCCTGGAAATGGAAAAAAGAACACATTGACACCGGTGTGTCAGACCCACCATACTTGCTCCGGACACTGCGAGAGGGCTGTACAAGCAATGATCACACGCACGGCACAGCGGACACACCAGGAACCGCGGTGTTGGCCGTCGAATGGCGCTAGCTGCGCAGCATTTGTGCACCGCCGCCGTCAGTGTCAGCCAGTTTGCCGTGGCATACGGAGCTCCATCGCAGGCCTTAACACTGGTAGCATGCCGCGACAGCGTGGACGTGAACCGTATGTGCAGTTGACGGACTTTGAGCGAGGGCGTATAGTGGGCATGCGGGAGGCCGGGTGGACGTACCGCCGAATTGCTCAACACGTGGGGCGTGAGGTCTCCACAGTACATCGATGTTGTCGCCAGTGGTCGGCGGAAGGTGCACGTGCCCGTCGACCTGGGACCGGACCGCAGCGACGCACGGATGCACGCCAAGACCGTAGGATCCTACGCAGTGCCGTAGGGGACCGCACCGCCACTTCCCAGCAAATTAGGGACACTGTTGCTCCTGGGGTATCGGCGAGGACCATTCGCAACCGTCTCCATGAAGCTGGGCTACGGTCCCGCACACCGTTAGGCCGTCTTCCGCTCACGCCCCAACATCGTGCAGCCCGCCTCCAGTGGTGTCGCGACAGGCGTGAATGGAGGGACGAATGGAGACGTGTCGTCTTGAGCGATGAGAGTCGCTTCTGCCTTGGTGCCAATGATGGTCGTATGCGTGTTTGGTGCCGTGCAGGTGAGCGCCACAATCAGGACTGCATACGACCGAGGCACACAGGGCCAACACCCGGCGTCATGGTGTGGGGAGCGATCTCCTACACTGGCCGTACACCACTGGTGATCGTCGAGGGGACACTGAATAGTGCACGGTACATCCAAACCGTCATCGAACCCATCGTTCTACCATTCCTAGACCGGCAAGGGAACTTGCTGTTCCAACAGGACAATGCACGTCCGCATGTATCCCGTGCCACCCAACGTGCTCTAGAAGGTGTAAGTCAACTACCCTGGCCAGCAAGATCTCCGGATCTGTCCCCCATTGAGCATGTTTGGGACTGGATGGAGCGTCGTCTCTCGCGGTCTGCACGTCCAGCACGAACGCTGGTCCAACTGAGGCGCCAGGTGGAAATGGCATGGCAAGCCGTTCCACAGGACTACATCCAGCATCTCTACGATCGTCTCCATGGGAGAATAGCAGCCTGCATTGCTGCGAAAGGTGGATATACACTGTACTAGTGCCGACATTGTGCATGCTCTGTTGCCTGTGTCTATGTGCCTGTGGTTCTGTCAGTGTGATCATGTGATGTATCTGACCCCAGGAATGTGTCAATAAAGTTTCCCCTTCCTGGGACAATGAATTCACGGTGTTCTTATTTCAATTTCCAGGAGTGTATTTTATAAATGATATACGCATCCAGTACCAAGCCTGCTGGCTATTGTGTTTATTCATTACTGGCAACGGACTACAGTACAAACAATGAGATGTTTTAATTACCTTCGATGGCAGCTTTCACATTACTTCTCTGTCAACAATTTTCCTTTTAATCCACAGAGTGGAGTAGGATGTACAGCAAGACATGTCACTTTGCATCATATCGATATGGTACACATATGTGTTTATTACACAAGGTTTCTCCTCAAAAACTTGTATGTATTTCAAAAGTATATTTCTTAATTCTAATTGCTATTGCACATTAAGATAAGAGGATACTATTGCTTATCATGTGTAGAGGTTTTGTTATTGATTCTTTCATCGTAACGAGTTGAGAAACTACCATCAGGTGCACTTTTTATTTCGAATAGCTTTATTTTAATTTCCTGGTAATACTTACAATGTTGTACTGGGGTTTGTAATAAGTCAACTTTCATATTCTTGTCTTAATGCAAATGAAGCATTTACCCAAAGAAAAGTATAATTTTATGTCATCTTCTCAGAAAAACTCCATATCCAGCAAGTAGTCAACTACAAAAACTTCCAAAATTAGGATCTAGCAGACCATACCTCCATTTCCTATCGTAATGTGTACTTGTGTCTTTCACTTGACATGTTATGACTTAGCACTTAGAGAAGCAAGTATACAACAGCTTCGTACGAGATAGGTTGTCACTTAGCCTACTTCTTTAATTTATTAAATAAATTCTGCTATAAAACGTCGATAAAGACCCTTATATCTAATATAACTGTGGCAAGGGCTTTTCCCACTATGGGATATACTGAAACTTGTTCTAAGACATTTGTATGAGTTGTATACTGATCTGTAGTTACCTCATCTCTCATATCATTTCTGTTACTGTTTCGTAATAGTTTAACATGACTGCCCTGATTTCACCCACGCCATGAAGCTACTAGCATTGGAATGATTAATGAGGTCGAAAATATTTTAGCCACGCGGGATTAGCCGAGTGGCCTCAGGCGCTGCAGTCATGGACTGTGCGGCTGATCGCGGTGGAGGTTCGAGTCCTCCCTTGGGCATGGGTGTGTGTGTTTGTCCTTAGGATAATTTAGGTTAATTAGTGTGTAAGTTTAGGGACTGATGACCCTAGCAGTTAAGTCCTATAAGATTTCACACACATTTGAACATTTAAATTACTTTAACAAAACTTCAGTACATCCATTTGGCAATGCATCATTCGTCACTTCAACGATGTTTATTGAATGACATTGACTTTTCCAACTAGTATGTGGCAAACCATGGTGTATGTGATTGTTCTGCATGTAAATATTTTTCACATTTCCTCGATTGTGGGGGTCGTTATTCCTATTTCAGTAACTAGTATTGCTATTTCCAAAAATCTGACCACCCTCGTTTCCTTGGTAAGCAGGGTGGTACCTATTATTATTATACCTTCTTCTGTTACTATTACTTGAATTCCACGCGCAGTGGTCAGTACAATGTGCATCACATTCAGATGACACAGGAGGTGCCGTCACTGGAGCGGAGCAGTATGCATTAGGACTACTGATGTTAGAGGTCTGCATCCGCTGTTCATTTAACTCTGGCGTACCATTTTGACCCTTATTGTTACGATTATTGATCTTGATGTCTTGATAAAAGTAGATAGTGTATGGAACGAACATAAAATGTCCTAGTGCCTCATCCAGTACATGTAGTATTTTCTTAAGAATATCTAAAGGTAACTTCACCTTCAAAATTCTTAACACATCTTTGGAAGAAATAGATAGTGTATGGAACGAACATAAAATGTCCTAGTGCCTCATCCAGTACATGCAGTATTTTCTTAAGAATATCTACAGGTAGCTTCACCTTCAAAATTCTTAACACATCTTTGGAAGAAATAGATAGTGTATGGAACGAACATAAAATGTCCTGGTGCCTCATCCAGTACATGCAGTATTTTCTTAAGAATATCTAAAGGTAACTTCACCTTCAAAATTCTTAACACATCTTTGGAAGAAATAGGCTGTCCCAGTAATGAGTTTTGTTTAAAAATTTTTCATTGTATCTAAGGAGACTACTCTGTTTAGTATGGAAAGTCTACAGATTGAATATATGTTTTCTCAACCTTTCCTGATAGAATCTTGACCAATTCTTCGGAACAAATGCTCTTTCAATTTCCTCGTAAATTGGACAGAGTTCTGCTGTGTCTCTGGCCCAAAGGACTCCATCAGTGTTGCGAAATGGATCTTCTGCTAAATTAACTTTTCATGGTCGGAGTTCACAGTCATACATGATTTTTTTAAGGAGATCATATTCGCCTTTGACTGTAGGAATTATTTATTTCATTACTGCAGTTTCGGCCTTGGGGCCATTATCAAGTGTTACTGCAGAAGACTTTGTTTCAGCACATCTCAGACTTAAAAATCCTCTGATGTGTATACATGTCACTGTCAAAATAACTATAGATATGATATAATTGAACTATACTTGAGACCTCTGAGTTTCAACTTTATCTACAATAATGATGGAAGCTGAAGAAATGAACTGAAATTTGTACCGTGGGCAGGACGTAAACTCAGGTCTCCTTGCTTACTAGGCAGGTGTGGTAGCAATTACACTACTGTATAGGTAACACACCTTCCACTTGCGTGGACTACCCTCATCCAATGCCCAACGTAACATAAACTTCAATTCATGTCATTTTCCCCTTCTTAAATCATCACTATTGCCGGGGCTCTCCATTATTGGAACAGCACCCCCATGACGGGGCATTTGACAATGGTAGTCCTTGCAGGTGTGTTAGATATGCTGTTACAGTAGTTTAATGGCTAACACACCTGTCTAGTAAGCAAAGGTTCAAGTCCCAGCAATGTCATAGATATTAATTCATTTCTTCAGCTTCTATCATTATCGTAGATAAAGCTAGAGCTGAAATGTCTCAAAAAATTTAATTATATCAGATCTATAGGTCACCTACACCTGAGATACAGGCAGGATTCCCCATTATGTCCAATGTTGAGGTGCTATTCCAATACCAGAGAGCCTTGGCAATAGTGACGATTTAAGAAGGGAACCTGGATTCATGTCCCAGCAGTGGCGCCAATTTTAATTCACTTTTTCAGCTTTGATCTTTTAACTGTCGAAATACAGTAAAATCAACTGAGCGTGAAGCTCTCTGTCATGATATGATGTAAATTACGTGTAACGTTACCAATGTTAACCACTTCAGTCTATTCACTGATGTATTTGTGAAAATAACACTTCAAAGAGTGCAGTATGGAGAATATTGGTGGACAAGCAACTACAGCTGCTTTGTATTTACATTGTTACTGTAAGGAGGAAGCTTTTTATATTGATAAAAAAACTGTTTCTGACCACTGGTTTCTGATCTTAAGCCATTCAGCATAGGATCCTCTGCCATCTGTATAGTTTTTAACCTAAACAGTTCAGACTGACTTTATGTCAAGACAAGCAGTCGACGTAGAACGGGTCCCCATGGCACGTCTCACTTTATACCACCAGAGACAACTAGTTAGTTAGTTACATGCTACATAGATCACTTGAAATATTCTCTTACTGAAATGACGTGGGACGGATCGGTTTACAGAATATGTACACATGATTATTGTTAACTTTAATGAATACATTATTCTTTTAACTCTACTCATACAACTACACTTAAAAACAATTTTTTTCTGTTACCACTTTAAAGGGAGAAATTCATCAATGCATTAGAAATAACTGACCAGGAGAAATGATTTTAAGTTATATTTCAAACTTGTTTTGCTACCTGTCAGATATTTTACGTTACTGAGCAAATGATCAAAAATTTGTGGTACTACATATTCAACACCTTTCTGTACACTGACGGTTTAGTAACAGGTAATACAGGTGGTTTTTCCATCTAATGTTGTGGCTATGGAAATCTCTGTTCTTCTCAAATTGTGATGCGATGATTTATGACGGATTTCATTAATGAATATATGTATTGTGATGGCGCTGTTAAAATACCTAGCTCCTTGAAGAGGTACTTCCATGACATCGATGCGTGAACACCACATGTCATTCTTACTGCTTGATTTTGTAGATCAGTGCTTTTTTTTCTAATTGAAGAGTTACCTAGAAATTTATTCCATAGCACATTTTTGCGTGGCAGTATGCAAAATATGTCATGAGCCTGATTCGTTTGTTTCCAGGATTAGCAATTATAAAAAGAGCAAAATCAGTTGAATTGAGTTGTTTGAGTTGTTTGAGATGCTCAGTAATATGCTTCTTCCAGTTCAAGTTTCCATCAGTATGTACACTCAAAAATTTGGAGCATTCTACCCTGTATATTGACTCCTACTCACGTGCTATATCAATTGTTGTGCAGAACTGAATGTTTTTCTTCCAAAATTTAGGGATAGTCCATTTTGTTATAATAATTACAGTATTATGGAAACAACATTTCTCATCTCTTCTTTGCTTTCTCTCTAATGGGATTTATTGTATCTACAGTACTGTCTGCAAAAGGCACCGATTTTTCTTGTTGAATGTTAAGTGAAACGCCATTCACATAGGTAAGGAATAGAAGTGAACCGAAACCGAAATTGAACCCTTTGGAACTCCCTTTTCGGTTTTTCCAAAGTCACAATTTTTATGTCCTTCTGTCATTGTTTGAATTATTCAGCTTAACATTTTACGTACTGTTTGTTAGGTATGATTCATACCAGCTGTGTGTAAAGCCATCACTTGCGCAAAACTTGAGTTTTTGTAGGAGGTTAATATGATCTACACAATCAAACACCTTGGAAAGACCACAAAAATTACGAATTGGCGATCTTTTACTGTTTAAAGCTTGTACTACTTTATGAGTCAATGTGTAAATAGCATTCTCAGTCGAGAAATTCTTCTGAGTTCCAAACTTTGATATGATAAATAAACCGTTTCCAGTTAAGCGTAAGACTACTCTTAAATGCATTACTTGAATATTCTGAAAAAAGGTGATAGTGAACGTGTGCCATGCAGCTGGTTATGTTGTAAAAATGGAAGTGAAACATGGACGGTAAATAGTTTGGACAAGAAGAGAATAGAAGCTTTTGAAATGTGGTGCTACAGAAGAATGCTGAAGATTAGATGGGTAGATCACATGACTAATGAGGAAGTATTGAATAGGATTGGGGAGAAGAGAAGTTTGTGGCACAACTTGACCAGAAGAAGGGATCGGTTGGTAGGACATGTTCTGAGGCATCAAGGGATCACCAATTTAGTATTGGAGGGCAGTGTGGAGGGTAAAAATCGTAGAGAGAGACCAAGAGATGAATACACTAAGCAGATTCAGAAGGATGTAGGTTGCAGTAGGTACTGGAAGATGAAGCAGCTTGCACAGGATAGAGTAGCATGGAGAGCTGCATCAAACCAGTCTCAGGACTGAAGACAACAACAACAACAACAATGCCTTCCGTTGTGTTAAGAGCGAGTATGTGTAAACACAGGTAACCTATGACTCTTGTACGATTTTATTCCTTATATTAGTCACATACTCTGTGAGCCAAGATCTCTTAGCCCTCAATATTTGTTCCTTTATCTTTACCCTTATTTACGTGGCTTCTTATGTTTGTTCCACTTACCGCTATTCGCCTTGAAGCATATTCTTATTTGTTCCCGTAGATGGATGTGTCCTACATATTTTATTGGATGACGAGCCTTTTTTTGGTGATTGCGCTACGTTCTGTATTCTTGCCAGTGGTTCTCGGGTGTTCATACTCGGCGGATGTACCCTGTAAATTTTATTACATGACGTGCCAATTTCGGTGATTGCGGAACTTTTTTTACACTTTCCGGCTGTCCTCGGGTGTTTTTACCCGGTGAATTTGTCTTTGGTTACGCTCTTTTCACAACTCGGGTCGTGGTTTTTCAGTTGCTTTATTTAACTGATAATCTAGCTTTATAGTTAATTCCCGGTTCATAAATTTTTACTGAGGAAACTTGTCCCTCCCCCCCCCCCCCCTCTCCCGGACGTCTGATGATGATCCTGTGAGATCGAAACGCATAACATATTAAATTAATTAAAAACTATTTTGCAACCGAGACTCCCTATTCTTTCTTGAACAGCTCCAGTGGTTGCTGTACTATTTACCGAAAGATGGAGTGGTGTGATTTTCAAGGTATTAGTGCAAGTAGGCTGTTTATGTTTTCTTATTGGCAACGTTACGTAGCGCTCTGTATGAAAATCACTGGCTGTGCTGTGTGCAGTCTGTGGCTAGTTTGCATTGTTGTCTGCCATTGTAGTGTTGGGCAGTGGCAGCTGGATGTGAACAGCGCGTAGCGTTGCGCAGTTGGAGGTGAGCCGCCAGCAGTGGTGGATGTGGGGAGAGAGATGGCGGAGTTTAGTAATTTGACATGAACTGCTATATATATTATGACTATTAAGGTAAATACATTGTTTGTTCTCTATTAATATCTTTCATTTGCTAACTATCCCTATCAGTAGTTAGTGCCTTCCGTAGTTTGAATCTTTTATTTAGCTGGCTATAGTGGCGCTCGCTGTATTGCAGTAGTTCGAGTAATGAAGATTTTTGTGAGGTAAGTGATTTGTGAAAGGTATAGGTTAATGTTAGTCAGGGCCATTCTTTTGTAGGGATTTTTGAAAGTCAGATTGCGTTGCGCTAAATAATATTGTGTGTCAGGTTAAGCACAGTCGTGTATAAATTGTTCTAAGAGGACGTTTCATTAGTAACGAAATGGGACGATAATTACTTCAGTCTGTCTTGTTACCTTTCTTAAGAAAAGGTTCAAAAATTGCATATTTTAATTCATCTCAAGAAATTGTCTGTGCCAGTGATGCACAGTGTGAGGTAATTATTGGGAAAAAGGATTTGGAAATGATCAGTAAAATATTATTTAAAGGGGTAAATGATTTTTAAGGTTATTCTGGAATATATTATCCGATAAAGGAGGAGTTTCGGCTGTCCGAAAAGTTATCGTAGTTAATGAAGAAAAAGTTGAACAACAATATTTCAATAAGAATACATAGATACAAAGATTAAAAATGTTTTTATGTCCCTTTTAAAATAATTAGTTGAGGACCAATTGGATGAAAATCAGTGTGGGTTTAGGCCTCTTAGAGGCTGTCAGGACCAGATCTTTAGCTTACGGCAAATAATCGAGAAGTGTTATGAGTGGAACAGGGAATTTTATCTATGCTTTATAGATCTAGAAAAGGCATATGACCGGGTTCCTAGGAGGAAGTTATTGTCTGTTCTACAAGATTATGGAATAGGAGGCAAACTTTTGCAAGCAATTAAAGGTCTTTACATGGATAGTCAGGCAGCAGTTAGAGTTGACGGTAAATTGAGTTCATGGTTCAGAGTAGTTTCAGGGGTAAGACAAGGCTGCAACCTGTTTCCACTGTTGTTCATATTATTTATGGATCATACGTTGAAAACAATAGACTGGCTGGGTGAGATTAAGATATGTGAACACAAAATAAGCAGTCTTGCATATGCGGATGACTTAGTTGTGATGGCAGATTCTATTGAAAGTTTACAAAGTAATATTTCAGAGCTAGATCAGAAATGTAAGGACTATGATATGAAGATTAGCATCTCCAAAACGAAAGTAATGTCAGTGAGAAAGAGATATAAACGGATTGAGTGCCAAATAGGAGGAACAAAATTAGAACAGGTGGACGGTTTCAAGTACTTAGGATGCATATTCTCACAGGATGGCAACATAGTGAAAGAACTGGAAGCGAGGTGTAGCAAAGCTAATGCAGTGAGCGCTCAGCTACGATCTACTCTCTTCTGCAAGAAGGAAGTCAGTACCAAGACTAAGTTATCTGTGCACCGTTCAATCTTTCGACCAACTTTGTTGTATGGGAGCGAAAGCTGGGTGGATTCAGGTTACCTTATCAACAAGGTTGAGGTTACGGATATGAAAGTAACTCAGATGATTGCAGGTACTAGTAGATGGGAACAATGGCAGGAGGGTGTCCACAATAAGGAAATCAAGGAAAAACTGGAAATGAACTCTATAGATGTAGCAGTCAGGGCGAACAGGCTTAGATGGTGGGGTCATGTTACACGCCTGGGAGAAGCAAGGTTAGCCAAGAGACTCATGGATTCAGCAGTAGAGGGTAGGAGGAGTCGGGGCAGACCGAGGAGAAGGTACCTGGATTCGGTTAAGAATGATTTTGAAGTAATAGGTTTAACATCAGAAGAGGCACCAATGTTATCACTGAATAGGGGATCATGGAGGAACTGTATAAGGGGGGCTATGCTCCAGACTGAACGCTGAAAGGCATAATCAGTCTTAAATGATGATGATGATGATGATGATGATGATGATGATTAAAATAATTACGTATACCTCTTCAACGCTGCTGTGACACCCTGTTTTTTCCCTCCATTATTACTGGTGTCCACGCAGCTCCTTACGATCACAATGAACTTTCGTGGACAATAAATAAATATTCAAACAACTTTTTAAACAACCTTTACGTAATACGTTCACAAGGTTAATAATACTTGGCGTGCGTACTACTAACGTTGTAGTTGGCCATTGCTAAGGCACGGACAAACCTTGTCTTCACACGTCACATTGCGCACTCTGCGTGTGTTACTTCTATAAAGTTTTAAACTATAAATTTGCTCCGTGCTAAGTGAACACAAAACGTTTTGCGTGCTAGTACGCCAGTATAGCATCTTTTACCGCCTTCACCCGATGTTTTGACCGTAGTCATCTAACAGGGGTGCAGTAATGCATATCAAGTGCTATTTATGCATAGAATGCCACGTTTAGGTAATTCAGGTCCGAGGCCAAATGCCAGCACTTGCACATATCGTTATTCGCTCAGAAGTGTTTGCCAAATATTAAAGTTTTCTTGAAGTTCCGTTTCACGGATACAGCGTGAGAATAAGGGCTGTTTGTGCGCCATTTTATGAACTGTATGCCTAAATTTTTCCACACTACATCGCCGGTATCGATACATAGGCGGCTGAAGAATATTCGTCGTTTCTGCTCTGAAAATAAGGTACCTTAAGTTTTATAAACATGTTCTAGTGAGACGTAATGTGTGTTCGTCGGAGCGCATGCAGTTTAACTCTATCCAGTATTTGTGTTGCACTCTGCCACGATTCGCACCCGTCTTCGCTGTACCATCTGTTGAGCCGACCGGAGATGGACATCATAAAATAGGTTTACGTACAGGCAGTCTATATGACCAGTCTAATTCATATCTCAAAACACTGTTATTTGTATGGCATAAATCAGTAATAATGTGACTCTCAAGTCTGTGGTGAACGGGTACCACAACGTTGCAAGGGGTGGTGCTCTGCTGAACTACAACTGCCAGCAAGCCTCATATGGAGAAAATCTGCCGTTGCCAGTGCAAATATCAATACAAATAAGCACGCCGGATGCAACCTAGTAATGTAAATAAAAAACAGTGTAACTCTGTCCGTCTGGCAGTAGCCCTCACCTGTCTGTCGGAGCGTCGTTAACAGTGCGTGTTCCAGCAAATGTTCGAGCGGACAATGAGCTACCTAAAGGCCCTACTCCTCAGTACCCTGTCGCCGAAATCAAAATCCTGCTTCTCAATTTTAGAATTCTTTTCCGTCAATCAAGGCAGCGAAAAGCCTGAAGAAACTCACGTGAATTATGAAACGTCCTGACGCCGATAAACTGAGTCTAACAGCCCTTTCGCTCTGCCTCCTACGCTTTGACGCTCAATTTAATTTTCTCTAAGATTCAGTTAACTAATTAATACTGCGCTCTTCATTTAAATAATTACTTACTCTCATTAATTTAAAGAATTTTGAAGAAACCACTTGGCACGACAAAAAATAGCAATGCGGTTAATTACTTGTGGCTATGAAGAAAATAAATACACGAGAGCTTCTTCTTGTAGACAATAACCAACAAGTTAATAGGACCGTGACCTAGCTAATACATAGGCAATCAGTATCCGACGACAAAAACTAACTGCAAAGATAACATCACGCTGCAAATTGGTCTCTAATGAATGCCAACACTTTATACCTGCTTTTCTTTCTTCTCCTTAAGCACAATTTGTGGGAGTGAACCACACACACAGATAAGAAGGTGATTAATCCACCCACTTGAAAGTTTAGTGATGCTGATGGTATCGTGAAAAGTCTTTGGTTTGATAAGCTTGACTGTGCGAGAATCTGTTTGTTGTAGTAAACGTTAATTTCGAAAAGAAATTTAACTCCGTGCATAGAAGCATAAACTCTGACCAACATGAAAAGGACCTACGGCGTCTTAAAACACGAGAAAACATAGAATCACTGGTGTCTGTGTTAAATCCAATACTAAGTCAGTTAAAGTGCTGTGTAAATTTTCCAGTTCTCTCTCTGCATGGATTTAGATTACCGATACTATATTTACTGACGAAGTCAAGGCCGTGTTGCTACAAGAATAGTTAAATTCCTTAGACAGTCTGAGAATCACTACTAGCTTGCAAAAGCAACCACCATGCGTTAACTTGAAGACGGGTTTATGCGTTAACGGTGTTACAATACTAAACAGACTTTCGTCTGTTCCACTTAATTACTTCCCTGTGGAGTGGTCTTTAAGACAGTAATAAACTACTGCAGATACATCTCCGGTGAACCTGTTATTACTTATGACTTTCATTAGTGAAATAACCGCTTTTACTGTCACTGTCACATTGTAACTATCACATACTTTTAACAAAATATTAGATAGTTATTGATCTAAATGCTGCCTTCGACACTGTGGTGGGAAGGCCTTATCTACAAATTTCTCCGCATCATACCCTGCAGAACAATGGCTCGACTGATTAACAGCAAGCTAAGCGATCGGAAGTTCCAGGTAATCACTGGAAGCAACATAAGTAAGGATAGGAAGCTGAACAACGGATTGCCTCGAGGATCAGTTCTCTCACCATTACTGTTCAACCTATATCTATCTGATCTACCTGACTCTACATCCAGAAAATACTGCTGTGCCGATGACCTGGCTCTAGCCGCAAAACACCAGGAAATGAAGACAACAGAAGAGATTCTAACCAATGACCTGTCTGCATTAAATAATTACTTCAAAATCTGGAGACTCCAACCCAGTGTGAGTAAAACAGAAGTGTGTTGCTTCCATCTAAATAATCGGTTGGTGAACATAAAACTGGAAGTAAGTTTCGGAGGCAGAATTTTTCGTCGTAACTGGAACCCAAAATATCTTGGTGTCATCCTGGCACGTACACTATGCTTCAAACAACACCTTCTTAACTTAGCTCAAAAGCTGAGGACTCGAACAACATCCCCCATAAGCTATGCGGAACTACCTGGGGACCTTCAGCAACCACCCGGCGATCTTCAGCTCTGGGCTTGGTGTACTCAGGTGCTGAGTATTGTGCACCTGTTTGGACGAACAGTCATCATACAAGGCTTGTTGATACCCAGCTGAATACGACAATGCGCATGGTATCTGGCGCAATCAGATCTACTCCAGTTTATTGGCTTCCACTGTTAACCGGTATAATGCCTCCTGATCTACGCAGATGTACTGCCCTTATGAGAGAATTCCACAAGGTCTCCAGGAATTCTATCCTACCAGTGCATAGCGACCTGCCACTTTTAAATCGTAAGAGACTGAAATCACGCCATCCAACTCTGTGCGATGCTGCTCTCTTGGTTGATAAGGATTTCAAACCTCTTGATGAACGGAAAGGTCGGTGGGAAGCAGTGACAGATGTGCACCTGCATAACATCTTCTCAGGTGCTAAATTTCCAAGTGGATTCGACCTACCACGCAAGACCTGGACTGCTCTCAACAGAATCCGTACTGGCTCTCTTTAAGTGGAAGAAGCTGCCTGATCTAACCTGTGACTGTGGGGCTCCATACCAAACTGTTCACCACATTATCATTGAATGTAGGATTCGAGCCTGTCACGGTGCCGAAGAGGACTTCCTGCTAGCAACTCCAGATGCAGTGCGCTGGATTGAAGGACTGGATATTCAGTTGTAAAGACTAACTTAAGTTTCTTGTGTGTCAATATGTACATATGTACATGTAATTCAATTTCATGATATGTATGTGTTAGCCATACGCTAAATAATAATAACAAAATATTAATTACTATACTTGCTGCATGAACATGTAGTAAATGCTTGAAAATAGTTACTTTGAATGAAACCGTGGTCATGCTGAATGGCTGAAGGTCTTTGGCATATGAACCAGAATTTATTACACACGTAAAGGTAATCACCTTGTTACGGTATATTGATAATTTTTACTTTTTGGACCGTCTGCCTACAACTGAATGAAACACAATTTTCGTGCCATGCGATTCGCCTTTATTCTGTGCAAGGCATCTTCAGTGGCCTCGAATAAGTACATATTTTTACTATTTAGTTTACATTTTGGGCTATGTACCTACAGGTTATAAACATGCGATAAATGAACAAACACACGTGAGTACAGAATCACTTCTACACTTAATAAAAGAAATGATAAAATAAAAATCATCCCGCTCACACAAGCAGAAAAAAAATTATATATCTCGCCCCCATACCCCCCTTCGCCTTCTGGACACAAACACAAACACAAACACACACACACACACACACACTCACAAATGCGTACACAAACAGATCACAGTTTCTTCAAAAGGTACACTCCAAAGGTGGCAGTAACATTCGATCTCCGGCAATAATTCCCGACAGTCGGCAACACAATCCAAAACAGCGCATGAAAACAAATGTTCAGTTCTTAGTGCTGTGAAATGTGGGGGAAAAAACCGCAAGTGGCATTTATAAGAAGAGGAACGGCACGAAAAATGGAACAGAAGCGTAATATGTAGAAAATCGTCCACGCAACCTGTAAGTACAATTCAAAATATTACTCACTAGCTGACCCGGCGAACTTCGTACCGCCTAACAGTCAATGAATGTCGTGTTACCTTTTAGCTGAACTAATTTAGGCTTTGATGAACGTAATACAATGATACAAAATAATATTAATATAGATAGAAATATAAAAGTATTTTATTTTGATGAATGATGATGAATACATATAGAATGAGAATAAAAATTAAAAAAATTATAATAATTTAGTATTTCAAACACATGTCAGAAAAAAATCATTGAAAACTATGTTGTGCAGGTTGGGATACACTCTGATTAATTCATTAATCGGATTTTCATTCAAGCACCTTGTGGTAAACGACATTCTTTGTTTTTTGGTCAGGCGCAAGAACAAATAATGCGGATGGTTTGCCGACACGTGAGCATGCCACGTACAATTGACCATGAGAAAAACACGCATTTTCTAGATTGAGGCCACAAATAGTCAAGGATTGGCCCTGTGATTTGTTGATCGTCATGGCGAAGGCAAGACGAATCGGGAATTGAATTCGTTTAAACTCAAAGGGCATATCTGTTGGGATCATCGGAATCCTTGGAATAAGAACTTCCTCATCTTTAAATTTTCCTTTAAGTATCGACGCCATTCAATGGATTAATCATTTTGATATTAAAGTGATATCCATCGTCTCCTTGCCAAAACATCAGCGGGTATTGTAACGCGTCATTTGAACGGTGTGTTTCATATATTCTTTGTAGTTGCCCAGTATTGCGTCGTGTAAGCACAATATCACGTGTTTCCAAGTTTTCACCAACAATCAGGATTGCCACTTTATCGATTGTTGGAGCATTAAATGTGCGTTCATGTGTTCCAGCTGGTCTTTTATCTGCTCTGATTACAACTTTATAGTCATCACTTGGCATGCGCTCTAAAGCAGTCTTGAACAGCATGACCAATGCATGATGTTCATGAAGCATTTGCTGCAAATCTTGGAGAATTGCTCTTTTCGTAGCTGTGTTGATCCCTTGACACCGGTCAAGTTGTCCTTCCATATTGCCCATGAAGTATATTTGCAAGAATTTGTGCTGTGCACCTTCAATAGGTTGCAATGATCCAATGCGATGGCAAATCTGGCCTTGAATCTGTAAATTCAAAGCCATAGTTACAGTTAGATTTACAAACACTTTTTTTTCAAATAATAACATACCATTTTTATTTTAGAGACAAATACATAAATCTAACAAACTACATTCCAAATTTTTTTTTACAATCATAGAAAATAAAGTTTTTAACGTAAATTACCTTAAATGTCGGATTATATCCGTGTTCTTCGATAATTTCCGCCCCAAATGAAGTCATTTGGAAACAGACATTGTATTTTTGAGTGTTCGCTAGAAAATGTCGTGATTCTAGTGTTTCGCCATAAAGCAGGGAACGCAATGGCTCTGGTGGCGGGACCACTAATGGCAATGTCACTTTACCACTAAGGCAGCACAAACCAGGCGTTTCACCAGCAAACTTCAATGCGCCACAATGCTGGCAAACAACGTCCATTGGACCAATGCAAACTAACCGATGCAAGGTGTAGTCGATGGTGCAATCATATCGAAACGCTGCTCGATTCAAATCAATACTTGAACCATTTCTTCTTGCACTTCGAAGATTATTCCTCTGTTCATCTGTACGATAAGCTCGACGATTTCTCGTTTCTAATCTAGCCGTTTCACGGGCTGCCTCTCTTTGCTCTTGTGTTTGAGAAGCACGTATTAAGGCCCTTCTTTGCTCCATCCTAACGCGGCGCTCTTCTCGGGCAATTTCTCGTTCTTCGTCAGATAATTGACTCGCGATATTCCGTTGCCTAATTGCATTACGGCTCCGCTGGGAAAGATTAGATCTTCTAGGACGCGGCATTTTTATTAATAGTAATACTGAATACGCACTCGCACAAAACCACATAAAACAATCGAGACATAGACAATAGCTTATCAAGAAAAATCATAGACAACCTATGAAAAGACATTTACACTTTTGTTAACCTGTAGAATATATCTTTAATTAATTTAATAAATAATTTACACAAAGTAATGTCTAAAACAAACAAATATAACAGTACCTACCTGAACTTTCGAGACATTTTACACAAAATAAATTTCTGAACGCACACATAAATAGTTGTTACAGTATTTGACAGGATTGGACAACAAATGTTTGACATGTAATAAACAAATGAGCATTTATTGAAATGATTAAGTATTCATTACACATTTCTGAACGCACGCGTAATATTTTTCAATCTTTTTTTAAAAAAAAATACACGTAATAGTTTATTCATCCATTTTAAATAGTTTATGAACGCATGCATAAATGTCAATCATTACTTACAGATTTTGACAAAAAAATTTGACAGCTCCGAAACTAAAGAACTTTTAGGGAAAATAACGCATTTTTCAAGTATTCGTCAATTTTTCATTATTTTTAAGATGTATTCTGCTATTCGGGGCGGAGACAAATCCAACAAATCAAAAACCATGAAGATTTTTATTCGTCAATTTTTCATTATTCTTAAGATGTATTCTGCTATTCTGGGCGGAGACAAATCCAACAAATCAAAAACCATGAAAATTGGTCCAGCAGATCTCGAGTTATAAGTGTTGTAACAAACCCGACTTTGTTTTATATATATAGATAAGATAATAGGAAAAACCTACCATCAGAACTGTCTATAACCTGTAGGTACATTGCCCAAAATATAAACTAGATAGTAAAAGTAGGTACATATTCCAAACCACTGAAGATGCCTTGCACAGAATAAAGGCGAATCGCATGGCACGAAAATTGTGTTTCTTTCAGTTGTAGTCAGACGGTCCAAAAAATAAAAATTATCAATATACCGTAATATTACAAGCAACTGAGGAAGACAGGACTACAGAAGTTGAAGATGGTGATCACCTTGACTAATGCACACTCCTTCAGTTAATGTGAACCACTACTAACGATAGTTTCTTCAGTTAACCAAATAAACTTCTCTCGAATCACATACAAAGTCACTTAAACTGAAAGGGTTAAAAGGGTAAGTTTCATTGAATGAAAAACATTGAATATCTTTACAAATGGCTCTGAGCACTATGGGACTTAACATCTGTGGTCATCAGTCCCCTAGAACTTAGAACTACTTAAACCTAACTAACCTAAGGACATCACACACATCCATGCCCGAGGCAGGATTCGAACCTGCGACCGTAGCAGTCGCGCGGTTCCGGACTGAGCGCCTAGAACCGCGAGACCACCGCGGCCGGCGAATATCTTTACATTGTTCAAATTATTAAAACTCATTTATCTGCATCACGTTACAAAATTTACGGTTACAAAGTGAACGTCTATTGTGTTCAGATCATGCCTTTTCGTGTTTGTGGTCGACAAATTAAATGCACAGTTTGTGGCTGCTATTAGCTATGGCTCCGTCTTATACACATCACGTACTTATATGCACGTTATGCTACTGAACCGCCATTACGTGCATTTATACTCTTCTTGCTGTGTGGGATAAAGACAGTATGTTGGAGGCTGGTAACTGGTATTTAGAACGCTCCACAATATATTTACTTCAGTACTCTCCTTGGCTAACGTTGTAAATTAGCCACACTTTTACAATTGCTTACGGCACAGTACTTCTAAGCACTCCAGTCATACGGTAGTTAACATGAACTGGCTTTATAAATACAGGACTACTATAAAAGGAAATTGTGCTTTAAAAACCGCCCGAATAGAGTTATATAAAGAAACGTAATGTAACTCACGTTAAAAGATCAGAAATTGTGTGCTAAAAGGCATCCGTAAAGAAGGCATGATACCACAAAAAACATATTAAAAACCTATAATGAAAATATTAAAAACTAATGACATAAAATCACAGGGCTCAGGCAGTATTAGAGAGCAAAGAAGGAACTGAAAAAATGCGTATTATCTCACGAATGCGACGGCAGGCATAACACCGCAGAACGGGACCTCAGGCGCAAACCGTACACAGCCGTACAGCACAAAGGCCCCAGATATGTGTCGGACTTCACATATAGTATACATACGGATGATAGTTGCTGATGCAAAATATTGGCTAAGAGCAATGACAGTCGCAATGGCAACAGTTGGGGTGCGAGTTCCCGTTCTGCGTTCCTATGCCTGTCGTCACCTCCATGAAGTAATACGTATTGCCGGCCGGGGTGGCCGAGCGGTTCTAGGCGCTACAGTCTGGAATAGCGCGACCGCTACGGTCGCAGGTTCGAATCCTGCCTCGGGCATGGATGTGTGTGATGTCCTTCGGTTAGTTAGGTTTAAGTAGTTGTAAGTTCTAGGGGACTGATGACCTCAGCAGTTAAGTCCCATAGTGCTCAGAGCCATTTGAACCATTTAATACATATTTTTCGGTTACTCCTTCTCTCTCTATTAATGCCTGAGCCCGGTGGTTTTATTTCATTACTTTTTAATATTTTTCATTATAGGTCGCCTTTTAGTATGTTTTTTGTGGTATCATGCCTTCTTGACGGATGGCTATTGGCAGACAATGTCTGACCTTTCAACGTGAGTTAATTACGTTTCTTTCTATAATTCTATTCGGTTGGTTTTTCAAGCTTATTTTGCTTTTATAGTAGTCCTGAAGAGGACCAAGCCGGATTTATTGCGAAATCGTCGTCCCCTTATATTTTCAGATAAGCTGATGATGCCCTATCCGGGCGAAACTCGTCGTTCATAATTTAATAAAGAACACTCTGCAGCTCACGACTGCTTTTTAAATAGTAGTAATAGAAGGCCGGTGTACCAACATGCCAAGATGGAATGGAATAATCTTGTAGTAACTCTCACTTCTGAATTCTGGACTACTTTAGTAAATTACTTCCGTGATAATGTACCCTTTTTGCAACTGTTGAAGAGCTCAAACTTTGTATACTTCTTTAGTTGTAATTCAACATCACATGATCACACTGACAGAACCACAGGCACATAGACACAGGCAACAGAGCATGCACAATGTCGGCACTAGTACAGTGTATATCCACCTTTCGCAGCAGTGCAGGCTGCTATTCTCCCATGGAGACGATCGTAGAGATGCTGGATGTAGTCCTGTGGAACGGCTTGCCATGCCATTTCCACCTGGAGCCTCAGTTGGACCAGCGTTCGTGCTGGACGTGCAGACCGCGTGAGACGACGCTTCATCCAGTCCCAAACATGCTCAATGGGGGACAGATCCGGAGATCTTGCTGGCCAGGGTAGTTGACTTACACCTTCTAGAGCACGTTGGGTGGCACGGGATACATGCGGACGTGCATTGTCCTGTTGGAACAGCAAGTTCCCTTGCCGGTCTAGGAATGGTAGAACGATGGGTTCGATGACGGTTTGGATGTACCGTGCACTATTCAGTGTCCCCTCGACGATCACCAGTGGTGTACGGCCAGTGTAGGAGATCGCTCCCCACACAATGATGCCGGGTGTTGGCCCTGTGTGCCTCGGTCGTATGCAGTCCTGATTGTGGCGCTCACCTGCACGGCGCCAAACACGCATACGACCATCATTGGCACCAAGGCAGAAGCGACTCTCATCGCTGAAGACGACACGTCTCCATTCGTCCCTCCATTCACGCCTGTCGCAACACCACTGGAGGCGGGCTGCACGATGTTGGGGCGTGAGCGGAAGACGGCCTAACGGTGTGCGGGACCGTAGCCCAGCTTCATGGAGACGGTTGCGAATGGTCCTCGCCGATACCCCAGGAGCAACAGTGTCCCTAATTTGCTGGGAAGTGGCGGCGCGGTCCCCTACGGCACTGCGTAGGATCCTACGGTCTTGGCGTGCATCCGTGCGTCGCTGCGGTCCGGTCCCAGGTCGACGGGCACGTGCACCTTCCGCCGACCACTGGCGACAACATCGATGTACTGTGGAGACCTCACGCCCCACGTGTTGAGCAATTCGGCGGTACGTCCACCCGGCCTCCCGCATGCCCACTATACGACCTCGCTCAAAGTCCGTCAACTGCACATACGGTTCACGTCCACGCTGTCGCGGCATGCTACCAGTGTTAAAGACTGCGATGGAGCTCCGTATGCCACGGCAAACTGGCTGACACTGACGGCGGCGGTGCACAAATGCTGCACAGCTAGCGCCATTCGACGGCCAACACCGCGGTTCCTGGTGTGTCCGCTGTGCCGTGCGTGTGATCATTGCTTGTACAGCCCTCTCGCAGTGTCCGGAGCAAGTATGGTGGGTCTGACACACCGGTGTCAATGTGTTCTTTTTTCCATTTCCAGGAGTGTATAATGGCACCGCAGTGGTCCAAGGAAGCGATTGAAGCATTGATATATACTTATAGGGAAAGCTATTGTAATAAACACTTGCGTGCAGAAGCACTGGAAAGTGTTGCAAGTGCCGTGTGTCTTGTTCGACCATATACGACGAGCAAGGAGTGCTATAGCAAAATGCACAATTTACTTACTCAATTTAAAGTGGAGTACACCAAAGTAAAATCATCGAAAAGCGGTGGCGCTGGGATGAACGACGTGAGTACAAAACTATGAATTCTGTGTAGAATGTAGGAACCTATCACTTGCAAAAATCGTACACATTTTAGACTATTTCCTAGAAATATCACACTGAATATTCACCCAATTTTTGAAAGCACATAATCTTGAATGGTAATGGATTGCGATGTAGCTTTCCGACGTACATTTTACTGTGTTAATATGAACTTACAATTTTGCTGATATACAAACCATCTTTATGGTGTTATGATAAGTTACTGTTTTTGGCAGATCATTGCTTACAAAGAAAAAGCACATCGATAGGCCCGACTCAACATTGATGACTGAGGACAATGAAAGTGAAGAGGTAAGTTACCTATTTACTCAAGACAAAAACTGAATTTCATGGCTGTTAGACACATTGCATGTACAATTAGAATACTGTGCTCCACTGCCGTAGTTATTCATACAAAATCATGTAGTGGGTAGTAGTTTCGTAAAATTACTTTTGAAAATGAGGTTATTCTGTTCGAATCGGTTTAAGAAGCATAGTAAACCGTGAAGGAAATATTTTTTAAAATTTTTTAACCTTTTAAAAACTGGAGCAGAGTAACCCTAGTGTGGATTAATTTGTTTGTGGATAGATATCAGTTTTATCTGTGGTTTTGATATGGTTTTATTTCTTCTGTATGATACCCAGTTTTCATCTGAACTTTCTCATCTGCAATTTGTTCTTATGATAGGTCTTCATCACTAGAATAATCAAGCACTGCCTGCTTTCTTTCTTCTATCAGGTTGTTTACTAGTACCTTTCACTGTTCAGAAGCATTGTGTGACATTTTTAGCAAATTTTCCATTTGTTATGGGTTACTGGAATTCTTTCAGATTTTGTGTGCATTGTAATTTGCATATTGGTGTGCTCTTGGCTTTTGTTTGCATTCATACCCACTGTAACAACACTAATCGCCTAAGCAGTATTTGTTTCAATGTGTTAAGATTCATCCCAAGTTGCTTCAGGTGTAAAAGACAGTAATGAAAATATTGTGGAGCTACTTTGATCAAATTTGTCAGTGGGAAAAAGTTGCCTCAGTTTCCCTGAAATTGGGGCAAAGAACACCCCCCCCCCCCCCCCCCCACTTTTATAATAACAAAATTCAGTAAATTTCAGAGTGTTCTGCAATTTACAAACATGCAGTCTCTCACCTTCCCAGAGTGTGGATATGCAGCCATCTCCACATCAATACATGGAAGAATGTTATAGTCTTCGTGTGGATGTGCTGAATGATGTCTGCATTGTGGAACAATGTGCAGAAGTACCAAGACAAACAACAACAACAACATCGGCATCACCACAATCACCACCACTACAGCCACCTACCCATGCCACTCAAAGCAGGGATAGAAGAAGGAAGAGGACTGGTGAAGGGTACATGAGTGCTGTTGAAGTAATAGCTGATAAAATATGTGCCACCCAGACCGCCAATAACCCTCGGCAGGTTTAACAATGGATAGTTGCATGGTATTCATTGCTAACCTTTCAAAGGAAATAAAGTGCAGTGAAATCAGGATGCAATTAATAAGAGACCTCGTTAACATAACCACAGAGGCAAAACTGGAAGACCTACAGAAACAAATGCAGAACTCAAACAAGTGAAAGTGAAATTGTGTGCTCCAATTTAAATTGATTGCGTAAATTGTGCATTTTGGTACAGTACTCTTTGCTTGTTGTATATGGTTGATGAAGACACACAGCACCTGCAACTCTTTAGAGTGCTTCTGCATGCAAGTGTTTATTGTAAAAGTTTGTGATTTTCACAACGTGCAGACAGTGTTGTTGCCTATAGGTACATAAAGCTAAAGCATATAATTTAAAATAAATGGTATTTAAAATTATTTACTTTTTTCCTTTCTTCCAAGTTCCCTTTAATTTTTACTAACATTTTGACCAACAATATCTTAATTTGATGGGCAACATAAACAGTAAAGAAATATGCCATACAAGTGCTATCAATCAATAACAAATATTGTGCAGTACCTTACTACCGCAAATACAGTCAGCACAAAATTATCTTCTAAAACTGTTAATTTGGGATACATAAATGTTTAGTAGGTCTTTTCATACTATTTTCATAACCATCAAAGAAAAGTATTATTTCATAATAGTGGCTCTCTACATGTCCCCAGGTAATTAATTGTGGAGCTGTTATGTAAAATAAGATCAGATTTTTGCAAGGTCTTGCACAGGTTCCAATCATTGCTTGAGATACATATAAATGTATATCCCTCCCTCTCTCCCTCCCTCCCTCCCTCTCTCCCTCCCTCTCTCCCTCCCTCCCTCCCTCTCTCTCTCTCTCTCTCTCTCTCTCTCTCTCTCTCTCTCTCTCTCTCTCTCACACACACACACACACACACACACACACACACACACACACGCACACACACAAAAAAATCACTGTCAATATGCCAAAGGACTGAAAATGAAAGAATGAATAAGATAGTGTTTCAGAAACATACTAAACTATTATCTGTTACCTTCCTGAACACACCTTTCCTGCCATGGTATTCTGCCAACAGTACTGAAATACCATGTCAGATGTTGTCTGACTTCTCTTGCATTGGCTGCACTATGATTTGCACCCTGAGCAGCAATGCCAGGAAGACATGGTAATTCATCTACATTTGGAGGGATATATCCTTGAGAGTTTCTGGCAAGCACCAAATTATGTAACAAGCAACACACTTTTGTAACGAGCTCTACTTTGAAAACAGACAGTGGAATAGTCTGCAGCAAATTCTAAATTTGTTTGACATTATGCCAAAAGCATTTTCCACAACTTATAACACTCCCTTTCTGCTGCTACTATACCATAACCTCGAAACTGGAGGTAGTTTGCAAACAGAATTATTATGTTAGATTAATAATGGTATAAAGTAACAGAACGGTGTTACCCTCTGAGAGGAATTTTGCTAGGTTAACCGTGTTGTACCTTTGCCATGGAACTCTGCCAACAGTACTGAAATATCATGTCAGATGTTGTCTGACTTCTTTTGCATTGGCTGCACTATGATTTGCACCCTGAGCAGCAATGCCAGGAAGACATGGTAATTCATCTACATTTGGAGGGATATATCCTTGAGAGTTTCTGGCAAGCACCAAATTATTTAACAAGCAACACACTTTTGTAACGAGCTCTACTTTGAAAACAGATAGTGGAATAGTCTGCAGCAAATTCTAAATTTGTTTGACATTATGCCAAAGGCATTTTCCACAACTTATAACACTCCCTTTCTGCTGCAACTATACCATAACCTCGAAACCGGAGGTAGTTTGCAAACAGAATTATTATGTTAGATTAATAATGGTATAAAGTAACAGAACGGTGTTACCCTCTGAGAGAAATTTTGCTAGGTTAACCGTGTTGTACCTAACGGGAATGGCTTATCGGAATGAAAGTCAGAATTACGTAAATGTTTGAACAGTAATAAACAAAATTTTGCCTATCTGTACTGTTCAACTGATAAAGGAAACGGTCGCCAGCCTAATTAGGCAAGAGAGAGATTAACTTTCTCGTTTAAGAAAGTAGGTATAAGTAACTATAATGGACAAACACAACCTAGACTTAGCCACACGCGAGTGCAATGAACTCTGACACACACATATTGTAAGTAGGCTGTTTATGTTTTCTTATTGGCAACGTTACATAGCGCTCTGTATGAAAATCACTGGCTGTGCTGTGTGCAGCCTGTGGCTAGTTTGCATTGTTGTCTGCCATTGTAGTGTTGGGCAGCGGCAGCTGGATGTGAACAGTGCTTAGCGTTGCGCAGTTGGAGGTGAGCCGCCAGCAGTGGTGGATGTGGGGAGAGAGATGGCGGAGTTTTGTAATTTGTCATGTACTGCTATATATATTATGACTATTAAGGTAAATACATTGTTTGTTCTCTATTAATATCTTTCATTTGCTAACTATCCCTACCAGTAGTTAGTGCCTTCAGTAGTTTGAATCTTTTATTTAGCTGGCAGTAGTGGCGCTCGCTGTATTGCAGTAGTTCGAGTAATGAAGATTTTTGTGAGGTAAGTGATTTGTGAAAGGTATAGGTTCTACATCAACACCTACATCCATAATCCGCAAGCCACCTGACGGTGTGTGGCGGAGGGTACCTTCAGTACCTCTATCGGTTCTCCCTTCTATTCCAGTCTCGTATTGTTCGTGGAAAGAAGGATTGTCGGTATGCCTCTGTGTGGGCTCTAATCTCTCTGATTTTATACTCATGGTCTCTTCGCGAGATATACGTAGGAGGGAGCAATATACTGCTTGACTCTTCGGTGAAGGTATGTTCTCGAAACTTTGACAACAGCCCGTACCGAGCTACTGAGCGTCTCTCCTGCAGAGTCTTCCACTGGAGTTTATCTATCATCTCCGTAACGCTTTCGCGATTACTAAATGATCCTGTAACGAAGCGCGCTGCTCTCCGTTGGATCTTCTCTATCTCTTCTATCAACCCTATGTGGTACAGATCCCACACTGCTGAGCAGTATTCAAGCAGTGGGCGAACAAGCGTACTGTAACCTACTTCCTTTGTTTTCGGATTGCATTTCCCTAGGATTCTTCCAATGAATCTCAGTCTGGCATCTGCTTTACCGACAATCAACTTTATATGATCATTCCATTTTAAATCACTCCTAATGCGTACTCCCAGATAATTTATGGTATTAACTGCTTCCAGGTGCTGACCTGCTATTTTGTAGCTAAATGATAAAGGATCTATCTTTCTGTGTATTCGCAGCACATTACACTTGTCTACATTGAGATTCAATTGCCATTCCCTGCACCATGCGTCAATTCGCTGCAGATCCTCCTGCATTTCAGTACAATTTTCCATTGTTACAACCTCTCGATACACCACAGCATCATCTGCAAAATGCCTCAGTGAACTTCCGATGTCATCCACCAGGTCATTTATGTATATTGTGAATAGCAACGGTCCTATGACACTCCCCTGCGGCACACCTGAAATCACTCTTACTTCGGAAGACTTCTCTCCATTGAGAATAACATGCTGCGTCCTGTTATCTAGGAACTCTTCAATCCAATCACACAATTGGTCTGATAGTCCATATGCTCTTACTTTGTTCATTAAACGACTGTGGGGAACTGTATCGAACGCCTTGCGGAAGTCAAGAAACACGGCACCTACCTGTGAACCCGTGTCTATGGCCCTGTGAGTCTCGTGGACGAATAGCGTCTTTTTCGAAACCCATGCTGATTCCTACACAGTAGATTTCTCGTCTCCAGAAAAGTCATTATACTCGAACACAATACGTGTTCCAAAATTCTACAACTGATCGACGTTAGAGATATAGGTCTATAGTTCTGCACATCTGTTCGACATCCCTTCTTGAAAACGGGATTGACCTGTGCCCTTTTCCAATCCTTTGGAACGCTACGCTCTTCTAGAGACCTACGGTACACCGCTGCAAGAAGGGGGGCAAGTTCCTTCGCGTACTCTGTGTAAAATTCAACTGGTATCCCATCAGGTCCAGAGGCCTTTCCTCTTTTGAGCGATTTTAATTGTTTCTCTATCCCTCTGTCGTCTATTTCGATATCTACCATTTCGTCATTTGTGCGACAATCTAGAGAAGGAACTACAGTGCAATCTTCCTCTGTGAAACAACTTTGGAAAAGATGTTAGTCAGGGCCATTCTTTTGTAGGGATTTTTGAAAGTCAGATTGCGTTGCGCTAAAAATATTGTATGTCAGTTTAAGCACAGTCGTGTATAAATTGTTATAAGGGGACGTTTCATATGTCGACCCTTAGCCTAGGATACCTCACTGGAATCTTCTGGTTTTTTGTTGTAGTTTGTGTATTTAGTGTAGCTTTTGTTTATTGCTAGCGCGTAATTATAGAGAGAATTTCCTTGGTAGTTGTGGTTTTTCATTGTTGCACAGTAAAACAGTTGTGGCATGCATGTAGATTTGCACCAAGTATTTCGCACCTGCGCTTGCAATTAACTAGATATTATTTTCAGTTCTATGTTAATGTGTTCTCTTATTTTTGCTCTTCAAATTGTGCTTTTCTGTGTTATCATGTGAAATATTGTCACAATAATGGCGTGTGAAAAACGTAACACTAGGCTCCAAAGTACACTGAGAAATAATAGTGACGACGAGCGTAGCTTATCAGCACCACTGTGTAGTGAATTAACAGACATTCCGAGTAGTAATTTGGTAATTGTGCATAGGGAAATGGAGCGGGCGGCAAACAATGGTGTAGACAGTGAAACAATTAGTGAACAGGGAAGCATTATCGATCGATCGGTCGGCAACAGCTCCCCCCAGGAATCCGAAATGACAGAACACAATATTGCAAATACTGTAGACTTAGGTTTTGGGTCCTCACCGTTTTCTCAAATGAGTCAAGACATATTTTCTGCTTGTCAAAATGTGAATGTTGCTGGTGTAAATGCACTGCCGAAGAGCGTAGAGGAACAGATTCCAGACACTAACGCATTGTTATTACAATTAATGCAACAAATGGGACAAAATCTTCAAAAGTTAGACACAATGGAACAATACCAGAGACAAACACAGCAACAGTTAGACACAGTGGAACAAAATCTCAAAAAGTTAGACACAGTGGAACAAAATCTTAAAAAGTTAGACACAATGGAACAAAATCTTCAAATGTTAGACACCACACTTGAACAAACACGTGAAGATTTAACTACTGAGTTACATAACATCGAATCGAAATGTCAAAAAGTCTGTAATGACGTAAAAACACAAATTTGTGAGCATTTCCAACCTATTTTTTCGCGTCATGAAAATGCATTACAGAATCACGAAGCAGCCATAAAAGAACTGCAAACTATTGTTCATGAAAATCATGAGACCTTGCAAGCTAAAATTGACTCAGTGGCATCTACCGATTCGGTTACGCAACTTGCAAAAACTCAGGAAAATTTAAAGGGCACAGTAGATATCCTGAAAATTGGTTCAGAAAGACACATGGAGGAAATAAGTACACTATCGGAGAAAGTAGCCGAACTTTCGGATCAGGTCACTAACTTATCTACAAAGGTAGATGATGATCTGAATGACACAAGACCCGTAGCCTTCACTGACACAGAAGAGTATGAACAAATAAGAAAATTCAAACAAAATCAAAATCAAATCAATACACAGTACAAAAGAGAAATCCGGGAAGTACAAGATCAGTTGACGCAGGTAATACAAGAATTAAATATTTCAGAGGAGACTCGCGCTCCCACATGGGAAGAGGAACTTAGAAATGCGGAAAAACCACAAAATAATAACACAGGGAATTTCGGTAATTATGAAAGAAATGGGCAAGGTACACCGAATTTTGAGATGGAACCGCCGACACGACGTAACAATGACCGATATGCTACTCGCCGACACGATGATTTTGACTATAAGCTGTTCATTACTACACGTAAATTCAAAACGTTTAAGAATTCTGACAACGACATTCATCCACAAGCGTGGCTCCATCAATTCTCTCATTGTTTCCCTCCTAACTGCTCATTGGAGCACAGGTTAGAATTTATGTGTGGCTACTTAGAGAATGAACCAGCTGTAAGAATGCGATCGGTCATTCACGATTGCCACAGTGAAGGAGAATTTTACCATGCCTTCCTCTCAGCATATTGGTCTCAAGCCACACAAGAACGAGTAAAACATGGCATCATAATGATGAAACATTTCGAACAATCTGAATTTTCCAGTCTTGTGAAATATTTTGAAGACATGTTGCACAAGAATCAGTACCTGTCAAACCCATACAGCCCCTCAGAACTCATCCGCATTTGCTTAATCAAACTGCCTGAACATTTACGACATATTATTTTAGCAGGACGTTGCAAAGACGACATTGAAGCTTTTCAGGGACTGTTACAAGAACTGGAAATTGACACAGACAGTCGCGGGATGCGAAAACGGGAAAACAATCACTACAGGTGACATCCGTCACAATTCCGCGATGACAGAAATAATACACGACAAGGCTATTCTTTCAATGTAAATCATGACCGAACCAGACACCACCCGTATGACAACCGTTGGCAGAGTAGTAATAATTACAGGGAAAGATCACCTCTCTGCGGTAATGACTATCACAGAGACAATCAGAGAAACAGACAATATGGGAACCAAAAAATTATTATCAAGGGAGACAGAATAACTTCATACGCAACCGTCCAGTGCGCAGTTATGACTCAGGGAGAAATTCTCCACCACGTGACCGACAAGAAAGAAACTATGGAATCTACCGACATGACGACAGACGATATGATCGTAACGACAGACCTGAACTGCATCAGAACTGGCGGGATTCTCGTCCCGGTGAATTTGTGGAAGTTAGGTCTCCTAATCCCAATAAGGACGCGCGCCAACAAAGAGATAGTAGACAATGACTTGCCCCACAGGCAGCCACCTGCGCCGGCTGGCTCAGGGAAAAATAGCATACACGCTAACCTTGAAAAAAAATTTTAGCATTCCTTACCGACATATACAACATGATAATTGCGTTGAAGTTGAAACTCTGCGTACTAGGAAGAGGAAAGGTTTACACCACATTTCACATGTAAAACCGTTTATTGAAAGATAATCTGCTTTTCAACTTTGTCTTTGTCATAAAACGTTTCACTTCACGTTACAAGTATGCTTTAGAAACTGTTACCATGCAACAATGTTTAAAGTTAAATATCCAGTCAAGAACCAAGAGAACTTATTCAAACAGAAATTACGAATGCATTGTTATTGCGAACAGATGACACAGTGGTTAGTTAATGTGACAGCTACACGATTTTATCACGACGCTACTAATGAGTGACAATTTACAATGTTGCTTTTGCGGTGTATCTGTTTCATATCTGCACCGTTTTTCTGAATTCTTCTGGAAAGTAAAACATGTTTAATAGTAACCTTTGTGGTACAGCTACAATGAGACAGCCTTTTCCGTAGCACAACAATACGTTACAGCACAGTTCTTTCTTCATCACAGCAATAAGCGTAATAAGTAAGATCTCTATACGCAAAGCATATCACTTTCGTTTATAATGAGGTCAGTACATTGACTTCTGCAGAACTTAGCTTTTGGAGGACGATAACTACGACACTTCCACAGAGATTATCTTACAACAAGACGCACAGTTCAGCGCTACAGGACACGTATTTGAGTGATTAATTTTGTACTTAAAACATTTATTTTTAAAGATTTTTGAATTACAAAGAAAGTTTTCCGTGATACATTTCATGCCATTGCTGTAATCTGTAACACCTGAGGGTATAATTACATTAAACCTCAGGGGGGTACACGCTTACTTTGTGTACCATGTGTTTGGCAAGCACAAGAAGCCCTAGCTAATATGGTATTTGCTTACACAACTTTACACATCGGTACCATATTTCTCTAACACATAATTACACAGCTATCTGATCATTTAACTGAGAAAGACAAACTTTTTTACTACGTCAGTGACATATGTTTACGCAATTACAGAGTTGGATTACTTCACACTTACGAAATTGTATTTTGTCTGTACTTTGTGAACTGTTCATATTTTTTCGGACCCATTGTGATATTTTGAGAGCTTTGAATGATGTATTTGGTATGGGATCATGATTTTTAAAGTACGTTTGAGGCAGATGACACTTTTGACATGAGCAGAGAATTTTTTTTTAATTATTGGAGGAAGCTACGACGATTTTGAGAGTTGACTGAGGTGTTATGATGTTATTTTTACGACGACGATGTGTATTATGCTGTTGAGATATGTTTATGATCAATAATCTGATGTTATATGAGGAATCTGATTATGCTATGTAGTTATTATGATTAAATATTGTAGAGTGTCGATGAATATGTATATATGTAATAAGGTAAGGAATAATGAGTAGTGGTTAGGGACTCTGGTTTGTGAATAAGGTTGTTGGAAACCGAGAATCATACTTTAAGAGTTATGAAATGTGTGTAAATGCATGAATGTATCACAATGCCGGCAAAAATTTTTTGGACACTGTTATATTTACAGGATTTTGTTTCTACACATTTGTAACGCTAATTCTTGACCTGTGAAATTTTTTATATGAGACTGCCACTGTAGCAGAAACTGCTGTCGTAAATATTTCAGTAAGAAAGGTAAGTGACCACCTGCACGTAATGTGTTTTGGGCGCCCAGCTGAGAGGTAGTTGTCTGACAAAAGAAAGCTATTAGTGTGTGCGCCTTTCAGAGACAGAGGTGGAGAAAAAAAAAGGAGACCATTAACCTCGCTATTGACATTCCTTTTTAGAAAGCATCGCAAATATTACACGCTCATTACTTGAAAATATATGATTACTTGTACTTTGTGCTAATTACTGAAATGCTTATGAATTGATGGGAAATATTCGTACATCTGCACACCTGATTATGACAAGTGTAATTCTACGAGAGTTGAGAGCTACTGACTTACGAAATGCCACTTAGCTATTGAATGATGTTTTTATGCTTTGGTTTGCGTAATTGCTTATTTCATTTGATACTTGTTTTCCAACTGTGTTGCAGCATTAGTTTTATAAAATAAACTTAGATGCATTTGCTAATGTGAACACTTTCTGTCAACAGATCTATTAAATAATTATTTTATGATCCACATTCTTCAAAAAAGGAGCACTTGGAAAGGAAAGAACAATAAGAAGGGACTAGTAACAGTAACTGCATACATAATATTCTTTTCAAGTACATGGTAATATTTTTTTTTACAATAAGTTGTTGTGGTGCACCACTTTAATTACATAGACATTAAGATGTGAATAGACATTTCCCTTTTCTGCATTGTTGTCTTTACTGTTAATATTTTTTCTGCTTGAGCTAAGTCATGTTTAGGTATAAGTTGCTGCTGTTTGCCAGGCATAGTGTTACTGAATTTGACTTGGTATTATTCTGTTAAGCCAGTTTTACTAATGATTTATTTTTATTGTTTGCTGCACAGTGCCTTATATTAGTTGTAGTACTGCAATTGCTTTGCCTATTTAAAATTTTTGTCCTTGATGTTTGTGTTAATTGTTTTATGCTGCTGCATTGCCTCGTCCCTTAGTTTAGCATCTGAGCTCAGTAGATTTAAGTTAGCTTAAGAGGGCGTAGACTATATAAGAGAATGAGTTGCGATGAATTGGAAGAAATGCATTGAGAAGTTATACGAAAAAAAGTACAGAAAACAGGTTTAGGTAGGATTTTCTTGGAAATAAATGATGAGGTAAGAAATGTGTGAACATATAAATACAGAAAGCATGCTTAGATAGAATTTTTTTGGTGGAAACAAAGGATGAAATAAGAGGAAAGTTATATGGAATGAAGTTTTGGGGTGGACTGCAGTACCAAATGTTACACTGAAAACAAACCCTGTCCTTTCCTTTTGTGTTATCCCACTATGTGTTTGTGTAGCCTTGTGTATTTGTTTTCTTCCTGTCTCTGTGTAATTTCATAGAAGTTTTTCTTCTTCTAATACTAAGCTATATTCACTATGATGAGGAATACTGTTATCCTCAAATATAATTTGCATTAATAATATCTTATTTTATTTGTAAAGATGTTAGACATTATTTATTCTGTTTTGTTTTAATGCTCATGTGTAAAGCTGATGTTTCAAAAGTTATTCTGATCTTTAATGTATGTACTCATGTCATAATTCCTGTAACACTGATGTACATGTTATTTCTATTCTTCTGTAAAGCCTGTTTTACTACAAATGTTATCTGTATTGTTCTGTTTTTAATGATGTATTTTGTACCTTTGTAATTGTATTATTATGTTATAAAATTGTAATTGACACCAGTTCATCATATTATTAACTCGTAAGTTACATGTAACTGCACACGTTTCTGTTGGTCATAGTATAAGGACAATTTGTGAGAAGTAGGGACTGTTAGTGTTTGCACGTGTGTTAATAATTCAGCAAGGGACTGGATAACAGCATTGCTGGTTCTAAAGACAATTCCTAAAACTTTGTGCGTGCACAAGTGGTGGTTTATGGACTTGTTATCTTCTCTGCAAGACTCTTAGATGGTGATTGTGCACCTGCACAGTCGCAGCAGATGGCTGCTGGCCGTCTCTACAAGGACTACAGTGGGTCTACACCTTTGCTGACTCACCAGTACCATTATCTCTACAAGGACTACAGTGGGTCTGCATCTTTGGTGGCCCATCAATACCATACTCTCTACTAGGACTACAGTGGGTCTGCTCTGTGACGACCTACCTAACAATCTTCTTCAAAACGTCGAATGACTCTGCTGTGGGTTTTCTCAGTTGTGGCCCATTACCTGTCAGCATGTCAAGAGTCAGCACTGTCTTTCCGTTGGAAGGACAACACTACTTCTTCAAGACTGCATGGAAATCCACTACTTCTGTGTGCAATTTCTTTTACTAATGAGACTTTGTGAAAAAAACTGTAATTACTATTATGATGAATGATCAGGACTATCTTTATGGACTGTGAGAAAATTTTAGCTTTTGACCAACATTGTATCAATAAGTGTGTGCATTGGATATCTTTGTTAGTGTAATTATGAAAAATTTCATCAAATCATTATTGGCCACTGGCCAAAATAATTTGTAAAATTTTTTGTGGGGAGCATGGGGGCTATGTAAGTAGGCTGTTTATGTTTTCTTATTGGCAACGTTACATAGCGCTCTGTATGAAAATCACTGGCTGAGCTGTGTGCAGCCTGTGGCTAGTTTGCATTGTTGTCTGCCATTGTAGTGTTGGGCAGCGGCAGCTGGATGTGAACAGCGCTTAGCGTTGCGCAGTTGGAGGTGAGCCGCCAGCAGTGGTGGATGTGGGGAGAGAGATGGCGGAGTTTTGTAATTTGTCATGAACTGCTATATATATTACGACTATTAAGGTAAATACGTTGTTTGTTCTCTATTAATATCTTTCATTTGCTAACTATCCCTATCAGTAGTTAGTGCCTTCAGTAGTTTGAATCTTTTATTTAGCTGGCAGTAGTGGCGCTCGCTGTATTGCAGTAGTTCGAGTAATGAAGATTTTTGTGACGTAAGTGATTTGTGAAAGGTATAGGTTAATGTTAGTCAGGGCCATTCTTTTGTAGGGATTTTTGAAAGTCAGATTGCGTTGCGCTAAAAATATTGTATGTCAGTTTAAGCATAGTCGTGTATAAATTGTTCTAAGGGGACGTTTCAATATGTTTTAAGATTGAAACTAACAGTTAGAGCAGCACAAACTATTTGCAAAATTATAACATGTACCGAAACACACTATTACTTTCAAGGCTTACACAAAGTGAATGGTCTTTATAACATTACTATTAATATGCACTTCTAATACACAAGAAAGACAAACACTTAGTAATCATGAACATATAGTTTTCTACTATTGCAGTTTCCCACTTTTACTACAGCGAAACACAATGTTGACAAAATTGCAAGAAACTGACTCACTTTTTTGAATTTACTACAGACAACCATGTGATCATTTACTTTATAAGCCTCAGTCTTAAGAACTTTTAATTTTGAAGTTGGCAACAGCACTTTAATAAGCAGTTTTAATAGGAATATTTTCAGCAAACAACATTTACTTTAACTCACTCGCTTGCCACGTTAACTTTAACTTTCTTTTTACTAAGTTCAAGAGGCATTAATTAGCAAAACTCTAGGCTTTAATTTCTTTTAGTAAGGTCACTCGGATATCACTTTAGCTCAAACGGAGAGGAACCTGAGAGGTGTTATGATGAGGAGAAAAATCAAGGTAGGTACATAAATTCAGATACAAATTACCTTATATTTCAGCACATTAGCACGTCCATTAAGCTGATCCTTCACTGTACATCATTATAGTATTACGTTGCAATGATTGCACAATGTGGTGGCAACTGCATGTTGGTAGGTGGAATTGTAGGAAGAATTGCTGGACTCTGTCATTTCTTGGTGGCGATGATAGATACAAACTCCAGAATAGTTCCAGCTATTTATCCATCCATCCGAGGCCTTGGAAAGAAGCAGGAAAAGCCTCTCTCGGAATCAGCACAATATGCATCTTTTACATGGCAGTGCATGGACTCGTAGCTCGTCTCCGAGTCGTAGCTTGTCCCCGACTCGTAGCTTGTCCCCGACTGGTAGCTCGTCCCCGACTCGTAGCTCGTCTCCGACTGCTGGCTCGTCTCCGACTCGTAGCTCGTCTCCGACTGACTATCAGTTCCACCTTTTCTACCTAGGCCAACCACAATTTGCACGCGCTACACAGTTCCGTTCCCGAGGGGGACCACTACACATTTTACATACAAATTAACTAAGAACCCTAAGTGAGGATCAGCAGTTTACATAACAGCAACCAAATACATTAAATAAAACAGAACATTTACACATATTGACATCTCTACAAAAAATTATTCACACAAAATTACAATCATATATAGTAGGTTTTGTTCCCTCCAAATGGGACAAAGCATTTACAGTACAGATACACTACTTTGCATTGAAACAAACCACGACATCAAAGTTTTAACAAAGAAAAGAGTATACAATTTTGTGTTATTTATTCAATCAAAAACATTTACAGGTTCTTAACGAGGGAAATGTATCTGAAAAATAAGAGCAAAATAAATGATTACAGCATTAGAGCTATGGTGTTACAAACTCTACGTGCTCTACAACTTCTGTAGTTAAAAATTCTTTTTTCAGGTGTCATGTCACGTTCAGGATAGTGTTTCATTAAATTTTCCTTTAACGCAAAAGCGTCATCTGCCACAAACATGTAGGGAACACAGATGTCACTACCTGGAAGTGGAGACTTTGGTGGCAAATTTAATGAACCATCCATGAGTTTCATGAACAAGGCACTCGCTCTAAATATTGCACCATCATTCATTCTCCCATTTCTGCCGATGTCAACAAACAAAATTTTATAATTATCATCTACTAGAGCTAAATGAACTATGCTGTCGTGACTTTTGTTGTTTCTGAATGATGAACCATCAGAGCGCAGAGGCCTAAACTTGACATGTTTCCCATCAAGTGCTCCAATGCAATGCGCTAATTGCCAGAGGCTGTGGAACCCATCTTCTATTACTTTCCACTTGGCAGGATCACGTGGACACTGCAAATTACATTTTATTTCACAGTCGTGCCATACAAAGGAGAAAGCCGTAGCAAATACTTATATTATTTATCTTGAGCTTACCTGTATCGCACTATCTCCTAACACGCTTGCTATGGCCGTCAAAGTCTCTGGTATCATTCGGGAGAGCGTGTTGTTCGTTATTCGTGTAGAATAGGCCAAATCTTTGTGTTTCCGATCGCTAGGAAACGTAGTGTGACAGCAAGCCTAGAGACACATATTAAACATGTCTCAGATTGATCGTAAAATTACAATGTATTATAAATGAAAACTGACTTTCCCTTTCGAACATATAATAATGCACTTACCTTTCCCGGGCCGTAATTGCCTGACGCATCACCGTGTCTTTCTTCTGAATCAGAGGTGAAACCATACAAAGCACTTCTTCAAATACCAATACATCCATTCCCATAAAATTTGCAAAGGATGTACAATATTCTATCCTATAAAATAAAGTCGTATATAACAGTCATTATTGGTATATTTATAAAGTCAAACAGTAATGAAATAGTCATACTTTTCAAACAAAAGTAGGTGTTATGCGAACTAACCTCAACTCTTTATGAAGCATGGAGAGCACACCTTTTCCAGCGTTTCTCCTCTTAATCCAGTTTTTCGTCCATTCTTTCTTTCTTCTTCTCTCATTAGCATGCATTTCTGCATCGTTTAGCATCAAAACAGCTAATAACGCCAGTTTGCTCCAAACATCTGTGCCTGGAGCAGCCATCTTCGTTCGATACAACATGCAGCAGATCACAACACAACTAGCTGCCGATCTTGCACCGTGGGAGAGCTTCGGCATGGAAGATAGCCGGCTCCCTTCCCTGCGAGCCGGCAGGCATGCTCGCCATCTCACAAACTTGCGGCGAACCTTGCTCCTTGTGAGACTGGCTTAAGGTTGTCGTGCCTCGCAATATGAGCAGAATGGCCTGGGGCGGAGGCGACTCACCGCTGTGCTGGCCATGCGGTGGTGATTAATTGGAGTCGGCGTACTTGTTCTTCCTGCCTGTCTGATGTGGAGGTCCGGTGGGGTTCTGTGATACTCTGGCCCGGAGACAACTAGTTGCTGAATTTTGGAGTCGACTGCCAGGTTAGGGTGTGAGCTCTGTTGGTTCGTCAGATTTTCCGCCGGATCTCCAGCAGCGGTTTCTGAACTTCATGCTGATGTGGGACGGCGTTGTTGGAAGTTATTGCTGTGTGTGTGTGTGTGTGGCACCTTACGATATCTGTTGGTACTAATTTATTTGATCAACTGGAGTATCTTTTGGTTATCCCGTTGAGTGGGTTGTTGCCCACCCGGTCTGCTCAGCGTTACCTTTGGTGGTGCCTGTTTGTTCCTTTTGATGGAATTCACGTAGGTGGTTCCTGTTACCTGCCCAGAGTTGCTTTCATGTATGGTATATTTGGCATTTGATGTGTTAGGTACAGTCTGCCTAAGAACGGCGGTTTTGGGCAGTATATGCATAGTGAATTACTGCTGCTTGGTATATGTGGTCTTCTGGGACCTGAACAACACGATCTCGTCAATTTGGTTTGTGTAACAGCATTTAGTGGTATGTTCTGTATTTTTATCTCACTGTGTTATTATTAACTTGGTGGAATAGTCGCGTTTGGTGTCGTTAAGGCACTTCTAAGACTGTGGTTTGACTATTCATGTTCACTTGGCTTGTATTGTTTTGTTTTAAGAAGCGAGAATTGTTTATTGAGATTTGTGTGTGTTGGCTTCCGGCACTTGTTAAGAGCGCCAGAGTTAACGGCGCCATGGTTATCATGTGCTGTCGGGATGTTATATTGTTATTTGATTTTTTGAATTTTATCTTGTGTTAATATTATCTGTCGTGTGTTACAGAACATAACCGAGGTGCGTAAGTGATGAGCAGTTGTGGGAGACATGTCGGGGAGCTCTCAGCGGTTTATTTTGGGGACCGTTTCTAGTGGGAAGGCTCCGAAGTGTTGAGAGCTCGCTCGTCTGTGATTGCGTTGGGAGTTGCCCTTGCCATTTGTTTGCATCAAATTGTTATTTTGTTATTATATTTATTGGTTGTGCGATGCGCTTCTATGATTTTATGGTGCCAAGTGCCGTTATCTTTCTTAAAGCAGTATTTATATAAACGATTTTAAATTGTAATTCCAAGTTAAATTATTATTGGATCGTGGTCTTTGGAGCAAAATCTTTTAAAGCGTCATTGTAATATGTTCCTAGAGAACAAAATTCTCTTATTTTATGGTGCCAAGTTGCCATTATTATTATTTTTTTTTTTAGTTTATTACTGTTCTTACTGTTTTCCGATTTTTTATGGTGTCAACTGTCATTATCATTCTTAAAGATTTTTGTAAATGATCTTAAGTTTTATTGCCAAGTTAACTTATTATTGGATTTTGTCTCTTGGGTAAACTCTAAAAGCACTATTGTAAAAGGTTCTTTGATTTTATGGTGGCAAGCCGCCGTTATTGTTTTTAAAGCTCATTCTTTTAACCATTTGTTAAGTTCTGTAATTTATATAAATTGGTTGTTATTTAAAAGAGTTTAGTATTGGCAATTTAATAAATTGTGTACAGAGTCTGCTGTTTGGATATTATTGGTTGGAAATTCTTGGATAGTTGTCCTATAAGAAGACACATTACAAACTCTATTAATGAATATCAAACCGACCGAATAATCGCTTGCATAAGGGCTAGCGGTAACCACGAGTGTTACGGAGTTGCTCAATTTCTGAAGCTGTTTCTCTTGCATAAATCAGCTAATTTTTCTGAAACTGTTTTCATTTGTTTGTCTGTACATGAACATAATATCAGCCGATTTCCGTTCCATATTCGATAATTCCTTTGTGATGCTTCGGTTTTCTTCTTACATATACATATTTTTTCGTCTTGGAGTGTATAACGTAAAAATTTTGTTAACTGAATGACAAAGTGAAATCATAAGAAAAGAACATAATCTTAAAATGGAAGTTGCGAATAAGCTGGGGAAAGAAATGGAGCGAAATTCAGGTTCCGGTTCTTCAGGAAACAAACTCGAGAAATTTCTGTTTTTTGTAAATGAATGTGAATATGTTTTATACGTATCTTTATTAGTAATTAATACATTCGTTTCACTTGCTCTTGGATGGTGCTCGCCACCCTCAGGACTTTACCCCGAACACCAGTTCCCCCCAGTACCACAATTCAAATGAATTAATTTTACGACATCCAGCCTTCTTACGATTCGGGTCTAACATCCGTACATCAGAGATGGAAAGACCACAGCTCTTACTACACAGATTTATGTTGTTGAAATTACATCTGAACTACTTCAAATATTGCCAATCTCGGACATCGCCTTTCTGCCAAATAACTAGCGCATCTGGATTTCGTGGCCGCAGCCACCATCCTCAGGAATCTGGGAGCTGAGGTAATCGAAATCAGAAATTGCCTCCGTTGTTTCACCTCCTATGTTCAATAAAGTGATATGTGTAGTTGCAATAGGAGCATGTAGTAGGCAACAACGACATCGAAAGCCTTCAAATTGCGATTAAGCTGTTGGCTTAAATCGTCTTTGCAGGCAGATTTCCCGCAATATTCATCATCGCTTAGTACAATTTCGTACTAAGCTGTGCTTACTTCACAGTATTTACAGCTGTTGTTGACTAGTTTTGGGCTTACACTGCACACTCGTCTGCTGCGGAGGCAGTAATGTCGGGACCTCTAGACTTGGCCGGTTACCAGGCCCCGCCAACTGTAGGAATGCGGGAACCGATGTTGCAACTCCTGCTCACCATGAACTACGCTTCTGGGAAGCTGCAGTCGCAACTGCAGAGCTGAGAATATCGACCCGACCACTACTGTAACTAGAACGATAGCTGGTTATGTGCGGTATCTTGATGTATCGTTGTAGTGTCGCGGCTTTTGCTTGGCAACAGAGGCTGCAAAACAAGAAAACGATATACGTTCGACGCAAAGCAAAAAGAGGAACCTGCTCTGAAGCTACAGGACTGCGTAATCGGAACTTTTAACCTATCGAGCACATGTCTCAGAAGTTACTGTGGTCTGACGTCGCGCTCACTGAATCTGATCACCGTTTAGTGAAATTTTCAATACAGAACCACTGCTTCCTTATGTGAAGATTGCAGGAAGGCGATAATTTTGAATCCAAGCTACTTGATTTAGTAAACATACAATGTTGGGATTTCTTTGAGTTAGATATGTTAGACAGAAAAACCTGCAAATATTGCTTCAGAAATGTCTTTTTGTAGCATGATTACAGTACTAGTACAGAATAACCTTTTCTGGAGATTTAAAAGGTTTAATATCCGTAGTCAGATACGTGGGTACGCAAATGCAACAGCCCGCCGAAGTATATGAAATACTGTTGATATTAAGCTATTCGTGATCTTTCTTCAGCTAGGCGAACAGTGGACAACGAGAGGGTGGCGGTGGGGGTGAGGGGGGGGGGTGAGAGACAGGGAGAGAGAGAGAGAGGATTAATAACCAATATACAGGCATAATTTTGTTGTTTTAAATGGAACTGCAGAGCATATGACGATGAAATAAATTCAGTCATATATGGTACCTCCTTCCTACATCTAACGAGAAATTACAGAATAAAAACGTCGAATACACGGATTTTTGTGTTGTTGTTTCAGCATTAAGGTAGAGCAGTTGACTTTTTTTACCTTCCACAATGTTTAACAACGTGTCAGAAATCCATTAGGCCAGCTACAGCCCGCGAAGGAGTATTTAGTGACAAAACTACTAGACGATGCAGGTTAAACAACAGGGATATTACAAATGATTGAAGCGATTTCATAAATTCACTGTAGCTCCATTCATTGACATATGGTCACGACACACTACAGATACGTAGAAAAACTCATAAAGTTTTGTTCGGCTGAAGCCGCACTTCAGGTTTCTGCCGCCAGAGCGCTCGAGAGCGCAGTGAGACAAAATGGCGACAGGAGCCGAGAAAGCGTATGTCATGCTTGAAATGCACTCACATCAGTCAGTCATAACAGTGCAACGACACTTCAGGACGAAGTTCAACAAAGATCCACCAACTGCTAACTCCATTCGGCGATGGTATGCGCAGTTTAAAGCTTCTGGATGCCTCTCTAAGGGGAAATCAACAGGTCGGCCTGCAATGAGCGAAGAAACGGTTGAACGCGTGCGGGCAAGTTTCACGCGTAGCCCGCGGAAGTCGACGAATAAAGCAAGCAGGGAGCTAAACGTACCACAGCCGACGGTTTGCAAAATCTTACGGAAAAGGCTAAAGCAGAAGCCTTACCGTTTACAATTGCTACAAGCCCTGACACCCGATGACAAAGTCAAACGCTTTGAATTTTCGGCGCGGTTGCAACAGCTCATGGAAGAGGATGCGTTCAGTGCGAAACTTGTTTTCAGTGATGAAGCAACATTTTTTCTTAATGGTGAAGTGAACAGACACAATGTGCGAATCTGGGCGGTAGAGAATCCTCACGTATTCGTGCAGCAAATTCGCAATTCACCAAAAGTTAACGTGTTTTGTGCAATCTCACTGTTTAAAGTTTATGGCCCCTTTTTCTTCTGCGAAAAAAACGTTACAGGACACATGTATCTGGATATGCTGGAAAATCGGCTCATGCCACAACTGGAGACCGACAGCACCGACTTCATCTTTCAACAGGATGGTGCTCCACCGCACTTCCATCATGATGTTCGGCATTTCTTAAACAGGAGATTGGAAAACCGATGGATCGGTCGTGGTGGAGATCACGATCAGCAATTCATGTCATGGCCTCCACCCTCTCCCGACTTAACCCCATGCGATTTCGTTCTGTGGGGTTATGTGAAAGATTCAGTGTTTAAACCTCCTCTGCCAAGAAACGTGCCAGAACTGCGAGCTCGCATCAGCGATGCTTTCGAACTCATTGATTGGGACATGCTGCGCCGAGTGTGGGAGGAACTTGATTATCGGCTTGATGTCTGCCGAATCACTAAAGGGGCACATATCGAACATTTTTGAATGCCTAAAAAAACTTTCTGAGTTTTTGTATGTGTGTGCAAAGCATTGTGAAAATATCTCAAATAATAAAGTTATTGTAGAGCTGTGAAATCGCTTCAATCATTTGTAATAACCCTGTACATTATTTTAAATTGAATTCGAAATATTTCTTCCGCTTTTTCACATACTGTGTTACTTGCACACCAGTAAAAACCTTACATTAAAATAATATATAAAATAAATTAAACCGAAGATTGCAAACAAAATACAATGAAGATATTGTAATGGCATCGGATTTCTGTTAGTTAATTTTTTGAAGATTTTGCTCAAAATCACATTACTCCAGAGTAAGAAGTGTACTGACGTCAGATGAGGAGACACTGCTGAATACCTCTCTAACAGGACTTCCTCTCTCAACCCACCGATATGTAAATAAGCGATGTAATGTATCTCCTGCTACTGAAGAATTATTGGCAGGGTGTCTGTCATGTTGAAACCACATCATTGGGCGACTTATCGAGGGCACATTTTCTAATGCGAAGAGAAATGTACTTAAAAAAAGTTTTTAAATCATTCAGCGAGTTATCAACGAAACAAGGACCGGTGATGTGCTGTCCGATTATGCAATACCAAACATTCTCACTCCACTGTCGTTGGTTGAACACCTGAGGAAGCCAATCTGGGTCTTCCGTTGTCAACTAGTGCACATTTCACAGTTTTGTGTATCCGAGATTTTATGACCGTGTCCTCATCAGTACACAATATTTCCTCAACAAAATTAGTGTCTTGTATGAGAACTCATTAATAGCATTCAAAGCGATGTTTAAAATCACTGCTACGTAGCTCTTGACGTAGAGAAATATGGAACTGATTACACAGAACTTTTCTTTGCTGATTCCAAACTCTCTTTGTATTTGATAAGAATTTGTCTGCAGATTTGCTGTTGGGGCTCCCAGAATCGGTACTTCTACAGCTTCTTTGGTAGCAGCTTTTTTCGTGTACGTTTTCCTGGAGTGAAACTTCCAGTCTCGCGAAGGCTTTGATGTTTCATTAACAAAGATGTGATGAACTGCAGTGTCCTCCTGGAAACCATTCTGCTTTAGTTCTGTTGCTCTTGATGCAGTCTGTTGACATTCGCCATGAATTAAGAGCGTGTCGACCAGTTCTTCACTAGTAAATGGCATTGTGCCGTTGAGAAAGGTATACTAATTACTAACGACTAGGTTATCTGAATTCTTTTATAAGCAACACACCCTCTCTGTCCGGCAAATAATTTTGATCCGAAGGGAAGTTTTACATCAGAACACACTCCGCTCCATGGTGAAAAATTGATCCTGCAAATATTCCCCAGGCTATGCCTAAACCAGGTTCCCCAATATCCTTTCTTCCAGAAGTGCTAGCCTCGAAAGTTTCGCAGGAGAACTTACGTGAAGTTTGAAAGGTAGAAGAGAAAGTCCTGGCGGAAGTAAACCTGTGAGGTTGGGTCGTGCGTTGTGCTTGGGGTGCTCCTTTGGTAGAGCGCTTGCACGCGAAAGGCAAAGGTTCGATTTCGAGTATCAGTCCGGTCCACAGTCTTGATCTGCCAGAAGTTTCACACATTAAATGAATTGTAGCAGTCCTCAGAACAAACCTGATCTACGTATACAGTAGTTCCACTGCATTTCGGCTCACTCGTCTGATGGCCAACACACAGCACGTATCACTTGTTGAGACGACACAGGGTTCGGTCGACAGTAGAGTGAAGATCACGTACGTGTTGTCTCGGCTGTGCAAGTTTCCTTAGAAGTGGCCTAAACTTCCGTATGGCGGACCTTTGAACGGCGGCAGTAATAGCACAAAAATTCCTACATTATTTTTTTTAATCCTCGATTTTTTATTAGCTACAAATCAAAAACGCAGTTTGAGACTGTTCTGCAGAGAACGTCCTGAGTCGTGTTTCATTTATAATAGTCTAATCAAGTTCTTCTACTGAGAAAAGACGGAAGAATCCATAATGTTTTGTTAAATCTAAAAGGGGGTTATATTACTGAATTTATGTTATCGAGGTACGCTATTGTGGCATTAAAACATGGCGTAGTTCCATATAAAAGAACACATTTGATGCCTATATTTCGGTTATCAATGGAGTTGCACGGCCACATTGCTGTTTGCTTCATGATTGAATTGTTACTCTTTGTCTCAGTGGGAATGTTTTACAAATGTTTTTGACAGGTCAAAAGAAATTTGAGGTGAAAAGGTAACAATATTGCACAGTATGTAGCTGAACTGAAGAGTGAGTTGTGGAATTTTCCAGACATTAAAGAGACTCTTGACAGGAATTTTTCTACACAACAAACCATGGGCCTTGCCGTCGATGAGGTGGCTTGCGTGCCTCAGCGATACAATAGCCGTAACGTAGGTTCAACCACAACGGAGAGGTATCTGTTGAGAGGCCAGATAAATGTGTAGTTCCTGGAGAGGGGCAGCAATCTGTTCAGTAGTTGCAGGGGCAACAGTCTGGATGATTGACTGACCTGGCCTTGTAACATCACCAAAATAGCCTTGCTGTGAAGGTAATGTGAATGGCTGCAAGCAAGGGGAAACTACATCCATAATCTTTTCCGAGGGCATGCTGCTCTACTGTAAGGTTAAATGATGATGGCATCCAATAGTCCCGCACCGGATCTCCGGGCGGGAACTACTCAAGAGGATGTCATCAGGAGGAACAAAACTGGCGTTCTGCGAATCGGATCGTAGAACGTTAGATCCCTCAATCGCGCAGGTAGGTCAGAAAATTTTAAAAGGAAAATGATTGGTTGAAGTTAGATATAGAGGAATTAATAAAGTTCGGTGGCAGAAGGAAAAGACTTCCGGTCAGGTGAATACAAGGTTATAAACATAAAAATAATAATCAACAGGGAAATAGGAATGCGGATAAGCTATTATGAACAGCATAGCGAATGCGTTATTGTAACCAAGACAGACATAAAGGCAACACCCACCACAGTAGTACAAGTTTATATGCCCATTAGCTCCTCAGATGATGAAGCGATTGAAGAATTGTATGAGGAGATAAAAGAAATTAGTCAGATAGTTAACGGAGACAAAAATTTAATTGTGATGGGGGACTGGAATTCGATAGTAGGGAAAGGAAGAGAAGGACGAAAAGTAGGTGAATATGGACCGTTGGCAAGAAATGAAACAGGAAGCTGCCTGGTAGAATTCTGCATAAAGCATAATTTAATCATCGCAAACACTTGATTTAAGAATCTTGAAAGAATGTTGTATCTGTGGAAGAGACCCGGAGATGCCGGAAGGTTTCAGATAAATTATGTAATGGTAAGACAGAGATTTCGGAACCAGATATTAAATTGTAAGGGGGCAGATGTGGACTCTGACCACAATGTGTTGGTTATGAATTGGAGATTAAAGCTGAAGAAATCGCAAAAAGATGGAGACATGGATAAGTTGAAAGAACCACAGGTTGTTGAATGGAGAAGGGGAAAGGAACACAATAGAAGACGAATGCTTTAAGAGATGAAATAGTGATGGCAGCAGAGGATCAAATAGGAACAGAGACCAAGCGTAGTAGAAATGTTTCAATAACAAGGATATATTGAATTTAATGATGACAGAAGAAAATTTAAAAATGCAGCAAATGAAGCAGGTGAAAGGGAATACAAATATCTAAAAACGAGATTGACAGGAAGTGCAAAAGACTAAGCAGCAAGGCCTAGGGAACAAATATAAAGAGTTAGAAGTACATTTATTTCACCAGGGACAAGGTAGATATCGCTAAAGGAAAATTAAAGAAGTTTTTGGACTAAAGAGAAGCAGTTGTACGTATATCAATATCTCAGATGGGGAACCAATCCTAACCAAAGGCCGGCCGGTGTGGCCGAGCGGTTCTAGGCGCTTCAGTCTGGAACCGCGCGACCGCTACGGTCGCAGGTTCGAATCCTGCCTCGGGCATGGATGTGTGTGATATCCTTAGGTTAGTTAGGTTTAAGTGGTTGTAAGTTCTAGGGGACTGATGACCTCAGATGTTAAGTCTCATAGTGCTCAGAGCCATTTGAACCATTTGACCCTAACCAAAGAAGGGAAAGCTGAAAGGTGAAGGAGTATATAGATGGTCTGTAAGAGGAAGATGAACTCGAAAGCGATATTATAGAAGTAATGAATGTTATCGACAGGGGATGTCAAACTGATTCCATATTTTTAGGTTTCCTCAAAGCTTTCGACACCGTTCCTCACAAGCGTCTTCTAACCGAACTGCGTGCCTACGGAATATCACCTCAGTTGTGAAACTGGATTCGTGATTTACAGTCAGAAAGGCCACAGTTCGCAGTAATAGACAGAAACTCATCGAGTAAAACAGAAGTAACATTCACCGTTCCCCAAGGAAGTGCTACAGGCCCTCTATTGTTGCTGATCTATATTAATGACATAGGAGACAATCTGAGTAGCCCTATTAGATTGTTTGCCGATGATGCTGTCATTTACTGTCTTGTAAAGTCATCAGATGACCAAAACTAATTGCAAAATGATTTAGATAAGACATTTGTATGGTGCGAAAAGTGGCAATTGACCCTGAATAAAGAAAAGTGTTAAGTTATTCACATGAGTACTAAAAGAAATCCGCTTAATTACGATTACGCGACAAGTCACACAAATCTTAAGGCTGTAAATTCAATGAAATACCTAGGGATTACAATTAAAAATAACCCAAATTGGAACGATCACATAGATGATGTTGTTGGTAGAGCAAAGCAAAGACTGCGATTCATTGGCAGAACACTTAGAAGGTGCAGCGGGTCTACTAAAGAGACTGCTTACACCACGCTTGTCCGCCCTGTTCTGGAGTATTGCTGTGCAGTGTGGCACCTGCATCAGGTGGGACTGACGGGTGACATCGAAAAAGTTCAAAGAAGGGCGGCTCGTTTTGTACTATCGCGAAATAGGGGAGATAGTGCCACAAACATGATACGTGAATTCGATTTGGCAATCACTAAAACAAAGGCGATTTTCGTTGCGACTGGATCTTCTCATGGAATTTCAATCACCAGTTTTCTCTTCTGATTGCAAAACATTCTGTTGGCAACCACCTACATAGAGAGAAATGATCATCACGATAAAATAAGAGAAATCGGGGCTCACACAGAAAAATTTAGGTGCTTGTTTTTTCCCGCTCGCCGTTCGAGAGTGAAACGGCAATGAGACAGCCTGAAAGTGGTTCATTGAACCCATTGCCAGCCACTTTATTGTGAGTAGCAGCGTAATCACGTAGATGTAGATGTAGAAGAGGATGAGATGGGAGATATGGTACTGAGAGAAGAATTTGACAGAGCACTGAAAGTCCTAAGTCCAAACAGGGCTCCTGGAGTGGACGCAATTCTGTCAGAACTACTTATACTGACAGTCTTGGGAGGCAAAATTGTTCCATCTGGTGTGCAAGATGTACGATATGGGCAAAATACCCTCAGACTTCCAGAACAATGTAATAACTGCAGTTCCAGTTCAGCAGGTGCTGACACATGTAAAAATCACCAAACTACCAGCCTAATAATTCATAGTTGCAAAATACTGAGACAAACTCTTTACAAAAGAATGGGAAAGCTACTAGAAGCCGATCTCGAGGAAGATCAGTTTGGACTTCGGAGAAGTGTAGGAACACCTGAAGCGATACTGACCTTACGATCTACTTTAGACGCTATGTTACAGAAAGACAAAGCTACTTTTATAGCATTTGTAAAAGCTTTTGACTGGAATACTATCTTAGAAACACTGAAGGTAGCAAGGGTATAATACAAGGGGCAAAAGGCTATTTACAACTTGTACAGAAACAACATGGTTGTTGTAACAGTCGAGGTGCATGACAGGGAAGCATTGGTTGCGAAAGGAGTGAGACAGGATTGTAGCTTATCCCCAGAGTTATACAGTCTGTATATTGAGCAAGCAGTAAAGGAAACCAAAGAAAAATTTGTTGTAGGAATTTAAGTTCAGGGAGAAGAAATAAAATCCTTGAAGTTTCGGATGACATTGTCATTCTGTCAGAGACAGCAAAGGACTTGGAAGAGCAGTTAAACGAAATGGCTAGGTCTTGAAACGAGAAAATACGATGAACATCAACAAAAGCAAGACAAGGATAATGAAGCAGCCGAATTAAATCTGGTGATGCTGAGGAAATAAGATTAGAAAATGAGACATTTAGGTAGCAGATGTGTTTTGCTATTTGGTAGCAAAATAACTGATGATGGTCGTAGTAGAGAGGATATAAAATGTAGACTGGCAGTGGCAAGAAAAGTGTTTCTAAAGAAGAGAAATCTGTTAACACCGAACACAGATTTAAGTGACAGGAAGTTTTTCTGAAGGTACCTGTCTAGAGTGTAGCCATTTATTGACGTGAAATGCCGACTATAAACAGTTTGGAGAAGAAGAGATTAGAAGCTTTTGAAAGGTGGTGCTACAGAAGAATGCTGATGGTTAGATGGGTAGATTACGCTATTTATTTATTTATTTAGCGTATGGCTCATAACATCACAGTAAAAATTACAGAAACAACACGATTAAAAAAAATCACATATGTATAAACAGAGCAATAAATAACAGTTTGTATATAAGGACACCGCCAATTGTAACGTTACACTCACAGAAGACCAGTCACAAGCAGACGTCCAGCTTAGATAGTAAATAGTCGATTGCCTCTTGGGTCGCCATTAGGAAATCTTGTGGGTCACCCTCGTATGCCCTTAGTGGGCATTCCTGCACGATGTGTTTGACCGTCTGTCTCTCAGCGCCACAGTCGCAAGCGGCCGAAGGAAGTTTACCCCATCTGTGTAAGGAGTCGGCACATCTCCCACAGTTGGTTCTGATGCGATTAAGAGTTGACCAAACTTTGCGAGGGCAATCAAATCCTTTTGGTTTACTAAAGATGCATGGCATACTGTGGCAGTTTACTACTGTTCTGCTCTCCCATTCCTCTTTCCATCGGTCATTTATTTTGAAGTTGGTTTGGTGCAGAGCCTGTGCGGTCTTTAGTGGAGGATGCCTAGACCGGAGTCGGTTTCCTTGGATGTCGTGAGTATCTTCATGGATTTGTAATTGAGGGTTGGTCATGATTTTTTGAAATTCTCTAACCAGAGCGTGTTCACGGCGCAGGTTAGGAGGGGCTATGTTACTGAGAACGGGCAGCCACACTGTAGGAGTTGGCCTGATTGTGCCTGATATAATACGCATTGTTGCATTAAGTTGGCTGTCTACCATGTGTGTGTGTTTGCTGTTGAGCCACACTGGGGCACAGTATTCTGCCACTGGATACACCAAGCCAAGTGCGGATGTTCTTAAGGTAGATGCTGTGGAGCCCCAAGTGGGTGTACTGAAAAGAACTGACGATAAAAGAAATCTGTTGCACAAACTGACTAGAAGAAGGGATCAGTTGATAGGACAGGTTGTGAGATATCAAAAGATCATGAATTTAGTGTTGTAGGGAATTGTGGGGCTTAAAAACCGTAGGGAGAGACCAAGGGATAAATACAGTAAGCAGATTCAGAAGGATGTAGGTTGTAGTACTTATCTGGAGATGAAGTGGGTTGCACAGGATCGAGTAGCATGGACAGCTGCATCAAACCAGACTTCGGACTGAAGACCGCAACATAATAGAACCACACAACGTCCACACACGCCGTAAGATTCAGAGATACTTTTCATGACACTTTGGTCATCAGCGATACCCACCAATGTTGTCTTTAGGAAGTTTCCTCATGTCGGTATATATATATATATATATATATATATATATATATATATATATATATATATCAGGGGAGTTCCTCTTTTTCTGTCATCAGGCTTCTGACTGGTTTGAAGCGACCCACCACAAATTACTTTCCAGCTCCAACTTCTTCACTTCAAAGTAGGACTTGCTCCCTACGTTCACAATTATTTGTTGGATATATTCCAATCACTGTCTTCCCTTACAGTTCGCTCTGATGCCATGGAGGTTATTCCCTGATGTCTTAGCAAATATCCTATCATCCTGTCTTTCTTCTTGTCAGTGTTTTCCATATATTCCTTTCTTTTGCGTTTCTGTGCAGACCCTTTTCATTCCTTATCAGACCACATAATTTTCAACATTCACTTGTACCACCGCATCTCAAATGCTTCTATTCTCTCCTATGCTGGTTTTCCTGCAGTCTCACTTCCATGCAATGCTGTGCTCCAAGCGTACCTTCTGAATTTTTTCCTGAAATTAAGGCCTATGTTTGATATTAGTTGACTTCTTCTAGTCAGGGAAACCGTCTTGGACATCGCTAGTCTGCTGCTTGTGTCGTCCTTGCTTCGTCCGTCATGGGTTATTTTGCTTCCAGAACAGCAGAAATCCTTAACTTAGTCAACTTTGTGACATTAATTTTAATATTAAGTTTCTCACAATCCTCATTTACGCTACTTCTCATTACTTTTGTCTTTCTTCGGTTTGCCCTCAGTCCATGTTCAGTACTCATTAGACTGTTCACTCCATTCAGGAGATCCTGTAAATCTTCTCCACCTTCACTGTGTATAGCAATGCCACCACCGAATCTTATCACTGATATCCCTTCACCCTGAATTTTAATCCCGCTTTTGAATCTATCTTTTATTTTCGTCATTGCTTCTCTGATGTATAGATTGAACAGTAAGGGCGAAAGACTGCATCACTGTCTTACCCCTTTCTAGTCCAAATATTTCGTTCTTGGTCTTCCAAACTTATTCTTCCCTCTTGGCTCTTTTACATCTTGCAGGTTAGTCGTCTTTTTCTACAGCTTCCTCCTGTTTTTTTTCAGAATTGGCCACATCTGGCACCATTTTAAGTTGTCGAACGCTTTTTCCAGGTCGACAAATGCTATGAAAGTGTCTTGTTTGTTTTACAGCGTTGTATTCATTATCAGTTGTAGCGTGAGGTCCGGATCTCTGCTGTGTTTCACTTTCCTAGAGCCAAACTGATTGTCATCTATTAGTTCTTCAGTTTTCTTTTTGTTCTGATGTACATTATTCTTGTCAGAAACTTAGATGCATAAGCTGTTAAACTTATTTTGCATCAGTCCTCTCACTTATCGGCTCTAGCTATCTTCGAAATTGAATGGATGTAATTCTTCCGATGATGATGATGATGATGATGTTTGGTTTGTGGGGCGCTCAACAGCGTGGTCATCAGCGCCCGTACAATTACCCAATCTTTGCTCAGTCCAATTGCGCCACTTTCCTGGATGATGATGAAATGATGAGGACAACACAAACACCCAGTCATCTCGAGGCAGGTGAAAATTCCTGACCCCGCCGGGAGTAATTCTTCCGAAAGTGATTATTAGAGAAGTGTGATCTGAGTCTATATCTGCTCTTTGGTACGCCTTACAATCCAGTGTTTGATTTCGGAATCTCCATCAGACCGCGATATGATCCAGATGGAATCTTCCCGTATCTCCAGGCCAAGTGTACCACCTTTTCTTCTTGTTTTTGAACAGTTTTTTCTCTGTTACCACCCAAAATTTGTTACAGTAGTTTCGGAAAAATCCTCGTAGATTCTTATCACCAACCTGAATATTCGTTTGTTTGCTACTTTCTCCAATTGTTTTAAAATTTACGGAGGAATGTTATCTATCCATTCTGCCTAATTTAATCTCAGGTCTTCCAAAACTCTTTTAATTTCTGACTCAATTAATGGCTCCCCTATATCTTCCATATAGACTCCCTCACAGAGGCTCTCAATATACTCATTCCGCCTATCCGCTCTCACATCTACATTTTACTGTGGAGGTCGCTTTGCACCCTTATTGTTTCCGTCCTTGCTTGTAATATCACCGATGTTTCTTTTTTTTTTTTTTTTTTTTTTTTTTTTACTTTTCTGTATACTGAGGCAGTTATTCCGACGATCATTTCTTTTCCGATTTCTTCTCATTTTCCTGTAGCCATTTCGCCTTGACTTTACTGCCGTTCTAATTTATTTCATTTCTCAGAGATTTATATTGCTGTATTTCTGCCTTTCCTGGAACGTTTTTGTACTTCTTTCGTCGATCAATTGAAGTATTTCATCTGTCACTCAAGATTTCGTCGCAGCTACCTTCCTAGCATCTACGTTTGTCTTTCCATTATTTGTGATTCCTCTTTTTAGAGGTGTCCTCTCTACTTCAAATGAACTGCCTACTGATTATTCGTTATCGCAGTATCCACGTCTTTAGCGCGCTTCAGAAGCGTCTAATCATTTATCAGTACTTTAGTATCCAACTTCCTTGGACACTGATACTCTTTACCTTCAGCCTATCCTCCACCATTACTAAATAGTAATCTGAGTCTATATCTGCACCTGGGTACGTCTTACAACCCAATAAATGATTTTGGAATCTCTGCCTGACCTTCGTGTAATCTAGCTGGAACATTCGCGTATGTCCTGGTCTTTCCCAAGAATATCTCCTCTTCTTATGATTCTTGAACGGAGTATTCGCTATTACCACCGGAAATTTATTGAGGAACTTAATTTGCCTTTGTGTTCTCTCATATCTACTGCCAAGACAACATTTCCCGTAACACTTTCTTCTGTTCCTTCCACTGCAACTCCGTACCAATCTCCCATGATTATTAGACTTTCATCTCCCTCTGCATATTATATAATCATTTCAGTATCATCATATACTCTCTCTATATTTTCACGTTCTACTTGCTACGTCGGTATATACAACTGAACTATTGTCGTCGTCATTGGTTTTCTGTGGAATCTGATGAGAACAACACTATCACTGAACTGTCCAGAGTAAGATACATTCTGCCCTGTCTTCTAGTCAAGAAAGGAACGACGTTAATCTATGTACCTGACTACGTGTTGTACCGGCCTCAATTTCGTTTTCATTTCAGGCATGTCTAGGCATTTCACCCAACTATTCTTCGTTCGTTGATCCAATTCTTGCTTTCCCTATCATTCCTAGTTAACCCCGTCATGTATTACCATTAATTTCCACATTAAAAGCCCACAGCTCACTGCCATAAGTCAAATTGCTAACACACGCTAATTGTAAGCTTATTTTTTCAGACATATAGGAATCTCAGTTTTGAATTATATTCACTTCGCAAAAAAGCACTATTGGCCAGTTTTATTCCTATGTTACTTCCGCTGATGTCTATTAAGTAATCTTGATCTGCTGCAAGTAAACACACTGTACTAAAATCAGACATTTCCACCCCCGGGGACACATCACGCTAATGCCGTGTTACACCACGTCTAACCCGAATAGAGGCCCAAGTTTGGCGAGGAAAGGAGTCAAGATGTTTATACTGTATCCATATGATAAGATCCCATAAAGCAACCGGATTGTGGGAGTATTAACGTGTGCATATCATCGCATGTTCCACATAGTCGCATACATTTACTTCGGGATTAAAATCGGGTAATTTAGCTGCCAAGAGAGGCGCTATAAGGGGTGAGTGATCATCAGACCAGCAACGTAAACGTGCAGCCTTTCGAACTCGGTTGCTGTTCTCTTGGCAGACGGCACTGGCCACAGCATACTTATTACGAAGATTTAGGACAAAGGACGATATATGGTCACCGAGAATGTTGCAGTAAACATGATGTTTCAGGTTCACGGTTACCTGAATGAGTGAGCTCAAGACACATACGAATAATAACAACAATAATTTAGTGTAGCTTAACGGCTTCGTTTGAGTCTTTCAATTGGACGCCCGTTCAGTCACTTGTGCGAGGCTAAAGTGCAGGCGGACTGAAATATTCCCTGATTTGCCGGGATTTGATACCGCGACATTTCGATTTCCAGACATATACTTTACCGCTTGACCAACGGGTTCGATCACGGCACGAAAAACATTACATTTTTACTTGTATTAATCACTTTCCCATATCAACAAATATGCAAAATACAATTGGCTATCAAGCACGTGCACAATAGCTGTAAGTCGGATCACTAAACATTCATAATGTGTCTTGGCAGTTACGCCAGCTTGCATATTTACTTTTTTAGTGTACAGCAGTATGAACGTAGTTCATGTGATGTAACAACTTCCACTCAATATATATCGAAACGTCTACGTTCGGAATAAGATATAATTTGCGAAGATTTATTTTGAACAATAAAACCGGCTCACGAACTCACAGTACAGGTATAAATTTCACTCGAAGTTCGGACCATGTCAGATCTGAGTTAAAACTCGGGCTTTCGAAGATAATCATCATGTTCTTCTCCAGGAGAAAGCTATCTGCCGGTGCAAAGTCTGCCTCCTTTACAGTGGCCTTAGAGCTTCTCGCCGTGGGATGACGCCTTTTGGTGTTTTAACGTCTATTGACGGAGACTTTGCGTGGAGCGCAATGAGGCAGTAAAGCCCCCACCTCACCGCCCTTTACCCATTGGGCCCCGAAAGGGGAACAGCGACCTCCGCAAGCCTCAGATCTGACCAGCCTGAATACAGAGAAATACTACGACGTCATCGTGATAGTAAAAATTGCAGATCAGACCCACACAACAGGATGTACATGATAGTGCAGAGCAGTGCTTTAACTTGTTCCCACCAGCCAATGAAGTTGCCAGGATGTAGATCGAGTTTTAGTAATTAGTCTTATCTGATGTATTTGTTGTATATTGTTGTTGTTGTTGTTGTGGTCTTCAGTCCTGGGACTGGTTTGATGCAGCTCTCCATGCTACTCTATCCTGTGCAAACTTCTTCATCTCCCAGTACCTACTGCAACCTACATCCTTCTGAATCTGCTTAGTGTATTCTACCCTTTGCTCCCTTTACGATTTTTGCCCTCCACGCTGCCCTCCAATACTAAATTGGTGATCCCTTGATGACTCAGAGCTTGTCCTACCAATCGATCCCTTCTTCTAGTCAAGTTGTGCCACAAATTCCTCTTCTCTCCAATTCTATTCAATACCTCCTCATTAGTTGTGTGATCTACCCATCTAATCTTCAACATTCTTCTGCAGCACCACATTTCGAAAGCTTCTATTCTCTCCTTGTCCAAACTATTTGTCGTCCATGTTTCACTTCCATACATGGCTGCACTCGATATAAATACTTTCAGAAACGACTTCCTGACACTTAAATCTATACTCGATGTTAACAGACTTCCCTTATTCAGAAACGCTTTCCTTGCCATTGTCAGTCTACATTTTATATCCTCTCTACTTCGACCATCATCAGGTATTTTACTCCCCAAATAGCAAATCTCCTTTACTACTTTAAGTGTCTCATTTCCTAATCTAATTCCCTCACCATCACCCGACTTAATTCGACTACATTCCATTATCCTCGTTTTGCTTTTGTTGATGTTCATCTTATATCCTTCTTTCAAGACACTGTCCATTCCGTTCAACTGCTCTTCCAAGTCCTTTGCTGTCTCTCACAGAATTACAATGTCATCGGCGAACCTCAAAGTTTTTATTTCTTCTCCATGGATTTTAATACCTACTCCGTATATTATAATTGTATATTGTAATTTTCACAAATCTGAGAATGCTCGCGTCTGACGAGCGAAACTAGCCACATAAAAAAAATGCGACGTCTAGCAACTTACCTGCACGTTATATATCTGATTTGACCCATTATAAATGGTTCTGAAAGTCTGCGAGTGTGAAAACAATAGATTTGTTTATAAATAACTCATCTGCTACCAGTCACGATTTCCTTTATTTTATGTTTCGCACGACGTGTTCCGGGAAATGACTCCCATTTTCAAGTCCGTTTTTTTGTTTTTGTTATGCCATTTCTATGCGATGTTGTCCATGTGTGAGAGTGAGTTTACGTTTCGTTGACTTTAAGTTTCCTTATGGTCCATTTGTGCAGAGTCTGACACACACTAAACATCACACACAACTTGTTGTACACTTTTAAACACCGAAAACGTTTACATAAACAAGTCAGTTACAAAGATTTGTAACTGTTTTGTAACAAACAGAAAAAACGCGCTTGAAAATGGGAGTTATTTCCCGAAACGCTTCATGCGAAAAATGAAATAAAGAAAATCGTGACTGGTAGCAGATGAGTCATTTATAAACAAACCTATTATTACACGTTACATGTAACTGTATGATACTACTCCACGCTTCCGTGAACATCCTGCTAACACATATTTCGCTTAAGAAATTGATATTGTGGCTGTATCAACGTAGTGCTGGTAGTGTTTGTTGCTGGGGTGCAGCGGCGTGGACGTCGACGGCCAAGGGTGTCTTCCCTGCTCTGAACGACAAGCAGCGCCACTGGTGCCCTAGAGATCAACTTATACCAGTACAGGTCTGGTTGGAAATGGTGGGCGTTCCTGATCTCATAGAGTCAAAGACGGTGGTGCAGTCTGTAGGTGTGTACAGAGCTGGTTGCTATGACAGCAATCCAAACCTCTCAAAGTGTCAACTCTCGTAAGGCACCACCCATGGTTTGTGACCAATGTACCAGCATCCATGTGTTTTTTTGCCTCATACGAGTATACTCGCACTGCTGTGCCCCATGGGTAGTGTCTGGTGTGTCAGGTCCGGGGTTTCCAAGGCTGTGGGGCTAGGTGATGAATGAGAGTATGCATCTAACGCTTATGGAGGAGCTCCACTGGGCTACAGTCAAGGACAGGAGTGATCCTATACGTGCTCAGAAACATCGTGGGAGTAACTGTACTACTGGTAGTTCCTATCACTTTTAATAAGTGCTGTTTAAATGTCTGGAGCACACACTCTGCTTTGCCGTTGGGGGATGAGTGAAACAGCAGGCTAAATAGGTGTTTGATGCTGTTTGAGATGTAGAATTACTAGGAAGCCATTGGCCGTTGCCATGAATGACATGATGGTTCAACAAAATCCTTTCGAAAGTGAGAGTCTGGATGAGTGTGTTGAGCGTGGTATTAGTTGTGGTGGTAACTATGTCGACCTCATAAGCGTAGTTAGAGTAAGCGTCCACTACAATGAGCCACATAAAGCATAGAAAGAAGCCTGCCAAGTCGATATGAATGCAGCTGCAGCAAAGACAGTGGGTGGGCCAGGAGAAAAAATTGCCTTCGAGCAGCCTAGTACTGGACCCAATTGAAACTGCTGTGCTACTGTGGCCTCCAGATTCTTGTTGACTTCTGGGCACACTCACTCTTGACAAGCTTTGGTTGCAGATCCTCTGGTCATGGCGTGGGCTATGTTCCCTCATGTACCTGGACACTGACTATCGATTTAAAATTTCTGCATAGCCTAAGGAACCCTTTGAGCTTGTTGACCACTACCTGGGGTGTGGCACAACCGCTAGTTTCACAAGTTCAATCAGCCAACTTCGTGGAGCAATCGAGTTCCTCCTTAACAGCCTCCATAAGAAGACTGGAATGTGTTGCACTTGGCAGAAACGGGACATTGTGTTTGGAGACAAGGAGATACGAGCCTGGAAATCTGCAGCACACCCTTGGTCAGATTCAAATACAGGTTCGAAAGCAGCAAAAAGTTCGTACAGTTCCTCGAAAGGAATCGTGCCAGAGACGACGACAGAGAAGCCAAGGAGTGAGAAGGTATCCAGACCGCAACATTCACGGCTAAATGACTGTCGACGACAAATGGCGTTATCAGCCACGTCATTTTTTGTAGGCAGCTGTATATTGCGAATTGACCCTGGAGAGGAATCGAACTGTCACGACGAAAGTACGAGACTGTGGGGCCAATTCAGGGGAACCCAGACGAACATATGTTTTGAGGTTTACCAAGAAAACGGTAGCTCCTGTGTCCACCTACAAACGGTAATCCTGGATTGTAAAACTGGTAAACAACTTAGGAGTGGAAGAATCACCCAGGGGAACAATCGCCTTAAGTTCATGCACGACCCATTTATGTGTATGTGAAACAGAGCCCCAATGTATGGACAGCTTACGACAAAGACTACGGGGGTACCCATCTTTCCCACAAGCGTGTAGTGCGTCCAGAAATCTTCACAGTCAGCAAATGGGTGTGGCATGAAGCAGTCGGTGCATGACAGATTACCCTGCTGCGGATACCGATAAGGCGTCACTGGATGCTCAGAGATTATCGACGCATCTCAAATCGATGTACCATATTTCCAGATAAAGCTTGGGAGGGTTCTTGTGTCTTTTTATTTATGTTCAGGCTGTTTATGTCCAATATTGACTATTAACTTTTCAGAAAACTAAATGACACGGATAACCGTATTGCAAAAACAGCTACTGACTTTCGGTATTGAATCACACCACTATCATTTTCTAGGAAACTATTGTATGCTGCATGGCGGCTGTGAGCGCTTCTCAGTCGATACGATTTAGTGGTATCATAAAGTTGTTGTTTATACAGAGAACGTGCACAGGATAGCCAGAATACGAACGCCTCATGTGATGTAAACTGGCGTCTCTTACGTATGGCTATTGACATATTGGGTTAGTTCCGAGTAAAAGCTGTTTACTCTTCGCTCATGGTGACAGTAATGAGCGTCAAGAGATTAACTACGTCGTATGACAGCTGATGTAAGAACAGTGTCCTTCGCCAGCCACAATAACTCTCGGGACCAATACCAATAAAATATGCGATATGCGTCTCAAAAGGCACCGCCAAATGCCTAGGAAATTTTATTGTTGCTTCTCACGCAGTAGAAAGCACGCATCCTCTTAGCCAAATATCTTCACATTGTTGCTGCTTTTCCTTGGTGTAATATGGAGTCAAAATAGCTATAAAAATACCCACTGCCGCACTGTGTGTGATTTACGCTTCATAGTTCCACTTCTCAGAACAACATGGCACGCCATGAATGTTTTTCACATCGAAGTCTCACGAGTAAATTGTAACATGCAGACTGGTATAATTCACATTCGCAAAGACCAACACAGCTGAAACAAACACAAACTGCAGTGAAAATCGTAATAATTTTGTTTATGGACAAAAAATATATGTTTTAAAAGATTTTTTGGAATCTTAAACACGGACAACGTTTAATGTACACTGCCAAAAGTTGTAAGTAACTGATGGTGTGCAATGCTAATGTTTGGGTAGTGGAATTATTGACAACTATATAATTTTTGGAACTGGATGTCACATGAATAAGGTGAAATCTGCTAAATACATTGTTTGTTCTCCAACAAAATGTATCTTTTGCTAGCCATATGCCTCCTAGTATTTAGAGCCTATAGTAGTTAGAATCCTTTTATTTAGCTGGCTGCAGTTGGCTCAAATGGTTCAAATGGCTATGAGCACTATGGGACTTAACATCTATGGTCATCAGTCCCCTAGAACTTAGAACTACTTAAACCTAACTAACCTAAGCACATCACACAACACCCAGTCATCACGAGGCGGAGAAAATCCCTGACTCCACCGGCTGCAGTTGGTGCTTGCTGTAATTGCTATAGTTCGTGTTACGAAGATTTTCTGCGAGGTAAGTGACTTATGAAAAGTAGGGGCTATTGTTAGAATTTCTTCCAATTCAGGGCCTTTCTTTTGTGTTAATTATTTGAATTTGAAGCCATGTGGTCATTGTATAACAGTGAGATTTCGTTGGGCTTGTACACTCCTGGAAATTGAAATAAGAACACCGTGAATTCATTGTCCCAGGAAGGGGAAACTTTATTGACACATTCCTGGGGTCAGATACATCACATGATCACACTGACAGAACCACAGGCACATAGACACAGGCAACAGAGCATGCACAATGTCGGCACTAGTACAGTGTATATCCACCTTTCGCAGCAATGCAGGCTGCTATTCTCCCATGGAGACGATCGTAGAGATGCTGGATGTAGTCCTGTGGAACGGCTTGCCATGCCATTTCCACCTGGCGCCTCAGTTGGACCAGCGTTCGTGCTGGACGTGCAGACCGCGTGAGACGACGCTTCACCCAGTCCCAAACATGCTCAATGGGGGACGGATCCGGAGATCTTGCTGGCCAGGGTAGTTGACTTACACCTTCTAGAGCACGTTGGGTGGCACGGGATACATGCGGACGTGCATTGTCCTGTTGGAACAGCAAGTTCCCTTGCCGGTCTAGGAATGGTAGAACGATGGGTTCGATGACGGTTTGGATGTACCGTGCACTATTCAGTGTCCCCTCGACGATCACCAGTGGTGTACGGCCAGTGTAGGAGATCGCTCCCCACACCATGATGCCGGGTGTTGGCCCTGTGTGCCTCGGTCGTATGCAGTCCTGATTGTGGCGCTCACCTGCACGGCGCCAAACACGCATACGACCATCATTGGCACCAAGGCAGAAGCGACTCTCATCGCTGAAGACGACACGTCTCCATTCGTCCGTCCATTCACACCTGTCGCGACACCAATGGAGGCGGGCTGCACGATGTTGGGGCGTGAGCGGAAGACGGCCTAACGGTGTGCGGGACCGTAGCCCAGCTTCATGGAGACGGTTGCGAATGGTCCTCGCCGATACCCCAGGAGCAACAGTGTCCCTAATTTGCTGGGAAGTGGCGGTGCGGTCCCCTGCGGCACTGCGTAGGATCCTACGGTCTTGGCGTGCATCCGTGCGTCGCTGCGGTCCGGTCCCAGGTCGACGGGCACGCGCACCTTCCGCCGACCACTGGCGACAGCATCGATGTACTGTGGAGACCTCACGCCCCACGTGTTGAGCAATTCGGCGGTACGTCCACCCGGCCTCCCGCATGCCCACTATACGCCCTCGCTCAAAGTCCGTCAACTGCACATACGGTTCACGTCCACGCTGTCGCGGCATGCTACCAGTGTTAAAGACTGCGATGGAGCTCCGTATGCCACGGCAAAGTGGCTGACACTGACGGCGGCGGTGCACAAATGCTGCGCAGCTAGCGCCATTCGACGGCCAACACCGCGGTTCCTGGTGTGTCCGCTGTGCCGTGCGTGTGATCATTGCTTGTACAGACCTCTCGCAGTGTCCGGAGCAAGTATGGTGGGTCTGACACACCGGTGTCAATGTGTTCTTTTTTCCATTTCCAGGAGTGTATATTGTGGGTAATAAAAGAATGGTTAAGTTTGGGTTGTCTTTGTCAGGGAAAATCCTGTGGGTCAGTGGTTGAAATGATAAAAATAAGTAAACAATAAGAAGTTTCACCTGTCGACCCTTGGCCGAGGATACTTCACTGGAATTTTCTGATTTTCTTCTAGTTTGAATAATTAGCACATGATTAGAAATTAGTTATTGTTTACTGATAGCGCGTAATTGTATATATGGAATTCCATTTGTAGTTGTAGTCTCTTATTGTTATACTGTGTCGTCGTGAGCAAAGTAGTTCTGTCATTAGCACTAATTATCTCGCAGTCGCTTTTGCATTTAATTAGCTATTGATTATTTTTGGTGCTATTTCAGTGTTTCTTCCTATTTTTACTTTTCAAAGTGGTTTTTTGGCGTTATTGTGCAAAATAGTGTGATAATAATGCCGAGTGAAAAGCGTAAAACTAGGCTGCAAAGCAAATTGTGAAGTGACAGTGACGACGAGCGTAGCCTCTTAGCACCACCTAATAACGACTTGACAAATTTTCTAGACAGTAATAGTGCATAGGGACATGGACTAGACAGTAAATAACGGGGTAGAAATTGAAACAATCAGTGAACGGGGAACTATTTTCGATCGATCGGTCGGTAACAGTTCGCCTCAGGAATGCGAAATAACAGAACAAAATCCCGAAAATACCATAGATTCAGGTTTTTCGTCATTACGCGTTCCTCAGTTGAGTCAAGGCACACACTCTGCTTTTCATAATACGAATACTGCTGGTGCAAACGCACAGAGGAGCCTGTTTCCCTCACTAATGCTTTCTTGTTGCTATTAATTCAAAAATTTGACCAAACAGATCAAAAGTTAGACACAATGGAACAAAATCAGAAACGAACACAGCAACAAATGTAACAAATATCAGGAACGAATATAGCAACTAATTGAACAAAATCAAAAACAAATTTCAAATGTAGACATAATTGACGAAATTAAACATACACTTGAACAAACGCGTGAAAATTTAACCGCTGAGATACTTAAAATCGAATTCAATTATAAAAAAAATTCTGAAGACGCATTAACACAAATTTGTGAGCATTTTCAGCCTATTTTTGCGTGACATGAAGACACATTTCAGAATCATGAAGCAGTCATAAAACAACTGCAGAGCATTATACACGAAAATCATGACACTTTGCAGGCTGAATTCGACACTGTTGCATCTACCGACACGGTCGCGCAACTTGTAAAGAATCAGGAAAACTTAAATGACACAGTAGATACGGTTACGACACAAACTGGCACTCTAAAATTGGGCTCAGAGAAACACACGGAGGAAATCAGCACATTATCGGAAAAACTAGCAGTACTTTCGGATCAGTTAACAAATTTATCTACGAAGGTAGATGATGATTGACAGAGGAGTACGAGGAAATTAGGAAATTCAAACAAAGTCTAAAACAGATCAATACGCAACACAAAAGAGAAATGCGGGAAGTACAAGATCAGTTGGCACTGGTGATACAATAATCACATATTTCAGAGGATATTCACGCGCCGACACGGGTAAAGGGATTTAGAAATACGGGAAAGTCACAAAGTAATAATACATGGTGTTTCGGAGATTCTGAAAGGAGTCAGCAGGTTGCACCGAGCCTTCAGAAGGAACCGCCGACACGACGTAAGAATGACCGATACGCGACTCGGCGACACGATGACTTTGACTATAAGCTTAATCGACAAGAAAGAAATTACTGAAATTACCGACAAGACGACAGACGTAGAATCAGGCAGTATGGGAACGAGAATGACATGCATCCACAAGCTTGGCTTCATCAGTTTTCTCATTGTTTTCCTCCTAATTGATCATTAGAGCATAGATTAGAATTTATGTGTGGCTATTTAGAAAATGAACCAACTGTAAGAATGCAATCGGTTATTCGCGACTGTGAGATTACTCAAAATCGAGTAAAACAAAGTATTACAATGGTGAAGCTTTTCGAACAGTCTGAATTTTCCAGCCCTGTAAAATAGTTTGAAGATATGTTACACAAGAATCAGTACTTGTCAAACCCGTACTCGGACTTATTCGCATTTGCTTAATTAAATTGCCTGAACGCTTAAGACGTATTATTTTGGCTGGACGTTATAAAGATGCTATCGAAGCTATTCAGGGACTTTTTCAAGAATTGGAAATCGACACAGACAGTCGTACGGTACTAAAACAGGAAAACAACAACAATTACAGGTCAAATCAATCACAATTTCGTGACAGCAGTAATAACAACCGTACACGGCAAGGCTACTGTTATAACGGAAATCATGACCTAAGCAGATACCACCCGTATGACAACCATTGGCAGAATACCAATAATTACAGAAAAAGATCACATTTTCTTGTTAATGACTATGACAGAGTCAACCGTAGAATCAGGCAGTATGGGAACCAGAATAAATTTTATCAAGGGAGACAAAATGACTTCAGACGCAACAGTTCACCTCTTAATTACGATTCCAGGAGAAATTCTCCACCACTTAATCGACAAGGAAGAAATTATTGAAATTACCGACAAGACGACAGACGCTATAGTCATGACAACAGACCTGAATTTAATCAGAATGGCGTGTTTCAAATAGGGTAGGGCCCTCTCGACAAGCTGAAATTGCAAAAATTAGACCTCCAAATCCCAGCAACGACGCGAGACAGCAAAGAGATAATAGGCAATGACTCGTACCGCAGGCAGCCACAAAACGTACTTATGAAGCGGACGACGTAGCTGCTGTGACTATCTGGTTTTATAAAATAAAATTCAATACATATGTTAATGTGAACACTTTCTGTCAACAGATCTATTAAATAATAATTTAATGATCCACATTCTTAAAACAATAAGAGCACTTGGAAAGGAAAGAACAATAAGAAGGAGAAGCGACTAGGAACTGAATACATAATTATTTTTTCAAGGAATTGGAAATTTTGTTGTTAGAATAAGTTTTTATGATGCACCACTTTAGTGTTAAGATGTGACATAGAATCATTGCATTTCACATGAGAGTTCTTGTTCCTTGTTTTTGTACAAAGTTCGGAAGATGTTTAGACATTCTTTATTCTGTTATGCTTCTACTGATATTCTCATTTTTTCATTTCCTTACTTATGTCATAATTTCTGTAATACTCGTATATCTGTTTATTTTTATTCTTTTTGTAAAGCCTATATTACTAGAAATGTTATTTGTATTATCATGTTCTTTACTATAATGATGTTTTCTTTACATTTGTAGTTGAATTCGTATGCTGTAAGATTGTAATTGTATAGACACCAGTTCTTGAAGTTAGGTAAATAGTAGGGATTCATTTTACTGCACACATTAGTCTGTTGGTCATATTATATATATCAAATCTCCTAGATTATATGACTGTGTTAGCGCTTGCACGTGTATTGATGATTCAGCAAGGGACTGGTTAACAGCATTGCTGGTTCCAAGGATATTGAAAAAAATCAGTGAGTGCACAAGTGCTTGTTTATGGACTTGTAATATGCATCAATACTGACTACACAGTAGTGGCCCATGGACTTGCTATATTATCTTCAAGACTCTCCAATTGTGGTTGTGCACCCGCACAAGGACTACAGTGGGTCTGCACCTTTTGTGGTCCACTACTCTCATGATCTCTACAAGGACTACCATGGGTCTGCTCTGTGGTTACCCACCAATTCCACCAACATTCTTCAAGACTTCGACTGATAATGCTGTGAGTGTGCTCTCTTGTGGCCTATTACGAATCTTATGATATCAACTGAAATCTTCATGTCAAGAGTCAACACTGTGTTTCTGTGGGGAGGACAACACTACTTCTTCAAGACTGCATGGTTGTCCACTACTTATTTGTGCATTTTCATATACTGCTCAGCCTTTGCTCATAAAACTGGCGTAGACTTCCCCTCTATTGTATTATTAGAACTGTGTTTAGGGACTGTGAGGAGAATTTTTACTTTATTGACCAACAGCATATTAGTTAACCTTTGTGTGCATCCGATGTATATGACATTGTTAATATAAAAAATTTTAACTACTTAGTCTTGGCCACTGCTCAAAACACTTTGTAAAATTTTTTGAGAGGAGCAGGGTAGCTATGTAAGTAGCCTGTTTATATGTTTGTATGTTGGCAGCGCTATAGACTGTATTGATATCGCTGACAGCGCTCTGCGCCCTTGGTAACAGACTCTGTGGTTGGGCTGATTACCAGTTAGCAGTTAGCGAGCTGTCGGTTTGGACATGGATCCTTCGTGGAGACTCAGCGTTGGTAGGACATGCATTGTAACATGAGGATGGATGTAGTTGGTAATGTTTGGGTAGTGGAATTATTGACAACTATTTAATTTTTGGAACTGGATGTCACAAGAATAAGGTAAAATCTGCTAAATACATTGTTTACTCTTCAATAAAATGTATCTTTTGCTAACCATATGCCTCCTAGTAGTTAGAGCCTATAGTAGATAGACTCCTTTTATTTATCTGGTTGTAGTTGCTGCTTGCTGTACTTGCTGTACTTCATATTATGAAGATTTTTTGTGAGGTAGGTGACTTACGAAAATTATAGGCTCTTGCTAGGATTTGTTCCAATTCAGGGTCATCCTTTTGTGTTAATTATTTGAAGCCATGTTGTCAGTGTATAGCAGTCAGATTGCGTTGGGCTTGTATGTTGTGGGTAATAAAAGAATAGGTTAAGTTTGAGCTGTCTTTATCAGGGAAAATTCTATAGATTAGTGTTTGGAATGATAAAAATAAGTAAACACTAAGAAGTTTCACAAGCTCTTCATCTCAGAGTAGCACCCGCAACCTATATCCTCAATTATTTGCTGGATGTATTCCAGTCTCTGTCTTCCTCTGCAGTTTTTACCCTCTTCAGCTCCCTCGAGTACCGTGGACGTTATTCCCTGATGACTTCACAGATGTTCTACCATCCTGTCTCTTCTCATTATAAATGTATCTCAAATATTGCTATCCTTTCCGATTCTAAGGAGAACCTCCTCATTCCTTACGTTAACAGCCTACTCAATTTTCAACATTCGTCTGTGGCACCACATCTCAAATGCTTCGATTCTTTTCTGTTCCTGTTTTCCCACAGCCTGTGTTTCATTACCATATAATGTTGTGTTCGAAACAACATTCTCATAAATTTGTTCCTCAAATTAAGGCCTATGTTTGATACTATTAGATTTGTCTGTGTCAGGAATGCCTTTTTTTTACAGTGGTAATCTGCTTTTAATGTCCTCCTTGCTCCGTCCGTTATTTTGCTCCCTAACTAGCAGAATTCCTTAACTTCGTCGACTTCATGACCATTAATCCAGTTTCTCGCTGTTCTCATTTCCGCCCATTCTCATTACTTTCGTATTTCTTCGATTTACTCTCAGTCCGTATTCTGTACTCATTAGACCGTTCATTCCTTTCAGCAGATCATGTAATACTCTTACTTCTTCACTTTCACTCAGGATAGCAATGTCATTAGCAAATCTTATCACCGATACCTTTTCACCTTGTATTGTAATTCCACTCTTGAACCTTTCTTTTATTTCCATCATTGCTTCTTCGATTGGACAGTAAGAGTGAAAGACTACATCGTTGTCTTACATCCTTTTTAATTAGAATTCTTCGTTCTTGGTCTTCCACTCTAAGTATCCCCTCTTGGCTCTTGTACATATTGTACACTGAAGCGGCAAAGAAACTGGTATAGGCATGCATATTCAAATACAGAGACATGTAAACAGGCTGAAACGTCCCTTTGAACAATTATACATGACTGTGCTTAAACTGATACACAATATTTTTAGCGCAACGCAATCTGACTTTCAAAAATCCCTACAAAAGAATGGCCCTGACTAACATTAACCTATACCTTTCACAAATCACTTACCTCACCAAAAATCTTCGTTACTCGCACTACTGGAATATAGCGAGCGCCAATACTGCCAGCTAAATAAAAGATTCAAACTACTGAAGGCACTAACTACTGATAGGCATAGTTAGCAAATGAAAGATTTTGTTAGAGAACAAACAATGTATTTACCTTAATAGTCATAATATATATAGCAGTTCATGACATCCAGTCTTACAAATTTCAAAACTCCGCCATCTCTCTCCCCATACCCACCACTGCTGGCGGCTCACCTCCGAACTGCGCAACGCTACGCGCTGTTAACATCCAGCTGCCGCTGCCCAACACTACAATGGCAAACAACAATGCAAACTAGCCACAGACTGCACTCAGCACAGCCAGTGATTTTCATACAGAGCGCTACGTAACGTTGCCAATAAGAAAACATAAACAGCCTACTTACACAGCCCTCATGCTCCCCACAAACAGAGCGCTACGTAACGTTGCCAATAAGAAAACATAAACAGCCTACTTACAAGGCATAACATGGCGCTGCGATCGGCAACACCTATGTAAGGCAACAAGTGTCTCGCGCAGTTATCAGATAGGTTACTGTTGCTACAATGGCGAGTTATAGAGATTTAAGTGAGTTTGAAAGTTGTGCTATAGTTGGAACACGAGTGATTGGACACAGCATCTCAGAGGAAGCGATGAAGTGGGGATTTTCACGTACGACCATGTAACAAGTGTACCGTGAACATCAGGCATGCGGTAAAATATCAAAACTACGACATCGCTGTGGCGGGAAAAACATCCTGCAAGAACGGGGCCAACGACGACTGAAGAGAATCGTATAACGTGACAGAAGTGCAACACTTCCGCAAATTGCTGCAGATTTCAATTCTTGGCCATCAAAAAGTGTCAGCATGCGAACCATTCAACGAAACATCATCGATACGGGTTTTCGGAGCCGAAGGTCCACTCGTATACCAATGATGACTTCGCGACACAAAGCTTTACGCCTCGCCTGGGCGCGTCAACACCGACATTGGACAGTTGATGACTGGAAACATGTTGCCTGATCGGACGAGTCTCGTTTCAAATTGTATCAAGCGGATGGACGTGAACGCGTATGGAGACAAACTCATGAATCTATGGACCCTGCGTGTCAGCAGGGAACTGTTCACGCTGGTGGAGGCTCTGTAATGGTGTGGGGCGTGTGCAGTTAGGGTGATATGGGACTCCTGATACGTCTAGGCAAGACTCCAATAGGTGACACTTACGTAAGCATCCTGTCTGATGATCTGCATCGATTCACGTCCATTGTGCATTCCGACGGACTTGGGCAATTCTAGCAGAACTACGCGACCCCCTTACAAGTCCACAATGGCTACAGAGTGGCTCCAGGAAAACTCTTCTGAGTTTACGCACTTCCGCTGGCAACACATGGATATTATTGAGCATATCTGGGATGCCTTGGAGCGTGCTGTTCAGAAGAGATCTGCATCCCCTCGTACTCTTACGGATTTATGGACGCCCTGCAGGATTCATGGTGTCAGTTCCCTCCTGCACTATTTCAGACATTAGCCGAGGAAATTCTACGTCGTGTTGTGCACTTCTGCGTGCTCGCGGGTCCCCTACACGATATTAGGTAGGTGTACCAGTTTCTTTGGCTGTTCAGTGTAAATTTCCCGTCTCTTCCTATAGCTTGCCCCTATTTTCCTCAGAATTTCGAACATCTTGCACCATTTGCTTTTTCCAGGCCGACAAATCCTATGAGGCACAGCAAATAATTTGTCTGTCTACAGTGTCCGTCCCATCAAACGTATCTGGGCACCTGTCAGTGGATATTAATATGTGGTGTGTCCAGCTTTCGCCTTTGTACGGCTTAACTCTTCTGAGGAGGCTTTCAATCAAAGTGTGTGGAGAAGTGGCAGCCTATTCTTGATTCAAATGGCTCTGAGCACTATGGGACTCAACTGCTGAGGTCATTTGTCCCCTAGAACTTAGAACTAGTTAAACTTAACTAACCTAAGCACATCACAAACATCCATGCCCGAGGCAGGATTCGAACCTGCGACCGTAGCGGTCTTGCGGTTCCAGACTGCAGCGTCTTTAACCGCACGGCCACTTCGGCCGGCAGCCTATTCTTTCTCAAGAGCTGACACAAGAGAAGTTAGTGACGTCGGGAGCTGGGATCTGGAGCGAACTCGATTTTGTGGCTCATCCGACACGAGTTCCATTGTGTTTGGGTCGGGACTTTGGGTAGGCCAATCCATTTCAGGAATGTTACCGTCCACAAACCAATGCCTCACAGTTGCTGCTTTGTGGTAGAGCGCATTGTCATGCTGATACAGTGATCCTCTCCAAACTGGTCTTGTATTTGTACGCAGTACACAATGCCGTAACATTTGTTTACAGTCTTCTGCATTTTACGTTTTCTTAAGCGGAATAAGTGTCCACAGCCTAATTCAAAGATACCTCCACATCGTAACACCACCAATGCGTATCTTCACTTGTAAGTAGGCTGTTTATGTTTTCTTATTGGCAACGTTACGTAGCGCTCTGTATGAAAATCACTGGCTGTGCTGTGTGCACTCTGTGGCTAGTTTGCATTGTTGTCTGCCATTGTAGTGTTGGGCAGCGGCAGCTGGATGTGAACAGCGCGTAGCGTTGCGCAGTTGGAGGTGAGCCGCCAGCAGGGGTGGATGTGGGGAGAGAGATGGCGGAGTTTTGAAATTTGTACGAATGGATGACATGAACTGCTATATATATTATGACTATTAAGGTAAATACATTGTTTGTTCTCTATTAAAATCTTTCATTTGCTAACTATGCCTATCAGTAGTTAGTGCCTTCAGTAGTTTGAATCTTTTATTTAGCTGGCAGTAGTGGCGCTCGCCGTATTGCAGTAGTTCGAGTAACGAAGATTTTTGTGAGGTAAGTGATTTGTGAAAGGTATAGGTTAGTTTTAGTCAGGGCCATTCTCTTGTAGGGATTTTTGAAAGTCAGACTGCGTTGCGCTAAAAATATTGTGTGTCAGTTTAAGCACAGTCGTGTACAATTTTTCAAAGTTGACGTTTCATATGGCGACCCTGCCAGTTTTTCAAAGGGGACATTTCACACTGTTGGCACTACACATGGTACCAGATAACGGTTTCTAGGCGTTCACCAAATCCAATTGCCACAGAATCCACCGTGATTCATCACTGCTTATGGCTCGTTCCCAGTCACTTCGTATCGCTCTTTACGCCATCTCTAGCGTTCCTTAGCACTGACTACAGAAGTTTGTGGTCTAGGAGGAGTTGCTCCACCATTGCACCTCATTCTTTTTAGCTCTCTGAGCACAGTAACTGTCTTACCTGAACTGCTGGTAGCACTTTGGAACTCACGAGTGATTCCTTCTGCTGATTTCATGCGATGTTTTACAACCACTCTCCGCGGTTCTCGGCGGTTCCTGTCCGTCAGTATATGAGGTCTGCTTAGTCTTGTTTCATCTGTGGTTGTTCCTTCGCGTTTCCACTTCAGTCACATCAGCAAAAGTCGATTTGAGCAACTTTAGAAAGGTTGAAACGTCCTCGATGGATTTATTACTCAGGTGATATCTTTCCTGGCCAAGCCATTCTCCTCTTACTGCTCCACAACTGACAACAGAATACTCCCCGCCTCCTCCTCCTCCTCTCCTGACATCTAGTGATCAATTTCACTTTACGTAGGTGTCTCTGGATACTTCTGATCAGATAGCGCAGTTCCGGGAAAACACCTATTAACCAAGCATGGTATACGGTATGCGAGACAAGCACCGACCGAGGCAGTACAGTGTTAATCACACTGGATTCACAGTCGGTAGGACGACGGTTGCCGCGCGGGATTAGCCGAGCGATCTAAGGCGCTGCAGTCATGGACTGTTCGTCTGGTCCCAGTGGAGGTTCGAGTCCTCCCTCGGGCATAGGTGTGTGGGTTTGTCCTTAGGATAATTCAGGGTAAGTAGTGTGTAAGCTTAGGGACTGATGACCTTAGCATTTAAGTCCCATAAGATTTCACACACATTTGAACATTTGACGACGGTTCAGATACACGTCCGATTCCACAGATTTAGGTTTTTTCCGTGATTTTTCTAAATCGTTACAGGTTCAAAATTGGTTCAAATGGCTCTGAGCACTATGGGACTTAACATCTGTGGTCATCAGTCCCCTAGAACTTAGAACTACTTAAACCTAACTAACCTAAGGACATCACACACATCCATGCCCGAGGCAGGATTCGAACCTGCGACCGTAGCAGTCGCGCAGTTCCGGACTGAGCGCCTAGAACCGCTAGACCACCGCGGCCGGCGCGTTACAGGTAAATGCTGCGAAGGTTACTTTGGAAAGACACCATCGATTTCCTTCCCCGTTCTTTCGTAATCCGAGCCTGTGCTCCGTCACTAATGACCACGCTGTCGACAAGATGTTAATTGCAACACTGCAAGGGGGAACGCCTAAAATCGCAATCCATCACAAAAATTGACGATGCCGTATGACTGATATTATCATGCTGGGAAAAAATTTGACATTACCACTTGAAACTAGTCGCAGATCCACTCAAACTCTACCTTTCATCCTAAAACCTGGCGGGAAAAAAGGCTGGGGTAGAATGTACAATCTCATTTTCTTGGAAGGAGTTGGGTTCAACTGACGATTTCTGGTGTTGGAGAGAGAGGCGTTTAATAAGCGTATTACCTGTAAGCTGAGGACTCTATCTGTCACCACTTCACGCCAGAGTTTGCTATAAACGCTTCTCCTTGGATGACTCGACAATCATCCTGCAGCCCAGGTAATCAAAACCAATACACACTACCACAAATGAAGGGAAATGCTTCACTGTTCTAATTACACATCGAAATTGTCATGAAAAGAAACAGCTCTTGTAATCAACAGATCATAATGCAACCCATGTACAGGGGAAAATCGGGCCGGAATTGAAGGTGCGTTCTTGTCATTGTGTGGTCAAGAATTAGAAAAGTTAGAGATACTCTTACCTCCCCTCATCTCTCCCTCTCCCTCTTTCCTTCCACCTACGGTGGGGACACAAGCTTTTTCAAATGTCCAGCTGCATCCCCCTCTGCTAGCCACAGTCCCTGCCATATCTGGGAGCAGAGTCTTCGGCCAGATACGTTCGGAGTAGCCCCCCACCAATCTGGTGGCAAAGTCTGATCATTACAGAATAAGTAGCAGATATCCAGTGATCTGCCAGGGCTCCCTCAATCTCAACCAAGTGGTGTCAGTCAATCATTATGTGGACATATGGGGTGGGAAAGACATTGATGAGGGGCAATGTACTATAATATACACCGCCGTTGGTAGGATGATCAGTTTTAGCAATTTTACCAGTTGTTTCATAATTTCAACGGCAGCCAATAGCACAGCAGAATGCTTCCCAGTTTCTGTATCGTCGCTATACCACCCTTCCACCACTTTACAAGTAGCATATACTAGATTGCAAATGAAGTTAGATGACTGTGCAGTACATCCATTCGGTCATATGCACCAAAGTATACGAGACAGCGTCCTACACCGGTGCAGTTAGGTTACCTGCATATTTCTAACACATCGATCACAGTGCAGAATTTACGATTACGACTGGTCATTTTTCCCTATGTGGATGGGCGTTACAGAATATTCTCGCATTCGTAGGATAAATTCGTAGATTGACAGATCACCCCACACTGTTCTTGACAAATCCTCCCTGTAACATGGTCGTCAATTTAATCTGCAACTGGCCAGAAGTACGAGGGTCCTACACCCACTGCATTCGACGTAAGCGAGCTGCGTCCTTAACTGCTGTTCGGCAAAGACTGTTCCACACCAATCTTACCCAAGGCACACGTCCAAGTGTGCAAGATCTTCCCAGATGTGTGCATGTCGAGGAGGGTAGCCTCCCTTGTTGGTGGATAGTAGACATGAGAGTTTTGCTGTGATATAACAAACAGTTAAAAAGAAGCATGTGGTTTATGAATATGTATGAACGCATGATGCAGCTCCAGGTGGATGGAGTTTGAAACATTTCATGTAAATCAACTATGCTATCGATTCTGAAGTATTATTCCACTGTCTGGAGTCAGTACCAGGAAGGAATCAGCATGAGAGTAATGATTGTAAACACACACTCCTATGGCTACATGGTTTACACCAAAAAATGCTATATTGTTAAAGCCATAAGGTTTCCATAGTATTAGTAGTGCGGAATGCAACTCTCTTAATACTCTAATGCAGGATATATTTCTCCAACAACAGACATACTAAACAAGTGCGGCCAGCATGTCACACAAAGCGCCAGTGCCACGGCTCAACTTGTCAGTTACTGTGCAGTGTGACCTCCAGTGATGGCTCAGCTCATGTCGCTGCCTGCCCTTGATACTGCATAGTGCCAACCACTCTGTCGTGCAACCAGATCAAACCTCCCTGTGGCACCGCCTCTGCATACTCGCTGGCGTGTGTACCTTCTGGTGAGACTAGCACATCTGGGACGGCAGGAACAGGATTGAGCCACGAAATTTCATTTTCATGAAACAGCACTTAACAACCGCTGCGCCAAAACACTGATACAAAGCACCCTCTACCACTACTGCCATATGAAACCAATAGAAAGCATCCTTCAACATGTAACACCAGTGAAAAACACCCTCTGCCATTTTACACGGGCACGAAGCACCTACTGCCATGTAACACAGGTACATAGAGCCTTCTGTAATGCAACATTGGTTCAAAGCACCCTCTGTTACACAACACTGGTACAGAGTAGCCAATACCACACAAATTCATAATGAGGCACCCTCTGCTATGCAACACTGGTATGAAGCGTCCTCTACCACTCCAAAGTATTGTAATTGTATGGATGATTCCAAGGAGTTCTTGCAGTCACTGCTAGATGGCAATGGCATCATCTTCACGGGAACTTTGACAAGCCATCACGGTTCAGCCAATTTCCTCAAAATATTTATAAATAATTTACAAAAATCTTTCCTTTGAATCAGTCTACTAGTTAAGGTTATATAAAAATCCTTATACTAGTTCCTGAAATTTGACCGAACATACAGACAAAAACCATGCCAAATGAATTTCCTTTATACACACAGGTTGTTTCATTATTTCGTGTCGCAAAATTTGGCGGCACTTAAACAAGGAGAAACTGTCTACTTGACGTTGGCTCTAAAATAGATGTTGTAGAGCTACAAGCACTTTTTTATTCTTGATCATGTGAAACACGTCTCTTCTACTGCAAGCTGTTGGCTTTCATTATTTTGGGAGGAGATAGTATGGACCAAAGTTGAAACAAGTCCAGTAAACATGGCTTTTAAAATGCATACTATAAGAGTTATGAACACTTGTTCATCTTCACTACCGTGCAACACATCTCTTCTACTGAAAAAGTACTCTTAGCTCTTAAAGTATGCATTTTAGAGCCCATGTTTGCTGGACATGCTTTTCTTGTTTTGGTGTAAGAAACCCGTCCTCAAATTTTTATAAGGTCATTTTGAAATGCCTTGTGTACTAGCCTATTTCCTGTGGCTTCACGTATGTACTTGTATGTCACTTGTAATGCACACATCTCTCCTCCCCCACCCCCTCTCTTCCTCTCTTGGTCCATTCTCTCCTTCTCCCTCTATGCCCTTGCCTTCCCACACCCTGTCTGCACAGCTCCTCCACATCCCATCCTCTGCCCAAATCCTTCTCCTCTCTGTGACAATTTACTCCTCCCCCTTCCTGCCCATCTCCTACCCACCCCTATGTCTGCCCAACTCCTCCTCCTCCTTCTGCCCATCTCCTCTCTGCTCCTACTTTTCATCCACCTCCTCCTTCTGCCCATCTCCTCTCTGCTCCTACTTCTCATCCATCTCCTCCTTCTGCCCATCTCCTCTCTGCTCCTACTTCTCATCCATCTCCTCCTTCTGCCCATCTCCTCTCTGCTCCTACTCTCCTCCTTCTGCCCATCTCCTATCTGCTCCTACTTCTCATCCATCTCCTCCTTCTGCCCATCTCCTCTCTGCTCCTACTTCTCATCCCTCTCCTCCTTCTGCCCATCTCCTCTCTGCTCCTACTCTCCTCCTTCTGCCCATCTCCTATCTGCTCCTACTTCTCATCCATCTCCTCCTCCTCCACTCTCTGTTCATCCCCTCCTTTATCCACCAACTCCCCCCCCCCTTCTCTCACTGTCCAACTTATCTTCCTCTCTCTCCCTCTGTTCATCTCCTCCATCCCCCCCTACTGCTGTCATTCTCCTCCTCCTCCGCTCTCTGTCCAGCCCCTCCTGCCCCAACTCTTCCTATGCGTCCTCTCCTTTCTTTCTGTCCATCCTCTCCTCTATCTAGTTTGCTATTTGCATCCGAAATTTGATAATAATCGATCCAGCGATTTGAGAGTGGATCCCAAACATACATTTGTACCTGCATAGCCCTTTATGTACGAGGGTAAGCTGAAAAGTAATGCATCCAAAATTTTAATCTGAAAACTTTAAAATCTTTTTAAATAAAATAAACGTTATTAACAGTCTACACCTTTACTCCTCATATATGCATATTTGTAGACCTCTGCCATTAGAGGACTCCAAATTGTAGCATGTAACATGATGGTGTGTAACGTAACTGAGCAATGGTGGCTTTAACTTTGGCAGCATGGCACCCCGCTGGCGCTACTAACTACATGGGCTGCCGATATCGATATGATCATACGTCGTTAGCTAGGGTCTTTGGCCAAAGCGTGTGTTGTTTGTTTGGCGGGCCCGAGTACCTACAGTTAGTTGGAGGGTTCAGGGCTGGCGAGTTGTTGCTTTTAGGGGCACTCAGGCCATCTGGTACAGGCCCTCAAGAATTCGCGAGTGGTTAAATCGGTCGGAGGCAAGCGTTGCCGGCTCTCGTAAAGATTGGTAGCGGCGAGTTGCTAGGAGAGCAGCGAACGTCGCATGCAACCTGGTTGGCAATTTCCTGACCTACTTTGCAAGCATAAATTTTATGGCACCTCGAAGACCACCTGTATGGATTGGAGGCAATAACACTCCGGCTTGGAATCCTGGAAGTCATGGTTCCTTCGCACCTGACTGGAGCCATATTCCGTGCAAGTGTACAAGTATTCTCTGTTATAAATTTACTTGACGAAATTAAATTCGTCACATAATGTGTGTCGGAGGCAAGGCACCCTTTGTAATTGAGTATACTTTAGTCATTGCATCAGCAGGCCCTGATATTTCGTCTTGTAATTTACAAGTAATTTTAAGCAGTGTTAAGCTTGCATCTTGTATGTATAGTTGCTTCCACGATAAATTAAAATTTCGTACATCTTAGACATTCTCGTCTGTAACTTTATTTGGCTTATTACTGCTCCCTTCTGATGAGTGTTGGCAGGGCGGTTTTGGCAGCGGACGACGCGTTCCTGTTTCCTGGGCTCTGGGCAGAGACGTGTTTTCTTTGTGCTGTGGCGGCGCTTCTGTTGTCGCCTGACGTTTGCGGCTGGCCACCAAGCTGGTCCCGCTGCCAGCCGCATTGTAGTAGCTCAAGTTAAGTTGATCCTGTGATGTGTGCCACAGAAGAGTGTCGCTGGTTAACCTTGCACCCTTATTGCTTCTCCTGGAGCATGTTAAGTTTTAAGACCTTTTACTCATCAATATGAAATGTTGAGCCTTTCCTTTTATTCACAAACGTTAGCTAGCTCCAGTCATTGTGAAACTTCACTGCATGTTCCCTTTTGATTGAGAAACCTGGCTGTATTTCTCAACTTATCTTGTATTTTGAGCAATTGTACATTTATTTCAGGGCCATTGTCACTGTTTATTTTGGTGTACCAGTTGAGAGTCACATTTAAATTGCCTGCCCTCTCAGCTTACCTAGCATTTTGGCCAATTGAATATTTGTGCAGGGGTCACCGTCAATGTTTCTGCTGGTGTGTATCAGTTGGGTGTCACATTAAAATTGCGTGTCCTTCAAGCTTATATTGTATTTTGGGCATTGTGTATTTATTTAAGGGTCATTGTCAATATTTCTACTGGTGTACCATATGGTAGTCACATTTAAATTGTATGTCTTTCCAGCTTATCTTGTAGTTTGAGCAATTTTATATTTATTTAAGGGTCGTTGTCAATGTTTCTAATTGTGTGTAACAGTTTGTAGTCACATTTAAATTGTATGCCTTCCCAGCGTTGCTTGTATTTCGGGGGATAGTTTATTTTATTGTTTAAGGTGTTTTTACTAAGGTTTATCCATTGTCAAGGACTTTCCAACAGCCACAAGCAGTGGTGTGACTTGTCATGCTTTCTGTATTTTGGGTGGCCGTTATCTTCTTGTGTAACGTGTCATCCATGTTTGGAATTGTTAGTACCTTTAGTGGCAATCATTGAAATTAATTTTACTGATAAAATTCAGTTGGATGAAGGTGCTTGCAGTCTTCTTACTTGTATTTTCGGACTGTATACTCCTGGTTTCAAGTCCTGCTCTTAATAGTCGGAATGTTAAATTTTGGTTCAAATGGTTCTGAGCACTAAGGGACTTAAAATCTGAGGCCATCAGTCCCCTAGAACTTAGAACTTCTTAAACGTAACTAACCTAAGGACATCACACACATCCATGCCCGAGGCAGGATTCGAATCTGCGACCGTAGCGGTCACACGGTTACAGACTGAAGCGCCTAGAACCGCTCGGCTACACCGGTCGGCTGTTAAATTGTGTTATTAATGAATTGAACTCATTCAAGTTTTTTAAAATTGTTCTGAGCGTTGTTATTCCTTTACCAACGTCTTTTTAAAGTGTAATTATAATATGGTTGTTAAGCAATAAGGTGTATTCCATGAAACAATAATTGACGAAATATGTGGGTCCACCTTCCGTGTGTTTTTCCTTAAAATTATCCCAGCTATTGTTGTTAGGTATCAGTAACTATGTCGTTTTATGAGAAATGGCATGCTGTAACTGATTTTCGAATTCGAACACTTCGACCTCACACGGAGCACCCTATCCTCCAGCATGACAATTACATACCACACACAAGTGCTGTGACATCTGCAGCAATACACAACATTCCACAACTTGGTTTCAGTGCCATCGAGCATCCTCCATACAGGGCCAACAAGGCCCCTTCCAGTTTTCATCTATTTCGAAAACTTCAGGAACGCCTTCGAAGACATCACTTTCATATGATGGAACGGTGCAAGCAGAAGTGACGTTATGGTTCCATTGACAAAGTCTAACGTTCTGCAGTGACGGTCGCCAGGGCGACTATGTTGAGAAATAAATTTGAGACATGAAGAATAACACTTGTTTTATTTAAGAAGATCTAGGATTTCGACATAAACAATTCAGAGGCATTACTTTTGAGAACATCCTCATACGTGAAAGGCCTTTCCCTGTTGCGTGTTCTACACAAATACTGCACAGTATCCTCTTGCCTTCTCTCTGTGGCCACCTTTCAGTTGCCCATCTCTCTGTGCACCTCTTTCTTTAATATACACCTGTTCATATCCTGCTGTAAACTCTGTCTACTTCTACTGTCCCTCCTCCGCTCTCTCTTTGTACATCTCCTTTGCCATCTCTCTCTGACCATATATTCTACTCTTCTCTCTCTGCCTAATACCTCCCCTCTTCTTTTCCACCTGCCCATTACCCTTCGACACCTCTCACCTGCCTCCTGCATCTCCCTCTCTTCATCCCTCTCTTTGACCAACTTCTTCTCCCTCCTCTCTGATCATCTTCTCTTCCCCTCTCCTACTCCCCTGTCTCTGCCTATCGCCTCCGTGCCCCTCTCAGTGTCCACCTCCTCCACACTCTTTCTTGGTCTTTGTGCTCCTCCATACATTCTCTGTCTTTCTCCCCTCTCTCTCCATCCCCTCCTACTACCTCTCACTGTCAATCATCTCCTCCCTCTCTATGTCCATCTCCTCCTGCCCACTTTTTTCTATCACCTCACACTCCTCTCTCACTCAGTATCCATATCCTCCCCAAACCCTCTTTCCCACTCAGCCATGCCCATTCACACATGTCTGGACGTGTAGCCCTTCCAAAACAGATTGAGAAAGTATGCAATACTACTCCCACAACTTGCCATTTGTGCAGGGCACCATGTGTATCAGGGACTAAAAAAATTTTTTTGCCCCAAACATGCCTGTGTAAATCGGGCTGGTACTAATCCAACACAACATGCTTTTTGTGCAGGGAAGGCTACATGTAAGTTGGTGGAAAACTGTTTCTTGCACATGATATGTAGGCATTCCTTTATAGCAGGTCAATATTACACTGTCACAACACACTTGTCCTACATGGCAGCCTACACATCAGGTGTAGAAAAAAGAGTATTTGGCCAATGTCTACACGTCCATGGTAGACAGACAGTTTTAACCCCACAGTCCCCGTACCACACGAAGCCTGCTGTTTGTGTGTCAAATTTAGCCGAGATCGATTAAGCAGTTTGTAGTTTGGGAAGAGACCTCAGACACAGGACACATACGGTAAGGAATGAGGAAGTTCTCCACAGAATCAGAGAGAAAAAGAATATGTGAACACTATCAAGAAGAAGGGATGATACTAGAGGTAACTGTAGTGGGTAAGAACTGTAGAGGAAAAGAGATTTGAAATACATCCAGCATTTAATTTAGGACATCGGTTGCAACAAACCAAGGTGAAATCACGTCCAGACATTGTGGGGTTGGGCGGCCATCCATCTTTACATATGGGCAGGCTGGAATGCTTCTGCAACTAACATCAGAGTTTGATGCTGGGCAGAGTGGATGTGTGCCTGAACACAGAGTGCACCGAATATTCCTAAGGCAGCTGCAGCTGCAGCCGATGACCCATGAATGTGCCAATGTTAACACCGCTATATCGGCAACTACGACTGAAATAGGCACTTGACGATCGGCACTGGACGTCGGCATAGTGAGAGTGTGTTGCATGGTCTGATGAATCCTGACATCTTCTTCATCATGAAGATGAGAGAGCTCGAATCCGTCGTCTTACAGGGGAACAGCTCCTTAACACCTGCACTGTGGGACAGAGACAAAGTGCCAGCGGCTCCATTATACTCTACGAGTTATTCACATGTGCTTGCATTGGTGCAGTGGAGCTCGTGCAGGGCACCATGAGGGCCCGGAGTGTTGTATACTGGTTGCAGACCACATATACTCGTTCATGATGATCAAGTTTTCCGACGGCAGTGGCATATTTCAACAATATAAGGTGCCATTTCACAAGGTGAGGAGCGTGTCGGAGTGGTTTGAGGAAAACAACGGCGAGTTTCAATTGACGTGCTGGGCCACCAACTCGCCAGATCTGAATTCCAACGAACACGTCTGGGGGGTGACTGAAAGTGATGTCAGAGCTCATCAACTCCCTTCCTGGACTTTATACTAACTATGTGACGTGTGTGTATGTTCAGATGTGATACAAAGTCCCTCTAGCGGACCTACCAGGGCCTCATTGCGTCCATGCCACGACGCATCGCTGCTGTCATCCATGCCCAAGTAGACATACCACCTATTAGGTAGGTTTCCATCAAGTTTTGTAATATAACGAAAAAAATATTCATATGGCTACGTGCTGGTGATTTATAGGATTTTCTTGTATAATGAGTAATTATTTCTACATAAGAATTCCTCTAAGGTACAAGATCAGTTGTTAATCAACGTTTTTGAAAACACTTCTACTATCTGTCAGACATTTTATTATCAAGGGTAGATTTTCTGAGTTTTATAACTGCAAATTTTGTTCCTAACTTTCCCAAAGATAGATTCATTAAAGGGTAAAGCATATGACTTTTCTTTCTGGTGTTGTACCTATTACTCTCAAATGGTGATGGACAAATCTTATAAGTGAATAAATGTACTGTGAGGCCGTTTCAATATTCCCAGCTTCTTAAAGAGGTTCTGGCAGGGTTCCTGAACGCTTTATGTAATTCTAATTACTTTCTTGGCAAGAACACTTTTTGAGCAGGTGAGGTGTAGCCCAAACTTATTGTCCCATAAGATCCATATATTTTTATCAGTTTTAAATAATTTCTGATAAGTAGTTTGAGCTGATCTTTAGTGTATTTAAGGAATTCTTTTATATTGTTTCTTATTAGCGTCTCTGAAATATTCTGCATTACTGACGTTTTTAAAATATTTTCTGCTAAGTGGTCTGTGCTGTTTTTCGACACATTTAAATAACACTTTTATATTGTTACTTACTGGCACCTTTGCAATTTTTTGATTTTGGGGGTTGGAGTGCAGTAATTATATTACTTTAATAATGGTGCTCAGGTTACAAGCGAGTACTTAATGAAGATTGTTTGTATTAAATAAAATTGTAATTTTTTTGTATTAAATGTGGGCTCATTAGCTTAACACTCCTCGATATCCAGATCCTTAACAATTTCAAAGACATCACCGAATTTATAAATGCAGAATATGTTAGCTTACTGAATCTATGAGCCCAAAGATGATAATTATTCTTATCGCTGCGGTAGTATATGTTTTTCTCCTATTTTTCGCAATTTTAACACATAAGAATTTAGAACATTTTCGTGTTAATATTTTCTTATTGGCATAAAGGTTAACATAAGGTGAAATATTTTTAGCAGTAAAATAATCGATGATCCGTGTTTTTTCTAAGTTTAAAATTATACTCTTTTGTAAAACTCAGTCACTAGCTTTCACAAAAACTTCTTTTACTTCTTTCTCTGGTGATGCACTTTCCTCAGCTCCAGAACGATTCTTGTATCGTTTTCATATAGGATTAATTGTGACTCTTGATTCAAATAAAATGGTGGAGCACTGACATGGAGCAAGAAGAGGAGTGGGCCACTGATCGAAACCTGGGGCAGATGTGGACTCTGACCACAATCTATTGGCTATGAACTGTAGATTAAAACTGAAGAGACTGCAAAAAGCTGGGAATTTAAGGAGATGGGGCTGGATGAACTGACTAAACCAGAGGTTGTAGAGAGTTTCAGGGAGAGCATTAGGGAACGATTGACAAAAATGGGGGAAAGAAATACAGTAGATGAAGAATGGGTAGCTTTGTGAGATGAAATAGTAAAGGCAGCAGAGGATCGAGTAAGAAAAAGGCGAGGGCTAGTAGAAATCCTTGGGTAACAGAAGAAATACGGAATTTAATTGATTAAAGGAGAAAATATAAAAATTGCAGTAAATGAAGCAGGCAAAAAAGAATACAAACGTCTCAAAAATGAGATCTACAGGAAGTGCAAAATGGATAAGCAGGGATGGCTAGAGGACAAATGTAAGGATGTAGAGGCATATATCACTTGGGATAAGATAGATACTGCCTACAGAAAAATTAAAGAGACCTTTGGAGAAAAGAGAACCACTTGTATCAATATCAAGAGCTCACATGCAAAACCAGTTCTAAGCAAAGAAGGGAAAGCAAAAAGGTGGAGGGAGTGTATAGAGGGTCTATACAAGGGCGATGTGCTTGAGGACGATATTATGGAAATAGAAGAGCATGTACATGAAGATAAAATGGGAGATATGATACTGCGTGAAGAGTTTGACAGATCACTGAAAGATCTAAGTCGAAACAACGCCCCTGGAGTAGACAACATTCCATTAGAACTACTGATAGCCTGCGGAGAGCCAACCCCGACAAAACTCTACCATCTGGTGAGCAAGATGTATGACACAGGCGAAATACTCTCAGACTTAAAGACGAATATAATAATTCCAGTCCCAAGGAAAGCAGGTGTTGACGGGTGTGAAAATTACCGAACTATCAGTTTAATAAGTCACGGCTGCAAAATACTAACAAGAATTCTTTACAGACGAATGGATAAACTGGTAGAAGCCGACCTCGGGGAAGATCAGTTTGGTCTCCGAAGAAATATTGGAACACGTGTGGCAATACTGACCTTGCGACTTATCTTAGAAGATAGATTAAGGATAGGCAAACCTACGTTAGAGAAAGCTTTTGACAATGTTGACTGGAAAACTCTGTTCCAAATTCTGAAAGTGGCAGGGGTAAAATACAGGGAGCGAAAGACTATTTACAATTTGTACAGAAACCAGATGGCAGTTGCAAGAGTTGAGGGACATGAAAGGGAAGCAGTGGTTGGGAAGGGAGTGAGACAGGGTTGTAGCCTATCCCCGATGGTATTCAATCTGTATACTGAACAAGCAGTAAATGAAACAAAAGAAAACTTCGGAGTAGGAATTAAAATCCATGGAGAAGAAATAAAAGCTTTGGGGTTTACCGATGACGTTGTAATTCTGTCAGAGACAGCAAAGGACCTGGAAGAGCAGTTGAATAGAAGGGACAGAGTCTTGAAAGGAGGATATAAGATGAACACCAACAAAAGCAAAACGAGGATAATGGAATGCAGTCGTATTAAATCAGATAATGCTGAGGGCATTATATTAGGAAATGAGAGAAAGTATTAGATGGGTTTTGCTATTTGGGTAGCAAAATAACTAATGATGGTCGAAGTAGAGAGGATATAAAATGTAGACTGTCTATGGCAAGGAAAGTGTTTCTGAAGAAGAGAAATTTGTTAACATCGAGGATAGGCTTAAGTGTCAGGAAGTCGTTTCTGAAAGTATGAGTATGGAGTGTAGCCATTTTTGGAAGTGAAACATGGACGATAAATAGTTTGGACAAGAAGAGAATAGAAGCTTTCGAAATGTGGTGCTACAGAAGAGTGCTGAAGATTAGATGGGTAGATGACATAACTAATGAGGAAGTACTGAATAGAACTGAGGAGCAGCGAAATTTGTGGCACAACTTGACTAGAAGATAGGATCGGTTCGTAGGACATGTTCTCAGACATCAAGGAATCACCATTTTAGTATTGGAGGGCAGCGTGGAGGGTAAAAATCGTAGAGCGAGGCAAAGAGATGAATACATTAAACAGATTCTGAAGGATGTAGGTTGCATTAGGTACTGGGAGATGAAGAAGTTTGTACAGGATAGAGTAGCATGGAGAGATGCATCAAACCAGTCTCTGGACTGAAGACCACAACAACAATATTATAGGCTCAGTAAATGTACAAATGATTGACTCAGGAAAGTGAACCGTTTGAAATCCAAAACATGATTTGCTAAATATTCCATCACTACACAGATGTGTAGCTATCCTGGAGTACATTAGCTTCTCCACAATTTTGGAAAATGATATATGGCGTGATATTGGATGGTGGTTATTAACACCTTCAGAGTTACCCTTCTTACAGAGCGTACAATAATGGCATATTTCGGTATCCCTGGGACAACACCCAGAGCTAATTATGTAATATGTAAGTGAGTAAGATCATTCCATGTAATAGGGCTACAACTTGTTAGTGTCTTATTAGAGTATTATCCACACCATAATTATGAACTTTTACTTTTTAGAGTCATGATGAGCTTCCTTATTTCAGATTGGGATGTGAGATCAACATTTATTTCACAAAATGTCTTCTGCGTTACGTCTTTGGTGAACAGCTTTCAGGAATAATCTCAGCTGATTTAAAAAGTAATTATTAAAATTACCTGCTACGTAGGAATTGTCTTTTACAACGTTCATGTTCTCCCTAACAGAAATAATGTCATCTCCTGTGACCTCTTCCTCCTATCCCTCCTTTAACAATATTCCCTACTGTTTTGATTTGATTGAACTGTCAGCTTCAGACAAGATGTCCATACTCCTGGATATTTTTACAACGTTGCTTAATATGTTACAGTACTGTTTGTAATTTGAAAATATTGTTGAATCATTATCTGTTTTGGCTTTTTTGCAGATGTACCTTTTTTTGGTGTGATGCAACTTTTATTGCACGACTGATTATTATTACATTTCCTGATATTTTGATGAGAATCGCTTTTAAAGAGCTTTTGTTAACTTTCTTCAAAATATTTGGTGTTTTTGTGATTAATCAGCGTCACTGCTTTCTTTGAACGTTTCTGAACTGCACATGGGGCTATGTTATGTTCTGAAACTAACTGTGCATCATGCTCTAACAATCCATTTACCACAGGATATGCATGTGTATTTTTCTTAACTTTCTCTTTTTATGACTACATTATCTATAAGGGTACAGCTCGAATAGAGAGACTTACGACAGTAAATTATAAGAGGCTAACAGCACCTGTAGATAATTTTTCCTGTCAGATGACATCAAAAATGTACTTTAAAATCACAAAACAAGAAACCATGAAAATTTGTCAGTAACACATTGTGATCCTGAGTTTTGTAACAATCACAAGTATTACATATTCCAATATTAACTCACAAGCACATGCTACCACGGCCTGTTCTGTAGAGGGTTTCCCGCATTTATGAATTTATATTCCTTTTTTAAAAATGTGACATATCCTTCCTTATCCGTTTGGGTGTACATGAATATAGAACTAACTTACAGCCATTTAAGTTAAGATTTTCGGGCTCTGTTGTCTTATGTTGTTCAGAGAGACAAATGATACGAATCTCTTTGCAACTACTAATATGTACCAAACAAGTTAACAGCTCATTTACTTTCTCTTATACTCCTAGTGTCCCAGTGACGCAAGATGATTTCACCTTTCTCTTTTTATTATAGGATAAACAGGAAGCCTCTATCAATATAATTTTTTTTTAATACTACCTGTCTGAATTTCACCTAAAAACAGAGTCTCACTCGACCTAACTAACTTCATTCATTTTGCTTTGTGTGCTGGCGGACCTCTTATGTTTTGTGCTAGTAGTTTTCTTAACTTTCCCATACTCATCCCATTCACATGTAAGCCATGTGAAGTACATCGCCATGTACTGGATGGGGATACACTTCGGCACAAGCTTTGAACTGTTCACATGTTTAATAGCAGTCTTCGAAAGGATGGACATCCTGGTTTTACATGAACCTATGCAAGCGTTAAATGTACAAATACAAGTACTAATAATATGTGATTCAGTAGAAACAATGTGTACCGACAAAGGCAGTGTCTCCTGTGCTTACAGGCTCAGAAACTGAGTGATGTGTACGTAGCCACTGGTCGATTCTGGTTAAACGTGCGGTAATGGGGCCGACTGTCAATTGTGAGTGATGGATTGGCTGCGAGAGAAAGCAGTGATTAGTGGTTCCCCGGTCGAGAGTGTTAAGCACTGTGGCAGAGTCGTTAAACGCACGCTTTTACCGTTCAGTGTTTACCTCCGTGGTGAGATGTCTACTGGCTCTTACGGCGTGGTCTTTTGTATGAATGCATCTTACAACTAAGAAATACCAGACTAAAATATGAGACATTGGTGTAATGAAAAAGACTGACGTAATTTTATGTAACAAAGTTTTTAGTAAATCAAAACAAGAGGTAGCTCCATACACAAAAAGCCCTTATCACTATGTTAAGTAATGAAAAATTCCTCCCGTGATAACTGACTGGTGAGCCAAAGATCTTACAGACACCGAAAAATTATTTTAATTTTTTTTCATCAGTCTTAGAGATAGTTTAAACCACCCACCATGACATCACATATACAAAACGACTTCAGTTATCTGCAAGAAGCATTCCAGTCGCTGCGTTCTCCTATATTTTTTGTCCTCTACGGCTCCCGCTGGCACCATGGATGTTATTACTTGAGGTCTCTACATATCCTATCAGCCAACAACTTTTTCTGGTCAGTTTTTTTTCCGTACATTTCTTTCCTTTACCACAGAGAAACTCTTCATTTCTCATCAGTGCACTTCATTTTCAACGTCCTTCTGTGACACAACATCTCAAAGTTCACGATTTCCTTACACAGAATCCTGTCTCCAGAGGTACGTTCTCAGTAGTGCCTTCCTAATACTGAAACCAGTATACCTCTTTAAGAGCGGAATTCCCATTTTGCCTATGTTACTTTTCTTATTATACCCTCCTACCTTCATCTGTCATGTGGTATTGAGCTATTTTGCTCGCAGTGTAGGAGCATCCCTTCACTTCATTTGCTAACTGGTCCCCAATTTTATGTTAGGTGTGTTACTGATCTCTTATATGCTAATTACTTTCTTCGGTTGAAAGTGTCCATCTCTCTTAAAGTGAATGCATTATCGCAGTATTTAGAATTTCTGAAAGCTTCCTCAATTGTACAG